>NW_017189517.1:5580844-6964819 GCF_001704415.2 Capra hircus
TTGGAAATAGACTCTTGAGAGTCCCTTTGGACTGCAAGGAGTCCAACCAGTCCATTCTGAAGGAGATCAGCCCCTGGGATTTCTTTGGAAGGAATGATGCCTCATAGCCTGGAAAGCCAATACTTTAGCCACGTTATGTGAAGAGTTTGCCTGTTGGAAAAGACTTTGATGCTGGAGATTGAGGGCAGGAGAAGAAGGGACGACTGAGGATGAGATGGCTGGATGGCATCACTGAATCGCGATGGACGTTGAGTCTGAGTGAACTCTGCAAGTTGGCAATGGACAGAGAGGCCTGGCGTGCTGCGATCTCGATCATGGTTGCAAAGAGTCAGACACCAATTGAGCGACTGAAGTGAACTGAACTGGTACTTCCCTGGCGACTGAGCCACGTACATGAGGCACTATTTTTAACTGACCTCCATGACTGAGCAACTAACACTCTTTCACAGTGAACTGAGAGGACAAAGAGAACAGAAAGCACAGTGGAATTTTGTGGAGGTTGAGTCTGAGTGTCAGATACAGTTTCAGAATTGACATATGCTGCTTTCAAGGACTTCCCTGGTGGCTTAGAGGTTAAAGGGTCTGCCTGCAATGTAGGAGTCCTGGGTTCGATCCCTGGGTCGGGAAGATCCCTTGGAAGAAGGAAATGGCAATCACTCCAGCACCTCTGCCAGGAAAATCCCATTGACGGAGGAGCCTGATAGGCTACAGTCCATGGGGTTGCAGAGTCAGACATGACTGACTGACTTCACTTTCAAGCTATGTGACTGTCGGCAAGCCACACTCATATCTCTGAGCTTTTCTTCAGCTGCCCAAAGGGATATTATAATGAGTCAGAAACAGTCTTTTTGTTCATATCACATTTGTCACTTTTCCAAACTTCCAATATTTATGAACATTTTAGAACAAGCTACTCTAGAGACTAAGCATGGTAGGGTGATAGTGTGTGAGAGGGGAGGGGTGTTGTTTTTCTTTATAGATCATTTGCCACATTCCAGGCACTGTTCTAAGTACTTGCTACGTACTAACTCATGTATTCCTGAAACATCTCTACATAGCCAGTTTACAAATGAAAAATTTGGGATAAGAAGTCACAGAGCTATTAACTGGTAGAGGCAAAGTTTCAACTCAGAAGTTTCTTATCTTAACCTCAGTGCTAAATATATTGCTTTCCTCCATATCTTACATTTGAAGACAATTTGTTGCCTCTCTGCATGCTATAGACCAGTAGCTTCTTTTAAGTTTTACTTAACATCGCACACCAACCATCAACAAATCTCTGTCACATTCTAAACTTATTCATTTTATTATTTCAAGTTTATTAGCACATGGAAAATATCCCCTCCTTGAAATTTATAATCACTCTGAAAAATGGGTGTTTGGTTCTTATTGTTTTATCATTTCTTCAAGGGAATACAGCTTAATATTGTTTTAATTTTCACTTTATTATTATTTGATATGAATCCAATTACTGAAGTCTCCATTTATTTTCATTAAGTTCTCTCCTTAGGCATTTGGCCTGGTTAAGTTTTTACAATAAACTCAAAAATCTCAATTCTTGAAAAGGCTTTATTTCTCTAATCCACCTTCCTCATCCCCTTTCCTTTTCTGTGTTAATGCTGCAGAAAGAAAAGCACAATGGCCTCTTTCAAATTTTCTCTTTTGTTCTCTCCTACTGGTAACATCAAATAATCTTATGTCTTGTTTTTCCTTGTTTCAAAACAAAGAAACATAGAAAAATTTACTTCTGTACATAAAATAAGTTTTAGACAATATTGTTTAAAGCTAATGTGGTTTATAACCACGACAGTACAAGAGAGGCAACCTCAGCTTACTCCATGTTTAGCACACTCAGTTGTGCGGTTTAAGTATCCTTACAAATCCAAGTGATATTTAGAGTGGTTTAATTTTGTGGTTCTTGTAAAATAGTATATAGAATCATCAAAACATCAATGATATCCCTTGATTATCTTTGTGAATCCATTTTAAATCTATATTCCCTCATATGTAGAATTACATTGCCTACAAGTTCCCTCTGTACTATATTTTGCTAGTAAAAGTATGCATCCATTCAACACTTATTGAACATAAACTAACTGCCATGTGAAGGGAAAGGCATGATGTGGTAGACTTCTTAATGCATAATCCAGCAATAATTATAATTAATATACTTTAAGAGATGGTATTTTCATACTTGGTTAACTATAGTTCAGAAATAAAAGTACAGAACTTTTATCACACATAAACACACACACTTCACACACACCTAAACTGTGATTGGTATTGTTGATCAATTATGACTGTCTTTTCCAATGAGACTTGACTATGTCTCAGAATCCTTATCAGTCCTCTGCAGTAAGAAGCTAATGACAATTGATTGGAATTCACAAAAGAGGTGAAACTTGTTTGCTATCCTTATTACTAAAAATATGATCCTCTATACAGAAAGCCTGATGAACTATGGACAGAGGTTCATGACATTGTACAGGAGACAGGAATCAAAACAATCCCCAAGAAAAAGAAATGCAAAAAAAAGCAAAATGGCTGTCTGAGGAGGCCTTACAAATAGCTGTGAAAAGAAGAGAAGCAAAAAGCAAAGGAGAAAAGGAAAGATATACCCATTTGAATGCAGAGTTCCAAAGAATAGCAAGAAGAAATAAGGAAGCCTTCCTCAGTGATCAATGCAAAGAAATAGAGGAAAACAACAGAATGGGAACGACTAGAGATCTCTTCAAGAAAATTAGAGATACCAAGGAAAGATTTCATGCAAAGATTGGCTCAATAAAGGACAGAAATGGTATGGACCTAACAGAAGCAGAAGAATACGTGAACTGTGAACTTCCTGATGTTCAAGCTGGTTTTAGAGAAAGCAGAGGAACCAGAAATCAAATTGCCATCATCTGCTGGATCATCAAAAAAGAAAGAGAGTTCCAAAAAAACATCTATTTCTTCTTTATCGACTATGCCAAAGCCTTTGACTGTGTGGATCACAATAAACTGTGGAAAATTCTGAAAGAGATGAGAATACCAGATCATCTTCCCTGCCTCTTGAGAAACTTGTATGCAGGTCAGGAAGCAACAGTTAGAACTGGTCTTCCACAGTTTATTGTGTGATCCACACAAGAATCAAAGGACTTTCAAGACGGCACTTAGTGGTCCCAGATATAAAGGAGAGAAAGTAGATGTTTATATTTTGCTATACTCCTTTCTTTCTTTGATGATTCCAGCAGAATGACTGGCAATTTTTGATCTTCTGGTTTCCTCTGGCTATTCTCTAAAATACCAGCTTGAACATCGAAGTTCACAGTTCAGGTTTATTCTTCTGCTTCTGTTAGTAGGTCCATCACCATTTCTGTCCTTTATTGAGCCAATCTTTGCATGAAATCTTTTCCTTGGGTATCTCTAATTTTTCTTGACAGAGATCTCTAGTCGACTTCCCATCTCTGCTTGTTTTCCTCTAGTTTCTTTGCATTGATCACTGAGGAAGGGCTTCCTTATTTCTTCTCTGCTATCTTTGGGAACTCTGCATTCAAATGGGTATATCTTTCCTTTTCTCCTTTGCTTTTTTGCTTCCTTCTTTTCACAGCTATTTGTAAGGGCCTCCTCAGACAGCCCATTTTGCTTTTTTTGGGCATTTCTTTTTTCTTGGATTGTTTTGATTCCTGTCTCCGTGTACAATGTCATGGAACCTCTGCCATGAGTTCATCAGGCTTTGGTCTGTTATTAGAGGAATCATATTTTTAGTAATAAGGATAGCAAACAAGTTTCACCTCTTTTGTTGAATTCCCATCAATTGTCATTAGCTTCTTACTGCAGAGGACTGATAAGGATTCTGAGACATAGTCAAGTCTCATTGGAAAAGACAGTCATAATTGATCAACAATACCAATCACAGTTTAGGTGTGTGTGAAGTTGTGTGTTTATGTGTGATAAAAGTTCTGTACTTTTATTTCTGAACTATAGTTAACCAAGTATGAAAATACCATCTCTTAAAGTATATTAATTATAATTATTGCTGGATTATGCATTAAGAAGTCTACCACATCATGCCTTTCCCTTCACATGGCAGTTAGTTTATGTTCAATAAGTGTTGAATGGATGCATACTTTTACTAGCAAAATATAGTACAGAGGGAACTTGTAGGCAATGTAATTCTACATATGAGGGAATATAGATTTAAAATGGATTCACAAAGATAATCAAGGGATATCATTGATGTTTTGATGATTCTATACTATTTTACAAGAACCACAAAATTAAACCACTCTAAATATCACTTGGATTTGTAAGGATACTTAAACCGCACAACTGAGTGTGCTAAACATGGAGTAAGCTGAGGTTGCCTCTCTTGTACTGTCGTGGATTATAAACCACATTAGCTTTAAACAATATTGTCTAAATACTTATTTTATGTACAGAAGTAAATTTTTTCTATGTTTCTTTGTTTTGAAACAAGGAAAAAACAAGACATAAGATTATTTGATGTTACCAGTAGGAGAGAACAAAAGAAAATTTGAAAGAGGCCATTGTGCTTTTCTTTCTGCAGCATTAACACAGAAAAGGAAAGGGGATGAGGAAGGTGGATTAGAGAAATAAAGCCTTTTCAAGAATTGAGATTTTTGAGTTTATTGTAAAAACTTAACCAGGCCAAATGCCTAAGGAGAGAACTTAATGAAAATAAATGGAGACTTCAGTAATTGGATTCATATCAAATAATAATAAAGTGAAAATTAAAACAATATTAAGCTGTATTCCCTTGAAGAAATGATAAAACAATAAGAACCAAACACCCATTTTTCAGAGTGAGTTATAAATTTCAAGGAGGGGATATTTTCCATGTGCTAATAAACTTGAAATAATAAAATGAATAAGTTAGAATGTGACAGAGATTTGTTGATGGTTGGTGTCGATGTTAAGTAAAACTTAAAAGAAGCTACTGGTCTATAGCATGCAGAGAGGCAACAAATTGTCTTCAAATGTAAGATATGGAGGAAAGCAATATATTTAGCACTGAGGTTAAGATAAGAAACTTCTGAGTTGAAACTTTGCCTCTACCAGTTAATAGCTCTGTGACTTCTTATCCCAAATTTTTCATTTGTAAACTGGCTATGTAGAGATGTTTCAGGAATACATGAGTTAGTACGTAGCAAGTACTTAGAACAGTGCCTGGAATGTGGCAAATGATCTATAAAGAAAAACAACACCCCTCCCCCTCTCACACACTATCACCCTACCATGCTTAGTCTCTAGAGTAGCTTGTTCTAAAATGTTCATAAATATTGGAAGTTTGGAAAAGTGACAAATGTGATATGAACAAAAAGACTGTTTCTGACTCATTATAATATCCCTTTGGCAGCTGAAGAAAAGCTCAGAGATATGAGTGTGGCTTGCCGACAGTCACATAGCTTGAAAGTGAAGTCAGTCAGTCATGTCTGACTCTGCAACCCCATGGACTGTAGCCTATCAGGCTCCTCCGTCCATGGGATTTTCCTGGCAAGAGTGCTGGAGTGGATTGCCATTTCCTTCTCCAAGGGATCTTCCCGACCCAGGGATCGAACCCAGGACTCCTACATTGCAGGCAGACCCTTTACCGTCTAAGCCACCAGGGAAGTCCTTGAAAGCAGCATATGTCAATTCTGAAACTGTATCTGACACTCAGACTCAAACTCCACAAAATTCCACTGTGCTTTCTGTCTCTCTTGTCCTCTCAGTTCACTGTGAAAGAGTGTTAGTTGCTCAGTCATGGAGGTCAGTTAAAATAGTGCTCATGTACGTGCTCAGTCGCCAGGGAAGTACCAGTTCAGTTCACTTCAGTCGCTCAATGGTGTCTGACTCTTTGCAACCCCATGAATCGCAGCACGCCAGGCCTCTCTGTCCATTGCCAACTTGCAGAGTTCACTCAGACTCACGTCCATCGAGTCAGTGATGCCATCCAGCCATCTCATCCTCAGTCGTCCCCTTCTTCTCCTGCCCTCAATCCCTCCCAGCATCAAAGTCTTTTCCAACAGGTCAACTCTTCACATAACGTGGCTAAAGTATTGGGCTTTCAGCTTAGGCATCATTCCTTCCAAAGAAATCCCAGGGCTGATCTCCTTCAGAATGGACTGGTTGGACCTCCTTGCAGTCCAAGGGACTCTCAAGAGTCTTCTCCAACACCACAGTTTGAAAGTATCAATACTACAGTGCTCAGCCTTTTTCACAGTCCAACTCTCACATCCATACATGACCACAGGAAAAATCATAGCCTTGGCTAGACGGACCTTAGTTGGCAAAGTAATGTCTCTGCTTTTGAATATGCTATCTAGGTTGGTCATAACTTTTCTTCCAAGGAGTGTCTTTTAATTTCATGGCTGCAATCACCATCTGCAGTGATTTTGAAGCCCAAAAAGTAAAGCCTGACACTGTTTCCACTGTTTCCACTGTTTTCCCATCTATTTCCCATGAAGTGATGGGACCGGATGCCATGATCTTCGTTTTATGAATGTTGAGCTATAAGCCAATTTTTTCAGTCTCCTCTTTCACTTTCACCAAGAGGCTTTTTTGTTCCTCTTCACTTTCTGCCATAAGGGTGGTGTCATCTGCATGTCTGAGGTTATTGATATTTCTCCTGGCAATCTTGATTCCAGCTTGTATTTCTTCCAGTCCAGCGTTTCTCATGATGTACTCTGCATATAAGTTAAACAAGCAGGGTGACAATATGCAGCCTTGACATACTCCTTTTCCTATTTGTAACCAGTCTGTTGTTCCATGTCCAGTTCTAACTGTTGCTTCCTGACCTGCATACAAGTTTCTCAAGAGGCAGGTTAGGTGGTCTGGTATTCCCATCTCTTTCAGAATTTTCCACAGTTTATTGTGATCCACACAGTCAAAGGCTTTGGCATAGTCAATAAAGCAGAAACAGATGTTTTTCTGTAACTCTCTTCTTTTTTCCATGATCCAGTGGATGTTGGCAATTTGATCTCTGGTTCCTCTGCTTTTTCTAAAACCGGCTTGAACATCAGGAAGTTCACGGTTCACGTATTCCTGAAGCCTGGCTTGGAGAATTTTGAGCATTACTTTACTAGCATGTGAGATGAGTGCAATTGTGCGGTAGTTTGAGCATTCTTTGGCACTGCCTTTCTTTGGGATTGGGATAAAAACTGACATTTTCCAGTCCTGTGGCCACTGCTGAGTTTTCCAAATTTGCTGGCATATTGAATGCAGCACTCTCACAGCATCATCTTCCAAGGTTTGAAATAGCTAAACTGGAATTCCATCACCTCCACTAGCTTTGATCATAGTGATGCTTTCTAAGGCCCACTTGACTTCACATTCCAGGATGTCTGGCTCTAGGTGAGTGATCACATCATCATGATTATCTGGGTCATGAAGATTTTTTTGTACAGTTCTTCTGTGTATTCTTTCCACCTCTTAATATCTTTTGCTTCTGTTAGGTCCATACCATTTCTGTCCTTTATCGAGCCCATCTTTGCATGAAATGTTCCCTTGGTATCTCTAATTTTCTTGAAGAGATCTCTAGTCTTTCCCATTCTGTTCTTTTGCTGTATTTCTTTCCATTGATCACTGAAGAAGGCTTTCTTTTTTCTTCTTGCTATTCTTTGGAACTCTGCATTTAGATGCTTTTATCTTTCCTTTTCTCCTTGGCTTTTTGCTTCTCTTCTTTTCACAGCTATTTGTAAGGCCTCCCCAGACAGCCATTTTGCTTTTTTGCATTTCTTTTCCATGGGGATGATCTTGATCCCTGCCTCCTGTTCAATGTCACAAACCTCATTCCATAGCTCATCAGGCACTCTGTCTATCAGATCTAGGCCCTTAAATCTATTTCTCACTTCCACTGTATAATCATAAGGGATTTGATTAAGGTCATACCTGAATGGTCTAGCGGTTTTCCCTACTTTCTTCAATTTGCGTCTGAATTTGACAATAAGGACTTCATGATTTGAGCCACAGTCAGCTCCCGGTCTTGTTTTTGTTGACTGTGTAGAGCTTCTCCATCTTTGGCTGCAAAGAATATAATCAATTTGATTTTGTTTTTGACCATCTTGTGATGTCCATGTGTAGAGTCTTCTCTTGTGTTGTTGGAAGAGGGTGTTTGCTGTGACCAGTGCATTTTCTTGGCAAAACTCTATTAGTCTTTGCCCTGTTTCATTTCACATTCCAAGGCCAAATTTGCCTGTTACTCCAGGTGTTTCTTGACTCCCTACTTTTGCATTCCTGTCCCCTATAATGAAAAGGACATCTGTTTTGGGTGTTAGTTCTAAAAGTTCTTGTAGGTCTTCATAGAACTGTTCAACCTCAGCTTCTTCAGTGTTACTTGTTGGGGCATAGACTTGGATTACTGTGATATTGAATGGTTTGCCTTGGAGATGAACAGAGATCATTCTGTTGTTTTTGAGATTGCATCCAAGTACTGCATTTCAGACTCTTTTTTTGACCATGATGTCTACTCCATTTCTTCTGAGGGATTCCTGCCCGCAGTAGTAGATACAATGGTCATCTGAGTTAAACTCACCCATTCCAGTCTATTTTAGTTCACTGATTCCTAGAATGTTGATGTTCTCTCTTGCCGTCTCTTGTTTGACCACTTTCAATTTGCCTTGATTCATGGACCTGACATTCCAGGTTCCTATGCAATAGTGCTCTTTACAGCATTGGACCTTACTTCTATCACCAGTCACATCCACAGCTGGGTATTGTTTTTGGTTTGGCTCCTTCCCTTCATTCTTTCTAGAGTTATTTCTCCACTGAACTCCAGTAGTGTGTTGGGCACCTACTGACCTGGGGAGTACCTCTTTCGGTATCCTATCATTTTGCCTTTTCATAGTGTTCATGGGGTTCTCAAGGCAAGAATACTGAAGTGGTTTGCCATTCCCTTCTCCAGTGGACCACATTCTGTCAGAGCTCTCCACCGTGACCCGCCCGTCTTAGGTTGCTCGGTGAGCATGGCTTAGTTTCATTGAGTTAGACAAGGCTGTGGTCCTTGCGTGATTGGATTGACTGGTTTTCTTTGAGTATGGTTTCAGTGTGTCTGCCCTCTGATGCCCTCTTGCAACACCTACCATCTTATTTGGGTTTCTCTTACCTTGGGCGTAGGAAGTACCAGAGGCTCATTATGCTTAAAGTATGTATATATATATTTCATGATGTAAAACACCAGTGGACAGTCATATCCAGAGAAGAGAACAGTAACCTGAAGATGAGAGAAAGTATATTTTCAGATTTTTTTCTTTTCTTTTGCTGCTTCCTGCTCTCAGCCAGGCTTCCCACGTGGCTCTAGTGATAAAGGACCTGCCTGCCAATGCAGGATACCAGTGTTGAGAAGATCCCCTGGAGGATTACTTAGCAACCCACTCCAATATTCTTGCCTGGAAAATCCCATGGACAGAGGAGCCTGGCAGGCTTCAGTCCAGAGGGTTGCAAAGAGTCAGACATGATTGAATTGACTTAGCACACATCCTTGGAATGTCTCCCCTAGATCACTGAGGCTATTAGCTGTTATCCTTTAGTCATGGGTGGCACCCTAGATGCGTCTTCCCTCCCCTACTCATAAACTTGCATTTGTATCTGACACTGTATCCCACTCACTACTGTGGTCATCATCCCAGGTGATGCTATTGTCTTTCTAGTGGTACAGTAGTGGTCAGTCAGTTCAGTTGCTCCATCATGTCTGACTCTTTGCAACCCCATGGACTGCAGCACGCCAGTCTTCCCTGTCCATCACCAACTCCTGGAGCTTGCTCAAACTCATGTCCATCAAATTGGTGATGCCATCCAACCATCTCATCCTCTGTCGTCCCCTTTTCCTCCTGCCTTCAATCTTTCCCACTGTCAGGTTCTTCTCCAATGAGTCAGTTCTTTGGATCAGATGGCCAAATATTAGAATTAGGTAGTAGAGGTGGCAGCAGCCAAAACCAAAGTGTCATTCAATTGACAATTATCTTCTCATATGTTCTAGTCCTTTCTGTTTCAGTATTCAGCCTCTCTTGTCTCTTCATGATGGTATGCTCAACTACAGAAAGGATGTTCTTGAATATACAAACTGGATAAGTTGTATGATGGTAAAATGCCCAGCTACATTTAGGTGGTCTTCACCATTTAAGGAATAAGGTGAAAACATATTTAGGGAAGGAGAGCACATGGATGGGAATTGTGAACTCTAAATTCCAGTTGCAGATCACTCATGTATTGGGTACATAGGTGATCAAAGTGAATTATTCTCCCCTTCTCCTAATGTAAAATGATGCCCCCTAATATAATTAGGATTTTCCTAATGAAAAATGAAAATCCCAACACCTAACTTAACATCCTGGAAATTTTGTTGTATGGATCCACTAGATGAATTATAAAGAAGAATACACTATAAAGTGTGTGATTGTTAAAAAAGTGTTTATTCCTGTTCTCTAAGAGTGTTTTGAGAATAGGAGAGCAGTTTACTTCTTCTTCCTACCAGCCCATAGGCTGCTTTTTTTTTTTCCCAAAATAGTTATAATGCATATAAAAATTGTATCTTGGACTCCTAAGTGGAAGTTGAGGAAGAAACAGGCAACATGGAGGACCAGAAATAAGATCAATTTTTAATCAGTGCTTGCTTTTTCTCCAAAGACAACTAATGCTATATTATTACTATTTACAAGTCTCCTAGGAGAAAATACAATTTCTATGGATAGTTAAAAAGATAATTGTCAAATAAAGAGATAAAAATAAAGGTTGAGGAAATTCGCAGTGAAGCTAATTAGACTACCTGAGCAGGCAGAAATGGAAGGTGATAGACAGAGGAAGCTTTTTTTTAATTGGAAAGTATGTGCTCTTGGTTGACCTTCTGTTAACTAAATTATGCTTCTCTGAAATATTAGGTACATTGTCCTTTAATAAAATCCTCTGGGGTATATTGTTTTTTTCCTAATCTATCATGGAAGTCCTACATGTTTTTATTATTAACACATTTTTTTTTTCTTAACTGACAATAGGAGTAAGAAACTGTACATGTATTTAAGGAAAATTTTCTGAATGACTCTGAAAGCACAGCAGAATTTTCTCCAAAGCATGCCTACATCACAAAAAACAAAATGACAAAAACATCAATAATATTGGTAACAATAACAAAGAGATCAATAGTCCTGAATTATCAGAAGTATATTCACTTTGCATTTCAGCTCTTCTCTAACTTTTGCATCTTTCTTAGGTTGATTCAGATGAGCACATCCTTATAGATTATCATCTAATTTCTTCTGAGAAATCTTAATATTTTTAAACTTAAGTTCAATGAGGCTGTCAACCACAAAAGATATTCATTGGTATGAGAAAACTAGATTTATTAGACTTTCTGATAATAGATGATTTATGTCCACTAAGTATTAACTATGAGCTGTCAAAGAATGAAATTAGAACACTCACTAACACCATACAAAAAAATAAACTCAACATGGAACAAAGACTTAAATTTAAGGCCAGACACTATAAAACTCTAAGAGGAAATCATAGGCAGAGCACTCTTTGGCATAACGCAGCAAGATCTTTTTTGACCCACCTGCTAGAGTAATGAAAATAAAAACAAAAATAAACAAATGGAATGTAATTAAACTTAAAAGCTTTTGTAGTGAAGAAAGCCATAAACAAGATGAAAAGACAACTCTCAGAATGGGAGAAAATATTTGCAAATGAGGCAACTGACAAGGGTTCAATCTCCAAAATATACAAACAGCTCATGCAGTTCAATATCAAATAAAAAAAAAAAAGTCAACCCAGTGAAACAACAATGGGCAGAAGACCTAAATAAACATTTCTCCAAAGAGACATATGGATGGCCAACAAACACCTGAAAAGATGCTCAACATCACTAATTATTGGGCTTTTTTTTTTTTTTTTTTTTTTTTTTATTGAGGCTCAGCCGGTAAAGAATCTGACTGCAATGGAGGAGACCAGAAATGCAAATAAAAACCACAATAAGATATTACTTCACATCAGTCAGAATGGCCATCATCAAAAAATCTGCAAGCAATAAATGCAAGACAGGATGTGAAGTAAAGGGAAGCCTCCTAGACTGTTGATGGGGAATGTAAATTGGTATAGCCACTATGGAGAACAGTTATGGAGATTCCTCAAAAAGCTAAAAACAGAACTACCGTATGACACAGCAATTCCAGTTCCGAGCATATACCCAGAGAAAACAATAATTCAAAAAGATACCTGCACCCCCAATTTTCGTTGTAACACCATTTACAATAGCTAGGACCTGGAAGCAACCTCAATGCCCATGAACAGATGAATGGATAAAGAAGATGTGGTACATGTATACAATGAAATATTAGCCATAAGAAAATGAAATTGTGCCATTTGTAGAGATGTGAATGGACCTAGAGACTGTTGTATAGATTGAAGTAAGTCACAAAGAGAAAAACAAATATTGTGTAATATCGCTTCTATGTGGAATCTAGAAAAATGGTACAGATTAATCTATTTGTAAAGCAGAAATAGAGATACAGATGTAGGGAAGAAATTTATGGATACCAAGGAGGGAAAAGGGGTAGGATGAATTGGGAGATTGGGATTGGCATATATACACTACTATGTATAAAACAGATAAATAATAAGAACCTACTACAGCACAGGGAACTCTACTCAATGCAACAGTTAAATATATATCTACATTTGAAATATGTATATCAGCCTTGCATTGTGTGCATATGCATAAGACATTTTAAAGTAAAAGAAAAACACAAATAAAATATAGCATTTATATAAGTCAATAGGTAATTTATAAAAAGTTTTAAAGGAATGTGGCCTGTACCAGACACTGTTCTAAGTGCTTTATATACAGTTATTTATTTAATTTTCATAACAGTCATGAAATAGGCACTTTCTTTATTTAATTTGCTATTTTGTATTGGGGTATAGCTATGAGATAGACAGTTTCATTCTCATTTTATTGATGAAGACTAATATGAAAAAAAAAGTCATGAAATAACAATGTTATTTCCTGAGTGTGTCTTGCTCTTGGCCAGACATTGAGAATTTACACATCTTCCTTATCAAAAATGTATAAAGTGTCAGTGTCTAGAAAATAGTGGGTAATTAATATATTTTTGTAGAATGAATGAAGTCAATATCATTCCAAATTTACAGATGAGAAAACAGAAGCCTGTAGAAGTCAATGTACCCATAGTGATACAGCTAAGAAATGATGGAACTAAATTGACTTTGATTATGCAAATGTACAAAATCAATCTGTATTCACTACAGCAGCTAGAAGGGTTTTTTTTTATGGAATACAGATCTAATCACGACAATCCTTCCTATAAAACATTGCCTGAAATATAAATACAGACACTCTTTTCTTCAAGGTTCTGGGTGGTGTGGACTCTGCCTATTTCTCAGAGTACTCTTAGATGATCCTACATTATCTTTCTCTTAGAGTCACTCTAACTTACTTTCATTCATTCATGATCACCCTTCTTCAATAGTATTTTGCATCTGCTCTTCCTTCTGCCTGGAATTCTCTCATGATGCCCCTTCACAGATTTAATTGTATTTATTCTTCAGCTCTCAGCTGTTGTATTACTTCTTCCACTGAGGATAGTTTTCCTGACCACTCCATTACAGGCCCTCCTGGCACTATTGCAGTTGTGTCCATTGTAATTTGTGTAGTGGTGGTAGTGGTATTCTGTGTGATTATTTGATTAACACTTGCATCTTTTAATAGACAGTAAACCCAGTCCCCAAATTGCCACTTTTTCCAAAATGATGTTGATGATAATAACTCTTTTTATTGAGTTCAAATAATTTAATAGCTGCTATGGTATGAACGTGGCTCAGAGCTAAAATGACACAATGGAGTTAATCCACATGAAAAGATTATAACTGTTTGGCTTATAATAAGCATGTATAAATGTTTCTTTCAAAATTAATTTAATCAGACAACAAATCTCTTAAGAAGGAGTTATTATTTTGCCCATGTGACAGACAATGAAAATGAGCCTTTGAGAACTGGAATAACTTGCCCAAAATTATATCTTAGTAACAATTATCCTTCAACAAGTTCAAATATGGAATAATAATGCCTTAATCAATATGCAAGGAAATAAAGTGCAGGAGTGTATTAACATAATTATATGCCATGGTTATATTTATATAACCTAGAAATGTAAAGTTGGTTTAATATTAGAAATTATTTTTATAATATCATACACAACTGGGGCATTGGAAAATATAACTATACCAATAAATAGTAAAAAACATTAAGCTTTTTATTGAACAGAATAAGGTGATTTAAACATTCATTATTATTAGAAATGACTAATTTATATCTTTCAAACAATAACTATCGTACATAAATAAAATTCCAAAGTCACATAGATATACAATGTCTTTCATTAATAGAGAGATATATCATACCCCTTGATTAGATGGCTCAATGGTGTAAAAATGTCCATTACCAAACTTGATCTACAACTTTAACATTATTCCAGAGAAATATCTAAGTGAAATTTCCATAGATAGTATACTCAAAAGCAGAAACATTACTTTGCTGACTAAGGTCCGTCTAGTCAAGGCTATGGTTTTTCCAGTAGTCATGTATGGATATGAGAGTTGGACTGTGAAGAAGGCTGAGCATTGAAGAATTGATGCTTTTGAACTATGGTGTTGGAGGAGACTCTTGACAGTCCCTTGGACTGCAAGGAGATCCAACCAGTTCATTCTGAAGGAGATCAACCCTGGGATTTCTTTGGAAGGAATGATGCTAAAGCTGAAGCTCCAGTACTTTGGCCGCCACATGTGAAAAGTTGACTCATTGGAAAATACTCTGATG
The DNA here is from genome assembly GCF_001704415.2 of Capra hircus. NCBI lineage: Eukaryota > Metazoa > Chordata > Mammalia > Artiodactyla > Bovidae > Capra > Capra hircus. The sequence goes on from NW_017189517.1 coordinate 5,595,651, forward strand.
GTGGGAGGGATTGGGGGCAGGAGGAAAAGGGGACGAAAGAGGATGAGATGGCTGGATGGCATCACTGACTCGATGGACGTGAGTCTGAGTGAACTCCGGGGGATGGTGATGGACAGGGAGGCCTGGCGTGCTGAGATTCATGGGGTCTCAAAGAGTCGGACACGACTGAGTGACTGAACTGAACTGAATTGAACAAAAATTTTAGGGTTGAAATTCTTAGACTACATAGACTAGCCAGGAAAGGTTTGAAATTGAGAAATAATAAATGAGGAACTTCTACATATTAATACTCTGCATGGAGCAGAGTGATCCTGATTTTAACAGATTTCTCTGTCTGAATGTGGTCCTGGAACCTCACATGCTCAGTAAGTCCAATGTATTTCTTTTTTAGCTACTAGTGAATGAGTCAGACGTGTGATAGAAATTTTCTGACTTAAACTTTTCAACCATGCTGTGGGGTGAATGCTCTAATGAGACATGTTGTAGGTGAAAGACAAACAAACAAAGGCTCGAGGTGGTTAAATAACTTGACTAAGTTTTAAATGGCAAGATGGAGTTTCAAACTCAATCAAGTTTTCAGTCTGATTCCATTTTGCTCTCAAAATTGCCCTCCTGCTACCTCTGGACCTATTCCTCTTCATGTACTCTCTTGCTGGACAACTGATGCAAACATTCAGTCTGCCAACCAAGTGAGTTTAAACATCATTTGCCTTCAATTCCTCCATCCCACTCTAACTGGGCCCCAAATTTAATCAGTCACCAAATTTCGCTAATCCTACTGAGATTTTGCAAATCCCTATTCTGCTTATTCTCTCCATTACTCCCATTACTTTCACTGCTAAGTGAAATGAACCCCTCTTCTACTCCTGTCTGAAATTTTCCAATAATTTTCTAGGTGACTTTGTTCCTCTCCTTTTCATTCTCTACAGTGAAGCCAGATATCCCCCAAATATGAATCTTATATTTTCATTTCCCTGACCAGAACCATTCAGTGAATCCCATTGCCTATGAGATTTAAATTCCTTAGCCTAGCACATAAAAGCCTTTATGATCTAGCCCTTGTCAATCTCTGTAGCTCCCTGAGGAACTGCTCCACAATATACAATATGAACTTCATAGCAGCTGCTTGCATATCCTTGAATGCACACACCAGATTGTCAGTCCTCCTTGCTTTTACACACATAAAGGCATGCACATGTGTATTTAAAATACACATATTTTAAATATCCTTCTTTGCTATATCTTTGGGAGGAATGTCTCTTCATTCCTTAAGAATGAACTCAAATGATACCTTCTCTTTGGAGATTAGTTAACCTCTCCAAGCAAAACAAAACCCTTTCTCTCATGTGTTTGCACGATACCTGCCTGAATTCTTTTACAGAGTATAATGGAGAGAGAGTAGGCTTTGGAATCTCAGGAGTAGGTTATACATTCGGAGGTCATTGCTTACTAACTGTATGAACTTGGACAAATTATATCAATATTTGGGATATAATGAAACTCTTCAAAAACAATTTGACTACAATGTTTGATTCATTAGCTCCTCTGCCTTAATACTAAACATGAAATGATTCTTGACTGAGTAGAAAGAAAACTATTTCTGTTAGCTTTTTTCAGAAGAGATAATTTATGTTAAGTTTGTGAGATACTCATCACTATTCATACTCTCTACTTAGATATTCACTTTCTGCTACTTTTACCTTTTATAGTGTAAAGGTATGTTTCCTTGTATTTCCCGAAATGCATTCATTTCCCCTTTTATGACTATATTCCTTAAACAAACAATGAGTGAGTGCTCATTGTGCTGGCTCAGCTGGTAAAGAATTTGCCTGCAATGTGGGAGACCTAGGTTCAATCCCTGGGTTGGGTAGATCCCCCGGAGAAGGGAATGGCTACCCACTCCAGTGGCACACTAAGCACAGGTGGCGGCGGCAGCGACCGGCCCACTAAGCACAGCCGAGAGCTACCCCACGTCCAAGGTCAGGGACAGTGGTTTAGAGTGCCAGAAGCGATGGTGCAGGAATGGCTGAGAGGAGCTACCCTACGTCTGAGGCCAGGGGCAATGGCCTGGAGGAGATACCCCATGCCCGAAAACAGGGGTGGCAGTCGAGAGGAGCCATCCCACGTCTGAGGTCAGGGGTGGTACCTGAGAGGAGACACCCCACGTCCGAGGCCAGGGGTGGCGGCCAGAAGGAGCAACCCCACGCTCAAGGCCAAGGCACTGACCGGGAGGAGCAACCATACATCCAAGGAGTGGTGGCTGCCCAGGTGCAGGAGGGCCTAGAGGAACTATCCCATGCTGAAGGTCAGGAAGGGCAGTGGGAAGATGCCCCTCATCCAAGGTAAGGAGCAGCGGCTGTGTTTTGCTGGAGCAGCCATGAGAGAAACTCCACGCCTGAGGTAAGAGAAACCCAAGTAAAATGGTAGGTGTAGCAAGAGGGCATCAGAGGGCAGACACACTGAAACCATACTCAAAGAAATCTAGTCAATCTAATCACACTAGGACCACAGCCTTGTCTAACTCAATGACACTAAGCCATGTCCGCAGGGCAACACAAGATCGGCAGGTCATGGTGGAGAGGTCTGACAGAATGTGGTTCACTGGAGAAGGGAATGGCAAACCACTTCAGTATTCTTGCCTTGAGAACCCCATGAACACTATGAAAAGGCAAAATGATAGGATACCGAAAGAGGTACTCCCCAGGTCAGTAGGTGCCCAACACACTACTGGAGTTCAGTGGAGAAATAACTCTAGAAAGAATGAAGGGATGGAGCCAAAGCGAAAACAATACCCAGCTGTGGATGTGACTGGTGATAGAAGTAAGGTCCGATGCTGTAAAGAGCACTATTGCATAGAAACCTGGAATGTCAGGTCCATAAATCAAGGCAAATTGGAAGTGGTCAAACAGGAGATGGCAAGAGTGAATGTTGACATTCTAGGAATCAGTGAACTAAGATGGACTGGAATGGGTGAATTTAACTCAGATGACCATTATATCTACTACTGCAGGCAGGAATCCCTCAGAAGAAATGGAGTAGCCATCATGGTCAACAAAAGAGTCTGAAATGTAGTACTTGGATGCAGTCTCAAAAATGACAGAATGATCTCTGTTTGTTTCCAAGGCAAACCATTCAATATCAGAGTTATCCAAGTCTATGCCCCAACCAGTAACACTGAAGAAGCTGAAGTTGAACAGTTCTATGAAGACCTACAAGACCTTTTAGAACTAACACCCAAAAAAGATGTCCTTTTCATTATAGGGGACTGGAATGCAAAAGTAGGGAGTCAAGAAACACCTGGAGTAACAGGCAAATTTGGCTTTGGAAAACGAAATAAGGCAGGGCAAAGACTAATAGAGTTTTGCCAAGATAATGAACTGGTCATAGCAAACACCCTCTTCCAACAACACAAGAGAAGACTACACATGGACATCACCAGATGGTCAACACTAAAATCAGATTGATTATATTCTTTGCAGCCAAAGATGGAGAAGCTCTATACAGTCAACAAAAACAAGACCAGGAGCTGACTGTGGCTCAGATCATGAACTCCTTATTACCAAATCAGAATTAATTGAAGAAAGTAGGGAAAACCGTATGACCTTAATCAAACCCCTTATGATTATACAGTGGAAGTGAGAAATAGATTTAAGGGCCTAGATCTGATAGACAGAGTGCCTGATGAACTATGGAGTGAGGTTCGTGACTTGTACAGGAGACAGGGATCAAGACCATCCTCATGGAAAAGAAATGCAAAAAAAGCAAAATGGCGGTCTGGGGAAGCCTTACAAATAGTTGTGAAAAGAAGAGAAGAGAAAAGCCAAGGAGAAAAGGAAAGATAAAAGCATCTGAATGCAGAGTTCCAAAGAATAGCAAGAAGAGATAAGAAAGCCTTAGTCAGCAATCAGTACAAAGAAATAGAGGAAAACAACACAATGGGGGAGACTAGAGATCTCTTTAAGAAAATTAGAGATATCAAGGGAACATATCATGCAAAGATGGGCTTGATAAAGGACAGAAATGGTATGGACCTAACAGAAGCAGAAGATATTAAGAAGAGATGGCAAGAATACAAAGAAGAACTGTACAAAAAAGATCTTCACGACTCAGATAATCACGATGGTGTGATCACGCGTCTAGAACCAGACATCTTGTAATGTGAGGTCAAGTGGGGCTTCGAAAGCATCACTATGAACAAAGCTAGTGGAGGTGATAGAATTCCAGTAGAGCTATTTCAAATCCTGAAAGATGATGCTGTGAAAGTGCTGCACTTAAGATGCCAGTAAATTTGAAAAACTCAGCTGTGGCCACAGGACTGGAAAACGTCACTTTTCATTCCAATCCCAAAGAAAGAAAATGCCAAAGAATGCTCAAACTACCGCCCAATTGCACCCATCTCACATGCTAGTAAAGTAATGCTCAAAATTCTCCAAGCCAGGCTTCAGCAATACGTGAACTGTGAACTTCCTGATGTTTAAGCTGGTTTTAGAAAAGGCAGAGGAACCAGAGATCAAATTGCCAACATCTTCTGAATCATGGAAAAAGCAAGAGAGTTCCAGAAAAACATTTATTTCTGCTTTATTGACTATGCCAAAGCCTTTGACTGTGTGGATCACAATACACTGTGGAAAATTCTGAAAGAGATGGGAATACCAGACCACCTAACCTGCCTCTTGAGAAATCTGTATGCAGGCCAGGAAGCAACAGTTAGAACTGGACATGGAACAACAGACTGGTTCCAAATAGGAAAAGGAGTGCATCAAGGCTGTATATTGTCATCCTGCTTATTTAACTTTTATGCAGAGTACATCATGAGAAACGCTGGACTGGAAGAAACACAAGCTGGAATCAAGACTGCTGGGAGAAAGATCAATAACCTCCGATAAGCAGATGACACCACCCTTATGGCAGAAAGTGAAGAGGAACTAAAAAGCCTCTTGATGAAAGTAAAAAAGGAGAGTGAAAAAGTTGGCTTAAAGCTCAACCTTCAGAAAACGAAGATCATGGCATCTGGTCCCATGACTCCATGGGAAATAGATGGGGAAACAGTTGAAACAGTGTCAGACTTTATTTTGGGGGGCTCCAGAATCACTGCAGATGGTGATTGCAGCCATGAAATTAAAAGACGCTTACTCCTTGGAAGAAAAGTTATGACCAACCTAGATGTCATATTCAAAAGCAGAGCCATTAGTTTGCTGACTAAAATCTGTCTAGTCAAGTTTTTCCAGTAGTCATGTATGGATGTGAGAGTTGGACTGTGAAGAAGGCTGAGTGCCAAAGAATTGATGCTTTTGAACTGTGGTGTTGGAGAAGACTCTTGAGAGTCCCTTGGACTGCGAGGAGATCCAACCAGTCCATTCTGAAGGAGATCAACCCTGGGATTTCTTTGGAAGGAATGATGCTAAAGCTGAAACTCCAGTACTTTGGCCACTTCATGCGAAGAGTTGACTCGTTGGGAAAGACTTTGATTCTGGGAGGGTTTGGGGGCAGGAGAAGAAGGGGATGACTGAGGATGAGATGGCTGGATGGCATCACTGACTCAAAGGATGCGAGTCTGAGTGAGCTCCGGGGGATGGTGATGGACAGGGAGGCCTGGCGTGCTGTGATTCATGGTGTCACAAAGAGTTGGACACGACTGAGTGACTGAACTGAACTCAACTGAACTGAACCCACTCCAGTATTCTGGCCTGGAGAATTCCATGGACAGAGGAGCCTGGAGGGCTACAGCCCATGGGATCACAAAGAGTCAGACATGACTGAGCAAATAATGCTTTCACTTTCATTATATATGAGACACTCAAAAAAACATAGTGGTTAGGGCCAAAGAAAGAAGTACAAGTACAGTTCTAGGGAATTCTAGAGAGGGAAATTATACAAAATTTTAATTTGATGTATTTTAATGGAATATCACTGCAGATGGTGATTGCAGCCATGAAATTAAAAGACATTTACTCCTTGGAAGAAAAGTTATGACCAACCTAGATAGTATATTCAAAAGCACAGACATTACTTTGCCGACTAAGGTCCATCTAGTCAAGGCTATGGTTTTTCCTGTGGTCATGTATGGATGTGAGAGTTGGACTGTGAAGAAGGCTGAACACTGCAGATTTGATGCTTTTGAACTCTGGTGTTGGAGAAGACTCTTGAGAGTCCCTTGGACTGCAAGGAGATCCAACCAGTCCATTCTGAAGAGGTCAGCCCTGGGATTTCTTTGGAAAGAATGATGCTAAAGCTGAAATTCCAGTACTTTGGCCACCTCATGTGAAGTGTTGACTCATTGGAGACGACTCTGATGCTGGGAGGGATTTGGGGCAGGAGGAGAAGGGGACGACAGAGGAGGAGATGGCTGGATGGCATCACTGACTCGATGGACGTGGGTCTGAGTGAACTCCGGGAATTGGTGATGGACAGGGAGGCCTGGCGTGCTGCGATTCATGGGGTTGCAAAGAGTCAGACACGACTGAGTGACTGAACTTAACTGAATGTAAATCAATAAGGCAAGAAGATTTTGTTTTACTAAAAAAAAATCTTTTAATTTTGTTTTAATTTACTCCCATATCTCAGCTTCCCATTCCTCCTCATGACTAGTATAAGCTCAAGAAACATTAGTTCTCAATTATTCTCTTGGAGATTTTCTTCCAATAACTAAAGCAGTTCCTATGACAGAGGAGAGTGGCTTCAGGAACTATCCCTATGTTTCCTGTCATTTCTTAATGATAAAGTTTCTGGGGACAAGTGAGGCACTATCTAGTTCCATAATGCAAACTGTGACATTCATTTCGGGCATCAGTATTTCTTTATAATGTTTTATAGCTGAAGCATATTGATTTTTCTTTCTAGGATGTGTTTGATAAAATAGTGAACGACTCAATCTAAAAGTGGCCATTTCAACTCAATTGTGTACCTATGACACACAACTAGTTTATATATATATATATTGATTCATTGTGTAATCTCATAAACACATGATCATGTCTTTGGTTGAAACTTTATTACTTGCTCTCTGTTTAAACATTAACGACGAGAAACTAGCAGAGTGGTAGAGAACATGAGGTTGTTTTTTTTTTTTTTTTTTTTTTTTTTTTTTTTGTCACTCAGGCTTGGATTCAAATTTCAGCTCTGCAGCTGGAATGTCCTTAGGAAGGTTACCTAATGTCTTTGTGCCTCATTAAACAAAATCTTTCAGTTATCTACTTATAGTCACCAAAGTTTAAGTTATCGAACTCAATGAATGGCTTAATAAAAATGATGCTAGCTAACATTTATTGAATGAGTACTACTATGACCTGATGTTTGAAGATCACTGGCCTAAGTACTGCATAGGGAGATGGAAAAGAAGAGGGGATTTCATATGGGAGGTGTTGTTGACTAGATCTAACACATCATTGAGCTGATATGTGCTACAAATGCTGCTGGTTTGAGATATATTTGCTGTGTGAGATATTTTAGAGTTATGGGAGAGAATGTGGAGCATTCTCAGTCTTAGAGGTGAGGGGTAATTGGGACCACTGGAGGGCAGAGGTATAAAGTGAGAGGAGACCAAGCTTGGGTCTGTCTGTAGCTTTGCTTCAGATATTGGGGAAAAGATGACTGACATCAATGTCAGGACCAAGAGAAAGTTGAAAACCAGGACCTTAACTGAATCACTGCATATGTACAGAATGCAGCGGAGAGAGAAAACCAATATCCACAGGATGATGGAGCAGGGGTGTGGCAGACAGATGAGCACATATTTGTCTTAATGAAAAGCAGTGGATGGAAGCTTCTATGGTACGTAAAGCATTCTGTGAGTGAAATTTTGGAGGCATTGGAATGAGTTGTTTCAAATGTGTATTTAGTGTGAGGTTACTGTTAGGTGTGCTGTTTACAGGGTAAACCAGGAACAAACTGGCTCACCCCAGGCTTCTGCCTAGTGCAAAGGCTTACTTCTGAAGTGTCTAGTAGTATACAGGGCTGGGAGAAGATGCCTGATAGCCAATGCCTGTTGTTTTAACAGGAACTCATGCTTCCTTGGTGGTAGGTGGATCTATTAACTTGGAAGGAGCATTCCAATTATGTTATTTGTAGGAGCTGCTACTGTGAGGGCTGTAGATCAGGTAGATTAATTACAAAGCAGACAACTCCAGGCTTCTTTTTGGAAGTTGGACTTCCAGCTGCTGGGTACAGACATACACAGCCTAGGAAGGATGAGTGACAGCCAATGACAGTAAGTGGCCTTAAGAAATGTGAGGATTTGTGTTGGAAAGTTCAGTGCACTGCTAGGAGGATTGATACAGCATGTAGCAAAGGGTGAAAGTATTGAATTGGTAGGTACACAAATAAACATAAATGGTTGATATCTGTCTGTATTTTGGATGGTAGGCCTACAAACCTACATCCCTAGAAATATCCTTTCTGCTTTATTCAAATACACCACTTGCAAGTAATCTGAGTCATTCAGAAACAAGCTAGAAAAGAGTGGCAGAGCATCTGTTTTCTTAGACTTTGTCTTTTGACCAGGGTCATGACTCATTAGAGGTGGATGGGACCCTATACTCTGTCTGGTCTCATTGCCTCATTTTACCCACAGATGGCTTGCAGTTCAGGAGCACTGCACAGGGGTAAAAAGCATGGATCCAGGGGTCCCCTGCAAATCTCAACTCCCAGATTCACAAGCTTGTGTGAGCTTGTGAAAGTCCCTTGAGTTTCTTAATCCTTACTCTCAGGCAGGTCAAAGGGGCTATGGAGTCTGATTCTGTGCCTGACAGGCATAGGTAGTGAGCTAAGTCGCCCTTGGAAGCAAGGAAGAACCCTGGTTCAGGAAGCTTTTAAAGTAACCCCTTAGGGGACTGTTCCTGAGCTGGAAGGAACTAAAGGACTTTATTTATGTATGCATTTCTCCCCCTACCTCCAATAGTTACAGAACTAGGTCCTCAATCTGAGGAGTTTGATCCTTTAAACTCTGGTTTGCCAGCCAAGTGCTGGACCCATTCAGGGAAGAAAGAACGTTGGGTGGTTTCAGAGTGTTGTAGGGCAGAGTCAGAGGCTGGACACGGGACATTTACATCTAAGGGGTCATATCTTTATGAACAGGTCCTGTGTTAAGGAGGAGTAAAAACACAGGGTTGATAGTACCTTGTAAAAGGAGTAAGACATGTTATAAATAATTTATGAAGTCATTAGGTGAGGTAACACTAGCTCCTCCTGAGCTGCCTGAATAAAAGTGACCTGAGGAAGCATAACCATGTATGCAGTGTCCCTTGAGGAGAGACTTAGATCTGGCGATAATCAAAGCTTTTCTGAGATCCTGGAAGCACAAGCATCCGAAATCACAGGACTATCTCCAGGCAACGTATGAAGACCGCAAGCTGATCTTTGCACAAGCATAATAAAAGAGTCCAAATTCTTGACTAAAGCTCCCAATTGGTCATACTGTAAAGAGTTTCCTAAGATTGGCATAGTTATTTAAGAGTTTGTTGATTTTAATACTAGACAGAGGAGACATGGGAGATTAGTGGAATAAAAGGAAATAGAATGTGCAAAAACCCAGAGGCAGGAATGAACAAATTGTGTTGAGGTCATTTCTAAGAAAAGGAAAGGCATCAAGGGAAGGAGCATTGAGAGTTTTCCTGCAGGGTATAAGCCATGAACTAAACTTTGAATGACAGATTTGATTTAGAACACCAAAGTGTGTAGAGGTGGCAAAGGGTGGCAAAAGAAGCTCAAGCAAAGGTCTAGAAGTCAAAATAAATATGACTTCTTGAATGGACAGTAAGAAACCTGAGCTGATTCAAGTGAAAGACATAGAGCAGAGAGAGTTAGAAGAGAGACGTTATTGCCTGCATAGCATGGGGTCTGGTTAGCGTATATCTTGAAATTTGTGGGTGGGTAATTGAGTCTGACAGGAAGGGAAATAGGAGCCATTAAGGATTTCAGACCAGGGGGAGGTGATGAAAACTTCCTGCAATGGAAAGAAAAGAGTCTCAGGTTAGTGTGGACTATTAGAGAATGATCACTGATCTAAGATCTAAATGTATTCTGAAAAGTCTCATAAAATGATTTTCATTGACACAGTGGTGATATACACATATTTCTTGTTTTATTTTGTTTCTTTAATGTGAAGCTTTTAAGTATTGTTCAGATTGTAGTTTAGTTAAAAATGGATAAGTCTATACTTGAAATCATTTATATATATTTCAGTAACACAAAGAATAATGACCAAGGCATTATATAAAATTTAGAGATTAGAGGTTTACTTCAAGCCAGGTAGTACTACTTGTCATGGCAATTCTTCTCAGTGATCAAGCCTGAGGAGCTAAGTTCATAGCTACTAACACTGGCAGAAATTTAGGCAGGTAACATGCATGGCTAAATATAATACAAATATAATAAAACTGAAGTTGCTGTTAGTACACACCTCATTGTCCTAGCCTCTGTGGAGTCAGTTTACCTCCAAACATCACTTCTCTGATAGAACACCAAGAATTTTGCTACCTCCTTATATCCCAACTGGAGAATGACTTCCCACTCACTGGAAAGTTATGCTGTGAATGCAGAAATGCACATGGTGAGGGAGATAAGGGATATAGGCTCTCTGAGCCTCATCTGCTGAATCCAGGCATTTCATCAATGGGCAACAGACTTCATGAAATGTCCTAAGATTAGCCTGAGTAAAACCACTTTTTTTTTTCAGTGTATAAGGTTCATTTCAGCATCTATGTTAATAACAAAGCCAACTTTTTTCTTTCCTACTTTTAATTTTAACTCACAAACACTCAGAATTCTGTTGGAATTTCCCCAAACCATCTCCTGGCATGATAATTCCATTGCTAGAATGAATCATAGAACTCAGAGGCTGTTTTGCTCATGTGCGTGCTAGGTTACTTCAGTTATGTCTGACTCTTTGTGACCCCATGGACTGTCGCCTGCCAGGCTCCTCTGGCCATGGGATTCTACAGGCAAGAATACTAGGGTAGGTTTCCATGCCCTCCTCCAAGGGATATTCCTGACCCAGGGATCAAACGTGTATCTCTTATGTCTCTTGCATTGTCAGATGGATTCTTTACCACTGAACCACTTGTCAAAGAGTGTTATGACTTATTACAGTGAAAGGGCACATATCAAATTAGCAAAAGGAAAATGTGTCAGGGACAGAGTCCCGGAGAAATAAAGCATAGGCTTTCAACTGTCCCTGGAACAGCACTGAATTTCAGCATTATGATGCTACCTGTGGAATATCTTATCATTTCTGCATAATTCTTCACAGGATGTGACAGAACATTCCTAAGTTGTGGGGAATGAGAGGGAAGGCACAGCAATTTCCTGGCTGTTCTGCATTCACGTGTTGTCTCTGCTGCCTACTTGACTTGAGTCTTCTCCCCTATATCTGACCAAGTTCCACTCTGTCTTAAGTTGTCTTAAGTTTACTTTCAGTGTTGTCTTTACTCAGTTGTTCCTACTTTCGATCTGCAGAATTTTAATGCAAGTCTTAATCCCGTTTGATATGTTATCGTTAGTTGTTCTCATAATCATTTCCCATTCTTTCCCCAGTAGTTACCTTTCTTTTTAGGATAATAATCATATAATTGATGCCTAAATTATACATACTGTGTCAAGTATCATTCTAGGTATTTTACATATAACCACTTACTTAATCTTCATAACCTCATGAGTACTGTTTCCTGTTCCTGCTGTAACAAATTACCACAATTAAAAGAAAAAAAAAATAACCTCCAAAATGAAACACAAATGTATTACCTTACAGTTCTGGAGGTCAAAAGTCTGAAACGGGTCTCCCTGGGCTTAAATCAAAATGTTGACAAGGCTATGTTCCTTTCTAAAGGATCTAGGGGAAAATTCACCTCCTTGTCTTTTTTAGTTTCTAGAGTTTGAAACCTAGCAGGATCCTGTGGGGCTCCTGGGTACAGAAGGCTTTCTTTGTCCCTTTCCCTGAGTCCCAAAGTTCAGTTCAGTTGCTCGCTCTGTCGTGTCCAACCTCTGATACTTTGTGACCCCATGGACTGCAGCACGCCAGGCTTCCTTGTGCATCACCAGCTCCCAAAGCTTGCTCAAACTCATGTCTATCGAGTTGGTGATGTCACCCAACCATCTCATCCTCTGTCATCCCCTTCTACCCTGTGGGCCTCCTGGGCACAAAAACATTTCTTTGTCCTCTTCCCTGAGCCTCAAAGGGCAGGTTCAAACTGCTTATTAGGGAAGGGAGGAGATGTGCAGATGAGAAAGGAACATTCAAGAAACCATAGTGCAGCCTTGGGGACAGGGTCCTGGATCCCTCTCAAGGGGAACACAGAGCAATATATTTAACTCTTTTGCAGGGCAAAAACCCCCACCAAAAGGAAAATGTTAACTACTTGATGCATCACTCTTCATTCCAAGGACACAGTTTTTCTGATGCCAGATGAACTCTGGATTGAAGGAATTCAGACCCTGTAAGCAGCCTGATCCTTATCAGCAATCCTCCCTCTAGACTATAAGGGAGAATGGCATTGAAACATGTATACTATCATGTAAGAAATGGATCGCCAGTCTAGGTTCGATACAGGATACAGGATACTTGGGGCTAGTGCACTGGGATGACCTAGAGAGATGATATGGGGAGGGAGGTGGGAGGGGGGTTCAGGATTGGGAACTCATGTACACCCATGGCGAATTCATGTCAATGTATGGCAAAAACCAATACAGTATTGTAAATTAAAATAAAAAATAAATAAATAAATAAATAAATAACTCCATGGGCTGAGACACACAGTTTTGAGGGCATTAGCCCACTCTGGCCACCCTTTGCCTGGCAAAGCAATAAGACTACTCTTTCCTACCTCACCCAAAACTCTGAGATTTAATTAAGTGTCTGGGTACAAAAACCAGATTTGCCTTCAAGATCACACACATTCCTTGGTTTGTGGGCTCCTTCTGTTACCGAGTCCAAGCTCACTCTACTGGCTGCATGACAGGCCAATGAATCCAAGAGACGAGGTGTTGAGGCAAGGAAAATGACTTTAATTAGGAGCCGGCAGACCAAGAAGATGGCAGGCTAGTGCCTCAAAATAATCATCTTATTAGGGTCTGGATGCCGGGTTCTTTTAAAGATTAGAGATGAGGGGACTTGAGGAAGCAAAGCAAAAAAGCCATTACTCTTGCAAACATCTCCTAGAATGGCAAGCCTCAGGCAGAGGATGTGTTAATTTCTCCCTTCCTGTCATTTACCTGAGACAAGGTTCTGAACAAAAAAAGTACTTCAGTTTAAGTCAGGCAGAGGGGCAGGATTCCCTGAAGCAAACCATTCTCTAGATTATAATAACAAAAGCAATGAAAAGAAAGTCAAATAAACAGTTCCAAGATGGAGTCAGAATTGGCTTCTCCCTGCAACACTTCCTTAATATTTAAAGCGAGCAATGGGGATTGTTGTACACCTGAAATGAACACAACCTTCTAAAGCAAGAATGCTCCAATAATTTTTTTTTTTTTAAACAAAGCAATGCTGGGCCAAGTTCTTCTTAGATCTCTGATTTTCTCTCTGAGCAAAGTTGGGAAAGAGTCTCCATTTCTAAGAACCTATGTGATTCCAGGTGGGCTTCCCAGGTGGTACAAGTGGTTAAAGAACCTGTCTGCTAATGCAGGAGATGTAAAAGACACAGGTTTGATCCCTGCGTCAGGAAGATCCCCTGGAGGAGGGCATGGTAACCCATTCCAGCATTCTTGCCTGGAGAATCCCATGGACAGAGGAGCCTGGAGGGCTACAGTCCATAGGGTCGCAGAGTTGGACACGACTGAAGTGACTTAGCATGCATGCACACATGCATGGGAGTCCAGATCAAGATGGCAGAGTAGGAAGCCCACTTCCTTCCACAGACACCCCAAACTACAACTAGAGTACATGCAGAACAGCTACGTCTGAGGATGACCTGAACACTAATAGAATAGATTTTCCACAACTAGGGGTATAAAGTAAACGCCAAGCAGGAGGGGCAAAGACGTGGTCTAGTCAGAACCCACACCTCTAATGTGGCAACAACCACAGATGTACCCCTGAGGAGTGAAGATTCTGAGTCCAAGCTCGGCTACTCGACTCTGTGGGCTTGGAAGATAAGCCTGCATAACACCTGAATTTGGAAAACAATGGGACTTACTTTTGGGAGAGTCCAAGGGCTGTGAGACCCCAAGGCTCTGCTCTGGAAGGCCTTACACATAAACTCAGTCTCAGTGTAGATGCCACAGCTTGAAAAGCACCTAGGTCATATGAAAAGGAGATTCATTGACTACTTTTAGCACCTGTGTTTGGGGACCTGTTGGAACTTTCTCTAAGGATGAAAGCACTGGCAGGCTTTTTTTTTGGGGGGGGAGGGGTTGCTTTGTTTTTAACTCTCGTTCCACCTAGCTGGCCTTGCAGTGGCAAATGTGGTCACTCTCCATCAGCCTAGCTAACACCATGCACCTCGCCCTGCTGTTCACCTGAGAATCCACTCTGCTCAGCCTTCCCACCCCAGTTGGGCCCTCTAAGGCACCTCCTTGTCACACTCTATGTGGAAGGAGGCCTTGGCCTGCACTGGTACCTCACAGCAGTTGCAACTGGTCTCATAGCAAGTCATGTGGGGACCAGCCTTGCCCACCAGATCACCTAAAACAGCCATGGCCAAAAAAAGTCAATGAAACCAATCTATAGGTTCAAGGCAATGCTGATTAAAAATATCAATGGCATTTGTCACAGAAGTAGAACAAACAATTTTATAATTTGTCTGAAAACTTTGAGAAAGAAGAACAAGGCTAGAGGATTCATGCTCTTTGACTTCAAACTTTACTACAAAGCTACAGTGATTAAAAAACAGAACACTACTGGCACAAAAACAGATATGTAGATCAATGGAATGCAACAGGGAACCCAGAAATGAACCCACAATTACACACTCAATTAATTTATGACAAAGGAGGCAAGAATATACAGTGAGGAAAAATCAATCTCTTCAATAAGTTGTGTTGAGAAAACTGGACAGCCGCATATAAAAGAATGAAATGGGACCACTTTTTCACATCATATAAAAAATAAATTCAAAATTGATTAAAGACCTGAAACCATAAAATCCATAGATGAAAAATTCTCTTTGACATTTGCCTTAGCAATATTTAGACTTCCCTGGTGTCTCAGATGGTAAAGCGTCTGTCTACAATGTGGGAGACCTGGGTTCAATCCCTGGGTCAGGAAGATCCCCTGGAGAAGGCAATGGCAATCCACTCCGGTACTATTGCCTGGAAAATCCCATGGACAGAGGAGCCTGGTAGGCTACAGTCCATGGGGTCACAAAGAGTTGGACATGACTGAGCGACTTTCTTTTCCTTTCCTTTTTAGCAATATTTGGGGGGATTACTCACTTCCAGCAAGGGCAAAAAAATCAAAAATAAACAAATGAGACTGTGTCTTTCTAAAAAATTCTGCATAGAGAAGGAAACCATCAACAAAACGAAAGGGTAAATTACTCAATGGGATAAGACACTTGGAAATGTTAAGTAAAATAAAGGGTGGATATAAAAAGCATATCAGATGGACATCTAGGTTGCTTCCATGTCCTGGCTATTATAAACAGTGCTGTGATGAACACTGGGGTACATGTGTCTCTTTCAATTTTGGTTTCCACAGTGTGTATGCCCAGAAGTGGGATTGCTGGGTCATAAGGCAGTTCTATTTCCAGTTTTTTAAGGAATCTCCACACTGTTCTCCATAGTGGCTGTGCTAGTTTGCATTCCCACCAACAGTGTAAGAAGGTTCCCTTTTCTCCACACCCTCTCCAGCATTTATTGCTTGTAGACTTTTGGATCACAGCCATTCTGACTGGTGTGAAATGGTACCTCATTGTGGTCTTGATTTGCATTTCTCTGATAATGAGTGATGTTGAGCATCTTTTCATGTGCAGACGAATGGATAAGAAAGCTGTGGTACATATATACAATGAAGTATTACTCAGCCATTAAAAAGAATACATTTGAATTAGTTCTAATGAGGTGGATGAAACTGGAGCTGATTATACAGAATGAAGTAAGCCAGAAAGAAAAACACCAATACAGTATACTAACACATACATATGGAATTTAGAAAGATGGTAATGATAACCCTGTATGTGAGACAGCAAAAGAGACACAGATGTAAAGAACAGACTTTTGGACTCTGTGGGAGAGGGAGAGGGTGGGATGATTTGGGAGAATGGCATTGAAACATGTATGCTATCATGTAAGAAATGAATTGCTAGTCTAGGTTCAATACAGGATATAGGATGCTTGGGGCTGGTGCACTGGGATGACCCAGAGAGATGATATGTGGAGGGTGATGGGAGGGGGGTTCAGGGTTGGGAACTCATGTACACCTGTGATGGATTCATGTCAATGTATGGCAAAACCAATACAGTATTGTAAAGTAAAAATAAATAAATAAAAATTAATTTTAAAAAAAAAGCATCAAAAAAAATAAAGTATATCAGAGAAGGCAATGGCACCCCACTCCAGTACTCTTGCCTGGAAAATCCCATGGATGGAGGAGCCTGGTAGGCTGCAGTCCATGGGGTCGTGAAGAGTCAGACACAACTAAGCAACTTCACTTTCACTTTTCACTTTCATGCATTGGAGAAGGAAACGGCAACCCACTCCAATGTTCTTGCCTGGAGAATTCCAGGGATAGAGCCTGGTGGGCTGCCATCTATGGGGTAGCACAGAGTCAGACACCACTGAAGTGACTTAGCAGTAGCAGCATAAAAAGTATATAAAGACCTCACACAACTGATCCAAAAAAGAAACCATCTGATTAAAAACTGAGCAGAGGACTGTAATGGACTTTTTTCCAACGATGACATACAGATGGCCAACAGACACATGAAACATGTTCAACAACAATAATCATGTGGGAAACGTAAATGAAAACCACAATGAGATAGCACCTCACACTTTTTGTGATGGCTATTATCAAAAAGACAATAAGTGTCGCAAAGATGTGGAGAAAAGTGTACCACCCTTGTGCATTTTTGTAGGAATGTAAATTGGTGCAGCCACTATGAAAAACAGCATGGAAGTTCCTCAGAAACATAAAAATAGAACTACCATATGATCCAGCAACTTCTGTGTAATTACCCAAAGAAAATGAAAACACTAATTCAAAAAGACATCTTCACCCCATGCAGTATTTTTTTTTTTTTACACTAGCCAAGACGTGAAAGCAATCAAGGTATCCTTCAATAGATGAACGGATAAAATTGATGTGGTATACACAATACAGATGTATACATCATGGATGTTACTCTACCATGGGTGGATCTAAAGGGTGTTAAGCTAAGTGAAATAAGTCAGAGAAAGATAAATATCATGTGCCCTCACTTAAATGTGGATCTGAAAAACAAAACAAAGGAACAAACAGTAAAACTGAAACAGACTCACAGATAGAGCAAACTGGTGGTAGCCAGAAGATAGGGGCTAGGGTATTGGGGTAAAATAGATGAAAGGGATTATGAGGCACAGACTTCCATTTATAAAAGAAAGAAGTCATGGGGATATAATATATATTATAGGGAATATAGTGAATAATATCATAATAACTTTGTATGATGACAGATGGTAATGAGACCTATCATGGTGACCATATAAAATGTATACAGATTCTTGAATCACTGTGATGTACATCTCTGAAACTAATATGATATTGCATATCAATTATACTTAAGAAAAGAGAGACCTACAGAATTACATGCAGCCCACACAGATAATCCAGGACAAACTCCTCATTTTTAAAAATCTTTATCTTAATCATATATGCCATATAAAGTAATATGTTCACTGGCTGGGGCTTAAAGAAGTTTAGCAACTTGCTCAAACTAGTAAATATCGAGGCTAGGATTCAAATGATCTGGCTCTATAGGCCTTCTTCTTAAGTACTACTCATCTATCAGGCTCTCCTAAAGAAGACACCACTGTATTTGTCACAGAGCAATTGCCTGGTGGGTATTTTCATAATTGTTTGCTGTCTGAAGATGTTAGAGTAATGAATTGGAGGTGGGAGCCTAGTGAAGGAACCATAATCCTGCCCACCCACTTGCATTCTCCTCCTGTTCCCCATTCTCCTTGTCACTACTAAGAGTTAGTTTAGTTTTTCAATAGATGTGTGTGTACTTTACCATTACAGCTTAATGTGCATTCTCTTCCAGCATGACCTCAAGGATTTGGGTAAACTCATATTGGTCCTGAGGAGCATTTCCAATTGCAACCTGTGTCTGCATAGGACATTCAGAGCAGATTGCCAACTGTACAAAGATATAAGAGGCCCTAGAAAAAAAAATAGGACATGGGTTCTGGCTCTGAATTTCCTCAGATCTTCAGATAAGATTATCAGTTTTCTGGGTCTTTAACATTACCTTAATACTCCTGTTAGAATATTGAAGCAGAGGTCAGAAGTCTGGAAGGCCCTTGCCTACTGAAGTAAGTTTTAAAAACATGTATTATTCTTCACATGTGCCTCTCTGTTTAATATTCTTCAGGGCCCTTTTACCAGCCAGGATACAAGCTCTTGGGTGTCTTCTGCATAAAAGCTGCAATTAGAATATTTATGTATTTTTAGGGCAATAAAGGAATAACCGAATATCCATATCCAGAAAACACAATATTTGCATAATGAAGGCTTGTCTTTGTCTAAGTCCCTAGATAGCCTTCTTTGTGTCTTGACAGTTGCATTCCCTGGAGGTCAGTCATCATTATAAATTTAAAGTGAAGTATACAAGAACTCAATTAAGAGCAAACTCAGAAGAAGTTAGTGCATGTGTAATTCATGTATTTACTTGGTTACACAAGTAGCATGACAATGACTAGCAATGTGTAACTTCAGAGGATGCAGTATTACATAGTTGTTAGCAATTTCTGTAGGTGGAAAAATGTAGATAGAAATTAGTCATAAACTCTTTATCCAGAGAAAGCATCTGGACCTCCTTTTCCATCTTTATTATAGAGTGTAAGGTGTATAGGACTTCAAAGCCAAAAATATATTTTAATGATCTAATTGAGTACCTATGTATAGACACAGAAAAGAAACTTATTTGGCATTGAGAACTGCTAAAAGAGGTATAGTGACTGTAGATAGTTGCTATAGAATATCTGCACATTAACAAGTACACTTTGTTTTAAAATTGAAGTATAGTTGATTTATCTTATTGTGTTAATTTAAGGCATATAGCAAAGTGATTATGTGACTCTTTGAGACTCTATGGACTGTAGCCCACCAGGCTCCTCTGTCCATGGGCTTCTCCAGGCAAGAATGCTGGAGTGGATTGTCATTTCCCTCTCTAGGGGATCTTCCCGACTCAGGGATTGAACTCTGGTCTCCTTCATTGGAAGGCACATTCTTTACCGCTGAGTCACCAGGGAAGCCCAAATAGTTGATTTACCTTATTATGTTAATTTCAGGTACACAGTAAACTGATTATATATATATATATATACATATTATATACTACTCAGCCATAAAGCAATATACTTTCATAGGATATATAAAAGAAATATGATTTTCTTATTGATTCCAATTATAAAATCAGAGAAATAGTCCATGGGGAAAAGAACCTAAGTAAACCATTTGCTTTGTTTTTGGATTTTTTTAAAGGGCTTCCATGGTAGCTCAGCTGGTAAAGAATCTGCCTGCAAAGCAGGAGATCCCAGTTTGATTCCTGGGTCAGGAAGATCCTATGGAGAAAGGATAGGGTATCCACTCCAGTATTCTTGGGCCTCTCTGGTGGCTCAATTGGTAAAGAATCCACCTTTGGAGACCTGGGTTCGATCCCTGGTTTGGGAAAATCCCCTGGGAGAGGGCATGCAATCCACTCCAGTATTCTTGCCTGGAGAATCCCCATAAACAGAGGAGCCTGGCCAGCTACAGTCCATGGGGTCACAAAGAGTCAGAAACCTCTGAGCGACTAAGAACAGCACACCACAAATGGTGAAAAAGTCTTCTTAACTCCAAAGAAAAGCCCTTCACTTTTTCCTTTGCGGTGTTTCAGAATGGGTAATACCACAAGACAATTCTCCTTCAGCTCTTTTCATCCATCTAACGCTTCTACAAAAAATAGAGGAAAATTTGAAGCCATCAGTGTTGATACTTTTGTTAGCCCAGATAGAAGAGATTGAAATAATTGGCTAATGTCAATTTTGAGGATTTTAGCTATCCATTGTTTTATTCCACTTAAAGAAAAACAACTTCTCTACTACATAACCTACTACCTTCTATATCTAAGAATTGCTTTTTAAAAAATTAAAACATTTAAATCATTTATTAATATGTGCTTCTGTATTAAATATTTATTCTAATTAACTATGAAATGAAGCAAAATGTGTGGAGGAAAGCTGATATACAAAATTTCCATCTGAACATTAAAGCAGGAATCATCAAGACATTTCCTTAATAGTAAGGGCTTGCTGTTCCTGCTTTTTATCTTACTGTGCTGATGGAATACATTGCAACTGGAGAAGTTAAAATGAAAGAGCCTACCCCTCTGAAAAGCTAACCTATAAATGAGTGGTTGTGACATCAGAAGGCCCACTGTCCAGTGCTTGGCCTCCCACAGTCTACGAAAGACCCTCGGTGCCTAAATGTGCATCCTGCATATCCTGGTTGCTCCACAACCATTGCCTCAGATTATAATGTTGGTTGAGAATGAAAACCCTCCTCATTTTTTTTCCCTACTTGAATCATGAAGTATGGGAAGTCACAATTATAGGCAAAATAAGTTAATTTCTAAAATAATCATTGTGTTTGAGTCTAAACTTTTCAATTTAGAGAAATTTTCTTTTTATTTTTTTTAGCCCGAGTCTTAACAACTTTTAGAGAGACACGGAGAAATAGAAGTCAGGACTCCTAACCTCCTTTTTGACATATGATACAGCTGTCTTTTAAATTTACCTTTCTTTTATCTAGAAGGGCTAGTAGAGCATTCTATTGATAAATAGTTGGCTTTTTTCCTTCCGAGTTTATTACAAAGGAAAACTTGTGAGTAATGGAGTTGCTTAAGCATAGAGTTAGTAAGGGTTTGATATATGTTTTTTTGATGCGCAAATGTACCAGTTTAGGCCTGAGCTTAAAAACTATAATTATGGAAGTAAAGCTAACATATTTTCTACTTTTCAGGTGTTTACATTATGATGAGGAAAGAGACACATAAGCAAACAATTATAATGGAATTCTGTGAGGTCTTGTGAGAGACATGGAAAGGATGTTTCAACAGAAAAGAGGAACTCTTAATTTTGATTTGGAGGAAGAAATGAGAGTGGTTTCCAAGAATATTAAATAGGTGAGGTCATGAAAGTATACCAGAAGTTTACATTTTCTTGAAAAGTATCTAGTTTTAAATAATCTTCCTCTGGATAGAGGCTGAAAATAAGATAATTATAAAATAAAATAAATGTGTATTGTTGTTTAGTGTGTATATATCTATTTTCTGTTTGTTTGGGAGGGCACTGCTGATCTGAACTCATTCAATTATGCAATACTTTTCACAGTAACACTATTTTCCTTTTACATCTTGTGTTTATAAAGCTATATCTTATGACCCATGCCTTATGTTCTACCTAACTCATTAGATACTGCTAAATGTCCTTCCCTGGTTCTTCCTCCTCTTCCTAAATGATAAAAGTTGAAGTGCTCTAGAGCTTAGTACTTGATTCTCTTCTTTTTACTCTTTATATTCACAACTGTGACGGTTTCCCATTTATAGATTTAACAATCCTCTATATGCCATATGGTATAGTTTTCCAAATTTATGTCTGTGGCTATGATGTCCCTTTTGAGCTTCATATTCAATATGAAAGTGCCTCCATGACATTTTCTCTTTTCCAAAAATGAACTCTGAGTTTCTCCTCAAGAACTGCTGTTTCACCTTAGAAAATAGTCTTCATCCAGTAGCTCAAGATGGATGTGCTGTCATTCTTGACTACTCTTATCACCACTACACCCATCCATTGCATCAGCAGATCCT
Organism: Capra hircus; assembly: GCF_001704415.2. Taxonomy (NCBI): domain Eukaryota; kingdom Metazoa; phylum Chordata; class Mammalia; order Artiodactyla; family Bovidae; genus Capra; species Capra hircus. Next base: position 5,617,631 of record NW_017189517.1, read on the forward strand.
GTTACCTAAGCTTATAGACTACTCCCAAATTCATTCCTCCTGTAAATATTTCTACTTTTAGCTCACTAGTTGGAGCAATCATCATATTTTTCCAAAACTATTTTAATAGCTGAAACTGGGTATTTTTTGTTACTTCAGTCTTTACAGTGGAAGACTTATGGGGAGTTATTGGTTCAGTTCAGTTCAGTCGCTCAGTCCTGTCCAACTCTTTGCAACCCCATGAATCGCAGCAGGCCAGGCCTCCCTGTCCATCACCAACTCCCGGAGTTCACTCAGATTCACGTTCATCGAGTCAGTGATGCCATCCAGCCATCTCATCCTCTGTCGTCCCCTTGTCCTTCTGACCCCAATGCCTCCCAATATCAAAGTCTTTTCCAATGAGTCAACTCTTTGCATGAGGTGGCCAAAGTACTGGAATTTCAGCTTTAGCATCATTGCTTCCAGAGAAATCCCAGGGCTGATCTCCTTCAGAATGGACTGGTTGGATCTCCTTGCAGTCCAAGGGACTCTCAAGAGTCTTCTCCAACACCACAGTTCAAAACCATAAATTCATCGGTGCTCAGCTTTCTTCACAGTCCAACCCTCACATCCATACATGACCACAGGAAAAACCATAGCTTTGACAGGCAGAGCTTATTCGGCAAAGTAATGTCTCAGCTTTGGAATATGCTATCTAGTTTGGTCATAACTTTTCTTCCAAGGAGTAAGCATCTTTTAATTTCGTGGCTGCAGTTACCATCTGCAGTGATTTTGGAGCCCCCCAAAATAAACTCTGACACTGTTTCCACTGTTTCCCCATCTATTTCCTATGAAGTGATGGGACCAGATGCCATGATCTTCGTTTTCTGAACGTTGAGATTTAAGCCAACTTTTTCACTCTCCTCTTTCACTTTCATCAAGAGGCCTTTTAGTTCCTCTTCACTTTCTGCCATAAGGGTGGTGTCATCTGCATATATGAGGTTATTGATCTTTCTCCCAGCAATCTTGATTCCAACTTGTGTTTCTTCCAGTCCAGCGTTTCTCATGATGTACTCTGCATAGAAGTTAAATAAGCAGGGTGAGAATATACAGCCTTGACGTACTCCTTTTCCTATTTGGAACCAGTCTGTTGTTCCATGTCCAGTTCTAACTGTTGTTTCCTGGCCTGTATAGCTAACCTCAAGAGGCAGGTTAGGTGGTCTGGTATTCTCATCTCTCTCAGAATTTTCCACAGTGTATTGTGATCCACACAGTCAAAGGCTTTGGCATAGTCAATAAAGCAGAAACAGATGTTTTTCTGGAATTCTTTTGCTTTTTCCATGATCCAGTGGATGTTGGCAATTTGATCTCTGGTTCCTCTGCCTTACCGAAAACCAGCTTAAACATCAGGGAGTTCATGGTTCATGCATTGCTGAAGCCTGGCTTGGAGAATTTTGAGCATTACTTTACTAGCATGTGAGATGAGTGCAATTGTGTGGTAATTTGTGCATTCTTTGGCATTGCCTTTCTTTGGGATTGGAATGAAAACTGACCTTTTCCAGTCCTGTGGCCACTGCTGAGTTTTCCATATTTGCTGGCATATTGAGGGCAGCACTTTCACAGCATCATCTTCCAAGGTTTGAAATAGCTCAACTGGAATTCCGTCACTTCCACTAGCTTTATTTGTAGTGATGCTTCCTAAGGCCTACTTGACTTCACATTCCAGGATGTCTGTCTCTACATGAGTGATCACACCATCGTGATTATCCGGGTCATGAAGATCTTTTTTGTACAGTTCTTCCATGTATTCTTGCCACCTCTTCTTAATATCTTCTGCTTCTGTTAGGTCCATACCATTTCTGTCCTTTATCGAGCCCATCTTTGCATGAAATGTTCCCTTGGTATCTCTAATTTTCTTGAAGAGATCTCTAGTCTTTCCTATTCTGTTGTTTTCCTCTATTTCTTTGCATTGATCACTGAACAAGGCTTTCTTATCTCTTCTTGCTATTCTTTGGAACTTTGCATTCAGATGCTTTTATCTTTCCTTTTCTCCTTGGCTTTTCACATCTCTTCTTTTCACAGCTATTTTTAAAGCCTCCTCAGACAGCTATTTTGCTTTCTTTGCATTTCTTTTCTATGGGGATGGTCTTGATTCCTGTCTCCTGTACAATGTCATGAACTTCATTCCATAGTTCATCAGGCACTCTATCACATCTAGGCCCTTAAATCTATTTCTCACTTCCACTGTATAATCATAAGGGATTTGATTAAGGTCATACCTTAATGGTCTAGTGGTTTTCCCTACTTTCTTCAATTTGAGTCTGAATTTGATAATATGTAGTTCATGATCTGAGCCACAGTCAGCTCCTGGTTTTGTTTTTGTTGACAGTATAGAGCTTCTCCATCTTTGGCTGCAAAGAATATAATCAATCTGATTTCGGTGTTGACCATCTTGTGATGTTCCATGTGTAGAGTCTTCTCTTGTGTTGTTGGAAGAGGGTGTTTGCTATGACCAGTGCATTTTCTTGGCAAAACTCTATTAGTCTTTGCCCTGCTTTATTTTGCATTCCAACGCCAAATTTGCCTGTTACTCCAGGTGTTTCTTGACTTCCTACTTTTGCATTCCAGTCCCCTATAATGAAAAGGACATCTTTTTTGGGTGTTACTTCTAAAAGGTCTTGTAGATCTTCATAGGACCATTCAACTTCAGCTTCTTCAGTGTTACTGGTTGAAGCATAGATTTGGATTACCGTGATATTGAATGGTTTGCCTTGGAGATGAACAGAGATCATTCTGTTGTTTTTGAGATTGCATCCAAGTACTGCATTTCAGACTCTTTTGTTGACCATGATGGCTACTCCATTTCTTCTGAGGGATTCCTGCCCGCAGTAGTAGATGTAATGGTCATCTGAGTTAAACTCACCCATTGCAGTCCCTTTTAGTTCACTGATTCCTAGAATGTCAACATTCACTCTTGCCATCTCTTGTTTGACCACTTCCAATTTGCCTTGATTTATGGACCTGACATTCCAGGTTCCTATGCAATATTGCTCTTTACAGCTTCAGACCTTGCTTCTATCACCAGTCACATCCACAGCTGGGTATTGTTTTTGCTTTGGCTCCATCCCTTCATTCTTTCTGAAGTTATTTCTCCACTGATCTCCAGTAGTGTGTTGGGCACCTACTGACCTGGGGAGTACCTTTTTTGGTATCCTATCATTTTACCTTTTCATACTGTTCATGGGGTTCTCAAGGCAAGAATACTGAAGTGGTTTGCCATTCCCTTCTCCAGTGGACCACATTCTGTAAGACCTCTCCACCATGACCTGCCCGCCCTGGGTTGCCCCATGGGCATGGCTTAGTTTCATTGAGTTAGACAAGGCTGTGGTCCTAGTGTGATTAGATTGACTAGTTTTCTGTGAGTATGGTTTCAGTGTGTCTGCCCTCTGATGCCCTCTTGCAACACCTACCATCTTACTTGGGTTTCTCTTATCTTCGGCGTGGGGTATCTCTTCACAGCTGCTCCATCAAAGCACAGCCGCTGCTCCTTACCTTGGACGAGAGGTATCTCCTCACTGCTGCCTTTTCTGACCTTCAACGTTGGATGGCTCCTCTAGGCCCTTCTGCGCCCACACAGCCACCACTCTTAAAATTGTGCAATGAGTTGTCAAAATGAAATGGAAGCCAAGATCATTAGGAATGAGAAATCAAGAAACTAAGAGGTCAGGGTATAAAAACATTATCTACGTAAACTTTGAAATTGTCAAATTTATGACAAACATAGGGCAAGAAAGCAACATAGGGATTCAGGTGCTAAAATCTAAAACATTAAGTGAATGAGGCATAAAATATTTGGTCTCATGTATTTCCACTTACTTTGTAACTCTTCTCTACTTACTGATCTGCTTTTGCATAAATCTCACACCTCTCACCAGTGTGTGGGTTATCTGTATAGCCTTCCACATTTAGTTCATATTAATAGCCTCATTCCCTGCATTGTTTTTCAGCTCAAATTCTTAAGAACAAGAAATAGATTGCCTCAGTGTATCCCTGTTTGGGTGGTCTTTTTTTTTTTTTTTTCCTGTCTATGGCAGACCACATCGTAGTTTATCCTTTGGTTATGTTTCAGCTTCTGATCTGATTAACTGTAGCCAGAGGGCAGACATGGAAGGACAGGGCAGGGATAATGATCATGAATACCTAGGATTGTAACTTCGGCAAAAATTGGATTGAGTGGTTTCTCTTATATGCTTAAGGTATTGAAGACACTTTGGATGTAGCAAAAAATTATTGACATGTCAATATGGTTGTGTCAGAGACTGAAGTAGTGAAGCAGCAGAGGAGATGTGAGCCGTGGGAGGATATCATTTTACAAACTACTAGCACAGGTGCACTGGCATTTCAGTAGAACAAAACAAGACAAAAAACTAAACTGAGAATGTACAAGACTTCACTTAGAACTCTATATATCTTAGATATTAAAATGTGTCTTATTTCCTTTCTTTCATTCATTTACTCACTGTTTATCAACCAGCCACTCTCGGCTAGCTTGTGGTATAATGACTAGAAGATCCATGTTGAAAAATTAGAAAGTCTCTGCTGTTGCCCATGACACCAAACCCTCCTTGTTATGTCAAAACGCAGGCCACCTTAACTAGTTCTTAACTCATTAAGAAAGATGTGCAATGCTTCATAATGGATTATTACTTTTCTTTCTTATAAGAATTTGTTACTTTCTTCTTTTTACTTTTTTTCCCCTTAAAGTAGGAAGAAAGGTAGCAGACATCATAGAAAATCAGAAAGACTAATGAAGTCAGAAGGCAGTACTTTGAAGATGAAAGTAGTTACTAAGTATTAAAGTGGGGCCCATGCAGTCTGTACCACCACTCCCCAAACTGAAGGCACACCATAATGGTTCATAATGCCAAAAGGCCTTTGTTGAAAATTCAAGTGATACAATGTGGTGCTTGATCGTCTTGGATTTCCATTGAAGTATTATTCTATTTTCAAGGACATGACCTCTGAAAAAAAAACAAAGACATATTCAGGACAACAAGGGGATTTAACTGGACAAAATGAATGAAGTAAGTATCCACATCATGGTGCACGTTTCAATGTTCAGAAGGTGTATGTGGTAAAAATCCTCTATTGCATTGCTTGATCTTGAGTTATAAATACTAAAACCAAGGGATTTGCAAGCAGAGTCCACTTGGCATCCAAAATGCTTCCAGGACCTGAGAGATTAGGTAAGATGAAGGTCAAAAGTAGGTCTGAGAACACTGATCTGGAGAAATCTTATAAATAATTGCTGTATAGCTTAGTCTGATCAGGGATGGGGAAATCAGACTGAAGAATGAAGTGAGATTGTAAGTTCTTTGCCCTTCATGTGTATGCTTACTATTTATTTTCTGTACTCAGTGTTATGGCTTTAATTGTGTCTTCCACTCAAAAGATGTGTTGAAGTCCTTAACCTCCAGTACCCGTGAATGTGACCTTATTTGGAAACACAGCCTTTGCTGATGCCATTAATTAAGAAGAAGTCATACTAGAACAGAGTAGACTTCTAATCCTACATGACTCTTGTCCTTATAAGGAGATGGCCATGTGAAGACAAAGAGGCACAGGAAGAACACCAAGGATTGCTGTGAGCAGAAGCCAAGAGAAAGGCCTGAAACATATTCTACCTCAGAATCCTCAGAAGGAACCGACACTTTGATTTCAGGGGCCTCCAAAACTGTAAGAAAATACATTCTTGTGGTTTTAAGTCATCCATTTAGTGGTCCTTTGTTATGACAACCCTAGGAAATGAATACCCTAAGGATGAGAAAATATCCCATTCAATCTATGCATGTGTATTTATTTTTCTGTCAAACAATTCTGTGCTAAAAGCTGCATGTTCTAGGGCAGGAGTTGAGAAATTTTTCTATAAAGTGTTAATGTTTCAGGCTTGGCAGGCAGGTCACTAGGTCTCAGATGAAATGACTCAACCCTACGCTTGAGGACAGAAGCAGTCGCACACAGCAAGTGCAGTGGTGACTCTGTTCCAATAACAAAACTGTCTTCATGGACATTGAAACCTGAATGTTGTGTAGTTCTCAACTCTCATGAAATATCATTCCTTTGGTTTTATTTAAACATTTAATACATTAAAATTAAAAAAAAAAAACTTTTTAGCTTGTGGACCATGGTTTGCCAACCCAGATTATAAGTGAAAGTAGGTTTTTGACTCAGAGTTGGCTTGACCACTTGCTAGCAGCCTAATGTTTGATGTTTCTTTACTCCTCTGAGTTTTGAATTCTTCTCTTACAAACTAGAGATAATTATGTTTTCCTCAAGAGACCAGTAAAATAATAGCTCTTAGCAGGATTGGTTTCATGGGCATGTTATCTATGCAATTTCCCAGGACCATGCCACTTGAAGGGCCCTACATTTAGTTTAATCCTCTGTTGTCACCATCTTGAGATTCTTCCTAGTTTTGTACAGGTTCTATATTTTCATTCTGCATGAGGCCTGGTACATGATGTGGCCAGTTCTGGCTCCTAGTACCAACTAGGAGCCCCAAAGAATAGCTATTTGTATTACTATGCATTGTGATGTGTAGGTTATTGAAAAGCTAAACTTTATTCTTGGTAAAGGCGGCATGGCTTCTTTGGGAAAAGGCAAGGATATTTGCTCTTAAAAGAAAGGCAGTGATTATAAGAAAGACAGACATACTCAAAACAGATGAACAGACAACAGGAAAAGTAAAGAAATGATGATCTAACCCTCTAACATGCCAAATTCGGAGCCAAGAAGAAATGCTCCAGAGATGACTCATTTGTGTGGGGAACCTAATGATTCTCTTGTGATGAAGGTTTGTGCTATGAAATAACTTGGGAATGTGCTGGCTTTGCAAGGATCTATGCACAGAATGCTAAACAAATCCTTGCAGTCGGGTCTTACAGCAGTCTTTATTTTGAGCGGTGACATCAGAGCATTTATCCAAATACTTGTTTAAATAGAAATGTAAAAAGAGGTGCATTACAGTGTCTGCTGAGCAGCATATATCTTACCCTGGTGGAAATCTGGGACTCTGAGGCTGTCTTGCCAACACAGCACTGACTCTGACCTACTAGTAATTTCTTTTGCTCCTTGTATGTGACTGAATTGGAAAACTCAGAGCTCCAAATGAATTAGATGATCACCAACTTTTCATTCCACTGTTCAGGACTGCTGCCCAGTTAAGAGTCAAGCACTATGCAATTCAGAAATAAAGAAGTGACATCATTTCTTTTTCCTTTATATCTGGGAAACCACTCTTATCGGTGAGAAAGTTCCCCCTGCTAGTGCTCTAGCTTGTTTGGGTTTATGTCAGACAGCATTTCAAAATCTTTTGGTTGCTGTAAGAATTCCATTTCCAGGCTCATAAGCTAAAGCCAGGTTTTCCCATCTCTTGTGAGCTTTGGTAGAGCTTCCATCATGAGGGCATATCTAGTAGGAAGTGAAGGTGGTCTATCCAAAAAGCTACTCAGTGACTATTCTGCCAATGCCATACCCTCACTCTGGGGGAATGGCTTCAATAACTGGTTGGGTATATCTTATTCAGAATTATGTAAGCAAACAAAACCATTATAAAATGTGTAATAGCATATACTAAGCAGTTTACATTATACGGCAAGGATGGTTATGTACAGATCTTACTGCAGTATGAAATTAATGTGAACTTCCATTCACCTCTCACTAAGTTATTGGTGAAGCTCTGAGTCACTTGTGTGTAAAGTGTGTTGATGCTAAACTTACACAGTTGGCTTTCTTTTGTTGTCTAGGTGGCTAGGCTAGCCCTGAGTCACATTCTCATTTCTTGCTGATTCCCACTGGGCTGGTCCCTTTTCAATTCAAGGGTTGAATCTGCCAGACCTCACATCTTCACATTCCTAGTGAAGAAGTGAATAAGAAGCACAAACCTTATTAGTCAAGAAATTCAGGAAACTCTGCTGTGCTCCTCTTGTTCATCGAGCCCCTTTGTTGTTGATTAATACCTCCAATGTGTACTGCTCAGGGATGGAGGGAGAAGGTGAAGATAAAATTAGTCAATTCATCTTTTTATTAGCAGGTCTGGCAAAGACTTGGAGGAAGGTTCACAAACAATGGTTAAAATGAAAGGGAATCATTTACACTATTCCTACACCTAATTTCCAAGTGAGCTGAAGGCTGGCTGAAATTCCCTTTGCTAAATAGTATCCTGAGGGTTCGAATGCTTTTGTACAAATGCCTGCCTTAGTCTAGGTCTAAAATGGGAATCTAACAGTTAGCTGGGATCAAATAGATTTGCTAGATAAGTTTAAAAGATTAAATAGATTTAACTGATTCCCCCTTCCACTTAAATGAGTTAAAAAAATTGCGATTAGTTTTATTTTGTTTCATGTTTTACATAAGAAGGTATGGCCTTTAAAAGTCAGGTGAGACTGAAAATAAACAAGTAAAAACTTAAATAAATAAATATAGTAATTTTAGATAGTGGTAAGGGCTAGGAGAAGATGAGGCTAGATTAAAAATCAATGACTGAATGGGAACATGATGTTATTGTATATCAGGTAGTCAGAAAAGACCTCTTGAGGAGATGGCATCTGATCAGGGACCTGAGTGATGAGCAGGAGAAATTCTGAGGGAACACCTTCCAACCAGAGGACTCAGTTCAATTCAGGCACTCAGTCGTGTTCGACTCTTTGCGACCCCATGGACTGCAGCACGCCAGGCTTCCCTGTCCATCACCAACTTCCAGAGCCTATTCAAACTCATGTCCATTGAGTCAGTGATGCCATCCAACCATCTCATCCTCTGTCGTTCCCTTCTCCTCCCACCTTTGATCTTTCCCAGCATCAGGGTCTTTTCCAATGAGTCTCCTCTTCACATCTGGTGGCCAAAGTATTGGAGTTTCAGCTTCAGCATCAGTCCTTCCAATGAATATTCACCCGCTGATTTCCTTTTGGACTGACTAGTTTGAACCAGATCAAATGAGAGGACTGGCAAGTATAAAAGTTCCCAGGCAGAAAAGAAGTTTGGCTGTAAGAGAAGCTATCATTAGGCTTGTGTTATTGAAACAGTGAACAAGGGGACAAGTGGTAAAGGACTAAATCAAAGATGTAGACAAACATCAGAGAACACAGATTCCTGAAGGCTCTACTAAAGATTTCATGTTTCATTCTAAGTACAGTGGCAACTGGGCTTCCCAGGTAGCCCTAGTGGTAAAGAACCTGCCTGCCAATGAAGGAGACATAAGAGATGCGGGTTCAATTCCAGGGTCGGGAAGATCCCCTGGAGGAGAGAATGACAACCTACCCCAGTATTCTTGCCTGGAGAATTTCATGGACAGAAGAGCCTGGCAGGCTAATGCTTACAGAGTCACAAAGAGTCAGACATAACTAAAGTGATATAGTATACATGGAAAGTAGAAATTATTGTTGAGTTTTAAACAGGGAAGTGTCATGGTCTCAAGTATGCTTTATTCTTACTTTTTGTTGATAACAGATAGTAGGGCAGATAAGAGTTTTAGCTGGGGGACCAGTTAAGAGACTGTTTAAATAAGCCAAGAGATAAAATGAGAGTTAGTTTAAGATGGCTATGCTGGAGTTGATGAAAAATAGCAGAATTAGATATCAGATGTTAAGGTAGAACTTGTTAATTAGAACTTGTAGAACTCATTAGATAGAACTCGTTAGGTAGAACTTGTTAATTAGGTAGGGGTGGGAGTAGGATTGAGGGAAAAGAGAAGTCAAGGATAATTCTTTGGTTAATGCCCTAAGAAAATGTGTGACTTTGGACAAGTAGCTTAATGTCTCTGAGACTTTTTCTTTATCTGAAAAGTGAGGATTACCACAGCTACATCCCATAGTATACTTAACTAACATCAGTTGAAGGATCCTTGCATCTCAGGTATTTTGATGTTGCTTTATATTTTTATCTTAGGTTTGTGGTCACAAGGTTTCTAGAAGGTTATTAAAGGACATTATTTCCATTCCAAACACACGGAAACTGATGCTTATAAAACTGTGAAGGTTTAATATCACATGGCAAATAAGTGGCAGATGCAGGCCTTAAATCTATTTTTGTTTGCTTCAAAGCTCATGCTTTTTCTGGTTAAGTGCTGCTCAGAATTGTGATAGTCGACTGAATCTTGGAAACACGACTCTGTCTTAAGGACCTGCAATGCTATAATTGGGAATCTGAATAGGAAGTAAAAATCTCAAACTTTATAGAAAGCAACAAGCCCAGAGTTGCTCTTCTAATCCCCTGGAGCTCCTTCTAAATGATGGACTAGGAGCAAGACATTCTGTCGAAGTTTTCCCAGGGTTGTAAACATTTAAAAAATTTTTCCCAGTTTAATTTTAAACGGAATGTTATTAAGCAGATGGGGTCCCACTAGCAGTTTAACTTTGAAATGCAGAATGCCTAAAATGAGCTAATTCAAGGCACCTGCTGCCGGTTGCCTTGTCAGGATAGTACAAATATTAAGAAAATGAATTTTTAAAATGGGAGGCTAGGGTAAAAAATACCCAGAGTCAAATGATACTAAAAATGGTGATTCTGTGCTTTCCAAGACACAATTTTCCCTATGTATAAACTTCTATGTGAAATTTAAGAGAGAGAAACAGTAAGGGTGTGGAAATGTTAAATCAACCAAGTTGGTATTTATTTACAGAGAAGAAACTGAGGTTTAACAATTTTAGGTTGCCCAATCATTTCTCCAACAGAGGTTCGTAGGCATATATCACATGCGTTTTTCTCCTTTACCAGATTTTTTCAGCTTCTAGGAGATAGAAGTGAGTGAAATGAAGTGAAAGTCCTTCAGCCATTTCCGACTCTTTGCGACCGCATGGGCTATAGAGTCCATTGTATTCTCCAGGCCAGAATACTGGAGTGGGTAGCTTTGCCCTTCTCCAGGGGATCGTCCCAACCCAGGGATCGAACCCAGGTCTCCTGCATTGCAGGCAGATTCTTTATCAGCTGAGACACAAGATAGAAATGCTGTTCAAATCTACCAGAGTTTGGTGCTACATAAAATTCGGAGATTATAAAAGCTCTTAAGAAATGACCTCATGCTTTTCCCAGTCTTCAAGCTGACATTCAAACTACCCCAGAGAACAATCTGTCTTCCCTTTTTCCTAACATCGTCCAGAGACAGAGACTTCCCTGGGTAATATGCCCCTTGTCTCTCAGGCACATTTTCACTTGCATAAATGTTTGTACCCTGTTCCTTTCTGCTCTGCTATACATTGCTGTGATACAAGACATAGCCAAGAGCATTCTATAGGTTTTTTTTAATAATTGTTTTATTAAAATAAATTAACTTATTTATTTTAATTGGAGGCTAATTACTTTACAATATTGTAGTGTTTCTTGCCATACATGGACATGAATCTGCCATGGGTGTACATGTGTTCCCCATCCTGAACCCCTTCCCTCCTCCCTCCCCATCCCATCCCTCAGGGGCATCCCAGTGCACCACCCTGTCTGAGCACTGAGCACCCTGTCTCAAGCAGGGAACCTGACCTGGCAATCTATTTCACATATGGTAATATACATGTTTCAATGCTATTCTCTCAAATCATCCCACCCTCGCCTTCGCCAACACAGTCCAAAAGTCTGTTCTTTACATCTGTGTCTCTTTTGCTGTCCTGAATATAAGGTCATCATTACCATCTTTCTAAATTCCATATATATGTATTAGTATACTGTATCGGTGTTTTTCTTTCTGACTTACTTCACTCTGTATAATAGGCCCCAGTTTAATCCACCTCATTAGATCTGATTCAAATGCATTCTTTTTAATAGCTGAGTAATATTCCATTGTGTATATGTACCACTGCTTTCCCATCCATTCATCTGCTGATGAACATCTACGCAGGTTCCATGTCCTAGCTATTGTAAAGAGTGCTGTAATGAACATTGGGTTTCTGTGTTGTCTGTTTGATCTCTCCATTTTAATTTCTAATTTTATTCATTTGATATTTCTTCCTTCATTTCTTGATGAGTCTGGCTAATGGTTTGTCAAATTTATTTATCCTTTCAAAGAACCAGATTTGGCTTTGTTGATTTTTGCTATGGTCTCTTTTGTTTCTTTTGCATTTATTTCTGCCTTAATTTTTAAGATTTCTTTCCTTCTACTAACCCTGGGGTTGTTCATTTCTTCCTTTTCTAGTTGCTTTAGGTGTAGAGTTAGGTTATTTACTTGACTTTTTCCTTGTTTCTAGAGGTATGCCTGTATTGCTATGAACTTTCCCTTAGCACTGTTTTAAAGTGTCCCACAGGTTTTGGATTGTTGTGTTTTCATTTTCATTCTTTTCTATGCATATTTTATATCTTTTTTGATTTCTTCTGTGATTTGTTGGTTATTCAGCAGCGTGTTGTTCAGCGTCCATATGTTGGAAGTTTTAGTAGTTTTTCTCCGGTAATTGAGGTCTAATCTTACTGCATTGTGGTCAGAAAAGATGCTTGGAATGATTTCAATTTTTTTTGAATTTACCAAGGCTAGATTTACGGGCCAAAGTGTGATTTATCCTTGAGAAGGTTCCGTGTGTGCTTGAGAAAAAGATGAAATTCATTGTTTTGGGGTGAAATGTCCTATAGGTATCAATTAGGTCCAACTGGTCTATTGTATCATTTAAAGTTTGTGTTTCCTTGTTAATTTTCTGTTTAGTTGATCTATCCATAGGTGTGATTGGGGTATTAAAGTCTCCCACTCTTATCGTGTTGTTGTTAATTTCCCCTTTCATACTGGTTAGCATTTGTCTTACATATTGCAGTGCTCCTATGTTGGGTGCACATATATTTATAATTGTTGTATTTTCTTCTTAGATTGATCCTTGATCATTATGTAGTGTCCTTCTTTGTCTCTTTTCACAGCCTTTGTTATAAAGTCTATTTTATCTGATATGAGAATTGCTCCTCCTGTTTTCTTCTGGTCTCTATTTGCATGGAATATCTTTTCCCAGCCTTTCACTTTCAGTCTGTACGTGTACCCTGTTTTGAGGTGGGTCTCTTGTAGACAACATATATAGGGGTCTTGTTTTTCTATCCATTCAGCCAGTCTTTATCTTTAGGTTGGGACATTCAACCCATTTCTGTTTAAGGTAATTATTGGTAAGTATGATCCCGTTGCCATTTACTTTATTGTTTTGGGTTCAAATTTATACACCCTTTTTGTGTTTCCTGTCTAGAGAAAATCCTTTTTCATTTGTTGGAGAGCTGGTTTGGTGGTGCTGAATTCTCTCAGCTTTTGCTTCTCTGTAAAGCTTTTGATTTCTCCTTCATATTTGAATGAGAACTTTGCTGGGTACAGTAATCTGGGCTATAGCTTATTTTCTTTCATCACTTTAGGTATGTCTTGCCATTCCCTCCTGGCTTGCATAGTTTCTATTGAAAGATCAGCTGCTATCCTTACGGGAATCCCCTTGTGTGTTATTTGTTGTTTTTCCCTTGCTGCTTTTAATATTTGTTCTTTGTGTTTGATCTTCGTTAATTTGATTAATATGTGTCTTGGGGTGTTTCAATGCAAAGAAATAGAGGAAAACAACAGAATGGGAAAGACTAGAGATCTCTTCAAGAAAATTAGAGATACCAAGGGAACATTTCATGCAAAGAAGGGCTTGATAAAGGACAGACAGAAATGGTATGGACCTAAGAGAAGCAGAAGATATTAAGAAGAGGTGGCAAGAATGCACGGAAGAACTGTACAAAAAAGATCTTCACGACCAAGATAATCATGATGGTGTGATCATTAATCTAGAGCCAGACATCTTGGAATGTGAAGTCAAGTGGGCCTTAGAAAGCATCACTACGAATAAAGCTAGTGGAGGTGATGGAATTCCAGTTGAGCTGTTTCAAATCCTGAAAGATGATGCTGTGAAAGTGCTGCACTCAATATGCCAGCAGATTTGGAACACTAAGCAGTGGCCACAGGACTGGAAAAGGTCAGTTTTCATTCCAATTCCAAAGAAAGGCAATGCCAAAGAATGCTCAAACTACTGCATAATTGCACTCATCTCACACGCTGGTAAAGTAATGCTCAAAATTCTCCAAGCCAGGCTTCAGCAAAACGTGAACTGTGAACTACCTGATATTCAAGCTGGTTTTAGAAAAGGCAGAGGAACCAGAGATCAAATTGCCAACATCCACTAGATCATGTAAAAAGCAAGAGAGTTCCGAAAAAACATCCACTTCTGCTTTATTGACTGTGCCAAAGCCTTTGACTGTGTGGATCACAATAAACTGTGGAAAATTCTGAAAGAGATGGGAATACCAGACCACCTAATCTGCCTCTTGAGAAATCTGTATGCAGGTCAGGAAGCAACAGTTAGAACTGCACATGGAACAACAGACTGATTACAAATAGGAAAAGGAGTGTGTCAAGGCTGTATATTGTCACCCTGCTTATTTAACTTCTATGCAGAGTACATCATGAGAAACGCTGGACTGGAAGAAACACAAGCTGGAATCAAGATTGCCGGGAGAAATATCAATAACCTCAGATATGCATTGACACCACCCTTATGGCAGAAAGTGAAGAGGAACTAAAAAGCCTCTTGATGAAAGTGAAAGAGGAGAGTGAAAAAGTTGGCTTAAAGCTCAGCATTCAGAAAACGAAGATTATGGCATCCGGTCCCATCACTTCATGGGAAATAGATGGGGAAACAGTGTCAGACTTTATTTTGGGGGGCTCCAAAATCACTGCAGATGGTGACTGCAGCCATGAAATTAAAAGACACTTACTCCTTTGAAGAAAAGTTATGACCAATGTAGATAACATATTCAAAAGCAGAGACATTACTTTGCCGACTAAGGTCCGTCTAGTCAAGGCTATAGTTTTTCCTGTGGTCATGTATGGATGTGAGAGTTGGACTGTGAAGAAGGCTGAGTGCCAAAGAATTGATGCTTTTGAACTGTGGTGTTGGAGAAGACTCTTAAGAGTCCCTTGGACTGCGAGGAGATCCAACCAGTCCATTCTGAAGGAGATCAACTCTGGGTTTCTTTGGAGGGAATGATGCTGAAGCTGAAACTCCAGTACTTTGGCCACCTCATGCGAAGAGTTGACTCATTGGAAAAGACTTTGATGCTGGGAGGGATTGGGGGCAGGAGGAGAAAAGGATGACCGAGGATGAGATGGCTGGATGGCATCATGGACTCAATGGACGTGAGTCTGAGTGAACTCTGGATGTTGGTGATGGACGGGGAGGCCTGGAGTGCTGTGATTCATGGGGTCACAAAGAGTAGGACACGACTGAGCGACTGAACTGAACTGAACTGAACTGGTGTGTTTCACCTTGGGTTTATCCTGTTTTGGACTCTCTCAGTTTCTTGGACTTGGTTGATTATTTCCTTCCCCATTTTAGGGAAGTTTTCAACTATTATCTCCTCAAGTATTTTCTCATGATCTTTCTTTTTGTCTTCTTCTTCTGGGACTCCTATGATTCAAATGTCATGATATTTAATACTGTCCTGGAGGTCTCTGAGGTTGTCCTCATTTCTTTTATTTTTCTTTTTTCCTCTCTTATTCATTTATTTCTACCATTCTGTCTTCTAATTCATTAATCTTATTTTCTGCCTCTGTTATTCTACTATTTATTGACTCCAGAGTGTTTTTGATCTCATTTGTTGCATTATTCATTATATATTGACTCTTTTTTATTTCTTCTAGTTCCTTGGCAAACCTTTCTTGCATCTTCTCAATCCTTGTCTCCAGGCTATTTATCTGTGATTCCATTTTGATTTTAAGATTTTGGATCATTTTCACTATCAATATTCGGAATTCTTTCTCAGGTAGATTCCCTATCTTCCTCTTTTGTTTGGTTTGGTGGGCATTTATCCTGTTCCTTTACCTGCTGGATATTCCTCTGTCTCTTCATCGTGTTTATATTGCTGAGTTTGGGGTGTCCTTTCTGTGTTCTGGGAATTTGTGGAGTTCTCTTTATTATGGAGTTTCCTCACTCTGGGTGGGGTTGTACAGGTGGCTTGTCAAGGTTTCTTGGTTAGGGAAGCTTGTGTCGGTGTTCTGGTGGGTGGAACTGGATTTTTTCTCTCTGGAGTGCAGTGAAGTGTTCAGTAATGAGTTATGAGATGTCAATGGTTTTGGAGTAACTTTGGGCAGCCTGTATATTGGAGCTCAGGGATATGTTCCTGTGTTGCTGGAGAATTTGCATGGTATGTGTTGCTTTGGAAGTTGTTGGCCCTTGGGTGGTGCTTGGTTTCAGTGTAGGTATGGAGGCATTTGATGAGCTCCTGTCAATTAATGTTCCTTGGATTCAGGAGTTCTCTGGCATTCTCAGGGTTTGGACTTAAGCCTCCTGCTTCTGGTTTTCAGTCTTATTTTTACAGTAGTCTCAAGACTTCTCCTTCTATACAGCACTGTTGATAAAACATCTAGGTTAAAGATGAAAGGTTTCTCTACAGTGAGGGACACCCAGAGAGGTTCACAGAGTTACATGAAGAAGAGAAGAGGGAGGAGGAAGTTAGAGGTGATCCGAATGAGATGAGGTGGAATCAAAAGAAGAGAGAGCAAGCTAGCCAGTAATCACTTCCTTGTGTGCACTCCACAGCTGAACTGCTCAGAGATGTTCACGGAGTTATACAGAGAAGAAAAGAGGGAGGAAGGAGACAGAGATGGCCAGGAGGATAAAAGGGGGAAATCAAAAGGAGAGAGACAGATCCAGCCAGTAATCAGTTCCCTAAGTGTTCTCCACCATCTGGAACACACAGAAATTCACAAAGTTGGGTAGAGAAAAGAGGAGGTAGGGAGGAGACACAGGCGACCAGGTGGAGAAAAAGGAAAGTCCAAAGGGGGAGAAAACAGTCAAGCCAGTAATCTTGCTCCCAAGTAAAAATGAGTACAGAAGATTGGGTTCTTAAAGGTACAGAATTGATAACAAATCCCAAAAAGAAAAGATTAAAAATCTAGAGTTTGGAATTTCAAAAAAAAAAAAAAATTAAAGAAAAGAATAAAAAAAAGAGAAAAAAAAGTCACAAAAATATTATATATATATGTATAATAAAAATATTATATATATATTATATATATATGGCTTGCTTTTAAAAAATAGGGTCTTTTTTTGCAAAGTAATAGTAGGTTATAAAAGTGAAAATTAAAGGTGTAATAGAGGACTTAAAATTTTAAAAAATTAAGAAAAATAAAAAATTATCATAAAAATAGTAACAATATATCTAGGACTTTCTCTCGTGTTGTTGTGGGTGTTGTGGGGTCATTTGTTTTTCGGATAGTTCCTTGGTCCGGCTTATATTTCTCAAGATCTATAGGCCCCTTCCAATTTAGTTGGTACTAACAACAAGGTGCAATCTATTGCACCTGTCACTTCCAGGGCGGTTCCCTCTGCTTTAACTTCTTCTGTTTGCTGGTCTCTTCAGTGTCTGATTTCCACCCTGACACAAAGGTGGCGGTGGTGGACACTTTTTTAGGCTCACTTGTTCAGTCGCACTGTGGGGAGGGAGGGACATGGCAAACAAATAACACTGGCATGTGCTCGCAATGCCTCAGCCACACTGGGCCTGCCCCCGCTCATGGCACATGTACCCTCCCTGCCCACTCTTCTCAGGCTCTATGTTGCTCCACCGGGAACCATCTGAGGCCGGCCCTGGGCTGCTTGCACCTCCCAGGTCTAAGGCACTCAGGTTCAGGCACTTGGGTAGTCCTCAGAGGCACAGACTCGGTTGGGCCTGTGTTTTGTGCCCTTATCAGATCTGAGCAGCTTAGGTGATGAGGTGTTTGGTGAGCGTGGTTGCTGCGACTTATCGCCTCCCCTGTCCCTGCCGCTCGGTTTTCTGGGTGTACAACTGGCACACCTTCTCAGGCAGGTGTGGACTGTCTAGAACCCCAAGAAGTCTTAGTTAGCAAAGATGCCTGCTTGCAGTTTGGTAGATAATGTCTCTCTGTGGCAGCAATTGCCCCCTTCTGGCTCTGGCTGCCTGTCACTGGAGGGGGATGATCTGCAGCTGGCTAGTTCTGTTTAGTCCTTTGTTCTGTGCACAGGCCTGGTGGTGTCTCTAGGCTTTTCGCATGGTAGCTATCCCACAGTCTGGTTTTCTAACCCAAGTTAGTTCACTCAGATTGCCCTCAGGGCGTTCAGACCAGATCCTTACACTAAGCCATGCAGCCCGCACCTCCCTGCCCAGCCCCCACTTGCTAGATGTGGGTTCAGGTGTCTGCGCTGCTTCTCCACTGGGGGAGTTACCGTTGGGCTCGTAATCTGTGGGTTTTAATTATTTATTTTTCCTCCCTGTTATGTTGCCCT
The DNA here is from genome assembly GCF_001704415.2 of Capra hircus. Taxonomy (NCBI): domain Eukaryota; kingdom Metazoa; phylum Chordata; class Mammalia; order Artiodactyla; family Bovidae; genus Capra; species Capra hircus. The sequence continues at coordinate 5,635,867 of NW_017189517.1, forward strand.
CTGTGGTTCCAAGTATCGCCACAGACTTGGCAGTGAGTGTTTCCTGGTGTTTGGAAACGTCTCTCTTTTTTAAGACTCCCTTCCAGGGATGGAGCTCCATCCCTACCTCTTCTGTCTCTCTTTTTGTCTTTTATATTTTTTCCTACCTCCTTTTGAAGACAATGGGCTGTTTTTCTGGGTGCCTGATGTCCTCTGCCAGCATTCAGAAGTTGTTTTGTGGAATTTACTCAGTGCTTAAATGTTCTTTTGATGAATTTGTGGGGGAGAAAGTGGTCTCCCCGTCCTATTCCTCCACCATCTTAGGACCGCCCTGAGATGAACATTGGGATACACGTGTCTCTTTCAATTCTGAGTTCCTCTGTGTGTATGCCCAGCAGTGGGATTGCTGGGTCATATGGCAGTTCTATTTCTAGTTTCTTAAGGAATCTCTGCACTGTTCTCCATAGTGGCTGTACAAGCTTGCATTCCCATCAACAGTGTAAGAGGGTTCCCTTTTCTCCACATGCTCTTCAGCATTTACTCTTTGTAGACTTTTGGATAGCAGCCATTCTGAACGGCATGAGATGGTACCTCATTGTGGTTTTGATTTGCATTTCTGTGATAATGAGTGATGTTGAGCATTTTTTCATGCGTTTGTTTTCATGTGTATATCTTCTTTGAAGAAATGTCTGTTTAGTTCTTTGGCCGATTTTTTGATTGGATCATTTATTTTCCTGGAATTGAGCTGCAGGAGTTGCTTGTATATTTTTGAGTTTAATTATTTGTTTGTTCCTTCATTTGCTATTATTTTCTCCCTTTCTGAAGGCTGTCTTTCACCTTGCTTATAGTTTCCTTCATTGTGCAAAAGCCTTTAGTTTAATTAGGTCCCATTTGTTTATTTTTCCTTTTATTTCCATTTATCTGGGAGGTGGGTCATAGAGGATCCTACTGTGATTTATGTCAGAGAGTGTTTTGTGTATGTTTTCATTGTTTTTGTATCCACTCAGCCAATCTTTTTCTTTTGGTTGGGGCATTCAACCCATTTACATTTAAGGTAATTTTTGATAAGTATGATCCCATTGCCATTTACTTTGTTGTTTTGGGTTCGAGTTTATAAACCTTTTCTGTGTTTCCTATCTAGAGAAGATCCTTTAGCATTTGTTGAAGAGCTGGTTTGGTGATGCTGAATTCTCGCAGCTTTTGCTTGTCTGTGAAGCTTTTGATTTCTCCTTCATATTTGAATGAGATCCTTGCTGGGTACAGTAATCTGGGTTGTAGGTTTTTCTCTTTCATCACTTTAAGTATGTCCTGTTATTCCCTTCTGGCCTGAAGAGTTTCTATTGAAAGATCAGCTGTTATCTTTATGAGAATGCCCTTGTGTGCTATTTGTTGTTTTTCCCTTGCTGCTTTTAATATTTGTTCTTTGTGTTTGATCTTCATTAATTTGATTAATATGTGTCTCTGGGTGTTTCACCTTCAGTTTATCCTGTTTTGGACTCTCTGGGTTTCTTGGAATTGCGTGGCTACTTCCTTCCCCATTTTAGGGAAGTTTTCAACTATTATCTCCTCAAGTATTTTCTCATGGCCTTTCTTTTTGTCTTCTTCTGGGACTCCTATGATTCGAATGTTGGAGCGTTTGACATTTTCCCAGAGGCTTCTGAGGTAGTCCTCATTTCTTTTAATTCCTTTTTCCTCTCTGCTTCACTTATTTCCACCATTCTCTCTTCCACCTTACTTATCCTATCTTCTGCCTCACTTATTCTACTATCGGTTCCCTCCAGAGTGCTTTTGATCTCAGTTATTGCATTATTCATCATTGACTGACTCTTTTTTATTTCTTCTAGATCCTTGTTAAACATTTCTTGCATCTTCTCAATCCTTGTCTCCAGACTATTTATCTGTAACTCCATTTTGTTTTCAAGATTTTGGGTCATTTTTACTATCATTATTCTGAATTCTTTTTCAGGTAGATTTCCTGTCTCCACCTCTTTGGTTTGTCTTGGTGGGCATTTATCATGTTCCTTTATCTGCTGAATATCTCTCTGCCTTTTCATCTTGCTTAGATTTCTATGTTTGGGGTGGCCTTTCTGTATGCTGGAAGTTTGTGGTTCCTCTTTATTGTGGAGGTTCCTCCCTGTGGGTGGGGTTGGGCAAGTGGCTTGTCAAGTTTTCCTGGTTAGGGAAGCTTGTGTCCATGTTCTGGTGGGTGGAACTGGATCTCTTCTCTCTGGAGTGCAATGAAGTGTCCAGTAGTGAGTTTTGAGGTTTCTATGGGTTTGGTGTGACTTTTGGCTGCCTGTACTTTAAAGCTCATGGTTATGCTCCTGTGTTGTTGGAGAATTAGCTTGGTATGTTTGTTCTGGTACTGTTGGCTCTTGGGTGGAACTTGGTATCAGTGTAGGTATGGAGGCTTTTGGATGAGCTCTTGTCAATTAATATTCCCTAGAGTTAGGAGTTCTGGTGTTCTCAAATTTTGGATTTAAGCCTTCTGCCTGTGTCTTTCAGTTTTACTCTCACAGTAACCTAAAGACTTCTCCATCCATACAGCACCAAGGATAAACATCTAGGTTAATGGTAAAAAGATTCTGCACAGTGAGGGACACCAAGAGAGGTTCACAGAGTTACATGGAGAAGAGAAGAGGGAGAGGAAGATAGAGGTGACCAGGAGGAGAAGAAGGGGAGTCAAAAGGAGAGAGTCAGTTCTAGCCAGTAGTCAGTTCCCTAAGTGTTCTCCGCAGTCTGGAACACCCAAAGAGATTCACAGATTTGGGTAGAGAAGAGAAGGGGGAGGGAGCAGATAGAGGTGACCTGGGAGAGAAAAAGGAGAGTCAAAAGGGGAGAGAGCAATCAAGCCAGTAATCACACTCCTAAGTAAAAATGGTTACTGAAGGTTGAATTCTTAAATGTACAAAATTGATAGCAAATACTAAAAAGTAGCGATTAAAAATCTAAAGTATAGGTTAGACTCTCAAAAATACAATATTAAAAATACCAAACAAAATCACAAAAATTATAAATATATATATATGAAATTTGCTTAAAGATAGGGTCTTTTTTGACAAGGTAATAGTAAGTTATAATAGTGAAAATTAAAGGAGTAATACAGAACTTAAAATTTAAAAAAAATAAACATTTAATAATGATAATAGTAAAATATGTTTAGGAATTTCTCTGGAGCTGTTGAGGGCAGTGTGGGGTCAGTTCAGTTTCAGATAGTTCCTTGTTCCAGCTTATACTTCTTCTCAAGGTGTATAGGCCCCTTCCAATGTAGTCAGTGTTAACTACAGGGTTTTAATCTGTTACAGCTGTCACTTCCAAAGCAATTCCCTCTTTGTTTATTTTGGCTTCCTCTGTTTTCAAGTCTCTTCACTGTCTAATTTCTGCCCTGACACAAGGGGGCAAAGGTGGTTACTTTTTTTAGGCTCATTTGTTCAGTTGTGCTGTGGGGAGGGAGGAACACTGCAAACAAATATCACTGGCATATGAGGGGAGTGCTTGCAGTGTCTGGGCCACATTGGGTTTGCCCCCACTCACGGCGTGTGTGCTTTCCCAGTCTGCACTACTCAGGCTCCAGGTTGCTCTGCAGGGGAACTGTCTAAAGCAGGCACTGGGTTGCATGTACTTCTCAGGTCTAAACCACTCAGGTTCAGGTTCTTGGGTACTCCACAAAAGCAAAGACTCAGTTGGGCCTGCATTTTGTGCCCTTCCCAGGTCTGAGCACCTCAGGCGACCAGATGCTTGGTGAGCACACTCTCCCAGGTGGGCAGTGCATCTTATCACCTCCCCAGTCCCAGCTGCACGGTTTCCTGGGTGTGCAGCCAGAGCACCGTCTCAGGTGTGCCATGTGTCTCCTTTCAGGAGCTGATCTCTGACTGTGACCCTCTTGGCAGATGTCAACCATCCAGGATCCCAGGAAGACGGTTAGCAACTGGGAGCCTGCTCACAGTTTGGTGGAAGATGCTATCTCTGGGGCCCAGATTGCCCCTTGCCTTCTGGCTCTGGCTGTCGTCAGCCTGCCTCTTTGCCTCCGGTGGGGGATGGGCTGGTCTGTAGCCTGCTTGCTTTCTTGTGGTATTTGCTCAATCCTCTGTTCTGTGAGCAGACCAGGCTGTGCCTTTGAGCTTTTCACGGAAAGTTCTCTCTTTCTTTCTTTCCTTTTTTCTCTCTGGCTATCCCTCAGTTTGGGTTGCTATCTTATGTTAGCTCTCTCAAGATTGTCTTCATGGCATTCAGGCCCGGTCCTTACCCTAAGCATGCAACCCACGCCTCCCAGTTTAACCCCCCGCTCGCTGCTGATGGACTCGTGCATCTGGGCTATTTCTCTGCTGGGAGTTGCGGTTAGGCATGTAATCTGTGGATTTTTTGTTTCTTTTATTTTTCTTCCCGGTTATGTTGCCCTCTGAGATTCCAAAACTCCCCGCACATCTGCCGGTGAGAGGGTTTCCTGGTGTGTGGAAACTTCTCCGACTTCACAACTTCCTCCCTGAGACGGATGTCTGTCTCTAGTTCTTTTGTCTCTCTTTTGTATTTTGTCCTACTTCCTCTCAAATAGAATGATTGGCCTTTCTGGGTGTCCTGTGTCCTCTGGCAGCATTCAGAAGTTATTTTGTTGAATTTGCTCAGCGTTCAAATGACCTTTTGATGAATTTGTGGGGGAGAGAGTGGTCTGCCCGTTCTATTCCTCCATCGTCTTAGAACTGCCCTCCTCCATAGACTGTCAATAAGCATACATACAGGTCATTGGCCCCAGGGTTTCAGCTTCTAATTTGTTTATTAGTGGAAGACTACAGGTGGTGTGTTTCAACTGCTTGACTCAGCTTTAAAAAATTATAGACAAATAAAATGAAAGAATGCTTTTCTTTAAAGGAACAACCCCAAAACTAGTGTTAGAGGCTGCCTTAGTGAAAATATTAAATCTACCAGGACATTTGTGGCAGGTAGCAATTTGTGCTTTTGTGGTATCCTTTTGGGGAAATAAACCTGGCAAAATGAAGACAAATTATCATTTCAGGGCAGAAATAACATCACAGCATAAGATTCAACAAGACTGCCTAGTTATTTCATTGTGTGTGTGTGTGTTTTTTTTTTTTTTTAATCTAAAGATGAAATACTGTAGTTTAAAACGCTACTTATTGACAATTGGGAGTTCCGTTAAAGAAATATTCCATATTTAAGTTAAGTCAGTATTCACAGACTGAATTTTAATTTCAAGACCACAAAATGTGGTATAAGTTCAGTTCAGTTGCTCAGCCGTGTCTGAGTCTTTGTGACCCCATGAATTGCAGCACGCCAGGCCTCCCTGTCCATCACCATCTCCCGGAGTTCACCCAAACTCATGTCCATCGAGTCAGTGATACCATCCAGCCATCTCATCCTCTGTTGTCCCCTTCTCCTCCTGCCCCCAATCCCTCCCAGCATCAGAGTCTTTTCCAATCAGTCAACTCTTCGCATTAGGTGGCAGAGGTACTGAAGTTTCAGCTTTAGCATCAGTCCTTCCAATGAACACCCAGGACAGATCTCCTTTAGAATGGATTGGTTGGATCTCCATGCAATCTAAGGGACTCTCAAGAGTCATCTCCAACACCACAGTTCAAAAGCATCAATTCTTTCGTTCTCAGCTTTCTTCACAGTCCAACCCTCACATCCATACATAACCACAGGAAAAACCATAGCTTTGACAGGCAGAGCTTAGTCAGCAAAGTAATGTCTCAGCTTTGGAATATGCTATCCTTCCAAGGAGTAAGCGTCTTTTAATTTCATGGCAGCAACCACCATCTGCAGTGATTTTGGAGCCCAAAAAAACTAAAGTCTGACACTGATTCCCCATCTATTTCCCATGAAGTGATGGGACCAGATGCCATGATCTTCGTTTTATGAATGTTGAGCTTTAAGCCAACAATTTTCACTCTCCTCTTTCACTTTCATCAAGAGGCTTTTTAGTTCCTCTTCACTTTCTGCCATAAGGGTGGTGCCATCTGCATATCTGAGGTTATTGCTATTTCTCCTGGCAGTCTTGATTCCAGCTTGTGCTTCTTCCAGCCCAGCGTTTCTCATGATGTACTCTGCATATAAGTTAAAATAGCACGGTGACAATATACAGCCTTGAAGTACGCCTTTTCTTATTTGGAACCAGTCTGTTGTTCCATGTCCAGTTCTAACTGTTGCTTCATCACCTGCATACAGGTTTCTCAAGAGGCAGGTCAGGTAGTCTGGTATTCCCGTCTCTTTCAGAATTTTCCACAGTTTATTTTGATCCACGCAGTCAAAGGCTTTGGTATAGTCAATAAAGCAGAAGTAGATTTTTTTCTGGAACTCTCTTGCTTTTTCAATGATCCAGCAGATGTTGGCAATTTGATCTCTGGTTCCTCTGCCTTTTCTAAAACCAGCTTGAACATCTGGAAGTTCACGGTTCACATATTGCTGAAGCCTGCCTTGAAGAAATTTGAGCATTACTTTACTAGCGTGTGAGATGAGTGCAATTGTGCGGTAGTTTGAGCATTCTTTGGCATTGCCTTTCTTTGGAATTGGAATGAAAACTGACCTTTTCCAGTCCTGTTGCCACTGCTGAGTTTTCCAAATTAGCTGGCATATTGAGTGCAGCACTTTCACAGTATCATCTTTTAGGATTTGAAATCGCTCCACTGGAATTCTATCACCTCCACTAGCTTTGTTCGTAGTGATGCTTTCTAAGGCCCACTTGACTTCACATTCCCGGATGTCTGGCTCTAGGTGACTGATCACACCATCATGATTATCTTATTCATGAAGATCTTTTTTGTACAGTTCTTCTGTGTATTCTTTCCACCTCTTCTTAATATCTTCTGCTTCTTTTAGGTGTGGTATGAAACAGCATAAAAATAGTGGCTAATGAAAGAAAGCTCAAATAAAGAAAATTTTGAAACATATTATGTAGCCATTCTATATACTATTAACTCTTATCCTTATTAAGGAAAATAATTACATCCTGCAAAATTTTGTAAATGCTTCTTTGCATGGTGAATATCTGATTTGAGGATGAATTTCAGAATGATCCAAGTGTGTTTGTTCTTGAGGACACACATCCTTTATAATTTTGTTATTGTTTGGCTTGGCTTCTTTATAGAACCTTTCTAACTCGAATGCTGTAAAGAAGCTAGAGCAGCAAGTCAGTCCAAGGCCTATGGCTGCTTCACTGAAGTAATGGAGTCTGGAGTCTGAAATCTGTTTTCTGTATCTCTCAAAACATAGATAAAGAAATTCAGGTCCAGAGAAGGATAAATTCAGTGTCCTTCTCTTTCCCTACCTGCAACTGTATGTAGATTGAATATTTCAGTCTTTCTTTTTTTTAAAAAAAAAAGTTTAATTAAAAAAATCTTTCATTTTATTATTGGAATATAATTGCTTTACAATGTTGTGTTAATTTCTCCCATATGACAACTTGAATCAGTTGTAAGTATACATCTATCCCCTCCCTTTTGAGCCCTCCCTCCCATCTCCCCATCCCACTCCTCTAGGTCATCATAGAGCACTGAGCTGAGTTCTCTGTGTTGCACAACAACTTCTTATTAGCTATCTGTTTTACGCATGGGATTGTATATATGTCAGTGCTACTCTCTCAATTCATCCCACCCTCTCCATCCCTGCTTTTGTCTCCATGTCCGTTCTCCATGTCTATGTCTCTATTCCTACCCAGAGTTGATCAATAATATTTCCTTTGCATGTGTTTTTGACTAATGTCCAGCATATTCCAAGAATTAATAGGGAAAAAAATCTGGTAGTGATGTAAGTGGATGAGACAAGGATGGGAAAGAGGAGCATTTTTCAGAAGTAAGTGGGCAAAGTAGTATATTTCTTATTTTACAGACATTGCTGATTATCACAATGTACAAGTCTGATTAACATGTACAAAGGACAAACACCTTATTTTAAAGAATACAATATTAAGAGACTTTTAAAAAATATATTTTGTAGGTAAGTCGCCTACAAGGTCAGTCAAGGAACAACTACAGAAGCCTTTAAATCTCAAAAGGGTCCTAAATTACAAAAATCTGTTTAAATATGGAGCATTATCAACTGGTAAAGAATTCACCTGCAATGCAGCAGACCCTGGTTTGATTCCTGGGACAGGAGGATCCCCTGGAGAAAGGAGTGGCTACCCACTCCAGTATTCTTGGGCTTCCCTGGTGGCTCAGACAGTAAAGAACCTGCCTGCAATGTGGGAAACCTGGGTTCAATCTCTGGTTTGGGAAGATCCCTTGGCAGAGGACGTGGCAACCCACTCTGTTATTCTTGCCTGGAGAATCCCCATGGACAGAGGAGTCTGGTGGGCTATAGTCCATGGGGATGCAAAGAGTTGGACATGACTGAATGACTAAGAAAATATTATCAACTAGACTGTGCTGCATGCTAGATATGAAATTTCTAAAAATTTGAAACGTACCCTGCCCACAAAGAAAGACCATATGTGACTGGAAAAATCATAAAATAAGACTTAATTGTCACCTTAGACATTCTTCTTCCTCAATAAAAGTAAAATCTTGAAAAAATGTTGTCAAAATAATTTTTTAAGTTATTAAACTAGCCCTCATTTAAAAAGTAAAATAAAGTGAAAGTAAAAATAAAAATAAAAAAAAAGAGAAGGAATAAAAAAAAAAAAAAAGATTGCCTCAGTTTTGTTAAAGTTGTCTTCTGGTGTATTTCTTTTTTTTCTTTTCTTCTTTTTTTTTTTTTTTTTTACTTCTTCTGTTACTCCTCAAACTCTATAATATAAAGAAAATAAGGACTCAGATAATATTTCACACACAAGGAGAACAAAACAAATATTAAACAAACATGCACAGCATTTTATTCTTACTGGTAATCAAGAAAAAAAAACAAATAATAATAATAACAATAGTAAAGTTCCATTTAATTTGTTAACTCCATAGCAAATTAACAAAAATAAATAATGTAAAATACTGAGACTCCAGCAGTTAACACAGAATTGGGTTACTCAGATTGATTTCACTGATGGGTGGGGAATCCATTTGGAAAGTGATTTAGCAATACCTCAAGAGCCATACAAATATTTTTATTTGACCCATAAACTCTAGTTCTAGAAATCTGTCACAAAGAAATAATCCAACTGAAGAAACAAATATATTCTAAGACAAAGGCAATCTTGCCCCTGAGGAGATATTTGACAATGTCTAGAGCTATTTTTGTTTGTCACAACTGTGAGAATGCTACTGGTAGCTGGTGAGTAGAAGCCAAGGATGTTGTTTGACATTCAATGGTCCATAGGACAGCCTCTTACAGCAAATTATTGTCACTAGTGATAAAGTTGGGAACTTTGCTTTGAGGTGCTCAACGTAGAATTATGTATAACTTGTGCCTTACTTGAAACAACTTAGATTCTTCTCCTTCCTCCCACAAAGACATAAACGTTTAAGATATTAAGGTGCATCATCCACTTGATATACTATTATGTACACATTTAAAGTGTTAGGATGTTTTAAGTGAAGTTTTAAAAATGAAACAAAAGTGGAATCAAGCAATCTCATCCAATCAAAGAGGAACATGAGCAGATTGTTGTTTTTGTTGAGTCAATAAATCATGTCTGACTCTTGGTGACCCCATGGACTGAACCAGGCTCCTCTGTCCTCTACTATCTCCCAGAGGTTGCTCAAACTCATGTCCATTGAGTCAATGATGCTATCTAGCCATCTCATTCTCTTTTGCCCTCTTTTGAGCCTCAGTTTTTAGCTGCAATACAGAGATAAAAATTACCTATTTAAAACAGATTTTAGTAATCACATGAGAGAATTTAAGTGAAAATATTTATTATAGTTCCCAGTATACAATAGATGCTCAGTAAACATTGATTTAAGCCACATGGTTGTGGTTTTTGTCCACAGGGAAACTACAAACTGATTGTACCATCATATGTATGAACAAATATTCTCATTTAAGGCAAAATGAACTAAAATGTAAATAATCATGCAACTAATGTGGTTTGGGAGCACAAATTAAGAAATACATTGAAGAAAAGTGGGAAAATGAAGATTCAGGGTCACCAGTACACTATAATCTCTTGCTATATAAGTGTGATTTATTGACCAAGGTTTGTAACTGTTGGGAACTTGTACAGCATCCTAGGACCCATCTCAGATCTTATTCAGAATCTAGATTTTACCAGATCTCTATGTTCATTACTTGCATGTTAAAACCTGAGAAACACTTTTTCAGAGAGAAAGATCTCATGTCATTAAGATAATAATTAATGCTGAACACATACTTAGGGCCATTTCTCATCATTCTAAGGACTTGCTTGAGTCTTTTGGAGCCTTTTGAGCACCGTGCTTGGTGTTGATCTAACTTTGTTCATTTCACTTTGCAAGGAAGTTAAAATCCAAAATTATCTCACTTACCTACATGAAACTATGGACCAATAAAACCAGGAAGTGAGCTTTGGATTTTCTGTGCTCAACAAAATACATGTGTCATATTTCAGTCTCTTGTCAACCTTTAAAGAGAAACCAGTGTAGGAGAATTCTTCCTTGCACCAGCATGACAGACTTGGATTTCAGTGTTTGGTAAGGGATTTCATTTGTTAGAACTTTTTTTGAATATTTAATAAAATATAAATGAATATTTACCAAAGATAAGCTATAGCATATAAATGTCCGTATACAGCAAGAAAAATAGTCACAGGAGATGAATCTAACAGAAGTTATTTCTCAGTGAAGTAAACCTTATAAAACCTAGCTATATTTTTTATCATTAAATGTTGTGAAGAATTGCAGTGGTCCTCAAGCTTTACTCTGCATATGAACAATTTAAGAAGCACAATAAAATCCAAATTCCAGGGCCTCCCCTTTAGATGTTCTAATTCAGGAAGACTCAAATAGGGCCATCAGAATTTCATAAAGGTTCTCCGCTTGATTGCTTGCAACCTTACTTTGAGAAGTGCTGAAACCCAACCGAGTCAGAACATTGAATTAAACTACCTGGGAAATAGAAGAAGCAATATGATTAATATTAATTTAATTTAATGTGTGCCAGGTGACCTAAGGATATAATCACATTTTACCTTTGCATTTCATTTATGGGGGAGCTGTTTCCCCCACTGTACAGATTGGAAATTAAGTCACACAGCTGGAAATAGTGAAAGCAAGATATGCTCCAAAGTCCCTCCAACTCTGTATCGTTTGCTCTTCTCACCACCGCACAATGTAAACTCTTAACCTGGGTTTGAATCTTGGCTTTGTAACTATTTTTGTAACTATGTACAAGGTACTTAATCTTTTTAATACTTAATTTTCCCATCTGAAAAATAATAATAATAGGAGCTCTGTTGACATTTTTGTGATGATCAGAGATGATCATTAATGTGGTGAGCTTTTGAACTTTGATTTCCATAAAATATGTTTCTTTTCTTGGGTTGGTCATTGAGAGAGCTAACCCTAGTTTGAAATCTGAAATTAGTGTGGAAGTATTTTATTTGGTTTAGTACTACTACTTGCTTGTTTCTGGTGATAACTCAATGCATAATCATTGCAGAAATTTTAGAAACTATGTAAGAATGGATCAAAATATCACTATTTCCCTTCAATTAACATAATTATATCTCCAGCTTCACAGAGAGAAATCCTTCTATGTTGGCAGAAAAATCCCACAATTTATGAGTTCCCTTTCGCCTCCTAGGATATATAAAGATTGAAGGAGTTCTTGTTCTCTATAAATATATTGCTTCTTCTCCCTCCTAGCAGTGCAAGTTCCTCTTTAGGAATTCTGTAAAAAGCAGCCATAAACAGTAATAATGTTATATCAGTACTATTCTCCCCAATTATCCATTCTCCTGGTGACTCAGACAGTAAAGAATCTGCCTGCAGTGCAGGAGACCTGGGTTCAGTCCATCGGTTGGGAAGATCCCCTGGAGAATGGAATGGTAATCCACTCCAGTATCCTTTCCAGGAGAATTCCATGGACAGAGGAGCCTGGTGGACTACAGTCAGTCTGTGGAGTTGTGAAGAATAAGATGCAACTGAGCAATTAACTCTTGTTAAGACTCACTCCTTCTCACCTTTGTTTTCCCTTGATATCTGTCTTGTATCTAACTTCCAGGCTTTCTCACTACCTATTGTGAGGCTCTATTTTTAACAAGCTTTCGCTCTAAGCACTGTTTGTTAGATAAAGTGTGGAAAATATCTGGACCTAGTCACTTGCAGCTGCAGGTAATAAGCATTCATATGTACCTCCAACATTTTATTGTACTATATCCAGGAACCCGAAAGAAACGTTATAACTGTTAGGGGTTGTGGATGGGAAAATAAACATATAGATTTAGTTTAGAAATAGTTGGTTTCTGAAGTTACTCTTGCCAGGAAGCCTTCTCTTATTCTCAAACAATAAGCCAGCTATCTCCTGTATATGGGCTCATAACATTCTGTATTCATCCCTATGTAGTGCTTAGCAGATTGCAGTGTGAGTATATGTTTACTGATGATATCTGACATGAAATATAAGCTGCTTGAAAGCAGGAACCATGTTTTTTTCCTATATAACCTTCCAAAGTTAGGTATAGTTTCTGGCACATAGTATTTGCTCAAAAGTATTTATTTAGTGAATGAACATGTAAGTTAGTGATATAATTTATTTTAAAAATTCAATTAGCTATAGTTTTGGAGTGGTTTTAGCTTTACAGAATGATTGAGTGGAAAGTATAAAGAGTTCCTATACAGCCTCTCTGTGCTCTTCCCATTCTTTCCACTATTGTAAACATTATGCTTTTATATGCTACATTTGCTTCTATTTATTAACCAATATTTATACATTAGTGTTAATAAAATCCATAGTTTACATCTGAGTTCACCCTTGTAAGAGACATTCAGTAGGTTTAGACAAATGTATCATTACATGAATCCACAATTACTGTATCATACAGAATAGTTTCTCTGCCTTAAAAAAAATATCCCATGTGCTCCACTAAGTCACCCATTTTTGCCCCACCCCATCCATCTGAAACCCTAGAAACTCCTGATCTTTTAACCATTTTCAAAGTTTTACCTTTCCAGAATATCATGGACTTGAAATTATAAACTTCATAGGCTTTTCCGATTAGCTTCTTCCACTTAGCAATCAGCCTTAAAGTGCTTCCATGCCTTTGTGTCCTTGAGCATTCATTTCTTTCATTGACGAATAATATGCCATAACATGAATATACAACAGTTTTCTTACCCATCAATCTATTGAAAGACAACTTGGTTGCTTCCAATTATGAATAATAATGCTGTTAAGATTTGCACACACATTTTTGTGTGGAAATAAGTTTTTAATTCATTTGAGTAGATACCTAGGGATGTAATTGCTGGATCATATGTTAGGAATATATTTGAATTTGTAAGAAATTATCAAACGGTCTTCCAAAGTGGCTGTAACATTGGCATTCCCATCACCAATCAATGAGAGTTTCTCCTGCTTCACATCCTCACCAGCATTCAGCCTTGTTTGTGTTTTGGATTTTGGCCATGTATGATGTGTAGTAGTCTCATCAGTTTAATTTGCATTTCTCCAGTGGCATTTGATGTTGAACATTTTGTTGAATATGTTTATATATATATATACATATTTTTTGCCATCTGTGTATCTTCTTTGGTGAGGTGTCTATTTACATATTTTGTCCATTTTTAATCAGTTCATTTGTTTTCTTCTTGTTTAATTTTAAGAATTCTTGGTATATTTTGTGTGCCAGTATTTTCTCTGAAATATGCTTTGCAAAGATTTTCTCTCATTCTGTGATTTGTCTCTTTATTTTCTTAACAGTACCATTCAGAGAGTGAAAGTTTTAGTTTTAAGTAAGTCCAGTTTGTTAAATATTTTCTTTTATAGATGGTGCTTTTAGTGTTACTTCTAAGTAGTCATTAAGAATTGACAATATTTAGGTCTATAATCCATTATAAGTTAACTTTTGTGATAATGTTTGGTCTGTAACTAGACTTGTTATGTTTAGATGTGGAGCTCCAGTACATCCGGCACCATTTGTTTAAAAGACTATCTATTCATTAAATTGCCTTTGCTCTTTTGTCAAAGATCAGTTTACTATTTTTGAGTTGACTTCTGGGCTCACTAACCTGGTCTATTCGCCTGTTATTTCACCAGTATCATACTGTCTTGACCATTGGAGCTTTATTGTTGTTGTTGTTGTTTAGTTGCTAAGTCATATCGATACTTTTACGACTCCATGAACTGTAAGCCTGTCAGGCTCTTCTGCCCATAGGACTTCCCAGGCAAGAATACTGGAGTGGGTTGCTGTTTCCTTCTCCAGGGGATATTCCCAACAGAGATTGAATTTGGGTCTCTTGTGTCTCATGTTTTGGCAGGCAGATTCTTTACCCACTGAGCCACTTGGGAAGCTTTGTTGAGCTTGATTATAAGTCTCAAAAGTTTGGTAATCTAACTTCAGTATCATGTTGGCTATTCTGAGCCTTTTACCCTACCATATGAACTTTAAAATCTGTTCTACTTCCACTAATAATTTTGTGAAATTTGGTTAGATTACATTGAATCTATATATCAAATTAGGAAGAACTGATATCTTGACAATATTGTCTTCCTGTCCATGTACATGATATATTTATCCATTTACTTAGATATTTGATTTCTTTCATCAGTTTTATAGTTTTCATCATATAGATCTTGTACATATTTTAGATTTATACATAAGTATTATGTTTTTATATACTTCATTTCTTCTTTTATCACCAAAAATCCATGCCCAATATGGAAATTACAAAATGCAAAATAATGTAAAAATGTCACAATCATATTGGACTTGGAATACATTTTTAAAGATAGTTATGTATGTATGCATTTTGGGGAATTTAATTAGCTCCAACTAATCCTTTGCTGTTAGATATTTAAGTATTTTAGCTTTGCAATATTACTACTTAGACAAATAATTGAATGAATATGAATTAGAATTTTAAAAGTGAAACATTTAAACAATCTTAAAAAATTCTCAAAACCAGAAAAAAATACTTAAAGATTCACAGAAATTTACAAAGACTCTCTTTTATTTAATAAGGCTTATAATAACCTGATGGTAGTCTCTCAGGACCTTAATTCTGATCAAGTCAATGTTTTTACCAAACCGCAATGTTAAACAACTTGTTTTATGCCAAATGCTTTTAACCAATATTTTTTACTACAGTACATAGAGCCCATAGCTATTGATCTCGATCAACTGTAACTTGTATTCATGACTTGGACCATACTATTCTTCTAAACCTTACCTCTCTTCTTCACTTAGTGAAAAATAAGGAGTAGTGTCAGGGCTTACCTGATAGCTCAGTTGGTAAAAAATCCACCTGCAATGCAGGAGACCTGGGTTCAGTCCCTAGGTTGAGAAGATCCCCTGGAGAAGGGAAAGGCTACCCACTTCAGTATTCTGGCCTGGGGTCACAAAGAGAGCTGGACATGACTGAGCAACTTTCACTTTCACTTTACTTTCATGGAGTGGTGCCAGTCGTGGGCTTCAATCCATTCTCTGCTAAAGTATGGGAATTATTCAAAAGTAAACTATATCACAGCCCATTTGTATTAGTATTAGCACACTGGGCCATGGTTTATTAGCTTATTATCTGCTCAACATACTTCTGGAAAGTGACTCCAGTTTCCTTTGTAGAACTAATATCCCATGCTTAGTCTATGTGATTTGCATGGGAAACCCCAGGGATGAGGTGGCAACTGAGCCTAGACAATCCGATTGTTACATAACCCAACCATAATGACTAATTCAAATGTGGTAGTGTTATCTAATACATGCTAATACCAGGGCAAATGAAGAAGGAAGCTAGAAATCTTTACACTTTTCAGATATATGTGGAGCTATAAATTTGAAAGACTGGTTCTACAGGTCAACCCCAAGGTGAGCCAAGTATGCTTTTTGGTTTGGGTTTCATTTAGTCACTCAGTCACGTGCAGATCTTTGCAGTCCTATCGACGGTAGCCTGCCTGGTCCTCTGTGCATGGGACTTTCCAAGCAAGAATACTGGAGTGGGTTGCCATTTCCTTCTCCAGGGGATCTTCCCGAACCAGAGATTGAACCCTGGTCTCCTGCATTGCATTAGATAAGACATATCTAAGTATGCCTTCAGTTCAGTTCAGTTCAGTCCCTCAGTCATGTCTGACTCTTTGCAACCCCGTGGACTGCAGCATGCCAGGCTTCCCTGTCCATCACCAACTCCTGGAGCTTGCTCAGACTCATGTCCATTGAGTCAGTGATGCCATCCAACCATCTCATCCTCTTTCGTCCCCTTCTCCTCCCACCTTCAGTCTTTCCCAGCATCAGGGTCTTTTCCGATGAGTCAGTTCAGGTGGCCAAAGTATTGGAGTTTCAGCTTCAGCATCAGTCCTTCCAATGAATATTCAGGACTGATATCCTTTAGAATGGACTGGTTGTATCTCTTTGCAGTCCAAGGGACTCTCAAGAGTCTTCTCCAACACCACAATTTAAAAACATCAATTCTTCGGCGCTCAGCTTTGTTTATATGTACGCCTCAGATATTGTATGCCTTAGATATTGGCAATGCAGATGAAACTTGAGCCAACAGTTGGAAGAGGGATGGAGGGGAAAAGGTAGGTAGAGAAGATCATTGGTTGGGGGGCACTGGTCTTGATGATGATACTGAGGCTCTAGATCCAGCCATGTCTGTGTATGCAGCCAAACATCCTCTTGGACATTTCAGTTATATCAATGAAGAAATCACTTTTTTTTTTTACCTAGGGCATTTAAAGTGAATTTTTTTATCCTCCACACTTTACATCCAGAAGTTTTGACAAATAACAATTTAAGAGGGTTCAAGCTCTTTCAGATGAAGCACCCACATCCAACTCCTGTGGTACTATATATTCTTAGGTTTAAAGAATAGATTGTAAATAATGATAGAGATTCTGGAGAGAAGAAATGACCTTGACTTACTTCAGTACTATTATCACATTTCACTTCTTGGTGATTTTATTAGTACTGAAGTTTTCAAACAGTGTGAACTGAGAGGTGACTTTTTTGCTTGTTTGTTTACTATTTTACTGGATTAGGAAAGCATCATTAAGATTAAAATTTCTTCTTTTAAAAGTTGATAGCTGTTTTAATAACTAAAGGACAAATCAAGAAAATAATGAGCATTACTGACCTATGCATGATTATTACTAAAAATAAATTTGTCTAATAGAAGGGGAAGTATCAAAAATGATCTCTAGATGTTAAATATCCTTGGTGTGCCACTGTCTCTTTGCCATGGAGAATTAAAAGAAATTTCTAGAACTGTGTACTGTCAAGTCTAATGCTTTCTTTAAATGTTCAAAACCCTCTTGGATTTTCCTCACTTTTGGTTAATCACAGGAATCTCTTGGTGCCTTTCTCTAAACAATGGTTCGTGGCCTGTTACTTTCTACATAGTTTAGGTTGGTTAGGTCATGACTGTATCTCCCAGAGTTCTCCAATTTTATTCAGAACTAATCAGATTGTATTACCATTATGCTATGCAGTGAGGCTGTTATTATACTGGGGAAAAGAAGATAGGTTTATATTTCATATGCATTTCTGATTGTCTTAAGGAATTTTGTTGGCACTTTGGTGGTTGGTGACTTTTTTTTTTAGTTTCTGGTTCTTTCCTTTTACTTTCTTTTCCATGCCTGTCTTTTCTTTTGTGTTTTATTTTGTTCTTTTGCTTTTAGATCAGCTTGAAATCTTCATTCTTAGAGAAAATAAAACATTATAGATAAAACGAAATGTTCCCCTCTGTATTATCATTTCTTTCCCTCATTTTCCAAAAGCAAACACTTCTATGAAGATCTTTTTGTAAATACTTTTGCTACATTATATTGAATATATATGATTATATCTTTTTCTGCTAAAGTCTCTTGTGACTATTCAGTTCAGTCACTCAGTCGTGTCTGACTCTGCAACCCCATGAATCGCAGCACGCCAGGCCTCCCTGTTCATCACCAACTCCCGGAGTTCACTCAGACTCATGTCCATCGAGTCAGTGATGCCATCCAGCCATCTCATCCTCTGTCGTCCCCTTCTCCTGCCCTAAATCCCTCCCAGCATCAGAGTCTTTTCCAATGAGTCAACTCTTCGAATGAGGTGGCCAAAGTACTGGAGTTTCAGCTCCAGCATCATTCCTTCCAAAGAAATCCCAGGGTTGATCTCCTTCAGAATGGACTGGTTGGATCTCCTTGCAGTCCAAGGGACTCTCAAGAGTCTTCTCCAACACCACAGTTCAAAAGCACCAATTCTTTGGTGCTCAGCCTTCTTCACAGTCCGACTCTCACATCCATACATGACCACAGGAAAAACCATAGCCTTGACTAGATGGACCTTAGTCTTTATAAGACACATTATAAAGAATAAAATAGGACAAGTAATACCCTTTAACCACTTACTGAATTTGATTCTTGCACCCCCTTCTCAGTCACCTTCCTTATATTTTTGTCTGGTTTCAGTTCAACTTTTTTGTTTTAGCACAAAAATCAGCTATGATTTTGTGTGTGTGTGTGCATGTGTGTGTGTTCAGTCATGTTTGATTCTTTATGATCCCCTGGACTGTAGACTGCCAGATTCCTCAGAAGTAGTAATTGTTATTTTTGTACTTAATTATGTTATTTGCACATTGCTGTTTCTGACTCAGTGGTAAAGAATCTGCCTTCCAAGCAGAAAATGCAGGTTCAATGGGGTCAGTCCATGGGCTACAGTCCATGGGGTAACAAAGAATTGGACATGACTTAGTGACTAAACAACAACTTCCCTATGGTTGAAATACATCCTTTCTTCTGCTCTTTCTCTGTGTCTAGTAGTTTTATGATTGCCTCATGCAGGACAGGACCCTTGAACTGAAAATGCCATGCCCGTTTCTAGATATGTGATCGCAAGCTTCATAATCATTCTGTCACTAAAGAAGCAGATGGCACGAGTTTAAGCCCTTAACTTGTGGGGCAGGGGTTTGCACTGGTTCCTGGTAGTGCAGCTGTCTCTATTTCCTTTAGTCATGAAGAAAACACACTTGGGACCCTATGTTATGTTCACACTTTTTTTTCAGCTTCTTTGATGATAGAATAGAGATTATGAGGCATGTAGGTGGGTGGGTTTGCTTTTTTTTTTTTTTGTATATGGAGCCAAAAAGGCTGTATGTTCTGTTCCACATCCAGCTAATTAAGATGCATATCTTATTTTTAAGCGGTGATATTGCTTTAAAAATATTGAACACTGTTATGTTTGATGCCAAGTTGGGGTTTTAAGAAATATACTATACAAAACAATGTTGACTGAAATTTGTGGTTAAGGCTTGAGGCTTTTTCAAATAGGTCAAGTATTTATATAATAAATAGGTCTGCAGAGGAGGGGAAAGACTTTGTGAACACAGTGTTCTGACCCTTTGCTCCTCCTAAGTTCAGATGCATTTTTCTTCACCTCTTTTTGGTTCTTTCTTTATTCTATATTACCTCTCTGAGTTTGGGAAACAACAAACCCAGAAATGTGAATGCCTATTAGGCGATTCTTTGGGTGTGTCCCACAGGCAGATGGTTGTGAAAACTTTCAAAGTAAAGTCATCACCATGCTACAAAAACTCTGTTTCTCTGTCTATACTTTATCTCAGTGAATGTCACTATAATGCCAAAGATACTTGGGTCAGAAATCTTGAGCTCCACTGTGCCTCTTTTTCCTTTTTCTTTCACCACGGCTTTTTGCTTTTGCTTCCTAAATAGCTCATGAATAATTATCAATTTTCATAGGAAATAATGTTTTTCCAGTTTAAGCCATGCTTTTAGAGTCCAAAACAGTTTATAACTGCCTACAAAATGAATTCTAACTTCATAGCAAAGTTCATAATCTAGATCTTGCCTACTACTGAAATCTTATATGTAGACATCCCCTTATCTTAGCACCAAATATACCATCAACTAAACCAAGTTAAGTTTTGCACAACTAACTCTAAAGAAAGTACTCCCAGGAAAACAGTATCACTTACAAGTAAGAGAATGATCACCAATCAGAAAATGAATGCCTGTACCTGCTTTTAGACAAAAAGTGGAATAATAGAAAAAGACCCCTAAGACCAGTATTTCTGATCTGGTTCTCAAAAAGTCATTGCTTGCGCTCATATATATATATATATATATATATATATATTTTTTTTTTTTTTCTGGAATTTTCTCAGACATTTCTGTCAAAGACTATTCTAAAGAAAACCTTCTGGATCCCATGATTTCAGTAGTGGTGTTTCTTCATTTTTCACACACATTGCTTAAAAAAGGAAGAAATTGAGAAGTCATCAGATTAAAAATTATATTATTAATAATTAATATATAGTGATTTATATTATTACATAAATTGTATATATACAGAGATTTATATATTAATAATTAATATATACAGTTACTTCCTCTCTATCAGTTCTTTTTTTCCCATATTCCACTGTTAGAAAATTTTCACTCTTCCAGCATACCATTTGTGTAATAGGTTATGAAATACTGTTTTGTGATTATTTCTATACAATTGTGGATATTAGATCCTTGATCAAGTATATAACTAACAATAGTATAGTGAACTATGTTAGTCACTCATTCGTGCCCTATTGTTTGTGACTCCATGGACTGTAGCACACCAGGCTCCTCCTTCCATGGAATTCCCCAAGCAAGATGACTGGACTGAGTAGCCATTCCCTTCTTCAGGGGATCTTTCCAACCCAGGGATCAAACTAAGGTCTCCTGCATTGCAGGCAGAGTCTTCACTGCCACCAGGGGAGCATAACTGATTATATGATAATGTTAATATAGAAAATCAGGTTCTAAGTCATTATTAGTTAAGCACAAATTTAAAAAAGTGATAGTGTATATAGAAAGGAGAAAAATGGGGCTTTAATGACAGAGACAGAGACACAGAAAATTTATACACTGCACATCATTTTTTGAAAATATTTAAAAATTGTAGTTCAATTTTCATGCTGCTGGCAAGTATGTTACCAAACAATATGCTAACCTGTATTGAGCCATTTTGTAACATCATGAACACTGTGAGAATTGGAAAACATCTTGTTTAATCATGATTTTCATAAAGCTTATGGACTAGTGCTTGATACCATATTACTGGGAATATTATGAAATATATTCACAAAGATATGTTTTATTAAAATCACTTATGTGTTAACCTACAACTCTGACTCTTAAAGTCACAGATGTGGTGTTCATAATATTCAGCATGAGCTGAATAATTAGGGAAAGATACACAGTGTTTGACAAATCATAGTTTGGGAGTTTGTTTGTTTCCTATTTCCAAGGTACTTTGGAATCTTGTGGTGGATTCGAGTTTCATAAGTTTTGTTTTTGAATTTTTAGTAAGATTTAATGCTTGAATATGGGTAGACATTTTAACACATTTAACTGATTCTAAGATTTTCTTGTGTTTAACTCTTTATATAAATAATTATATTGATTTGCTAATATTTTTGAGGATTTTGCATCTTAGTTCATGAGCAAAGTACTGGGT
The DNA here is from genome assembly GCF_001704415.2 of Capra hircus. Lineage (NCBI taxonomy): Eukaryota > Metazoa > Chordata > Mammalia > Artiodactyla > Bovidae > Capra > Capra hircus. The sequence continues at coordinate 5,657,351 of NW_017189517.1, forward strand.
TTTGGATTTCTTTTCTTCTACTGTATTTGGTTTGGGTAGCAGAGTAATGCTGGCTTCAGGTAAGTTGGAAAATATTCTCTTTTCTACTATTCTTTGACTAGATACTATAGAATTGAAATTCTGTGGTGGGTAAGTGATAAAGACTCACCTGCAATGCAAGAGGCATGGGTTCAATCCCAGGGTTGGGAAGATCCCCTGAAGAAGGAAATGACTACCCACAGCAGTATTCTTTCCTAGAGTTTTCCATGGATAGAGGAGCCTGGCAGGCTACAGTCCATGGGGTTGCAAGGAGTTAGACATGACTAAGTGACTAAACAACTGCAACTATAGAATTAACATTATATATTTCTTAGGTGTTTCCTAGAATTCCCTGGTGAGATCACTGGGACTGTGAGATTTCTTTTTCAAGAGAGTTTTTAACTATGAATTTAATAGCTCTGAACTATTCAGTTTATCAATTTTATTTGGTTGGCTAAAAAGATTGTTCTGGTTTTTCTATAATCATATGGACAATCCCAAATAAACTTGTTGGCTGTGAATGGTCCTAAGATGGCAGAGGAATAGGATGGGGAGACCACGTTATTCCCCACAGATTCATTGAAAGATCATTTGAACACTGAGCAAATTCCACAAAACTACTTCTGAACGCTGGAGACAAGGGTTGAGAAGATGCAAGAAAGTTTAACAACAACCTAGAAGAAATAAAAAAGAGTCAATATATAATGAATAATGCAATAAATGAGATCAAAAACACTCTGGAGGGAACTAGCAGTAGAATAATGGAGGCAGAAGATAGGATAAGTGAGGTAGAAGATAGAATGGTAGAAATTAACAAATCAGAGAGAAGAAAAGAAAAAAGAATTAAAAGAAATGAGGAAAACTTCAGAGACCTCTGGGACAATGTTAAGCACCCCAATATTCAAATCATAGGAGTCCCAGAAGAAGAAGGCAAAAAGAAAGACCATGAGAAAGTACTTGAGATAATAGTTGAAAACTTCCTTAAAATGGGGATGGAAATAGTCACCCAAGTCCAAGAAACCCAGAAAGTCCCAAACAAGATAAACCCAAGGGAAAGCACTGCAAGACACATATTAATCAAATTAACAAAGATCAAATACAAAGAACAAATATAAAAAGTAGCAAGGGAAAAACAGCAAATAACACACAACAGGATTCCCATAAGGATAACAGCTGATCTTTCAATAGAAACTCTTCAAGCCAGAAGATAATTTCAGGACATACTTAAAGTGATGAAAGAGACAAACCTACAGCCCAGATTACTGTATCAAACAAGGATCTCATTCAAGTATGAAGGAGAAATCAAAAGCTTTACAGACAAGCAAAAGCTGAGAGAATTCAGCACCACCAAACCAGCTCTCCAACAAATGCAAAAGGATTTTCTCTAGACAGGAAATACAGAAAGGGTGTATAAATTCAAACCCCAAATAACAAAGTACGTGGCAATGGGATCATACTTATCAATAATTACCTTAAATGTAAATGGGTTGAATGCCCCAACCAAAAGAAAAAGACTGGCTGAATGGATACAAAAACAAAAGCCCTATATATGTTGTCTACAAGAGACCCACCTCAAAACAAAGGACACCTACAGACTGAAAGTGAAGGGCTGGAAAAAGATATTCCATGCAAATAGAGACCAAAAGAAAGCAGTAGTAGCAATACTCATATCAGATAAAATAGACTTTAAAATAAAGGCTGTGAAAAGAGACAAAGAAGGATACTACATAAATATCAAAAGGTCAGCAGACAAATGGGTAAGAAAGCTGTGGTACATATACACAATGGAATATTACTCAGCCATTAAAAAGAATACATTTGAATCAATTCCAATGAGGTGGATGAAACTGGAGCCTATTATACAGAGTGAAGTAAACCAGAAAGAAAAACACCAATACAACATACTAACACATATATATGGAATTTACAAAGATGGTAATGATAACCCTGTATGCGAGACAACAAAAAAGACAGAGATGTATAGAACAGTCTTTTGGACTCTGTGGGAGAGGGCAAGGGTGGGATGATTTGGTAGAATGGCATTGAAACATGTATATTATCATATGTGAAACAGATCGTCAGTTCGGGTTTGATGCATGAGACAGGGTGCTTGGGGCTGGTGCACTGGGATGACCCAGAGGGATGGGATGGAGAGGGAGATGGGAGGGGGGTTCAGGATGGGGAACACGTGCAAACCTGTTACTGATTCATGTCAATGTATGGCAAAAACCACTGCAATATTGTAATGTAAATAGCCTCCAATTAAAATAAATAAATTTATTTTTTAAAAGGGGGAAAAAATAAAATTTTGACATTTGCAATTTTGATAGGGTTTACACTGATTATGTAGATGACTTTGTGGAGTATTTCTATACTAATAACATTAAGTACTCTAATCCCCCCAAAATAAAAGAGAATAAAATAATAAATGCATAATGACAAGTGTCAAATATTTTAACACAATTATTGAGTGATTTTTATCAATTTTCAATTAAAATGGCAAAAGATAGGAAAAAGTCTTAAAATTTTAAAGCTAACTTGATTTCTTACATTCCCATTTGATTGTGCTTAACTATTTAATATATTGCCAGCTTTGATCTGCTAATATTTTATTAAAGTTTTATGTGTCTACATGGTCTTGCTCCCTGTCTCCTAAACAATGTCACTAAGCTCCGTCCAGGGAGCAAGACCGCCGCCAAGAAAAGGAAAGGCAAAAAGGCAAAATGGCTGTCTGAGGAGGCCTTACAATTAGCTTTGAAAGGAAGAGAAGTGAAAGGCAAAGGAGGAAAGGCAAGATATACCCATTTGAATGCAGAGTTCCAAAGAATAGCAAGGAGACATAAGAAAGCCTTCCTCACTGATCAGTGCAAAGAAATAGAGGAAAACAATAGAATGGGAAAGACTAGAGATCTCTTCAAGAAAATTAGAGATACCAAGGGAACATTTCATGCAAAGATGGGCTCAATAAAGGACAGAAATGGTATCGACCTAACAGAAGCAGAAGATATGAAGAATAGGTGGCAAAAATACATGGGAGACCTGTACAAAAAAGATCTTCATGACCCAGATAATCATGCTGGTGTGATCACTCACCTAGAGTCAGACATGCTGGAATGTGAAGTCAAGTGGGCCTTAGGAAGCATCACTACAAACAAAGCTAGTGGAGGTGATGGAATTCCAGTGGAGCTATTTCAAATGCTAAAAGATGATGCTGTGAAAGGGCTGCACTCAATATGCCAGCTAATTTGGAAAACTCAGCAGTGGCCACAGGACTGGAAAAGGTTAGTTTTCATTTCAATCCCAAAGAAAGGTAATGCCAAAGAATGCTCAAACTACTGCACATTGCATTCATCTCACATGCTAGTAAAGTAATGCTAAAATTCTCCAATTCAGGCTTCAATAATACATGAACTGTAAAGTTCCAGATGTTCAAGCTTGTTTTAGAAAAGTCAAAGGACCCAGAGATCAAATTGCCAACATCTGCTGGATCATCAAAAAAGGAAGAGAGTTCCAGAAAAAACATCTATTTCTGCTTTATTGACTATGCCAAAGCCTTTGACTGTGTGGATCACAATAAACTGTGGAAGGTTCTGAAAGAGATGGAAATAACAGACCATCTGATCTGCCTCTTGAGAAACCTATATGCAAGTCAGGAAGCAACAGTTAGAACTGGACTGGAACAACAGACTGGTTCCACGTAGGAAAAGGAATATGTCAAGCTGTATACTGTCACGCTGCTTATTTAAGTTATATGCAGAGTATATCATGAGAAACGCTGTGCTGGAAGAAGCACAAGCTGGAATCAAGATTTCTGGGAGAAATATCGATAACCTCAGATATGCAGATGACACCATCCTTATGGCAGAAAGAGAAGAACTAAAGGACCTCTTGATGAAAGTGAAAGAGCAGGGTAAAAATGTTGACTTAAAGCTCAACAGTCAGAAAACAAAGATCATGGCATCTGGTCCCATCACTTCATGGCAAATAGATGGAAAAACAGTGGAAACAGTGTCAGACTTTATTTTTCTGGGCTCCAAAATCACTGCAGATGGTGATTGCAGCCATGAAACAAAAAGATGCTTACTCCTTGGAAGGAAAGTTATGACCAATCTAGACAGAATATTAAAAAGCAGAGACATTACTTTGCCAACAAAGGTCCATCTAGTTAAGTCTGTGATTTTTCCAGTAGTCATGTATGAATGTGAGAGTTCAATTATAAAGAAAGCTGAGCACTGTAGAATTGATGCTTTTGAACTGTGGTGTTGGAGAAGACTCTTGAGAGTCCCTTGGACTGCAAGGAGATCCAACCAGTCCATCCTAAAGGAGATCAGTCCTGGGTGTACATTGGAAGGACTGATGTTGAAGCTAAAACTCCAATAATTTGGCCACCTGATGCGAAGTGCTGACTCATTTGAAAAGATCCTGATGCTGGGAAAGATTGAGGGCAGGAGGAGAAGGGGACGACAGAGGATGAGATGGTTGGGTTGCATCACAGACTCAATGGACATGAGTTTGAGTAACCTCCAGGAGTTGGTGATAGACATGGAATCCTGGCATGCTGCAGTCCATAGGGTCGCAAAGAGTCAAACACGATTGATTGACTGAACCGAACTGAACTGATGTGTCTACACTTATCAGCAATATTGATCAACAGTTTCTTGTAAAATATTTGTCAGCTTTTGGCACACTGGGGAGTGAAGGATGATAAAGGTCTGTGTTTTTTTTTTTTTTTTTCTTTCCTGACTTCCAAGGTTTTTTTCTTTTATTTCATTCTTGGCACACCACATTCGTTTCTGGAATATTCCTCCTTGATTTTTCCTAACTCTGACAATTATATGCTCTCTTTTCTGACACTTTAAGCCAATAAGATGGTGATTTTCTGCCTAACTGCTTGCATGTCTGCTTAACTGCTCTGCAGTCTTCTGTGAATACCGAGGAGTTCCACAGGAGACAAGTCTTATAAACAGAACTCTCACCCAGAGCAGGCTCCTTCTTTCAAAGTTTCAATCCCCTCCAGTTTCTGTCTGCTTTAAGTCTTACTCTAGTGGCTTCAAATACCTATATTTTTAAAATTTTGGTGTCAGTATATAAGTACTATCTGTGGAAGGATTATTCTGAAACAAACTACTCTGTCATCACCAGAAACAGAACTAAAGATATATATATATAAATACCAGAAGACTCAACTCTTGCAAAACTTCCATTTAAAAAGCCTAAATAAACGTCATTTTATTACCACTATATGAAGTACACTGTTAGCAACCTAAACAATCTTTATAAAATGTATAAATTTATTTTGGAAAGATGGTTTTAATAAGGTAATTATACATATATATCAGACAGAATTATTGTGAAAAATCCAATAAAAAGTTCAGTTAGCATCTAAATTATACATTTAATTGTAGATTTGAACTGCACAGAACTGATTTGCATATGTTTTTATTTGAAAAATGTTTAATGTAAGATGAACACTGCACTTCTGTGCAGTCTCTACTCTATTAGTTATTTCTGCTGCAGAAATGGCAGTGCATCATTTTATCAAGTTTGTTTTTGCTGAACCTACAATTTATTGAAAATTTCAGTTCTTTTCTTTCTTGCATTCTCATTGTTGAAATTCAGGAAGTTCTCTACTTTTCTGAGTGTTGTAGTCACCCAAAAGGCAAATGTAGGCTTAGTGTGATGTATGTTTTGTTTATTCAGGGAGTTCTTGCTCATAAGAATGATTGCCAGTGGCTTTGAGGTTCTTGTCATGGCTTTATTGGTTTGGAAAAACCTATGTAAATCACCAGCTCTGTTTTTCCTCTATCATATGAAAGTAAGATAAGCAACAACGTTCTTAATATTCTGTGGAATTACTTGGGATCCATAAAGCTTAGGTGAAATCTTCCTTCCACACAAACTTTAAAATCATTTTAAAATGACTCATTTTAGTCCCCCAGTTAAAATACAGTACACAGATAGTGGGGATTTACATATTCAAACTGCTGTTTAGGTTATAGATTTTCATCTCAGTCATTAAAGTTATGCTTATCTTATTTTTCATAAATGTTAATAACATCACAAACCAATTTTGTATTATGCTTAGTTTTGTAAGAAACTGAGCTTTCTTTCAAAGTAGCTGTACTAATTTGCCTTCCCACAAGCAATTACTATGAGTTCTTTCCACTCTACATCCTTGTGAGCTTTTGGTGTTTGGATTTTAGCTGCGTGAATAGGTGTGTTTTATACAATAATATTGCTTTAAATTGCAATTTCCTAGTGACATATGATGCTGAGTGTCTTCACGAATGTGTACCAAAGCTACAGACTGGAGGACAGTATTTGGAAATCAAATATGCAACAAAGGACCTTGTATCCAGAATACAAAAAGAACCCTCAAAACTGAAAAAAAAAAAATTGAAAACGTACAACCTAGTTTTTTAATTGGCAAAATAGCTCAATGTATATTTCAGCAGAGTTGACATATGGATGATGTTAAATAAGCACATAAAAATTCATTAACATCATTAACCATTAAAGGAATACAAATTAAATTCATGACCCAAACCAAAAAAAAAAAAAAAAAGGCATCAGCCTTCCTCAATATTAAAAATAAATAAATAAATGTTTCTTTCCCAGGGTTGACAGCAGAGAAATATAGGGTTCTATGAAGTCCCCTAAGTCCTCTTCAAGATCCTCATGTTTACCCTTCACAGGGCCTGCATCCTCTTTAATTATTTATCTGAAATTGGTCCCCCAGGTCAAGGCCACCATCTCCCTGACATGTCAAAATAAAAAATCAAGGAGATGCAGAGGCTTATCTTTACCTGCTGTCCATGCATGGGACTTCTCAGGGCTGACACTGGGGAGGTTTTCTGTGAGGCTCTGTCTGCAGGTGGTGGGGAGGTCCCCTCTATCCTTCCTCTAGGTCCTTACCTCGATGTGTGGCATGGCCTGGCCCTCTTCCCTCTACTGAACCGAGGCTGAATCCTCAGAAAAAGCCTCACCTCCCTTAGGATCCCAAGACATAAGTCCAGATACAACACACCTAGGGAAGACTGCTGAGACCTCAGGGATGACAGCGGGGGCAGGGCAGGGTGTGAGCCTCCTCTATCAGAAGTGAGGTCTCCTCAGTCTTTACTTTGAGTCATCAACTCAAAGTCTGACTGGTTAAGAACTCCCATCTGTTGATCTGAAGCTACAGCCTGCAGAGAAAGCCTCATGTCCAGTCCCTCAAGCTCCCAGGATGGAAGTCTGGAAACAACAAAACTGGGGAGCTTTTGGAGGCTGACATCAGGAGCAAGGTGGGACTGAGGTTTCCTGTGTCTAGCATGAAAAACCTGAATGAACCTTTTGGCCAACCCGATATACTGAACTAAGTTTACAGGCATGCATGCCATTTAAACCATTTTTAAAGGTACAGTTCTGTGACATTTATGGCAACCCACTCCCGTATTCTTGCCTGGAAAATACCATGGATGGAGAAGCCTGGTAGGCTACAGTCCATGGGGTCACAAAGAGTCAGACACGACTGAGCGACTTCACTTTCACTTTCACTTTTCTGTGACATTAAGCACATTCAAATTGTTGTGCAACCATCACCACCAGCCATCTCCAGAACATTTTCATCACTCCAAACTGAAACTCTGTACCCATTAAACAATAATTTCCCATCCCTTTTACTCTTAGCCCTTGGAACCACCCTTTTTTACTCTCTGTGTCTATGAATTTGACTACATTAGGTGCCTCGTATAAGAAGTGTCATACATTATTTGTCCTATTGTGATCGACTTATTTCATTTAGTGTAAAAATTTCAAGGTTCCTCTACATTTAGCATGTATCCAAAGTTCCTTCCTTTTTAAGGATAAATAAATGTTCTGTGGTACGTATATACCACATTAGGGGCTTCCAGGTAGCACAGATGGTAAAGAATCTGTCTGTGATGCAGGAGATCTGGGTTCCCCTGGACGAGTAAATGGCAACCCACTCCAGAATTCTTGCCTGGAAAATTCCATGGACAGAGGAGGCTGGTGGGTTACAGTCCATGGGGTTGCAAAGAGTTGGACATGACTAAGCACACACCACACACACAGACACACACACACACACACACCATGTTTTGTTTATCCATGTATCTGTTGATGGATATTTGAGTTGTTTCTACCTCTTTGCTTTTGTAAATAATGCTTTTTAGTACACAGTTGGTGTGCAAATATGTTTTTGAGTCACTGTCTTCAACTCTTTGGGGTTAAATACCCAGAAGTGAAATTATTGGATTATATGGTACTTCCATGTTTAATTTTTTGCAGAAATATCCTACTGCATTCCATAAGGACTACCTCATTTTACATTCATGAGCACAGTGTATTTTCTCATTTATTTTGAGCAGGTGGAAGCCATGTTACAATTCATGTTGCTCCAAATTACTTAGATCAGTGTCTTTGCACTGTTGGAAGAGGTTCAGTTTGCCACTGGACCCTGCTGACACTACCCTGGGAGTAGAATCAGAGCACCTCTTCGGCACCACTCTGCAGGGTAACTGTTGCCTGCTTCTGCCAGAAAGGGGATGGAAAATGACCTCCATGCTGAGATTTGATATCACCAGGAGCAAGGGATGGGAGCATCCTCAGCTTTAGCTAGACAGGGAATGGAAATCCAGTTTCCAGTCCTCCCTGATCAATGAAGGGGTGGATGCTGGTGGTGATGGAGAGTAGATGGGCATTGCAGTTTTTCTCTTTGTGTTTGGCCAACCAACTTTTTCTTGCTAGTCTTTAGCTAAGGACTATAGGATCTTGTTGTGGACTTTTTTGTTTGTTGGTTTGTCTTTTATTATTGTTTAAATATCTTTGCTGTTGTGAATAATGCTGGAATGAACATAGAGGTGCAGATATTTCTTCAACATAGTGATTTCATTTACTTCAGATATTTACCCAGAAGTGCAATTGTTGGATCATATGGTAGTTCATTTCTTTTAATTTTTTGAAGAATGCCCATAGTGTTTTCCATAGTAGCTACACCAGTTTACGTTCCCACCAACAGTATACAAGTGTTCCCTTTTCTGCACATCTTTGTAAGCATTTGTTATCTCTTATGTTTTGGATAATAAAATGCTGACAGGTGTGAAGTGATATTTTGTCACAGCTGTTTTGGTCACAGTTTTAATTTGCATTTCCCTGATGATTAATTATATTTAACGCCTTTTCATGTACCTGTTAGTCAATTGTATATCTTCTTCAGAAAAATGTATATTCAGTTCCTCTACACTTTTAAAATCATATATATATATATATATTTGCTTTTGAGAAATATGAGTTCTTTATATATTTTGGACATTAATGCCTCATCAGATATATAATTTGCAAATATTTTCTCCCATTATATACTTTGATTTTTTTTTTTTATTTTGAGTTTTTCCTTTGCTATGCAAAACCTTTTAGTTTGCTGTAGTCCGACTTGTTTGTTTGTGCTTTTGGTGTCAAATCCACAGATCAGTTCCAAAACTGCTGTCACGGAGCTTACCTTCTATGTTTTATTCTAAGGAGTTTTATGGTTTCCTGTCTTAAATTTAATCTTTAATCCATTTTGAGTTGATTTTTGTAAGTGGTGTAAAATAGGGTACAGTTTCATTCTTTTGCATGTGATTGTCCAATTTCCCTACCACTAACTTTTGAGAAGACTATTCTTTCCCCCTTGCATATTCTTAACTCCTTTGTTGTAAATTAATTAACTATATGTGCATGAATTTATTTGCTCATGCTCATGCTCAGTTGCTTCAGTTGTGTCCAACTCTGCAACCCTATGGAATGTAGCCTGTCAGGCTCCTCTGTCCATGGGATTCTCCAGGTAATAATACTAGATTTCGTTGCCATGCCCTCCATCAGGGTATCTTCCTGACCCAGGGATTGAGCTCACATCTCCTGTGTCTCCTGCACTGAATATGGATTCTTTATGATTGAGCCACTGAGAAGGCTCTGGATTCTGTCCCATTGATCTATATATCTGTTTTTAAGCTAGTATCATCTAGTTTTGATTATTTTAGCTTCGTAATATAGTTTGAAACCAGGGAGCATCATATATTGAGTTTTATTCTTCTTTCTCAATATTGCTTTGGCTATTCTGAATCTTTTACAGTTCCAAACAAATTTTAGGATTATTTGTTTCAGTTCTGTGAAAAATGTCATTGGGATTTTGATTAGGATTGCATTCAACCTCTGCATTGCTTTGGATAATATGAACATTTTAATAATGTTAACTCTTCCAGACTGCCTTCTCCTTTCCACTTTTCAAAGCCACCTATGTTTATTTGGTTAGTTATGTCCAGGGTTTTTAAATGTTAAGGTGGAGGATCTAGGGAAAATGAGGTTACTCCATTTTGTTGGAGTCAAAAGTGTTCTGGTCTGTGATGTATTTTAATATAGATGACAAAGGGATTAGTATCTATAATGTCCATGACTTCCTGCTTAACAAGAGATCCCCTCCTGTTAAAATAAAAGCAATCTGATAGAAAATATGTAATCAATGGATATGTATATGCTATTTACAGAAGAGGAAATATATACAATCTGCAACATATTCAAATCCATTAGTAGTAAGTAAAACATAAATTAAAGCAAAATAAGTATCACTTTATATTCATCAACCTTGCAAAAACTAATCAATAATCCTTGCTCTTGATGGCAATACAGATAAACAGGATACTCTCATAATACAGTGGACATGCAATATACTAAAGTATTTTTGCAAAGCTATCTGACAGTACTTATTGATATAAAAATGCATTCTTCACTCAACAATTTAATTCCTTGGAATATAACTGATACATATAAAAGATTTAGAATTTGCTAGGATGCCCTTGAATATTTTCTTGCAAAAACTTGTTTCAAAAAACAAAGTTAGTGCTGAACCATTTTGAAGTGATTATAGGAGTTGCATGAAACTGTGTTATTGAATATTAGGCAGCCATTAAAATAATGAAGTAGAGCTACAGATGTAACTGGAAGGAATTTCTATAATGTATTTTAACTTAAAAAATTATGAATGCAAAAAGAACATGTAGAATAGTGTTTATATTTTTTAACTAAACTCCTCCCCAGTTAACAACTACCATTCAACTTTATGTGTGAATGTACATAGATTTGTGTGTGTGTGTTTGTATGTGTGTGTGTGTTGCTCAGTCATGTCTGATTCTTTGTAACCCCATGGACTGTGGCCCACCAGGGTCCTCTGTCCATGGAATTCTCCAGGAAAGAATAGTGGAGTGGATAACCATTTCCTTCTTCAGGATATCTTCCTGAACCAGAGATTGAACCCAGGTCTCCTGCATTCCAGGAAGATTCTTAACCATCTAAGCCACCAGGAAAGTCCATGTAGCTTTGTGCATAGACATAAATATATGTATACACAGTGATAGATAGATGCTACATAGATACTTTCTAACTATACTATCTGTCTATCAGTGAGTATGTGTGTGTATGTGTGTGGATATGAATAAAAACATGAAAGAGTATGCATTAGGTTTTAAACAAGGACTATCATAGTGTATGTACATACAGTTCACAAATACATAAACATGCATTTACTAACATAGGTTGCGAGGCAGGGGATAACTGAATTGGGAGAATGGGAAGCCAAACAAGATAAAGAACAAAAATTTTTGCATATAGTACATGTGAATATGCCTGCAGATAATGCAATTATAAAAATTATATATGGAAATAAATTATAATAAATTTATTAAAAAATTAAATATATCAATTATAAGAAATGGGGTTTTAATGATTGTTGATTATATAAGGAAGAAGACAACTTACATAAGACATTTCCCTCATTTCAACCAAAAGTAAAACAAAATGAGCTTTCCTGTAACCTGTGTGGATCTGAGCAAACGATTGATTGATGGAATTACATAAACTGAAGTTTTTCAGCCTAAGACAAGCCTGAGCCTTCCTTTGCTGGAGGAGCATTAGATGATCCACCTCAGCTGTGAATATAGATTCCTTATTTTTACAGAAAAAAAGAAGCTGCTCGTGTTTTTACATTTTTTGATGAAAACAGAATTTAATGCTATTATTCCTTTTTCTCCTAAGTAATATTACTAAGGCATATTCAGACTAGCATGTATGCTTACCTGAGAAAGCTTAAATATTTTAATGCATGCAGTGTAACTGTCACTCAACATAACATGGATAATTTATATGCTCACTAGAATGGATTCCTCTAAACTAATATGCCCCCTTTCAGTAGTCTCTAAGCATGCATTTGTTCTTTCATCATACATCTATTTTTTTCATGATACATATGCTCAGAACCTACTATGTGCCAGATTCTGTTCTAGGTGTTCAGGACACAGCAGTAATATGTCCTCTCTCTTTTCGGACTCTATCTTGTAATGGAGAGTGATGTTGTTGACAAGAGCCACATAAATTCAGAGAGTTATAAGTATAGTGAAGAAAACCAATGTATTTAAATAGAGGCGGATGGAGTGAGAGTAAGGCCTGTTTTAGGTGGGGTGACCTGAGCAGAGAAATGAATAAATGGGAAAAGAGTATCTGAATTCTGGGAAGAGCATTCCAGGAAGGGGGAACAGCAAGGAGAAAAGCCTGAGGCAGGAGTAGGCTTGACAGGTTCAAGGGGCTGCAAAAATGTTGTATGACTAAAGGAGTAAGCAATAGGGAGGGAGAGGAAGGGAAGGTATCAGGAGGTGAGCAAGAACCAGAACTAGCAGGGGCCTGTGGAGCAGGAAGGAGTTTGCATAATATTCCCATGGTGATAGGAAGACAACAGAGACCCTTGAAAGGGGAAATGAGCTAGAATTCTATTTAGAATTCTTCATTTGGGATTGCCTTCAGATCTTGTAACACTTACTTTAATGTCCAGCATTTCAAATTATGTTCTGACAAAGTCATGTTATTTTTTATTTTCACCGTGTATTAGAGAAAATCATAGAATATCAGAGCTATAAGGAAACAGACACATATCTTTAATCATTCTAATGAAAGTCTGTGCATCATGCTATTAAAGAGAACAAACTCTACAGAAGAATTTCTTATCCTGACGTCTGTGGATGCAATTCAGAGCCTTGGATGGAGGAGAAGATATCTATAGCTGTATTTTAACTAACCTGAAAGTCAGCATTTCTTCCACAATGAATGTAGGCAACCAAGCACAACCATATTAGAAGTATTTGTGACTTTATTATCAATAGACATCATAGATATTTTCACATCATCTTAGGGCTATTACAGATATCTGAAAACATCATTAAACATCATTTCAATTCAGTTCAGTCACTCAGTCGTGTCCTACTCTTTGTGATCCCATGGACTGCAGCACACTAGGCTTCCCTGTCCATCACCAACTCCTTGAGCTTGCTCAGACTCATGTGCATCAAGTAGATGATGCTGTACAACCATCTCATCCTCTGCCATCTCCTTCTCCTCCTGCCTTCAACATTTCCCAGCATCAGGGTCTTTTCCATTGCTCTTCGCATCAGGTAGTCAAAGTACTGGAGCTTCAGCATCAGTCTTTCCAATGAATATTCAGGACTGATTTCCTTTAGGATTGACTGGTTTCATCCCCTTGCAGTCCAAGGGACTGTTTAGAATCTTTTCTCCAACACCACAGTTTAAAAGCATCAGTTCCTCAGCACTCATCTTTCTTTATCATCCAACTCTCACATCCATATATGACTACTAGAAAAATCATAGCTTTCACCATACAGAACTTTGTTGGAAAAGTAATGTCTCTGTTTTTTTAATATACTGCCTAAGTTTGTCACAACTTTTTTCCCAAGGTGCAAGCATCTTTTAATTTCATGGCTGAAGACAGTAGGAGGGGTGAAATTGCATTTAGTATCAAACCCCATACCTGCCAAAGATGCTCGAAGGGCTCAAGCAATATTTTGTGTGCACTAGGACCAAGAAGAAAGGAGAACGTTGTCACTGAGAATATGGGCTCATTTTCCATGTCCAAAGAGATACTCTTGGGTATTTGAATTGCTTTTCTTGGAATTATAAATATTTGCTGAGCCTCCAATATAGTCCAGGGAGGGAGAAGAGTACAAAGTAATGGGAGGCTGAGGTGGATATAAATGGAAGCTGGACAGATGTGTGGAGAGCTAGAGTGACCCAATAGTTCCAGAACCTGGGATAGAACTCTAAAGATAATCAAAGATAATCCACCATAAAAAGAAGCTTTGTTCAGCTCATACACTCTCACCTGTAGGCAAACACCTTGTGAACTCCTGCCACTGATTACAGATGAGCAGATAGACTCCACTGGTGGATTCTAGTTCTGGAGCCTAGCTTCCTTATCAATGCCAAAATCCCCCAGCTTGACTTCTTTACAACTACGTAATAATGATTTTATAATTTAGTCTGAGAGGTTGTTTTTTTTTTTTTTTTTCAACTTGGGGGCCTTGAGCTTATTTAAGAACATATCAAGGGTCTGTAATCTTCTGAAATTGTATGACCATTTACTGTATAAATTAGTGATTGCCTCAATAACTTTCATGAGATTCTTCCAGGGGCTCCTGACTCAAGATGTTCAGGACATTGGACAGATCCACCGACATTCTACCAGGAACAGAGTCTTTACATTTGCATTTACTGATCTCTCTGGGCTTCTTTGGTGACTCAGATGATAAGGAGTCCTCTTGAAATACAGGAGACCCAGTTCCATCCCCAGGTTGGGAAAATTCCCTGGAGAAGGGAATGGAAACCCACTTCAGTATTCTTGCCTGGAGAATTCCATAGACACAGGAGACTAGTGGGCTACAGTCTATAGGGTTACAAAGAGTTGGACACAAATGAGTGACTAACACTTTCAATTTTATCTTCTCTCTAGGGCTTCCCTAATGGCTCAGATGGTAAAGAATTTACCTGCAATGTAGGAGATCCAGTCTGAATTCCTGGGTTGCAATGTAGGAGACCTAGGTTCAATCCCTGGGTTGAGAAGATCCCTTGCAGAAGTGCATGGCAACCCACTCCAATATTCTTGCCTGGAGAAACCCATGGAGAAAGGAGCCTGGCCAGGCTAATGCATGTGTTCTCTCTCCCAAGCATACAAATAACACTAATGTGAGCCAAATTTTTATTTAAACTCCTTCCTCAGTTGACAATAGTCAATGGACCCAGAATTAAGGTATAGGAAAGGACTCCAATATCCTTTTCAAAGATATTAAAATTTATTCTATTGAAAGAGGTTTCAAAATGGTAATAGGAACACTTTGAAATATTACAGAAAGGACTTCTATATTTTGCAGTACCAAATTAGTGACTGAACTGAACTGAACTGAACTGAAATTTGCCTCACCTCTGCTCTTCAGGCACTTCAACCCCTTCACAAAGTTGTGTTTTATTGTCTACCATCAGTGTATATACTACTTGGGCTTATTTTCCCCCTCTTTCAGTTCTGAAAAATCAAAGCCAGCTAACAAAAATTGATTCATCTAGCCATAAGAAGGCAGGAGGGGAAGGTGATGACAGAGGATGAGATGGTTGGATGCCATCACCGAGTTGATGGAAATGAGTTTGAGCAAGCTCCAGGAGTTGGTGATGGACAGGGAAGCCTGATGTGCTGCAGTCCATGGGGTCACAAAGAGTCGGACACGACTGAGCAACTTAACTGAACTGAACCAAACGATCACAAGGTTATGAGTGCATCTCTCAGAAATGCTGGGCCAAGGGCCAGGCTTAATGTCCGCCTATCACATCTAAGACCATCAGAGACCTCTTCATAGTGCTGTACTGAGCATTGGTCAATACTGCTTTTGGTCCAGATAGTCTTTCAGAAGTTTGAAAGCCATCCACCACTGTTCTAGTAGCTTACTTGGATGCACTTTCTGCTTTTTCTTTCAACATCTCCCATAGTTCTATTTCACATATGCTTATAGAAGATAGTCAAACCATAAATTGGAGATTAGAAAGAAAGGCAATACTCCAAAGCTTTCTCTTCCTCAAACACTAAAATTAACTATTTTCAATTTATCTACTGGTTTTATATATGGTTTCTGAAATTATATGGGATTTAAAAGTATCAGTTTCATATTGCATGTCACAATTTTTACCTGTGTATGGTTGAACATAAAATCCCCTGGAGATTATGAGTTGCAGAATATATTAGAAACCAGGCACGTTGCCAGCACTCAGATGAGGGATTGATTTTTCAAACTTTCACCAAAATGAAACTTGGTATTCATTTAGTCTTAGCCCACATATATTGGTGAAATCAACACCAGTGGTAGTATCTTACACACATTATAAGCAAAATAAAGAGCTGTTAAATGAACAGTAGGACCATTACTAAGCAGAACCGTAGGGGCCTTTCCAAAATAGAACCCTCCCTCCACCATGTCCTCTGCCTGCCTTTTGTCTGTAGAGGAACTTTAATAAAAGTATAAATTTAATCATAGAAGTGAGAAAATATAGAACGAAAGGAAAACAGTCAAGCAAGACAAAATAATAATAGTTTAGCCATTAGCCAAAGTCAAGGACTTTTATTTCCTCCTCAAGGGCTAAGATAGTTTTCTGAGCCAGATCGTTTGAGCTGTTTTGCAGACCCTGAAAGCCCACCAGATAGGAGAAGTTAATTATGTGCTTCCCACAAATGTATAGACCCTAGAAGGTTGATGATGTTGAGTCCCAGTTACCTCACCATCATTCAACCAGAAGAATGTCCATGAGCTGATCACACAACCCACAACTCATCTCCCTCACCCTGCTTTTAAAAACCTTTCCATGAAAGCCTTCAGGGAGTTCTGACTTTGTAAGCACTAGATGCTCTAGACTTCTCACTTGGCACCTTGCAATAAACTCTGCACTTTCCTTCAACAACCAGTGTTGGTAGATTAGTCTTGGTGTATATGAGTGAGAGCACCCGAGTTTGGTTCAGTAATAGGACTAAGTTGAATCCACTAGGTATGCCCAAAAGAAAAAATATTTCCCACAGAGATTTTTTAAAAATTTCATTCTACACCAGTAATGTGACATATATTTTATATTTTATTTTCTAAAGTGTGTTAAGATTTTATTATAGCTCTCAAGGATCTAGGAAAATATGCAGTTGTTTTTGAGCACGGTCTCAGTTTCCAAGTGTTTTTCATTAATTTAAATATTTAATTAATACATGAAGAGCAATTTAATGGTTGATGAATGAATCATTATTAGTTAACAATCTCTGATTGACAGAATATTCTAGAAACAAGAGTTCTCAACTGAGAAGGATTAAATAAACTCCCCTGTCAACTGTAAGAAGATCACTCTATCTCCATGACCTTCCACTTCTCTATCTTTAACTTAAGAATGTTGTACCTAAATAAATAAGGAAAATGTGCACAAAGCACAGCAGTAGATAATAGATTGACCTCCTCACAAAAGTCCTGTCTTATATTCATAGACCTCTCGCCATGTCTAGCTAGTTTCAATCATACATTGTTGGATTAGGAAACAGTTGATTACAGAATGATACTTGCTTTGGCATCTAGCTAAATGGTAATATATATCACTAAAAATCTAAGTGTTCCTTCTCCCTGGTCTTCTGGAATGCTGGCACTTAGCTTTTGTACACCTGAAGAGTTCAACTGGGGTATGGGAGGAAACAAGCTCCCCAATATATCTTTGAATAACTTCCATGTGAACACAAGAAAAATTTGTTTAAGTTTTTAATATGATCAGTGTGATCTTGTCCCTGCCTGTCTCTTTGGTTACATATCCATCTCATCATGATCTAGTCCTTGGCAATTTTAATTTCTCAAAAGATCACAGCTGTTTCCCAATTTAGAATTTCTGCGTGTGCAGAGTCTTCTAACTGGAACTTTCATCATGTAGGAAACTGTTAGTCAAATTTCAGGTCTT
The DNA here is from genome assembly GCF_001704415.2 of Capra hircus. NCBI lineage: Eukaryota > Metazoa > Chordata > Mammalia > Artiodactyla > Bovidae > Capra > Capra hircus. The sequence continues at coordinate 5,675,201 of NW_017189517.1, forward strand.
AGCTTTAAATAACTACCTCAGAGATGGCCCTCTTGACCACCCCTTCCACTTAACTTAGGTCCAGAATCCTTATCCCTCCTTAGGTCCAGAATCCTTATCCCTCCTAATTCCTTGCACTTTCTCTTCACAAAACTTACCACAAATTGTAATCATTAATAATCTTGTGCATGAAAGTGAAAGTCACACAGTCGTGCCCAACTCTGTAATCCCATGGACTGTAGCCTGCCCGGCTCCTCTGTCCATGGACTTCTCCAGGCAAGAGTACTGGAGTGGGTTGCCATTTCCTTCTCCAGGGATCTTCCTGACCCAGGGATCAAACCAAGATCTCCTGCATTGCAGGTAGATTCTTTACTAACTAAGCCACTGGGGAAGCCCATGTGTGCAATTATTAAATATCTATCTCCCTTCCTGGGCTACAAATTCCATAACAACAGGGATCATAATTGTTTTACTCACTATCTAACACAGCTTGGGATAGAGTCAGTTTTCAATAAGTGGTTTTTGAGTTTATGAGTGAATAAATCATATGACTCATGCAAACCAAATCCAAAAGCTACTATTACTTTGTACACAAGGTGCAAAACCAAACCCAGAAATATCCTCATTGTGTGATGGGAATGTGATGTTAATACAAACTGGAGTTCTCCTGGTCCATATTTGAAAAAGTCTTTTGGAAAAATAAACTTAATTTGGTGAACAAAACAAAATGAATCATTCACTTGTATTATTCAGAAAACATAAAAGGAGGATGCAATTCACAATAGCCCCTTTCACTCATTAATTTACCTCTCCTCACCTCTTAACTTCTCAAACATTTACCTCAAAACACTCACAAAATACTAGCCTGTGTGACTCTTTTATTCAGTTACCCTTTCTTCCTACAACACTTTTATTGTGTTTCTTAACCTCCTGAATTCTTCATTAGATGTTCAGACATCTTTCTTACAAAGACAAGTCTCTAAGAAAGAAGAAAGGAGACAGAGACAAGCTTAGCAGAAAAAATCAATTTTCTTCAGCAAGAGTGTCTTAAAGTTGTCCCTGCCATATAAAATCAAAAGTAATTTAGTAGATAAGAGGAAATATAAAAAAAAAAAATTTCTAAAATCTTACTTCCAGTGGAGGACAGATAAACAAAAATGGATTGAACTAAATAAATCTTTTTACAAGATGTTCACAGTCTGCACAAAAAATATTGACTGAATGCTGGTTTGCCAATACACATTTGCTTTAAAATCTCCACATCCCTTCAATGACTTTATTGTCTTCTAACTCTGTGTTCATACCTAAGATGAGGGGAGTATATTATCTTAATCAGTTTTCATGGAAGATAGTGTGATGCAATGAAAACTGACATGGTTTGGGAGCAAGATTGACCAGAATAACAGCTTGTTGTGCTATGCTAAGTCACTTTAGTTGTGTCTGACTTTGTGACCCTATGGATTGTAGCCTGCCAGGCTCCTGTATCCATGGGATTTTCCAGGCAAGAATACTGGAGTGAGTTGCCATTTCCTTCATCAGGGACTCTTCCTGATCCAGGGATTGAATCCACATCTCTTAAGTCTCCTGTATTGGCAGGCAGGTTCTTTACAACTAGCGCCACCTGGGAAGCCCCAAATCACAGCTTGCCATTCATTATCTTGGAAAACTGAGCAAGAAATTTAACTTTTGTTTCCTCCATCTTAAAATTGTCATCATGCCACCTATCTCAAGGATTGCCTTTAAAGCTATAAATAATACATGAGAATTAGAATAAACATAATAGGTAGAGAGATTGATTAAGTAATTTTAAAAAAAGTCACCAAGAAAAGCCCATGCCCAATTGGCTTCACTGGTAAATTCTACCAGTGGTTTAAAGAAAAAATAAGACCAATCTTCTAGAAAATCTTCCATAAAATAGAAAAGAAGGAAATATTGCCTGACTCATTCTAGGTAGTATTACCAGATACCAAGACCATACAGACTGGTTCCAAATAGGAAAAGGAGTACATCAAGGCTATATATTGTCACCCTGCTTATTTAACTTATATGCAGAGTACATCATGAGAAACGCTGGGCTGGATGAAGCACAAGCTGGAATCAAGATTGCCAGGAGAAATATCAATAACCTCAAATATGCAGATAACACCACCCTTCTGGCAGAAAGTGGAGAAGAACTAAAGAGCCTCCTGATGAAAGTGAAAAAGGAGAGTGAAAAAGTTGGCTTAAAACTCAACATTCAGAAAACTAAGATCATGGCATCTGGTCCCATCACTTCATGGCAAATAGATGGGGAAACAGTAGAAACAGTGAGAGACTTTATTTTATTGGGTTCCAAAATCACTGTAGATGGTGATTACAACCATGAAATTAAAAGATGCTTCCTCCTTGGAAGGAAAGTTATGACCAACCTAGATGGCAATCCACTCCAGTGTTCTTGCCTGGAGAATCCCAGGGATGGAAGAGCCTGGTGGGCTTCCATCTATGGGGTCGCACAGAGTTGGACATGACTGAAGTGACTTAGCAGCAGTAGCAGACAGCATATTAAAAAGCAGAGACATTACATTGCCAACAAAGGTCTGTCTAGTTAAGGCTATGGTTTTTCTAGTAGTCATGTATGGATGTGAGAGTTGGACTATAAAGAAAGCTGAGTGCCGAAGAATTGATGCTTTTGAACTGTGGTGTTGGAGAAGACTCTTGAGAGTCCCTTGGACTGCAAGGAGATCCAACCAGTCTATCCTAAAGGAGATCAGTCCTGGGTGTTCATTGAAAGGTCTAATCTTGAGGCTGAAACTCCAATATTTTGGCCACCTGATGTGAAGAGTTGACTCATTTCAAAAGACCCTGATGTTGGGAAAGATTAAAGGCAGGAGGAGAAGGGGATGACAGAGGATGAGATGGTTGGAGGGCATCACCGACTTAATGGACATGAGTTTGGGTAGGCTTCGATAGTTGGTGATGGACAGGGAGGCCTGGCGTGCCGTGGTTCATGGAGTCATAAAGAATCGGACACAACTGAGCGACTGAAATGAACTGAACTGAACTGAACTGAGACCACACAAAAATATCCTATGAAAATAAAACTGTACTGAAATACCTCATATAAATACAAATATAAAACTTCAAAAATATTAGCAAACAAAATCCAGCAATATATAAAAATAATAATACACATGACAAAGTGGGATTTGTCCTATGAAATAAGTGTTGATTTAATATCTGAAAACAAATTAATGCAATATATCATATCAGTATAATAAAGAACACAAGGCATAGCACCATGTCAAGAGATGCATAAAACATATTTGACCTAAACAACATCTGTGTCTGGACTTTTCTTTGTAAGTGGCTTAGGGATTAGAATACTATCATATGTTATAGGTCTCTTCAGATTTTATATTCCTTCTTATGTCACATTCAATGCTTTCATATCTTTTTTGGAATGTGCTAATTACACCCAAATATTCTAGTTGGTTTTCATAAAGGTTTTCACAGTATTCTTTTATAATCCTTTTTATTTCTGCAAGGACGTAGTAATTCCTTCTCTTTCAGCAATGATTTTGGTAATTTGTGCCTGTTATGTTTAGTTTTATGTGTAACTTTGTCTGGGCCACAGTGCTTGTATTATATATAATATATATAATATATATATATATATATGTGTCTTCACACTTGTATCAGCAATATTGATCAAACAGTTTCTTGTAAAATATTTGTCAGGCCTTTGCACAGTCTGGAGTGAATGGATGATCAAAGGTTGTGTTTTTTTTTTTTGTTTTTTCTTTCCTGACTTCCAAGGTTTTTTTTCTTTTATTTCATTCTTGCACACATGCATTCGTTTTCTGGAATATTCCTCGCTTGATTTTTCCCTAACTCTGACAATTCTATGCTCTTCTTTTCTGATCACTGTTAAGCGGCAGTAAGATGGTGATTTTTCCTGCCTAACTGCTTGCCTGGTCGTGCTTAAACTGCTCTGGGGCAGTCTTCTGTCAATACGCGAGGAGTTTCCAAGGAAGACAAGTCTTATAAACCAGAACTCTCACCCAGAGCAGGCTCCTTCTTTCAAAGTTTCAATCCCTCCCAGTTTCCTGTCTGCTTTACAGTCTTTAACTACTACGTGGCTTCAAATACCTATATTTTTTTTATAAAGAAATTTTTGGTGTGACAGTACATATGATACGTTACTCAATCTTGGTGGAAGGATTATTCTGAAGAAAGCGAAATCTACTCTGTCATTCCAGAAACAGAACTAAAGATACTATATGTCAGGTAGACGCACCCCCGTATAAATACGCAGAAGACATCAACTCTTGCAAAAGCTTCGCATTTTAAAAAGCCTAAATTAAACGTCAATTTTGATTACCAAACTATATGAAGTACACTGTAGCAACCTAAACAATTTATAAAATGTATAATTTATTTTGAAAGATTGGTTTTAATAAGGTAAATTATACATATATCATAGACACGAATTATTGTGAAAAATCCAATAAACAAGATTCAGTTAGCGATCTAAAATTAATACATTTATATTGTTAGATTTGTTAACTGCAACAGAACTGATTTGCAGATGTTTTTAATTTGAAAAATGTTTTAATTGTAAAGATGAACAGCTAGCACTTTCCTGTGCAGGTCCCTACTCTAGTTAGTTAATTTGCTTGCTGCAGAATTGGCAGTGCACGCCTGCATTTTATCAAGTTTGGTTTTTGGCTGAACCTACAAATTTATTGAGAAAATTTCACTAGTCTTTTCGCTTTCGCTTGGCATTCTCATTGTTGAAATTCAGGAAGTTTCCTTCATATTTTTCTGAGCTGTTGTAGTCACCCAAAAGGCAAAATGTAGGGCTTAGTGTGATGTATGTTTTGGTTTATTCGGGAGTTTTGGCTCATAAGAAATGATTGCCAGTGGCTTTGAGGTTATAACTAGTCATGCGCTTTAATATGGTTGGAAAAACCTAGAAAATCACGCAGCTGTGTTGTTTCCTCTATCATATGAAGGAGCTAAGAATAAGAGGCAAGCACGCTTCTTAATATTCTATGGAATTACTTGGGAGATCACACACAAGCTGTGATATCTTCCTTCCCCACGCTTATAAAATTTTAAAATGACTCATTTTAAGGTCGCCCGAAACGATTATCCATGTTATAAATGCAGTCCAGATAGTGGGAGATTTTACATATTCAAACTTGCGTGTTTAGGTTATAGAATTTTCATCTCAGTCATTAAAGTTATGGCTTATTCTTGATTTTTTCAATAAAATGTTAATACACTATCAGCATCTTCAAAAACGCATTTATTTGTATTATGCTTAGGTTTTGTAAGAAACGAGGCGTTTGCTTGTCAAAGTACGCCTGTACCTAATTTGCCTTCCCACAGCAATCTTAGCTCATGAGTTCTTCCACTCTACATGACTTGTGAGCTTTTTGGTGTTTGGATTTTAGCTGGCGTGAATAGGTGTGTTTTTGATACAGATAGATATTGCTTTAAATTGCAATTTCTAGTGAAAGTGATGGCTGAGTGTCCTTCACGAATCGTGTAATGCCAAAGCTACGACTGGAGGAACAGTATTTGGAAATCAATATGCAACAAGAGACCTTGTATCGAATACAAAAAAGAAACCCCTCAAAACTGAAAAAAAAAAATTGAAAACGTACCAAGCCTAGTTTTTTAATTGGGAAAAATAGCTGCATGTATACTTTCCAGCAGAGTTGACAATATGGATGCATGGTTTAAATAAGGCAGCCATAAAATTCATTAAACATCCATTAACCGATTAAAGGAATACAAATCACAATTACAAATGGGACCCAAACCAAAAAAAAAAAAAAAAAAAGGCATCATGCGCTTTGCGAATCAAATATTAAAAATAAAAATAAAATACAAAATGTCTTCTTTCCCAAGGGTATTGACAGCAAGGAGAAATATCCGGGTATCTATGAAGTCCCCTAAGATCCTTACATTCAAGAGATGCTCTATGTTTACCCTTATGCACAGGGCCGGCATGCCTCTTCTATTGATTTACTCCTGAAACTGGTCCCCCACAGGGTCAAAGGCCACATCACTCCTTGACTGTGCAAAATAAAATCAAGGAGAATGCAGAGGCTTATCTTACCTGCTGTTCACCTGCATGGGACTTTCTCAGGCGATTTGACACTGGGGAGGATTTTCTGTGAGGCTGTTCCCTGTCATGGCAGGTGGTGGGTGAGGTCCCCTCCTACCCGTTCCTCTAGGTCCTTATCCACCACTTCGATGTGTGGCATGGACCTGGCCGGCTTCTCTCTATCTGGAGAATCAGCGTGGTGAATCCGTCAGAAAGAAGGCCCTCACCTGCCTCTAGGATCCCAAGACAAATAGTCCAGATCCCAACACCACAGGGACGCAGCTGCTGACGGATCCCGTCAGGATGACAAGCGGGGGCAGCAGGGTTGTGAGCCTCGCTTTCTATCAGAGTGAGGTCTCTGCAGTCTTTACTTTGAGGTCTCATACACCAAAGTCTGACTGGTTGTAGAAACTCCCATGCTGTTGCGTCTTGAGCTAGCATGCCTGCAGAGAAAGCCTCAAATGTCCAGTCCCAAGCTCCGCAGGATGGAAGTCTGGAAGCAACAAAACTGGCGGAGCTTTTGGAGGCTGACATCAAGGAGCAAGGGGTGGGACTGTGAAGAGGTTGTCCTGTGTCTAAGCATATGAAGAAACGCTGAATGAACCTTTTGGCCTAGAAAGAAACCCGAATAGTACTGGCACTAAGTTTATACAGGCCATGCTGCCAAATTTAAACCATTTTTAAAGGGCTATCAGTTTCTGTGAGCATTTATGGCAACGCCACTCCCGTATTCTTGCCTGGAAAATACACCTGATGATGGAGATAGAGCCTGGTTAGGGTCTACAGTCGCATGGGGTCACATAAAGAGTCAGAACGAATGGAGGCGGACTTCACGTTTCACTTTCCATTTTCTGTGACATTAAGCAGCTATTCAAATGTTTGTTGCACAACGGATCACCATGCCGCGCCATCTCGCAGAACTTTTCATCAGCTCCCAACTGAAACTCTGTACCCATTAAACGCAATTTTCGCCATCCCCTTTTACTCTTTAGCCCTTGAACCCGCCACCCTTTTTTAAGGGCTCTCTGTGTCTGATGAATTTTGACAGCATTTAAGGTTGGCCTCGTATAAGAAGTGTCAATACATTATTTGTCCTGATTGTGATGCAGACATTTAGTTTATTTAAGTGTAAAAAATTTCAGTAGGTTCGCTCTACATTAGGCATGTATCCAAAGTTCACTTCCTTTTTTAAGGATAAATAATGTTCTGCTGGTACGTAATACCAATTAGGGCTTCACGGTACACAGATGGTAAAGATCTGTCTGTGATGCGAGGAGATTGGTTCACCCCTGGACGGAGTACAATGAGCAAACGTGCCACTCCAGAAGCTTCTTGCCCTGGAAAAATTGCCATGGACAGAGGAGGCCTGGTGGTGTACCAGTCGCATGGCGGTTTGCAAAGAGTTGGAAGCGCATGAAGCACACACCACAGCACACAGACACCACAACACACACCACACACCTCATGTATTTGTTTAATCATGTATCTGTTGATGATATTTGAGTTGTTTCTACCTCTTCTGCTTTTGTAAATAATGCGTTTTAGTACACAGTTGGTTGTGCCAAAATGTTGAGTCACTGAGTCTTCAACTCCTTTGGGGTTAAATGACCCGAGAAGTGAAAGTTATTAGGATTATATGGTACTTCCATGTTTCAATTTTTTGCAGAAATACTCCTTACTGCATTCCATAAGATGGCTACCCAGTCAATTTTACATTCATCGAGGCACAGTGTATTTTTCTCATATTATTTTGAGGGCAGAGTGGAAGCCTGTTAAACAATTCATGTTGCTCCGTTCAAATTACTTAGATCAAGTGTCTTTGCACATGTTGGATAGAGTTCAGTTTTGCCACTGGAACCCTGCTGACAACTACCTGGGAGTTAGAATCAGGAGTCCCTCTTCGGCAGACACTCTGCAGGTGTAACTGTATGCCGTGCTTCTGCCATGAAAGGGGATAGGAAATGACCACTCCATGGCTGAGATTTGAGTCATCACCAGAGAGCAAAGGGATGGGACATCCTCAGGCTTTAGCTAGACAGCGGATGGAAATCCAGTTTCGCAGTCCTACCCTGATCGAATGAAGGGGTGGATCGCTGGTGTGTGATGGTGAGAGGTAGATGGGCATTCGCAAGGTTTTTCCTGCTTGTGTGTTTGGCCAACCAATTTTTACTTGGCTTAGTCTTTAAGCTAAGGACTATAGGATCTTGTGTGGACGTTTTTTGTTTGTGTTGGTTGGTCTTAATTATTGTTCAAATATCGTTTGCTGTTCGTGATAATCTGGAATGAACATAGAGGTGGGCAGTAATTATTCTTCATACATAGTGATTTCATTTACTTCAGATATTAACCCTAGGAAGTGCAATTGTTGGAATCATATTGGTAGTCATGTTCTTTTAATTTTTTGCAAGATGCCGCATAAGTGAGTTTTCCCATAGTAGCTACACCAGTTTACGTTCGCACGCAACAGTATACCAAGATGTTCCGCCCTTTTCTCTAGTAGCATCTTGTGTAAGCAATTGTTTATCTCCTTATGTTTTGGAATATAAATCTGACAAGGTGTGGAAGTCGATATTTTGTCATCAGCTAGGTTTGGTTCAACCAGTCTTTAATTTGGGGCATTTCCCTGATGATTAAATAATATCATATTTAACCGCCTTTTCATGTACCTGTTAGTGGCATTGTATATCTTTCTTTGTCAGAAAAATGTTAGTTCGAGTTCGCTCTACCACTTTTAAAATCATATATATATATATATTATTTGGCTTTTGAGAAATATGAGTTCTTTATACTTCTTGGGGACATTAATGCGCTCATCAGATGAATATTATATTTGGAAATATTTATCGGCATTTATACTTTGATCTTTTTTTTTTTATTTTGAGTTTTTCTATTGCTATGGAAGAAACCTTTTATAGTTTGCTGTTGTCCGACTTGTCTTGTGTTGTGGCTTTTGTGTGCAAATCCACAGCTCAGTTCCAAAACTGCTGTCAACGGAGCTTACCTCTATGTTTGTATTCTAAAAGGAGTGTTTATGGTTCCTGTCTTAAATTTAAATCTTTTAATCATTTTGAGTTGAATTTTGTAAGTGGTGTAAAAATAGGGTACAGTTTTTCATATCTTTTGCAGTGTGATTGTCGAATTTCCAGCTACCTAACTTTTGGAAGACTATTCTTTCCCCGCTTGCTAGTATTCTTAACATCGCTTTGTTGTAAATTAATTAACTATATGTGCATGAATTTAATTTGCATCATGCTCATGCTCAAGTTGCTTCAGTTGTGTCCACTCTGCAACGCCTATGGAATGTAGCCTGTCAGGGTCCTCTGTCCATGGGATTGCTCCCAGGGTAATAATATCTAGATTGCGTTGGCCATGCCCCTCCATCAGGGTATTTCCTGACCCAGGGATTGAGGCTCACTATCTCCTGTGTCTCCTGCACTGAATATGGCATTCTTATGATCTGAGCCACTGAGAAGGTCTGGATTCTGTCGCCAATTGATGCTATATATCGTGGTTTTTAAGACTATATGCGATCTAGTTTTTGATTAATTTTAAGCTTCGTAAGTAAGTCTTTGAAACCAAACGGGAGCAATTCAATATATTGAGTTTTATTCTTCTTGCTAATTATGCTTTGGCTATTCCTGAATCTTTTACAGTTCCCAAACAATTTTAGGGATTATTTGTTTCAGGTTCGTGAAAAATGTCATTGGGATTTTGATTAGGATTGCATTTCAATCTCTGCATTGCTGTTGATAATATGAACTTTTAATAATGTTAACTCTTACAGAACTGGCCTTATCCTTTCCACTTTCAAAGCGCACCTATGTTTATTTGGTTAGTTATGTCCCAGTGGTTTTTTAAATGTTAGAGGTGGAGGATACTAGGGAAATGAGGTTACTCGCTTTTTGTTGAGTCAAAAGTGTTCTGGTCCTTGTGATGTATTCTTAATATAGATGACAAAGGGATTAGTATCTATAATGTCCATGACTCCTGCTTAACAAGAGATCTTACCTGTAAAAATAAAAGCAATCTGATAGAAAATATTGTAATACAATGATATGTATAGTGCTATTTACCAGAAGAGCGAAATAATATAGCAATCTGGCAACATATTCATAATCCTATTAGTAGTAAGTAAACTATAAATTAAAGCAAAATCAGTATACTTATAATTCATGCAACGCTGTGCCAAAAATTAATCAATAATCGCTTGCTCTTGATGGGCAATAGCAGATAAACAGGATACGTTCTATAAGTACAGTGGACATGCAATATACTAAAGTAATTTGTTGGGCAAAGCTAATCTGACAGTAACTTTATTGATGATAAAAATGGCATTCTTTCACTCAACAATTTAATTCCTCTGGGAATATAACTGATACATATAAAGAATTTAGATTTGCTAGGAATGCCCTTGAATATTTTCGTTGGCAAAAACTTGTTTTCAAAAACAAAGTTATGCCTGACCATTTTGAAGTGATTATAGAGTTGGCCATGAAACTGTGTTATTGACATATTAAGGCAGGCCATTAAAAATAATGAAGTAGAGCTACCAGATGTAACTTGGAAGGTAATTTCTATAATGTATTTTAACTTTAAAAAATTATGAATGGCAAAAAGGAAGCATGTCACGAGATAGTGTTTCATACTTTTATGTAAGCTTAAACTCCTCCCCAGTTAACAACTACCATTGCAAATTTATGTGTGAATGTATCATAGGATTTTGTGTGTGTGTGTTTGTATGTGTGTGTGTGTTGCTCCAGTCATCGGCTCTGATTCTTTGTAACGCCCAATGGACTCGTGGCCACACAGGTCCTGCTGTCCATGGAATTGCTCCAGGAAAGAATAGTGGAGTGGATAAGCCAATTTCCATTCTTTTCAGGATTATCTTCCCTGAACGCAGAGAATTGAACCTGCAGGTCTCACTGCATTCGCAGGAAGATTCTTAACCATGCTAAGCCATGCACCAGGAAAGTCCATTGTAGCTCTTGTTGTGCATCAGACATAAATATATGTATGACACAGTGATAGATAGATGCTACATAGATACCTTTCCTACTATATGACTATCTGAGTCTATCAGTGAGAATCGTGTGTGTATGTGTGTGGATTATGAAATAAATCAATGAAAGGAGTATGCTTAGGTTTAAGACAAGGACTATCATAGTGTACAAGTACATACAGTTCAGCAAATTCATAAACAGCATTTACTAAGCATAGGTTGCGAGCAGGGGATAACTGAATTGGGGAGAATGGAAGCCAAACACAGATAAAGAAACAAAAATTTTTGGCATATAGTACATGCATGAGCAATTGCTGACAGATTAATAGCAAATTATAAAAAATTATACATGGAATAAATTATAATAAGATTTATTAAAAAATTAAAATATATCAATGTATCAGAAATGAGGGTTCTCTAATGATTGTTGATTATATAAGGAAGAAGACAACTTACATAAGACATTCCTCTCATTTCAACAAAAGTAAAAACAAAATGAGTTTGTCCTGAACTAGGTGTGGTTTCTGAGGCAATAGCGATTGATTGATGAATTACATAAACTGAGAGTTTTTTCTAGCCTAAGACAAGCCTTGAGACCTTTCCTTATGCTGGAGGAGCATTAGATGTTACCTCAAGCTGTAGATAGTACGATTCCTGTGATTTTACAGAAAACAAAAGATCTGCTCGTGTTTTTTAATTTTTTTGATGAAAAGCAGATTTAATTGCTATTAATCCTTTTCCTCCTAAGTTAAATTACATAAGGCATATTCAAGATCCTAGCATGTTATGCTTAAGCTGAGAAAGGCTAAATATTTTAATGCATGCAGTGTAAACACTCGCGTCACTCCAACATAACATGGATAATTTATAATGCTCACTAGAAATGGATTTCTCTAAACTAATATGCCCGCCTGTTCAGTAGTCTTCTAAGCATGCAATTTGTTCTTTCAGGTCATACATCTATTTTTTTCATGAATACATATGCTGCAGAACCTACTATGTGCAGATTCTGTTCTAGGTGTTGCAGGACCACAGCAGTAATATGTCTCTCTTCTTTTCGGAACTCTATGCTGTAAATGGAGAGTGATTGTTGTTGACAAAGAGCACTATAAATTCAGAGAAGTTAATAAGTATAGTGAAGAAACAAATGTACATTTATATAGAGGCGGAATGGGAGTGAGAGTAAGGCCCTGTTTTAATGGTGGGCGTGACTGAGGCAGAGAAATGATAAATTGAGGAAAGAGTATCCTGAATTCTGGGAAGGAGCATTCCAGGAAGGGGAAGCAGCAAGGAGAAAAGCCTGAGGCAGGAGTAGGGGCGTTTGACAGGTTATCAAGGGGCTGCAAAATGTTGTATGACTAAAGGTAGTAGAGCATAGGGAGGGAGAGGAAGGGAAGGTATCAGGAGTGAGCAAGAACGCAGAAAGCTAGGCAGGGGCGTGTGGAGGCAAGGAAGGAGTTTGCATAATATTCTCCAATGGTTGATAGGCATAGGAACAACAGAGACACCTTGAAAGGGGAAATGAGCTAAGAATTCCTATTTAGAATTCTTACATATTGGGATTGGCTTGCAGATCATTGTAACACTTACTTCTAATGTCAGCATTGTCAAATTATGTTCTGGACAAAGTCATGTTTTTTTTATTTTCAAGCCGTGTATTAGAGAAATCATCCATAGAATATCAGAGCTATACAAGGACAGACACATAATGCTTTAATCATCTCTAATGAAAGCTGTGTCATCATGCTATTAAAGAGAAGCAAATCTACCGAAGAATTCTTATCCTGACGTCTGTGAATGCATTCAGACCCTTGGATGGAGGAGAAGATTCTATGCTGTATTTTAACGTAAACCTGAAAGTCAGGCAATTTCTTCGACATAAGAATGTAGGCGCAACGCCAAGCACACCATATTAGAAGTATTTTGCTCGAGCTTTATTCACATAGACATCAGATGATATTTTCACATCCATCCTTAGGGCTATTACAGATATGCTGAAAACATCAATTAAACATCACTTTCAATTGCAGTTTCCAGTCACTCAGTCCTGTCCTACATCTTTGTGATCCCATGGACTGCAGCACCGGTAGGCTTCCTGTCCATCACCAAACTCCTTGGAGCTTGCTCAGACTCACGTCTGCAGTCAGTAGATGATGCATGCACAACCATCTCATCCTTCTGCCATCTCCTTCTCCTCCTGCTTCAACATTTCCCAGCATAAGGGTCTTTCTCCAGTTGCTTTCGGGCTGCATGGTAGTCAAAGAGTACTGTGAGCTCAAGCATCAGTCTTTCCAAACTGAATTTCAGGACTGATTTCCTTTAGGATGACTGGTTTCATCCCCTGGCAGTCCAAGGGACTCTCAAGAGTCTTCTCCAACACCACAGTTCAAAAGCATCAATTCTCAGCACTCATGCTTTCTTTATCAGTCCAACTCTCACATCCATACATGACTACTAGAAAAATCATGCTTTGACTAACAGACCTTTGTTGGCAAAGTAATGTCTCTGCTTTTTAATATATCTGCTAAGTTTGTCATCAAACTTTTTTCCCAAGGTGAGAGCCATCTTTTAATTTCATGGCTGAACAGACAGTAGGAGGGGTGAAATATGCATTTAGTATAAACCCCATAGCCTGCCAAAAGTCGCTCGAAGGGCTCAAGCAATATTTGTAGTGCTGACTGCAGCGAGACGAGAAGAAAGGAGAATGTTGTCCACTGAGAATAATGGGCTCAGTTTTCGCGGATGTATACCAAGAGATCTACTTGGGTATGTTGAATTGCTTTTTCGTAGAATTATAAATATTTTGCTGAGCTCGCCAATTATACCGCAGGGAGGGAGAAGAGAGTACAAAGTAATGGGAGTGAGGTCAGGATATAATGGAAAGCAATGGACAGATGTGTGGAGGAGCTAGAGTGACTCCAATGTTCCAGAACCTGGGATAGACACTCTAAAGATAATCAAAGATAATCACCATAAAAGATAGCTTTGTTCAGGCTCATACACTCTCACCTGTAGGCAAACACCTTGTGAACTCCTGCCACTGATTACAGATGAGCAGATAGACTCCACTGGTGGATTCTAGTTTCTGGAGCCTAGCTTTCTTATCAATGCCAAAATCCCAGCTTGACTTCATTTACAACTACGTAATAATGATTTTAATATTTAGTACTGAGAGGTTGTTTTTTTTTTTTTTTTTCAAACATTGGGGGCTTGGAGCTTTTTAAGCACATATCAAGGTCTGTAAATCTTCTGAAATTGTTATGACAATTTACTGTATAAATTAAGTGATTGCCTCAATAACTTTCATGAGATTCTTCCAGGGCTCCTGACTGTCAAGATGTTCAGTGACATTGGACAGATCCCTACCGACATTTCACCAGGAACAGAGTCTTTACATTTGCATTTACTGGATCTCTCTGGGCTTCTTTGGTGACTCAGATGAATAAGGAGTCCTCTTGAAATACAGGAGACCAGTTCCATCCCCCAGGTTGGGAAAATTCCCTGGAGAAGGGAATGGAACCCACTTCAGTATTCTTGCCTGGAGAATTCCATAGACACAGGAGACTAGTGGGCTACAGTCTATAGGGTTACAAAGAGTTGGACACACAATGAGTGGACTAACACTTTCAATTTTATCTTCTCTCTAGGGCTTCCTAATGGCTCAGATGGTAAAGAATGTTAGCCTGGCAATGTAAGGAGATGCCAGTCTGATTCCTGGTTTGCATGTAGGAGACCTAGGTTCAATCCCTGGGTTGAGTAAGATCCCTTGCAGAAGTGCATGGCAACCACACTCCAATATTCTTTGCCTGAGAAACCCATGGAGAAAGGAGCCTGGCCAGGCCTAATGCATGTGTTTCTCTCTCCCAAGCATACAAATAACACTAATGTGAGCACAAATTTTTATTTTAAACTCCTTCCTCAGTTGAACAATAGTCAATGGACCGCAGAATTAAGTATAGGAAAGGACTCCAATATCCTTTTCAAAGATATTAAAATTTATATCTATTGAAAGAGTTTCAAAATGGTAATAGGAAACACTTTGAAATATTACAGAAAGGACTTCTATATTTTGCAGACGAAATTAGTGACTGAACTGAACTGAACTGAACTGAAATTTGCCTCACCTCTGCTCTTCAGGCACTTCAACCGCCCTCTTCAACAAAGTTGTGTTTTTATTGTCTACCATCAGTGTATATACTACTTGGGCTTATTTTCCCCCTCTTTCAGTTCTGAAAAATCAAAGACCAGCTAAAAAAATTGATTCATGCTAGCCGCATAAGAAAGGCAGGAGGGGAAGGTGATGACAAGAGGATAGATGGTTGGATGCCATCACCGAGTTGAATGGAAATGAGTTTGTAAGCAAGCTCCAGAGTATGGATGTCATGGACAAGCAGGAAGGCCTGATGTGTGGCAGTCCATGGGGTCAACAAAGAGTCTGGACACGACTGAGCAAACTTAACTGAACTGAACCAAACGATCACACAAGGTTATGAGTGCGCATCTCCTCAGAAATGCTGGCCAAGGGCCAGGCTTAATGTCCCGCTATCAAGATTCTAAGACCATCAGATGACGCTCTTCATAGTGCTGTACTGAGCATTGGTCAATACTGGCTTTTGGTCCAGATAGTATTTCAGAAGTTTGAAAGCCATCCACGCACTGTTCTATGTAGCTTACTTGGATGCCACTTTCTGTCTTTTTCTTTCACATCTCCCCATAGTTCTATTTCACCATATGCTTATAGAAGATAGTCAAACCAATAAATTGGAGATTTAGAAAGAAAGGCAATACTCCAAAGGCTTCTCGTCTTCCTCAAAACACTAAAATTAATATTTTCATTATCTACTGTTTTATATATGGTTTCTGAAATTATATGGGATTTAAAAGTATCAGTTTCTATTGCATGTCACAGATTTTTCCGCTGTGTAAGGTTGAACATAAAATCCCCTGGAGATTATGGAGTTGCAGAATATATTAGAACACCAGGCACGTTGCAGCACTCAGATGAGGGATTGATTTTCAAACTTTTCACCAAAATGAAACTTGGTATTCATTTAGTCTTAGCCGCACATATATTGGTGAAATCAACACCAGTGTAGTATCTTTACACACATTATAAGCAAAATAAGAGCTGTTAAATGAACAGTAGACCATTACTAAGCAGAACCGTAGGGGCCTTTCCCAAAAATAGAACCCTCCTCCACCATGTCCTCTGCTGCCTTTTGTCTGTAGAGGAATTTAATAAAAGTATAAATTTAATCATAGAAGTGAGAAAATATAGAACGAAAGGAAAACAGTCAAGCAAGACAAAATAATAATAGTTTAGCCCATTAGCCAAAGTCAAGGAACTTTTATTTTCCTCCTCAGGGCTAAGATAGTTTTCCTGAGCCAGATCGTTTGAGCTGTTTTGCAGACCCTGAAAGCCACCAGATAGGAGAAGTTAATTTATGTGCTTCCCACAAATGTATAGACCCTAGAAGGTTGATGATGTTGAGTCCCAGTTACCTCACCATCATTCAACCAGAAAGAATGTCCATGAGCTGATCACACACCCCACAACTCATCTCCCTCACCCTGCTTTTAAAAACCTTTCGCATGAAAGCCTTCAGGGAGTTCTGACTTTGTAAGCACTAGATGCTCCTAGACTTCTCACTTGGCACCGTTGCAATAAACTCTGCACTTTCCTTCAACAACCAGAACCAGTGTTGGTAGATTAGTCTTGGTGTATATGAGTGAGAGCACCCGAGTTTGGTTCAGTAATAGGACTAAGTTGAATCCACTAGGTATGCCCAAAAGAAAAAATATTTCCCACAGAGATTTTTTTAAAATTTCATTCTACACAGTAATGTGACATATATTTATATATTTATTTTCTAAAGTGTGTTAAGATTTTATTATAGCTCTCAAGGATCTAGGAAAATATGCAGTTGTTTTTGAGCACGGTCTCAGTTTCCAAGTGTTTCATTAATTTAAATATTTAATTAATACATGAAGAGCAATTTATGGTTGATGAATGAATCATTATTAGTTAACAATCTCTGATTGACAGAATATTCTAGAAACAAGAGTTCTCAACTGAGAAGGATTAAATAAACTCCCTGTCAACTGTAAGAAGATCACTCTATCTCCATGACCTTCCACTTCTCTATCTTTAACTTAAGAATGTTGTACCTAAATAAATAAGAAAATGTGCACAAAGCACAGCAGTAGATAATAGATTGACCTCCTCACAAAAGTCCTGTCTTATATTCAAGACCCTCTCGCCATGTCTAGCTAGTTTCAATCATACATTGTTGGATGGAAACAGTTTGATTACAGAATGATACTTGCTTTGGCATCTAGCTAAATGGTAATATATATCACTAAAAATCTAAGTGTTCTTCTCCCTGGTCTTCTGGAATGCTGGCACTTAGCTTTTGTACACCTGAAGAGTTCAACTGGGGTATGGGAGGAAACAGCTCCCCAATATATTCTTTGAATAACTTCCATGTGAACACAAGAAAAATTTGTTTAAGTTTTTAATATGATCAGTGTGATCTTGTCCTGCCTGTCTCTTTGGTTACATATCACATCTCATCATGATCTAGTCCTTGGCAATTTTAATTTCTCAAAAGATCACAGCTGTTTCCCAATTTAGAATTTCTGCGTGTGCAGAGTCTTTAACTGGAACTTTCATCATGTAGGAAACTGTTAGTCAAATTTCAGGTCTTAGCTTTAAATAACTACCTCAGAGATGGCCCTCTTGACCACCCCTTCCACTTAACTTAGGTCCAGAATCCTTATCCCTCCTTAGGTCCAGAATCCTTATCCTCCTAATTCCTTGCACTTTCTCTTCACAAAACTTACCACAAATTGTAATCATTAATATCTTGTGCATGAAGTGAAAGCTCACAGTCGTGCCAACTCTGTAATCCCATGGACTGTAGCTGCCGCGCTCCTCTGTCCATGGACTTCTCCAGGCAAGAGTACTGGAGTGGTGTTGCCATTTCCTCTCCCAGGGATCTTCCTGACCCAGGGATCAAACCAAGATCTCCTGCATTGCAGGTAGATTCTTTACTAACTAAGCCACTGGGGAGCCCATGTGTGCAATTATTAAATATCTATCTCCCTTCCTGGGCTACAATCCATAACAACAGGGATCATAATTGTTTTACTCACTATCTAACACAGCTTGGGATAGAGTCAGTTTTCAATAAGTGGTTTTTGAGTTTATGAGTGAATAAATCATATGACTCATGCAAACCAAATCCAAAAGCTACTATTACTTTGTACACAAGGTGCAAAACCAAACCCAGAAATATCCTCATTGTGTGATGGGAATGTGATGTTAATACAAACTGAGTTCTCCTGTCCATATTTGAAAAAAGTCTTTTGGAAAAATAAACTTAATTTTGGTGAACAAAACAAAATGAATCATTCACTTGTATTATTCAGAAAACATAAAAGGAGGATGCAATTCACAATAGCCCTTTCACTTCATTAATTTACCTCTCCTCACCTCTTAACTTCTCAAACATTTACCTCAAAACACTCACAAATACTAGCCTGTGTGACTCTTTTATTCAGTTACCCTTTCTTCCTACAACACTTTTATTGTGTTTCTTAACCTCCTGAATTCTCATTAGATGTTCAGACATCTTCTTACAAAGACAAGTCTCTAAGAAAGAAGAAGGAGACAGAGACAAGCTTAGCAGAAAAAATCAATTTTCTTCAGCAAGAGTGTCTTAAAGTTGTCCCTGCCATATAAAATCAAAAGTAATTTAGTAGATAAGAGGAAATATAAAAAAAAATTTCTAAAATCTTACTTCCAGTGGAGGACAGATAAACAAAAATGGATTGAACTAAATAAATCTTTTTACAAATGTTCACAGTCTGCACAAAAAATATTGACTGAATGCTGGTTTGCCAATACACATTTGCCTTGCTCAATATGCCAGCAAATTTGGAAAACTCAGCAGTGGCCACAGGACTGAAAAGGTCAGTTTTCATTCCAATTCCAAAGAATGGCAATGGGCAAAGAATGCTCAAACTACCTGCAAATTGCACTCATCTCACATGCTAGTAAAGTAATGCTCAAATTCTCCAAGCCAGGATTTCAGCAATACACAAACCGTGAACTTCCTGATGTTCAAGCTGGTTTTAGAAAAGGCAGAGGAACCAGAGATCAAATTGGCAACACCCACTGGATCATGGAAAAAGCAAGAGAGTTCCAGGAAAACAACTATTTCTGTTTTATTGACAATGCCAAAGCCTTTGACTGTGTGGATCACAATACACTGGGAAAATTCTGAAAGAGATGGGAATACCAGACCACCTGACCTGCCTCTTGAGAAATCTGTATGCAGGTCAGGAAGCAACAGTTAGAACTGGACATGGAACAACAGACTGGTTCCAAATAGGAAAAGGAGTACGTCAAGGCTGTATATTGATCACCCTGCTTATATTAACTTATATGCAGAGTACATCATGAGAAACGCTGGACTGGAAGAAACACAAGCTGGAATCAAGATTGCCTGGAGAAATATCAATCACCTCAGATATGCAGATGACACCACCCTTATGGCAGAAAGTGAAGAGGAGCTAAAAAGCCTCTTGATGAAAGTGAAAGAGGAGAGTGAAAAAGTTGGCTTAAAGCTCAACATTCAGAAAACGAAGATCATGGCATCTGGTCCCATCACTTCATGGGAAATAGATGGGAAAACAGTGGAAACAGTGTCAGACTTTATTTTGGGGGGCTCCAAAATCACTGCAGATGGTGACTGCAGCCAAGAAATTAAAAGATGCTTACTCTTTGGAAGAAAAGTTATGACCAACCTAGATAGTATATTCAAAAGCAGAGACATTACTTTGCCGACTAAGGTCCGTCTAGTCAAGGCTATGGTTTTTCCAGTGGTCATGTATGGATGTGAGAGTTGGACTGTGAAGAAGACTGAGTTCTGATGAATTGATGCTTTTGAACTGTGGTGTTGGAGAAGACTCTTGAGAGTCCCTTGGACTGCAAGGAGATCCAACCAGTCCATCCTGAAGGAGATCAGCCCTGGAATTTCTTTGGAAGGAATGATGCTAAAGTTGAAACTCCAGTACTTTGGCCACCTCATGAAAAGATTTGACTCATTGGAAAAGACTCTGATGCTGGGAGGGATTGGGAGCAGGAGGAGAAGGGGACGACAGAGGATGAGATGGATGCATGGCATTACTGACTCGATGGACGTGAGTCTGAGTGAGCTCTGGGAGATGGTGATCGACAGGGAGGCCTGGCATTCTGCGATTCATGGCGTCGCAAAGAGTCGGACACGACTGAGCGACTGAACTGAACTGAACTGAACTGGAAAGCTAGCAAAGGAGACTGAAAAAGAATGGTGTTATCCTGGAAACCAGTAAGGGAGCTTTAATAAGAGAATGTTCATCAGTGACAGATGCCCCAGGGACGTCACCTAAAAGGAAAAACAATTAGCACCAGTCAGTGAATAAATATTTATTCAATGTTTACTTTGTGCTAGACATAATTTAGTGTTGAGTGTATTGCAGTGAAACAAATCTAAGTATCTGCCTTCAAGAAACTTATACTCTAATGGGGGCAAAAGAAAACAAACATGTAAACAAACACAGAAAATGATTTATGGTACTAAGGGCTATGAAGAAAATAAATTGAGGATGTATTCAGATTTAGTTCAAGTGTTCAGGAGAGGATTCTCTAAAAAGACACAATTTGTTTTGAGACCTAAAAGGTCTTAAAGGCAATTCTGGATTCAATAATTAGGAAGTCTTTGATGATTTTTCAAAGTACAGTTTCAGTCAAATGGTAAATAGAGAAGTCAGATAGCTTTAAGGGAGTTGATGTTTAATGGATACAAAATTTCAGCTATGCAATATGAGTAAATTCTAGAACTCTGCTGTACAACATAGTGTCCATACTTAACAATATAAGATTATGTACTTAAAATTTTGTTAAGAGGGTAGATCTCATTTAATTATTCTTACTGCAAACACACTAACAAAGAAAAGAAAAGGAACCAAGGAAATTTATCAAAGGAATTGATATGTCAGTTGTGATGATATCATAAGGATATGCATATGTCTAAACCAATCAAACCTTACACATTAAGGATGTTCAGTTCTTTGTATATCAGTTATATCTCAATAAACCTTATTATAAAGAAATCTATTCTTAAAGAAATAAAAACAAAGACAAGAAGTTTCACCCTTGAAGGGGAGGGTGGAGTAAATGGATGTTTATGGTTGCTGATGCTGCTTCTTTTTAAAATTTTTATTCAAGATTGAACTTATTTATAATCTCTGATGAAGTTACCAGTAAAAAGGCAGATGCTGAAAATAGAAAAAAAGAAAAACAACAACAACAAAGCTTGGTCCATTCTCAATTCCCTTGAATAGAAATATTTATTCATTAAATATTTATTAAGTATTATTATTTGTTTTGTTTTTATTCTTGTACAACTTTTCATGTGACAATCACACTAAATATGTAACTGCCTGCTGACTCATTTTTCAGGGAGATTTCTGATCATATATTAAGCTGAATTGCAGCCAGGATGGATGAAGTGGAAAGAAAAATGCTACACATACCACTTCAATATGGTGAATTGGTGGAGAGAGGTACTCTCTGCAATTTGGAGACATTCAAAAACATTTCTATGAAATTTTTAAAATAGAAATGCCAAATTTATGAAATATTCTTAAGAAGTCTGAATGAAATTTGCCACATAGAAAAATTCTGAGTAAAATGTAATCATACATTTTTCCAATATCATATTCTTTGACAAAAATTTTAAGTCTTATGCTATGTGAAACTTTCTCTTTTTAAAGTCACTTTTTATGGTGATAGTTTTATAAAAATATTTTCTTGAAAATGAAATAAAATGCTACAATCTGTGGTCACTCCTTACTTAGCTTATCATTTGTTGTATTACAAAGTCAAAGTTAATTAGCAAAGATTATACTATAGTTATTCATATTCTCAGCAGTCAAAGATTTTCTTCCTGTAGTGGCTTTAATACTAAGAATGAATACTTGCCAGGTAAAGTATTTCTTGATTGTTAAACATCACTGGTGCTTTGACCAACTTCACTTTAACCTCTCAACTTCCCTGCCAATCATTTAACAACTGGAGAAGAAGTTGCCCCAAACAAACACTTTAGTAAGAATAGCTCACACAAAATGAGGTGCTTGTAAATCCCTGTGTAGGTTACACAATCTTCACAATTTTTCATAATGCATGTTCTGACAAGATGAACATGGGCATCAAAGTTTTGAGCAAGTTAAATTATTTTTATAGTTTTGAGGAGATTCATACAAATGAAGATTTTTCAATTTTGCCATTACTGACATTTTGGGCAGCATGATTCTTAGTTGTGGAAAGCTCTCCTTTGTACTATAGGATCATTAGTAACAGTCCTGGCCTCTACTCATTAGAGGCCAAGAGCATTTTCCCCCAACCCCCATTATGCCAACCAACAATTTGTCTAGACATTGACAAACGGCTCCTAGATGACAAAATTTTCCCCAGTTAAGAAGCACTAGGTCAAAGAAACACATTAATGCTCTAGAGAAGATAGTTCTAGAGACATTAAAATGTTAACATAGTATTTGTTGTAAAACAAATGCACATAATTCATTTTTACCAAATAAATTTATAGAATATGTCAGAAATATGTTTTACTTAGAAAATGGATATACTTAGTCCTACAGGAGAAAAAAAACCACAACTCCTACCCTTTAATTATGAAACAGATTTATTAAATTCTCTTTAAAATATAAATGTTAATATAGAGCATATTCATAGCTACTTGAGAAACTCACATTAGAGCTCCCCAGAAATATAAGCTGTGTAGTTTAATTTCCATCTACAGTAGCAATATTATCCCATGATTCAATCAAGCCATGTGCATGACTGCCCTACAAGGCCCATAGATTTGAAAACTCAGATTCACAATGTAAACAATCTAAATATGTCTCTATCAATATCACAACAAACCTGTATAAAGCCATCAAGCTAGGTAGCAGTAAACTATTCACAGGCAACTCATTTGGGCTCTTGAGGACTCAGGAAGCAAGTGATACTTATAGGGAATTGATTACTCTAAGAATGCCTTATTATTAATTGTCAGGGGCCAAGGATTGTGTATGTCTTGCCAGCTGAATAAAGACATCTAGCTATGAATCCTCAGCTACTCATTATGCATTCTACCCAAGTTCAGTTCAGTTCAGTTCAGTTGCTCAGTCGTGTCTGACTCTTTGTGATGCCATGAATCGCAGCACGCCAGGCGTCCCTGTCCGTCACCAACTCCTGGAGTTCACTCAAGACTCGCGTCCATCGAGTCAGTGATGCCATCCAGCCATCTCATCTTCTGTCATCCCCTTCTCCTCCTGCCCCCAATCCCTTCCAGCATCAGAGTCTTTTCCAATGAGTCAACTCTTCACATGAGGTGGCCAAAGTACTGGAGTTTCAGTTTCAGCATTATTCCTTCCAAAGAAATCCCAGGGCTTATCTCTTTCAGAATGGATTGGTTAGAACTCCTGGCAGTCCAAGGGATCCTCAAGAGTCTTCTCCAAGACCACAGTTCAAAAGCATCAATTCTTCAGTGCTCAGCTTTCTTCACAGTCCAACTCTCACATCCATACATGACCACTGGAAAAACCACTGCCTTGACTAGATGGACCTTTGTTGGAAAGCAATGTCTCTGCTTTTGAATATGCTATCTAGGTTGGTCATAATTTTTCTTCCAAGGAGTAAGCGTCTTTTAATTTCATGGCTGCAATCACCATCTGCAGTGATTTTGGAGCCCCCCAAAATAAAGTCTGACACTGTTTTCACTGTTTCCCCATCTATTTCCCATGAAGTGATGGGACCAGATGCCATGATCTTCATTTTCTGAATGTGGAGCTTTAAGCCAACTTTTTCACTCTCCTCTTTCACTTTCATCAAGAGGCTTTTTAGTTCCTCTTCACTTTCTGCCATAAGGGTGGTGTCAATGCATATCTGTGGTTATTGATATTTCTCCCGGCAATCTTGATTCCAGCTTGTGCTTCTTCTGTCCAGCGTTTCTCATGATGTACTCTGCATATAAGTTAAATAAGCAGGGTGACAATATACAGCCTTGACGTACTCCTTTTCCTATTTGGAACCAGTGCGTTGTTCCATGTCCAGGTCTTCCTGACCTGTATATAGGTTTCTCAAGAGGCTTTTTAAGGAATGATGCTGAAACTGAAGCTCCAGTACTTTGGCCACCTCATGCGCAGAGTTGACTCATTGGAAAAGACTTTGATGCTGGGAGGGATTGGGGACAGGGGGAGAAGGGGATGACCGAGGATGAGATGGCTGGATGGCATCACTGACTTGATGGATGTGAGTCTGAGTGAACTCTTGGAGTTGGTGACGGACAGGGAGGCCTGGCGTGCTGTGATTCATGGGGTCACAAAGAGTCGGACACGACTAAGTGACTGAACTGAACTGAATTGAACCAAGACTTAGGTTGAATTTAAAATGAAAAACTACACAATTTCCACGTTTGCTATTTTCCAGGCTCAGATAACAGGATCAACTCCAAAACTATCTTAAAATAAGAAGCCAGATTATCCAATGAAATTTTAGATTTGATTAAAAAAATTTAGGCTGAGATGCTGTCAAATGCTGGTTAATATCATCTGAACAAAGCAACCATTTAAAAAAAAATAAGATGAATGGGGGAAATTTGCATACTGACTGGATAATTTATATTCAGTTCAATCGCTCAGTCGTGTCTGACTCTTTGCGACCTCAAGGACTGCAGCACGCCAGGCCTCCCTGTCTGTCGCCAACTTCTGGAGTTTTCTCAAACTCATATCATTGAGTAGGTGATACCATTCAACCAGCTCATCCTCTGTCATCCCCTTCTCCTCCTGCCCTCAATCCTTCCCTGTGTCAGGGTCTTTTTAAATGAGTCAACTCTTTGCATGAGGTGGCCAAAGTATTGGAGTTTCAGCTTTAGCATCAGTCCTTCCAATGAACACCAAGGACTGATCTCCTTCAGGATGGACTGGTTGAATCTCCTTGCAGGCAAAGGGACTCTCAAGAGTCTTCTCCAACACTACAGTTCAAAAGCATCAATTCTTCGGCACTCAGCTTTCTTCACAGTCCAACTTTCACATCCATACATGACCACTGGAAAAACCGCAGCCTTGACTAGACAGAAATTTGTTGGCTAAGTAATGTCTCTGCTTTTGAATATGCTATTTAGGTTTGTCATAACCCTCCTTCCAAGGAGTAAGTGTCTTTTAATTTCATGACTGCAATCACCATCTGCAGTGATTTGTGAGCCCCCCAAAATAAAGTCTAACACTGTTTCTACTGTTTCCCCATCTATTTCCCATGAAGTGATGGGACCAGATGCCATGATCTTCGTTTTCTGAATGTTGAGCTTTAAGCCAACTTTTTCACTCTCCTCTTTCACTTTTATCAAGAGGCTTTTTAGTTCTTCTTCACTTTCTGCCATAAGGGTGGCATCATATGCATATCTGAGGTTATTAATATTTCTCTCGGTAATCTTGATTCTAGCTTGTGCTTCTTTCAGCCCAGCGTTTCTCATGATGTACTCTGCATATAAGTTGAATAAACAGGGTGACAATATACAGCCTTGACCTACTCCTTTCACTATTTGGAACCAGTGTATTGTTCCATGTCCAGTTCTAACTGTTGCTTCCTGACCTGCATACAGGTTTCTCAAGAGGCAGGTCAGGTGGTCTGGTATTCCCATCTCTTTCAGAATTTTCCACAGTTTATTGTGATCCACACAGTCAACGGCTTTGGCATTGTCAATAAAGCAGAAATAGATGTTTTTCTGGAACTCTCTTGCTTTTTCGATGATCCAGCAGATGTTGGCAACCTGATCTCTGGTTCCTCTGCCTTTTCTAACACCAGCTTGAACATTTGGAAGTTCACTGTTCATGTACTGTTGATACCTAGGTAGGATAATTTTTAGCATTACAAGTAGGAAGTCAAGAAACACTTGGAGTAACAGGCAAATTTGGCCATGGAGTACAAAATGAAGCAAGGCAAAGGCTAATAGAGTTTACCAAGAGAATGCACTGGCCATAGCAAACACCCTCTTCTAACAACACAAGAGAAGACTCTACACATGGACATCACCAGATGGTCAACACCAAGATCAGATTGATTATATTCTTTGCAGCTGAAGATGGAGAAGCCCTATATAGTCAGTGAAAATAGGACCATGAGCTGACTGTGGCTCAGATCATGCACTTCTTATTGCCAAATTCAGACTTACATTTAAGCAAGTAGGGAAAACCACTAGACCATTCAGGTATGACCTAAATCAAATCCCTTATGATTATACAGTGGAAGAGAGAAATAGATTTAAGGGACTAGACCAGATAGATAGAGTGCCAGAAGAACTATGGATAGAGGTTTATGACATTGTACAGGAGACAAGGAGCAATACCATAACCAATAAAAAGAAATACAAAAAAAGCAAAATTACTATCTGAGGAGGCCTTACAAATAGATGTGAAATGAAGAGATGGGAAAAGCAAGGAGAAAAGGAAAGATATACCCATTTGAATGCAGAGTTCCAAAGAATAGCAAAGAGACATAAGAAATCCTTCCTCATTGATCAATGCAAAGAAATAGAGGGAAACAATAGAATGGGAAAGACTAGAGATCTCATCAAGAATATCAGAGATGCCAAGGGAACATTTCATGCAAAGATGGTCTCAATAAAGAACAGAAAGAGTATGAACCAACAGAAGCAGAAGATATTAAAAAGTTATTCTTAAGATCTTAAGAATACACAGAAGAGCTATACAAAAAAGATCTTCATGACCCAGATAAGCATGATGGTGTGAACACTCAACTAGAGCCAGACATCCTGGAGTGTGAAGTAAAGTGGACCTTAGGAAGCATCACTATGAACAAAGCTAGTGGAGATGATGGAATTCCAGTTGAGCTATTTCAAATCCTAAAAGATGATGCTGTGAAAGTGCTGCACTCAATATGCCAGCAAATTTGGAAAACTCAGCAGTGGCCACAGGACTGGAAAAGGTCAGTTTTCATTCCAATCCCAAAGAAAGGTAAGCCAAATGATGGACAAGCTACCACACTATTGCACTCATCTCACATGTTAGTAAAGTAATAATTTATATTAAGGAATTATTATTAAACGTTATATTAGAGAATACTATTCCAGGTTTTAAGGAATCTCCACACTGTTCTCCATAGTGGCTGTACTAGTTTGCATCCCCACCAACAGTGTAAGAGGGTTCCCTTTTCTCCACACCCTCTCCAGCTTTTATTGCTTGTAGACGTTTGAATAGCAGCCATTCTGACTGGCGTGAAATGGTACCTCATTGTGGTTTTGATTTGCATTTCTCTGATAATGAGTGATGTTGAGCATCTTTTCTTGTGTTTGTTAGCCATTTGTATGTCTTCTTTGGAGAAATGTCTATTTAGTTCTTTGGCCCATTTTTTGATTGGGTCGTTTATTTTTCTGGAATTGAGCTGCAGGAGTTGCTTGTATAGTTTTGAGATTAATTATTTGTCAGTTGCTTCGTTTGCTATAATTTTCTCCCATTCTGAAGGCTGTCTTTTCACCTTGCTTATAGTTTCCTTTGTTGTGCAGAAGCTTTTAATTTAAAATAGGTCCCATTTGTTTATTTTTGCTTTTCTTTCCAGTATTATAGGAGGTTGGTTATAGAGGATCTTGCTGTGATTTATGTCAGAGAGTGTTTTGCCTATGTTTTCCTCTAGGAGTTTTATACTTTCTGGTGTTACGTTTAGATCTTTAATCCATTTTAAGTTTACCTTTTTGTATGGTGTTAGAAAGTGTTCTAGTTTCATTCATTTACAAGTGGTTGACCAGTTTTCCCAGCACCACTTATTAAAGAGATTGTCTTTTCTCCATTGTATATTCTTGCCTCCTTTGTCAAAGATAAGGTGTCCATAGGTGTGTGGATTTATCTCTGGGCTTTCTATTTTGTTCCATTGATCTATATTTCTGTCTTTGTGCCAGTACCACACTGTTTTGATGACTATGGCTTTGTAGTAGAGACTGAAGTCAGGCAGGTTAATTCCTCCAAGTCCATGCTTCTTTCTCAAGATTGCTTTGGCTGTTTAAGGTTTTTTGTATTTCCATACAAATTGTGAATTTTTTTGTTCTAGTTCTGCGAAAAATACCGTTGGTAGCTTGATAGGGATTGCATTGAATCTATAGATTACTTTGGGTAGTATACTCATTTTCACTATATTGATTCTTCTGATCCATGAACATGGTATATTTCTCCATCTATTTGTGTCCTCTTTGATTTATTTCACCAGTGTTTTATAGTTTTTTATATGTAGGTCTTTAGTTTCTTTAGGTAGGTATATTCCTAAATATTTTATTCTTTTCGTTGCAATGGTGAAGGGAATTGTTTCCGTAATTTCTCTTTCTATTTTCTCATTATTAGTGTATAGGAATGAAAGGGATTTCTATTTTCTCATTATTAGTGTATAGGAATGCAAGGAATTTCTGTGTGTTGATTTTATATCCTGCAACTTTACTATATTCATTGATTAGCTCTAATAATTTTCTGGCGGAGTCTTTAGGGTTTTCTATGTAGAGGATCATCTCATCTGGAAACAG
Source organism: Capra hircus (assembly GCF_001704415.2). Classification (NCBI taxonomy): domain Eukaryota; kingdom Metazoa; phylum Chordata; class Mammalia; order Artiodactyla; family Bovidae; genus Capra; species Capra hircus. The sequence goes on from NW_017189517.1 coordinate 5,703,906, forward strand.
TGACAGTTTTACATCTTTTTTTTCCAATATGGATTCCTTTTATTTCTGTTTCTGCTCTGATTGCTGTGGCCAAAACTTCAAGGACTATGTTGAATAGTAGTGGTGAAAGTGGGCACCCTTGTCTTGTTCCTGACTTTAGGGGAAATGCTTTTAATTTTTCACCATTGAGGATAATGTTAGCTGTGGCTTTGTCATATATAGCTTTTATTATGTTGAGGTATGTTTCTTCTATCCCTGCTTTCTGGAGGGTTTTTTTCATAAATGGATGTTGAATTTTGTCAAAGGCTTTCTCTGCATCTATTGAGATAATCATGTGGTTTTTATTTTTCAGTGTGTCAATGTGGTATATCACATTGATTGATTTACAAATATTGAAGAATCCTTGCATTCCTGGGATAAAGTCCACTTGGTCATGATGTATGATCTTTTTAATATGTTGTTGGATTCTGTTTGCTAAAATTTTCTTATGGATTGTTGCATCCATCATCAGTGATATTGGCCTATACTTTTCTTTTTTTGTGTGTGTGTGGCATCTTTGTCTGGTTTTGGTATTAGGGTGATGGTGACCTCAGAATGAGTTTGGAAGTTTACCTTCCTCTGCAATTTTCTGCAAAAATTTGAGTAGGATAGGTGTTAGCTCTTCTCTAAATTTTTGGTAGAATTCAGCTGTGAAGTCATCTGGTCCTGGGCTTTTGTTTGTTGGAAGATTTCTGATTACAGTTTCAATTTGTGTGCTTGTGATGGGTCAGTTAAGATTTTCTATTTCTTCCTGGTTCGGTTTTGGAAAGTTGTACTTTTCTAAGAATTTGTCCATTTCTTTGAAGTTGTCCATTTAATTTGCATAATGTTGCTGATAGTAGTCTGTTATGATCCTTTGTAATTCTGTGTTGTTTGTTGTGATCTCTCCATTTTCATTTCTAATTTTATTGATTTGATTTTTCTCCCTTTGTTTCTTGATGAGTCTGGCTAATGGGGTTTTTCAATTTTATTTATCTTCTCAAAGAACCAGCTTTTGGCTTTGTTGATTTTTGCTGCAGTCTCTTTTGTTTCTTTTGCATTATTTCTTCCCTAATTTTTAAGATTTCTTTCCTTCTACTAACCCTGGTATTCTTCGTTTCTTCTTTTCTATTTGCTTTAGCTGTAGAGTTAGGTTATTTATTTGACTTTTTTCTTATTTTTTGAGGTAAGCCTGTACTGCTATGAATTTTCCCCTTAGCACTGCTTTTACAGTGTCCCATAGGTTTGGGGTTGCTGTGTTTTAATTTTTATTCATTTCTATACATATTTTAGATTCCTTTTTTTATTTCTTTTGTGATTTGTTGGTTATTCAGTAGCATGTTTTTCAGCCTCCATATGTTGGAATTTTTAATAGTTGTTTTCCTGTAACTGAGATTTAATCTTAGTGCAATGTGGTCAGAAAAAATGCTTGGAATGATTTCAATTTTTTTGAATATACCGAGGCTAGATTTGTGGCCCAGGATGTGATCTATCCTGGAGAAGGTTCTGTGTGTGCTTGAGACAAAGGTAAAATTCTTTTCTTTCTTTCTTTCTTTTTTTTTTTTTTTTCAGGTGAAATGTCCTATAGATATCAATTAGGTCTAACTGGTCTATTGAATCATTTAAAGTTTGTGTTTCCTTACTAATTTTCTGTTCAGTTGATCTATCCATAGGTGTGAGTGGGGTATTAAAGTCTCCCACTGTTATTGTATTATTTTTAATTTCCCCTTTCATACTTGTTAGCATTTGTCTTACATATTGCAGTGCTCCTATGTTGGGTGCATATATTTTGTTATTGTTATATCTTCTTCTTGGGTTGATCATTTGATCATTATGTAGTGTCCATCTTTGTCTCTTTTCACAACCTTTATTTTAAAGTCTATTTTATCTGATATGAGTATTGCTAGTCCTGCTTTCTTTTTGTCTCTCTTTGCTTGGAATATCTTTTTCTAGCCCTTCACTTTCAGTCTGTATGTGTCCCTTGTTTTGAGGTAGATCTCTTGTAGACAACATATATAGGGGTCTTGCTTTTGTATCTATTCAGCCAGTCTTTGTCTTTTGGTTGGGGCATTCAACCCATTTGCATTTAAGGTATTTATTGATAGGTATGATCCTGTTGCCATTTACTTTATTGCTTTGGGTTTGAGTTTATACACCTTTTCTGTGTTTCCTGTCTAGAGAAGATCGTTTAGCATTTGTTGGAGAGCTGGTTTGGTGGTGCTGAATTTTCTCAGCTTTTTTTGTCTGTAAAGCTTTTGATTTCTCCTTCATATCTGAATGAGATCCTTGCTGAGTACAGTAATCTGGGCTGTACCCAGATTTGTATCTTTTAGAGATACAAATGGTAGTGCAATGGATAGAAGTTTAAATGAAACAAAATTGACCATGTAATAATTGTTGAATCTAAGCAATGTTTATATGGACATTCATTCATACTTCTTTTTCTACTTTTCTCTTTGAACTGTTCTTTATACTAAACCATAAAAATTTGATGAAATTTTTGCTTATATTTGTGAATTTTAAAAAGACCAGGCTAGCCTAGAACAGTTCTAATCTTTTACACTTTATCTTTTCCAAAAGGGTAATACCAAGAGGCAGTCAAGTCTGTAGCTCCCATGATGCTTTATAAATGTATACTCCACCTCTTAAAACTTTTATGCAACAGCAGCTACTTCATGCCATCTGTGAATTTCATGATGACCTTACGGACCCCACCAGCAGAGGCAGAGGCTGTGGGGTAGTCAGATCTGAATGAACACAAGACATCTTTATATGCTCCTGGTAGGTTAGGAGGATGGTACAGATTGATTAAAACTCAGTTAAGGATTTTGCTGACAGCAGTGGACTGGGTGATCTGTGAATAAACACATACCCTAGAAACTGGTAGTGAGAAGGCAGTAGAGCATAATGAATATTTGAACCTAAGCCAATCATGAATTCATATCTTGATTTAATCAATTGCTAAATGTGATACTATTGTATGTTACAGAACATCAGTTAACTCATATAATACTTCATATAATAAGGGACTGTTGGAGATTAAATAAAACATGTAAAATATGAGGAAAGTGTTAACACATCAGGTCTGGTTATTTGGTCTTTGTATGTTAAGGGAACTGGAAACTTTGATTTGACTATTGGCCAGTTCTAGAGGAATGTTCTAATTTTAATGATTGATGATCATGTTTCGTTCACTTGATTGTTTTGCACAAACATCAACATCAATAATGTGCATCTGGTGTCATTGTTGGGATCCTGAGTTTCACTTGCCATGACTGGTCATGGAACATGATGTACCTATGGGACCCGTTCACAGTAAAAGCCTCAGATGCTGAGGCTTCCTTGGGCTGAGACATGTTGCACACTAGTGCAACTCTCTAGTTTGTTGCTAGAGAAGAGGGCATGTCCTAGATGGCCCCAGAGGGGCAAGTACTCAAAAGCATGTGTCCAACCTCTCTGATTCCTCCGAATAGACATCTTTTTCCTGTTGGTCTTGGTTTGTATATTTTTGCTCTAATAAACCTCAGCCATGAGTATAATCTGCTTTTGAGTATTGTGAATCCTTTTGCTAAATCAGCAAAATTGAGAAGAGGGTGGTCCTCAGATATCCCGGACATAAATAGACTAGTACAATGTAAGGCAAGTAGTACACATCCAATATATGCTAACTATGGAATTTAACTGATCCTGCTGGATGCGACAAGGGACTGACCTCATTGTACTAGAGTATAGGCTGGGACTCCAGGATTTTGTCCACTTTTTTGAACCGTGCTCTTAGAAGCAGGGAAGGATAACCTCTCATCAGTGGGGAAATTGGAAAACATAACTCCAAGGTTTCCCCCTGGCCTCCCAGCCCTGATGATTCCAAGTGGGAAGGTACCATGTGAAGAAAATGGGTAGATATCTACCCTCTAACTAGGGCATTCTGAGAATGCAGAATAGGGCCAATTCTTTTTATCATTTTGAAAGATAACAAAAAGAATCTAAACCTTTAGCATCAGTGCTGGAGCCTGGACCCTTACTTTGGTAGCAGTCACCAGAGGCAGTGGTATTTTGAATGACTATTGGGACTTCCCTAGTGGTCCAGTGGCTAAAACTCCACACTCCCAAAGCAGGGGGGCTAGGTCCTATCCCTGGTCAGGGAACTAGATCCCACATGCCACAACTAAGAGTTTGCATGCCACAAGTAAGAACTGGTATGGCCAAATAAATATTTTTTAAAAAAGGAAATGACTATCAGGGATTTCCCCAATGTACTAGAACCAAGCACACAGAGCCATTTCTGCCACGCACTGAGCACCACAGAAAGACAGTCTTAAACTGTGAGGACTGTATATCAACATTTTTAAAAAATAGCTAATTGGGTTGAGACTTTAATTGAGGGCTAATCCAAGGAAAAGAGGAGCCCAGGGTACCCATCTTACAATACATTTCTATATTTGTGTGTGTGTGATTATGGTTCCCATCCAAGTGGTTGCCTGTGTCCAACTCTTTTTGACCCCATGAACTGTAGCCCTTTAGGCTCCTCTGTCCATGGGATTTCCAGGCAAGAATACTGGAGTGGGTTGCTATTTCCTCCTCCAAAGGATCGTCCTGACCCAGGGATCTAACCATGGTTTCCTGCATTGGCAAAAGGATTCTTCACTACTGTGCCACCTGGGAAGCCCATCCAAGTGACCAGATATAAGTTGTTGTTGTTGTTCAGTCACCAAGTCATGTCTGACTCTTTGTGACCCCATAGACTGCAGCACACCAGGCTTCCTTGTCCCTCACCACCTCCTGGAGTTTGCCCAAGCAGATCTAACATACCTACAAAAGAGATTTATACCTCTAAAATGAAATAATAATTACAATAAAATCAGTTGTTAAGTCACACATTTATTTACTATTTTTCAAGTAAATTGCCTCGAGATGGATAGGTCTAATCTCAATAGTAATCCCAAGTGGATTTTTCCCCTAGCAGGTTCTTAAATACGGTGAGAATATAATAGTTGATAGAAGTTTGCTTCTTCTGCATGGGTGGCCTTTTTTTTTTTTTTTGAACTCTTAATTATTTTGGGAGGTTTTATAGGTGGCTTCCTTGCATTTTATATTGCGCATAATAATCATCTCCCTGTCACTCTCACTATCACTGCTATATGTTGACAAATGGCTATCATTCATGTTGCCATACAGTGCATTGTCTTTGGGCTCTGTCTTGTGAGATGACTTGTAAAAGCACTTCAGTGTGCATGAAGAAAGTGGAACTGGACCATACTTCATATTCTCTTCTGAAGGAGTGATGAATGGCTCAGAAACAGCATTGCAAACAATGCATTTTTCCTTGTAGCATTGACAAAACTTCACTGGTTGAGGCCTAGATAATATTTCTGCCCTACCTTCACTAGTTGGTCTTTTTAGTTTAAGATATCTCTGGAGTTTGGTCAGTTTTGCTATACTTGATTGCTTAGGAACACTTTGACTCTTTGGATAAGGTGGAGACATTTTGATTGGCTTGACCGGACATTGTAGACTTGATGGCCAAGTTGGTTTGATGGCTTTCTTTGGATAGGCTGGACTGACCTGATCGACTAGCTTATGGGCATGAGCCCACCTATGTGCCTTTTTTGGACTGCGTGTTCTATGCAACTTTTCCTGGGGCATTGATCCTAACACTTTTTTGGGAGCTGATGGCTTGGATTGGTTTTGTTGACTCGAGGGCCTGACTAACTTTTCTGTACTTGAAGGTACAGAGGCTTTTCGTGGACTTGAGGGCCCAGATGACTTATCTATACTAGATAGCAATGGTTGTTTTTCTGGATTGCCTGGACCAGCAGTTGGTGACTTGGACTCAGTGAATGATATTTTATATGATGTGGCTGCTTTGGTTCTGTCTTCTTTCTTGACCCTGAAAATACAGAAGATTTGGAGTATGACCATTTGAATCAGAAGAGTACTCTTGCTATCAATGGAAAGCACGGGCTATTGTGTCAGTTTCGACTTCTGGTCTTTTTTTTTTTTTTTTTTTGGCTCTAGCAGGAAAATTGAACACAGTAAGAATTGGAGAGTGCTGAAAACCATGACTCAGGTTACAGATTTGAACTCATGTTGAATACTTTTTCTTAATTTTATTGTTTCAACCACAATAGATAACCATATAGTCATGTATGGAATACACAAACTTGTTTTGAATCTACCATTGAGAGGGAGAGAGAGAATTTAATCTATTCCAGAAATTAAGTTTTTTTATTAAAAAAAGTCACAAGTTGATATGCAAATGAAGCACAAATGTCACAACTTGTCACGTAAAAAAGTCTTTAGACCAAATTCATTGTTTTCCTATCATATTTACACCATTAAATTTTGTATCCATGTATGTTTATACTCACAAGATTACTCAAAAACCAAAGGAATAGAACAGTGATATATTTCAGTCACCAGTCTTTGGATGGGGAAATTTTTAGGGACCCAGTATGTCAGAGCCAGCTTGATCCTCCTATATAAAAGGCAGGGACTAGGATCACTGAACACAATAATTTTTCATGTTATTATATCTTAACATAGTAGATTATCTAAAATGCATTACTATCTTTGGAATGCAGAAACCCAACTCATTCTCTCTCTCCTGAGAAGATTTTGATTATGTCTTATTTAGATAGTCATCCCCTCTTTTCCTAGACTCAATTTATAATGAAATTAGCAACCTTGGGCTCAACTGAACCCTGAGTAGGAGATAGTTTTGGCTAAAGTTGATAATGTACTTGAGATCATTTCAGAGCTTCATTTAAGTGAACATATCCAACCCACAAGATGTTGGTAGCTCTTTTGTCATCTAAAGTTAACGTTAAGTAACCATAACAATGGGACCCACTCCAGTGTTCTTGCCTGGAGAATCCCAGGGACAGGGCAGCCTGGTGGGCTGCTGTCTATGGGGTCGCACAGAGTCAGACACGACTGAAGTGATTTAGCAGTAGCAGCAGCCATAACAACAGTGAACCTATGTTTATGTTCATGCATGCCTTCCCCCCTGCCCCTTGTATTTTTAATTCATAGGTGTAAGACTTACGTTGCTGCTTTGGGGGCTTCCTCACTCTCACAGTTATAGAGTTATAGTGAAGAACACACACACACATACCCCTGCCCCTTGTATTTTTAATTCATAGGTGTAAGACTTACGTTGCTGCTTTGGGGGCTTCCTCACTCTCACAGTTATAGAGTTATAGTGAAGAACACACACACACATACCCCCACCCCTTTTATTTTTAATTCAAAGGTGTAAGACTTACGTTGCTGCTTTAGAGGCATCCATGTCCACAGAGCTGTAGTGAATGAAACAATAACATCTTAAAATAAAGCAGATGATGAGGATAACAGTTATGAAAATGAGTAGCCATTGCTGTACTGCTTTGATTCTTCTCTGCCTGGATTCAACTGGTGTAGCTACTGTGAAATAAAATATGTCATCAGAACATGTGTTAGGTAGCCAAGTTTGTTTCCATTTTGATGAGGTTCTTACTATAGGTCAAAGTCAAATCTTATCATCAATTATTTCTTTAAGCATGATAAGTGTTCCACTGTCATTTTCCTTGCTCTATCACATCCCCAGCCAGCCACAGTCTAGAAGCCAACTCTGGGAGCTATCTCTAGCTAATCAGTATAATTACCTACATTACCCCACATTGTGGCTGGTTCAATCCATTATCTAGGTTTTTGACTGTGTGAATATACTTGGGTGTTGATGTGTGTGTGAATGTGTATGGTGGGAAAATGGATGGGACAAGAAAAAAAAAAAACATTCTTGAAACCCACTTTGTGTTAGGTACCATGCTAGATTCATTCATTCACATGGAATTTTCTAGTTTGGCTGGCAGGAGGAGGAGGCAAGTGTTGGTGGATTGGGTGGGGAAGAGGAATGAAGGGGGACAGTATGGCTATACTCTTCATGTTTCTATGTTGTTTGGAATTTTTACATGGAAGTATAACTCTCAGATGTTGTCCTAGAAATTCTTTAAGACTTATCATAGTAAGGTAGAAGAAAGAGCAGATTTCTTAAACACAGCTAGCTTGTCTAATTAAGTACTTGAATGTATTTAAATTAATAGATCATAGTTTCTAGCATTTAAGGTTAGGCACATACCTGCAGTAGCAGATCCATTGCTATCGTTTCTATATAAACAACTATTTGTCCAAATTGATAAAAGGAGAACATAAATGAAGAGATTCATGTCCAGCACCCTGTTGAAGGTTTCCTCTGCCAGGGAAACTGCTGGATTTAACATGGCTCAGCATGCTTTAGGGGGCTATGACATCATAATCATTCTATGTCATATCCTGACAGCATAATCTCACCATGGGGAGGCATGAACTCCTGTGTACAAATATCATGAAAAGACTTTTAATCATTTATTTCTCCATTAGATCAAATATTCTATCAAATTTGAATCAAAAAGTTTTATACATTATTAAGCACAGAAGGCAGAGAAAATGGGTTCACTCTAGATACTTTATTAAATGTTAAGAAGGCACCTTACAGCCCTATAGTAGTTCTTGTGTGTTATAGAGGTTAAATCATCCTAGGGTATAAGCTTGTAGGAATTTTTATTACTAAAATTAAGATTTTGAATAGCCTTCAAGCTTTTTATTGAGCTGCTGTTAATGGGTACCACTAAAGACTTTTTGACTAGAGAGTGACATGATGAGATCTCCATTTAAGAAAAACCCCTCTAGCTGTTGTTTGGGGAATAAATTGCTGGAGTTAAAGTAATTTAGGCAATTGGAAGGCTGTTATGTAAGTCCATCTGATAGAGGATGATGGCTTGAAGCAGAGCAGTAAAGATGGAGAGAAATCAATGCATTCAAGGAGTATTTTGATGTGGATAGGACTTGAGGAAGCGTAGGCCATGGGGCATGAAGGAGAGAGAGGCAGCAAGGATGACTCATTGCTTCAACAAAAGTGTGCTGGATTTCTATGGGATAGGAAGATTTCTGTTAAGCATAAACATTCGAACAAGCTCAGTCCCTGCCTTCAAGAGTTGGAAATTAAGGGGAGAGACAGATATGTAAATAATCAATCACTAAGTTATGTAATGGGGCTTCCCTGGTAGCTCAGCTGGTGAAGAATCTGCCTGCAATGCAGGAGACCTAGTTTGGGAAAATCCCCTGGAGAAGGAATAGGCTACCCACTTCAGTATTCTTGGGCTTCCCTGGTGGCTCAGATGGTAAAGAATCTGCCTGTAATGCAGGAGATCTGGGTTCAATCCCTGGGTTGAGAAGATCCCCTGGAGGAGGGTATGGCAACCCACTCTAGTATTCTTGCTTGGAGAATCCCCATGGACAGAGGAGCCTGGAAGGCTGCAATCCATGGGACACAGAGTTGGACATGACTGAACAACTAAGCAGCAGCACAGCACAGCACAGCACAGCAGAGGGTATATAATGGGCTTCCCAGGTTGCACTAGTGATAAAGAACCCACCTGCCAATGTAAGAGACATGGGTTCAATCCTTAGGTTGGGAAGATCCCCTGGAGGGGGGCATGGCAACCAACCCAAGTAGTCCTGTCTGGAGAATCCCATGGACAGAGGAGCCTGGCAAGCTACAGTCCATAGGGTCACACAGAGTCAGACACAACTAAAGTGATTTAGCATACACACACAGGATGTGTAATGTCATATGCAGGCAGTGATGTTGCAGGATACAGTGCCAAGAGCACACAAAAGGACTATCTCTTCAAAGTGAGATTTCTGGAGGAGATGACCCTTGAGCTGAGGTGGGGTTTTGTATATGTGTATGTGTGTGTGTGTGCGTGTGTGTGTGTGTGTGTGTGGTTTTCATTTATTTTGAAATTAATTTATTCTAATCGGAGATAATTACTTTACAGTATTATGGCAGTTTTTGCCATACATCAACATGAATCAACCACAGTTGTACATGTGTACCCCCATCCTGAACCCCCTTCCCACCTTCCTCCCACCTCATCCCTCTGGATTGTCCCAGAGCGCTGGCTTTGAGTTCCCAGTTTCATGCATCAAAATTGCACTGGTCATCTATTTTACATGCTGCTCCTGCTGCTAAGTCGCTTCAGTCATGTCCGACTCTGTGCGACCCCATAGACGGCAGCCCACTAGGCTCCTCTGTCCCTGGGATTCTCCAGGCAAGAACACTGGAGTGGGTTGCCATTTCCTTTTCCAGTGCATGAAAGTGAGAAGTGAAAGTGAAGTCGCTCAGTCGTGTCTGACTCTTAGTGACCCCATGGACTGCAGCCCACCAGTCTCCTCCGTCCATGGGATTTTCCAGGCAAGAGTACTAGAGTGAGGTGCCATCGCCTTCTCCACCACAGCGTAGAACAGGTCAAAAATTACTAACAAGTCACAGTTGGCTACTATGTAGCTATATAAAAGGAAAAAAAAAAAAAAAGAACTTAGGATCTAAAGTATCTTTCTACTTTTACATATAAAGATTTTTAAACTTTCAAAAAAGAAAACTGAAACAAATGAAAAGCTCCCTATGTACTAATATAAAAAGATCTCCAAAATACATTAAGTGAAAATAACAATTTAATGGTCAAGTTAGTGTGTAGAATATGCTCACATATGGTAATATAAAAGTTTCAATGCTATTCTCTCAAATCATGCCACCCTCGCCTTCTCCCACTGAGTCCAAAAGTCTGTTCTTTATGTCTGTGTCTCCTTTGCTGCCCTGCACATGGGATCATCAGTACCATCTTTCTAGATTCCACATGTATGTGTTACTATGCAGTATTTGTCTTACTCTTTCTAATTTATTTCACTCTGTATAATAAGCTCAAGGCTCATCCATCTCATTAGAACTGTCTCAAATGCATTCTTTTTATAGCTGCATAATATTCTGTTGTGTATATGTGCCACAACTACCTTATCCATTTGTCTGCTAATGGACATCTAGGTTGCTTCTATGTCCTAGCTATTGTGAACAGTGCTGCAGTGAGCAATGGGGTGCATGTATCTGTTTCAATTCTGGTTTCCTCTGCTGATGTATACGCCCTGCAGTTGGATTGCTGGGTCATATGGCAGTTCTATTCCCAGTTTTTTAAGGAATCGCCTCAGTGTTATCCATAGTGGCTTCACCAGTTTGCATTCCCACCAACTGTATAAGAGGGTTCCCTTTTCTCCACACCTTCTCCAGAATTTATTTTTGTAAGCTTTTTGATAGCAGCTGTTCTGACCAGTAAGAGATGATACCTGATTGTGGTTTTGATTTGCATTTCTCTAATAATGAGTGATGTTGAGGATCTTTTCATATGTTTATTAACCCTCTGTATGTCTTCTTTGGAGAAATGTCTATATGTATTATATATAGACAGTATATTCAAGAAAGCAGTTATCTGGTGAGATTTTGAAGTAATGTTATTTTATCCTTTATGTTTTTTTCTGTCTTATTTTTAATAGAGATGGATAGATAGATATATAGATGGACAGATGGATAGACACAGGGGTGAAAAACATTGAATCAGGTAGAATACAAGTGCAGAAAATACTTTCCCAAGTTGGCTTAAGCAAAAAGGAACTTTATTAACTCACTTTACCAAAATATCTGGAGGCAGCATTGTCTTCAATCACCTGGTCCTTCAGTCAAAAGCAATTTATTAAGTTCATGATTACATGTCTTTTATATATGTTAAAAGGCACTCTCACTGCTGAGATTACAGCAGTGAGAAAGATAATGGCCCTGACCTATATTATATTCTGAAGAGTTCAGAGAGAAAATAAATACATGAGCATATGTTGAATCCATTTGTATACATTTCAGGTTCTGATAAGCACCACAGAGAAGCTAAGTTCAGGAAATGTGATAGAAGGTGGCAGTGAAAGTTTGCTTTGGTTTGAATGATCTGGAAATTCCTTTCAGAAAGTGCTATCATTTCAGTTGAGATTTGAATGGCAAGACAGTTCTGCAATCATATCAGGGAGTTCCAGGAAGAATAAACAGCAAGGACAAAGACCACCCCCCCCACCCCCGCCCCGGGCAGAAGTTACAGTTGAATTAAAGCTCTCAGGCAGAGATCAAATAAAGGTGAGGTAGGAGAGAAAAGCAAGACCACATTCTAAAAATCCTAAGGGGTGGTGATGAGGAAGGAGAGAATCATGTTTAGTTCTCCCTAGTTGAACTACCTCCAAGGCATCATGGAGGCCTGGGGAGGAAGAGGTGGATTCTGTTTCACCTAAATACTCCCTAGGTTTTCAGGGAATAACTCACATGATACACCTTTATTCTCTAACTCCCTTGCATGCATTCAATTCACCCAATTTCTTGTCTTTTATCTCTCTATATCAATTATATCAGGCCAGTCATAAATCTATTTCATAAATAAAGGAATTGTATTATCTTCCTGTTGCTGCTGTAACAAATTACCACAAATTAAGTGGCATAAGTTAACATAAGTGTATTCTTGTATAGTTCTGAAGGTCAGAAATCTTCAATGGGTCACAATGGTATGAAACCAAGGTGCTAACAGGGTTATGTTCTTGCTGGAGGCTCTACGGAAGAATCCATTTCCTGTGTCTAGAGATTTCTTACGTTTCTTGGTTCATGATTCTGAATCACTCTGGCCTGTCCTTCCATCTTCACATCTCCTTCTCTGACTCTGACCTTCCTGCCTCCTTCTTATAGGGACTCTTGTGATTATATCAGGCACACCTGGATAAATGAGGCCAGTCTCCTATCTCGATGTTTAACTTAAATCACATCTACAAAGTCCCTTTTACCACATAAGGTAGCATAGTCACAGGTCCCAGGTAATAGGGCATTGGCATATTTGGGGAAGGAGACCACAAAAATGGGCATTTAATAAAGTGGCTTAACAAATGTCACACTACTCTGATGAGCCAGAGACTTTGCCAGACTCAAACTTGGTCTTTAGTTAATGTTCTCAGTGTGAAATTGTTAGTATAGGGCATCCTCAAGACAGGGACACAAGGGTTTAGAAGGAATCCTGGCCTATTGAGACACTAAGTAATGGCAATGATCTGGTGAATACATCAACCTAGGTGTCTCTAGGCTAATTGGAAACATTTCTTAGTGACTAAGAAACTCAGGAGTCACATTAGTCTTGCTTTGATACCCAGCTCTCCCACTTAGTAACTGTGGGAATTGGGCAAATATCAATACTTTATCATTCTGGATCTTGGTTTCCTCACCTATAAGTCACCAGGTAATCAGAAAGATTTAATGAGATAATGCCTGCTAAGTAGCTTCAGTCTTGTCTGACTCTGTGAGATCCCAAAGACGGAAGCCCATCAGACTGCCCTGTCCCTGGGATTCTCCAGGCAAGAACACTGGAGTGGGTTGCCATTTCCTTCTCCAATGCACCAAAGTGAAAAGTGAAAGTGAAGTCAGTCAGTCGTGTCCGATGCTTAGCGACCACATGAACTGCAGCCTACCAGTCCATGGGATTTTCCAGGCAAGAGTACTGGAGTGGGGTGCCATCGCCTTCTCCGAGGCAACATAAAATATACATATTCAAACAATCACAGATATTATTATTAGAATATAATTTTACTTAGTTTCACAGTTATAAATTTTAGGTCAATGTATAAACATTATTGTAATTTAGTGTTCTGCTTTCACTAAGGAATATACACAAGAAAAAAAAAATCACGTTGGGGGCAGTCCTAAGATGGCAGAGGAATAGGACGGGGAGACCACTTTCTCCCTCACAAATTCATCAAAAGTACATTTCAATGCTGAGTAAATTCCACAAAACAACTTCTGAATGCTAGCAGAGGACATCAGGCACCCAGCAAAGCAGATCATTGGCTTCAAAAACAGGTAGGGAAAAATATAAAAGACAAAAAAAAGGGACAAAGGAGGTAAGGAGGGAGCAAGTCCCATCCCGGGAAGAGACTCTTAAAAAGAGAGGTTTCCAAACACCAGGAAACATTCTCGAAGCCGAGTCTGTGGTGAGCCTTGGAAGCACAGAGGGCAACATAACAGGAAGGAGAAATAAACAAATAATTAAAACCAACAGATTATGAGCCCAACAGTAACTCCCCCAGCAGAAAAGCAGCGCAGACGCCTGCATCCGCCACTAGCAAGTAGGGGCTGGGCAGGGAGGAGTAGGAGTCACAGGTGGCAGTGCTTTTTAAGAATCAGACCACGGGAGGCCCGGGCTGCAGTGCTTTTTTGAGAATCGGGCCGGAATGCCCCGCGCATGGCCAGAGCGAACTAACTTGGGCTAGCAAACCAGACTGGGATAGCTACCATACGAAACACTCGAACATAAGACACCACCAGGACCGCGCACAGAACAAAGGATGGAACAGAAATAGCTGGCTGCAGACCATCTCCCTCTGGTGACAGGCAGCTAGAGCCTTAAGGGCTAGAAAGGGGCAATCGCAGCCCAAGAGAGACATTACCTACCAAAATGCAAGCAGGCTTCTTTGCTAACTAAGACTTCTGGGGGTTCTGGACAGTCATCACCCGCCTGAGAAGGAACGCCAGCGGAACACCCAGAAAACTGAGCAGCAGGGAAAGGCCATAGTCGCAGCGATGGCGCTCGCCAAACTCCTGAGCTACTCGGTCCTGGAAAGGGCACAAAACGCAGGCCCAACCAAATCTGCGCCTCTGAGGGCTTCCTGAGCGCCAAGCCTGAGTGGCTTAGACCAGGGAGGTGCATGAAACCTAGGGCCGGCCTCAGACGGTTCCCTGGTGGAGCAACGTAGAGCCTGAGTGGTGTGCGCTGCGAGCAGGGGCAAGCCCAGCGTGGATGAGATACTGCAAGCACACACCAGTAATATTAGTTAGCAGCATCCCTCCCCTGCCACAGCGTGCCACCACCGCCCTCCCTGTGTCAAGAGGGAAATCTGACACTGAAGAGACCAGCAAACAGAGGAAGTTAAACAGAGGGAACCACCTTGGAATTGACCCCACACAGCCCACAACACCAGAGAAAGGGCCAGATATACCTTTACTACCTTTACGATCATTCTTTTTTTTTTTTAGTTGATGTGGTTGCGTGATTGTTTTTTTTCTTTTCTTTTTCTTCTTCTTTTAACTTTCCTAAATTTTAAGTCCTTTATTTCTCTAATTATTTTTTATAACCTATTATTACTTTAAAAAAAAAAAGGACCCTATTTTTAAAGCAAATGCTGTATATAGTCTTTTTGTGGTTGATGTTGTTGTTGTTTAACAATATTTGTGGCTTTGTTTTTTTTTTTTGTTTTGTTTCTTTTTTGTTTCTTCTTCTTCTTTTCTTTAATATTGTACTTTTGAAAATCCAATCTCTACTCCAGATATTTAATCGTTGCTTTTTGGTATTTGTTGTCAATTTTGTACATTTAAAAACCCAATCTTCACTACCCAACTTTACCTGAGAGCAAGATTACTGGCTTGACCACTCTCTCCTCCTTTGGACTCTCCTTTTTCTCCACCAGGTTGCCTCTGTCTCCTCTCTCCCCCTTCTCTTCTCTACCCAACTCTGTGAATCTCTGTGTGTTCCAGACGGTGGAGAACACTCAGGGAACTGGTTACTGGCCGGATCTCTCTCTCTCCTTTTCATTTCCCTCTTTTATCCTCCTGGCCACCTCTGTCTACTTCCTCCCTCTCCTCTTCCCTGTATAACTCCGTGAATACCTCTGAGCGGTCAAGACTGTGGAGCACACATAAGGAAGTGATTACTGGCTAGCTTGCTCTCTCCTCTTTTGATCCCACCTCATCTCATTCCAGTCACCTCTAACTATCTCCTCCCTCTTCTCTTCTCCATGTAACTCAGTGAACCTCTCTGGGTGACCCTCAATGTGGAGAAACCTTTCATCTTTAACCTAGATGTTTTATCATCAGTGCCATATAGATGGAGAAGTCTTGAGGCTATTGTAAAAATAAAACTGAAAACCAGAAACAGGAGGCTTTAGCCCAAATCCTGAGAACATCAGAGAAATCCTGAATTCAGGGAACATTATTCGATAGGAGCTCATCAAATGCCTCCATACCTACACTGAAACCAAGCACCACCCAAGGGCCAACAACTTCCAAAGCAACACATACCATGCAAATTCTCCAGCAACACAGGAACACACCCCTGAGCTTCAATATACAGGCAGCTCAAAACTACTCCAAAACCATTGACGTCTCATAACCCATTACTAGACACTTCATAGCACTCCAGAGAGAAGAAATCCAGCTCCAGCCACCAGAACTCCAACACAAGCCTCCCTAACCAAGAAAACTTGACAAGCCACTGATACAACCCCACCCACAGTGAGGAAACTCCATAATAAAGAGAGCACCACAAATTCCCAGAATATACAAAGGCCACCCCAAACACAGCAATATAACCAAGATAAAGAGACAGAGGAATACCAAGCAGGTAAAGAACAGGAGAAATGCCCACCAAACCAAACAAAAGAGGAAGAGATAGGGAATCTACCTGAGAAAGAATTCCGAATATTGATAGTGAAAATGATCCAAAATCTTGAAATCAAAATGGAATCACAGATAAATAGCCTGGAGACAAGGATTGAGAAGATGCAAGAAAGGTTTAACAAGGACCTAGGAGAAATAAAAAAGGGTCAAAATATTATGAATAATGCAACAAATGAGATCAAAAACACTCTGGAGGCAATAAATAGTAGAATAACGGAGACAGAAGATAGGATTAGTGAATTAGAAGATAGAATGGTAGAAATAAATGAATCAGAGAGAAAAAAAAACAAATTAAAAGAAATGAGGACAATCTCAGAGACCTCCAGGACAGTGTTAAATGCCCCAACATTCAAAACATAGGAGTCCCAGAAGAAGAAGATAAAAAAAAAAAAAAAAGACCACGAGAAAATACTTGAGGAGATAATAGTTAAAAACTTCCCTAAAATGGGGAAGGAAATAATCACCCAAGTCCAAGAAACCCAGAGAGTTCCAAACAGGATAATCCCAAGGCAAAACACCCCAAGACATATATTAATCAAATTAACAAAGACCAAACACAAAGAACAAATATTAAAAGCAGCAAGGGAAAAACAACAAATAACACACAAGGGGATTCCCATAAGGATAACAGCTGATCTTTCAATAGAAACCCTTCAGGTCAGGACGGAATGGCAAGACATATTTAAGTGATGGAAGAAAATAACCTACAGCCCAGACTACTGTACCCAGCAAGGATCTCATTCAAATGAAGGAGAAAGCGAAAGCTTTACAGACAAGCAAAAGCTGAGAGAATTCAGCACCACCAAACCAGCTCTCCAACAAATGCTAAAGGATATTCTTTAGACAGGAAACACAAAAAGGGCATATAAACCTGAACCCAAAACAATAAAGTAAATGGCAACGGGATCATACTTATCAATAATTATCTTAAACATAAATGGGTTGAATGCCCCAACCAAAAGGGAAAGACTAGCTGAATGGATACAAAAACAAGATCCCTATATATGCTGCCTACAAGAGACCCACCTCAAAACAAGGGACACACACAGACTGAAAGTGAAGGGCTGGAAAAAGATTTTCCATGCAAATAGAGACCAAAAGAAAGCAGGAGTAGCAATACTCATATCCGATAAAATAGACTTTAAAACAAAGGGTGTGAAAAGAGAAAAAGAAGGCCACTACATAATGATCAAAGGATCAATCCAAGAAGAAGATATAACAATTATAAATCTATATGCACCCAACATAGGAGCACCACAATATGTAAGACAAATGCTAACAAGTATGAAAGGGGAAATTAACAATAACACAATAATAGTGGGAGACTTTAATACCCCACTCACACCTATGGACAGATCAAGTAAACAGAAACTTAACAAAGAAACGTGAACCTTAAATGATACAATAGACCAGGTAGACCTAACTGATATCCATAGGACATTTCACCCCAAAACAACGAATTTTACCTTTTTCTCAAGTGCTCACGGAACCTTCTCCAGGATAGATCACATCCTGGGCCATAAATCTAACCTTGATAAATTCAAAAAAATTAAAATAATTCCAGACATCTTTTCTGACCATAATGTATTAAGAATAGATCTCAATTACAGGAGAAAAATTATTTAAAATTCCAACATATGGAGGCTGAACAAGACGCTTCTGAATAACCAACAAATCACAGAAGACATCAAAAAAGAAATCAAAATATGCATCGAAATGAATGAAAATGAAAACGCAACAATCCCAAAACTGTGGGATACTATAAAAGCAGTGCTAAGAGTATAGTTCATAGCAATACAGGCATACCTCAAGAAACAAGAAAAAAAGTCAAATAAATAACCTAACTCTGCACCTAAAGCAACTAGAAAAGGAAGAAATGGAGAACCCCAGAATTAGCAGAAGGAAAGAAATCTTAAAAATGAGGGAAGAAATAAATGCAAAGGAAACAAATGAGACCATAGCAAAAATCAACAAAGCCAAAAGCTGGTTTTTTGAAAGGATAAATAAAATTGACAAACCATTAGCCAGACTTATCAAGAAATAAAGAGAGAAAAATCAAATCAATAAAATTAGAAATGAAAATAGAGAGATCACAACAGACAACACAGAAATACAAAGGATCATAAGAGTCTACTATCAGCAATTATATGCCAACAAAATGGACAACGTGGAAGAAATGGACAAATTCTTAGAAAAGTACAACTTTCCAAAACTGAACCAGGAAGAAATAGAAAATCTTAACAGGCCCATCACAAGCACAGAAATTGAAACTGTAATCAGAAATCTTCCAGCAAACAAAAGCCCAGGTCCAGACGGCTTCACAGCTTAATTCTACTAAAAATTTAGAGAAGAGCTAACAGCTATCCTACTGAAACTCTTCCAGAAAATTGCAGAGGAAGGTAAACTTTCAAACTCATTCTATGAGGCCACCATCACCCTAATACCAAAATCTGACAAAGATACCACAAAAAAAGAAAACTACAGGCCAATATCACTGATGAACATAGATGCAAAAATCCTCACCAACATTCTAGCAATCAGAATCCAACAACACATTAAAAAGATCATACACCATGACCAAGTGGGCTTTATCCCAGGGATGCAAGGATTCTTCAATATTGGCAAATCAATCAATGTAATTCACCACATTAACACACTGAAAAATAAAAGCCATATGATTATTTCAATAGATGCAGAGAAGGCCTTTGACAAAATGCAACATCCACTTATCATAAAAACTCTCCAGAAAGCAAGCAGGAATGGAAGGAACACACATCAACATAATAAAAGCTATCTATGACAAACCCACAGCTAACATTATCCTCAATGGTGAAAAATTGAAAGCATTTCCCCTAAAGTAAGGAACAAGACAAGGGTGCACACTTTCACCACGATTAATCAACATAGTTCTGGAAGTTTTGGCCACAGCAATCAGAGCAGAAAAAGAAATAAAAGGAATCCATATTGGAAAAGAAGAAGTAAAATTGTCACTGTTGCAGATGACATGATCCTCTACATAGAAAACCCTAAAGACTCCGCCAGAAAATTACTAGAGTTAATCAATGAATATAGTAAAGTTGTGGGATATAAAATCAACACTCAGAAATCCCTTGCATTCCTATACACTAATAATGAGAAAATAGAAAGAGAAATTAAGGAAACAATTCCATTCACCATTGCAAAAAAAAGAATGACATACTTGGGAATATATCTACCTAAAAAAACTAAAGACCTATATATCGAAAACTATAAAACACTGATGAAAGAAATCAAAGAGGACACTAATAGATGGAGAAATATACCATGTTCATGGATCAGAAGAATCAATATAGTGAAAATGAGTATACTACCCAAAGCAATCTACAGATTCAATGCAATCCCTATGAGGCTACCAACGGTATTTTTCACAGAACTAGAACAAATAATTTCAAGATTTGTATGGAAATTCAAAAAACCTCAAATAGCCAAAGCAATCTTGAAAAAGAAGCATGGACCTGGAGGAATCAACCTGCCTGACTTCAGGCTCTACTACAAAGCCACAGTCATCAAGACAGTATGGTACTGGCACAAAGACAGACATATAGGTCAATGGAACAAAATAGAAAGCCCAGAGATAAATCCACACATCTATGAACACCTTATCTTTGACAAAGGAGGCAAAAATATACAATGGAGAAAAGGCAATCTCTTTAACAAGTGGTGCTGGGAAAACTGGTCAACCACTTGTAAAAGAATGAAACTAGACCAGTTTCTAACACCACACACACACAAAAAAAACTCAAAATGGTTTAAAGATCTAAATGTAAGACCAGAAACTATAAAACTCCTAGAGGAGAACATAGGCAAAACACTCTCTGACATAAATCACAGCAGGATCCTCTATGATACACCTCCTAGAATACTGGAAAGAAAAGCAAAAATAAACAAATGGGATATAATTAAAATTAAAAGCTTCTGCACAACAAAGGAAACTATAAACAAGGTGAAAAGACAGCCTTCTGAATGGGAGAAAACAATAGCAAATGAAGCAACAGACAAACAACTAATCTCAAAAATATACAAGCACCTTATGCAGCTCAACTCCAGAAAAATAAACGACCCAATCAAAAAATGGGCCAAAGAATTAAATAGGCATTTCTCCAAAGAAGACATACGGATAACTAACAAACACATGAAAAGATGCTCAACATCACTCATTATCAGAGAAATGCAAATGAAGACCACAATGAGGTACCACTTCACACCAGTCAGGATGGCTGTGATCCAAAAGTCTACAAGCAATGAATGCTGGAGAGGATGTGGAGAAAAGGGAACCCTCTTACACTGTTGGTGGGAATGCAAACTAGTACAGCCACTATGGAAAACAGTGTGGAGATTCCTTAAAAAATTGCAAATAGAACTGCCTTATGACCCAGCAATCCCACTGCTGGGCATACACACTGAGGAAACCAGAATAGAAACCAGCCACATGTACCTTGGGACATGTTCATTTCAGCACTGTATATAATAGCCAGGACATGGAAACAACCTAGATGTCCATCAGCAGATGAATCAATAAGAAAGCTGTGGTACATATACACAATGCAGTAATACTCAGCCATTAAAAAGAATACATTGGAATCAGTTCTAATGAGATGGATGAAACTGGAGCTGATTATACAGATTGAAGTAAGCCAGAAAGAAAAACACCAATACAGTATACTGACACATATATATGGAATTTAGAAAGATGGTAATGATGACCCTGTATGCGAGACAGCAAAAGAGACACAGATGTATAGAACGGACTTTTGGACTCTGAGGGGGAGGGTGAGTGTGGGATGATTTGGGAGAATGGCATTGAAACATGTATACTATCATGTAAGAAATGAAGCGCTAGTCTATGTTTGATACAAGATACAGGATGCTTGGGGCTTGTGCACGGGGATGATCCAGAGAGATGATATGGGGTGGGAGGTGGGAGGGGGATTCAGGATTGGGAGCTCGTATATACCCGTGGCAGATTCATGTCAATGTATGGCAAAACCAATACAGTATTGTAAAGTAAAATAAAGTAAAAATAAAATTTAAAAAAATCACATTAATCTAATCTAATTTAGAGATAGCTTTTTCACTTTTTTAGCCTGAAAAATCACCTTGTTACAAAAGGAGTTCTTTATGATTTCTATAACTCATGTCAAGAAGATACTATCACAAGGTTGTTTTGTGCAACAAAAATTTAATAAACTGCTCTCAGTTCGTTGGCCTCATATTACTCACATTACTTCAAATCTGGAAGGAAATGACCCAGGTGATGCAACAAGTCACTTACTAACTCTAAGCAATGTTAATTAGGAGATTTTAAAAATATTCTCAGAGATCAGGCTCCTTCTCTGACTTTATTGATCTCTCTTTTTAAGTCTCTGTACATACTAGTCTTTGCCACGAGCTAGAAGAACAATGATTGAAGCCTCTTTGTTCTCCTTATAGTTGCATTATCAGAAGAAAAAGTTATATTCAAAGAAATATTTGAATACATTTTATGCTTAAAATAGCCAACAGCAGGAAGACAGAAACTCTGCTCTGAAAATTGCCTTAGAACTCCATCTATCTTCTAGTATGTATGTGCCATGAGACAAGGATAGGTTTGATATCTGCACAGTCACAATTAGCCACATTTTCTTCAAGGTAATGCAGGACATACACACACCATAAAAGCTGGACTCTCCTTGTGTGCTCTTATATTTCCCCTTGAATTGTATTAAAGAAAGAAATAATAAAATTAGTGTAATTTACTTGAAAATATAATTAAAATTTAAATAAAATTTAAATTATATTTAATTTTTAATATAATTTAATACACAAAATATAAGTGTATTTGTTTCTTTGAGCTGCTGTAACAAAACAAACTGAGCACCTTAAAACCACAACAATTTTTTCACTCACATTTATGGGGGCCAAAAGCTCAAAATTCAGATGTTGATAGAATTGGTTCCTTCTGAGTATTCTGAGGCAAAATCTGTTCCCTGCCATTCTCATAGCTTCTGAATTGCTGGAAACCTGTACTTTGATTCTCAGTACCATATTTACCTCATTACTCTCTCACCTTTTAAGCCTTTGCAAAGAGCTCATCTCCTTAATGAGGTCTACCAGAATTCTTTCATTAATACTTCAATATTCTGCCCTTTCTTTCTATACTGCCAGTCCTCCCACATTGCTCTAGCTTTTTTTTTTTTATAACACTTATCAACCTCTAACATAGTCTATACATTATTTATTAGTCTCAACTATTTATTATGACAGCTTATGGTGAATGATGTTGGATTTCTGATCGAAGAAGAATATTTAGCTTCAGGACCAGGGACCAGGCTTGATCGATCACTCAAGACATTTTGTGTAGCAGTTTTATTAAAGTAAGAAAAGGGACAGAGAAAGCTTCTAATATAGACATCAGAAGGGGAATGGAGAATATCCCTGTAGCTAGTCTTGCTGCTGCTGCTGCTAAGTCACTTCAGTCGTGTCTGACTCTGTGCGACCCCATAGACAGCAGCCCACTAGGCTCCTCTTTCCCTGGGATTCTCCAGGCAAGAATACTGGAGTGGGTTGCCATTTCCTTCTCCAGTGCATGAAAGTGAAAAGTGAAAGGGAAGTCACACAGTTGTGCCCAACTCTTAGCGACCACATGGACTGCAGCCTACCAGGCTCCTCCATCCATGGGATTTTCCAGGCAAAAGTACTGGAGTGGGTTGCCATTGCCTTCTCCATAGCTAGTCTTATCAAAGTCTTATATACTTTCTTCAGACCCACTCCCTCAGCATAAATCTTAAGTTAACAAGATTAGAACTAACAATAGAAAGATCTTACCAGACCCACTCCCTTAATATACATTTTAAGATGAGAGGATTAGTCAGAAGGCAAGAAACATGTCCTCCAGCAAGATACATTGTTATGTTGACTAAGACAAAGCAATGTAGAAAAGTACTTTGTCCTTTTCTCCTTGAGAGCCCCAGATACCTTTCTCCTTCTCTGGGGTTCTGGACCCCTTCCTCCTCCTTCTCTTTCTCCAGGAGGGAACCCTGGACTTCTTATCAAACTACCTAGGCATTGACTCTCTCAATTATCTGCCAGTTCAGTTCAGTTCAGTCACTCAGCCGTGTCCGACTCTTTGCGACCCCATGAATCACAGCACGCCAGGCCTCCCTGTCCATCACCAACTCCTGGAATTCACTCAGATTCATGTCCATCGAGTCATTGATGCCATCCAGCCATCTCATCCTCTGTCATCCCCTTCTCCTCCTGCCCCCAATCCCTTCCAGCATCAGAGTCTTTTCCAATGAGTCAACTCTTCGCTTGAGGTGGCCAAAGTACTGGAGTTTCAGCTTTAGCATCATTCCTTCCACAGAAATCCCAGGGCTGATCTCCTTCAGAATGGACTGGTTGGATCTCCTTGCAGTCCAAGGGACTCTCAAGAGTCTTCTCCAACACCGCAGTTCAAGAGCATCAATTCTTTGGCGCTCAGGCTTCTTCACAGTCCAACTCTCACATCCATACATGACTACTGGAAAAACCATAGCCTTGACTAGACGGACCTTAGTCGGCAAAGGAATGTCTCTGCTTTTGAATATGCTATCTAGATTGGTCATAACTTTCCTTCCAAGGAGTAAGCGTCTTTTGCTTTCATGGCTGCAATCACCATCTGCAGTGATTTTGGAGCCCCAGAAAATAAAGTCTGACACTGTTTCTACTGTTTCCCCATCTATTTCCCATGAAATGATGGGACCGGATGCCATGATCTTCGTTTTATGGCAAGTAATCTGCCTGTAATGCAGAAGACCTGGGTTGGATCTTTGGGTTGGGAAGATCCCCTGGAGAAGGAAATGGCAACCCACTCCAGTATTCTTGCCTAGAGAATCTCCATGGAGAGAGGAGCGTGGCAACCTCCATGGGGTTGCAATGAGTCAGACATGCCTGAGTGACTTTCACCTTCACTTTTTTCATGTGTCATTAGACTATAAGCTACAAGGCTCTAAAAGAACAAGGAATCTTGTCTATTTTCTTCATTAAATAAATATTTTTGGAGTAAAATAATGAAAAAGTTTGCTTTGCCAATTGTCTATATGAAATAAAATGTTTACAAATATTCTCATCTTTTGACCATTAATTTCTACTTCTTAGGAATAATCCTAAAGAGATAATGTAAAATGCAGAGAAGAATTTGTATAGAAAAATTTATAAAACAGTTGATAACAATTGTAAAAATGTAGAAACAAATGCCTAGTATTGGGCAAGTGCTAAGGAAATTTTACTTAAAATAATATATAGGCAGTAAAATTATTTTGAGTCTGTAATGGCATATTGACAAGAATATCTTTTTTAAATAAAATGCTTTCTTATTTTAAATGCTAAAAAAGAAAAAAAAAAAAACGCAAAAAATAAACCAAGCAATTGTATATCCAGTGGCTCCTAAATGTATCTATTCACTAAAAAGTCACTTTACTATGGGTTCTGGGAATATGGCAGTAAATGAAACAGACAAAATACCCTGCTATCATGAATCTTACATTGTAGTGTGGTGAAACAGCCACAAACAAGTAAAGATGGCATAATATCAGGTGTGGATAAGTGATGTGAAGAAGACTTAACACTCTTTAAAAGTACAGTGATGGGAAGTGCTATTTCATATGATAGACAGAAAAAAGCCTCTTTGAGGAGGTGATATCTGAGTACCAACCAAAACAAATTCAGCGAGTGTAGCACAAATGTCTAGAAGAGCAATCCATGCTGAGGGACCAGCATGGACTCTAGTTTGAGAGTAAGTTTGGCAAGTTGAAAGAGACATATTGGATTAGGAAGGAAAGAAGAAAGCCTCTGTAGCTAGAGCAGAGAGATCAAGGTAGAAGGAGGCAGGAAATGACCTTGGAAAGATAACCAATGGACAGATCACATACAGTTTTGTGAGAGTCTTGTATTTCATTCTAGTTGTAACAAATATTCAATGGAGACCTTCGTGCAGAGGAGTAAAATGAGCCAACTTATGATTTAAAAAGATAACTTGACTTCTGTGATGAAAATAGAATAATTGGTATCAAGAGAAACAGAGATAATAGGCTATTGCATAATGCCATTAAGAAGTGATATTGGCTTAGACTGAAGTGGTAGTGGTGAAAGATTATGATAAATAAGATTTGGGATATAATTTTGGAGATAGTGACAACAAGAATTGCTGATGCAATGGATATAGGAAGTGACTGGGAAAAAGTAGTCAAAGTTAGGGAATTCTCTCTGAATCCAGTGGTTAAGAATCTACCTGCCAATGCAAGGGACACAGGTTCAGTCTTTGGCCAAGGTTGATCCCACGTGCCATGGAGCATCTAAGTCTGTGAGCCACAGCTACTAAGCCTGAGCACCTAGAGCTCGTGCTCTGCAACAAATGAAGCCACTGCAAGCAGAAGTCCATGCCCCCAAATGAAGAGTAGCTCCCACTAACTGCAACTGAAGAAAGCCCACATTCAGGAAGGACGACCCAGCACAACAAAAAATAAATAAACAAATTAATTACATAAAATTTTTAAAAGATGCTGCCTCTAAAAATTTGTTTAAAAATAGTCAAAGTTCAATTTTACTATGAGTTTAAGCATCTGAGCAAATAAATTGATCAATTTTCAATTAATGGAAGCAATGAGAAAGATAAAAGTAGGTTTGTTTGTTGTTGAAGGATGGGTAGTAATGGAGTTCTATTTCAGAGAATCATGAGAAACTCTTAGTCATCTAAGTGTACATGTCAAATAGGCAGTTAAATATAGACACATACATTGAAGTTTTCGAACTGTGGTGCTGGAGAAGATTCTTGAGAGTCTCTTGGACTGCAAGGAGATCAAACAAGTCAATCCTAAAGGAAATCAACCCTGAAAATTCATTAGAAGAACTGATGCTGAAGCTGAAGCTCCAATACTTTGGCCTGATGCAAAGAGCCAACTCATTGGAAAAGACCCTGATGCTGGGAAAGATTGAAAGCAAGAGGTGAAGAGGGTAACAGAGGGTGAGATGTTTGGATGGCATCACTGACTCAATGGGCATGAGTTTGAGCAAACTCTGGGAGATAGTGAAGGATAGGGAAGCCTGGTTGCAAAGAGTAGGGTATGACTTAGTGACTGAACAACAACAAGAAGCTACATCTGCACTAGATTTACAAATTTGGAGGTCATAAATATGTAGATAACATTTAAAGCTGAGAGACTGGATGAGATCACCAAGGGAGTGAATATAGGTGAAGATATCTCATGATGAAGCTTTGGTTTCCCAAACATTTGGAGTCTAGATAAAGGAGAAGGAACCCAAAAAAAGACAGCTAGTAGGACAGTAAGAAAATGAAGACGATGAAGTATCTTGGTAGTAAATTAAAAAAAAAAAAGTATTTCAGTCCAAGTTAATGAAACAATACAAGTGAGGGAAATAAATGGTATATAGATTTTGAAGGAAAAATAATACTGTCTTTGTTTACAGAAGACATAATAATTTATATAGAAAATCCAAAAGAATCAGTAAAAGCTTCCTGGAACCGATAATTGATTTTAGCAAGGTTGCAGGATGCAAACTTAACATATAAAATCAATCACATATATACCATCAATGAAAAAGTGGAATTTAAAGTTAAAAACATAATAGCATTTTCATTAGTACATAGGCATAAATCTAGAAAAATATAAACAAAACCTATAAGGAAAATTACAACAATGAGATAAAAGGACCTAAAAAATGGAGAGAGACTCAATCTTCATAGAAATTAAGACTTAACATTCTCAAGATGTCAGGTCTTCCCAAGTTCAGCTACAGATTCAGTGCAAACTAATCAAAATTTCAGAAAGTTATTTTGTGGATATTGATAAACTGATTCTAAAGTTTATATGAACAGGCAAAAGGGCTAGAATAATTAATGTGTTATTGAAGGAGAAAAACCAAGTTGGAAGACTGACACTATGGGAGTTCATGATTTACTATAAAGTTTAAGACTTACCATAAAGCTGCAGTCGTTGCTGTTGCTCAGCTGCTCAGTTGTTTCCAATTCTTTGTGACCCCAGGGACTGCAGCATGCCAGGCTTCTCTATCCTTCACCATTTCCCAGAGTTTGCTCAAACTCATACCCATCCAGTCAGTGATGCCTTCCAACCATCTCATCCTCTTCTTACTTTGGTTCTCTTCCTACATTCTATCTTCCCAGAATCAGGGTCTTTTCTAATGAGTTGTCTCTTCTCATCAGGTGGTCAAAATATTAGAGCTTTAGCTTCAGCATTAGTCCTTCCAACGAATTTTCAGGGTTGATTTTCTTTAAGATCTACTGGCTGGATCTCCTCGCAGTCCAAGGGACTCTCAAGAATCTTCTCCAACACCATAGTTCAAAAGCATCAATTCTTCAGCATTCAGCCTTCTTTATGGTCCAACTGCCACATCCATACATGACTACTGGGAAAAAACATAGCTTTGACTAGATGGATCTTTGCCAGCACAGTAATGTCTATGCTTTTTAATACATTGTCCAGGTTTGTCATAGTTTTTCTTCCAAGAAGCAAGCATCTTTTAATTTCATGGCTGCAGTCAGCAGCCACAGTGATTTTTCACCGCAAGAAAATAAAGTCTGTCACTACTTACATTGTGTCTCCATTTATTTGCCACTAATCAACATAAAGTGGTATTGTCAAAAGAATAGATAGACCCACAGAGTTAACTGATCTTTGGCAAAGGAGCAAAAGCAATACAACAAAGCAAAGATAGTTTCTTTAACAAATCAGACCAAACAACCAGACATCCATATGTAAAAAAAGATACATAGACGATGAATAAGAATATGAAAATATGTTCAACACCATATGTCACTAGGGAATTACAAGTTAAAACAATACCACTCCATAGTGGCTGAACAGTGTGGAAATTCCTTAAAAAACTGGAACTAGAACTCCCTTATTGCCGGGGTCCAGCCCCGGTGGATCCAGGGTAATTCGAAGGGGAGACGGAGTAAGCTTCCTAGGAAAAAACTTATTTAATTACAGATATAGAGAGAGATTAGAAACAGAGAGTGTAGTAGGAAAATTAGTGGAGAAAAGGAGGCTGAATAACTTGGTTTACATGGAATACCAATCACCACCTACGTAGGCCACAGGCGTCTTTCCGTTCTCCCGAAGGAGAGGAGGCACTGAGGCCTCCCCAGTCCGATCTTAGAAGCCCAGGCAAAATTAGCAGGCTT
Organism: Capra hircus; assembly: GCF_001704415.2. Taxonomy (NCBI): domain Eukaryota; kingdom Metazoa; phylum Chordata; class Mammalia; order Artiodactyla; family Bovidae; genus Capra; species Capra hircus. The sequence continues at coordinate 5,732,495 of NW_017189517.1, forward strand.
GGTGAGTCCCCACGTACCAGATGGGAATTCAGCCAGAAGGGGAAAGAACGACACGGGGGAATCAGTCTTTCCAGAAATTGGTCCTATTTCTTTATTTTTCAGGTTTGCTTATATACTTTTTGTTATACATAGGGATGAATACAGAGCCACGTGGGTTCAGCAGACCTGACCCTTGTCACAATCAGATGCTTCTTATAAAATTATACAAAGGTCTTATGGGTTTTACATCATCTTCTGGCTATGAGGCCTGCTGACATTTTATGATCGTTTCTTTCTGATCACCAAAAAAGTTAGTTTTTCCAAGGATGTTTTTTCTTAAACCAGGCGTGCCACCCTCCAAATAAAGTTGCATTCCTATAGGGTGAGGGTGTAGTGGGTTACAATCAAGAAAGGGATTTACTTAGTCTAAGGTCTAACATGATTAATCTTAAAGGTTAATACTTATTTCTCCTATATGCTATTTATATTCATTATAAGGGCAAGGAATATGGAGATTTAGCAGCAAATATTGGCTCAACAAATGAAAACCCTTCACCAGTATTCTCCTTAAGATCTATTTAGTCTTAAGATAGTGATAAAGTTGCATTTTTACATAGCAAGGACGCGGTGATTTATAACAAAGTACAGTGATCTATAACAAAAGAGAAAATTCATTAACTCAAAAAATCTAGTATTCCTAACATCAAAAACTACTATATTTCCTTTTCTATATTCCAAATACATTAATTAATATATTCCCGGGTGCCTAAGGATATGGAGGCCTGGCGGCAATCATAAACTCAACAATGAGAAAAGCCCTATGCTAATTAAGACTTTCAAAATACTCCAAACTCTCTGTGCTGTTTATGGTTGAGAGGTAGTAAACAATCATGTGTTTGGCAGGAGTATGGATAATCCTGTCACACAAGCTAGTTTGCCAGCAGAGAGGTTTGACCTGAGACACCCTTGTCACACCCAGGGCAGGGAATTAGCAGCAATTATTGGCACAATAAATGAAAAACTGTTCACCAATATAATTCCTAATCAACCCGCTATACTATACTAATAATTTTCTAACTTCTCAAAAGAGTCTCAATTTAGAAAGTTATAAAGCATCTCATGCCTCTCACGGTTGGGAGGCTGTAAACAATCACATGTGGCTGGACGAACCCAATCATGCAGACTAGAGAAACTTCAGAGGAGTTTGTAAGTTGAAACACTCTTGTCACGCCCAGGAATTTTTATTAACTGGAGCTGCAAGTTAACTCCTTCTCCAAGAGAAATGGTGATGGGGAAGAGGCCCCCATAAAGTCAGAGGTATAGGTGAGGGTGTAAAACAGACTCTGGTTTTGGGGATAGATGCTCGGGAACAGGTGGTCTCCTGAGGCTTGATCTTGCCTTTGCATAATGCCGAGCCTCCTTCCTCATGACCTTTGCCATGGGCAGAGTTCCTCACGCTGGCTCCCAGCACCTTATGACCCAGCAATACCACTTCTGGGCATACATATAATTGAAAGAGTCACACGTACCCTAATGTTCATTGCAGCACTGTTTATAATAGCCAGGGCATGGAAGGAACCTAGATGTCCATCAGCTGATGAATGGATAAGAAAGCTGTGGTACATATACACAATGGAGTATTATTCAGCCATTAAAAAGAATGCATTTGAATCAGTTCTAACGAGGTGGATGAAACTGGAGCCTATTATACAGAGTGAAGTAAGCCACAAAGAAAAACACCAGTACAGTATACTAATGCATATATATGGAATTTAGAAACATGGTAATGATAACCCTGTATGTGAGACAGCAAAAGAGACACAGGTGTATAGAACAGTCTTTTGGACTCTGTGGGAGAGGGAGATGATGGGATGATCTGGGGGAATGGCATTAAAACATGTATATTATGATATAAGAAATGAATCACCAGACTAGGTTTGATACAGGATGCTTTGGGCTGGTGCACTGGGATGACCTGGAGGGATGGTACGTGTAGGGAGGTGGGAGGGGGGTTCAGGATAGGGAACATGTGTACACCTATGGCAGATTCATGTTGATGTGTGGCAGAATCAATACAATATTGTAAAGTAATTAGCCTCCAATTAAAATAAATAAATTTAAGTTAAAAAAAATCAATACCACTACATACCTATTCAGTTCAGTTCAGTTCAGTCACTCAGTCGTGTCCGACTCTTTGCGACCCCATGAATCGCAGCACGCCAGGCCTCCCTTTTCATCACCATCCCCCAGAGTTCACTCAGACTCACGTCCATCTGGTGGTGCAGAGGTTAAAGCGTCTGCCTGCAATGTGGGAGAGCTGGGTTCGATCCCTGAGTTAGCAAGATCCCCTGGAGAAGGAAATGGCAACCCACTCCAGTATTCTTGCCTGGAGAATCCCATGGATGGAGGAGCTTGGTGGCCTACAGTCCACGGGTTGCAAAGAGTCGGACATACCTATTAGAATAGCCAAAATGCAGAACACTGACAACAACAAATGCCCACAAAAATGTAAAGCAGCAGGAACACTAATTCACTGGTGGTGGGAAAGCAAAGTATAGAGCCACTTTGGAAGAGAGTCTGGTGGTTTATTACACAACTAAACATATGATGGGTGCATGTGTGCTAAGTCACTTCATTCGTGTCTGACTCTTTGTGACCCTATGGACTGTACCCTACCAGGCTCCTCTGTCCATGGGATTCTCCAGGCAGGAGGAAGTGGAGGAGGGTGCAGCACTTCTTCTGTTTGTAACTTATTCTGCTTCATACATTTGTTTCCTAACTCGTATCACTTACATAAATATTTTCCTCATCTGGTTCTTGCTTTGAAAACCAGTTTTTCACTCCAAAGTCCCACCTCCCTGACGCTGTGGGATCTGAACTTTTGTGTCATGATGCCTTTCTGGACACACAGGAGGAGCACCTTGGCTGGTGAGGGAGATGAGTTGAGCTGCTGGCCTCACCAGAGAGGCAGTGATGAATGCCCCAGGAGTGGCCCGTTTCAGTAAAGCATTCAACTGACAGTTCAATCCTTGTTTGCCTCTGGCTGTTAATCTTTTATGCTTATGGATTAAAATATTTAGTGTGTCCATCCCAAATTTCTGTTATTTTAGGAGAAAGTACAAATTTTATTAAGTGGTTATGAACATTTTCTGTAATCAGTGTAACTAATTGGAGTATTTGATGTTTATGTCAATTTTGGAAATAACCACAAAATAAAATTTTATTTTACTGGAGTGAGTTGCCATGCCCTCCTTCAGGGATCTTTCCAAACGAGGGACTAAACCTGCATCTCCTATGGTTCCTGCACTGCAGGCAGATTCTTTATCACTGAGCCACCAGGGAAGCCCCAAACATACCATAGTATCCAGCAGTTAGACTCCTTGCTATTTACCCAAAAGAGTTGATAGCATATATTCACATAAAACTCAGCACACAGATGTTTGTAGCAGCTTTATTCACAATTGCTGCAAACTTGAAGTGACCAAAGTGTTATTTAATAGGTGAATGGATTAAAAAACTGTGGTACATACAGACAGGGAAATATTATTCAGCGCTAAAAAATTATGAGCTATCAAGCCCTGAAAGACATGAGAGAAAATTTACTGCACATTATTAAGCAAAAGAAGCCAGTCTGAAAAAGCTACATACTGTATGATTTCAAACATATGACATTCTGCAAAAGCCAAAATTATAAAGACAATAAAAAGTTCTGTGGTTACCAAAGATTTGGGAGGAGGAGGGATGAATAGATAGAGCACAGAGAAGTTTTAGTTAGTGAAGATACTTTATATTATACTATAATGTTGAATATATGTCATTATACATCTGTCCAAACCTATAGAATGAATGTAAAACTTCAAGTGTAAACCCTAACCTAAGCTATGGAATTTTAATGATTATGATGTGTCAGTGTGGAGAAGGAAATGGCAACCCACTTAGTACTCTTGCCTGGAGAAGTCCATGGACAGAGGAGCCTGGCGGGCTACAGTCTATGGGGGTCACAAAGGGTTGGACACGACTGAAGTGACTTGCCACGTGCAGGTCCATCATTTGTAACAAATGCACTATTCTGATGTCTATAATGGGAGAGTCTATCATGTGTGGGATTGAGTGTATATAGGAAACCATTGTACCATTATCTCACATTTTTCCTGTGAACCTATAACCGCTCTAACAGTATAAAGTCTTTTTAAAAAAGAAAAGCATTTTGAAAAGGAGAACATGATCGACTGTGTCAAATCTTGCTTTTTCAAATAAGAGAGGGGCTGAAAATTGATCACTTAATTCAGCAACACAAAGCTCACTGTGGGTCTTTGATAAAATATGTTTTTATGGGTGATGATCATGGGAGAATTGTTGAACGAATTCAAAGGAAAATGAGAAGAGAAGAAGTAATACTGGAAAACAGAGAAATGGGGTTATATCTTAAGGGGAGGTGGTAGGTTTGAGAGATGGTGGATCGAAGGTGGAAGATATCACATTTCCATGCTGATAGGAATGGCCTGTAGCTGTTGCTGCTGCTAAGTCTCGTCAGTTGTGTCCGACTCCTAGCGACCCCATGGACTGCAGCCTACCAGGCTCCTCTGCCCAAGGGATTTTCCAGGCAAGAATACTGGAGTGGGGTGCCATTGCCTTCTCCCATGACCTGTAGAGAGGGACGAAATAATAATTCTGAAAAAGGGGAGGTATTATCAATGGTGAAAGTGAAGTGTTAGTCGCTCAGTCATGTCAGACACCTTGTGGCCTCATGGACTGTAGCCTGCTAGATCCCCCTGTCCATGAAATTCTGCAGGCAAGAATACTGCAGTAGGTTGCCATGTCCTCCTCCAGGGGATCTTCAAGATCCAGGGATTGAACTCGGGTCCCCTGCATTGCAGGTGGATTCTTTACTGCCTGAACCAACTGGGAAGCACATTATCAATGGTAAAACTGCTAAATAAAGGAGGTGAGTGGAATTCAGCATACAAGTAGAGGGTGTTCATCTTAGATAGGAGTAAATATAGTTCATTCATTTTTAAAGGAAGGAGACAGAATAGATTGATACAGATTGAGGGAGGTTGGTAGATTTGCTGCTGGAGACATATAGAAGTTCTCTCTTTTTAAAATAGCTTTGTTAAGATGTAATGCACATACCATAAAATCACGTCACATAATGTTCAGTTCAGTGTTGTTTTTTTTTTTTTATTCAGATTTGTGCAACCATCATCACAAAATAACTTCAGAAAATTTTCATCAACCTGAAAACAAAAGCCCATATCCATCGTCAATCACCCCATATCCCCATTCACTGGCCCCTGGTGACCACTAATACACTTTCTGTCTCTATACATTTGTCTATTCTGGACATTACATACACGTAAAATCATACATATGCTTTGTGTTTGACACATGAAAAAATTGGTAATTTTTATTCTGCTCCCTCTATTTTTTAAATTGAGAAATCCAACATCACAGATCACTAATACATTTAATATTATACTAAGTAAAAAAGTGAATAGCATAACAACTGGATAAAAATACAGTAAAATTTTAATGGTAATTATCTTGAGTGATGGGTTTAGAGGTGATTTTATTTTCTTCTCTATACTTTGTGTAATTTGAATGTTTATGTAAGGGACATGTTTTACAAAAAACTGAAGGAATCAAAAGAAGTTCAACAAATTTAAAAGGTATAACACATTATGAGAAATCTAGTGAATATTTTAATTAAGTTTGCTTTAGAATTTCATCTCCTTTTCTAAAATTTAATAGACAACAGTGTCTGATTTTTTTCCTCAATCCTTCAGTTCAGTTCAGTCTCAGTCGTGTCCGACTCTTTGCGACCCCATGAATCATAGCACGCCAGGCCTCCCTGTCCATCACCAACTCCCGGAGTTCACTCAAGACTCGCGTCCATTGAGTCAGTGATGCCATCCAGGTATCTCTTCCTCGGTCGTCCCCTTCTTCTCCTGCCCCTAATCCCCCCCAGCATCAGAGTCTTTTCCAATGAGTCAACTCTTCGCATGAGGTGGCCAAAGTACTGGAGTTTCAGCTTTAGCATCATTCCTTCCAAAGAAATCCCAGGGCTGATCTTCAGAATGGACTGGTTGGATCTCCTTGCAGTCCAAGGGACTCTCAAGAGTCTTCTCCAACACCACAGTTCAAAAGCATCAATTCTTCAGCACTCAGCCTTCTTCACAGTCCAACTCTCACATCCATACATGACTACTGGAAAAAACATAGCCTTGACTAGACGGACCTTAGTTGGCAAAGTAATGTCTCTGCTTTTGAACATACTATCTAGGTTGGTCATAACTTTTCTTCCAAGGAGTAAGCGTCTTTTAATTTCATGGCTGCAATCACCATCTGCTGTGATTTTGGAGCCCCCAAAAATAAAGTCTGACACTGTTTCCATTGTTTCCCCATCTATTTCCCATGAAGTGATGGGACCAGATGCCATGATCTTTGTTTTCTGAATGTTGAGCTTTAAGCCAACTTTTTCACTTTCCTCTTTCACTTTCATCAAGAGGCTTTTTAGCTCCTCTTCACTTTCTGCCATAAGGGTGGTGTCATCTGCATATCTGAGGTTATTGATATTTCTCCAAGCAATCTTGATTCCAGCTTGTGTTTCTTCCAGTCCAGCGTTTCTCATGATGTATTCTGCATATAAGTTCAATAAGCAGGGTGACAATATACAGCCTTGACGTACTCCTTTTCCTATTTGGAACCAGTCTGTTGTTCCATGTCCAGTTCTAACTGTTGCTTCCTGACCTGCATACAGATTTCTCAATCTTACTACAGCTCAAAATTGAGTCTGCTTTTTCTCCACACTGTTTAATTCTGTAGTGTCATAAGGTTCATTTAGAGTTAATCGTTTTCCTGTTGTTGAAAGAGTATATATTGTCTTGAGAATACACTGGTGACTGTTGACCTTCAGAAGGTTTTCTGGAAAAAGAAATCCCCCCACTGGATATAAGTACTGTTGAAAACATCTTAACAAAGACACGTTGCTGCCAAAACCAAAGAAAGGTTATCAGCATCAAGCAAATGGTATTCTGAGAGAGCTGTCATAATTAAAATAATCTTTCAGGTTCTGACATCTAGAGTAAAATAAGGTTGAACTGCAGAAAAATTCAAGAATTAGACACATCACCTTGAACAGTAGAGCACATTGGTCACTTTATTCATTTAGTCTTGATCTTCCTGGGCACAGAGACATATCCTCATCCTTAGTCACTGATCTGACCAATTTAAAAAATTCCTATTGGATAACAAATAGGGAGGCATATAGTTCTCAAGGTTATTTAATTAGCTATGGCCAATAAAGACACAATCTAAGAGACTGAGAGACAAGGGTCAGTGAAATAATCTTCAAATGAAAAGTTACTCCAGTCATTGTTTTCCTTACCACAGAGTGGAACATATCTATAGAGAGATAATTACCATCCTCAACAAAACAAATGAGATATGACCTGAGAAAAAAGTTGAGGTCAATAAACTTAATTTTCTATTTCAATTAGGATGATCCTATCATTTTCTCATTCAATGCTTTATTATGTTTTTAAAATAATCAACCAGCTTAATATTCTTGGGCAATTAATGTTTAAAAATTATCTCTATATGCTAACTTCTAATTCACCATCCTACATGTGGTAGTAGCAAAATCTAGACTCACTCCCTCATTGCTTTTGCCTGGTTTTGAAGAATAAAACTACATGATGTGACTCAAAAATCTATACCCTCCATTTTATTACATTTTCTCCACTTCAAATGCTTATCACAGCTTTCTAAGAATATATCACCCACATGATTTCCTATTTCTTCTCTCTTTCTAAATCAACCTATCATACATAATACTACTCTACCTTCTTTCACAGAAGTGACCTTATTCCCATGTAAATCCAAATCTTCCTCCTATGCTCTTGAAGCTATACCTTTCAATTTATCATATCTTCATGCTAAACATCTTCTCTATTGTAATATTGACATCATCCTGTAACATGCTCAAATAATCACTGCTTGAACAAAAGTTTTTCCTTGACCCAATAACCACCTGCAGATACTATTCCATTTCTCCGTTTCCTTAGTGAAAGTGAAGTCGCTCAGTCATGTCCGACTCTTTGTGACCCCATAAACTTTAGCCTACCATGCTCCTCTGTCCATGGGATTTTCCAGGCAATAGTACTCGGGTGGATTACTATTTCCTTCTCCAGGGGATCTTCCCACCCAGGGCTCGAACTTGGGTCTCCCACATTGTAGACAGACACTTTACCACCTGAGCCACCAGGGAAGTCACATGATAGCAATTCCACTAGAACTATTTTTCATAAATCTTATAATCTCCATTTTATTATGGTAGGCAACAGAAGAAAGTCACCATCGCCCACACTGATCTTCTTTTCCTCTTACCTTATTGATCAGTTTTTCCCATGTCCATTCTTAGTTTCTTGTACCTCACTTGGAAATTTGAAATTCCTAATGGCTTAATTCTGAGCCCTCTTCATTTTCTATATATTAATCACTGATCTCACCAAGAAACTCACTTAATACCTACTTTCATGTTTATTTCTGAAGTGTTGATTTTGCCTCAGAGCTTGAGAATCATAAAAAAATTTACTTCACATCTTTTTGAATATCTCACAGTTATTTCAAACCTAATATTTGAAAAACTGAAATATTGATCTTCATCTCAAAACTCTCATCCAGTCTTTGCTTTCTCCATAAATAATGAAACCATCCAGTCAATTATTCAAGCCAGAGCTATGCGTCAGTCTCAATTGTTCCATTTCCTCCACTCAATATATCCACCTAAATCTATCATCAAGTACTCTTGTGTTTAGCACTTGCTCTGCATCAAGCCATCTATGTTTCCTATCCAGAATGCTGAAATAGTTCATATAAACACATACACACACACATATATATACACTCACATATATATAGATATATATCAGCCCTGATTTCTCTGAGAACTAAACATCAAAATATTTTGGGGTTACTCATTACTATTTTAGGATAGAATCACAGAATTACTTAAATAGCACCTGTAAATATTGATCATTTTATGCAAATTAGATTTATGCGCTGTTCAGTAACAAAGCAAAAGCATTTAGTAGGTACATATTCATTAGTTGTAAACAAAAGAGTAGCTTATAAACTTTTCTGACAAGAAAAAACAGTGAATAGCTGTGATGCTCAGAAAGCAAGTAGTAATATTAGTGTTTTTTTAAACTGCTTACATATTTTTTAATTTAAATTTATTTATTTTATTTTTATTTTTTTAATTTTATTTATTTTTTTATTTTTTAAATTTTAAAATCTTTAATTCTTACATGCGTTCCCAAACATGAACCCCCCTCCCACCTCCCTCCCCATAACATCTCTCTGGGTCATCCCCATGCACCAGCTCCAAGCATGCTGTATCCTGCATCAGACATAGACTGGCGATTCAATTCTTACATGATAGTATACATGTTAGAATGTCATTCTCCCAAATCATCCCACCCTCTCCCTCCCTCTGAGTCCAAAAGTCCATTATACACATCTGTGTCTCTTTCCCTGTCTTGCATACAGGGTCGTCATTGCCATCTTCCTAAATTCCATATATATGTGTTAGTATACTGTATTGGTGTTTTTCTTTCTGGCTTACTTTTAACTGGAGGCTAATTGCTTTACAATATTGTATTGGTTTTGCCATACATCAACATGAATCTGCCATGAGTGTACGCGTGTTCCCAATCCTGAACCCCTCTCCCACCTCCCTCCCCATACCATATATAGTATGTATACAGCACATATAATGTACTAGCCACTAGGCATAGGTGGCTGTAAAAAAAAAAAAAAAAAACAAAAAAAAACACAACTGCTTACTTATGAGCTGCTGCTGCTGCTGCTGCTGCTGCTGCTGCTGCTGCTGCTGCTGCTGCTGCTGCTGCTGCTAAGTCACTTCAGTTGTGTCCGACTCTGTGTGACCCCATAGATGGCAGCCCACCAGGCTCTCCGTCCCTGGGATTCTCCAGGCAAGAACACTAGAGTGGGTGGCCATTTCCTTGTCCAATGCATGAAAGTGAAAAGTGAAAGGGAAGTCGCTCGGTCGTGTCCGACTCCTAGCGACCCCATGGACTGCAGCCTACCAGGCTCCTCTGTCTATGGGATTTTCCAGGCAAGAGTACTGGAGTGGGGTGCCATCGCCTTCTCCAACTTATAAGCTAATATTTGTATAAAGACCATGAGACCCAATCTACCCTATGATTTGTATGTTCAGTGCAAGGTAATTAACTTTCAAATTGACTGGATCTCTATTTTACTGGATCACAGCAATCTTCATCTTTTAATCTCTAATTTAAAAAATTAAACCTAAAACTTTGAGAGAACTGTAGACTCACATAGAGTTGTAAAACACAATGCACAGAGATCAGAGAGATATCATGTACTCTCAAAAAGTAACATCTTCCAAAACTGTAGTACCATATAACAACCAAGTTATCAACATTAATACAGTCCAGATACAAAATATTTCTACTGCCTAAGGATCTCTCCGTCTGTCTTTTATATCCAGCACCACTTTCCTGCTACTCTTACGCCTTCCTTAAACCATGGTAATAACTAATCTCATCTGTATTTCTTTAATTTTGACATTTTAAGAGTGCTATACAAGGACTACTGTGGAGGTTCAGTGGTTAAGACTCCATACTTCCACTGAAGGGGTGCAGGTTTAATCCCTGACTGAGGAACTAAGCTCCTTCATGCTGTGCTGTGTAGCCCAAAAAAGAAAAGGAGAATGTTTCAATAATGAAAGTATATAGTAATCTTTGGCTTTATTTCATTCAGTATTATTTCCTGGAGATTCGTTGCAGTTGTTGCATGTATCAGTACTTCACTAATTTTTATTGCTAAATAATATTTCAGTTTTGGATATGACAGAATTTTCTTAACCCTTTTCCCATTGAAGAACATTTGGTTCCTCCTGTGTGCCACCCCGCTTCCCCCCGTTACTAGCTATTATAAAGAAAACTTCTTTTAATATTCATGTACATACTTTGTGGGAAGATAATTCTTCTTTTTTCTAGAATAAACACCCAAGAGTGATGTTGCTGGATAATATGGTTGGTAACAAGTTTAGTTTCTTCCTTTGTTTTGTAAAGAAACTGCCAAACTGTTTTCCAGATAATCTATATCATTTTCCCACCAGCAATGTATACATCGTCAGTTTTTTCACATCCTCTACAGCATTTGATGTTGCAACTATTTTTTTTATTTTAGCCATTCTGATAGATATGTAATGGTATATCATGTGGGTTTGTCTTGTCTTTGCCTAATGGCTAATGATGTTGAACACCTCTTCATGTGCTCACTTGCCATCTGTATTTTTCTCTGTAATTTTGCATTTTCAATCCTCCTGTGAACAACCTGAGCCTTGCAATAGGTCTAGACCTTGAACTTGGATTACAACTTTGGAGAGATTCATAAGGTTTCTAAGAGGCACTGACTGTTTTATTTTTTTAGTTCCTTCATTGTAGAGTGGATTGTCATTTTCTCAAGTACTTCAGTAGATATTACCTCAGTCAAATTAATCTCAGAAAACCTTCATGTAAGAAAAGTCAGCCCTAAATATCATGTGTGTATAAAGAAATTCAGATACTCTTTGCAAATATATATTTTTTGCCTTGAAAATAATCTATTTGGACTATCAAGAGTCTAAACTGATAGCAGATTGTTGACAAAGTTCAATGAAAATGTTTTTAAGCAACATGAACCAATGACAGTTCAGAATAGACATAGAAAATAAATGGCAATTCTTATCTATGACTATGTTACCTAGAGGATAGCTTATAGAAAGGTTACTAGCACATGCATAATATCTGAGAAACTGATCTTTTCTGGGGAGTTGCTTAATACTCTTGTCTTAGGGACCGGTTGAATGAATACTATGCTTTTAGAAAATAGATTCATCAATTTACCTCCTGATTACACTAATGCTACTGTTGTTCAGTTGCTCAGTTGTGTCTGACTCTTTGCAACCCCATGGACTGCAGAACACCAGGTTTCCCTATCCTTCCCCATCTCCCAGAGTTTGCTCAAACTCATATCCATTGAGTCAGTGATGCCATCCAAACATCTCATCCTCTGTCACCCTCTTCTCCTCTTGCCTTCAATCATTCCCAGCATCAGGGTCTTTTCCAATGAGTCACTTCTTGACATCAGGTGGCCAAAGTACTGGAGTTTCAGCTTCAGTATAGTCCTTCCAATGAATATTCAGGATGGATTTCCTTTAGGATGGACTGGTTGGTACTCCTTGCAGTCCAAGGGACTCTCAAGAGTCTTCTCCAACACCACAGATCAAAAGCATCAAATCTTTGGGGCACAGCTTTCTTTATAGTCCAACTCTCACATCCATACACGATTACTGCAAAAACAGTACCTTTGAGTTATATAGATCTTTGGCAGCAAAGAAAAGTCTCTGCTTTTTATTTTTTTAACTTATTTATTTTAATTGGAGGCTAATTACTTTACAATATGGTAACGCTTTTTGACATACACTGACATGAATTAGCCATGGGTGTACATGTGTTCCCCATCCTGAACCCCCCTCCCACCTCCCTCCCCATCCCATCCCTCAGGGTCATCCCAGTGCACCAGCCCTACGCACCCTGTCTCATGCATCGAACCTGGACTGGTGATCTGTTTTGCATATGATAATATACATGTTTCAATGCTATTTTCTCAAATCATCCCACCCTCACCTTCTCCCACAGAGTCCAAAAGACTGTTCTATACATCTGTGTCTCTTTTGCTGTCGTGCATATAAGGTCATTGTTACCATCTTTATAAATTCCCTGTATATACATTAGTAAACTGTATTGGTGTTTTTTTTTTTTTTTTTTTTTTTCTGGCTTACTTCACTCTGTATAATAGGCTCCAGTTTCACCCACCTCATTGGAACTGATTCAAACATATTCTTTTTAATGGCTGAGTAATACTCCATTGTGTATATGTACCACAGCTTTCTTATCCATTCGTGCTGATGGATATCTAGGTTGCTTCCATGTCTTGACTATTATAAACAGTGCTACAGTAAACATTGAGGTACACGTGTCTCTTTTAGTTCTTGTTTCCTCAGTGTCTATGCCCAGCAGTGGGATTGCTGGATCATGTGGCAGTTCTAAGGAATCGCCAGTTTTATAAGGAATCTCCACACTGTTCTCCATCATGGCTGTACTAGTTTGCACTCCCACCAGCAGTGTAATAGGGTTCCCTTTTCTCCACACCCTCTCCAGCATTTATTGTTTGTAGAATTTGGATAGCAATCATTCTGACCGGCATGAGATAGTACCTCATTGTGGTTTTGATTTGCATTTCTGTGATTTTGAGCATCTTTCCATGTGTTTGTTAGCCATCTGTATGTCTACTTTGGAGAAATGTCTGTTTCATTCTTTGGCCTATTTTTTTGATTGGGTCGTTTATTTTCTGGAATTGAGCTGCAGAGTTGCTTGTATATTCTTGAGATTAATTTTTTGTCAGTTGCTTGGTTTGCTATTATTTTCTCCCCATCTGAAGGCTGTCTTTTCACCTTGCTTATAGTTTCCTTCATTGTGCAAAAGACTTTAAGTTTCGTTAGGCCCAACTTGTATATTTTTGCTGTTGTTTCCATTACTCTGAAAGGTGGTTCATAGAGGATCCTGCCGTGATTTATGTCAGAGAGTGCTGTGCATATGTTTTCGTCTAGGAGTTTTATAGTTTCTGGTCTTACATTTAGATCTTTAAACCATTTTGAGTTTATTTTTGTATATGGTGTTAGAAAGTGTTCAGTTTCGTTCTTGTACAAGTGGTTGACCAGTTTTCCCAGCACCACTTGTTAAAGAGATTTTCTTTTCTCCATTGTATATTCTTGCCTCCTTTGTCAAATATAAGCTGTCCATAGGTGCGTCGATTTATCTCTGGGCTTTCTATTTTGTTCCATTGATCTATATTTCTGTATTTGTGCCAGTACAATACTCTCTTGGTGACTATAGCTTTGTAGTATAGCCTGAAGTCAAGCAGGTTGATTCCTCCAGCTCCATTCTTCTTTCTCAAGATTGTTTTGGCTATTCGAGGTTTTTTTTTTTTTTTTTTTGTATTTCCATACAAATTGTGAAATTATTTGTTCTAGTTCTGTGAAAAATACCATTGGCAGCTTGATAAGGATTTAATTGCATCTATAGATTGCTTTGGGTAGTGTACACATTTTCACTATATTGATTCTTCCAATCCATGAACATGGTATATTTCTCCATCTATTTGTGTCATCCTTGATATCTCTCATCAGTGTTTTATAGTTTTCTATATATACGTCTTTTGTTTCTTTATGTAGATATATGCCTAGGTTCTTTATTCTTTTTGTAGCAATGGTGAATGGAATTGTTTCCTTAATTTCTCTTTCTGTTTTCTCATTCTTAGTGTATAGGAATGCAAGGGATTTCAGTGTGTTAATTTTATATTCTGAAACTTTACTATATTCATTGATTAGTTCTAGTAATTTTCTAGTGGAGTCTTTAGGGTTTTCTATGTAGAGGATCATGTCATCTGCAAACAGTGAGAGTTTTACTCTTCTTTTCCAATCTGGATTCCTTTTATTCCTTTTTTTTTTTTCCTCTGATTGCTGTGGTGAAAATTTCCAAAACTATGTTGAATAGTAGTGTTGAGAGTGGGCACCCTTGTCCTGTTCCTGACTTTAGGGGAAATGCTTTCAACTCTTCACCATTGAGGATAATGTTTGCTGTACATTTATCATGTATGGCTTTTATTATGTTGAGGTATGTTCCTTCTATGCCCTCTGTCTGGAGGGTTTTTATCATAAATGGATGTTGAATTTTGTCAATGGCTTTCTCTGCATCTATTGAGATAATCGTATGGTTTTTATCTTTCAGTTTGTTCACGTGGTGTATTACATTGATTTGCAGATACTGAAAAATCCTTTCATCCTTGGGAGAAAGCCCACTTGGTCATGATTTATGATCTTTTTAATATGTTGTTGGATTCTATTTGCTAGAATTTTCTCAAGGATTTTTACATCTATGTTCATCAGTGATATTGGCCTGTAGTTTTGTTTTTTTTTGTGTGTGTGTGTGTGTGTGTGTGTATGTGTGTGTGTGGCATCTTTGGTTTTGGTATTAGGCTGATGGTGGCCTCATAGAATGAGTTTGGAAGTTTACCTTCCTCTGCAATTTTCTGGAAAAGTTTGAGTAGGATAGGTGTTAGCTCTTGTCCCAATTTTTGGTAGAATTCAGCTGTGAAGCCGTCTGGTCCCGGCCTTTTGTCTGCTGGAAGATATCTGATTACAGTTTTGATTTCTGTGCTTGTGATGAGTCTTTTAAGATTTTCTACTTTTTCCTGGTTCCGTTTTGGAAAGTTATCCTTTTCTAAGAATTTGTCCATTTCTTCCAAGTTGTCCATTTTATTGGCACATATTTGCTGATAGTAGTCTCTTATGAACCTTTGTATTTCTGTGTTGTCTGTTGTCATTTCTCCATTTTCATTTCTAATTTTATTGATTTGATTCTTCTCCCTTTTTTTCTTGATGAGTCTAGCTAATGGTTTGTCAATTTTTTTTATCTTCTCAAAGAACCAGTTTTTAGCTTTGTTGATTTTTGCAATGTTCAATTTTCTTTGCTTTGCATTTATTTCTGCCCTAATTTTTAAGTTTTTTTTTTCTTCTACTAACCCTGAGGTTCTTCATTTCTTCCTTTTGTAGTTGCTTTAGGTGTAGCATTAGGTTATTTACTTGACTTTTTTCTTGTTTCTTGAAATAAGCCTGTATTCCTAGGAACCTGCCCCTTAGCACTGTTTTACAGTGTCCCATAAGTTTTGGGTTGTTGTGTTTTCATTTTCGTTCATTTCTATGCAAATTTTGATTTCTCTTTAAATTTCTTCTGTCGTTTGTTTGTTATTCAGAAGCATATTCTTCAGCCTCCATATGTTACAATTTTTAATAGTTTTTCTCCTGTAATTGAGATCTAATCTTACTGCATTGTGATCAGAAAAGATGCTTGGAATGATTTCAAATAAATGAATTTAGCAAGGTTAGGTTTATTGCCCAGGATGTGATCTATCCTGGAGAAGGATCCATGTGCACTTGAGAAAAGTTGAAATTCATTGTTTTGGGGTGAAAATTCCTATAGATATAAATAAGGTCTATCAGGTCCCTTGTATCATTTAAAGTTTGTGTTTCCTTTTAATTTTCTGTTTAGTTGATCTATCCATAGGTGTGAGTGGGGTCTTAAAGTTTCCCACTATTATTATGTTATAGTTAATTTCCCCTTTCATACTTGTTAGCATTTGCCTTACATATTGTGTTGCTTCTATGTTGGGTGCATATATGTTATTATTGTTATATCTTCTTCTTGGATTCATCCTTTCATCATTATGTAGTGTCCTTCTTTGTCTCTTTTCACAGCCTTCATTTTAAAGTCTAATTTATCTGATGAGTATTGCTACTACTGCTTTCTTTTGGTCTCTATTTGCCTGGAATATCTTTTCCCAGCCCTTCACTTTCAGTCTGTATGTGTCCCTTGTTTTGAGGTGGGTCTCTTGTAGAAAACATATATAGGGGTCTTGTTTTTATATCCATTCAGCCAGTCTATGTCTTTTGGTTGGGGCATTCAACCCATTTACATTTAAAGTAATTATTGATAAGTATGATCTCATTGCCATTTACTCTGTTGTTTTGGGTCAGGTTTATGCACCCTTTCTGTGTTTCCTGTCTAGATAAGATCATTTAGCATTTGCTGGAGAGCTGGTTTGGTGGTGCTGAATTTTCTCAGCTTTTTCTTGTCTGTAAAGCTTTTGATTTCTCCTTCCTATTTGAATGAGATCCTTACTGGGTACAGTAATCTGGGCTGTATGTTATATTCTTTCTTCACTTTAAGTATGTCCTGCCCTTCCTTTTTGGCCTGAAGAGTTTCTATTGAAAGATCAGCTGTTATCCTTATGGGAATGACCTTGTGTGTTATTTATTGGTTTTCCCTTGCAGCTTTTAATATTTGTTCTTTGTCTTTGATCTTCACTAATTTGATTAATACTTGTCTTGGGGTGTTTCATCTTGGGTTTATCCTGTTTTGGACTCTGGTTTTCTTGGACTTGGACGACTCTTTCCTTCCTCATTTTAGAGAAGTTTTCAGCTATTATCTCCTCAAGTATTTTCTCATGGTCTTTCTTTTTGTCTCCTGGGACGCCTATGATTCGAATGTTGGGGCGTTTAACATTGTCACAGAGGTCTCTGAGGTTGTCCTCATTTCTTTTAATTCTTTTTTCCTTTTTCCTCTCTACTTCATTTGTTTCTACCATTCTATCTTCCACCTCACTTATCCTATCTTCTGTCTCTATTATTCTACTGTTGGTTCCCTCCAAAGTGTTTTTGACCTCAGTTATTGCATTGTTCATTATTGCTGGACTCTTTTTTTAATTTTTTCTAAGTCCTTGTTAAACATTTCTTGCACCTTCTCAGTCCTTGTCTCCAGGCTATTTATCTGTAACTCCATTTTGTTTTCAAGATTTTGGATCATTTTTACTATCATTTTTCTGAATTCATTTTCAGGTAGACTCCCTATCTCCTTCTCTTTTGTTTGGTTTATTGGGCATTTATCATGTTCCTTTACCTGCTGAGTATTTCTCTACCTTTTCATCTTTTTTTTTTAGATTGCTGTGCATGGGGTGGACTTTCTGTATTCTGGCAGTTTGTGGTTCCTCTTTATTGTGGAGGTTCTTCCCTGTGAGTATGGTTGGAGGAGTGGCTCCTCAAGGTTTCCTGGTTAGGGAAGCTTGCATCAGTGTCCAGGTGGTTGGAGCTGGATTTCTTCTTTCTGGAGTGCAATGAGAGGTCCAGTAGTGAGTTTTGAGCTGTCTGTGGGTTTGGTGTGACTTGGGGAAACCTGTATATTGAAGCTCAGTGCTATGTTCCTGTGTTACTGGAGAATTTGTGTGGTATGTATTGCTCTGGGGCTTGTTGGCTCTTGGATGGTGCTTGATTTCAGTGTAGGTACAGAGGCTTTTGGATGAGCTCTTATCAATTAATGTTCCCTGGAGTCAGGAGTTCTCTGGTGTTCTCAGGTTTTGTACTAAAGCCTCCTGCCTCTGGTTTTCAGTCTTGTTCTTACAGTAGCTTCAAGGCTTCTATATCCATACAGCACTGATGATAAAACATCTAGGTTAATGGTGAAAAGATTCTCCACAGTGAGGGGCACCCAGAGAGGTTCACAGAGTTACATGGAGAAAAGAAGAGGGAGGAGGGAGATAGAGGTGACCAGGAGGAGAAGAAGTGGAATCAAAAGGGGAGAGAGCAAGCTAGCCAGTAATCAACTCCCTATGTGCTCTCCACAGTCAGGACCTCTCAGAGAGGTTCACAGAGTTAAGTAGAGAAAAGAAGAAGAAGGAAGGAGATAGAGGTGACCAGGAGGAGAAAATGAATCAAAAGGAAAGAGACAGATCTAGCCAGTAATCAGTTCCCTAAGTGTTCTCCACAGCCCAGAACACACTAAGCAATTCACAGAGTTGGGTGGAGAAGAGAAGGGAGAGGGAGGAGAGAGAGGTAACCTGGGGGAGTAAAAGGAGAATCAAAAGGTGAAGAGAGTAATCAAGCCAGTAATCACAGTCCTAAGTAAAAATGGGCACTGAAGATTGGATTCTTAAAGGTACAAAATTGATAACAAGTACCAAAAAGTAAAGATTAAAAATCTATAGTTTAGACTCTCAAAAATACAATATTAAAACAAAATAAAACAAAATCACAAAAATTATAAAATATATATATGAAGTTTGCTTTAAAAACAGGGTCTTTTTTTGCAAACGTTATAGTAGATTTAAAAAAAAATGAAAATTAAAGAAGTAATAGAGGACTTAATTTTTTTAATTTAAAATTTAAAAAATGATAATAGTAAAAATATATCTAGGAATTTCTCTGGAGCTGTTGCAGGCAGTGCAAGGTAAGTTCAGTTTCAGATAGTTCCTTGTTTCAGCTTATACCTCTCAAGATCTATAGGCCCCTTCAAATGTAGTTTGTGCTAACTACAGGGTTTTAATTTGTTCCACTTGTCACTTCCAAAGCAGTTCCCTCTGTTTATTTTAGCTTCTTCTGTTTACAGGTCTCTTCAGTGTCTAATTTCTGCCTTGACACAAGGGGCCAAAGGTGGTCACTTATTTAGGCTCACTTGTTCAGGCTTGCTGTGGGGAGGGAGGAACACTGCAAACAAATATCACTGGTGTGTGTGGGGAGTGCTTGCAGTATCTCAGCTGCACTGGGTTTGTCCCCGCTCACGGTGTTATCCTGGTCTATACTTCTCAGGCTCTCGGTTGCTCTGCAGGGGAACTGTCTAAAGCGGGCCCTGGGTTGCATGCACTTTCCATGTCTACACCGCTCAGATTCAGGTTCTTGAGTACTCCACAAAGGAGCAGACTTGATTGGGCCTGCATTTTGTGCCCTTCCCAGGTCTGAGAAGCTCTGGTGACCAAGTGCTTGATGAGCACACTCTCTCCAGGTGTGTTGTATCTCCTCCCCCATCCCAGCCGCTCAGTTTCCTGGGTGCCAGCGGCACACCCATCTCAAGTGTGCCATGTGTCTCTTCTAGGGAGGTGATCTCTGGCTGCGACCCTCCTGGTGGATGTCAACCATCCAGAATCCCAAGAAGTCTTGGTTAGCAACTGGGAGCCTGCTTGTAGTTTGGTAGAGGATGCTGTCTCTGAGGCCAAGATTGTCCCCTTCTGACTCTGGCTGCCCCCTGTCTGCCTCCCTGCCTCTGGTGGAGGATGGGCAGGTCCACAGCAGGCTAGCTCTCCTCTGGTATTAGCTCAGTCCTTTGTTCTGTGATCATGGACCGGCAATGCCTTAGGTTAGGGCTTTTCATGGGATGATTCTCTCTCTCTCTCTCTCTCTCTCTCTCTCTCTCTCTCTCTTTTAGACTATCCCACAGTTTGGGTTGCTATTTCAGGTTAGCTCCCTCAGATTGCCCTCAGGGCATTCAGGCCCAGTCCTTACCCTAAGCAATGCAGCCCGCGCCTACCTGTTCAGCCCCCGCTTGCGGTGGTGGATGTGAACTTCTGGGCTACTTTTCTGCTGGGAGTTGCCATCAGGCACGTAACTGTGGGTTTTATTCATTTATTTTTCCTCCCAGTTATGTTGCCATCTGAGATTCCAAAACTCCCCACAGACCTGCTGGTGAGAGGTTTTCCTGGTTTTTGGAAACTTCCCCTCTTTTAAGATTCCCTTTGTGGGATGGGTCTCTGTCCCTAACTCTTTCATCTCTCTTTTTATTTTCATATTTTGATCTACCTTCTTTTGAAGACAACAGGCTGCCTTTTGGTGTGCCTGATGTCCTCTGCCAGCATTCAGAAGTTTTGTGGAATTTGCTCAGTGTTCAAATGTTCTTTCAATGAATTTGTGGGGGAGAAAGTGGTCTCCCTTTCCTATTCCTCTGCCATCTTAGGACCACGTCCTCTGTCTCTGTTTTTTAATATGCTCTCTAGGTTGGTGATAGCTTTTCTTCCAAAGAGTAAGCGTCTTTAATTTCATGGCTGCAGTCACCATCTGCAGTGATTTTGGAGCCCAAGAAAATAAAGTTTGTCACTGCTTCCATTGTTTCCCCATCTATTTGCCATGAAGCAATGGGACCCAATGCCATGATCTTCAATTTCTGAATATTGAGTTTTAAGCCAGCTTTTTCACTCTTCTCTTTCACTTTCATCAAGAGGCTCTTTAGTGCCTCTCCACTTTCTGTCATAGGAGTGGTGTCATCTGTGTATCTGAGATTATTGATATTTCTCTTGGCAATCTTGATTCTGGCTTGTGCTTCATCCAGCCTGGAATTTCACATGATGTACTCTGCATATAAGTTAAATAAGCTGGGTGACAATATACAGCCTTGATGTACTCCTTACCCAATTTGGAATCTGTTGTTCCATGTCCTGTTTTAACTGTTGCTTCTTGACCAGCATACAGATTTCTCAGGAGACAGATAAGATGGTCTGGTTTTCCTAACTCTTGAAGAATTTTCTGGTTCATTATGATCTACACAGTCAAAGACTTTGGTGTAATGAATAAAGCAGAAGTAGATGTTTTTGTCAGAGAAGGCAATGGCACCCCACTCCAGTACTCTTGCCTGGAAAATCCCATGGGCAGAGGAGCCTAGAAGGCTGCAGTCCATGGGGTCGCTGAGGGTCAGACACGACTGAGCAACTTCACTTTCACTTTTCACTTTCACGCATTGGAGAAGGGAATGACAACCCACTCCAGTGTTCTTGCCTGGAGAATCCCAGGGACGGTGGAGCCTGGTGGGCTGCCGTCTATGGGGCCACACAGAGTCGGACACGACTGAAGTGACTTAGCAGCAGCAGCAGCAGCAGCAGCAGATGTTTTTGTGGAGTTCTCTTGCTTTTTCTATGACTCAATGCATGCTGGCAATTTGATCTGGTGCTACTAGAGCTACATAAAATAGTAATAAGGGAGAGAGGAGGAAGGAAAATAATTTTAATTCTACTTTCTCTATACTTCAAAATAGAGCCTTATCTGTCCCTTCTTTTTCAGTCTGCTCCCCAACTTTTGTTTTCTAAATCTCCAATTTGAATATATTAGAATTTTTCTTCAGAACACTATTTGTAGCACTACAAAATTCTAAAAATAAAGTGAATAAATTAGGTAATAGTAAAGATGACAGTCCATTATTTGCAATCAAGTTTCTTTTTAAGCACTAGACTGCATATTAGCACCAGAAGTTAAGTGAAAATGTATTTTCCCAAGGCTTGTCTACTGTATTCTGTGTAGTTAAATCATTTTCTCTTTTTTGTTGTTTAGTTGCTAAGCTGTGTCCAACACTTTGTGACTCCATGGACTGCAGCACTCCAGGCCCCTCTGTCCTCCACTGTCTCCTGGAGTTTGCTCAAACTGATGTCCATTGAGACAGTGATGTCTAAAGATATCACTGAACACTATTTTCTTACAGCTTGCATTCAGTTACATGTAGTTAATAGTTAGCTTCAGTTCAGTTCAGTCACTTAGTCGTGTCCGACTTTTTGTGACTCCATGAATCGCAGCACTCCAGGCCTCCCTGTCCATCACCAATTCCTGGAGTTCACCCAAACTCATGTCCATCGAGTCGGTGATGCCATCCAGCCATCTCATCCTGTCATCCCCTTCTCCTTCTGCCCCAAAGCCCTCCCAGCATCAGGGTCTTTACCAATGAGTCAACTCTTTGCATGAGGTGGCCAAAATATTGGAGTTTCAGCCTCAGCATCAGTTCTTCCAATGAACACTCAGGACTGGTCTCCTTTAGGATGGACTGGTTGGATCTCCTTGTAGTCCAATGGGCTCTCAAGAGTCTTCTCCAACACCACAGTTCAAAAGCATCAATTCTTCGGTGCTCAGCTTTCTTCACAGTCCAACTCTCACATCCATACATGACCACTGGAATAACCATAGCCTTGACTAGATGGACCTTTGTTGGCACAGTAATATCTCTGATTTTTAATATGCTATCTAGGTTGGTCATAACTTTCCTTCCAAGGAGTAAGTGTCTTTTAATTTCATGGCTGCAATCAGCTACCACTTAATGAGTGATATAAATGTATCAGCACTGTGATAAGTTTTCAGGCCACTTATCTAATGCTCATCTCAATCCTATGAGTTAGATATTTTTAATCTCAGTTTTACATGTAAGAAAACCTACACTTTGAGAGATTAAGTCATTTATCCAGTATTGCACAGTTAGTAAGTGATAGAGGCAGTCTTCTCTGTCTCCAGCTCTGTACTTTGTAATGCTCTGATCTATGGTAAGTAGTGATCCCAACAAATTCCTTGAGTGCTGGGAGGTGGAAGTGGAGGTACAGGCAAAGATTGAAACATAAAAACAACTTTGAAGTCATAGAGCAGTCAATTTCTGGTTGTTCACCTAATGGCTATCCCACAGAAAATTCAAAACTATATAGTTTATCTCCCTGACAATCATTTCTATGTTATTTCCTCCCAGATTTGTTGATACGTGCCCAGGAGAATAATATTTATTTTTTCCTAAAGCTAGATAAATCCAAATGTATGTAGGGTGGTTAATCCTCCATTAACGTGCACATATTCAATATGAACATTTTTCATATTTTTCACAAAAATTGTCTCCCTGTCCCATCTCCCACATATATACTCATCTATTGTTAAAACAAGGAGTGAGTGTGGTGTTGGATAAATGCTTGCCTAGGGGACACACCCTCTTCCTGGAGAGCTATCATCATAAAATATCAGCAAGGTAGAAGGCATGGAGAAAGGGGAACCCTTCTACACTCTTGGTGTGAGTGTAAACTGGTACAGCTGCTATGCAAAACAGTATGGAGGTTCCTTAAGAAACTCAAAATAGAGCTATCATATGATCCAGCAATCACATTCCTGGTCACATATTCAGAGAAAAACATGATTCTAAAAGATACATGCACCTCAATGTTCATTGCAGTGCTGTTTACTATAGGCAGCATATGGAAACAACCTAAATGTCCACTGACAGATAAATAGATAAAGACGATATAGTATATATAAAGTGGAATATGCATTAGTGAAGTGAAGTCGCTGAGTTGTGTCCGACTCTTTGTGACCCCATGGACTGCAGCCTTCCAGGCTCCTCTGTCCATGGGATTTTCTAGGCAAAAGTACTGGAGTAGGTAGCCATTTCCTTCTCCAGGGGATATTCCTGACTCAGGGATTGAACCCGGGTCTCCTGCATTGCAGATGGACACTTTACCCATGGAATATTATTCAGCCATCCAAGAGAATGAAACAATTTGATGCACGATGGATGGACCTAGAGATTATCACACCAAGTGAAGTAAGTCAGAAAGAGAAAAGCACATACCATACAATATCACTTATATGTGGAATCCAATAAATAAATAAAATATGATACAAATCAACATATCCATGAAACAGAAACAAACTCACACACATAAAGAACAGACTTGTTGTTGCCAAGGGAGGAGATGGATTGGGAGTTTGGGGTTAGCAGATGCAAACTAGTATATATAGGATGGATAAACAACAAGGTCCTACTATATAGCACAAGGAAATATGTTAAATATCCTGTGACAAAGATGGAAAAAACATGGAAGAGAATATAAACGGAGTCACTTTTCAGTTTATGGTTCAAGTTTAGGTACCTTTCAAAGAGCTTTGATAAGAATGTGAATAACCATTTTATTTCTTTGAATAATAGTCATCATTCCCTTCGATTTCTGATAGGTGAGTCATACAGGTGTTTAACTCCATAGCAATCCACTCCAACCAATCAGAGCCAAAATCCAACAGTAAGAGTATTATGGTAAATTCTTCCTGAAGTTATATTACGTATCAGGCGTTGATCTAATATCTACATACAGATTACATTTATTTATTGCAACATTCATTATTCAGGGCTTCTAGTATCCTCATCTTATAAATGAGGACATTAAGTTGTAGAATATAACTCACCTGAGCTCTCATAGCTCATGAATAGTAACTACTCAATAGAAAGATGAACTCAGGTAGCTTGGCTCCAGAGCACTTTTCTTCCTCACCTGCTCTACCCTACTGTGTAAACACATGTCTAAAATGTATGTGTGAGTGTCCTTTCTCACTTGTGAATAAAAGATGAGACAAAATGAGAGCTATCAGAGTGTAAAGGAGCATGTCATTTGTGTATCACCTGTTCTCCCCATCACCAGCTATTAAACAGACACTTCAAATGTATGCCATCACACACACACTGCACTGCCAGTCAGGCACCCCTGTGTAGACTGATGAGAAAAGGTACCCCTGCTGCCTTTGAAAGCTCTGTGAAAAGGAGAGCTAATTCTGTTATATGTATGTATTTTATATATATATGTATATATATATATCAGGAACTGTCAATAATGGTCCCATGATGATCAAATGGCTAAACACTGCCAGAATTTATGAGGAAAAGGTACTAAAAGCTCAATTGAGGTTAAAAACACTGGTCTTATGATCCCTTAAGAGATCCACAGGATATCAGGTATTGATGTGTGTTGCTCATATAGAGGAAAGAACAAAATTATGCTGTACTGTGCTTAGTTGCTTGGTCATATCTGACCCTTTGTAACCCGCTAAACTGTAGCCCATCAGGCTCCTCTGTCCATGGAGGTTTTCCAGGCAAGAATACTGGAGTGGGTTGCTATGCCCTCCTCCAGGGGATCTTCCCAACTCAGGGATTGATCCCAGGTCTCCAGCACTGCAGGTATATTCTTTACCATCTGAATCATCAGGGAAGCCCAAGAATACTGAAATGGGTAGGCTATACCTCCTCCAGAGGATTTTCCCAACCCAGGAATCGAACCAGGGTCTCCTGCATTACAGGCAGATTCTTTACCAGCTGAGATACCAGAGAAGACCAAACAAAATTATATTTCTTTCTAAATCAAGGAGAGGCTAAAGAGGAAATGCCAAAAAAGTTAACATACAAACATTGGAGCATATTTAAAGAAAAAAGAAATGCACTGTTGCTGTTGTCGTTTTTTAAGATTTATTTATTTTTATGGCTGCACTGGGTCTTTGTTCCCAGCACAGACTTTCTCTAGTTGTAGCAAACTGAGGCTACTCTTTACTTGTGGTGCATGGACTTTTCATCGCGTGGCTTCTCTTGTTGCAGAGCACAGGCTCAATAGTTGTGGTGCACAGGCTTAGTTGCTCTGCAGCATGTGGGATCTTCCTGGATCAGGGATCAAACCCATGTTCCCTGCATTAGCAGGCGGATTCTCAACCACTAGACCACCAGGGAAGCCCAAGAAATAGACTTTGAATGACATATTTTTTGTTCAATTTTTTAACAGATGAAATACCGGGTTGTTGTGCTAGTCACTCAGTTGTGTCTGACTCCTTGCAACTCCATGGACTATAGCCCACCAGGTTTCTCTGTCCATGTAATTCTCCAGGCAAGAATACTGGACTGGGTTGCCATTTCCTTCTCCAAGTGTTGTTTACTAGGTTTTCTTAAAACCACTTAGAGTAAATTAAGATGTCAAAGGAAGGTATTATGAATTAAACTGCATACATATCCCATTTTCCTAAGTATGATGACCTCTCTTTTTTTCCTATAATTATGTGGTCTTTAAAATAATTTTATTGAAATATAGTTGATGTACAATGTTATGCTAGTTTCAGGTATATAGCAAGTTGATTCAATAGTGCACACACACACACACACACACATATTCTTTTTCATTGTCTTCCAGTATAGGTTGTTACAACTGTATTGAATATAGTTCCTTGTGCTATGCAATATGTGATGGCCTCTCTTTCTGAAGTAAAACTTGGGAAATGTAGTCTAACAAGTCCAAGTGTATTCGTAAAGATTACAAGAAAAAGAAAGTGACTTGAATTTAGCCTCATACACAATCTAAGCAGTGAAGTCATGTTGCCTATGTGGATGAGAAACACATGAAGCAATTTGATGGTTTTGACAATTCATCAAGATTTTTGATTTTACTGTAACAAGGCTTCTGAAAGGACTTTCTGTCATGAAAGTCATGATGTAGATGATGATAAGCTCAGCACAGAAGGAAGTCAGAGAATGGAAGTCTTATGTTGGTTGACATATTCCAAGGATGTAGTGTCCAAAATACGTGCCTATTTCTGCAAGTGTGCCAGCATGCTGTTGGTGGGCTATGTTGCTAAAGATAGAAAGTCACAAGATTCAGATTTGGGAAAGAGGAGAAAAAAAATCTACATTGCCTGGCACAATGTTGTGTGGTTTATATGAATTATTTAATTCATACAAATGTGACAATATAATCATCAAGTGTGGCAATGTAATCATCCCCATTTTCCAATGAAGAGAACTGAGGCTCTAAATATGTGCAAGATCCTGCTGCAACCAAGGAGAAGCTTCAGGGTTTTGTGAAAAAGGTACCATTGGGAGCTGTGTACACAGATTGACATCACAGAGGTCCACTGTAGTCCTAGACTGAATTAGGTCACCTTTTCAAATGCTTTCATAAATTCTGGTACTCTAACTTCCTCTCAAAACTGTAGTTAATCCAATAATATTTTAATGCTTATCTTCCTCTAATAGACTAGCTTGTCACTTCTGTACAGGTGGAACTTTTTCTGTCTTGTTCATTTCTGTAGCTCTAGTACTCAATGAAGTGTCTGACACATAGTCAAAACTCAGTAAATACTTGCTGTATTAATGAATGGGAACAGTGGATTGAGTACCAGATTGGAATTTGATCAAAGCAGAAGGAGTTATGTAGCCTAATAATTTTTACTCCCCAAAACTGAATTCATCAGCTTCCCACCAACTCCTCACACCTCCATCATCCCCAGCCAAATGGTTGTAGTTTCTGGGTTCATATCTCCTTAAAGAACACCACCATCCACAAAGTAACTCAGGCAAGAAGTCTTGGAATCATACTTGACTTTTCCTTTAAATCCCATAAAGTATCATTTGCCAAATCATATCAGATCTGCCCATCCTTCAATATCAAACTCCAGTACCATGCTGTCTATGAAGCTTTCTTTACACACCAGGGAAGTGAATACAGGGAAAGTATATTAATTAGTTTTCAAGTCCCATAATATACAGTACATCTTCCATAACATGTACTTCTTTGTGCCACATATAATTAACTTATTTATGTGTGTGTGTGTGAGTGTGTGTTTGTGTGAGAGTGTATCTGTCTATTCTGTTTAGCTAATCTCTCTATTGAAATAAATTAAAAAAATACTCCCCATACAAATAGAAAAAAAAAAATCCTTAAATTCAGGGAAAATATAAATTTTATCATTTAACCCCCTCACACTGCAACTGAAAGATAATGTTTTATATAATTGACTGATAAATGTGTTGAATAACTTGATTTATTGCATTATTCAATAAATATTAGCATAATTCCCAGCATAAATTATCTTTAACATCCAGGAAGATTACTGTCAGTTCTTTATTACTTTTCATTGAAAAGGGACATTTTTCCATTTAGACATATGTTAACATCAGAGTCCCAGAAATAATGAATGGATGCTGGAACCAACTAGAGAAACCTTTAGAAACCTTTAATTCAGGCCTCAGATTCCCAGCACAGCCCTAGGATGATCCCCTAGGCATAAAGCAGTACATGCAGACACATTTAAATGAGACTGAGGCAATATAGAGCTATGGTACATTCTTGATGTTCCTTAAAAACAGGAAGAACTTACCAGAATCAACAGTCAACCTGTTTTATTGGGTATGTGATCAATTATTCTCACTTAACAAAAGTCATCAATGATGTACTGTTTCTAGAAAAGAATTCCAGCTGGATTTCCTAATGTTATTTTTCAATGTACATCATATTTAATATAAAACCCTCATTGGTCACCATTAGAAATTGCAGTTACCAACTTTATATTCTGAAATTTGGTAATTAAAAGGAAAGACCTAAATATTTATATTGCCTTTCCAGTATGAACTATATTTCAGAGTAACTAAATTACCCTAATTGAAAAAGATAAGCAATTTTTATAGAACAATTTCAACTAATACATATGGAAAGAACAATAAGATTAAAAACAAATATTTTGCAAACCTAAATGACATAATTTGTTCAGACAACAATGCTGAAACCATTATATAGCAACTTGATGAGAAATTTAACAATAGAGAGATCAGCCTATATATTCAACCAGACCCCACTGATCAGTGAGTTCTTCAATAAAGGTGGGACAATCAATCATTGTGTGATTCCTGTTACAATACAATATGAGGACCGCAGTACCATATGTGTAATATTCTTATCAAAAATCTCAAAACAGAATCTAATCTAACTTCTAGAGTTAATTTTCATAAACAGAAAATATGGAGGATAAAGATTCAAGTTCAATAATACCACAAGGAAGCAAAGTCAAATCAAGAATGTGAGACCTTATTCAAGGTAACTATCTCAGTTTTTACATTACATCAGTTTATTCACCTCTCTACCCTTCCACAGATTAAAAGTGTTACAAAAGCACATGTCTGAGAAGAATGAAATGCAAAGCAAACAATTGAGACCATTTTTTAAAATTGTATGTCAAGTTGCCAAAAAGTCCAAAATCTAGTACAGATAATAAACAGGTCTTAGAAACTACGTTTGCCATGTTTGAATTACAGTATTACTTACACTCCTTGCTTACTGATACTTTCAATAAATGTTGATGATCTATAATAGTAAACACTTTCCTTACTTCTTCTTTTAAAACAGAAAAGGAGAAAAAGAAACTCCTGGTCAACACAAACCACTTTACTTGCTGTATGAGATGAGCTCACAAACTTATTGAACATGCATGAGGCTGTAGTCTTTACACAGACCATTCTATTTAATCCTGATGAAACCAAGATACTGCTAAGAAGACATCAGCATAAGAAATTAAAATAACAAGAAGCTAAGATGATGATTCAGTTCAGTTCAGTTCAGTCACTCAGTCGTGTCTGACTCTTTGCGACCCCATGAAATGCAACATGCCAGGCTTCACTGTCCACCACCAACTCCCAGAATTCATTCAAACTCACGTCCATCGAGTCAGTGATGCCATCCAGCCATCTCATCCTCTGTCGTCCCCTTCTCCCCCTGCCCCCAAACTCTCCCAGCATCAGAGTATTTTCCAATGAGTCAATTCTTCGCATGAGGTGGCCAAAGTACAGGAGTTTCAGCTTTAGCATCATTTCTTCCAAAGAAATCCCTGGACTGATCTCCTTCAGAATGGACTGGTTGGATCTCCTTGCAGTCCAAGGGACTCTCAAGAGTCTTCTCCAACACCACAGTTCAAAAGCATCAATTCTTCAGCCCTCAGCTTTCTTCACAGTCCAACTCTCACATCCATACATGACTACTGGAAAAACCATAGCCTTGACTAGATGCACCTTAGTTGGCAAAGTAATGTCTCTGCTTTTGAATATACTATCCAGGTTGGTCATAACTTTTCTTCCAAAGAGTAAGCATCTTTTAATTTCATGGCTACAATCGCCATCTGCAGTGATTTTGGAGCCCCCCAAAATAAAGTCTGACACTGTTTCCACTGTATCCCCATCTATTTCCCATGAAGTGATGGGACCAGATGCCATGATCTTCATTTTCTGAATGTTGAGCTTCAAGCCAACTTTTTCACTCTCCTCTTTCACTTTCATCAAGAGGCTTTTTAGTTCCTCTTCACTGTCTGCCATAAGGGTGGTGTCATCTGCATATCTAACATTATTAATATTTCTCCTGGCAATCTTGATTTCAGCTTGTGCTTCTTCCAGCCTAGCAAGGAGAGATAAGAAAGCCTTCCTCAGTTATCAATGTAAAGAAATAGAGGAAAACAACAGAATGGGAAAGACTAGAGATCTCTTCAAGAAAATTAAAGATACCAAGGGAATATTTCATGCAAAATGGGCTTGATAAAAGACAGAAATGGTATGGACCTATAAGAAGGAGAATATGTTAAGAAGAGGTGGCAACAATACACAGAAGAACTGTACAAAAAAGATCTTCATGACCAAGGTAATCACGATGGTGTGATCACACATCTAGAGCCAGACATCCTGGAATGTGAAGTCAAGTGGGCCTTAGAAAAAATCACTACAAGCAAAGCTAGTGGAGGTGATGAAATTCCAGATGAGCTATTTCAAATCCTGAAAGATAATGCTGTGAAAGTGCTGCACTCAGTATGCCAGCAAATTTGGAAAACTCAGCAGTGGCCACTGGACTGGAAAAGGTCAGTTTTCATTCCAATCCCAAAGAAAGGCAATGTCAAAGAATGCTCAAACTATTGCACAATTGCACTCATCTCTGCTGCTGCTGGTGGTGCTGTTGCTAGGTCACTTCAGTTGTGTCTGCCTCTGTGCGACCCCATAGATGGCAGCCCACCAGGCTTCCCCATCCCTGGGATTCTCCAGGCAAGAATACTGGAGTGGGTTGCTATTTCCTTCTCCAATTCATGAAAGTTAAAAAGTAAAAGTGAATTCACTCACACACAAGTAAAGTTATGCTCAAAATTCTCCAAGTCAGGCTTCAGCAATACGTGAATCATGAACTTCCAGATATTCAAGTTGGTTTTCGAAAAGGCAGAGGAACCAGAGATCAAATTGCCAACATCTGTTGGATCATGGAAAAAGCAAGAGAGTTCCAGAATAACATCTATTTCTTCTTTATTGACTATGCCAAAGCCTTTGACTGAGAGGATCTCAATAAATTGTGGAAAATTCTGAAAGAGATGGGAATATCAGGCCACCTGACCTTCCTCTTGAGAAACCTATATGCAGGTCAGGAAGCAACAGTTAGAACTGGACATGGAACAACAGACTGGTTCCAAATAGGAAGAGAAGTACGTCAAGGCTGTATATTGTCACCCTGCTTATTTAACTTATATGCAGAGTATATCATGAGAAATGCTGGACTGGAAGATGATGATTAATAGAACTTAAATAATTGATACAAGATTCACAAGAGTAGATCAACAAAAGTTTAATAGTAAGATTTTATGTTAAACACGCTCATAAATGTTGCCTGTGAATGTAAAAGCTCTTGTGGATTTACACTTAACTATTCCTTTTCAGCAGAGAAGGCAATGGCACCCTACTCCAGTACGCTTGCCTGGAAAATCCCATGGGTGGAAGAGCCTGGTAGGCTGCAGTCCATGGTGTTGCTAAGAGTCAGACACGACTGAACGACTTCACTTTCACTTTTCACTTTCATGCATTGGAGAAGGAAACGGCAACCCACTCCAGTATTCTTGCCTGGAGAATCCCAGGGATGGAGGAGCCTAGTGGGGTGCCATCTATGGGGTCGCACAGAGGCAGACACGACTAAAGCCACTTAGCAGCAGCAGCATTCCTTTTCATAAAGCTTACAAAGAAAACAATGTACCTCAAAATGTTTACTCTCTTGCTGAGCAGATGGGAGCTTTTCTGCTGGATGAAAGTAGAAATCATTGGAAAATTGCCCACCCGGAGAATAATTGAGATTAATAGGAAGGAGGTGTCTCTCCTGCCTACAACAAAAAAAAAGACCAGCACAAAAGGACAAATGAAGCCCAAGGAGTCCATGCCACTATCTGCTGCTCTTCCCCAAGTCCACCTGGTTATAGACTGATGCTTCTATCAGTTCATGAGTCAAAATCAACACAATCTAACAGAATGCCAGGTGCCCCATTGCCACAACTAGGGATGAAATCTAGAACAAGTCTTGCTTTCTTGAGCCTCTTGTCACTCAGAAAGTCAAAAATGCATGTGTGCATGCTAAGTTGCTTCAGTCGTGTCTGACTCTTTGCAACCCTATGGACTGTAGCCCACCAGGATCCTCTGTCCATGGCATTCTCCAGGCAAGAATACTGGAGTGAGTTGTCATGCCCTCCTCAAAGGGACATTTCCAACTCAAAGATCAAGCCCGTGTCTCCTGAAGCTCCTGTATTGCAGGTGGATTCTTTACCACTGAGCCACAGGGGAAGCCCAGATCAAAAGTGCTGAGAAATAATAGATATTAGGCACTAGAGTACCTGGAAGTGAAATTGGAACATGCATTTACCTACTCTCTAACTACGGGCCATTGCCTCAAGACCTTCTTTGAACAGAGCCCTTGCTCCATGTCATTGCCATTCCTCCTCCTTTATTGTATTTGCCTTTATACCTCTGTCATCACCTGCCACAGTAAGTGTTTTATTTATTTATTGTCTATCTGCTCCAACTAGATCATAAGCTCCATGAAGGTAGGGGGTTGCATTTATTTCACTCAATGATAGTATCTTCTTTGGCACAAGTTCATCACTGAATAACTATTTTGGATTGGAGAATAGTAAAGATGAGCACAGAAAACATCAATTGACAACATAAATATTGAAAAATATAAAATAAAGGAAAAGAAGCAGATAATCTTTAGGAATAGTTTGAATAAATGATAATGAATAGTGGCCACTGTCTTTTCTGTGGAAGAAGCAATTGCTGTAGTACCATGAGTGAATATATATAATTTGGGGCTGGCAAGATTTGGTTTTGACTTACAGATCTGTTTCACAGCTTAGGTAGTAAAAACTTCAGAGCTTCAGAGTTTCAGATTTTTCAAATTTTTCTTGATGGTTCTCTGCCTCTTTTTGTTCTTTCCCATTTTTCTCCAATTGATGTTTTCTATGATTTTATTAGCTAAAATCTTTATTACTTTAAAAATATTTGCTGAGTTCCTATGTTGTTGTCTGAGTTGGTTTGGGGGATTAAATAAATATATATATGTCTTTGTATACACATGAACACTCACATGTATTTAGATGACACATAGTAACTGCTCAATAATCAGTGACTTAAACATAATAGAAACATAAGCTGATGGAGGACAGTGATGGTAAAAGGAAGCAGAGAAAGGCACAGCATTAATCAAGAGAGAACTGGAAAGATATGAAACACATTTAAGTGATTTTATTTAGAGAAGAATCTCTTTACATGCAGTTGTCACTGTGTCATTCAACACGCACAACTATCTTTACAAAACACATGGGGGATTCTAGCACAGTTAAGTGAAAGATCATTAATTTATTGAAATCTATAATTTAGTGTTATAAACAATTGGCACTCTACAAAGAATTGTGTATGATGGCCACGCAATTGTGAGCAACTCCAAGAGGTTTCATTTGGATTACTCACCAAACTATCCATTATAACAATGGTTGATAGAAAATATCCTCTTACTTCTGCTGGATAGGTAATAACAATAATTATCTTGATAAATTGCTTATAGCATCATTCAACTTTATGTACTTCCACTTGCTTTCATGTTTCTAGCAAAATTATGATAGCTGAAAATAATTTTCATAATTGTTTTTTTCAGGCCCAGATGACACATGCTTTTCTATACACCTGAGCTAATAATACAAATGTCTTGTCTGATTAGTCACCAAGGCACTTTTGCCTTTATACACTCACACACATATTTGTATATATTTATTTTTATATATGTACATATAGGAAACACTGAGTGGGAAGTCCTTTTTTAAATTATGTTTGCAATTGAATGAACATACAGTTATCGCTCATGCACCAAATAATTCCCAGAGGCCAAATCAGAGCAATGAAATACTAGGCTAGCATAATTTCTCATGCAACGTGTTTTCAGTTTTATTGCTTATGGATATGACAGCAAGAAAGTCCGGTTCAGCAAGAGAAGAGTGTGGAGGGTGGGGATGGTGAAAAATTAAGTAACCAAGAAAGAGAGAAGAATATATAAATGTGTTAGAGAAGGTGGAGTGGATAGAATATTAGGATAGTAAAGGTCAGTTCTTGGTGTTCACTAGCTCATGAATCTACCAACTACCCCTCCATCCCATCAATCCATACATCTAAGTCACCTCCTGTAAATAAGGCAATATATATGCTACAGTGGCACCTCTTCCTTGTAAGAAGATCAAATGTCTGTGAAACTAGAACACAGTGAAGAAGAAGAAGAGAAGCTCATGAGAGCCTTAAGGTACTTCTCTGGGTGTACAAAGAAGGGACAGATTGAAAAAACTGCAGTAAGTCAATGACAGTTTTAGGAAAGAGGTGGTGTTGGAATTGAACCTTGAATGATGGTTAAGTCTGAGGCCAGAAATATTGAAGGAATGTGAGATGGACTTCTAAGTAGAAGATAAAATAAAATCATTGGTAGAGAAGTATAATATACAGGGAAGAATATACTCAGAGAAGAGGGTGACTACAAACTTATAGTGGAAAGTAAGGATGGAAAAGTATGTTGGAGAAAAATACAGGGAATTTCAAATAATAAAGACTTAACTTTATACAAGAGTAATTACAATCACTGCCCCTGAGAGAGGACCTAGATTGAGATATGAAGGCAAAGATAAAATTGCATGTGCTAGTTTTCAATTTCTGTATAGAAAATTACCATAAACTTATCAGCTTAAAGTAATATAGACTTATCATCTCACAGTATCACTGGATCAGGAGTCTGAGGATGGACTAACCATGTCCTCTATTCAGTCTCATTAAGGCTGAAATGAGGGTGTGGACTAGCGCTATAATATCATTTGAGGCTTTGAATTATCTCCCAAATTCATCATTTATTGGCAAAATTCACTGGTTGTATGACTGAGGTCCCTGTTTTCTTGCTGGCTGTCATTCAGAAGCCATTCTTAGGTCTTAGAAGCCACCCACATCCTCTGTCTCCATTTTCATACCTGTGATATACACTTCTTGTGTTGAATCCACCTGGTGGATCTCTGACTTCTTCCATTTCTCACTTCTTTTTAAAAATTAATTTATTTATTTTAATTGGAGGCTAATTGCTTTACAATATTGTAGTGATTTTTGCCATACATTGACATGAATCAGCAATGGGTGTATATGTGTTCACCATCCTGAAACTCTGTCCCACCTCCCTCCCTATCCCATCCCTCAGCGTCATCCCAGGGCATCAGCCCTGATCACCCTGTTTCATACATCGAACCTGGACAAGTGATCCGATTCACATATGATAATATACACGTTTCAACACTGCCCTCTCAAATCACCCCACCCTCGCCTTCTCCCACAGAGTCCAAAACACTGTTTTTTACATCTGTGTTTCTTTGGCTGTCTAGCATATAGGGTCATCGTTACCATCATTCTGAATTCCATATATATACATTACTATATTGTATTGGAAGAGAAGGCAATGGCACCCCACTCCAGTATCTTGCCTGGAAAATCCCATGGACGGTGGAGCCTGGTAGGCTGCAGTCCATGGGGTCGCACAGAGTCAGACATGACTGAGCGATTTCACTTTCACTTTTCACTTTCCACTTTCATGTATTGGAGAAGGAAATGGCAACCCACTCCAGTATTCTTGCCTGGAGAATCCCAGGGATGGGGGAACCTGGTTGGCTGCCATCTATGGGGTCACACAGAGTCGGACACGACTGAAGTAACTTAGCAGCAGAAGCAGCAGCATACTGTATTGTTGTTTTTCTTTCTGACTTACTTCACTCTGTATAATAGGCTCCAGTTTCATCCACCTCATTAGAACTGATTCAAATACATTCGTTTCAATAGCTGGGTAATATTCCATTATGTGTATGTATCACAGCTTTCTTATCCATTCATCTGCCAAAGGACATCTAGGTTGTTTTCATGTCCTGGCTATTGTAAACAGTGCTGCAATGAACATTGAGGTCCACGTGTCTCTTTCAATTCTGGCTTCCTTGGTGTGTATGCCCAGCAGTGGGATTGCTGGGTAATATGGCAGTTCTATTTCCAGTTTTTTAAGGACTCTCCACACTGTTCTCCATAGTGGCTGTACTAGTTTGCATTCCCAACAACAGTATAAGATGGTTCCCTTTCTCTGTACCCTCTCCAGCATTTATCATTTGTAGACTTTTGGATAGCAGGCATTCTGATCAGAGAGAGATGGTACTTCATTGCGGTCTTGATTTGCATTTCTCTGATAATGAGTGATGTTGAGCATCTTTTCATGTATTTGTCAGCCATCTGTATGTTTTCTTTGGAGAAATGTCTATTTAGTTCTTTGGCCCATGTTTTATTGGGTTATTTATTTTCTGGAATTGAGCTGCAGGAGTTGCTTGTATAGTTTTGATATTAACTCTTTGTCAGTTGCTTCATTTGCTATTATTTTCTCCCATTCTGAAGGTTGTCTTTTCATCTTGCTTACAGTTTCCTTCTTGTGCAGAAACTTTTAAGTTTAATCAAGCCCAATTTGTTTATTTTTCTTTTATTTCCAATATTCTGGGAAGTGGGTCAAAGATGATCCTGCTGTGATTTATGTCAGAGAGAGTTTTGCCTATGTTTTCCTCTAAGAGTTTTATAGTTTATGGTCTTATATCTAGATCTTTAATGCATTTTGAGTTTATTTTTGTGTATGGTGTTAGAAAGTGTTCTAGTTTCATTCTTTTACAAGTGGTTGACCAGTTTTCCCAGCACCACTTGTTAAAGAGATTTTCTTTTCTCCATTGCATATTCTTGCCTCCTTTGTCAAAGACAAGGTGTCCATAGGTGCATGGATTTATCTCTGGGCTTTGTATTTTGTTCCATTGATCTATATTTCTGTCTTTGTGCCAGTACCATACTGTCTTGATGACTGTGGCTTTGTAGTAGAGCCTGAAGTCAGGCAGGTTGATTCCTCCAGGTTCATGCTTCTTTCTCAAGATTGCTTTGCCTATTCAAGGTTTTTTGTATTTCCATACAAATCATGAAATTATTTGTTCTAGTTCTTAGAAAAATACCACTGGTAGCTTGATAAGTATTGCATTGAATCTATAGATTGCTTTGGGTAGTATACTCAGCTTCATTCTATTGATTCTTCTGATCCATGAACATGGTATATTTCTCCATCTATTTGTGTCCTCTTTGATTTCTTTCACCAGTGTTTTATAGTTTTCTGTATATAGGTCTTGTTTTTCTTTAGGTAGATTTATTCCTAAGTATTTTATTCTTTTCATTGCAATGGTGAATGGAATTGTTTCCTTAATTTCTCTTTCTGTTTTATCATTGTTAGTGTATAGGAATGCGAGGAATTTCTCTGTGTTAATTTTATATCCTGCAACTTTACTATATTCATTGATTAGCTCTAGCAATTTTCTGGTGGAGTCTTTAGGGTTTTCTATGTAGAGGATCATGTCATCTGCAAACAGTGAGAGTTTTACTCTTCTTTTCCAATCTGGATTCCTTTTCTTTCTTTCTTTCTTTCTTTCTTTCTTTCTTTCTTTCTTTCTTTCTTTCTTTTTTTTTTCTCTGATTGCTGTGGTGAAAACTTCCAAAACTATGTTGAATAGTAGTGTTGAGAGTGGGCATTTTTGTCTTGTTCCTGACTTTAGAGGAAATGCTTTCAATTTTTCACCATTGAGGATAATGTTTGCTGTGCATTTATCATATATGGCTTTTATTATGTTGAGGTATGTTCCTTCTATGCCCTCTGTCTGGAGGGTTTGTTTTTTTTTTTAAGCAAAAAAGTTCATTCCTGTTTTATTCATAATAACCAAACATTGGAAATATCACAAGAATCAATTCACACAAGAAAAAACAAAACCAGTTTACATAGATACTATGAATTACTACTCAGCAAAGAAAAAAAAAAGAATTAACCACTAATCATGCAACAACATGGATTAATCTCAAAAACATATTGAACAAAAGAAGCCAGGAATGCATGGGTATGATTTCATTCATATGAAGTTCAAGAAGAGGCAAAGTTAAAATATGTTGGAAGAATTGGTGTGGTTATTATCAGGGAGTAGGAATTGACTCAGAAGGAGCATAAGTGAATTTTCTAGGGGTAAAAAAGTATTCTATGTCTTGATCTGGGAAGTGGCCACATATGCAAAAGGTCAGACACACACAAAAAGTCATCAAGGTCTATTCTTAATCCTGTGCATTTTACTATGTATAAAGTAACACCTCACTAAATTATTGCTTCAGTTCAGTTCAGTCGTTCAGTCGTGTCCAACTCTCTGTGACCCCATGAATTGCAGCCAGGCCTCTCTGTCCATCACCAACTCCCGGAGTTCACTCAAACTCATGCCAATCAAGTCGGTGATGCCATCCAGCCACCTCATCCTGTGTCGTCCCCTTCTCCTCCTGCCTCCAATCCCTCCTAGCATCAGAGTCTTTTCCAGTGAATCAACTCTTCACATGTGGTGGCCAAAGTACTGGAGTTTCAGCTTTAGCATCAGTCCTTCCAAAGAACACCCAGGACTAATCTCCTTTAGGATGAACTGGTTGGATCTCCTTGCAGTCCAAGGGACTCTCAAGAGTCTTCTTGTTTGGAGGGTTTTTGTTATAAGTGGATGTTGAATTTTGTCAAAGGCTTTCTCTGCATCTATTGAGATAATCGTATGGTTTTTATCTTTCAGTTTGTTCATGTGGTGTATTACATTGATTGATTTGCAGATACTGAAGAATCCTTGCATCCCTGGGAAAAAACCCACTTGGTCATGAGTATGATCTTATTAATATGTTGTTGGATTTTGTTTGCTAGAATTTTCTTAGGGATTTTTGCATTTATGTTCATCAGTGATATTGGCCTGTAGTTTTCTTTGTGTGTGTGTGTGTGTGTGTGTGTGTGTGTGTGTGTGCGGCATCTTTGTCTGGTTTTGGTATTAGGGTGATGGTCACCTCATAGAATGAGTTTGGAAGTTTACCTTCCTCTGCAATTTTCTGGAAGAGTTTGAGTAGGATAGGTGTTAGCTCTTCTCTAAATTTTTGGTAGAATTCAGCTGTGAAGCCGTCTGGTCCCGGGCTTTTGTCTGCTGGAAGATTTCTGATTACAGTTTCAGTTTCAGTGCTTGTGATGGGTCTGTTAAGATTTTCTACTTCTCCCTGGTTCCATTTTGAAAAGTTATCCTTTTCTAAGAATTTGTCCATTTCTTCCAAGTTGTCCATTTTACTGGCATATAGTTGTTGATAGTAGTCTCTTATGATCCTTTGTATTTGTGTTGTCCATTGTGATTTCTCCATTTTCATTTCTAATTTTGTTGATTTGATTCTTCTCCCTTTTTTTCTTGATGAATCAGGCTATTGATTTGTCTACTTTATTTATCTTCTCAAAGAACCAGCTTTCAGCTTTGTTGATTTTTGCTATGGTCTCCTTTGTTTCTTTTTCATTTATTTCTGCCCTAATCTTTATGATTTCTTTTCTTCTACTAACCCTGGGGTGCTTCATTTCTTTTCCTTTTCTAATTGTTTGAGGTATAGAGTCAGGTTATTTATTTGATTTCTCTCTTGTTTCTTGAGGTATGCTGGTATTGCTATGAACCTTCCTCTTAGCACTGCTTTTACTGAGTCGCATATCCGCTGGATCATTTAAAAAATAAGAGAGTTCCAGAAAAACATCTATTTCTGCTTTATT
Organism: Capra hircus; assembly: GCF_001704415.2. Classification (NCBI taxonomy): domain Eukaryota; kingdom Metazoa; phylum Chordata; class Mammalia; order Artiodactyla; family Bovidae; genus Capra; species Capra hircus. The sequence goes on from NW_017189517.1 coordinate 5,772,260, forward strand.
GACTATGACAAAGCCTTTGACTGTGTGGATCACAATAAACTGGAAAATTCTGAGAGAAATGGGAATACCAGACCACCTAACCTGCCTCTTGAGAAATCTGTATGCAGGTCAGGAAGCCACAGTTAGAACTGGACATGGAACAACAAATTGGTTTCAAATAGGAAAAGGAGTATGTCAAGGCTGTATATTGTCACCCTGCTTATTTAACTTCTATGCAGAGTACATCATGAGAAACGCTGGACTGGAAGAAACACAAGCTGGAATCAAGATTGCAGGGAGAAATATCAATCACCTCAGATATGCAGATGACACCACCCTTATGGCAGAAAGTGAAGAGGAACTAAAAAGCCTCTTGATGAAAGTGAAAGAGGAGAGTGAAAAACTTGGCTTAAAGCTCAACATTCAGAAAACGAAGATCATGGCATCCAGTCTCATCACTTCATGGGAAATAGATGGGGAAACAATGGAAACAGTGTCAGACTTTGTTTTTGAAGGCTCCAAAATCACAGCAAATAGTGATTGCAGTCATGAAATTAAAAGACTCTTACTCCTTGGAAGAAAAGTTATGACCAATCTAGATAACAGATTCAAAAACAGAGACATTACTTTGCCGACTAAGGTCCGTCTAGTCAAGGCTATGGTTTTTCCTGTGGTCATGTACGGATGTGAGAGTTGGGCTGTAAGAAGGCTGAGTGCCGAAGAATTGATGCTTTTGAACTGTGGTGTTGGAGAAGACTCTTGAGAGTCCCTTGGACTGCAAGGAGATCCAGCTAGTCCATTCTGAAGGAGATCAACCCTGGGATTTCTTTGGAAGGAATGATGCTGAAGCTGAAACTCTAGTACTTTGTCCACCTCATGCAAAGAGTTGACTCATTGGAAAAGACTCTGCTGCTGGGAGGGATTGGGGGCAGGAGGAGAAGGGGACGACAGAGGATGAGATGGCTGGATGCCATCACGGACTCGATGGACGTGAGTCTGTGTTAACTCCGGGAGTTTGTGACGGACAGGGAGGCCTGGTATGCTGCGATTCATGGGGTCACAAAGAGTCAGACATGACTGAGCGACTGAACTGAACTGAACTGAACTGATAGGTTTTGCATTTTTGTGTATTCATTTTCATTCATTTCTATGCATATTTTGATTTCTTCTGTGATTTGTTTGTTATCAGAAGCATGTTGTTTAGCCTCTAGATGTTTATATTTTTATTTTTATTTTTTTCTGTAGTTGACATCTAATCTGACCGCATTGTGATCAGAAAAGATGCTTGGAATGATTTCAATTTTTTTGAATTTACTAGGGCTAAATTTTTGGCCCAATATGTGATCTATCCTGCAGAAAGTTGCCTGTGCACTAGAGAAAAAGTTGAAATTTATTGTTTTGGGATAAAAATTCCTAGAGATATAAATTAGGTCTATCAGGTTCCTTGTATCATTTAAAGTTTGTGTTTCTCTTTAATTTTCTGTTTAGAAAATTGATCTATCCATAAGTGTGAGTGGGGTAATAAAGTCTCCCACTATTGCTGTGTTACTGGTTTTTTTTTTTTTTTCCCACCATTTCAGACTTATTAACATTTGCCTTACATATTGCAGTGCTTCTATGTTGGGTGCATATATATATATATATATATATATATATATATAATTGTTATTTATAATTGTTATATTCTTCTTGATTTGTCCTTTTATCTTTATATAGTGTCCTTCTTTGTCTCTTTTCATGGCCTTTATATCTAATTCTATTTTATCTGATATGAGTATTGGTACTCCTGCTTTCTTTTGGTCTCCATTTGCATGAAATATCTTTTCTTAGCCCTTCACTTTCAGTCTGTATGTGTCCCTAGGTTTGAGGTGGGTCTCTTGTAGGTAGCATATATATGGGTCTTGTTTTTGTGTCTGTTTAACCAGGCTTTGTCTTTTGATTGGCGCATTCAACCCATTTACATTTAAAGTAATTATTGATATGTATGATCCCATTGCCATTTACTTTGTTGTTTTGGGTTCAAGTTTATAAACCCTTTCTGTATTTCCTGTCTAGAGAAAATCCTTTAACATTTGTTGGAGAGCTGATTTGGTGGTGCTGAATTCTCTCAGCTTTTGCTCATCTGTAAAGCTTTTGATTTCTCCTTCATTCTTGAATGAAATCCTTGCTGGGTACAGTACTCTGGGTTGCAGGTTTTTCTCTTTCATCACTTTAAGTATGTCCTGCCATTCCCTTCTGGCTTGAAGAGTTTCTATTGAAAGATCAGCTGTTGTCCTTATGGGAATGCCCCTGTGATTTATTTGTTGTTTTTCCTTTGCTGCTTTTAGTATTTGTTCTTTGTTTTTGATCTTTGTTAATTTGATTAATATGTGTCCAAAGCTGTTCCCTCTGTTTATTTTGGTTTCTTCTGTTTTCAAGTCTCTTCAGTGTCTAATTTCCTCCCTGACACTATGGGGTGAACGTGGTCACTTATTTAAGCTCACTTGTCAGTTGTGTTGTGGGAAGGCAGAAACAGTGCAAACAAATATCACTGGCATGTGTAGGGAGCGCTCGCAGTGTCTGGGCCACACTGGGTTTGCCCCCACTCACGACATGTGTGCTTTCCCAATCTACATTTCTCAGGCTCTAGGTTGCTCTGCAGGGGAACTGTCTAAAGTGGTCCATGGGTTACATGCACTTCCCAAGTCTAAGCCCTCAAGTTCAGATTCTCGGGTACTCCCCAAAGGCACAGACTTGGTTGGGCCTGTGTTTTTTCCCTTCCGAATTTCAAGTATCTCAGGTGACCAGGTGCTTGGTGAGTGCACTCTTGCCAGGTGTGTGGTGTGTCTTGTCAACTCCCTCATCCCAGCTGCTCAGTTTCCTGGGTGTGCAGCAGGAGATTTGTCTCAGGTGTACCATGTGTCCTTCTGGGGAGCTGATCTCTGGCTGTGACTCTCCTGGAGGATGCCAACTCTCCAGAATCCCAGGAAGACTTGATTAGCAACTAGGAGCCTGCTCACAGTTTGGTAGAGGATGCAGTCTCTGGCACCAAGATTGCCCCCTCGCCCTCCATCTCTGGCTGTTGCCTGCCTGCCTCTCTGCCTCTAGCGGGGCATGGGCCAGTCTGCATCTGGCTAGCTCTCCTGTGGTATTTGCTCAGTCCTTTGTTCTGTGAGTGGGCCCGGCAGTGCCTTAGGTTAGAGCTTTTTGCAGCAAAGTTCTCTTTTTCTTTCTTTCTTTTTCTTTCTTTCTTTCTTTCTTTCTTTCTTTCTTTCTTTCTTTCTTTCTTTCTTTCTTTCTTTCTTTCTTTCTTTCTTTCTTTCTTTCTTTCTTTCTTTTTTTCCTCTCTCTCTCTCTCTGGCTATCCAACAGTTTGGGTTGCTATCTAAAGTTAGCTCCCTCAGACTGTCCTCAGGGCATTCAGGTCTGGTCCTTACCCTAAGCAATGCAGCCCATGCCTCCCTGTTCAGCCCCTGCTTGCTGATAGTGAATGCGAGCATCTGGGCTACATCTCCCCTGAGAGTTACGGTTAGGGGTGTAATCTGTGGGTTTTATTTATTTATTTTTTTCTCCCTGTTATGTTGCCTTCTAAGATTCCAAAACTCCCCACAGACCCGCCAGTGAGAGGGTTTCCTGATGTTTGGAAACTTTTCCTCTTTCATGACTCTCTCCCCAGGACGGATCTCCATCTCTCACTCTTTTGTCTCTCTTTTTATCTTTTATATTTTGTCCTACCTCCTTTCAAAGACAGTGGGCTGACTTTCTGGGTGACTGGTGTCCTCCGCCAGGGTTCAGAAGTTGTTTTTTGGAATTTGTTCAGTGTTCAAGTGTTCTTTCGATGAATTTGTGGGGGAGAAAGTGGTCTTCTCATCCTATTCCTCTGCCATCTTAGGCCCACCCCTCTCCATCTCTCAATTCTAATATCAGACTTAAAGTATCAACTGATTTATTCAGGCCCACATTAAGATTCTTCCTATCTTAAGGTCAATTGATCAGGGTCTTTAATTGCAACAAAATTCTTTCATAACAAAGTTGGTATTTGACTGAGTACATGGGACAAGATGTGTATATATCAGGGTCCAGGAATCTTGGTGGGAAGGGGTACATCTTAGAATTCTAACTTCTATAATACCCAGGCCAGCCATCAGTTTTTACTTATTTTTAACCTTTAAAATAGATTATGACAGTTCTCCTTATTTTTAACTTGTGAAATAGATTATGACAGTTTATGTATACAAACAGACACACAGATGCACTCCTGCATCTTAACTATATTTTCTATAATTGCCAGGAATTCTGATATAGACATACCAAATAGCAGAAAATGCATGGCATCATTTAGGCTATAGCTTCTATCAAGTTTAAATTAGGTATAAACTATATTTGGAACATCTAAAATGCTAGCCTATTTTGTTCAGCTACATCATTTTGGAAAAATGGAAAATATACCATGGTCAATGTGCAATGGAACTAGATTTGCATTGACTTCAAAATAATATACGCTAAAATACAAAGACAGCTAAATTGTACAAGGTCATTCCTGGGCTTGTCAGAGTTGCAAAAATGTGATATGCCTCAATAGTAAGAATAAAAGAGTACCATAAAATGGGCAATTGCACAAATGTAACCACATGTATTTGTAAATTTATTTCCTTTGAAGCAATGTACCATGTTCCATTCTGCATATTTAAGGTGTCATTTAGATTCATATTTATGATATAAATGATCTTCAACTATTTCATATAAAATTATTCGGTTTGTGATATTCATTTTTCAGATGGATAAACTGAGTCAGAAAAAAATTATATAGAGATGTGAACCAAATCTCCATACACATATGAATAGAGAATGAGTGATAATCTGTAACTTTAGGTAGCAATCTGTAGTTTTTTAGCTTCACCTCACCACTCATTCCTGATTCATTAATCAACAGCTTATTTAAAACACACATTCCATTTACAAGACTGAATTTTATATGAAATTGCCACAAAACATCATTTGCCTCATGACCAGGAAAACAGTCAAGGCACATGGAATCATCAATCTCAGGTCATCTCTCAAATATGGTCCTTTGGATGTTGACATCATCTCTCTTCTTAGCAGATTACTCATCGCAGCCTGACCAATCCAGTAAATAGACATCAACCATGAAAATCAGCAGTCACATAAATGGGACTCTTTTGCATAGCTTTCACATGTGAATACAGCTTGTATATTACTGGCTAAATTTCTAATTATTTTTTAAGAAAAAAAAATCACAGGTGCTTATTCTGTTAATGAATTATTAAAATTGTATGTTATTATACAACTTGTATACCAAGAGATACTTACGTAATATAGATGTTGTAAGAAAACCAAATACAAGAAACAAAAAGCAAAATCAATGGATCAGGAGGCTTAAAATCAAACCATGGATTTAGGTCATGTAGTTTGTCATATAGGGCAAAATGAGACCTTGGACTGTCACTTAACTTGAGCCTCATGTGACTGTCTATCCTGGTTAGTTGGTGGAATTCTAAGGTCAGCATGAAAAGGTTTGTGGAAGTTTTTCATAAGCATCTAAGGGCTTCACTTATGTATCGGGTCACTGCTGAAACACATAGATCAAAGATGACTTTTCAGATTCAGAATGATGGTTGGCTGATTCCAAACTCAGTGGAAAACAATGTGATGTCCCAAGCTGAATTTGGATTGTAGAATACTGACAGACTGAGAGTCAGAAGATGGAGGTAGGGAGAGATAGTCAGGGGAATATATTTGACTTGGTTCATCATTATTTATTGTATGTTAAATAAAGCTAGTAAAAGCCATATTTTAAGTTAGTTTTTGTTAATTTATTAATTTGTTTGGTTACATCAACAATCTTCACATTTTATTCATACACTTATTTATAGATTTTGAGAAAATTTTATAAAAATATAGAAATTCATATTGGGATTAAGATTTACAAATTGATGTCTGGTTTAGAAACTTTAAAACGTCAGTGACACTTGGCATGATAGCTCATCTTAATAGTCTTATAATAGAACTATCAATGCTGCTGCTGCTGCTAAGTCACTTCAGTTGTGTCCAATTCTATGTGACCCCAGAGATGGCAGCCCACAAGGCTCCCCCATCCCTGGGATTCTCCAGGCAAGAACTATCAATACTACACACACACACACAAAAAAAAAAATCCACAAATTTCCAACTCTTGGATCACTCAGTGTTAAATTAAGGTCTCAAAATTTTTAAGGGAGATTTTAAGGAAAAAACATTTAAAAGATTTATTGGCTAAAATTTAATTCTATGATAGAGAAACCAGAGTTTACATATTAGTACATTGAATCCATATTAATCTGTTCCAATTCTGAAATTCTTAGATTTTGTGAAAAATTTGCTTGGTTACTCAAACTTTAGCGTTTATTGAGTATTTAGCTCAATCTAAATTAAAATACAAAAGCACACATATACACCCGTGGTGGATTCATGTCAATGTATGGCAAAACCAATACAGTATTATAAAGTAAAATAAAGTAAAAATAAAAATTAAAAATAATAAAAAATAAACCACCACCAAAAAAAAAAAAAAGCAATGTTCAAATTAATTTATTAGAACCCTCCATGTGTGTGCGTGCTAAGTGGCTTCAGTCATATCTTACTCTTTGAAACCCTGTGGATCGTAGCCCACCAGGCTCCTTTGTCCACCAGGTTATCCAGGCAAGAATACTGGAGTGGGTTGTCATGCCCTCCTCCAAGGTATCTTTGCAACTCAGGGATCAAACCCATGTCTTCTGTGGCTCCTGCATTGCAGTTGGATTCTTTACCATTGAGCCACTGGGGAAGCCCACAATCCTCTACACTGACAGTAAAAAGTTATGCAGGACCATTTTCCAAAGTGCAAAAGAGATAAACAATCCTTACTTTGCTTAAAACAGTAGAGCACATTTAAACACTGAGCAAAAAGAAAATCAGAATGGAGATGAAATAAACACCATCCAACAAGTACTATTGAAGAAGTTGTCTAAAAGTGTCTGTGAATTGTGAGTCTATATTTGAAACGTTTTGATTATATATCAAAAAGTAACTTTTCAAATGTATGTTTAATAGCTTGTATGAAAATGACTTAAATATCAAACTATATTTAGTTTTTCATTACCTTCATCTCCTACTTATTTTCATCTTAATATTTTAATACTTCAAAATATAGACCATCAATTAATTGCTGTTTAATCACCTGCAATCACTATTTCTTATCACTACTGATGCCAATAACTCATCTCCACAGCTATGGGAAATATTACTGTACTATACACAGGGGCTGAGAAAGGAATGAACACAACTTCTAATTTCTGTTATCATGCCAATATTACCTAATTGGGTTTAATGCTCAGCCTCTTTGTTACTATTATTTTGCTCATCTCTCTTTTTTTTTATTTTTTATTTTATTTTTTATTTTTTTTATTTTTTAAATTTTAAAATCTTTAATTCTTACATGCATTCCCAAACATGAACCCCCGTCCTACCTCCTTCCCCATAACATCTCTCTGGGTCATCCCCATGCACCAACTCCAAGCATGCTGTATCCTGCATCAGACATAGACTGGCGATTCAATTCTTACATGATAGTATACATGTTAAAATGTCATTCTCCCAAATCATCCCACCCTCTCCCTCTCCCTCTGAGTCCAAAAGTCCATTATACACATCTGTGTCTCTTTCCCTGTCTTGCATACAGGGTCGTCATTGCCATCTTTCTAAATTCCATATATATGCATTAGTATACTGTATTGGTGTTTTTCTTTCTGGCTTACTTCACTCTGTATAATTGGCTCCAGTTTCATCCATCTCATCAGAACTGATTCAAATGAATTCTTTTTAATGGCTGAGTAATACTCCATTCTGTATATGTACCACAGCTTTCTTATCCATTCATCTGCTGATGGACATCTAGGTTGTTTCCATGTCCTAGCTATTATAAACAGTGCTGCGATGAACATTGGGGTACATGTGTCTCTTTCAATTCTGGTTTCCTCGGTGTGTATGTCCAGCAGTGGGATTGCTGGGTCATAAGGTAGTTCTATTTACAATTTTTTAAGGAATCTCCACACTGTTCTCCATAGTGGCTGTACTAGTTTGCATTCCCACCAACAGTGTAGGAGGGTTCCCTTTTCTCCACACCCTCTCCAGCATTTATTGCTTGCAGATTTTTGGATCGCAGCCATTCTGACTGGTGTGAAGTGGTACCTCATTGTGGTTTTGATTTGCATTTCTCTAATAATGAGTGATGTTGAGCATCTTTTCATGTGTTTGTTAGCCATCCGTATGTCTTCTTTGGAGAAATGTCTATTTAGTTCTTTGGCCCATTTTTTGATTGGGTCGTTTATTTTTCTGGAATTGAGCTGCATAAGTTGCTTGTATATTTTTGAGATTAGTTGTTTGCCAGTTGCTTCATTTGCTATTATTTTCTCCCATTCAGAAGGCTGTCTTTTCACCTTGCTTATATTTTCCTTTGTTGTGCAGAAGCTTTTAATTTTAATTAGATCCCATTTGTTTATTTTTGCTTTTATTTCCAGAATTCTGGGAGGTGGATCATAGAGGATCCTGCTGTGATTTATGTCTGAGAGTGTTTTGCCTATGTTCTCCTCTAGGAGTTTTATAGTTTCTGATCTTACATTTAGATCTTTAATCCATTTTGAGTTTATTTTTGTGTGGGGTGTTAGAAAGTGATCTAGTTTCATTCTTTTACAAGTGGTTGACCAGTTTTCCCAGCACCACTTGTTAAAGAGATTGTCTTTACTCCATTGTATATTCTTGCCTCCTTTGTCAAAGATAAGGTGTTCATATGTGTGTGGATTTATCTCTGGGCTTTCTATTTTGTTCCATTGATCTATATGTCTGTCTTTGTGCCAGTACCATACTGTCTTGATGACTGTGGCTTTGTAGTAGAGCCTGAAGTCAGGCAAGTTGATTCCTCCAGTTCCATTCTTCTTTCTCAAGATTGCTTTGGCTATTCGAGGTTTTTTGTATTTCCATACAAATCTTGAAATTATTTGTTCTAGTTCTGTGAAAAATGTTGCTGGTAGCTTGATAGGGATTGCATTGAATTTGTAAATTGCTTTGGGTAGTATACTCATTTTCACTATATTGATTCTTCCGATCCCTGAACATGGTATATTCCTCCATCTATTAGTGTCCTCTTTGATTTCTTTCATCAGTGTTTTATAGTTTTCTATATATAGGTCTTTAGTTTCTTTAGGTAGATATATTCCCAAGTATTTTATTCTTTTCGTTGCAATGGTGAATGGAATTGTTTCCTTAATTTCTTTTTCTACTTTCTCATTATTCGTGTATAGGAATGCAAGGGATTTCTGTGTGTTGATTTTATATCCTGCAACTTTACTATATTCATTGATTAGCTCTAGTAATTTTCTGGTGGAGTCTTTAGGGTTTTCCATGTAGAGGATCATGTCATCTGCAAACAGTGAGAGTTCATAGTTCTGGAAGTTTTGGCCACAGCAATTAGAGCAGAAAAAGAAATAAAAGGAATCCAAATTGGAAAAGAATAAGTAAAGCTCATCTCTCTTTAATAGTCTTTGAAATAAAAAAAAAAATTTAGCAACTATATTCTTCAGAGAATTAGGTATTTCACAAAGTAACAAGCACCTCATTATCACTGGAAGTATTTAAGAAGAATGCAAAACATTTATGCATATATATATATATATATATATACACACACAAATATATATACACTTATAGCATCTATATAAATGATATGTGCATTATTTATGTGTGTATATGTGTGTATCTATATATACATAACATATATGTATGTATAAAAATATTTGTATTTATAGTTCTCTAACTTATACCCAGTATTCCTAGGAACTTCTTACCTATAAACAAGGTAGACTAAAAGAGCAATCATTTTACATGACAAAACCCTACTCTCAATGGTCATAAATGGTTGGCCCTGGAAAAGTAACTGACCCAAGATGAGCCCTTTGTGTGATAACTGGACTCAGAAGCCACAGAATCAAGGCAGTTTCTCCTAAGCCAGGTTCTATAAAACTCAGGAACTGTAAGCAGCCATGTGTTTTGCCATGTGGAGAAAGAGTGAAGCCAAAAAAGCAGTGAAAATCAGAGAAAAAATTATTGAACCCTAATGGTATTTGACAGTTTCATCCTTAGTCCCAGTTATAGCCCTGCTTTGACTCCCAAGAAATTCTACACTATTCTCACAATAAATTTCTTTATTTTCTTATGCCAGTTTTAGTTGGATGTCTTTCACTTGTAACCAAATGATTAAATAGTTATTTATTCAATTTGTTATAGAAAGCTGTTTACCTTTATATGTAAGCTGAAATTGATGAGTCCTGACATTGCATGATGAAATTCTAAGGATTTAACGATTCTATGATTATGAACTTGCTATAAAATATCTTTAGGCAGGTAGAAAATTTTAAGTTCTTATTTTATGTCCCTTAGTTTTCATAAATTAAAAGGGATTTTAAAAACTATCCAAATTCAGTACAGGTTTATAACTTGACATGAGACATGGCTGCTACAGGGCAACAGAAGGATAAGATGGGAGAGGTGTATATCTAAGTGGCACAGACTTAGCAGTGTGCAAGTTTAGAGATCAAGACTCAAAATTAAATTTGTGAAGGCAAATTTCCAGATATCAGGCTAAATTGAAGAACATGAGTAAATCTGTAGAATATTTGGAGACCTAGAAAAGGGAGGCATTGCTGAGCAGAGGACCTCACAAAAGACATGGTTAGGAATACAGACAATAGTGCAAACTAACTGGATCCACACCAAAGAGTCGATTTTTTATCTTCAGTTCTGGGCTGCATGCAAAAACTGGAAAAAAAAATAGGGAAGAGATGATGAACCAAAAGTCTGGAGATTAATCTAGAAGAGGTACATGGTTTCACAATGAAGAAGGCAAGTATTGAGGAGTAGTCCATTGTATGAGATTATCTGCCCAGTCGCTGAAAGCTTCTACCCTACAGACAAATAACACATCTTCCTCTAGCTTGACGTTTGACTGGAAAATTTCACAGACCAAAGAGACTGCTTTTTAAATCTTGTCCCTAAGGAAAATTTTCCTAATCTTTAGATAGAAGAATGTTTGCTGGGTTTAACTAGAGTTCTACTATAGTGGATCTATATATTTTATTTTGGAGTGCCTTGTTGTTGTTCAGTTGCTAAGTTGTGTCCTACTCTTTGAGACACCATGGACTGCAGCACACCAGGCTCCTCTGTCTTCCACTATCTCACGGAGTTTGCTCTTCAACTTGGCCCAGCCTTCTTTATGGTCCACCTCTCACATCTGTACATAACTACTGGAAAAACCGTAATGTTGACTATACAGACCTTTGTCAGCAAAGTGATGTCTCTGCTTTTTAATACGCTGTCTAGGTTTGTCATAGCTTTCCTTCCAAAGAGCAAGTGTCTTAATTTCATGGCTGCAGTCACTGTATGCAGTGATTTTGGAGTCCAAGAAAACAAAATCTATCAGTTTCACTTTTTCCCTTTCCATTTGCCATAAAGTGATGGGACCAGATACCAAGATCTTAGATTTTTTAATGTTGAGTTTTAAGCCAGCTTTTTAACTCTCCTGTTTCACTTTCACCAAGAGACACTTTATTTCCTCTTTGCTTTCTGCCATTAGGGTGGTATCATCTGTCTTATTTCCTGTTATTTATAATTTCTTTATCATTTAAAAATGTTTAAATGGAGATCTGAAATGCACAGTGTTAAAGGGACAATCCTAAAGACAACCGGAATCTGTTTTTCCTAGTTAGTTTCTAGCTCTCCAGAAGCCCTTCAAGTACCCAAAACTCTTCTTCTCCTTGAGAACATGGAAAACCTTAAGAACAACCAGTTAAATAGCTTAGGTCAAAGGTAGTCAGGATCACAAGGGAAAATGCTGGTCACAGTAAGCCAGTAAAGTTGCAGGCCAGTATCATCTTTCCTGCCTACACAAGACTATCTCGAGGAAAGGACTCAAGTAGGATCACTGTAGATCTGCCTTTTGTTTTAAGGATTAGTCAGTATCTCTGGTCTTCCCAATCATTCCATATTATGCATCAATGAAATTATGAGTTGGATTTCTCACCCTAACAAGAATTCCTCAATGAAAATATGAAGGGCTGAAAAATATTTTTTTGAGCATATGAGATGTTGAAAGCATTGAGCAAAATCCCCTCTCCAGAATACAAGGACATAGCTAATGAGGTCAGAGGCTTAAAGGGAAGAATTTTGTTCAACATTAGCATTTTTATTTTCCTATAATGCCTTATGGAATATCCCTACTATATCTTATTGTTCAGAATACACTTGCATGAAATTGCACAGAATGAAAAATATGATCCTTTAATACCTTTTTAAAAAGAGGAACTGGCAACATATACTGAATTCTACAGGAAACACACAGAAATAAGTGCCCCAAATAAACTAACTTTTTGGTGATTTTGCAGGTATTTTAAAAAGTTTTCATGTGAAAATCTTCTGAGAATTAGTTTGCTCTCCAATCTCTTTCTTTAGGCATGTACACTTCTAACATGTCTGTGAGAGCAAGACTAAGTGGGAGAAAAATCAATCATGGGAAAAAGAGTGAGTTTGTCTTTGATTTCTAAAACTTTTCTAATATATGTACCTTAGTTTTCACAAATATTTAAATTTGAAGCAAGGCCTTTTGCTTACCTTGGATGTAATCAGCTTCAGTTTAACTAAATTTAATGTATTATGTATTGAAACTACTTAGTTTATTTTCATCTCTAAAGATACTGAAGGGGCAGATATGCTGATTTGTTTTATAGGTTAACTAACTGAGGTGAAATTTCTTTTATTTTTGCTTATGGTTTGAAAGAAGAAAAAGATTCAAGGAAAGAATTTATAGTAATGAGAATAATTCAAAGAAAGAAAATATTTCTGAATAGGCAGTAACACCTCAATGAGAAGAGAACTAGATTTTCATCTTCATCTGTATTACCATTTGCTATTTTCAATTCTCTGAAGAAGGCTTTCTTATCTCTCCTTGCTATTCATTGGAATTCTGCATTCAAATAGGTATATCTTTACCTTTCTCCTTTGCTTTTCACTTCCCTTCTTTTCATAGCTATTTGTAAGGCCTCCTCATACAGCCATTTTGCTTTCTTGCATTTCTTTTTCTTGGGGATGGTCTTGATTCCTGTCTCCTGAACAATGTCATGAACCTCTGTCCATAGTTCATCAGGCACTCTATCTATCAGATCTAGTCACTTAAGTCTATTTCTCACTTCCAAGGTATAGTCATAAGAGATCTGATTTAGGTTACATCTGAATGGTCTAGTGGTTTTCTACATTTTCTTCAATTTCAGTCTGAATTTGGCAATAAGGAGTTCATGATCTGAGCCAGAGTCAGTTGCCAGTCTTGTTTTTGCTGACTGTATAGAGCTTCTCCATCTTTGGCTGCAAAGAATATAATCAATCTGATTTCAGTGTCTACCATCTGGTGATGTCCATGTATAGAGTCTTCTCCTGTGTTTTTGGAAGAGGGTGTTTTCTATGTATGACCAGTGCGTTCTCTTGGCAGAACTCTATTAGCCTTTGCCCTACTTCATTCTGTACTCCAAGGCTAAATTTGCCTGTTACTCCAGGTGTTTCTTAACTTCCTACTTCTGCATTCCAGTCCCCTATAATGAAAAGAACATCTTTTTTGGGTGTTAGTTCTAAAAGGTCTTGTAGGTCTTCATAGAACCGTTCAACTTCAGCTTCTTCAGCTTAACTGGTCAGGGCATAGACTTTGATTGCCATGATATTGAATGGTTTGCCTTGGAAACAAACAGAGATCATTCTATCATTTTAGAGATTGCATCCAAGTACTACATTTCGGACTCTTTTGTTGACTATGATGGCTACTCCATTTCTTCTAAGGGATTCCTGCCCACATTAGTAGATATAAAGGTTATCTGAGTTAAATTCACTCATTCCAGTCCAACTTAGTTTGCTGATTACTAGAATGTCGATGTTCAAGCTCATCATCTCTTGTTTGACCACTTCCAATTTGCCTTGATTCATGGACCTAACATTCCAGGTTCCTATGCAATACTGCTCTTTACAGCACTGAACCTTGCTTCCATCGCCAGTCCCATCCACAACTGAGTGTTTTTTTTGCCTTGGCTCCATCCCTTCATTCTTTCTGGAGCTATTTCTCCACTGATCTCCAATAGCATTTTGGGCACCTACCGACCTCGGGAGTTTATCTTTCAGTGTGCTATACTACTGCCTTTTCATACTCTTCTTGGGGTTCTCAAAGCAAGAATACTGAAGTGGTTTGCCATTCCCTTTTCCAGGGGACCACATTCTGTCAGGCCTCTGTCTTGGGTGGCTCCACATGGCATGGCTTGGTTTCATTGAGTTAGACAAGGCTGTAGTCACTGTGATCAGATTGGCCCATTGTCTGTGATTGTGGTTTCAGTTTGTCTGCCCTCTGATGCCCTCTCTCAGTGCCTACCATCTTTCTTATGTTTCGCTTACCTTGGATGTTGAGTATCTCTTCACAGCTGTTCCAGCAGAGTGCAGCCGCCACTCCTTACCTCAGACGTGGGGTAGCTCCTCTCGGCCACTGCCTTGGCCTCAGGCCTGGGGTACCTCCTCTCACTGCGCCTGTGCACTGTCACAGACACTGCACCTGTGCACAGTGGCAGTAAAGTGCTGCCGCAAATTCACCAAGCCAGGCTTCAGCAATATATGAACTGTGAGCTTCCAGATGTTCAAGCTGGTTTTAGAAAAGGCAGAGGAACCAGAGATCAAATTGCCAACATCTGCTGGATCATCGAAAAAGCAAGAGTTCCAGAAAAATATTTATATCTGCTTTATTGACTATGCCAAAGTCTTTGCCTGTGTGGATCCCAATAAACTGAGGAAAATTTTGAAAGAGATGGGCATACCATACCACCTGACCTGCCTCTTAAGAAACCTGTATGCAGGTCAGGAAGCAACAGTTAGAACTGGACATGGAACAACAGACTGGTTCCAAATAGGAAAAGGAGTACGTCAAGGCTGTATATTCTCACCCTGCTTATTTAACTTATATGCAGAGTACATCATGAGAAATGTTGGACTGGAAGAAGCACAAGCTGGAATCAAGATTGCCAGGAGAAATAACCTCAGATATGCAGATGACACCACCCTTATGGAAGAAAGTGAAGAGGAACTAAAAAGCCTTTTGATGAAAGTGAAAGTGGAGAGTGAAAAAGTTGGCTTAAAGCTCAACATTCAGAAAACAAAGATCACAGCATCTGGCCCCATGACTTCATGGGAAATAGACGGGGAAACAGTGGAAACAGTGTCAGACTTTATTTTTTTGGGCTCCAAAATCACTGCAGATGGTGACTGCAGCCATGAAATTAAAAGATGCTTACTCCTTGGAAGGGAAGTTATGCCCAACATAGATAGCATATTCAAAAGCAGAGACATTACTTTGCCAAGAAAGGTCCACCTAGTCAAGGCCATTGGTTTTCCAGTGGTCATGTATGGATGTGAGAGTTGGACTGTGAAGAAAGCTGAGCACCAAAGAATTGATGCTTTTGAACTGTGGTATTGGAGAAGATTCGAGAATCCCTTGGACTGCAAGAAGGTCCAACCAGTTCATCCTAATGGAGATCAGTCCTGGGTGTTCACTGGAAGGACTGATGCTAAAGCTGAAACTCCAATACTTTGTCCATCTCATGTGAATAGTTAACTCACTGGAAAATCCCTGATTGGGGGCAGAAAAAGAAGGGGATGGCAGAGGATGAGATGGCTGGATGGCATCACCAACTCGATGGACATGAGTTTGAGTGAACTCCGGGAGTTGGTGATGGACAGGGAGGCCTGGTGTGCTGCGATTCGTGGGGTCTCAAAGAGTCTGACACGACTGAGCAACTGAACGGAACTGAACTGAAGAGTTAAATGAGATTATATAGATTAAATGCTCAATACAAAGTATTCAGAGAAGGGAAGCTGTTACTATACACTGCTTTTTTGTATTTTGCAGTTTTTGGAGTTTGTACTCTGTATTGTACTACCGTACTGCTTCTTATATGCATTAATTCCTCATTTTTCTGAGTGTTACAATCCCCCTTATGTTATGCTCATCACACTTACATCAGATTCTCTCCTTCATATTCAAACTGCAAAATCTGTGATCAGCTGGCATCTGAGGTTTCTGCTTCTCAAAAGCATTATACCCCAATATGTCCACTATTGCATTTTGATAGGAAGAAATTGGAAACAACCACAAAACATCTAAAACTATAGGTATGGCTAAAGAACTGACATATAATATGACATTTGCAGCTTGTCAAATGAGACTGATAAAGACTTTATGCTATGCTATTGTAAGTCGCTTCAGTTGTGTCTGACCCTGCGTGACCCTGTGAACTGTAGCCCACCAGGCTTCTCTGTCCATGAGATTCTCCATGCAAGAATACTGGAGTGGGTTTCCATGCCTTTCTTCAGGGGAATCTTCCTGACCCAAGGATCAAAGCTAAGTCTCTTATGTCTCCTGCATTGGCAGGCGGGTTCTTTACCTGGGAAGCCCCCATAAAGACTTTAATAACACAGGAAATAATTTAGTATAATGTTATTTGAAAAATTACAACATTACATATTATATAAAACTATATATATGTATATGTATTAGAAGCTCAACAGATATGTGTGTAATAATGTATGCATAAAGACAAGCCTGTAAGTAAATTTTTAAAATGCAGTTAACTCAAGTCTTCCCTGGAAGTCCGGAGGTTAGGACTCTGTGCTTCCATTGGAGGAGGCACAGTTCCCTATTCAGGGAACTAAGATCCTGCAAGCTCTGCGGGAACAGCTAAAAAAAAAAAAAATCAAGTAAATGTGATGCTCATTTTTGCAGTAGTAGAGTGCATATGTTATTTTATCCTAACAACCAATTGGTGCTTAGTAACAATAGGGTTGAATGTAAAAACGATTATGCAAAATGAAGAAAACTATATATATAGTTTTCTATATATAAACAACCCTGAATCACATGACTCCATTCATATGACATTCTGGAAAAGGTGAACTTATTAGGGACACAGACCCTCTTAGTGACTATCAGGGACTGGGTGTGGAGAGAGAGGACTGACAACAAAGAGACATGAGGAAACTTTCTGATGTGATGAGCATGTTCTGAAAGTGGATTGTGTGATTCTAAAACTCATATAACTATACACTTTTAAAAGGTGAATTTTATTTGATCTAAATTATAACTCAATAAATTCAACATTAAAACTTTTATTTTGTTTTAAAGGCCCAAATGTAGCCACAGGTTTAAATACCAAAAGAATATAACATCCCCACTTATAGTTTAAAATATTTTCATTTATTTAATCAGTTTCTCTGCAAAACTGTTTAAGAACTTTTTCATTAATAAGTTTAGTTAAAGCTAAGCACCAGGGCTTCCCTGGTGGCTCAGAGGTTAAAGCGTCTGCCCGCAATGCAAGAAACCTGGGTTCGATCCCTGGGTCGGGAATATCCCCTGGAGAAGGAAATGGCAACCCACTCCAGTACTCTTGCCTGAAGAATCCCATGGACAGAGGAGCCTGGAGAGCTACAGTCCACGGGGTCGCAAAGAGTTGGACACGACTGAGCGACTTCACTTTCACTTTCTTTTCTTTCAAGCAACAGATCAGCCATACAGCTAACAGAAGCAACAGTGGATTAGAAAAAAAATGCTACCTGTACACCTTAAACTAACAGAGTATTGTATATCAACTATGTGAAAGTGAAAGTATTAGTCACTCAGTCAAATCAGACTCTTTGGACCCCATAAACTGTTCGTAGCCCACCAAGCTCCTCTATCCACGGAATTCTGTAGGCAAGAATACAGGAGTGGGTTTCCATTCCCTTCTCCAGGGGATTTTCCCAACCCAGGGATCACACTCAGATCTCCCCTATTGCAGGCAGATTCTTTAGCATCTGCGCCACCAAGAAATCAACTATACTCCACTATAAAATAAAAATTGAACTAAAGAAAGAAGAAAGATATTACCCCTAGGCATTGTCTTTGAAAGACTTGCTTTAACCTTATCTTCTGTTTTATTTTGGCTTTTGCTTATGGCTATTTTTTGTCTTCTTACTGCATCACCATCTGCATTTTCTTGCTTCTTTAAAAAAAATAATTTTAAACATCCTTTATTAAGTCACTCATTCTATGTGACCATTTGTCACATTGCACTTTATGGGCTCCAGTTAGCGGTAATGTATTGTATTCTTAAAATTTTAAGAGAGTAGATTTCATGCTAAATGTTCTTACCACACCAAATAAAGTAAACACAAGGAAACTTTTGGAGGTGTTGTACGTATCTATTACCTTGATTGTGGTGATGGCATCACAAGTATTTTCATATGTCCAAATTAATCAAATAGTAACATTAAACATGTGCAATTAATTATATCTCAATAAAACTGTGAAAAAGGAAGCTGTTATATTAATATATCAGATTCAAAGTATACACATTTAGACTCCCTGCAGTGAGATTCCTCTGTCAACATCTTATCCCCTTGCATAAAGCAACAAACTACAAAGAGAGCAATTCAGAATGTGTGTTATTAGAGTTTTAATCATGTTGAGTTAGGAATCAACATTTAGTCTGCTAAAAGAAAGTTAAAGGTTTTTTCCACTGACAACCCAATTGCTTGTCACCACTATAATTCCAGTGACTGCATCAAATCCCTCCTTGTTGTTGTATTAAGTGCATGGCAACCTGCAAGGTGTTCAATTTCTCACCATCTGGAGCTAGCAGTGTTTAATGCTCACGGTAGACTGGCAAGCATTGAAAGGATAATATCCTAATAAAGAAAAGTAGAAAATGGGTGTGTCTTTATTATACAACAATCCAGAGCAATGCATAAGGGATAAACTGTTCATGTTTCTTTTTTTTTTTAACTTTTTCCTTTTATTTATTTATTTTTTAATTTATTATATTTATTTACTTATTTATTTTTTAACTTTATTTTACTTTACAATACTGTATTGGTTTTGCCATACATGAACATGAATCCACCATGGGTGTACATGAGTTCCCAAACATGAACCCCCCTCCCACCTCCCTCCCCATAACATCTCTCTGGGTCATCACTATGCACCAGCCCCAAGCATCCTGTATCCTGCATCAAACATAGACTGGTGATTCGTTTCTTACATGATAGTATACATGTTTCAATGCCATTCTCCTAAATCATCCCACCCTCTCCCTCCCACTAACAGTCCAAAAGTCCACTCTACACATCTGTGTCTCTTTTGCTGTCTCGCATACAGGGTCATCATTACCATCTTTCTAAATTCCATATATATGTGTTAGTATACTGTATTGGTGTTTTTCTTTCTGGCTTACTTCACTCTGTATAATAGGCTCCAGTTTCATCCATCTCATTAGGACTGATTCAAATGTATTATTTTTAATGGCTGAGTAATACTCCATTGTGTATATGTACCACAGCTTTCTTATCCATTCATCTGCTGATGGACATCTAGGTTGTTTCCATGTCCTGGCTATTATAAACAGTGCTGCAATGAACTTTGGGGTACATGTGTCTCTTTCTATTCTGGTTTCCTCCATGTGTATGCCCAGCAGTGGGATTGCTGGTTCATAAGGCAGTTCTATTTGCAACTTTTTAAGGAATCTCCACACTGTTTTCCATAGTGATTTTACTAGTTTGCATTCCCACCAACAGTGTTAAGAGGGTTCCCTTTTCTCCACACCCTCTCCAGCATTTATTGCTTGCAGACTTTTGGATCGCAGACATTCTGACTGGTGTGAGATGGTACCTCTTTGTGGTCTTGATTTGCATTTCTCTGATAATGAGTGATGTGGAGAATCTTTTCATGTGTTTGTTAGCCATCCGTATGTCTTCTTTGGAGAAATGTCTATTTAGTTCTTTGGCCCATTTTTTGATTGGGTTGTTTATTTTTCTGGAATTGAGCTGCATAAGTTGCTTGTATATTTTTGAGATTAGTTCTTTGTCATATGTTTCTAATATGGTTTGTTAATTAAGAAAATGGTAAGGGAAGAGATAAATGACCCTCATATTACATTGCAAATTAAAACTCCAACCTACTACTAGCATTCATTATCTTGCTTCTTAATTTAACATTGCTTTCTTCTCAAATGGAAGCTCTACATATATTCCTAATGTCTTACATTTCTTTTGATGATGAATTTCATATTTAGGCCTAAAAATCTATATACAGAACTTATTTTTAAATCACAAAACTGGATTTTAATGCTTGGCTGAGAATACAAATTTCTAAAAGAGTGTTTAACAAAGCCAGAGTCTTTTTTCAAGTCAGGATGAATGCATCCATTTGTATTTCCCCATGCACAATTCACTGAACTTCATTTGGAAAATGTCAAGGATAAATATTCTTCAAATGCTTCCATTAAACAGACAATAACCATAGCAACAGTGTATGGTTTGATTTTTACCTATATTTCTGAACTTTCTTCTTACAAATAAAATCATATTCAAAATGAGGTTGCAAATACTTGTATGCTTTTTATGCACTATTCATATAGGGATATTAAAACAGAGATATAACATACCTCCTAATGCATTACATTAGCACTGCCTTTGTCAAAAAAGCTTTTACAATAACCTTTTTTTAATTGTAGCATGTTTTAACTTGAAATCAACCATCTCCTCACTTGAGAATGCAAGAATATAACCCTTCTCTTAACATAAAATATTAGCTATTTCCCTTTTACAAATACATGCCCCCAAAAAAGAGAAGCTGGATTAAAATATGTCTTAGTTCTAAACACATGATGTTGAAGTGTAAAGAGAACTTATAGATCATTGACTCCTACAGAGATATTTTTCCAGAATAGGAAAAAAGACCAGTACCTATTACTGAGCCTAGAGGCAAAAGGTTGCATGCTTGCATGCTAAGCCACTTCAGTTGTGTCTGACTCTTTGCAACCCTATGGATTGTAGCCTACCAGTTTTCTCTATCTATGGGATTCTCTAGGCATGAATACTGGAGTGAGTTGCCATGCCCTTCTCCAGGGGATCTTCCGACCCAGGGATCGAACCCATATCTCCTGCATTGGCAGGCACATTATTTACTACTAGTGCCACCTAGGAAGCCCAGAGGCAAAAGGTTACCTTATTTCTAAAAAGAAAGTGACATAAAGAGAGTAATGAGCTACAGCACAATATTAAAAGAAAGAAAGAAAGAAACAATCAAAAAGTGGGCAGAAGACCTTAAATAGACAGTTTCTCCAAAGATGACATGCTGCTGCTGCTGCTAAGTCACTTCAGTCATGTCCGACTCTGTGCGACTCCATAGACGGCAGCCCACCAAGCTCCCCCATCCCTGGGATTCTCCAGGCAAGAACACTGGAGTGGGCTGCCATTTCCTTCTCCAATACATGAAAGTGAAAAGTGAAATTGAAGTCGCTCAGTCATGTCAGACTCTTAGTGACCCCATAGACAGCAGCCTACCAGGCTCCTCTGCCCATGGGATTTTCCAGGCAAGAGTACTGGAGTGGGTTGCCATTGCCTTCTCCGAAAGATGACATAAAGATGGCCAAAAAGCACACGAAAAGACGCTCAGCATCAGTAATTATTAGTGAAATGCGAATCAAAACTACAATGAGATACCACCTCACACTAGTCAGAAGGGCCATCATCAAAAAATCTACACATAATAAATGCTGAAGAGGGTGTGGAGAAAAGGACACTCTCTAACACTGTTGGTAGGAATGTAAATTGGTACATACCCTATGGAGAAAAGTATGGAGGTTCCTTAAAAATTAAAAATAAAGCTACCATATGATCCAGTGATCCTAATCCTGTGCATATATCTGGCAGAAGCCATAATTCAAAAAGATACACATGCATCCTAATGTTCATAACAACACTACTTACAATAACCAGGACATGGAAACAATCTAAATTTACATAGACAGAGGAATGGATAAAGAAGATATGGTACATATATACAATAGAATATTACTCAGCCATAAAAAGGAACAAAATAATTCTATTTGCAGCAACATGGATGGATCTAGAGGTTGTCATCCTGAGTGAAGTAAGTCAGACAGAGAAGGTAAAATATCATGTGATATCATGTGATATCACTTATATGTGGAATCTGAAAAATGGTATAAATGTAATTGTTTACAAAACAGTAATAGAGTCATAGATGTAGAAAACAAGCTTACAGTTACCAGGTTGTAAGGGGTGGGGGAGGGATAGATTGGGAGACTGGGATCAACATATACACACTACTATATACAAAATAGATGACTAATAATGACCTACTGAAGAGCATAGGGAATTCTATTCAATTAAGAGTGGATATATGTATATGTATAACTGATTTACTTTGCTGTACAGCAGAAACTAACACACTATTTTAAATCAACTCTACTGCAATAAAATTAAAACAAATAAAAACAAATAGAGCAACGAGCAAGCACACTTGGTGACTATTTCACGTTTTAAATCATGTTACTAATACAAAATAGGAAACTGAAAAAAGTCCATAAAAAAGTGGTCCTGCACTTCTAGAACATTAAAAATGCTGAGGTGAGCCCTTACAAAAAGAAATGTCACTGAGAAGTCCTTCTACAAAGCAGTTGGCTCCATTAATCAATATTTTTAATGGTTACTGAAGTCCATTCTCAACCATCAACTGAGAGAATTAGCACATATGGGGAATATTTTCATTGAGGTCAAGGGTTTTTTCTTCCTTCTCCTCAGTCCCCAGTGAAAGTGAAAGTGTTAGCCTCTCAGTCATGTCTGACTCTTTGCTACCCCATGGACTATAGCTTGCCAGTCCCAGTATGAAGCTAAAACACTACTAGACATGAAGTCTGAGAATTCGAAATACAAAAGTTTAATTTGCAGAGCTACCAAACAAGACTTCCAAAATCCCTGAAAATTTTTTTCTGTGAAAACATTTTATCAAATCAGATGGGATGCAGAACATACGGGAAGAACTACAAGAACCAGCAGTACCAGTAAAGGCAGGGTGACAGCTCTCAGATTCAAACCTTTGTCATTTTAAGAGAGGGAAAAAAAAAATCTTCAACTAAACTGAATCCATCTGGAAGGGAATTGCTATTGTATACAGCCGCTTTCTTAAAAATTAAATAATATACCCTGTTTTTTTTTTAAGACTACATGACATGTCAGCATGGATAAAAGCTCCAATTTTTCAGTACCCAAAGCCCATATTTGGTCATGGGTGGAATCAATTTAACAGTTTTCAATAACTGAACTTTGCCTTTCACAAAGTCTTCACAGAGCATGCAGAAAGCCTGTTATCCTGGATTTCCAAATGATGACCCAATTAAACTGATAGCTATTACAGAAGCCACGATACTCAAAGTAAAATGTTTTAATTGATTGTCAAAGCAATTGAACAATGACTTTTGCTGCCATTCCTGGTGAGCCAGGTCCAGAATTGTCTTTTTACTTTCACCAATGCAACTAATTTAGAGGAACAAAGGCACAATACACAGTGACTCTAAGAGAACATACAAAGTGAGCAGAAGTTTCAGTCTTTAAGTGTGGGCTAGTCAACCTAGGTTGTTTAGTTTCTCAACATCATTTTCTGAAATTCCATTTTGCCTTACAGAGTTTTGGCACAAATCTAAGGTCTATATTGCAACTACATTACAAACTTGCCAGTTATATTTACTTAATGTTTTCTGTATACAAAGATTCTGTGTTGAGACTATATTCTCAATTAAATACTTTTCTGGAAGAAGGAAATACTGCCACAATATATTCTAAACAATTATTTTAAAATCTGTCATTATAAGTCAGAAAGAGCTTGTGTTTTGACAGTAGCTGATAGTCAACAATTCTTGCTCCTATAAATGTTCCACAAGAGGTGTATGATTGGGGTTTGGGGTATAAACATTGCGAGGTGGTGAAAAGAACACTGAGCTCAGATCTCAGAGGCCTGGGGAAGGCTGAGCTTTGTGGGTACTTGCTCTGTAACCCTGGCCAAGTCACTTCTCCTTTCTGAATTGCAGATTACTGATTTAAGAAATGATGGAGTTAGATTATTTTTGAAGGTAGTGATTGTCTAATTACAAGAAATCACCCAGAAAACTTATTAAACATGTAGATCCATCAGCCCCATCTCTAGAGATTGCTTCAGGTGAGCTGTGCGATTGACACAAGAATCTGGATCATAAAAAGAGGCCATCTGAGGCAGATGTGTCCAGACTGCATTTTGAAAAAACAATGTACTAAAATATTTTGTTGATTAAAAGTTTCATAAATCTATGAGGGACAGATAAGAAGTAATGACTCAAAGAAAATAGAAAAGAAAATCATAATTATTGTACTCTGTCATAAATAGCTGGGGAGAAGCAATCTTGTACCACGTGCACTTATCTGTAGGATCAAATCTTAATGACAATAGACAATGTATTTATGCAACAATATCCTGATGAATTAAATTGCCACTGCCTTTTTGTCATTGTGCTAAGTTGCTTCAGTCATGTCCGACTCTATGTGACCCTATGAACTGTAGCCCACCAGGCACCTTTGTCCATGGGGTTCTCTAGACAGGAATACTGGAATGGGTTGCCATGCCCTCCTGCAGGGAATCTTCCCTACCCAGGGATCGAACCAGTATCTCCTGCATCTCCTGCATTGCAGGTGGATTCTTTACTGTTGAGCCACCAGGAAAATGGACCTATAGCCAGTAAATTCATTGGCTTAGATCACAGCCTAGAATGCAATGCCATGTCCTTTGGATGTGAGTATTGAGTATTATACTAGACTGCACTCATACTATCCATGTTTTTGAGGACTTTAAGTTATTTAGCACGAGGTTTGATGACTCCTTCTCTTCATGGGCTCTTCAGTGACCAGTAGGACAGTTTGGAGAAGGTCCTGGGCAGTGTGAGTGGTACTTCCCATTACCACAGAACAAAATGGAAGCATCTAACCACGGAGCTTGGTCTCAATAGCTCTACACATGGTGATGTTAATATTGACTCTGAATATGGAGATGATAGTCTCTTTGGAAAAGTATCCTTGTTGATCTATGAGAGAGACCAAGCAGGAACACTTTACTGCCTACACTCACTAAGGAAGAGGACTCACATAATGTTTTACAGCATGACCTTTATCTGAGTTAAAACAAATCTGATCTTCCTACTTTAATGTCTTCCTCTCCATAGAGAATGCCCTTCCCCACTTTACCATCTGTGTAAACCCATCTTCTCATAGAAGGTGCAGCTGCTGAAAGTTCTACTTCAACACCTAAGTATGACCAACCTTTCCTTTATATAAACTTTCGTAGGGTGAAGATTGTACTTCGAGGAGGTACTTTAAACCTTTGTGGATCTTGATGTCTTTATCTGTAGAAAACTTTGATGCTGCAACTCTGGCTATTTGTTGTTTTAGGTTGTTTTTTTTTATTAATTATACTATAGTTATAACTCTGTGTAAGCGTTATGTTTCACTTCCTTCTCTAGATTCTGAGCTCACTAATGGCAGGATTTATTCTGCATTCTTTGTCATAACTTCACTATCTTGCTTAGAATCTAGATTATAATAGGTACTTAGCAAATGTGTTTTTAAGAAATAAATTAGTGAATGAATGATGGATTAAGTAAATCCATGAGTCAAAGGTAGAAATCTTCCTAGAATTTTATTTTGGTTAAAAGTTACCATTGTAAACAGAAGATTTTTATTCTTAGTCACATGGGATAAAAAACCAGTTCAGACATGAGGCTGTCACAAAGTAAGCATGCCCTTGGTGAAAACAGACCAGAGAATGCCTTACCCTCGTCTGAGTGCTGAAGAGGAGTTGTTATATCAAATGCAAATCTGAGAATATTCTCCAAAGTTAACTGAGCAAGTTGCGGGCAAAACAATTTAACTTTCATTTGACTGCTCTTCAAACTCACTCCGTAGTGACAGTTCTGTTACATGTTGTGAAGCCTGCAGTGAAAATGCCTACAATTGTCCTTCTTCTGGAGGGGGTAAAAGTTAATTCACCTGAGACCCGTTTTACTGCCACACAGGTAAACATTTGACAGCATGGTGCTGGAAAAGCTCTTCAAGTATGCTACTCAAATTCCCTCAAACTTGAGAGAGAACTATTTTGATGCCCAGGGGTACTTTTGTGGTTATTAAAGAAGAAAATGTTCGAGTATTGTTGTTGCATACATATTAAATATTAATCTACAAGGAATGGTATATTAGTAGGTGTGTTTAGTTTTCCTTGCCAAATAACAATCAAAAGTATATGAGGAAACTACAATGAAAAGAAAAATTCATACCAGTAAGGCAGAATTTTTCTTTTATAAGGTTTGTTTAATTTAAAAAAAAATCAGATGATCCCAATTTCCCTCTTCTATACACCAAAACACTCAAAAAAGGGACGATATTGAAACACATTAAATCAAAAATATATTTGAAGATATTGGCTTGCAACTTACTATCCAGATTGTCAGTTCAGAAAGAGATTTAAATGAAATGTTAATCATCTAACATTTGGAAGCAATTTGTGAATATAAAAATCTGGAAGTTATTCAAAAGTATGCCCTTTAGGCAATATAGATTTGAATACTGTTTTTCACGTCTGTGGACTGGAGATTTTCATAATCTTGTTATTTTACAGAAACAGTTATGTCAGAGATGAAATAGATGAAATATAATGTATTGATATTATAATTTAAAATATGCAAATACATACCATATATATGTATGCATGGGTATATTACATATATATTCGCACACATACTTTTATGGAAACTTCAATAAAATACAAATTTTTTTGTTAATGTTGATAATCTAAGTGGAAGAAATCATCATTTTTCCTTTTAACACTAAATATGGTCAGTTCTGAAAGAGATGGGAATACCAGACCACCTAACCTCCCCCTTGAGAAATCTGTATGCCGGTCAGGAACTAACAGTTAGAACAGGACATGGAGCAACAGACTGGTCCCAAATAGGAAAACGAGTACATCAAGGCTGTATATTGTCACCCTGCTTATTTAACTTATATGCAGAGTATATCATGACAAACGCTAGGCTGGAAGAAGCACAAGCTGGAATCAAGATTGCAGGGAGAAATATCAATCACCTCAGATATGCAGATGACACCACCCTTATGGCAGAAAGTGAAGAGGAGCTAAAACGCCTCTTGATGAAAGTAAAAGAGGAGAGTGAAAAAGATGGCTGAAAGCTCAACATTCAGAAAACGAAGATCATGGCATCTGGTCCCATCACTTCATGGGAAATAGATGGGGAAACAGTGGAAACAGTGTCAGACTTTATTTTGGGGGGCTCCAAAATCACTGCAGATGGTGACTGCAGCCATGAAATTAAAAGACGCTTCCTCCTTGGAAGAAAAGTTATGACCAACCTAGATAGTATATTCAAAAGCAGAGACATTACTTTGCCGACTAAGGTCCATCTAGTCAAGGCTATGGTTTTTCCTGTGGTCATGTATGGATGTGAGAGTTGGACTGTGAAGAAGGCTAAGCGCCAAAGAATTTATGCTTTTGAACTGTGATGTTGGAGAAGACTCTTGAGAGTCCCTTGGACTGCAAGGCGATCCAACCAGTCCATTCTGAAGGAGATCAACCCTGGGATTTCTTTGGAAGGAATGATGCGAAAGCTGAAGCTCCAGTACTTTGGCCACCTCATGTGAATAGTTGACTCATTGGAAAAGACCCTGATGCTGGGAGGGATTGGGGGGCAGGAGGAGAAGGGGAAGACAGAGGATGAAATGGCTGGATACCATCACCGACTCGATGGATATGAGTTTGAGTGAACTTAGGGAGTTGGTGATGGACAGGGAGGCCTGGCGTGCTGCGATTCATGGGGTCGCAAAGAGTTGGACATGACTGACCAACTGAACTGAACTGAACTGAACTGAAGAGATTAGCTGAGAGTGGGGGGTAGTTCAATGTTGACCTATCTCAGCTACGGGAAAACGATTTTTATGAGTACCTTATTTGTACTTATGGCTCAAGAACAGAATTTTGTATAAAAAGCAGCAAGTTGAACACCTCAAATAAGGTACCCTTACTGAAAGATTTCCTGCTCATTTGGCTTACTCCTCTCTAATATTGAATTTAGTTTCTATTCTCCTTATTACATGGCAAATTCTATGAGAGCAAAGTATCTGGAAGTGTGTCATTTTTCCCCACAACTGAGTCTGTTGTGTCTATTACAGTGCTTGACACATAGCAGGTGCTCAATAATTATTATATTAAGTATGATATTTATATATTATTGTCAGTATATGTAACATGTACATGAAACTGTTGACTTACACACTCATTAATCCCATTAGCCACCTCTCAGCTCCTGCTTCAGATACTTTCTAGGTGCACAGTAAACAGTAACTGTATATTCTTTATATTATTAGGATGAGGCAGTAGGAGTGCACTTCAGTTCAGTTCAGTTGAGTTCAGTCGCTCAGTCATGTCCAACTTTTTGTGATCCCATGAATAACAGCACACCAGGCCTCCCTGTCCATCACCAACTTCTGGAGTTCACTCAGACTCACGTCCATCGAGTCAGTGATGCCATCCAGCCATCTCATCCTCTGTCGTCCCCTTCTCCTCCTGCCCCCAATCCCTTCCAGCATCAGAGTCTTTCCCAATGAGTCAAAACTTTGCATGAGGTAGCCAAAGTACTGGAGTTTTAGCTTTAGCATCATTCCTTCCAAAGAAATCCCAGGGCTGATCTCCTTCAGAATGGACTGGTTGGATCGCCTTGCAGTCCAAGGGACTCTCAAGAGTCTTCTCCAACACCACAGTTGAAAAGCATCAATTCTTTGGCGCTCAGCCTTCTTCACAGTCCAACTCTCACATCAATACATGACCACAGGAAAAACCATAGCCTTGACTAGACGGACCTTAGTTGGCAAAGTAATGTCTCTGCTTTTGAATATGCTATCTAGGTTGGTTATAACTTTTCTTCCAAAGAGTAAGTGTCTTTTAATTTCATGGCTGCAGTCACCGTTTGCAGTGATTTTGGAGTCCAAAAAAACAAGGTCTGACACTGTTTCCACTGTTTCCCCATCTGTTTCCCATGAAGTGATGGGACCGGATGCCATGATCTTCGTTTTCTGAATGTTGAGCTTTAAGCCAACTTTTTCACTCTCCTCTTTCACTTTCATGAAGAGGCTTTTTAGTTCCTCTTCACTTTCTGCCATAAGGGTGGTGTCATCTGCATATCTGAGGTTATTGATGTTTCTCCCGGCACTCTTGATTCCAGCTTGTGTTTCTTCCAGTCCAGCGTTTCTCATGATGTACTCTGCTTAGAAGTTAAATAAGCAGGGTGACAATATACAGCCTTGATGTACTTCATTTCCTATTTGGAACAGTCTGTTGTTCCATGTCCAGTTCTAACTGTTGCTTCCTGATCTGCATACAGATTTCTCAAGAGGCAGGTCAGGTAGTCTGGTATTCCCATCTCTCAGAAGTTTCCACAGTTCATTGTGATCCACGCAGTCAAAGGCTTCAGCATAGTCAATAAAGCAGAAATAGATGTTTTCCTGGAACTCTCTTCCTTTTTCGATGATCCAGCAGATATTGGCAATTTGATCTCTGGTTCCTCTGCCTTTTCTAAAACCAGCTTGAACATCTGGATGTTCATGGTTCATGTATTGCTGAAGCCTGGCTTGGAGAATTTTGAGCATTACTTTACTAGCATGTGAGATGAGTGCAATTGTGTGGTAGTTTGAGCATTCTTTGGCATTTCCTTTCTTTGGGATTGGAATGAAAACTGACCTTTTCCAGTCCTGCACCCATTGCTGAGTTTTCCAAGTTTTCTGGCAGATTGAGTACAGCACTTTCACAGCATCATCTTTCAGGATTTGAAACAGCTCAATTGGAATTCCATTACCTCCACTAGCTTTGTTCGTAGTGATGCTTTCTAAGGCCCACATCACACCATTGTGATTATCTGGGTCGTGAAGATCTTTTTTGTACAGTTCTTCTGTGTATTCTTGCCACCTCTTCTTAATATCTTCTGCTTCTGTTAGGTCCATACCATTTCTGTCCTTTATCGAGCCCCTCTTTGCATGAAATGTTCCCTTGGTATCTCTAATTTTCTTGAAGAGATCTCTAGTCTTTCCCATTCTGTTATTTTCCTCTATTTCTTTGCATTGATCGCTGAAGAAGGCTTTCTTTTCTCTTCTTGCTATTCTTTAGAACTCTGCATTCAGATGCTTATATCTTTCCTTTTCTCCTTTGTTTTTCCCTTCTTTTCTTTTCAGAGCTATTTGTAAGGCCTCCCCAGACAGCCATTTTGCTTGTTTGCATTTCTTTTCCATGGGGATGGTCTTGATCCCTGTCTCCTGTACAATGTCACAAACTTCATTCCATAGTTCATCAGGCACTCTGTCTATCAGATCTAGGCCCTTAAATATATTTCTCACTTCCACTCTATAATAATAAGGGATTTGATTTAGGTCTTACCTGAATGGTCTAGCGGTTTTCCCTACTTTCTTCAATTTATGTCTGAATTTGGTAATAAGGAGTTTATGTTCTGAGCCACAGTCAGCTCCTGGTCTTATGTTTGTTGACCCCCCTACTTTCTTCAATTTGAGTCTGAATTTGGTAATAAGGAGTTCATGATCTGAGCCATAGTCAGCTCCTGGTCTTGTTTTTATTGACTGTACAGAGCTTCTCCATCTTTGGCTGCAAAGAATATAATCAATCTGTTTTCGGTGTTGACCATCTGGTGATGTCCGTGTGTAGAGTCTTCTCTTGTGTTGTGAGAAATATATTTAAGGGCCTAGATCTGAGTGCCTGATGAACCATGAAATGAGGTAATGCAGTAAACTATTGTTTAACAGAAATCCAAATATTAATCCTTATATAACACTCAAATATACACCTTATTGTGTCTAAGTAGGATAGTGCCCTCAACAACGTGAAAATACATGTACCAAAATTTCTTTTCCATTCAGTGAAAACTACCAGTCCAGAGATGAATAGAAAGGCAGTGAATAAAGTTTTGGAGCAATCCAGTTCAACCTAGGGCTGGAGGGAGTGTGAGGGTAACAGGCAGGAGGACTAGGGTTCCCCAAACAGAGAAAATAGGCTGCAAGTGTCAGACTTTGTTCCTCTCAAGCAACAGGAGGAAACAAACTGCAAATCTCAGATTGTTTCCCCTTCTCAATACAAAATCAAAAGGAGGTATGTTTTAAAATTCTGTGTTGCCATGAGGACACCTGGTTCCACCTGAACTTCACTTTTCTCAAGCTATGAGCTAACCAATGTGGTTTTTCTTATGGAAATGTTTTTCTTGAGCTATGTTAATGAACTATTTATTTACCTTAGGCTCTGTCTTTCTTCAAATCAGTTCCACCTAAGACTCAGAACCTACTTGACAAACCAGTATGTTTTACTCAACAAACCAATAGGTTTTCTTCATGTAAAAGTTCTTTTAAGCTATGTTAATGAGACTATGTGTTTGCTAGGAACCCTGCCTTTCTTTAAGATTTATGTCAATCGTTTTATGGCCTGGGATGACTCACTTTGTGCCAATGCTATCTCAAAATGCATGTTGTGGGTGAGGGGCCTGGTGCCATTCTCTGAGTTTTGAGACATTTTCTTTCTCTAATTCAGTTCAGCCCAGTCGCTCAGTCGTGTCCAACTCTTTGTGACCCCATGGACTGCAGCATGCCAGGCCTCGATGTTCATCAACAACTCCCAGAGTTTACTCAAACTCACATCCATCAACTCACGCCATCCAAAAATCTCATCCTCTGTCATCCCCTTCTCCTCCTGCTTTCAGTTTTTCCCCAGCATCAGGGTCTTTTCAAATGAGTCAGCTCTTCACTTCAGGTGGCCAAACTATTGGAGTCTCAGCCTCAACATCAGTCCTTCCAATGAATATTCAGGACTGATTTCCTTTAGGATGGACTGGTTGGTACTCTTTGCAGTCCAAGGGACTCTCAAGAGTCTTTTCCAACACCACAGTTCAAAAGCATCAAATCTTTGGCACTCAGCTTTCTTTATACTCCAACTCTCACACCCATACATGACTACTGGAAAAACCATAGCTTTGACTAGACGGGTCTTTGTTGGCAAAGTAATGTCTCTGCTTTTTAACATGCTGTCTAGGTTGGTCATAGCTTTTCTTCCAAGGATCAAGTGTCTTTTAGTTTCATGTCTGCAGTCACCATCTTCAATGATTTTGGAGCCCCTCCCCCCTAAAAAAAGTCTGCCACTGTTTCCATTGTGTTCCCATCTATTTCCCATGAAGTGATGGGACTGAATGTCATGATCTTAGTTTTCTGAACGTTGAGTTTTAAGCCAACTTTTTCACTCTCCTCTTTCACTTTCATCAAGAGTCTCTTTAGTTCTTTCCTTTCTGCCATAAGGGTGGTATCATCCGCATATCTGAGGTTATTGATATTTCTCCCGGCGATCTTGATTCCAGCTTGTACTTCATCCAGCCCAGCATTTCTCATGATGTAATCTGCATATAAGTTAAGCAGAGTGACAATATACAGCCTTGACGTACTCCTATCTCAATTTGAAACCAGTCTGTTGTTCCATGTCCAGTTCTAATTGTTGCTTCCTGACCTACATACAGATTTCTCAGGAGGCAGGTAAGGTAGTCTGATATTCCCATCTCTTGAAGAATTTCCCACAGTTTTTTTGTGATTCACACAGTCAAAGGCTTTGGCGTAGTGAATAAAGTAGAAGTAGACTTTTTTTTTTTTTTTTCTGAAATTCTCCTGCTTTTCGATGATCCAATGGATGTTGGCAATTTGATCTATGGTTCCTCTGCCTTTTCTAACTCCAGCTTGAACATTTAGAAGTTTACAGTTCACGTACTATTGAAGCCTGCTAGTAGGTATATAACTTCCTGCTAAAGACTACCAGGAGGTCACTCTTTCTGCCCCCTTCTCATGTCTATGTCAGAAGCTTTCTCTATCTCTTTTATACTTTAATAAAGCTTTATTACACAAAAGTTCTGAGCCATCAAGCTTGTCCCAAGATTGAATTCTTCTCCTCTGGAGGGCAAGAATCCCAGTGTCTTTCATGGCTCAGCAACAACCTTCCAGGAAGCTCATTTTAATTCCCTAATTATCACTGGTCCACATCTTCAGGCTTATAGTTCTCCCTGAGGCTCCTGGTTATTTTTCCTAATACATATCCCAGTCTTGTTAATCAAACAAGTCCTTTATATTAAATAGAAAACTCATCATAAAATTGAAATTGCATTGAATTTATTTTAGCAGAGGTTGGAAGCTACTTTCTTTCTTTTTTTTAATAGGAGAAAAAGAAATTTAATTTCATACATACAGAATTTCCAGAAACACACAAAAGTCTTTCCTGGTGGCCATGTAATTGAACCTTATACACCATGAGCTTCAATTGAGTGAAGGAGAAGTGGCTACAGGTCTGGGGTTTCAAAGCGAAGGAAGATAAAACCCAAGAAGACAAGAGCCGGTGTTTGGTAGATATATGTTTGTGAGGAAGTGCACATAAACTTTTCTGATATAAAAAGTTACTTTGGTATAAGCTTTCTGCTGGTACAAGCCCTTCATCTAAATTCTTTTTTTGTTTAATTTTAATTTTTACTTTATTTTACTTTACAATACTGTATTGGTTTTGCCATACATTGACATGAATCCACCACGGGTGTACATGAGATCCCAAACATGAACCCCCCTCCCACCTCCCTCCCCACAACATCCCTCTGGGTCATCCCCTTGCACCAGCCCCAAGCATGCTGTATGGGAGAATGGCATTTACATTCTTTTAAAGGCAGGTAAGAAGGAGGTGAAAACCTCTTCTTGAGTCTAGAGGACTTTGACTTTGCTCAGAGTAATC
Source organism: Capra hircus (assembly GCF_001704415.2). Lineage (NCBI taxonomy): Eukaryota > Metazoa > Chordata > Mammalia > Artiodactyla > Bovidae > Capra > Capra hircus. The sequence continues at coordinate 5,806,047 of NW_017189517.1, forward strand.
CACATGTCAAAGTGACAACTTCTGGGGTCACATGTTTTGCTCTCTGTCACCCTAAAGCAATGTCTAGACTCTTGTCACTTTTGAACCCATGTCAACACAAAGTGAGTCACTTCAAATACTGCCCCCGAAAGGGTCATCTTCTAGCTCATTCATCTCAGGTGACCATAGAGGGTAATAGGCAAGACAGATTCTCCCAAATTCAACACAGAGAAGAGCCAGGCATTTGACGTTCTAGTCAAAAGATGAAATCTCCATCCTTCCAGAAACTACATTCTAATAACTAACTTCAGGGAGTAATTTGCTTAGGTTTTAGCACTGGGATAGGCCCACATCTTCTGAGTTATAATGTATTCACCTATCATATTTAGTGGCAAAAGGAAAAAATGATCAATCCTTCCATTTAGACATTAACAAAAAAATTCTGCAATTTACTGAAGTTTACATAAAAGTATGTTTGTGAATATATATATAATATACCCATGCATACATATATATGGTATGTATTCACATATTCTAAATTAGATCAATCAGTCTATATTAAATTAGAACATCAATAAATTATATGTCATCTATTTCATCTGTGTTGTCTGTACTGTCACCTTCATCTCCATTTGTGTGGTTTGAATCTCTACAGGTACAATTTGCAAGGCATCACAGGTTATACTATCATGTAATGCCATTATTTTATTTTACAGATGAGAAAACTGAAGCCATAGAAGAGAATAACATGTCATAGAAAAGCCATGATTCATTCCAGTTCTCTTGATGCTCATTTAAGCATTCTTTCTATTGTTTAATGATTCTAGATGGATAAAAAAGCATTTTCCTGTCCTCATTTGAATTACGTATATATATTCAGAAATTATGAAACTAGTGATTCCTGAGAACTTAGAGATCATGTAGCCTACTGTTTCTCAACAGGAATCTATGAACTAGATATATTATAACACTTGCTCCTTAGAGATTCTCATTCTATGAGACTGGGGTGGTGGAGATAAAATTCTTTATTTTTTTAATTTCCAGAAGATTCTCCTACACATAATGACTTGGAAACCTCTGATCTAATACAACTTAACTTGGACAGATGTAATGACAGACATCTAAAAAGGAGAAGGAATCTTGCTTTTGCAAACAATTTCTTCAGTTCAGTTCAGTCACTCAGTCATGTCCGACTCTTTGCGACCCCTTGAATCCCAGCACACCAGGCCTCCCTATAAGGGGCTCAAGTCACTCACACTTGACTTTTGCATTGTTATTTACAACTGCAGCACTATGTGCTATGTCTACAGATTAGAACTTTTCAGCACGGAAGAGCTATGTTAGGGAAGTAGGAAAAGCAGCACAGTATCCTAGAGCAAATCCAACAGCAGATTGTGAATTCGGTCCCAAATGCCATTTGAACACAAATGTTTTCTGCTTCTGTTGCTACTACTTATATAAGTTATGCTGTTGGACATATTCAAAAAGGCAAAACAACAACAACAACAACAAAACTTCAATTAGAAGATGGTGATGGCCGACATTGCCATCACTGAATTTAAAGAAATAGCCATGGATAAGGTCATTAAGTCAAAGTTGGATTTTGAATTATAATCAGATTCCCAAGGGCCCTGGGGCAGATTATTCAGGTCTTTGTGGATTGTTCTCAGCTACATGCCAGTTATTAAGAATGTAGGATGTACTTTAATATTCATGGGCAGTTTTGGGGCTGTAACTTAAACTCATTTTAGAGGCTGATATACAGATTTCAATTGCCTATGTCAGTACCTCCAGATATATATCTGCATATTATTTTCCTTAATGATGTTCACTTGTATATGCCTGGCACAACCATAAAGCATTTCATAGTCAGATAAGGGAATAGAACTGCTCATATAGGTTTGAAATAAAAGATAAAGTTCACTAACTGCTATATGTGTTCAGAGATAGGAACTATCACAGTCAGTTTGTAAGATATAAAGGGAAAGGTTGATGAAGGTTGATGATATATGAGGTAAGGCTTGGAAAATAAGTAGTGAACAGAAGGACAGCAGGGGAGAGAGAGAGAGAATGAGAAAGAGAAATAGAGAGGAATAGAGAGAATAAGAGCATCTGTTTCAGGCACAGGGAGCTGTATGGGCAATGCCATGGGTGTACTGGAGTATAAAATATATTAGGTCAAAATAACTCAGAGAACTTCACTTTGCATACCTTCTCTGAAAGATATTTCTACCCTTTCGGTTCCCTTGAGAAATTTTCTAATGAAAATTCCTATCTTATATGTATTACTAAATCGTAATGGTTTTAAGAGATAGTTGGTCAACAGAGAGGTGTACAAAAACATTACTAATAGCCACATGTGCTATCAACAAAAGCTTAGAACTCTGACAATGATGTAGTGACATGAGGGCAGAACAGTAGGATTAAAGAAAATGGAAAAAAAAGGATTTGAAATCAGAGCGACAGAATTTGAGTCTCTTCTCTGTTAGTAATTAATAGTATGATCTTTGCTTTTATTCAGTGTCTCCTGGATCTCAATTCATTTATAAAAAGAGAATGAAAATGCCTACCCTATCTAGCTTTTTAGGTTGCTGTGAGGATCAAATCAGATAAGTGCAAAATTAGGTGTTAATATGGAATATAATTATTACTAGTATAATAATGGTGATTTAAAAATTAATAGTATTTAAAGATTTTTATACCTATGCCAAATGAGGGTTTTTTCATTCTTTTTAAAAGCATTAATCTTGTAATATCAGAAACACATTTCTAAGATGAGTCACTGGTATAAGGATCACATTCTAATTCAAAAGTCCTTTCTGGATGGCTTAGAGACATTTAACTGTTAATGTAAGTATGAAAGGCCAGGAACCTGAATCATTGATGGGGAAAAAGAATCAGTTTGGGGACATCAATTAGACTTTAGTAGCTGATCTCATCTGGCAACAGGAGCTGGGCACAATGACTCTCCTTGCATCCTTTGGTTTCAAGTGTATTCCTATTATCATCTAATCCCTAAAGCTGAGTTTGGAAAGATGACATTGTTACTCAGGATGGCTTCAAACAAGCTCCCATTTTTAAAGTTTCAAGCAGGAAGCATTGTCATGCGGCCATCATACTATTTTATCTGCAAAATATGCTACAAATATATTTTCTCAGTAATTTGATTTTGGTTTTGCTCCGGGCTTTTTTTTTTTTTTTTAAGAAAGAGAGATGATACTGTCTTTAATAAAATTAGACAAAGAACATTTTCAAATAACCAAACAAAGAAATGTCACTAGGCAACAAACATTTGGAAGCATGTTCAACTCTCACTAATAGTCAAAGGAATAACATGTAAATCACCGAGATAGTGTTTCAAATTATCAAACTGGAAATATTTAAAAGAAAAGTAAGTGGGCAAATTCATAACATCCTACAATGTAGAAATACTTAAATGAAGTATGGTAAAGTAATTAAAATGTGTTCTAAAACATAGATGGCAATGAAGAAACGATCCCAATAAAATGCATGAGAATTGTCAGACATGTAATAGATCATGTGGAAGGAGTTAATAACAGTCATTTCTGGAAGGTTGTGTTACAGTCTTTTATTTTTAAACTGAGTTTCAAATTTTCTCCAATGAATATTACCATTATTATTAGTAAATAGTTTAAAATGTACATATGCACTCATGCACACTTAAGAATCATCTTCTAAAGTTGCTTCTTTCTGTTATATTAAATATGCAATATACCCAATATGACAGCCACATTCTTTTAAAAAAAAAATTGTATCTTATTGTGGTAAGAACACAACATAAGATCTACTGTTTTAACAAATTTTAAGTATACAATAAAGTTTTGTTGATTATACGTACATTGTCATACAGCAGGTTTTTAAATTATTCACCTTACTTAATTGAAACATTGAGCATTATGTTATGAAACATGCCTATTATTATGTTGATTAATAACTGGCCATTCTCCCCTCTTCCACTCTCTAATAAGCACCATTGCAGTATTTGATTTTTATGATTTGGCTATTTTAGTTACCATCCCTGGTGGCTCAGACGGTAAAGAATCTGCCTGCAATATGGGAGACCTGGGTTTGATCCCTGGATTGGGAAGATCCCCTGGAGGAGGGGATGGCAACCCACTCCAGTATTCTTGCCTGGGGAATCCCCATGAACAGAGGAGCCTGGTTGGTTACAGTCTAAGGGGTCACAAAGAGTCGAACATGACTGAGCGACTAAGGACATATATAAATGAAATCATGCAATACTTGTCTTTCTGTGTCTAGCTTGTTTCTCACCACATAACGTCCTCAATATCTATCCATGTTGTAGCATACTGCAGAATTCCCTCCCCTTTTAAGATTGAATAATATTCCTTAGCATGTCCATATAGTCACCCCTCCATATCTATGGGTTCCGTGTCTGCAGACTCAATCATCCAATAAAGATTGGTTGAATCTGGGGAATGTAGAACCCATGGATATGGAGGGCCACTTGTACTACAACATATATAAAATTCATTTGAACGTCAGAAGATTTGGTACCTTCATGGCTTTCTGGAACCAATCCCCTATGGAAAGACTACTACATTTGCTTTATCCATTCATCTATCAGTGGACATTTAAGTTGTTTTATGCCTTGGCTTCCCTGGTGGTTCAGATGGTAAACAATCTACCTGCAATATGGGACACCTGGGTTCAATCCCTGGTTCAGGAAGATACACTGGAGAATGGAGTGACAACTCTGTACCACTTCTCTGTACTGTTTTGGTGAGTCCAGAACCAGAAAAAAAAAAAAAAAAGAAATTAGTTGAACTGACAAAAGAATTCAAGAATATCTCCTACTGTTTTGACTGCAAACTCTATTTTGCCTTCCCTAAATTAGCTCAGAGGCTACCATGAACCTAGCACTGCAGATGGTACCCAATGCAGAGCTGTCTTTTCAGAACTTGAGAAAGTCAAATGAGCAGCAATGAGGTAGGCCGAAGTATAAATGCGAAATGACTTCAAGGATAAATTGTGGTGGGCTCTAAGTTCCTTACCTATGAGTACAGACTAAATTTATTGGCAGGGTAGAGCTATTGAAAAACCAATCTCTGTTAAGTTGTATGTACAACTCAACCAGAGTCAATTGGCAATAGCTTAAAACGTTAGTCAGTGAATACTAGCAAGTATGTGGCTGCTGCCTGGAACATTCAAGGATGTTCATGTAGTATCCTAACAGTCTAGTAGCAAAATACAGTATTTAAAGGAGGATAAATGTCAGAAGAGAGTATAATTCAGAGACAGAACCTGATTACAAATTGAGTAAAATCTGAATGTAGAAGTTAACTTGAGGGAAATCTTACTGCCCCAAAACAATGGCACCATTTGAGCGATAATGACTTCAATGAGCTAAAATACATAAGATGGAGGAAAATACAAAAATTTGTAACATTTCTTTACAAACCACTAAAATTTGCTAAAGCAGCAATTCTTTGTACTGAAAAATGATGAATAATATGAGGAATAATCAAGCATTTGTCCTTCCTTTCCAGAATATTTCAGGGTCAACAGTTTATGAAGAATAGTGCTCTTTAAAAAAAAAGTTACCAGTGATAAACTCGAGGAATATATAATGAGAAAATATTCATTCTGTAACCCCTAAACGAATGATACATCCTGACAACAATAATCAACTGATGCTATAATCGTTAGGTGACCTGTTGAAACACTTGAGAGAATCAAGCAATATAACCTGAGCCCACACTGACAGTTTGATTACTGAAAGTAGAACAATCAAACAACATGTGATTCAATAGGAAGTAAACAACACCACCCACTTAAGATTCTTGCTGAAAACTGAGCCAAAATACATTTAAGCCTCTAGATCTACCTACACATTTCTGGGAATTAAAAGGATTAGAAGAACACATTAGATGATGTCATAAGGAAGCAATCTACCAAATTCAGAATGTGCATCTTTCTATAGGACTTATGACCTATATTCTCCCTGAATCAATTGCATGATGTGGTTATCATCAGTGGGGAGGAGGACAATAATAGAATAAAAGTTAATCAGTAAACAAATAAACAAAACACATATTGTCTAGATCCTGTTTGGATCCTGCTTAATACTTCCATGGAAATATATATTTGGTAAAGTCAAGAAAATTTGAGTACAGATGGTATTAGATAATATTAAAGAATTTAAATGTTTATTGGGTTAGTTTATCAATGTCATTAGGTGTTGCAATGACAGTGATTGTGCAAAACCTATTTTAAACACTCTTATCAGCTAAATATTTTTATCATTCTTATTGGAGTAGAAACTCCAATACTTTGGCCACCTGATGCAAAGAACTGACTCATTGGAAAAGATCCTGATGCTGGGAAAAACTGAAGGTTGAAGGAGAAGGGGACAACAGAGGATGAGATGGTTGGATGGCATCACTGACTTGCTGGACATGAGTTTGAACAAGCTTTGGGAGTTGGTGTTGGACAGAGAAGCCTGGCATTCTGCAGTCCATGGGGTTGCAAAGAGTTGGACACAACTGAGCAACTGAACTGATCAGCTAAAGATGTATATTTAAATATTTTCTGGTTTAATAGCATAATACTAGAACCTATTTTAAACCTCTCTTTATTTAATAAAATAAAAAAGACTAGTGGAGAATCAAAGAATCAAGATTCAAATGTAGCGATGATTGTTGAAGATATGTGATGGGTGCATGGTGATCAATTATACTGTTCTCTTTACTCTTGTGTACATTAAATTTTTTTCATAATAAAGTATTTTTAAAATACTGAAAATGAGTACAGATTCAGAAATGGATTAACTAGAGCATAACAGAAGAGATGCTACAGGACAGCTAATCAGAGATGCCTCTTCTAAATGTTTCCATGTGATTCAGTATTTCCTCTGTCATAGCCCTTGTTACTCTATATAATACTCATCTAGTTATACGCTAGTTTCCATATATTATGTGCTAGTTATTTTCCATTTGTCATTATAGATTGATCAATTTGTTATCCCTCTCCATCTTATGTGTTCCAGAAAACCTGGCTTGGTTGGGATTCCTTGCCCTCTGACTTCCGGTTGGTTCTAATTAAAGGAAGATACTGGCAAGCTATCTGATGGTGGAAGGAGAGAGGTCACTGTATTAATTCCTCTCCTTCTCTCACTTCTGTGTTGCAGGTGCTCCAGGGTCCATTCTTTTATTTGTAACAGCTCCTCTGTTCAAAACTCTCCAATACAGGGCTTACACTCTGAGTTCTGGAAAGGACTCTCTCCCTTTGTAACTTTATAATCTTGCTAACCAAGTATGCTTTCCCCTACTTTGTTGTTCTGGACCCTGCCCATATTTTTGTATCTTTGTTCAGCATAATTGCTTGAATGGCCCCTTTAGAGTGTGCCATCTGTTTCTTGTTAGGACCTTGAATAATACAGGTTATAAGCTTCACTGGAGCTTGGAAATGGTCTCTATCTTTTGTTCATTATGATTGTGATACCTACAATACATGACTGTCTGGCACCTAGTAGACATAAAATAAAACATTAGTTAAAGGAAAATTAAAACGGACAGAATGACATAAATAAAATTCAACATTATTTTCTGATTTAAAAAATATAAAATAAGGGATAGAGAAATACATCATATTTTATTTTTAAAAGGCTCTGTCCATTAGTTTCAAGCAGAAAGTTAAAAACTTGGGGTACACTTGCATTTAGAATGTTATGAAGAAATTTGAAAAATTGATATTCAAACTGAAAAGGTGGGCTAAAATTTCATTATTTAAAATGGTATCTTAATAAAAATTCTAGTAAAACAATGTCAGTTCAGTTCAGTTCAGTTCAGTCACTCAGTCGTGTCCAACTCTTTGTAACCCCATGAATCGCAGCATGCCAGGCCTCTCTGTCCATCACCAACTCCCAGAGTTCACTTAAACTCATGTCCATCGAGTCGGTGATGCCATCCAGCCATCTAATCTTCCGTCGTCCCCTTCTCCTCCTGCCCCCAATCCCTCCCAGCATCAGAGTCTTTTCCAATGAGTCAATACTTCGCATGAGTAAGCCAAACTACTGGAGTTTCAGCTTTAGCATCATTCCTTCCAAAGAAATCCCAGGACTGATCTCCTTCAGAATGGACTGGTTGGATCTCCTTCAGAATGGACTGGTTGGATCTCCTTGCAGTCCAAGGGACTCTCAAGAGTCTTCTCCAACACCACAGTTCAAAAGCATCAATTCTTTGGCACTCAGCCTTCTTCACAGTCCAACTCTTACATCCATACATGACCACAGGAAAAACCATAGCCTTGACTAGATGGACCTTAGTCGGCAAAGTAATATCTCTGCTTTTGAATATGCTATCTAGGTTGATCTTAACTTTTCTTCCAAGGAGTAAGTGTCTTTTAATTTCATGGCTGCAGTCATCATCTGCAGTGATTTTGGAACCCCCCAAAATAAAGTCTGACACTGTTTCCACTGTTTCCCCATCTATTTCCCATGAAGTGATGGGACTGGATGCCATGATCTTCGTTTTCTGAATGTTGAGCCTTAAGCCAACTTTTTCACTCTCCTCTTTCACTTTCATCAAGAGGCTTTTTAGTTCCTCTTCACTTTCTGCCATAAGGGTAATGTCATCTGCATATCTGAGGTGATTGATATTTCTCCTGGCAATCTTGTTTCCAGCTTGTGTTTCTTCCAGTCCAGAGTTTCTCATGATGTAATCTGCATAGAAGTTGAAAAAGCAGGGTGACAATATACAGCCTTGACATACTCCTTTTCCTATTTGGAAACAGTCTGTTGTTAGTATTCCATAAAATAAAATCTGAGGACCATCATTTTGAGAAATGCTGAATAAGCAAATCACTGACATTCTTACCCTTTGAGTCATTCATTTATTTTATTTCTTTTTTGTACTTGAAAGTTACTTCAGGTGTTTATCTACTATTGTGATATGTACTTAGAATAAAATAATTAGCTCAGAGCTTATTTTGCATTGATTCTTTAACAGGTATATTATTTTAATCAAGAAAATAATCAAGTAACACGTGAGTTATTGAAGCCTAACCAGCTACTGAAGTTGGAGAAGTTTGTCAGAAGATAGGACACTATGGATGGTTCCTTCACCACAAATAGGGAAATAATATAAAATTCAAAATTATTAATATTTTAATATTGAATTAAATTATTGATTAATTAATTAAAAATCAGATGTGCCCTACTTTAATTATATCAGGAGTGTTTATTTTGATGAACTATTTATTAGATTGATTCCATGAAAGCTTTGATGGGGGAAGTGATAGAGAATTTTAATTTTCTTTTTGCTTATGTCCTTAAGCACTGTAAGTTTATGTAGTAATTGAAAGAAATTAAAGAAAAATAAGGAAATTTTATTTTAATTAGGTCAAAAAGCTGGTTTTTGAAACCTGTTGCAGAAATGAATTTAGCTACCTCTTATTTCAACAGTGACTTTGGAAGGAAAGAATTCTGAGGGGGCCACTAGAAGCATTTTACAAAGGAGTCATCCAGAAAAATCACCCTTGAAATCTTCCTAATTTGATTGCAAGTTCATTGTATACAAGTTTCCTGCTTTGTATAGCTTTGTAGTTATACTTCAGTGCCTAGGACAGCAGAAACACAAGGGAAGTACCCAACGTTTGAATATTTTAAAATATTTAGATTTTGTGTATATGCACATACACCTGTGTTTTTTGGTAATGAAAGATAGAATATACATAGATAAAGATGATTACTGCATTTGACTTTGGTGGAGGGCTTTTCTTCTGGTTACCATATTTTTAAAAATTTGTACAGAAATATTTCTCATGAGTTAAACTATAAATGGTGCATTATTTTATAGAAATTACAATGCCATCAGGCTGTTGGCTCAGGTTCCAAAATATTCTATATATGGAATTCTAAATCAATGAGAAAATGAATAACTAAATACTATGCTCATTATGAAATTTTATTTCCATTAAATCTCTAATCAATATTTTTATAGGTTTTAGCAGGTAGATGAATGAAAATGTTGTACCTTCACTGCTCCTCTTCAGAGTGTTTTAATAATAATTTATATAAAGTAAGTCAGATATCTGTTATGCTATATCTGGAATATCGTTTGAAGCTGTCTACACTAAGGAAAAAATCATTGTTGGCTATAACCAGTAGCACTTACAGAAGTGCTGGACAATGTCTTAATGACAGAGAAACAGTTCACCATTATTATTACTTAATAATATTGGGCAAATAGGTTGAAGTCAAATAATATATGACTCTGAATTCCATAATAAGTAATTTGGCTTCTATTTTACAAAGTAAGGAGCCATTGACTATTGCGAGGAGCAAAGCGAGATAAATCTACAATGACAAAAGAAAGAGAAACAAAATTATATGTTTTTGCTGAAGAAATGCTCAACAGTGAAGTAAAATTATTTATCTGTTCTTTAAAACAATCAACCAGTCTAGACATGAGAAACTCAATTTAAATAATAATAAAACACATCTCAGCTGTTGCTCAAGTCTCATTTCTTTGTTTCTCAGTTACAATCTGTGTTTATATCAACTTTTACAACATGCCACTGAAATTTCATTCTTTGCACATCCATGGTGGTTCCTTTGAGGAAATATGGAAAGGCAAATGGAAATATGATGAGGGAAAGAAATTGACGATTGACAGTCAAATTAAAAATCAAGTACCCATAGCAACTTTAAGAAACCTCAAGAAATTTATTCATGGGTCACTGTGACCATGATAAACACCAAAATAAATCACAAGTGTACAATGGGAATCATTTCCTTTAATTAGTTTTCATTTTGTCTTTAAATGGTATAAATTATATATTCTAGATACAAGCACCATATCAGATACATTATTTTCAAATATTTTCTGTCATTTTGCAGGTTGTCTTTACTTTCCTGATGGCATATTTTACAATGTAAATGTTACTACATTTGGTGAGGTTTAAAATTTAAAGACACTTACCCCTTGGAAGGAAAGTTATGACCAACCTAGAAAGAATATTTAGAAGCAGAGACATTACTTTGCCAACAAAGGTCCATCTAGTCAAGGCTATGGTTTTTCAAGTGGTCATGTATGGATGTGAAAGTTGGACTGTGAAGAAAGCTGAGCACTGAAGAATTGATGCCTTTGAACTGTGGTGTTGGAGAAGACTCTTGAGAGTCCTTGGATTGCAAGGAGATCCAACCAGTCCATTCTGAAAGACATCAACCCTGGGTGTCCTTTGGAAGGACTGATGCTAAAGCTGAAACTCCAATACTTTGGCCACCTCATGCGAAGAGCTGACTCATTGGAAAAGACTCTGATGTTGGGAAGGATTGGGGGCAGGAGGAGAAGGGGACGACAGAGGATGAGATGGCTGGATGGCATCAGTGACTAAATGGACGTGAGTCTGAGTGAACTCCGGGAGTTGGTGATGGACAAGGAGGCCTGTCGTGCTGCAATTTATGGGATCGCAAAGAGTCAGACATGACTGAGTGACTGAACTGAACTGAATGTATTTATTTTTGTATTATTCCTTATGTTTTTGATATCACATTAAAAATAAAAACACTGCCTAATCCAAAGTCACAAAGGTTTATGCCTAAGTTTTACTCTACAAAAGTTGTATAGGTTTAATTCTTATATTTATTCTAGGACCCATTTTGAGGTGTTTTTTGTATATCATTTGAGATAAGAGTTTAACTTCATTCTTTAGCAGTAGGTATCCAGTGGAACCAGTAATGTTAGACTTTTGTTTAAATGGTGAAAATGTAAAGAAAACCGTTAAAAGAGTAGGATGTGACAATGTAATCTAATAGAGCATGAAGACGAATAAAGCTCAAAAATCCAATAGAAAACAGGAAAGGAGAAAAAAAGAAATGATGCGGAAGCATGGTAAACACACAAAATACACCAGTGATCTCAATAAATAAAAATAAATTAAGCATGCAGGAGATGTGAGACATAAGAAATGTAGGTTCTATACCCTGGTCAGGAAGATCCTGGAGTAGGAAATGGCAAACCACTCCAGTATTCTTGCCTGTGAAATCCCATGGACAGAGTCAGACACGACTAAGTGACTGAGTGCACACACACACACCCCAAACACGTTGGAAGACACATATTCAAATCAGAACCAAAATAATCCCTGCTACCCAATACGCTACTGGAGATCAGTGGAGAAATAACTCCAGAAAGAATGAAGGGATGGAGCTAAAGCAAAGACAATACCCATCTGTGGATGTGACAGGTGATAGAAGCAAGGTCAGATGCTGTAAAGAGCAATATTGCATAGGAACCTGGAATGTTAGGTCCATGAATCAAGGCAAATTGGAAGTGGTCAAACAGGAGATGGCAAGAGTGAACATTGACATTCTAGGAATCAGCGAACTAAGATGGACTGGAATGGGTGAATTTAACTCAGATGACCATTATATCTACTACTGCGGGCAGGAATCCCTCAGAAGAAATGGAGTAGCCATCATGGTCAACAAAAGAGTCTGAAATGCAGTACTTGGATGCAATCTCAAAAAGGACAGAATGATCTCTGTTCGTTTCCAAGGCAAACCATTCAATATCACAGTAATCCAAATCTATGCGCCAACCAGTAATGCTGAAGAAGCTGAAGTTGAATGGTTCTATGAAGACTTACAAGACCTTTCAGAACTAACACCCACAAAAGATGTGCTTTTCATTATAGGGGACTGGAATGCAAAAGTAGGAAGTCAAGAAACACTTGGGGTAACAGGCAAATCTGGCCTTGGAATGTGGAATGAAGCAGGGCAAAGACTAATAGAGTTTTGCCAAGAGAACACACTGGTCATAGCAAACACCCTCTTCCAACAACACAAGAGAAGACTCTACACATGGACATCACCAGATGGTCAACACTGAAAATAGATTGATTATATTCTTTGCAGCCAAAGATGGAGAAGCTCTGTACAGTCAACAAAAACAAGACCAGGAGGTGACTGTGGCTCAGATCATGAACTCCTTATTACCAAATTCAGACATAAATTGAAGAAAGTAGGGAAAACCGCGAGACCATTCAGGTATGACCTCAACCAAATCCCTTATGATTATACAGTGGAAGTGAGAAATAGATATAAGGGCTTAGATCTGATAGATAGAGTGCCTGATGAACTATGGAATGAGGTTCATGACATTGTACAGGAGACAGGGATCAAGACTATCCCCATGGAAAAGAAATGCAAACAAGCAAAATGGCTGTCTGGGGAGGCCTTATAAACGGCTGTGAAAAGAAGAGAGGCAAAAAACAAAGGAGAAAGGAAAGATAAAAGCATTTGAATGCAGAGTTCCAAAGAATAGCAAGAAGAGATAAGAAAGCCTTCTTCAGCGATCAAGGCAATGAAATAGAGGGAAAAAACAGAATAGGAAAGACTAGAGATTTCTTCAAGAAAATTAGAGATATCAAGGGAACATTTCATGCAAAGATGGGCGTGATAAAGGACAGAAATGGTCTGGACCTAACAGAAGCAGAAGATATTAAGAAGAGGTGGCAAGAATACACAGAAGAACTGTACAAAAAAGATCTTCACGACCCAGATAATCACGATGGTGTGATCACTCACCTAGAGCCAGACATCTTGGAATGTGAAGTCAAGTGGGCTTAGAAAGCATCACTACGAACAAAGCTAGTGGAGGTGATGGAATTCAAGCTGAGCTATTTCAAATCCTGAAAGACGATGCTGTGAAAGTGCTGCACTCAGTATGCCAGCAAATTTGGAAAACTCAGCAGTGGCCACAGGACTGGAAAAGGTCAGTTTTCATTCCAATCCCAAAGAAAGACAATGGCAAAGAATGCTCAACCTACCTCACAATTGCACTCATCTCACATGCTAGTAAAGTAATGCTCAAAATTCTCCAAGCCAGACTTCAGAAATATGTGAACCATGAACTTCCTGATGTTCAAGCTGGTTTTAGAAAAGGCAGAGGAGCCAGAGATCAAATTGCCAACATCACTGGATCATGGAAAAAGCAAGAGAGTTCCAGAAAAACATCTATTTCTGCTTTATTGACTATGACAAAGCCTTTGACTGTGTGGATCAAAATAAACTGTGGAAAATTCTGAAAGAGATTGGAATACCAGCCCACCTGACCTACCTCTTGAGAATCTTACAGGTAGGTCAGGAAGCAACAGTTAGAACTGTACATGGAACAACAGACTGGTTACAAATAGGAAAAGTAGTACGACAAGGATGTATAGTGTCATCCTGCTTATTTAACTTCTATTTAGTGTACATCGTGAGAAATGCTGGACTGGAAAAAGTACAAGCTGGAATCAAGATTGCCAGGAGAAATATCAATCACTTCAGATATGCAGATGACACCACCCTTATGGCAGAAAGTGAAGAGGAAATAAAAAGCCTCTTGATTAAAGTGAAAGTGAAGAGTGAAAAAGTTGGCTTAAAGCTCAACATTCAGAAAACGAAGATTGTGGCCTCTGGTCCCATCACATCATGGGAAATAGTGGAAACAGTGTCAGACTTTATTTTGGGGGGCTCCCAAATTACTGCAGATGGTAACTGCAGCCATGAAATTAAAAGATGCTTACTCCTTGGAAGAAAAGTTATGACCAACCTAGAGAGCATATTCAAAAGCAGAGACATTACTTTGCCAACTAAGGTCCATCTAATCAAGGCTATGGTTTTTCCAGTAGCCATGTATGGATGTGAGAGTTGGACTGTGAAGAAGGCTGAGCGCTGAAGAATTGATGCTTTTGAACTGTGGTGTTGGAGAAGACCCTTGAGAGTCCCTTGGACTGCAAGGAGATCCAACCAGTCCATTCTGAAGGAGATCAGCCCTGGGATTTCTTTGGAAGGAATGATTCTAAAGCTGAAACTCCAGTTCTTTGGCCACCTCATGCGAAGAGTTGACTCATTGGAAAGGCTCTGATGCTGGGAGGGATTGGGGGCAGGGGGAGAAGTGGACGACAGAGGATGAGATGGCTGGATGGCCTCATGACTCGATGGACGTGAGTCTGAGTGAACTTCGGGAGTTGGTGATGGCCAAGGAGGCCTGGCGTGCTGCGATTCATGGGGTCGCAAAGAGTCAGACACGACTTTAGGACTGAACTGAACTGAACATACTATTTACAAGATTTGTTTACAATATCTAAACAAAATGACAAGTTTAAAATAAAATATTCAGACCCAGTATGCGAGACAGCAAAAGAGACACAGATGTGTAGAGCGGACTTTTGGACTCTGAGGGAGCAGGAAAGGGTGGGATGATTTGGGAGGATGGCATTGAAACATGTATACTGTCATGTAAGAAACGAATTGCCAGTCTATGTTTGATACAGGATACAGGATGCTTGGGGCTGGTGCATGGGGATGACCCAGAGAGATGATATGGGGTGGGAGGTGGGAGGGGCGTTCAGGATTGGGAACTCATGTACACCCGTGGTGGATTCATGTCAATGTATGGTAAAACCAATACACTATTGTAAAGTAAAATAAAGTAAAAATAAAAATTAAGAAAAAAAGTTTTTGAGACAATAAAATAAAATATTTAAGTAAATTACTAGCAAAATAAATCAAATCAATATTAATATTCAGCAAAACAGAGCTGAAGGTGAAAAACATTAATGGGAACAAAGATAGAGATCTCACCCTGATAAAGGAACAATCCACCAAAAAGGCAATAATCATAAGCTTGTATGAAGCAAATAGCATGGGAATGAACAACATCAAAATAAAACAGAGAGAAATGCAGAGAAAAGAATCATCCTCTGTTATTTCTCATCTGTTTATAATTCACATAATTTTGCCAAATTATATATTATTTGGTATCCCCTTAATTTATTGTGGTATTGAGGGATAAAGGTGTGTATGAATAAATACCCTATGAGAAATTATAGCACTAACATTATTTTCCACTTTTAAAATTTATAAATGTCTTCAGAAAAAATAATATTCAATAGATGCTGACAGCAGTGCCATGTGGAGCCATATTGGAGCCTGAGGCAAAGGAAAAATCTGGTCTTATCAGTATTTAAAATGTTATTTTGTCCTCCATGTGGGCTTCCCTAGTGATGATAGTGGTAAAGAATCTGCCTGCCAGTATAGGAGACTTAGGGGACTCGGTTGGATCCCTGGGTCACAAAGATCCCATAGAAGAGAAAACGGCAACCAACTTTAGTATTCTTGTCTGGGAAATCCCATGAACAGAGGAAGCTGGTAGGCTGTAGTCCATGGGGCCACAAAATGTCATACATGGATGTTTGCAATAACTTTTGTTTCAAATACTGCATTAAAATATCTCTTACATTTCACGTCCAAAGTGAGTGCCTCGTTTTTCTCAGCCTCATATTTAGTACTGGCCTTCTTGGCATTGTTCATAAGCTTTGATCTAATAATTCTACCTCTTGAAAGTGAGATTAAGAAATATAAAATAAGAAGGAAGCCTGTAAAACTTGCACTATAGATTTTAAACAATGTTTTAGAACAGAAAAGAATAATCAAATCAGCTACATGAAAAGACATGTAATAAAAAGGTGTATTTTCAAATTTGACTAATATGTCTTTGATTTGTAGATATTTTTTTCTTGCTCAGTCGTATCTGACTCTTTCGATCCCATGGACTGTAGCCCACTAGGCTCTTCTGTCCATGGAATTTTCCAGGAAAGAATATTGGAGTGGGTTGCCATTTCCTTCTCTACAGGATCTTCCGGACAAAGGGCTCGAACCCGAGTCTCCTGTGCCCCCTGCATTGGCAGGCAGATTCCTAACCACTGAGCCACATGGGAAGCCCCACTATGTCTTTTATAGATTAAATAGTCTCAGGAAATGTTTAAAAAAAGAAGCTCGAAAATTTTGTATTTAACGGAGGTAAAGGGGTTGGTGGGAGGAGTGCATGAGATTCACTTTGAAAACGTATTGAAGGAAACTGCAGATTTTATAATATCTACAGGTGAAGCGATGCTATCTATAACTTTAAGTAGTTGTATAGAAGGCAATTATGCAGTCGACTTAGTATTGGACATTTGGGAACCATGATTTAGAATAAAAATTGATTCAGTTCAGTTCAGTCGCTCAGTCGTGTCTGACTCTTTGAGACCCCATGAACTGCAGCAGGCCAGACCTCCCTGCCCATCACCAACTACTGGAGTTCACCCAAACTCTTATCCATCGAGTCGGTAATGCTATCCAGCCATCTCATTCTCTGTCGTCCCCTTCTCCTCTTGCCCCCAATCCCTCCCAGCATCAAAGTCTTTTCCAATGAGTCTACACTTCGCATAAGGTAGCCAAAGTATTAGAGTTTCACCTTTAGCATCATTCCTTCCAATGAACACCCAGGACTCATCTCCTCTAGAATGGACTGGTTGGATCTCCTTGCAGTCCAAGGGACTCTCAAGAGTCTTCTCCAACACCACAGTTCAAAAGCTTCAGTTCTTCAGTGCTCAGCTTTCTTCACAGTCCAACCCTCACATCCATACATAACCATTGGAAAAACCATAGCCTTGACTAAACAGACCTTAGTTGGCAAAGTAATGTCTCTGCTTTTGAATATGCTATCTAGGTTGGTCATAACTTTTCTTCCAAGAAGTAAGCATCTTTTAATTTCATGGCTGCAATCACCATCTGCATTGATTTTGGAGCCCAAAAAATAAAGTCTGACACTATTTCCACTGTTTCCCCATCTATTTCCCATGCAGTGATGGGATCAGATGCCATGTTCTTTGTTTTCTGAATGCTGAACTTTAAGCCAACTTTTTCACTCTCCTCTTTCACTTTCATCAAGAGGCTTTTCAGTTTTTCTTCACTTTCTGCCATAAGAGTGGTGTCATCTGCATATCCGAGGTTACTGATATTTCTTCTGAAAATCTTGATTCCAATTGTGCTTCTTCCAGCCCAGCATTTCTCATGATGTACTCTGCATAGAAGTTAAATAAGCAGGATGACACTATACAGCCTTGATGTACTCCTTTTCCTATTTGTAACCAGTCTGTTGTTCCATGTCCAGTTCTAACTGTTGATTCCTGACCTGCATATAGCTTTCTCAAGAGGCCGGTCAGGCGGTCTCGTATTCCCATCTCTTTCAGAGTTTTCCACAGTTTATTGTGATCCACACAGTCAAAAACTTTGACATAGTCAATCAAGCAGAAATAGATGTTTTTCTGGAACTCTTTTGCTTTTTCCATGATCCAGTGGATGTTACCAATTTGATCTCTGGTTCCTCTGCCTTTTCTAAAATCAGCGTGAACATCAGGAAGTTCATGGTTCACGTACTGCTGAAGCCTTGCTTGGAGAATGTTGAGCATTACTGTCCTAGTGTGTGAGATGAGTGCAACTGTGTGGTAGTTTGAGCATTCTTTGGCATTGCCTTTCTTTGGGATTGGAATGAAAACTGACCTTTTCCAGTCCTGTGGCCACTGCTGAGTTTTCCAAATTTGCTGGCATACTGAGTGCAACACTTTCACAGCATCGTCTTTCAGGATTTGAAATAGCTCAACTGGAATTTCATTACCTCCACTAACTTTGTTCATAGTGATGTTTTCTAAGGCCCACTTGACTTCACATTCCAAGATGTCTGGCTCTAGGTGAGTGATCACACCATCGTGATTATCTGGGTCGTGAAGATCTTTTTTGTACAGTTCTTCTGTGTATTCTTGCCACCTCTTCTTAATATCTTCTGCTTCTGTTAGGTCCAGACCATTTCTGTCCTTTATCACGCCCATCTTTGCATGAAATGTTCCCTTGGTATCTCTAATTTTCTTGAAGAAATCTCTAGTCTTTCCTATTCTGTTGTTTTCCTCTATTTCTTTGCATTGATTGCTGAGGAAGGCTTTCTAATCTCTCCTTGCTGTTCTTTGGTACTCTGCATTCAGATGCTTGTATCTTTCCTTTTCTCCTTTGCTTTTTGCTTCTCTTCTTTACACAGCTATTTGTAAGGCCTCTCAGACAGCAAGCATTAATTATTTTATAGAGGCTTGTACAATAGAGGAGTTTTTTAAAAAAATTATCTTATTTTACAAATGAAAAAACTTGAGTTCCAGAGTACCAGAGTATACTGCCCAATCTCATAAAGCAAACTCAGGGCAGGAATTCAAGATCACTGTCTCTGTGCTGTCTCTGAAGTCTTGCTGGATTTTCCTGAACATGAAGACCATCTCTCTGCACAGTAAATATAACAAACCAACAGAGTCTTCAAATTTACATAAGTAAATTTTTACCTCACACACTGGGGCACAGCTAAAATTGATTTAAATCTGCATTCCTTGTTGAGAAACAATGCACAATACTGCCCAGTTTTCCATAAAAAT
This sequence comes from Capra hircus, assembly GCF_001704415.2. Lineage (NCBI taxonomy): Eukaryota > Metazoa > Chordata > Mammalia > Artiodactyla > Bovidae > Capra > Capra hircus. The sequence goes on from NW_017189517.1 coordinate 5,825,295, forward strand.
CGTAACATAAGTCACTTAAAAATATTTGTCTCAAAATTGTTTATATTCAATAGCTGCTAATAATGCACAGCATCCTTTAAAACTTTTTATAATGGAAAGCTTTTAGAATGATTAGAATGATCTCTTGATTCAGATGCTAAAAATGAAATTGCGGGATGTTTTCCAGAACATCTGCAAATCACTGGGCATGCAAATGAAATACTTAAAATGGCTCTTCCTATATAGGCAATTGTACCTACTGTGTGTTCACAATCTGTCTGCTATATCACTCCATTCCAGCTGACACTGTGGAACTGCCTACTAACTCCTTATCACAGCTGATGATACTCAAGATGGACATATATTTTTTGAACAAAGGACAGAGGATGAATTTCAATGAGAAAATATTCTTACACATGCAAGGCTACACTCATGACTCTGAGAGTCACTTAATAGAAAAAAAATCTACCCAGAAAGACACATGATAAGTAGTTTGCACTTGTGGCCCTGGGAAAACTTGTTATAAAGCATGAGTATAATTCTGAATCATCAAGGGAAATTTTTCAAACTACAAGTCCTGCCCCAGATATATACTAGGAGTGTTACCAAACCAAACTTGGGCCCATTGCTGGATGTACAGTAAGTACTGATATCAGGCTGTGGTGAAGGAAAGTACAACACATCACAAGGCCACACACACAGAATGGGCAGCTTATGCTCAAAGATCTGAACTTCCTGAAAGTATTCAGAAAAGTGTTTTTAAAGGCATCATTAGGGGTGAAGGTTGCAAGGTGCCAGTAACCTCATGGACATGCTATTTGATTGGTGGTGAGGTGACAAGGTGGTATTCTGAGAGTCTAGATCATCAACCTTCTGTTTCCAGCTGGTCTGGGGTCTATATGCTTGTGGTCAGCACTCAGTAGTCTTCTTCCACCTGGTGAGGGTTTTATTAACCGTAAAAACTCAAGGATATGGCTCGGGATGCTATCTATGGCCCTTAAATAGTAACAAAAAGTCCTTGATTGTGAGGGGTTCTTCTTTTAGTATTTTTAATTGGAGTATAATTACTTTAAATGTGTGTTAGTTTCTGCTATACAACAATGTGAATTGGCTATATGTAAACATATCTCCCCTCCCTCTTGTGCCCCCTTCCACCCCACCCCCATCCCACCCCTTTAGGTAATCACAGACCATGGAGCTGAGCTCCTTGTGCTACTTTCTCAATTCGCCCCACCCTGTCCTTCCCCACTCTGGTTCCACAAGTCCTTTCTCTACATCTACATCTCTACACCTGCCCTGCAAATGAGTTTATCAGTACCATTTTTCTAGATTCCATATTATATATATATATATATATATATATATAAATGATATATTTTTTTCTCTTTCTGACTTGCTTTACTCTGTATGACAGACTCTAGGTTCATCCACATCACTATAAATGGCTAAACTATTATTATTTTTCTTGTTTAATTGTTTTCCTTTGCTTTGACATTTTCTCACTACTCTGAATAAATATGATTTTTGGAACTCAGAGAAGGCTTTGGTCACTAAAACTTATTTGCTAACAAGATGTGAGGTGTGTTGGAGGGCTCTGTCACCTAGAAGGGGGTGACAGAGGATGAGATGGTTGGATGGCATCATCGATACAGTGGACAATTTTTTAAGCTCTATCTCCAGGAGATAGTGAAGGACAGGGAAGCCTGGCATGCTATAGTCCATGCGGTTGCAAAGAGTCAGGCATGACTTTTGCAACTGAACAACAGCATAAAGCATCTTCATTTTCATTTAATCCTTTATCAATGGAAGCTGGGAAATAAGGCATTTTTAAGTACACATCGTTTTGTCATGATTATCTATTTTGTGATTTAGGAAATCTTTTTCTTAAGGAGGCCTGAAGTGAGGCATGTCTTACAGCAGACATGCTTGCACACTAGAAAACTTAAGAGTTAGGTGATATGAGTTGCAATCAGGGTCTTGTGTTGCATTGGTGGGAAAAGAAGATTGAAAGCAAATTGTCTAGAAAGACTTCCCAAGGTGGTGCTAGTGGTAAAGAATCCATGTGCCAATGCAGGAAATGCTGGGGAGGCCAGTTTGATCCCTGTGTCTGAAAGATCCCTGGAGGAGGGCATGGCAACCCATTCAAATATTCTTGCCTGGGAAAATCTCATAGGCAGAGGAGCCTGGCTGATTACAGTCCATGGAGTCGCAAACAGTTGGACACAACTGAGCACAATCATATATTTTTCCATTAATAGATCATTTTTAGTGTGTTTTGGAGTATTTTGGCACCATTTTTAATTCTTTTAGTAGAGCCTGGAAAATGTGTTTTTAAAATCCTCACTGTTTGTTCTCCATCTCAAAAAGCAAACTGCCTCAGTCCAAAGCTCACTTTCATCATTCACTAGCTGTATGATCTTAACCACGTTACATAAATTCAGATTCTCAGTTTCCTGGCTTCAGAAATGGCTCTAATAATAGTGCCTACTTCAGAGCCATTGTAAAGACTAATGAAATAATTTCTGAAAAACGCTTTGCACAATTATCACTTCATAGGGGTGATAAATAAATGTTAACTCATTATGAACTATTGGTTTTACTTCTAAACAATTTTTAGTCAATCAAACCTACTGTTGGTAATACTGAAAGATTGAAAACAAGCTGAATGTCCAGTAAAAGTGATTTAGTTAAATTTTTGTTTTCCCTAATTAAATTAAATGTATTAATTAAAATCATGTAAGGAAAAACATTTAATAACAAAATATTTTGCTTCATTTCTGTCAATATGGAAGATTTCATGTTTACAGAAAATGAAGATAAAACTAAAAGTACTCAAAAAACAGCATATAATTTGGGATGGTATAATTGAAATTCACGCATTCTAAGGTTTTTATATAGTTTGAGAACAGAAAATGGTATTGATTAATTTTATAATTTGTCAAATTACACTTACATAAAATTTTCTAGATGAGCTAGTAAAATAATTAAAACAGAATGTACAACTCCCAAACAGTGTTGTGAAAAACACAACCAGACCATCCCTCTGGGTCGTCCCAGTACGGGGAGGGAGGAGGCAGGGGGGTTCAGGATGGGGAACACGTGTATACCTGTGGCGGATTCATGTTGATGTATGGCAAAACCAATACAATATTGTAAAGTAATTAACCTCTAATTGAAATAAATAAATTTATATTAAAAAAACATAACCAGAGGAAAGAATCACAGTCAAAGCAAAATCAGTCAAGTAAGGAATATAAACAATAAAACCATCACTTCTTATAAAAGGGGGACAAATTGAAAATGTTAAATAAGATGATAGAAATGAAATAAAATACAATAGCAGTTACAATCAGTACAAGTAAATTATGCTCACCAGTAAAAATATTTTCAGATTAGATGGTTTTTAAAAAACCTACTAATACATTATTTATAGGAGTCACACTTACACATAAGGATACAAAAATATTTGAAGAATAGAAAGCAATACCAAATAAATGTAAACAAAAATATGGCTCAGCTACCTCAGTATTAGAAAAAATAAATTTTAGGTAAAATTTTCTGTACGAATGTTCTTTGAAATCTGTTAAAGTGTTTGTTGTAACATTGAACAGCTCAGTTCAGTTCAGTCTCTCAGTCTTGCACGACTCTTTGCAACCCCATGAATCACAGCACGCCAGGCCTCCTTGGCCATCACCAACCCCTGGAGTTCACTCAGACTCACGTCCATCGAGTCAGTGATACCATCCAGCCATCTCATCCTCTGTCACCCCTTCTTCTCCTGCCCCCAATCCCTCCCAGCATCAGAGTCTTTTCCAATGAGTCAAAACTTTGCATGAGGTGGTCAAAGTACTAGAGTTTCAGCTTTAGCCTCAGTCCTTCCAATGAACAACCAGGATTGATCGCCTTCAGAATGGACTGGTTGGATCTCCTTGCAGTCCAAGGGACTCTCAAGAGCCTTCTCCAACACCACAGTTCAAAAGCATCAATTCTTCAGTGCTCAGACTTTTTCACGGTCCAACTCTCACATCCATACATGACCACAGGAAAAACCTAGCCTTGACTAGACAGACCTTAGTCAGCAAAGTAATGTCTCTGCTTTTGAATATGCTATCTAGGTTGGTCATAACTTTTCTTCCAAGGAGTATCTTTTAATTTCATGGCTGCAGTCACCATCTGCAGTGATTTTGGAGCCCCCTAAAATAAAGTCTGACACTGTTCCCACTGTTTCCCCATCTATTTCCCATGAAGTGATGGGACCAGATGCCATGATCTTCATTTTCTGAATGTTGAGCTTTAAGCCATCTTTTTCACTCTCCTCTTTCACTTTCATCAAGAGGCTTTTGAGTTCCTCTTCACTGTCTGCCATAAGGGTGATGTCATCTGCATATCTGAGGTTATTGGTCTTTGTCCCTGCAAACTTGATTCCAGCTTGTGCTTCTTCCAGCCCAGCATTTCTCATGATGTACTCTGCATAGAAGTTAAATAAGCAGGGTGACAATATACAGCCTTGACGTACTCCTTTTCCTATTTGGAACCAGTCTGTTGTTCCATGTCCAGTTCTAACTGTTGCTTCCTGACCTGCATACAGATTTCTCAAGAGGCAGGTCAGGTGGTCTGGTATTCCCATCTCTTTCAAAATTTTCCACAGTTTATTGTGATCCACACAGTCAAAGGCTTCGGCATAGTCAATCAAGCAGAAATAGATGTTTTTCTGGAACTCTCTTGCTTTTTCGATGATCCAGCAGATGTTGGCAATTTGACCTCTGGTTCCTCTGCTTTTTCTAAAACCAGCTTGAACATCAGGAAGCCGCATATATATTCCTTTTTACTATCATCTCTTTTTTTCATATATTCACCTTCAATGTATTTACAAATTAGAGAAGGACATTCTTCTTTCATCTCAGCTTGAAAATATGGGATTTTTTGGCAGGCCAACATTTTAACATCTTTTCTATGACCAACAGCAGTGATAGCCATCATTTAGGCACAGTTCTAAGGAGCCCTATCTCCTTTGGTTGCTACAAAAACCTCATTAAGTGTTTCTATGGATTTAGCGAATTCAGAATTTTTCACTATGAAATCCTCAACGCTTCAGGTAAGCAAATCATGCCAACTTTATTTAACAGTGCTCTAGACAAGGTCTACAGAACATTTACCAGAAAAGATCTTTTAATTTTCTTTGGTAAAATGTTTATAAACTAAAAGGAATTTGTGATGTTACTTTTGCGGTACTGCCAAATATGCAGATAGACGAGCAAAGTCTAATTTGCACCTTTTGTTTTATTAAACTCTAGGGAAACAAGAAATCAGTATGAAACTCTATCTCAAATCAAAGTATCTAAGAGCTAGAGAGGACTTGTTGCCATTATTTGAGGTATCAATTGATATACTAAGAGAATCAGTGCTGTACTGTAAGAGACAGACACATCTGTTATCAAACCTCTTTCTTCATTCATAACACATTTCAGTTGCAACTCTGAATGAGGAAATGTAACTTTATTCAGATTCAAAGAGTAATCAAAAGGACAATAAGATAATGGTTGTTCCTGCATGTGGTGTGCTTGGGCTAATTCAGTGGCCTGAATTTTTGACTGTGTATTGGTGAATTTTGGGGAGATGAAAATCTTTATTGATTTAAGAGTGTTTGCTTCCATGATTTATGATATGCAGTCTCCACATATGCTTTCACTTCGCCTTCTCCACTTTGCTCAATTCTAAATTAATTTCTGCATACTGCACAGCATGTTGTGTTTTGGTTATCTACCTCCCTAATATTATTGTTTGTGTCTTTCTGAAGTCATTAAATCACACAATCGTTTAGCCTTTTGTTTTAGTTATGTCCAGGTTATGCCTGTATTAGCATGGTAATCTCTTTGTCATTATCTAAACTCTGAGAAAACAGTAACGCTATTCACTATTAAAAGTTAAATTAAGACTATCTTGATACAAAGCACAACAACTAATCTGCAGGCAGAGTCAAAAGTGGACAATTAATATAGCTACAGAACACCATGACGGTGTGGTCACTCACCTAGAGCCAGACATGCTGTAGTGTAAAGTCAGGTGGGCCTTAGGAAGCATTACTACAAACAAATCTAGTGGAGGTAATGAAATTCCAGCTGAGCTATTTCAAATCCTAAAAGATGATGCTGTTAACGTGCTGTACTCAATATGTCTGCAAATTTGGAAAATTCAGCAGTAGCCACAGGACTGGAAAAGGTCAATTTCCATTCCAATCCCAAAGAAAGGCAATGCCAAAGAGTATTCAAACTACAGGACAATTGCACTCATTTTGCTAAATGTAAAGCCTTTGACTGTGTGGATCACAACAAATTGTGGAAAATTCTTCAAGAGAAGGGAATACCAGACCTCTTTATCTGTCTCCTGAGTAACGTGCATGTGGGTCAAGAAGCAACAGTTATAATGTTACATGGAACAACGGACTTGTTCCAAAATGGGAAAGGATTGTGTAAAGGCTGTATATTGTCATTCTGCTTATTTAACTTCTATGCAGAGTATATCATGCAAAATGTCCAGATGGATAAATCACAACCTGGAATCAAGATCGCTGGGAGAAATGCCAATAACCTCAGATATACAGATGATACTACTCTAATTGCAGGAAGTGAAGAGGAACTAAACAGCCTCTTGATGAGGGTGAAAGAAGAGAGTGAAAAAGCTGGCTTAAAACTCAACTTTCAAAAAAACTAAGATCATGGCAACTGGTCCCATCATTTCATGGCAAATAGAAGGGGTAAAAGTGGAAGCAGTGACAGATTTTATTTTCTTGGACTCCAAAATCACTGCAGATAGTGACTGCAACAATGAAATTAAAAGACACTTGCTCCTTGGAAGGAAAGCTATGACAAACCTAGGCAGAATATTGAAAAGCAAAGACATCACTTTTCAGACCAAGGTCCATCTAGTCAAAGCTATGGTTGTTCCAGTAGTCATATATGGATGTGAGATTAGGACCATGAAAAAGGATGAATGCTGAAGAATTGATGCTTTCGAATTTTGGTGCTGGAGAAGACTCTAGGACTGTAAGGAGATCAAACCAGTCAATACTAAAGGAAGTCAATGGTGAATATTAATTGAAAGGACTGATACTGAAGCACCAATATTTTGGCCATCTGATGCAAAGAGTCGACTCATTAGAAAAGACCCTGATGCTGGAAAATATTGAGGGCAAGAGAAGGAGGTGGCAGAGGATGAGATGGTTAGATAGCTTCACTGACTTAATGGACATGAGTTTGAGCAAACTCCGGGAGGCAGTGAAGATAGGCAAGCCTGGTGTGCTGCAGTCCATGGGGTTGCAAAGAAATGGACATGACTTAACAACTGAACAACAACACAGAATACTTGAGTTGCATATTTAAGTTGCATCACTCAGGATTCCCTGCTGGCTCAGATGGTAAAGAATCTACCCACATTGCAGGAGACCTGGGTTCAATACCTTGGTCAGGAAGCTCCCCTGGAGAAGGGAATGGCAACCCACTCCAGTATTCTTGCCTAGAGAATACCCTGAACAGAGGAGCCTGGCGAGCTACAGTCCATGGGGTCACAGAGTCAGATATGACTGAACAACTAACATTTTCACTGAGTGATGCAATAGTGAACTATCCAGTATTATGGACCACAGATCATAGTTTCAACATCAGCAATCAGGGGTAAAAAGGAGCAACAGCAACCATGGAAGTCAGCTAATCTATGCCTTATCCATTTCACACTGAAAACAGTGCGTCTTCCAACACCCCCCCCCCTTTTTTGCCTGCCATATCAATTCTGTGCTTTCCCCCATATGTCTTCACCAATAATGGAAATTCAGAAATATTCACATCACAGGATAGAAATTTCCAGTAAGCTTGTCTTGTAAGACCAAAACCAAGACAGTACAGGAGAAAAAGGGTAATATGGCACTCAAATGATATGTTAAGGTAAACATCATTCGGTTCAACTACATTTCTTTTCCAGAGAAGAAAATGAGACTTAGAAAGAGCAGATCCTTTACACAGCATAGAATTCCAGTTTAATAATCTTCACCCTATATTACTGACTGCCAGTTCAAAGCACTTTCCTGGTGGCTCAGATGGTAAAGAATCTGCCTGAAATATGGGAGACCTGAGTTTGATCCCTGGGTTGGGAAGATCCTGGAGAAGGGAAAAGATACCCACTCCAGTATTCTTGCCTGAAGAATTTCATGGACAGAGTTGCCTGGTGGGCTACAGTCCATGGGGCTGCAAAGAGTCGGACACAACTGAGTGACTAACACTTTCACACTTCCAGTTCAAAGATCTTGCTAGTATGGCATTTGGCTTTCATTGATCAGAATCTGACAGACTGATCAAACTTTATGAATAAAGTTAAAAATAATATTCATTTTTAGGTTAATAATTGAGATCTGAAGAAGACATTTCTATTCATCTTATAAAGTTAGAATGCATGTATGCTGAATCTCTTCAGTCATGTCTGACATTTTGTGACCACCAATCCCATGGCTGCTCTGTCGATGGGATTCTTCACACAAGAATTTTGGAGTAGGTTGCCATTCTCTCCTCCAGGGGATCTTCCCCACCCAGAGATCAAACCCTTACATCTCCTGCATTGGCAGTAGGTTCTTTGAATAAAATAAAATGAGTAATTTCTTTTTTCACAATTATTTTAAGAGGTTTGAAACTTGTTTACCAGAAGTTAGTGTAAAAGTTCATTATGTATATAATTTCCTTATGTTATGAATTGAATGCTGATGTTCCTCCAAAATTCATATCTCATGAAGGTGGGGCCCTTATAAAAAGAGATGGGATTAGTGCCCCTATAAGAATAGACACTAGAGAGCTTGCTCATTCTCTCTCTCTTTCCCCAGTCAAACAAAAAGGAGTTCCTGAGAACACACAGAGAAATGTCATTTGCCTGTAAATCAAGAGAAGAAACTCAAAATAAAATCTGACTTGCTGGCACCTCGATCTTGGACTTTCCTGACTTCAGGGTTTTTAGAAATAAATGTCTGTTACTTATGTCCTTCAATCTATGGTATTTTGGTATAGAAGTGTGAAGCAACTAAGATATCATCCATAGATTTGGAGCAAGATATTACTCTCCTCAAACTATACAATATTCTGTTCAGTCACTCAGTTGTGTCTGACTCTTTGCGACCCCATGAATCACAGCACGCCAGGCCTCCCTGTCCATCACCATCTCCTGGAGTTCACTCAAACTCACGTCCATCGACTTGGTGATGCAATCCAGCCACCTAATCCTCTGTTGTCCCCTTCTCCTCCTGCCCCCAATCCCTCCCAGCAACAGTCTTTTCCAATGATTCAACACATCGCATGAGGTCGCTAAAGTACTGAAGTTTCAGCTTTAGCATCATTCCTTCCAAAGAAATCCCAGGGCTGATCTCCTTTAGAATGGACTGGTTGGATCTCCTTGCAGTCCAAGGGACTCTCAAGAGTCTTCTCCAACACCACAGTTCAAAAGCATCAATTCTTTGGTGCTCAGCCTTCTTCACAGTCCAACTCTCACATCCATACATGACCGCTGGAAAAACCATAGCCTTGACTAGACGGACCCTAGTTGGCAAAGTAATGTCTCTGCTTTTGAATATACTATCTAGGTTGCTCATAACTTTTCTTCCAAGGAGTAAGCGTCTTTTAATTTCATGGCTGCAGTCACCATCTGCATTGATTTTGGAGCCCCCCAAAATAAAGTCTGACACTGTTTCCACTGTTTCCCCATCTATTTCCCATGAAGTGATGGGACCAGATGCAATGAACTTAATTTTCTGAATGTTGAGCTTTAAGCCAACTTTTTCACTCTCCTTTTTCACTTTCATCAAGAGGCTTTTGAGTTCCTCTTCACTTTCTGCCATAAGGGTGGTGTCATCTGCATATCTGAGGTTACTGATATTTCTCCCAGCAACCTTGATTCCAGCTTGTGCTTCTTCCTTAGCTATGTACTAATAGCTGTCAAAAATAACTAAGTTTTATAGAGGAATAAATAACATATCATATTAGATAATAATTTCTGCTTTGAATAAAAAAATAATATTTTTTAAAAACTCTCAGAAAATGTGGAGTGGGAATTGTGCTTTGCTGCATATATGTGTATGTGTGTATTTGTGGTATTAGGCACACATATCTGGTTTCCTTACCATCATGTTTTGACAGTTTTCCTGATCTTTCCAACTCTTAATTGTATCTACCTTGTCACCTCAGGCCTTGAAAGTCCTACTAATTTGGCTTCAGAAATCAATTTATTTAGACAGATGAGCTGGGAAGGCCATGCTCCTTTGTTCACATACTAATGGAATTCTCCCAGTACCATACCTGCACACTAATGCACAGTCTCAGTTCCCCTTTATTGTTTCAGTGGTTTATCACTGCACACCTTTTCTAACTTGGCACCTGATGACTTTATACTAGACTACACCAGAACATTCCAGAATGTTCTTTTCTGGCCCTATTAGCCTTTCTACACCTTAGCCCCCTACAGATGCAAGAGTGCAGTTTTCAGATTCAGGATTCCACTTCCCTCAACTTTTTTGTTCTCACTTAAAGCTATTTTGTCTACCCCTGCTCTGCCATCCATTCACACTATCTTTGCTCTTTCAGACCCTCATTTTTCCTCTTTTCTAAGTCTCACTAATGTTCAAATTTGTATACTCTTGGTTAATACCATAGATTTCTCTGCATTTCAGCTCAGTCACACTCTTGGTTTTATATTATCCATGGAACTGTGCATTAATGTGCAGATATGGTACTGTGGAGCATGAGGATTAAGAGTTTAGACAAGACTAGAGTCACCCTTGCTTGAGTTGAAACCACTTCTGCTCCTACTTCCTAATTTCATGACCTCGGGCAAATTTACTTAACCTCTCTGTGTGCTTAATTTTTCCTGTTCATAAAATGACCAGAATGAGAGTAGACTTAAGATATTCCAAGGATGAAATGATATGATTCGTGTAAAACAGTTATGCACCTAGCACAAAATAAGTGATGTGTAAATAGCAGCTAATAATCTGCTCTTTCCACTATTTCCATACTACACAGTACTAGGTGATGCAGGTCAAATTTGTGATTTGAAAGTATTGCATGATTAGGTTACAACAATTTTGAAACAAGCTCTAATCTATTTGTTCTCTGGAATACATTGCCAAAAATATTTCTTAAAATGAAATTAATAAGTCCAGGTCACATTGATTAAAAGAGTATCAGAAGGACAAAACTAATACTGGACATTTAAATCTTCATCTTTAGAAATAATTTAAGTGAATCAGTAAGACTTAAGTTCATCATTAATATGATGAAATATATAAAATAGAGGAAAACAACAGAATGGGAAAGACTAGAGATCTCTTCAATAAAATTAGAGATACCAAAGGAACATTTCACACAAAAATGGGCTCGATAAAGGACAAAAATGGTACGGACCTAACAGAAACAGAAGATACTAAGAAGAGGTGGCAAGAATATACAGAAGAACTGTACAAAAAAGATCTTCAAGACCAAGATAATCACGATGGTGTGATCACTCACCTAGAGCCAGACATCCTGCAATGTGAAGTCAAGTGGGCCTTAGAAAGAATCACTACCAAAAAAAAAAAAAAAAAAAAAAGAAAGAAAGAATCACTACAAACAAAGCTAGTAGAGGTGATGAAATTCCAGTTGAGCTATTTCAAGTCCTGAAAGATGATGCTGTGAAAGTGCTGCACTCAATATACCAGCAAATTTGGAAAATTCAGCAGTGGCCACAGGATTGGAAAAGGTTAGTTTTCATTCCAATTCCAAAGAAAGGCAATGCCAAAGAATATTCAAACTACCGCACAACGCACTCATCTCACATGCTAGTAAAGTAATGCTTAAAATTCTCCAAACCAGCCTTCAGCAATACATGAACCGTGAACTTCCTGATGTTCAAGCTGGTTTTAGAAAAGGCAGAGGAACCAGAGAGGTGTTGGAGAAGACTCTTGAGAGTCCCTTGGACTGCAAGGAGATCCAACCAGTCCATCCTGAAAGAGATCAACCCTGGGATTTCTTTGGAAGGAATGATGCTAAAGCTAAAACTCCAGTACTTTGGCCACCTCATGAGAAGAGTTGAGTCATTGGAAAAGAATCTGATGCTGGGAGGGATTGGGGGCAGGGGGAGACGGGGACGACCGAGGATGAGATGGATGGATGGCATCATGGTCTCAATGGACGTGAGTCTGAGTGAACTTTAGGAGTTGGTGATGGACAGGGAGGCCTGGCGTGCTGCGATACATGGGGTCGCAAAGAGTCGGACACGACTGAGTGACTGAACTGAACTGAACTGCTGGATCATGGAAAAAGCAAGAGAGTTCCAGAAAAGCATCTATTTCTGCTTTATTGACTATGCCAAAGCCTTTCACTGTGTGGATCACAATAAACTGTAGAAAATTCTGAAAGAGATGGGAATACCAGACCACCTGACCTACCTCTTGAGAAACCTATATGCAGGCAGGTCAGGAAGCAACAGTTAGAATTGGACATGGAACAACAGACTGATTCCAAATAGGAAAAGGAGTACGTCAAGGCTGTATATTGTCACCCTGCTTATTTAACTTATATGCAGAGTACATCATAAGAAACGCTGGGCTGGAAGAAGCACAAGCTGAATCAAGATTGCTGGGAGAAATATCAAGAGTGAAAAAGTTGGCTTAAAGCTCAACATTCAGAAAATGAAGATCATGGCATCTGGTCCCATCACTTCATGGGAAATAGATGGGGAAACAGTGGAAACAGTGTCAGACTTTATATTTGGGGGCTCCAAAATCACTGCAGATGGTGACTGCAGCCATGAAATTAAAAGACGCTTACTCCTTGGAAGAAAAGTTATGACCAACCTAGATAGCAGATTCAAAAGCAGAGACATTACTTTGTCAACAGAGGTCCATCTAGTCAAGGCTATGGTTTTTCCAGTGGTCATATATGGATGTGAGAGTTGGACTGTGAAGAAAGCCAAGCGCCGAAGAATTGATGCTTTTGAACTGTGGTGTTGGAGAAGACCAACACCAACTCTTGAGAGTCCCTTGGACTGCAAGGAGATCCAACCAGTCCATTGTTAAGGACATCGGCCCTGGGATTTCTTTGGAAGGGATGATGCTAAAGCTGAAATTCCAGTACTTTGGCCATCTCATGTGAAGAATTGACTCATTGGAAAAGACTCTGATGCTGGGAGGGATTGGGGGCAGGAGAAGAAGGAGACGACAGAGGATGAGATGTCTGGATGGTATCACTGACTCGATGGACGTGAGTCTGAGTGAACTTTAGGAGTTGGTGATGGACAGGGACGCCTACTGTGCTGCAGTTCATGGGGTTGCAAAGAGTCGGACACGACTGAGTGACTTAAGTGAACTAAACTGAACATTAATTTCTATATGACCTTGAACAAGTCACTAAAACAAAGTGAACTTCAGTTTCCTCATGTGATGAAATGGGCAAATTCTATTCAATTAATAATAGGTATTTTTGAGCATCTACTGTCTCCCAGTGTGTTCAATAGATGGCTTACATTCATTATATCATTTGTCCCTACAGCCTTCTATGTAATAGGAGTGATTATCCTCACTTTGTAGGGAAAAAAAAGAATCTCTGCCTCTCTTCTCTCTGGGTTAAGAGGATCAAATGATAAAATTATATTAGAAACTAGAAGAGAAAGCACTTTCTCAATTTTGTACTACTTTAATGTCTTTGTTTTGACAAACTTCACCATTTAAGTAATTAAATTCTTGTTTATTTTTTTCTTCCAATGTTTTTGTGTGAAACCTGAATCATGAAGACAATTGATTGGTGTTTCTAGATTTGATATAATGACTAAAATAGAATCATTTCAAGATCATTAATGAAATATTAAAAGAAGCTTTGAAAGAAAAATAAGTTTTAGATTGAACAAATGTCACCATTCTAGAAATGCATATATATATAATATTACATATACACACTATATATATATGTATATATATATATATATATACACATACATATAAACATTTGTGCCACAAACTAAAACAATTAATGTTTTACTATGTTTCAACTTTGTGGACTTTTTATTTCAGATACTGAAGAAGAAAGGATTTTTAAGACCTGTGAATTTTTCTCCTTAGAATATTTATTATATCAGGTACTGTTTATTTGTTTCTGCATTTCTCTGAGAAATCCAAAACTGAAATGACAGGGAAATGCTATAACTATTGGAAAAAAAAGAACATGCTGAAAAAGATTCTTGTAAAACTGCTTTCCTTGTGATAAACTTATACTTCCATTATTTATCATGTGAAGAGTTCCTCTTAGAAGTTGATGGAATAGATGTCTTTGCCAGGGATGTCTAGCTACAATATTTTTATTGGACAAGTGTCACTTTTAAAGTTGATGAACAGCAAGTGTGAAGTAATTATATCTAATGTTGAAAAATGAAGCTACCTGAGGAGCAAGAAGTAATAGATAACATGGCGCATTTTTAGTATTATAAAAAGTTCAAAAATGAGGAATAGTTTTGGTGATGCTAGTTTTGATTTGTGGCCTGTAACTCCAGCACACCATTTCAGATTAACCCTTCTTTAGAGATATAATAAAAATAAGACATCTCATTTTATCGTGAAAATACCCAATATAACTATATAAGTATGTATCTGTGGGCGATTGAAGCACATTTCCTACTAGTACTCCATAAACTGCAGGGGTCCTCTGGGAACTGGGATTTGGCCTGCAGAAATCTGTAAAAGCAATTTTAAGCACTTGTAGGATAATGAGAAATTTTAGATTTTCTCAATAATATCATTCAATGCAGTGTATTTTCATTTCTTTAATAAAAAAAAAGGAAATTCCTGCTGATCAAATGTTACATAGCTTAAGGCACATTTGGGGGGTATGTAATGGTCAACGCCTAATTTATTCTCTTAGGGTTCATTTCAATATTATCCTTTTATGATTCCAAGGGGGTTAGAGGCTTAATAAACATGAGGTGAAGTTATTAAAACCTGTAACTTTACAATATACACTTTTCTCACTGTTCCTCCAGAGTCAAAATGTTTCTTTTCAATCTGAATGAGGCAAGGAATGATTTATCCATATGTTTTCCCCAGTTCACTTTTATCTTTAATGAGAACTTTGCCAGTTAGTTTATTTTTGTTATTAATGATACTTTACTTCTAAAAAAAGATACTGACGTCAATAAGTAAAAAATAAGAGAGCCTATATGCATACACACACACATACAAACACACACAGAGAGTCCTCACATGAATGTTGGTGTGTATATTTTGTGTTTCTATGTAGTTTTAGAATGACAAATCATAACTTTCTTTTTCAGCATTCATTACTGAAGGAAGTTTTGCAGAAATGCTGCCTAATACTTTCTGAATGTCAACTGAAAGTGAGTCTGTGGCATGGTCAGATAAGAGAATGCTGCCTAGAGCCCTGCTATTCACATCATTAATCAGAAAGTGAGGAACTTAGAAGTCAGCCTGGAAATATGAGTTATGTGGGTTAGAGAAGAATGTATAATCCCGTTCAGCAGAGTGTGAAAGTTTCCATATATCTGCTACTCCTAAATCAGTAACAGCTGAGGATGAAGCTTTATGAGGTTTTTGAATAAAATGGTATTCTTGATAATATATGCTAAATCTCTCTGAAGCAGGATCCAAGGTCACAGTAAGCCACTACTCCAAATTGTTTTAGTAAATACATTATTTTGACTTTTGAGAGAACTATATATTGGTAGCCATGTAAATTTCTTTCAAGTTGGATCATTCATGAAAGAAGTAAAATAACACCAAATATTTTATGTTCCTTTGAACTTCAGATGAGATCAGGCACGTTCAGGGTGGTATGGCTGTAGACTGCTCCTCTGAACCTCAAAACAACTTTAAATATTTCAGTGTTGGGACGACTGGCCAAAAGTGTAGTGGCTAAGAAGAAATATAATACAGTCATATTATAGGTTGATTGATTTGTATTAATATATTATTTAATTTATTCAGCACAAACACATGCAACTATGAGGTATAAATTATCATTTCCATTTTATGGATGGGGAAATTGAGACTTGACATTACATAATTTGTCCAAGATTATGAAACCAAAATTTTGTAGACATGACTCTGATTACTGTAAAGTTACTGTTCTTTTCCTTACAGGAAATGTGTGCCCTGATCTATTTTACTTTAGTAATACACACATATTTATCCCAGTTAAACCTTTAGCTACTGAACAGACAGCATCGACATTCAGTTGATGTTCACAGCCTCATAACACCTGGCTTAACGCTGTGCACCTAGTCAGTGCTCAGTGTAGGTGGGTTAGTGGACTAAATTAATGAATACTGACCTCAAGTTTGGCAATAAAATGTGAATGTAATGTGATGTATAAATATATTTTGGAAAATGGTTCTTAGGGTATGAATATACGGACATAAATAGATTATTCCATCAGTAGTACATGTATTCTGATGTATCTTCATCCTGCAGTTGAAAGGAATCTGCAAGTAGTTTCTCATATCAGCACCACTGGCAATATGGATAACCAGATCAGGCACATGGTGTTTAGTTGGGAAGCATAGCTAGGCTTCCTGGCCCATTTGAACTTCATACAAAATAGAAATTAACTTTTGAATTAGTATTTTAACTTTTTCTGGATATATGCCCAGGAGTGGAAATTCTGGATCATATGGTAGTTTTATTTTTAGGTTTTTGAGACAACTGCATATTGTTTTCTATAGAGGCTGCACCATTTTGTTTTCTATAGAAACTGATTCAGTTTACATTCCTACTAACAGTGCAGAATTTAACTCAGATGAACATTATATCTACTACTGCAGGCAGGAATCCCTCAGAAGAAATGGAGTGGCCATCATGGTCAACAAGAGTCCGAAATGCAGAACTTGGATGCAATCTCAAAAACGACAGAATGATCTCTGTTCGTCTCCAAGGCAAACCATTCAATATCAGAGTAATCCAAGTCTATGCACCAACCAGTAACACTGAAGAAGCTGAAGTTGAAGGATTCTGTGAAGACATACAAGACCTTTTAGAACTAACACCCCAAAAAGATTTCCTTTTCATTATAAGGGACTGGAATGCAAAAGTAGGAAGTCAAGAAACACCTGGGGTAACAGGCAAATTTGACCTTGGAATGCAGAATGAAGCAGGGCAAAGACTAATAGAGTTTTACCAAGAAAATGAATGGGTCATAGCAAGCACCCTCTTCCAAAAACACAAGAGAAGACTCTACACATGGACATCACCAGATGGTCAACACCGAAATCAGATTGATTATATTCTTTGCAGCCAAAGATGGAGAAGCTCTATATAGTCAACAAAAACAAGAACAGGAGCTGACTGTGGCTCAGATCATTAACTCCTTATTACCAAATTCAGACTCAAATTGAAGAAAGTAGGGAAAACCGCTAGACCATTAAGGTATGACCTAAATCAAATCCCTTATGATTACACAGTGGAAGTGAGAAATAGATATAAGGGCCTAGATCTGATAGATAGAGTGCCTGATGAACTATGGAATGAGGTTCATGACATTGTACAGGAGACAGGGATCAAGACCATCCCCATGGAAAAATAAATGCAAAAAAGCAAAATAGTGGTGAAAAGAAGAGAAGCAAAAAGCAAAGGAGAAAAGGAAAGATATAAGCATCTGAATGCAGAGTTCCAAAGAATAGCAAGAAGAGATAAGAAAGCCTTCTTCAGTGATCAATGCAAACAAATAGAGGAAAACAACAGAATGAGAAAGACTTTAGAGATCTCTTCAGGAAAATTAGAGATACCAAGGGAACATTTCATGGAAAGATGGGCTTGATAAAGGACAGAAATGGTATGGACCTAACAGAAGCAGAAGATATTAAGAAGAGGTGGCAAGAGTACACAGAAGAACTGTACAAAAAAGATTTTCACGACCCAGACAATCACAATGGTGTGATCACTCATCTAGAGCCAGACTTTCTGGAATGTAAAGTCAAATGGGCCTTAAAAAGCATCACTACGAACAAAGCTAGTGGAGGTGATGGAATTCTAGTTGAGTTATTTCAAATCCTGAAAGATGATGCTGTGAAAGTGCTGCACTCAATATGTTAGCAAATTTGGAAAACTCAGCAGTGGCCACAGGACTGGAAAAGGTCAGTTCTCATTCCAATCCCATAGAAAGGCAATGTCAAAGAATGCTCAAACTACCACACAATTACACTCATCTTACATGGCAGTAAAGTAATGCTCAAAATTCTCCAAGCCAGGCTTCAGCAATATGTGAATCATGAACTTCCAGATGTTCAAGCTGGTTTTAGAAAAGGCAGAGGAACCAGAGATCAAATTGCCAACATTTGCTGGATCATGGAAAAAGCAAGAGAGTTCCAGGAAAACATCTATTTCTGCTTTATTGACTATGCCAAAGCCTTTTACTGTGTGGGTCACAATAAACTGTGGAAAATTCTGAAAGAGATGGGAATACCAGACCCCGTGACCTGCCTCTTGAGAAACCTATATTCAAGTCAGGAAGGAACAGACTGATTCTAAATAGGAAAAGGAGTACGTCAAGGCTGTATATTGTCACCCTGTTTATTTTACTTCTATACAGAGTACATCATGAGAAACACTGGACTGGAAGAAACACAAGCTGGAATCAAGACTGCTGGGAAAAATATCAATAACCGCAGATATGCAGATGACACCACCCTTATGGCAGAAAGTGAAGAGGAACTAAAAGGCCTCTTGATGAAAGTGAAAGTGAAGAGTGAAAAACTTGGCTTAAAGCTCAACATTCAGAAAACGAAGATCATGGCATCTGGTCCCATCACTTCATGGGAAATAAATGGAGAAACAGTGGAAACAGTGTCAGACTTTGTTTTTGGGGGCTCCAAAATCATTGCAGATGGTGATTGCAGCCATGAAATTAAAAGACGCTTACTCCTTGGAAGAAAAGTTATGACCAACCTAGATAGCATATTCAAAAGCGGAGACATTACTTTGCCGACTAAGGTCTGTCTAGTCAAGGCTCTGGGTTTTCCTGTGGTCATGTATGGATGTGAGTGTTGGACTGTGAAGAAAGCTGAGCGCTGAAGAATTGATGCTTTTGAACTGTGGTGTTGGAGAAGACTCTTGAGAGTCCCTTGGACTTCAAGGAGATCCAACCAATCCATTCTGAAGGAGATCAGCCTTGGGATTACTTTGGAAGGAATAATGCTAAAGCTGAAACTCCAGTACTTTGGCCACCTCATGCAAAGAGTAGACTCATTGGAAAAGACTCTGATGCTGGGAGGGATTGGGGGCAGGAGGAGAAGGGGACGGCCGAGGATGAGATGGCTGGATGGCATCACTGACTCGATGTACTTGAGTCTGTGTTAACTCTGGGTGTTGGTGATGGACAGGGAGGCCTGGTGTGCTGCAATTCATGGGATCGCAGATAGTTGGACATGACTGAGCGACTGAACTGAACTGAACAGTGTAGGAGAGTTCCGTTTTCTCCAAAACCTCAGCAACATCTGTTATTTGTAGACATTTTGGTGATAGCCATTTGATAGATATGAGGTTATATCTCTTGGTTTTTACTTGCATTTCTCTAATAATTAGTGATGTTGAGCATGTGCTTATTAGCCATCTGTGTGTCTTCTTTGGAAAATGTGTATCAGGTCTTCTACTCATTTTTTAATAAAACTTTTTTTTTAATATTTTTATATATTTTGGCTGTTAACCACTTTTTGGTCACATCACTGGCTAATATTTTCTCCCATCTCATAGGTATGTTGTCTTTTTATTTTGTTAATTGTTTCCTTTCCTCTGAAAAAATGGTTTTAATATTAACTAAGTCTTATTCATTCAATTTTTCTTCTGTTTCATTTGCCTTGAGACAGATCTAAAAAAAAAAAAAAAACTCCTACAATTTATGTCAAAGAATATTTTTCCTTTGTTTTCTTATAGAAGTTTTGTGGTTTCAGGTCTTACATTTGTATCTTTAATCCATTTTGGTTTTGTTTCTATATACAGTGTTAGAGAATGTTCCAAACTCATTCTTCTATGTGTAGCTCTCCAGTTTTCCCAGCACCACTACCTGAAGAGACTGTCTGTTTTCCATTGTGTATTCTTGTCTCCTTTGTTGTAGATTAATTGGACATAACTGAGTGGATTTCTTTCTGAGATCTCTATTCTGTTCCATTGTCTATGTGTCTATTTTTGTGCCAACATCATGCTGTTTGGATTACTATAATTTAGTAGTATTATCTGAAGTCTCAGAGGGTGGTACCTTCAGCTTTGTTCTCTTTTCCCCAGATTACTTTGGCAAATTGGTGTCTTTTCTGGTTTCATACAAATTTTAGGATCATTTATTCTAGTTCTGTGTGACCCAAATAAACAAAATATGAAATAAAAGAGGAGAAATTACAAGCAATGCCATAGATATACAAAAAAATCATAAGAGAATTCTAAGAATAGTTATATGCCAATAAACTGGACAACTTAGAAGACATGGAACAATTTCTAGAAACATGCAACCTGTCAAGACTGAATCAAAAGGAAACAATTTGAATAAACCGATCACTAGTAGTATAACTGATTTTATAATAAAAAAGTCCTAGCCCCACCCCAGCCCCCCAAAAAACCTTCTAGGATCATAGTTTCATAGGAGAACTCAATCAAACACTTCAAGAGGAATTAATACCTATCCTTCTCAAACTATTCCAAAAAAGTGAAAAACGTAGAACACTCTCAAATTCATTCTATGAAGCGACCATTACCCTGATACTAAAACCCAAGACTACAAAAAACAAATATTATAGACAGATATCTTTGATGAATATTGATGCAAAAATCCTCAAAAAATATTAGCAAACCAAATAAAGCAATGTATAAAAAAGGATCCTGCACTATGAACAAGCCGAATTTATTCTGGAGTCACAAAGATGATTCAACATTCACAAATCAATCCATGTGCTGTACTACATTACAAAAGGAAACATAAGAATCATATATCATCTCAATAGCTGCAAACAAATCATTTGACAAAATTCAGCATTCATTCATGATAATAACTATCATCAAAGTAGGTATAGAGGGAGCATATCTCAACATTATATAGGACATTTATAAGAAACACACAGCCAGCATCATACTCAACAGTGAAAAGCTGAAAGTCTTTCCTTTAAATTCAGGAATAAGACAAGGATACCCACTCTTGTCACTTCTAGTTAACATAGTATTGGAAGTTCCAGTATGAGCAATCAGACAAGATAAAGAAATATAAAAAACATCTGAATTGGAACTAAAACTGTGACTATTTGCAGGTGACATGGCACTTTATATAGGAAAATATTAAAGTCTCCACCTGAAAACTATTAGAATAAATGAACACAGTAAAGTTTCATTTTATAAGATGTCCTTTCTATACACAAACAGCAAACTATCAGAATGAGAAACCATGAAAATGCCCCATTTATAATTCCATCAAAAAGAATAAAATGCCTAGGAAGAAGCTTAACCAAGGAGGTGAAAGACCTATACTCTGAAAAGTGTAAAACACTAATGAAGGCAATTTAAGACAATACAAAAAAAAAAAGATGAAAAAATAACTTGCGCTCCTGGATTAATATTGTTAAAATTGCCATACTACCCAAATCAACCCACAGATTTAATGCAACATCAAAGCAACTGAGTTGGTTTCAAATTCTGGTTTCAGTATTACCACCCAGAAAGGCCTACTCCTCTCTCTATTTCATTCTTGTCAACAGTAAAGAGAGATTTTAGCACAGTTGACCTCTAAGCTGCCAAGTTGAGCAGGGACAAGGTCAAATCATTCATATCCAAAACTCCACTGTTTAAAGTTTTGGTCAAAGAATGACTTGCTTTAGGTTCTATTGATGTGCCTTCTGCCTTAATCCTAGTTCTTTTTCATTTTACTGATGGGAGGTGCCAACTCAGGGGACTTAAGAGATGTCTATTTGATCTCTGCTTCAGCAAGATACCCTAGAGGAGGGCACGGTGACCCACTCCAGTATTCTTGCCTGGAGAATCCCATGGACAGAGGAACCTGGCAGGCTACAGTACATAGGATCACAAAGGGTTGGACACGACTGAAACGACAGCACACACATGAACGGTGCTTTTAATGATAGAATATTATCATAGCCAAATTAAAATTTAGCCACTCTAACATTTTGTTACCATCTACTGAGATAACCCTTCCAATTCCTAAGAGGAGAGAAAGCTATTAGAGCAAGCAAACAGTAACGTTGGAGGTTACCTTCTCCCACTATGGTCAGAACAGTATAGCCTTAGAACAGTAATTAAGCAGAAGAAGTTATCAGATAAATTTGTGGTATCTGAAACACCAGGAAATTTTCTCTACCCTCTCACGCTGTACCCCTTGCCCCAGATATTGGATAGTTTATATTGCTTTTACATATCTAACTCTTTAAAATAGATGTGTAGAAGCACATCTCTGTCATCCTTGGTTCTTCTTATTTTTAATCAGGTTTGGCATGGCCCTGGGACAAGCCAACACTCCACAAAGTAATCTACATGAGATATAGGCATTGTTTAAAAAAAATAAAAGCTTTTGTAAGAGGAAATATATAAGCTTATACAAAAAGAAGCTTCTTAACTCTTTCATAGGATCATAATCAAACAGAACTTTATTTTTATTGTTTCTTATGTATTTCCACAACCTAAAGAAAGACAAAAAGGCATTATAAGAGCCAATGGCCCAAATCCTGGTGACAAGAGAAATGAAACAAAAAAGTTACAAACTACATGATAATTCATGGGATAAACTGGTTTTCTTTCTGAGGGAACCATTGAATATTGGTCTCTCAAGGTCAATTTTATGAGATGAGTCAGTTTCTCAAGAGACTAATGCACTCATGTTATGCTGGGGTGACACAACCTGGTGTCCTATGAGGAGGAGAGAGGAAAGCCAGCTGGGAGTCTCAGTACATTCACTTTCACTTAACTATTTTGTTTTCCACTCTGGATCTCACCACTGGCTTCCATTGTGTCAGCTGTCTTAACGTCTGGAGGTTCTCAAGTTCCACTTTCAGACACACAACATTTGGTCTCCTATCTGGGAGGAATAGAAAGTGGGTGATTGCTGTTGAGGGTGGGGTGAAGACCTGGATGTCCACCTCTCTAAATACAAAATTTCAGCAAGTCCAACTGTTTTCATCCTAGCTCCTTTCCCCTGTCTTCTGCAGTATCTGATACATCAGGATGAACCGTTCTGGGGTTTGTGTGGAAGATCATCTCATCTTTCAATATCTGCCCTGTGTTGGCATTTTTATATTATTTTATAGTTATAACATCTTCCATTTTTGTTAGATCAGTCAACTCTTCCATCCACTTTTAACCTTTTTCTGAAAAGGTATTCCTTCTACTAGAATATAAACCCCACAATGTGGGGATTTTTGTGGTTCTGCTCACTGGCTTTTCCCCAGTTCTGAGAACAATGTCTGGCACATAGCAGGCACTGGATACACATTCGTGAAATGAATTGATGTTGAAATATATTCTTTTTTTTTTTTTTTGCCACTGTTCCTTCTCTTACTTTCTTTGGCCTTAGCTTAATGCAATTTTTATTCCTTTACTTTCATTTCAGCAGTGTCTCTGAAGTGACAGATGGTAAACATAAGAGTTTAATCCACCATGTGAACAAGTGTAATTTTTAAGGTGGTTAAATTAGAATATCTGATTATTCTCTGTGAGATCATAAAAGGGTTTCATTTCATGACTCTTTATGAGTTATATCCTTAGCCTGATCTAGCCTTTGCTTTCCAAGCCATTTCAGCTTCTATTTTAATTAATAATCCTGTAATTTATTTATCCTCTTATCTGTTCATTCTTCACATTTATTTATTCATTTATTTATTTTTGAAACACCTAGTATTCATTCTGTAGAATATCTGTGTATCGTGCCAGGAATTCAGTGAGGTCATCCAGCATAGGCCACACCCTCAAGGTGTTCACACTTCCTGAATAGAGGCCAGCAGTGTGAATGACAGACTCTTCAACTCTGTATTTCTAGCAAGCAAATGCCCCTAAAGATGGAATTGATGTTTTATGCAGATCCCCTCCACAAGACAACTCCCAATGGTTAAACATGAAGGAGTCCTCCCATAAAAATGTGCCCACAGGCACACACACACAAACACAGGGGTCCAAACTACCTAGCCCTCCCACCATTATTCTATATGTAAGCTACTTTCAGACCAAAAAAAAAAAAAAAAAAAACTTTTCTTTGAGTTACAATGCTTCCATCTTCTCTCTCCTACATCTTGACAGAGGAAGATGAAGCAAATTAAATATCAAAAAATAGATTCAGTACAAATTAATGGATTCGGATCTCTGTTATTTACTTTCGAGAAAATAAACAGTGAGTGATATTTTCTCACTGTGCACCCAAATCATCTCCCCCGGGGAATCCACGAAGGTACACTCTCCAGCAAAGTGACAGAGTTGGCCAGAAGAAAATCTACAGACCATTTAGGAAGCATCCTTGTTGTTGGACACACTAGAGTACAATGTATAGAAAGCTGAAAAGGAAAGGGGAGAAGTTCTTTTACATTGGGAGGTTTTCTCAAGGTATTAATCTGACTACCTTTAATCAAGTGGTTTTTGTTGTTTAGTCACTCACTCGTGCCCAACTCTTTTGTGAACCCATGGACTGTAGCCCACCACGCTCCTCTGTCCATGGAATTCTCCAGGCAAAAACAGTGGAGTGGATTGTCATTTCTTTCTCCAAGGGATCTTTCTGACCCAAGGATCTAACTATGGTCTCCTGCACTGCATGCAGATTCTTTACCACTGAGCCACCAGGGAAGCCCATCTTCAAAACAGCCACAACAAACCACAGGTTGCCTAGACCCTGGATGGTGTATAGTGCAGCAGTAGGGAGAAGCAGAGGTTTAATACCAAGATAAAATCTACTGGGGTAGCCCCAGTCTGAATCCTGCATCATACAAACCAGGAGAACACCAAGCAAAAGTCATGCACAGTAAAAGA
The DNA here is from genome assembly GCF_001704415.2 of Capra hircus. Taxonomy (NCBI): domain Eukaryota; kingdom Metazoa; phylum Chordata; class Mammalia; order Artiodactyla; family Bovidae; genus Capra; species Capra hircus. Next base: position 5,850,274 of record NW_017189517.1, read on the forward strand.
AAACACTCTGAATGTTTCTGCTATTAGCTATTCAATAGTTGATACATCAACAAACCTTCACGGGTTTTCTTTCATGAAGTTGTGTAGGAAAATGGGGAAAAAGAAGGACTATGGGGTCAGATGAACAGAGATGCAAAGCCTATTACCCCACTTGCTGGCATGTGATTCAAAGGCAACTTTGAATTCTCTGAGCCTTGATTATTCCCTGTGTTAAAATCAAGATTATAATAGCTTTGCTGCCTCATGATGTTGTTATAAAGTTTAAATGAGATAATGTATGTAAAAGCAGGGCAGCATAAGTGTATTTGTAATTGACATTCTATGCTCATGGTGGCTACAATCAATCTGCAAATACAGTTGACAATGATAAAATTATCTGAAAAAAAAAATTAAAAGACATAGGCCCCATCGAAGCTTCAGGCATAAACCCCAAAAGTGAAGTTGCTGTCTTTACTATGTGGGGCTTTGTAGAATGTACTACTTTTGAGAAGATGATCATTTTTGTCTTATCATTTCTCATATAAATATTATATACTTGTTCAGCATTCACCTTAGCTCTGAACTCTGCTCACTGTTGCTCACAAGAATTTCTCATACTTCCTGTCACTGATGTCCTGTTTCCTCCATGCTCCCAAACTTTGTCTATTTATTAATATTTTATTCCATTCTTTTTTTTTTTTTCTCCAAAGCCTGGCAGGCTTCATGAAGGAAACTGAGCCCAGCAGTCAGTGAAAATAGAAAGCTAAGGGAAGCAGCAATGATCAAGGGATGAGGCCAGAGAGATAAAGGTAAAAAAAGTTACTAGTTGCTTTGGGGTAAAGAGAAGCAGAATAAAGGACTGAGTATCAGGAAAAGAATGTAGTAGGCACTTCACTCCGTTTACCGAGTACTTGTTAAGTGTAAGGATTATGGGAGGAATTTACTATTATTATCTAATATAAGACTCACAACTCCTCATGAGAGAAGTACTGGTATTATGTATTTGTAACATTTCCACTTGGAGAATAACCTACCATAACAGAGTAGCAGTCTTTAGATATATGAAAAGGCAGAACATGGGCAGAGGCAGTGTAATTAAGGACAATGAACTTTTCAGGATTTTATTTTGGGGGGCTCCAAAATCACTGCAGATGGTGATTGCAGCCATGAAATTAAAAGATGCTTACTCCTTGGAAGGAAAGTTATGACCAACCTAGACAGCAGATTAAAAAGCAAAGACATTACTTTCTCAACAAAGGTCCGTCTAGTCAAGGCTATGATTTTTCCAGTGGTCATGTATGGACGTGAGAGTTGGAATATAAAAAAAGCTGAATGCCAAAGAATTGATTCCAAGTGCCAAGAATTTGAATTATAGTGTTGGAGAAGATTCTTGAGAGTCCCTTGGACTGTAAGGAGATCCAACCAGTCCATCTTAAAGGAGATCAGTCTTGGGTGTTCTTTGGAAGGACTGATGCTGAAACTGAAACTCCAATACTTTGGCCACCTGATGCAAAGGGCTGACTCATTTGAAAAGACTGGTGATGGGAAAGATTGAAGGCAGGAGGAGAAGGGGACGACAGAGGATGAGATGGTTGGATGGCATCACTAACTCAATGGACATGAGTTTGGGTAGGCTCCGGGAGTTGGTGATGGAGGGAGAGGCCTGGTGTGCTGCAGTTCATGGAGTCTCAAACAGTTGGACACAACTGAGTGACTGAACTGAACTGAATCTGATTCTCACCTTTGTCACTTTTTGCTGATACAATGTTATTCTGGATAAGTCTCTCACCTTACTGAACACTGGGTTCCTCTTCTGTAGGATCTGGATACTAAGCCCTGCTTACCTCGCACTGTTGTGGTGGATCACACCCAAGCTGGCATGTTGCCACAGTGGTTAAAGTTGTGCATTCTAGAGTGAGGAGGCTTGACATTCACATGTGATTAACTAACTGTGTAACTTTGGGCAAATTGTGAGCCCTCTCAGTCCTTCAGCCCCGTGGTCTCTAAAATAAGGATAATAATAGAAGCCACCATTAGGGTTGTAGAAGAATTAAATTAGTTAATACATGAAAAGTGTTTTGGACAGAGTCTAATGTATATTGTTTCATGCACTAATGTTATAATAACCCACTCCACTAGCAAGGGAAAGAGCATTTTAAACTGTACACTTTACACAACACAAGCTTTAGGGATGATTTTTATTAAAAATTAAGCTAAATTACATTTTTCATCTATGGCTGATATTCCTTTCTGTAGGATCTTATGAAGGTGGTTCACATACACGATTAATTGGCACACTGAGTGATCTAGCATCCCAACTTCTGCATGTTAGAAATATCCCCTACAAATAGGAAATTACTCGAATGTGTTATTGGGTAGATGTAGTCGACACCATTCTATCATCTTTTCTACCTCGCTGAATCCCACCTGGTCTTCAGGACTGAGTGATGTGCTGGGTAGCAGAGAACTAGGAAAGGACATATCAGGGCCTCAGAGTCTACTCTAGAACTTCTGGAAAAAAAATGTTGAAATCGTGGCACACTGACAACATCTCTTCTCTGATAGCCACCTAAACGAACAAAACAAACAAACCTTTACAGAGGCCAGGAAAATTCACATGCTCCATATTACAAACTTCAGATAATAGTGGTCTGGTAAAATACAGTGTAGACTGAGAGGAAGGAGGAGACCCCCTTCCAGACTTTCTAGCTCTTGAATGCCGACAACACTCTCACACAGTAAGTAAGTGAAAATTTCTGCTGATAGCTCTGAGTTTGGAAAGATGGGGGCTGGAGGCAAGAACGGATCATAAAAGATATTATGCACACCCTGTTTACATTGTGTTCCTTGAGTGCATCTCTCTACAGGAGAGGTAGAGATGAAAGAGCAACCATATGACTAAACACATCATCTTTTTTCCTGACCTAGCTTCTGAAAAGTAGTGAAGTCTTGTGACAAACATCTCTAGAACTACAAGTCAGAGGCTATTATGTAGAGAAAAATATGTGCTAACCCATAAAACAATTGACAATTAAGTGAGACACATATACACACTTGTCTTTGAAAAATTGGCAATATAGTTTATAAATAGTTACAATTACACTACTATACATAAAACAGGTAACTAGTAAGAACTTACTGTATAGCCCAGGGAATGGTGCTCAATACTTTGTAATGACCTTTATGGGAAGATAACCTAAAAAAGAGTAAATGACTATATTTCTGTCTAAGTGATTCACACACATGAAATTAACACAGCATTGTAAATCAAACTATATGCCAATAAAAATTAATTTAAAATAATTATAATTAAATACAGTGGGTAAAAATCCCTCAAATTGCAGATTTTTTAAAAAAGTAGGAAAGATGGATGATAAGCAAGTGTGAATATATATGTATGGACAGCTGTTCTTTTCTCATTTCTTATGGTTATAATAGAGCAGCTGCCACTCTTAAGTGTGTTTTGCATCCTTTCACCTTCTATCTTCAAAGGGAATTAATTTTTAAAATATCTACTCTTTTAATCTCCAGTTTCATTATTGATATGTCACATCTACATTTAAATATAACATCATTTCCATCTTAACCTTTGCCCTCCTCCAAATCCCACCAGGTACTATCCTATATCTCTCTTCTGCCTTAGCTGCCAATCACTCCAAAGCCAACTTTCCACTGTAATTAGGATTCTGTTCCTACCAGTCATCTGAAATTGCTCTCATAAGCTCATCAATAATCTTTTTATATTTCTCAGTCTTCTGATCTTCTAATCTATGTTCACTTCTCAGTGTGCTCTGAGCAAATTCATCCACTCCAATGGATTCAATTACCATCAATGAAATCAGTTCTCAATAAAATCCCCTGGGGAATTATCAGGATATCCAGAAATGCATTGGGGAGAATGTATAGTTTGAAAACACGTATTACAAATGGTAATCATTATTTAACACAGACTATTAAGTATAACCTCTAAAATATTAAATATTAGGGAAATAGAAAAGATAGAACGCATTTTATTCATGAAACATATCTAGACATAGCACAGGGAAACTTCATGACATCAAAGACAATGAAAACAAAGAAAAAACACAACTGTCTACAACTTGACTGTAGACTACTTAACAGTAAGCAAATTGACAACACACTACTTAATAGCAAGATTGAAGCCAGAATATAGTAAAATAAAAATTGCCAAATTTTGGAGCTGTAACCCTAAAATTATATACCTAAGTAAATGATCACTCAAAAGAGAAGGCAAAATAAGACTGTTCAGACAGTAAAGGTCTGGGATCCATTACAACTAACAGATCATCACTAAAAGAAATAATAAAAGATGCAATTCAGAAGCAGGGAACATTAACTGAGATAGAAAGAATGAGAGACAAGAAGGAATTGCGAGCAAAACAATTCAAGTATACATGAGGAATACACAACAAGAAGGGTTTTAAACAATACATATATTAAGAATAATTATTTGGAGGAATAAAGAAGTCTCAAAAATTATTCTTTTTAAAGTAGAAGAAAAACAGAAAATCTGAATAGATTCAATTTCATGACAGAAATTGAGTCAATAGTTTAAAGAAGTGTCTCCTACCTCAAAAGCATCTAGAAATTTAAAGGCATGCATTTCCAAATATTCACGTACTGGATAATTTTTCTTTCCATTCCTTTACAAACTGGTCCAATTTTCCAAATTTGTATTAAGTTATTGGTAAGATAAAAGTTAGTTCAGGAGAATAAAACTTTAGGTCAATATCACTTATCATTATAGACAGAAAAACATTAAATATATTTTAAGCCAGTCAAATTCAGTAATATATGCTGCTGCTACTGCTAAGTCACTTCCATTGTGTCCAACTCTTGGTGGCCCTATGAACAGAAGCCCACCAGGCTCCTCTGTCCATGGGATTCTCCAGGTTATAATACTGGAGTAGGTTAAACTGATCAAATTCAGTAATATATATGTGCACACAAAAATATATGTGCACCGATTTTATGTACATTTATGTGTATGTGGGTGCATGTTTTAGAGCAAGAAACTTTTCTCTCAGGAATGTACCCATGATTTAAATTGCATAAATTATTTAGCATAACTCATCATTTGAAGATACTAATATTAAAGAACAATCACAGAAACATCTCATTAATTAGAGAAATAGCATTTTATAAATTTCAATACAAATTCTTGATTTTCAAAAATGCCAAGTAAACTAGGAATATAAGGCAACCTTCCTAACATGATAAAATATAACCTGCAAAAACCTTTAGCAAACATCATACTTAATGATGAAATGTTTAAAGTCAAGAATAAGAAAAGGGCAGCTGCTGTCACTCTTATATTTAGCATTGCACAGGAGGCCATAGGCAGAACTGTAAGATGACGAAAATAACTAGAATATGTTAGGAAAGCTATAAATAGAAAAAGAGAAAGAGAGTTTAGTATTCCCAAACAATTATGATTGTTTATATGGAAAACCAAGAAAATCTCCATGCTATGAAATTATTAGAACTAATAAGGAAGTTCTAATGAAAGAGACACAAGAACAACATAAGGAAAAATAAATTGCACTGCATTTTTACACAACACTAACAACTAGACAATGCATTTTTATAAAATATATAATTGGCATATCATTTTAAAATAACTATAAGGTATCTAGGGAAAAGAATAATAGAAAATACACAAGTTTTTTGTTGTGAAATTGATATAATATTGTATGAAGTGATACAGTAAATTTAAGGAAAGAGAAATATATACCACGCATTTCGATGGACATATTCCCTGGTGGCTTGGACAGTAAAGAATCTGCCTGCAATGTGGGAGACCTGAGTTTGATCCCTGTTTTCGGAAGATCCCCTGGAGGAGGGCATAGCAACTCACTCCAGTATTCTTGCTTTGAGAATCTCATGGACAGAGGAGTCTGGTGGGCTACAGTCCATGGGATCTCAAAGAGCCAGACATGACTGAGTGACTCACACACACACATACACACACACATTTGTATAATAAATATATCAGTTTTCCATTAATATATAAATTCAATGAAATTCTAATCAAAATTTTGATAAGAAATTTTTCATGGATTTTGAGAAGTTGATTCTAAAAATGAAATGGAAGTACAAAGAGCCCAGAATAAATAAGAGAATTTTCAAAAGTATTTAAGGGGTTTTCACTTTTAGGGACCAAGATTTATTAAAAATTAGAGCTATAGCTCTATATATATAGCTCTAAGGGAGGCGAAGGGGACGACAGAAGATGAGATAGATGATTGGATGGCATCACCAACTTGATGGACATGGGTTTGGATGAACTCCAAGAATTGGTGATGGACAGGGAGGCCTGGTATGCTGCAGTTCATGGGGTTGCAAAGAGTCAGACACGATTGAGTGACTGAACTGAACTGAGATCTATAGCATACAAAACATTAAGATACTTGAAAGAAAAGACAAATAGAGCACATGCTCATAGTATGGAGACTAGAAACAAAGTCGCAAAATATGGAACCTTGTCATGTAATATCAGTAATGATATAAATCTAAGGGGAAATGGCAGAGTATTATAATAAATAGTGCTAATATAATTGGCTGTCCATATGGGAAAATAGTTCCCTACCTCAAATCAAACATAGATATCAATTCCTAGCAGATTAAAGACCTACATGTAAAAATCAAAGTATGTAATTTAATGAAGTAAACAAAAGACACTAGTATTATGGGTTCAGGTTAGGGAAGATCTCCTTTTAAATGTATGCAAAGGTGAAATCATGCTACAACATGGATGGACCTTGAAAATATTATGCAAATTGAAAAAAACTTGTCACGTAAGATGAACCATCTGGAACAGGGAAATCTAGAGAAACAGAAAGTAGATTAGAAATTGCTTATGGATGGAGGAATGGGGATTGGGGGAATTTACTAAAAGGTATAGGGTTGCTTTCTAAGGTGATAAAAGTGTTCTAAAACTGACTGCAGTGGCAATTATATACAACTGTGAATATACTGAAAAGTACTGAATTTTATTCATTAAATATGTTAATTGTATGATGTATGAATTATATCTTAAAGCTATGAAGAACAAGGTCAAGTGATAAATGAATAAATTGAGATACAGTGTTTGACAACATTGAAATTTAAAAACTTATATAGAATAAAACAAAAAACAGACTCAGACAAGATATTTCCAGTGGATGTAACTTGTAAGAGCACCACTAAATATCAATTAACAAAATCCAAGGGGAAAAAAACAAAAGACCAAGTAAATGTGCTGATAACCCACGTCAGTATTCTTGCCTGGGAAATCCCAGGGACAGAGGAGCCTGGTGGGCTATAGTCCATGGGGTTGCAAGAATCGGACACAACTTAGCGACTAAATGACAACATGTACTGGCAAATGTCATTTATGCATGGAAAATAGGCATACAAAATGATGCTCAGTTACACCAGTATTCGTGTGTACTCAGTCTCTGTTTTGTCCAATTCTTTGAGACCCTGTGGACTGTAGCTCACCAGGCTCCTCTGTCCATGGGATTCTCCAGGCAAGAATACTGGAGCAGATTGCCATTTTCTTCTCCAGGGGATCTTTCTGACCCAGGGATCAAACCCACTTCTCTTTCATCTCTTGCGCTGGCAGGCAGAAGCTTTACCACCAAGCTACCTAGGAAGCTCACACTAATAAACAGGAAAGTGCAAATTAATACTATAAATAATACTGATGAGAATTTCTGGCAATATTAAGTGTTGGTAGGATGTAGAAACAGGAATTCTTATTTAGTACTGGCCAAAGTGCAAATTTCCATAATCATAGAGGAGAGGATTTTGACAAGACCCAATAATTTAAAGATGCATGCTCTCCATAAGCTAATAATTGCACTCATGTAAAATGTTCATAATGTGAGGTGTCCGATAATGTAGGATCATCATTAACAGTGTAAAATTGGAAACAACACACATTTCCAGTAATAGAAAAAAGGGTAAATTCATTGTGGTTCACTCAGACAGCAGAAAAATAAGTAATCCTTAAAATTAAAAAAATAATCTTAAAAACAGAATATCAGATGAGAAAAGTGAGTTGTGGGAGAGCATAAGAGGCTTGATAACATTTATGTAGAGATGAAAACATATTATCTGTTGTTTATGGATGCATTGGTCAAGATAGTTTGGGTTGAGTTGTGGTAAAAACAACAAATGCAATAAAATAATCTCAATTTCAAGCACCAAAGGTTTATTTCTCACTCGTGCTACAAGTCAGTTGAGGGTTTTTAAGGAGTCCAGCCCCACATCATCTTTATTCTGGGGCTCAGGCAATTCAACACCCATTATCTGGAAAACTGGAGGCTGCCATGCAGGATGGACATAGAGCATTTGAGAACCTCAGATGAACAGTTAAATGATCTGGCCTCAACATGGCACATGTTATCTCTATTCATAATTTATTGGCTAGAAGTAGCCATAAGGTCCCATCCCACCTCAAGGGGACGGAGAAGTGCCAACCTGCTATGTGTTCAGAAATTCTAAGAATTGAAAATAGTTGGTGAATAGAGTTAACCACCAAATTTGGTATGTGTAGACACAAAATTCAAGATATTGCTAGGCAACATGGAACAATAAGTGGACAAAGGAGGGATACACAAGGAGATTTATTCTATCTTCAATATTTTATTCTATGAAACTGTAAAGGGAAGCATGCATGACATATGGGAGAATACTGAAATTTGCTACAGCTGAATGTTAGGTACACAAGCATTAATTTTATCATTATATATAGTTTTCCATTTGATAGAATTACATAATAAGATTTAAAATATGAGAAAAATAAAAAAGAGCTACTTATAGTAATAAGAAAAGAGAGAAAATATTAAGAAAGACAAACTAACCTCAAGTACAGAGATCATTTAAGAATGTATTATACAGTCACAATGTTTTTTAATATTTTAACATGACTGGAATGGTTACTTTCTAGAAAAACATACATCTTCAAAATGACTGAAAAAGACAAAAAGCAGAAATGGGCTAATAATCATGATAGAAATTGATAAAGATATTTAAGAACTGTATTTTCTTCTTAACCAAATTGTCAGGAAAAAATGGTTTTACACGTGAAATTTTCCATGTTTTGAGAAATGGATAATATGACGTTCATTTATTTAACATATGCCTTGCAAGGCATATGCTAAGACATTGATACTGGGAAAGACTGAAGGCAGGAGGAGAAGGGGATAACAGAGGATGACATGATTGGATGGAATCACCGATTGGATGGGCATGAGTTTGAGCAAGCTCCGGGTGTTGGTGATGGACAAGCAAGCCTGACGGGCTGCAGTCCATTGGGTCGCAAAGAGTCGGACACGACTGAATGACTGAACTGAACTGAACTAAGGCATATTCTGGCTTCTCAGGTGGCGCTAGTAGTAAAGAACATGCCTGCCAACGCAGGAGACGGAAGAGATGAGGGTTCCACTCCTGAGTTAGGATGATCCCTTGGAGGAGGAGATGGTAACCCACTCCAGGATTCTTGCCCAGAGAACCCCATAGACAGAGGGGTTTGGGGGACTACAGTCCATAAGGTCTCAAAGAGTCAGACATGACTGAAGTGACTTAGCATGCACACAGCACACACAAGGCATATATGCTGAGTGTTTTATATTTATTATCTTTTTTTAAGAATAAAAGTGGTGTAATTTTATTTATTTTTCTTCCAGTTTTATTGAGATACAATTGCCATACAGCACTATATAAGATGTATAGCATAATGATTTGAGTTACAAATGTCATGAAATGATGACCACAATAAGTTTAGTGAACATCTATCATCTTATATAGATACAGAATAAAAGAAAACTGTGTTTTTTCTTGTGATGAGAACTCAGGATTTACTCTATTAGCAACATTCACGTGTATACAGTAGTGTTAATTATAGTAATCATGCTGTATATTACATTTGTATCAATTATTTATTTTACAACTGGAAGTTTGTACCTTTTGACCACCGTCATCTCATCCCCCCCATTCTTATCCCTGCCTCTAGTCACCACATATCTGATCTCTTTTTATGTGTCTGTTTGTTTTTGAAATATAATTAATCTAGAACATTATGCTAATTCTTGTTATACAATATAGTGATGTGATATTTCTATGCATTTCAAAATGGTCACCATGATAAGTTTAGTTACCATCTGTCATAAATATGCTACATAGTTATTGACTAAATGTCCCATACTGTACATTTCATTCCTGTGACTCATTTATGGTGGATGAGTGAAAAAGAGGGAAATTAAGAGGTGCGAGCATCCAGTTGCATTCATTACCTTTTGATGTCTCCTGAAGAGACTCATTTGATGAATTTTATTATGCTCATTTATAAATGTTGAAACAAAGAAAAAGTAGTAGGGCCAGATTTTAAATTCATTCCTCTGTCTATACAGATTGCTCTTTTAGAAGTTATAATCCTATAACATCTATGCATTTGAAACTGTTTTAGAGCATGGAATGACAAGGGAAATTTTCTAATTATTTTTTTAAGGCAGCATAATGCTAATACCCAACCTGAACCTGATGAGGGCAACAAATGTGAAGAAAGCTACTAAAAAAAGTACGTTGCGAGTATTGATGCAAAAATCTGAGATGAAACATTTGCAAATGTAATCCAACATCGTATCAACAGAATAAATGAATACTAATGAAGCAGGAGGCACGTTAAGAATGCAAAGAGTTCAAAAGCAGGAATCCCTTAGGGACTGCATAAAATAAGTCAAAAAAGATAAAAATATGATCATCCTGGTAAATACAAATAAAGGCTTTATAAAATTCAACCTTCATTAAAACATGAATGCTTCCCTAAAAAGTGTGATATATAACACAAATAAAAAACCTTATATTTTATTGCAAAAAAAAATTGAAAAAAACTGAATGTAAAATCAGGAACAAAATAATGACGCTGCTTTCACCACTATTATTTAAAATTATTTAAAAAGTGCTAGATAATGCACTTTTACATATTCGATATGAAGATAATGCAAAATTCATATAAAGTGATTAATATCTTCCATTTATACTAACAAAAACAAATTTAAATATAATGGAGATTTTTTTAAAAATATAAGCAGTCAAAAATAAAGTGAAAATAAAATACTAAGAAATAAATTTAACTAGTAATGCATAAGTACTAAATGAAGAAAACTGCCATATCAAACTTTACTGAGAGAAATTGAAAGAAAAGGACTCAAATAAAAGCAGCAAAATATAAAAAAGACAATAATTTAAAGATGTCAATTCTCCTTGTGTCTATAAAATAAAGATTAAAAGTTATTTCTCAACCTTCAGATTGATAACAAAGAAAATATTAGCAAAGAAGAAAGTACCTGAAGAAACCTGTTGGTAGGAAAGGGGTGGGATGTGGGCATATTCTGAATAACATTGAAAATGCAAGTTGCTCCAGTTTTTTGGAAAAAGCAATTAGCATTGTTCTTTCTTAGCAAATTAAATACATGACTCAAACTCAAAAACACATTTAATAGTAAGAAATTAAAAATATCAAAATTAATTCCAAGAACAAGAAAATAATGTTTACTATTATAAAGTTATTTTGAAAGTACTAGGACCTACGTTTTGGAAATGCACAGATAGAAGAACACAATAATAGAGAGTTTAAACATATATCTAATCATATACTTTAATTAGAAATATAACACAAGTAGCATTTTCTATCTTTGGGGAAAAACGTGGTCTAATCAATAAATCATCTAGGGAAAATATTATCTATTGAGAATAGAAATAGAAATAAGACAGTCCAACTAATAGTGATTATATTCTTACATGTTCCTGTTTTGTTCTAAGTTCTTGGAATGGATTCTTTCATTTACATCACAAGCCTATGAGTTAGGGAATATTATTACCCTCTTTTTACAGATGAAGAAACAGACTTCAAGAGGTTAAGTGATTTTCTCAAGGTCACTTGGATATTAAGTGGTAAAGCCCAGATCCAAGTTTTTCTTATCACAGAGCTTAGCATTAGCTGTCAAACTTGATTATTACCTCGCTCCAAAGCACTCAAATACATTACAGATAGATCAAATAACTAAATGTTAAAAACTAAATCTTTGTAGAAGATATGTATGAATGTTCTTTGTTATCTTGATGAGGGAGTTGTCTTTCTAAGCCTCACTGGTAAGCCTAGAAGTTACAAAATTTTGATAAATATGATGACATAAAAATGTAAAGCCTCTTTCAAGCTAAAAATACCATAATAAAAGTTGAGACAATCTGTAAGGAAGCATTTGTAATACATTTGACAGACTAATTTTCTTAATATTCAAAAAGCTTATATAAATCAAAACTAAAAAGATGAAAGGAAGAAAGAAGAAAGAAAGTGAAGTCACTCAGTAATGTCCGACTATTTGTGACCCCATGGACTGAAGCCAACCAGTCTCCTCCATCCACGGAATTTTCCAGGCAAGGGTACTGGAGTGGGTTGCCATTTCCTTCTCTAGGGGGACTTTCCAACCCAGGGATCGAACCCAGGTCTCCCGCATTGTAGGCAGACGCTTTATCATCTGAGCCACCAGGGAAGTTATTTAAAAATGGTCAAAGAATATGAAAAGCCAATTGAAAAAATGAGTTGAAAATGATTATTAAAAATGAAAACTTGCTCACCATCACTAACTACCAAAAATGTTAACGGAAAAGAGACTTTTTCATAGTTCATATTAATAATGAGGAAAAATATTAACAAAGATGAAAGAACATAAGAAAACCCACTGTACAGAAAGGCATAGGATGAGGGTATTTTAGTGCATTGGTAGTGGGAATGCAATTTGTTCCAGCCTTTTTGGAAGGGCAATTAGTGTTGTGCATCAAAAATCTTCAATTAAATATTATTTGACTCAGCATATTTTCTGGAATATTTTCTAAGATGATACCACAAAGATGCATAAATGTGTATACACAAACATGATCGCCTCTATGTTGTTTTTTTATAGGAAGCATTTGGTAACAAATGACTTAAATGTTGATCAAGTGAAGAGTGGCTTAAGTTGCTGTAAAATCAGGAAAGAGAATCCTCAACAGCCATGAAAGCACTGATGCGAATGGACATGAAAAGAAGTCCACAATGCTTTGATGAGTGAGAAAAACAACATACCAAATGGCGTGCTGTGCTCCGTTGCTCAGTTGTGTCTGATTCTTTGTGACTATGGACTGTAGCCTGCCAGGCTCCTCTGTCCATGGGATTATCCAGGCAAGAATACTAGAGTGGGTTGCCAGGCCCTCCTCCAGGGGATCTTCCCAACCCAGGGATCAAACCCAAGTCCTGCATTGCAGGCAGATTCTTTACTGTTTGAGCCAGCAGGAAGCCCAAAAGTAGCAGGCACAATATAACCATATTTTTATTAAGGTGTAGGTAGGTGTGTGTGCTTATGTATGCACATTTATGAAAGTACAACAAAAAATATTGATCCCTTGTTCTTTCATTATTTCCAAAGGGTGTCTCATTCAAAGAAACAACAGTGAATCATCTCAAATGCTCGAAAAACAACTTTACCCTTTACTTCCTAGTGTTGAAGAGTGCCTTAGTGGAGAATGCATTCCTAAGGCACAACAAATCTGGTTAAGCACTTTCTCCTCCGTCTCCCTCTAGGTTTTCAGTGCTTCTTCAATTCATGCAATTGGAAGTACAACTTTAAAAATCTCTCTAGTTTATCAGCCAGAGACAGAGAGAGAATTCTCATTTCCAGTGTCTTTCCTAAAATTTTCAGGGGGCAAGGCTCACACTGAATTAAAATGCAGGATAAATTGGAAGATTGGGATTGGCATATGTACATACTACCATGTGTAAAATAGCTGGTGGGAACCTGTTGTATAGCACAGGGAGCTTAGCTCAGCGCTCTGTGATGACCTAGATGAGTGGGATGAAGAGGTCAAAGAGGGAGGGGATATTTATATACTTATAGCTGATTCTCTTTGTTGTATAACAGAAGCTAACACAGCATTGTAAAGCAATTATATTCCAATTAAAAATGGCAACCTCTTTATTACTCACATAGAGGAGATTAAGGGATAGGGCAGGGTGGATGAGGGAAATTGAAAAATAGAAAAAATGGCCTGGGGTATATACAACAATAAAGGTAACTGAAAAGATAAATATATATTCTTAATCAAGGCTTCTTGGTTATTTTTCCAATTAAAAATAGGTTGACTTTTTGCATTGCAAGGTTCCCTGCTTTACAATGTTCTTGATAAAAATAATTCATTCTATACCATTCAGAACAATTTCTAGCACTTCCTGTGAGTCTTTCATATGTACACTCTAAAGGCTCATAGCATGTTAAAGATCTGTAACTTCAGATGTAATTTCTTGAATTGTACATTGACATTTCTATATGTTTTTAGACCAGAATTCCTCAACCTCAGAGTTATTGACAATTTGGGCTGAATTAATCATTTTCCTTGAATGGAGGTGGGGAAATTGACCTGTATATTATAGAATTGTTACTAGCATCTTTGGCTTCTAGCCATTAAATGTCCTATTTACCCCCTCCCCATGTTGTGACTATCAGATATATGTTCAAGCATTGTCAATTGTGCCATAGGGGTCAAAAATGTACCTCATTGAGAACCATAGGAATTGACACACACCTTTTTGGAAGGAATAAGATTGTTTATAGTTATATACACACATATCTCTGTGTGTACATCTGTATTATGTATATAAAATCATTTTTGCATCATGATAAATTCTGTTTCAAATTTATAAAATAAGACAAGTTAATCATATCAAAAGTAAGCACCCCAAAGTGCTAAAGCTCATACAATAAATGCATATTTATTTCTAAAATTCATTAAAGGCTGATTAGACAAAAAATAATGAGAAAATGTTATTACAACAACAGAAATAGCAGTGATAAAAATGCTATAATGAACTAAAAAAATGAAACTATCAGGGATGAGGAACCAGCACATTTCAGCTGAAATCTAATTAGAAGTATTCTACAGGGAAAATAGAGGGCTACTCAAATTTATTTTTTAATCGTTTTGTCATTTCTATCTTTCTTCAAGGCAGATTATGCTTTAGGCCATACTGAGATTGTTTCTATATAATTCTTGATTAATGGAATGAGCCAGAGAACTGCATAAACTCCCTGCTGAATTCATCATCTGCCCATGTCCTCTGAATATTTTCTATGACTGAACTCACTGAACAAAGTTCAAGGCTTTGCTGAGTAGAAAGAAAACAATGAGAATATAAAATAAATAGAACACACAAACGTCAAAACTCTTGCTAGTTTAGAAGCCCACACTTCAAACTCACTTTGGGGGAATTTGTCAATGTGCCAATAATCTTCCCCTTGTTTTCAGAAGAACTTATTACTGTGATGAAAATCTTTGGTGACACGTTAGCATCAGATCCATCTTCAGCACTAAGAGCTACTAGAATTAAACAACTGTGAAAAACAAAACAAAAAATAAATTGCAGAGTGATGCTCCCATAAGTACAGCTAGCCAGGCCATCCATAGTGAATACTTGCAGTATACAGACCCAAAGGTAATCGTGGTTCAAATGCTGGCCTTGAAAATGATTTCCAGGACACTTTCCAGTTTCCACTTTCTCCACTTTTCAGTTGCAGAACATAATCAAATGCATCTTAACATACCATTTGTCCATTTACTGTGAGTAGGAATTCATGAGAACTGTTCTCTCCTTTCCATCCTTCGTGAAATAGTCTCTTGTAGGCAATAGGTCTCATTGAAGATCATTGTGCATTTCAGAAAAGCAATGTTTTAGGTAACTTTTGATGATCCATGTAAGATACATTAAAACTGGGATAGATAAGAATAATTTTTAAAATCTATATAACTGTTGTAGGACTTTTATTCATCAAGGTGTTTGCTGTTTCTGCTCTTTGTGTAACTAAGTGCTGCTCTTAACAAGCTGCTACCAAAACCCAGATCATTAATTTCTCCAAATTCTCAGTTTTATCCAGTTTTTTTTTAATTGAAGCACATAGATAAACTCTGCTTCAATAAACATATCTTTAGGTTAGAGATGTATAAGATACAGTTCTTGATATGTTAGTTCAAAGAGGAAAGGGAAGAGTTAACACACAAAAAAATCTGTTATTTCTGTATAGATAAGGGTCAGTAAACTAGGTACCCTGGGCTAAAACTAAGCCATCATCTGTTTGTGAGTTGAGTTTTATTGGAATTCAGGCAAGCCTGTTCATTTACATATTGTCTACAGGTGTTTTTGTGCTTTAAAGGCAGGGTTGAATAGTTGTGACAGAGACATCATTGTGCCCTGCAACATATAAATACTTGCTATCTGTCCCTTTGTAGAAAATGGTCACCAACTTCTGGCATAAACTATCAAAGAGAAGGGACTGTAGAAATAAGCCAGTGCTCTCATTTTGAGGAGGGGAAAATCACAGAGGCTTTGAGAAAGTGTGTTGTTTGCCCAAAGTTACAGAGTTTATCAGTAGTAAAGTAGTTTCTAGAAACCAGGCTTCCTGATGTCCTTTAGGGGAAATGGATACTTCCTCCAAGAGGTCTACAGGTTTCCAGAGTTCATATTTCAGCCTATAAGATATCACACAGGTTTGGGGTTTTAGATAGATGAATGAAAAGACAGATCTGTGAACTAATGCTCCCTTGCTTTTTCCTGGAGATTAAATGAGGCAATGGATGTAATGTGCATACCCCAGCATTCAACTTTAGTTAATTTCCTTTCTACTCTCATTTTTCTAGATGAGCAAACTGAAACCTTGTGGGCTTGTTGTGAGCCCATACTTGCAATTGAAGGTAGAATTCATCCTTGGAATTCAGGACTCCAATCCAGCCATCATTCTATCATACCAAATGAATAATTCAAATATAGAGCATCAGAACTTAGGAATAAGTTGGGATAAATATCTCTTTGCATCTGTTACTGCACTATTTTAAAATAATGAGAGAATAATCATTGTTTCTTTATTGGCCTTCCCTGACTAGAGTAAAACACTTCTAAAAGGTTATCAAGTGCAGTTCTCCTTTGAAAATAAGCACTATCAGCTCCTTGATTAACAGTTTTTAACTGGGAGAGTGAAAATTAATCATTTTGCACTGCAAAATCTTTTGGTAAGAAAGAATAAGAAATAGCAATGTACCCATGTGACTGTCACCTGCGCAAGACCATCTACTTTCCTGTACTCTGCATGGTTGTAGTTTCTAAGCAAAATATTTTGTGTGGGAACAGTAAAGATGAACAAATGGCTTAAATAAACAAAGCTAATCCTACACACAAACAAGGAAAAACTTATTTCTTCCTCCATCCTCAGGCTTTATCCAAGACACTTCCTTTTTAAAATATTCCCCAGTATAATTTTATGCATTTTAGAATGATGGATAACTTTGCCCAAATGTGGACTGTGGCTAATATGTGAAAGGCAAGATAGCTAACAAAGATAATACTGCAAATATTTGGTTGAGAGATAATGATCTGATGAATTAAACAAAAATGAAAATAAATGGCCTTGTCTGACTATATTAACCAAGTAAGAATCTTAAATTATTCCTAGAACAACATGGTGGTAGGGGCAGTGATGAATCAACAAACATTAAGGAGATAAAACCCACAAGACTTTTGGTTATGGATTGGGGTAGAGATGATGGAGAGGGAGAAAGAAAAATTAATTATGACTGTATCAGTTTTCTATTGCTGCTATAACAAATTATTGCCCTGATTTGAGTGGTTTAAAGTTACAGAAATTTATCATCTGAAAATTATGAAGGGCAAAATTCTTAACTGGTTATCACTGAGATAAAATCAAGGTATATAGGGCTATGTTTCTTTTGGAGATCAAGGAAAGAATTTGTTTCCTTATCTCTTTTACTTTCTAAAGTTAGTCCATTTTCCTTATCTCATGGCTCCTTTTCTCCATCTTCAAGACCAATAATGTTGGACCAAGGCTGATATCTCTTCACTTTTCTTACTCTGTTGCATTTTTTCACTTTTAAGCAAATTTCTAATTACATTGGGCAGTCCCAGATAATTGCACCGTCTGCTGATTGAAAGTGAAAGTGAAAGTCAGTGGTGTCTGACTCTGCAACCCCATGGACTATACAGTTCACGGAATTCCCCAGGCCAGAATACTGGAGTGGGTAGCCTTTCCCTTCTCCAGGGGACGTTGCCAACCCAGGGATTTAACCCAGGTCTCCCACATTGCAGGTGGATTCTTTACCAGCTAAGCCACCAGGGAAGTCTGCTGATTAGCCATCTTAATTCTATCTGTACCTTTAATTTCTCTTTGTCATGTAATGAAATACATTGTTGAACTTTAAGGATTAAGACATAGACATCTGCATATGTCATAATTCTGCCTATCACAGTGACTTTTTGAATTGCTCCTTGAATATCTGAAATATTGAGAAAGTGAAAGATTCTTTACTGTTTGAGCCACAGGGAAACCCAACGGAAATATTACTATAGCTTAAAATACACATTTCATGATAAGTAAAATTCAGAGTCCTTACAATATCCTAATAAGGTTCTCTGTGTACTTAATAAATATGGCCCTAGAGATAAACTGAATTAGATTTGAATAATGGTTTTGACATTTAATAGTTTTGTAAACACATAAACTGGAGAAGGCAATGGCACCCCACTCCAGTTACTCTTGCCTGAAAAATCCCACAGACGGGGATGCTGTCCATGGGGTCGCACAGAGTCAGACACAACTGAAGCGGCTTAGCAGCAGAAGCAGCAGCAAACACATAAAAATATATCTCATAGGCTCAGTTTCCTCATCTGTAAGATGTGGAAATAGTTATATCCAATAACTATTATGGTTATGGTGAAGATTGAATAAGATAATGATGATAAAGTGCTTTGCACAGTGGCTGGCTCAATAAATTTTAGCTAGTAGTTAGTACAGGCTTCCCGAGTGGTGTAATGGTAAAGAATTTACCTTCCACTGCAGGAGACACAGGTTCAATTCCTGGGTCAGGAGGATCCCCTGGAGGAGCAAATGGCAACCCACTCTAGTATTCTTGCCTGGAGAATCCCGCGGACAGAGGAGCCTGGTGACATACAATCCACGGGGTCTCAAAGAGTCAGACATGACTAAGTGACTGAGCAAGCATGCAGGCACTGTATGTGTGTGTGTGAGTGTGTTAGTCGCACCCACTAGTTAGTACAGAATAGAACATCAGGTAAAGGAAAGTTGGCATTTAATTTTAGACATATTAATATGAGTTGTTTGAAAAGCATCTGTTATGGACTGAATGTGACTCCTCCC
This sequence comes from Capra hircus, assembly GCF_001704415.2. Classification (NCBI taxonomy): domain Eukaryota; kingdom Metazoa; phylum Chordata; class Mammalia; order Artiodactyla; family Bovidae; genus Capra; species Capra hircus. Next base: position 5,869,512 of record NW_017189517.1, read on the forward strand.
CACAACACACATACATGTTGAAGTCTTAACTTCCAACTTGATGGTGTTTATATTTGGAGGTGGAGCCTTTGGAAATAATTAGGTTTAGATGAATTCAAGAGGGTAGGTAGGATCCTCATGATGGGATTAGTATAAGAAGAGAAGAGAGCTAGTTCTCTCTTTCTCTGGCTTGTGAGGATATAGCAAGAAGGCAGTCATCTGAAAGCCAGGAAGAGGGCTCTCGACAGGACCTAACTGTCTTGGGACACTGATCTCAGACTTCCCAGCCTCAAGGGCAGTGGGAAATAACAGACTTAAGCCACCTAGTCTATGGTGTTTTGTTATAGCAGCCTGAGCACTCAGGCTTGGAATTTAGAATGCACCTTTGTAAATGTCTTTGCATTGATCACTAAGGAATCTCCTTGCTTTCTTATCTCTCTTATCTCTCATCTCTCCTTGCTATTCTTTGGAACTCGATATTCATATATCTTTCCTTTTCTCCTTTACCTTTCACTTCTCTTTTTTCTCAGCTATTTGTAAGGCCTCCTCAGACAACCATTTTGCCTTTTTGCATTCCTTTTTCGTGGGGATGGCCTTGATCACTGCCTTTTGTACAATGTCATGAACTTCCATCCACAGTTCTTCAGGAATTCTGTCTATCAGACATAATCCCTTGAATCTATCTGTCACTTCCACTGTATAATCATAAGGGATTTGATTTAGGTCAAACCTGAATGGTCTAGTGGCTTTTCCTACTTTCATCAATTTAAGTCTGAATTTGCCAATAAGGAGTTCATGATCTGAGCCACAGTCAGCTCCCAGTCATGTTTTTGCTGACTGTATAGAGTTTCTCCATCTTTGGCTGCAAAGGTATAAGCAATCTGATTTCAGTATTGACCATCTGGTGAGGTCCATGTGTAGAGTCTTCTCTTGTGTTGTTGGAAGAGGGTGTTTGCTATGACCAGTGTATTCTCTTAGAAAAACTCTGTTAGCCTTTGACCTGCTTCATTTTGTACTCCAAATTTGCCTATTAGTCCAGGTATCTCTTGACTTCCTACTTTTGCATTCTAGTCCTCTATAATGAAAAGGACACCTTTTTCCAGTGTTAGTTCTAGAAGGTCTTGTAGGTCTTCATAGAACCATTCAACTTCAACTTCTTCAGCATTACTGGTTGGGGCATAGATTTGGATTACTGTGATATTGAATGGGTTGCCTTGGAAATTAACAGAGATCATTCTGTCATTTTTGAGACTGCATGCAGTTCTGCATTTTGGACTCTTTTGTTTATTATAATGGCTATTCCATTTCTTCAAGAAGATGGAGTAGCCATCATAGTAAAGATGGGCACAATAAAGGACACAAATGTTATGGACTTAACAGAAGCAGAAAATATTAAGAAGAGATGGCAAGACACAGAAGAACTATTCAAAAAAGATTTTCATGACCCAGATAACCACAATGGTGTGATCACTCACCTAAAGCCAGACATCATGGAATGCCAAGCCAAGTGGACCTTAGGAAGCATCACTATGAACAAAGCTAGTGGAGGTGATGGAATTCCAGTTGAGCTATTTCAAATCCTAAAAGATGATGCTGTGAAAGTGCTGCACTCAACATGCCAGCAAATTTTTACTTTCCCAGGGGACCATTTCACACTGTCTCTTCTCTCCCCAAACTTTTAACACCTCTTTGCCCTTACTCACATTCTGCAAATCTAGAAGAAGTCAGGACTTCCAAAAGCTCCCACTTCTTCATTTACACACCCATCTGTGTACCTGTGGTCATGTATTCTATCTTGTTGCTATGGGTGACTATTCCTGCCAGCCTATGAATAAGCCTAAACTCTCCCCCAACTTGCACATTCTTTCCCTTATTGCCTACTCAAGCAATTTCCCCTCTGTCCTCTGCATCTTCAAACCCTCCCCCTTGCCTTCAGAATACAGCTATTTCTAATTCTCATTATAAACAAAAAAGCTCTCTTGACCCCAAGTCCCCTTCGACTACTGTTCCATTTTATCCTTCCATTCATAGCAAAGTTTCTTGAAACAGCTCTCTATATTCCTTATCTGTAATTTATCTCTTGGGTTTTTTTTTTCCTTGAACTATTCAAATAAAGTTTTACCTCACCAATCCATTTAAGCTACTCTAATATTAGAAGACGCTTGCTCCTTGGAAGAAAAGTTATGACCAACTTAGATAGCATACTGAAAAGCAGAGACATTACTTTGCCAACAAAGGTCCATTTAGTCAAGGTTATGGCTTTTCCAGTGGTCATATATGGATGCGACAGTTGGACTGTGAAGAAAGCCGAGTGCAAAAGAATTGATGCTTTTGAACTGTGGTGTTGGAGAAGACTCTTGAGAGTCCCTTGGACTGCAAGGAGATCCAACCAGTCCATTCTAAAGGAGATCAGCCCTGGGTGTTCTTTGGAAGGACTGATGCTAAAGCTGAAACTCCAGTACTTTGGCCACTTCATGCAAAGAGTTGACACATTGGAAAAGACTCTGATGCTGGGAGGAATTGGGGGCAGGAGGAAAAGGGGATGAGATGGCTGGGTGGTATCACTGACTCGATGGACCTGAGTTTGAGTGAACTCCAGGAGTTGGTGATAGAGAGGCCTGATGTGCTGTGATTCATGGGGTCACACAGAGTTGGACACGACTAAGTGACTGAACTGCACTGAACTGAATATTAGATTATCATATGACTTTCATGTTCTTAGATCCAATAATCATTCCTAACTTCATCGTATTTGACCCATCAGCGGGATTTAATACAGCTAATAACTTCTAATTCTGAAATACTTTTAATATGACTTCTAGCACAATACAGCAATTTTGTGTTCTCTACATTTTTGCCCAATTCTTTCAAATCTCTTTTGTCTGTTCTTCCTCATATTCTACCCTTCAAATATTGGAATACTTCAGGGTTCAGTTCTTATATCATTTTGCTTTTCTGTCTACTTTCACTCACAAGGTGATTTTATCCAGTCACATGCTTTAAGCATCTATATGTTGATGACTCACAGATTTCTCTAGAGTCTGAACTGACTCCACACTCTTATTTTCAATAGCTTAATCTGCATCACCACTTGGGAGTTAAACAAGCATCTTAAAGTATACAAAGCAACTCCTGACGATCTCCCCAAATCCTTTATTCCCATAGTCTTCCCTATCTCAGTGAGTGGCAACTCCACTTGTTCTGTTGCTCAAGGCAAAAGCCTTAGAGTTACTCTCAATTTTACTATTTCTTTCAAAATATACAGTTAATCCACCAGCAAGCCTGTGAATTCTAACTTCAATACATATCAAGAATCTGACAACTTTTCACTGTCTCCCCTCCTATTACCCTTGTCCTAACCACTGTCATCTATTTCTTGGATTATTGCCAGTAGCTTCCTAACTGGTCTCCTTGCTTCCATCTGACAGTCTGTTCTCAGTATGAAAGCCACTCTGATCCCATTAAATCCTGCTAAGTCCTAAGTTAAATCGTGTTATTTTCTCTCTTGAAAATCCCCTCAATTCCTTCCCATCTCACTATAAATAAAATCCAGAATGCAGTGTCCCAAATCTTCTATATCAGTGGTGTGCTGTCCAGGGTTCATCAACTAGTTCTATAGAAAAATTGTATGTGTGTGTACACAGACACATACTATAAATATAATAAAATTTGTTGACTTAAAGGATGGCTATCACACAATTTCTAAATATTTATAAAATACAAAATATTCTTTCTTTGGTAAATTCCATACAGTCAGTCGATCTTTATGAAATGCTTCCATTAAATTTTGCCACACTCTTGTATCCATAGCCAAACTATGGTTGGAGATGATGAATGTGTTTAGTTTTCAACATGAATGTTGTTATTTTCATTTACACCAAAAAGTAGCATTCAAGTGAAATAACAGATATACATTGGAAACTGGTTACCGGTGACAGGTTTATCAATGACCGGAATGACAATCTCACTGAATCTGATTATAGTTTTCTAATACTAAAAGAATATCTGCTCAATATTTTTGTACTATTCACAATGTAATGCCTACAAAATAACACCCTTTTAAATGTAATCTTCATTGGTGACATTTTCTATACCACATGCTTAAACTCTAGAAAATCGACAACAACAACGTCAAGCCCTTATCTGCAGCATTTGCAAATATCCATGGTATAAATATCTCCACCAGTGGTGATTTTAAGCTACTAACTTGATGTCACTGAATGAAGGGATTGTAATATACATTCCCCACATTTCATTGTTTAGCAGTTCCATCAGACAGATAAAATAGACTTATAAAATTTAGAGTCATGATCACAGGTTATAAGATATATGTTCAAGGGCATTATTCTTCTCAAGAGGTGGTAAGTGCCTCTGCAAAAATGGCGGCAGGATTATAGTTAGAGGTCACATCTCCCATTGCAGGTGTCAGCTTCAAGCTAAGATGTACTCATGACTTTGATGGAGAGGCTTGGGTCTTAGATGTATGAATATCTATTAAATAGAACTCAATTTTATGTGTCTGGAATATAATGCCTTTCTGTTTTCTCTAAGCCTTTGTTAAAGTCTTGCTGAATTTTACAACCCACCCTCAGCTAACTCTGCAGGGAACTAAAGGGAAGGTCATTTTCTATGCTTGTGAGAAAATAATAAAGGGAAGAATGACAGCTGAGAAATGGAAGCAAGTTAAGAGATTGGCTGTAAGTAGATAGCAGTCTGAAATCAGGTAGCTGGATGAGACAGAAAATGAGAAGTGAGTTTGTGTAACATGGATAGATTCCTTTGGCATTTCTAGATATACAGGAGGAGGGGAACTTGGTAGAAGATAGGATTTCTTACTGTTGCATGGGACAACAGATGAGATTTGTGATTTGGAATTTCAAGAAAAGGTTCTAGTGAAGACTGGAAAAGCCATTTACATAATTGAAATAAAAAAGGAAATGTCATCTTATTTTACAAAAATGTAAAAGAGAAATCTATTATTATCTCCAGAGATGCTGAAAAGGCATTTGATTTATTATTATTTTATATAAATATATACACATATATAAGAAAAACATGTAAATCTAGTTAAAATAAAAATTGATGCATACACTCAACATGAAAAATAGTATGGATCAAAAGAGGTGAAAATAACATTCAGGACGAGGAATAGAATGGGGGAGACAACTTTTTCCCCCACAAATTCATCAAAAGATCATTTGAATGCTGAGCAAATACCTCAAAATAACTCTGAACACTTGCAGAGGACAGCAGGCACCTAGAAAGGCAGTGCATCATCTCTGAAATGAGGTAGGACAAAATATAAAAGATAAAAAGAGAGACAAAGAGTTAGGGATGGAGACCCATCCTGGGGAAAGAGTCGTGAAAGAGAAGTTTCCAAACACCAGGAAACCCTCTCACCAGCAGGTCTGTGGGGAGTTTTGGAATCTCAGAGCACAACATAACTGGGAGGAAAAAATAAATAAATAAAACCGACAGATTACGTGCCTAACTGAAACTCCTGGTGGAGAAGTAGCCCAAATGCTCGAGTCCATCACCAGCAAGCTGGGGCCGAACAGGGAGGTGCAAATTGCATTGCTTAGGGTAAGAACGGGGCCTGAATGCCCTGAGGGCAATCTGAGAGAGCTAATGTGAGATAGCAACCCAAACCGTGGAAGAGCCAGAGAGGGGAAAAAAAAAAAAAAAAGAGGAAAGAGACAGAGAGAACTTTCCTGTGAAAAGCTCCAACATAAGGCACTGCCAGGCCTGCTCATAGAACAAAGGACTGAGCTAGCCAGCTGAGGACTGGCCCATCCCTTGCCAGAGGCAGAGAGGCAGGCACGCGACACCCAGAGCCAGAAAGTGGTGGGCAAACTCGGCCCCAGAGATGGCATGCCCTACCAAACTGCAAGCAAGCTCCCAGTTGCTCACCAAGTCTTCCTGGGATCCTGGATGGTTGACATCCACCAGGAGGGTCCCTGCCAGAGATCAGCTCCCCAGAGGAGATACATGGCACCCCTGAGACAGCACTCCCACTGTGCACCTAGGAAACGGAGCAGCTGGGACCAGGGAGGTAATAAGGTGCACTGCACCTGGGGAAAGTGCACTCACCAAGCACCTGGTCGCCTGAGCTGCTTGGACCTGGGAAGTCCAAAAAACGCAGGCCCAACCGAGTCTGTGCCTTTGTGCAGTACCCAAGAACCTGAATTTGAGCAACGTACACCTGGGAACTGCATGCAACCCAGGGCTCACCTTAGACAGTTCCCCGGCAGAGCAACCTGGAGCCTGAGCAGTGTAGACTGGGAAAGCACACACACTGTGAGAGGGGGCAAACTCAGTGTGGCCCAGACACTGTGAGCACTCCCCACACATGCCAGTGATATTTGTTTGCAGTGTTCCTCCCTCCCCACAGCACAATTGAACAAGTGAGCCTAAATAAATGATCACCTTCACCTCCTTATGTCAGGGTGGAAATTAGATACTGGAGGGACTTGTAAACAGAGGAAGCCAAAATAGACAAAGGGAACTGCTTTGGAAGTGACAGGTGCAACAGATTAAAACCCTGTAGTTAGCACTGGCTACCTTGGAAGGGACCTATAGAACTTTAGAAGAAGTATAAGCTGGAATAAGTAACTATCTGAAAGTGAACTGATTCCACACTGCACTTAACAGCTCCAGAGTAAATACTAGATATATTTTACTATTATCATTTTTATATATTTTTTTTATATTTTAAAGTTCTTTTTTACTCTTTTAATTTTCATTTTTGAAACCTACTATTACCCTGAAAAAAAAAGATCCTATTTAAAAGCAAATTTCATATATATATATTTTTATAACTTTTGCGATTTTGTTTTGTTTTTTTTTTTTAATATTGTATTTTTGAGAGTCTAACCTTGACTCTAGATTTTTAGTCTTTTCTTTTTGATATTTGTTATCAATTCTGTACCTTTAAGAATCCAATCTTCGGTACACATTTTTACTTAGGAGTGTGATTACTGGCTTGACTGCCCTCTCCCCTTTTGATTCCCCCTCTTCTCCTCCTGATCACCTCTATCTCCCTCTTCCCTCTTCTCTTCTTCATGTAACTCTGCGAACCTCTCTGGGTGTCCCCACTGTGGAGAATCTTTTCAACATTAACCTAGATGTTATCTCATCAGTGCTGTATGGATAGAGAGGTCTTGAGGCTACTGTAAGCATAAGACTGAAAGCCAGAGGCAGGAGGCTTAAATCCAAAACTTGAAAACACCAGAAAACTCCTGACTCCAGGGAGCATTAATCAAGAGCTCATCCAAAAGCCTCCATACCTACACTGAAAACAAGCTCCACCCAAAAGCCAACAAGTTTCAGAGCAAGACATATCAAGCTAATTCTCCAACAAAGCAGGAACATAAACCTGAGCACAAAAATACAGGCGGCCAAAAGTCACACCAAACCCATAGACACCTCAAAACTCACTACTGGACACTTCATTGACTCCAGAGAGAAGAGATCCAACTCCACCCACCAGAACACCGATGCAAGCTTCCCTAACCAATAAACCTTGACTAGCCATTCGTCCAACCCCACCCACAGGGAGAAACCTTCACAATAAAGAGGAACGACAGACTTCCAGCATACAGAAAGGCTGCCCAAACACAACAACCTAAACGGGATGACAAGGGAGAGAAATATACAGCAGGTAAAGTAACATGATAAATGCCCACTAAACCAAACCAAAGAGGAGGAGATAGGGAGTCTAACTGAAAAACAATACAGAATAATGATAGTAAAAATGATCCAAAATTTTGAAAGGATAATGGAGTTACAGATAAATAGTCTAGAGACAAGGATTAAGAAGTTACAGGAAAAGTTTAACAAGGACCTAGAAGAAATAAAAAAGAGTCAATCAATAATGATTAATGTAATAACTGAGATTAAAAAAAAAAAAAAACTCTGGAGAGAACCAACAGTAGAAGGTAGGATAAGTGAGGTGGAAGATGGAATGGTGGAAATAAATGAAGCAGAGAGGAAAAAAGAAAAAAAATTAAAAGAAATGAGGACAAACTCAGAGACCTCTGGGACAATGTTAAATGCTGCAACATACGAATCATAGGAGTCCCAGAAGAAGACAAAAAGAAAGGCCATGAGAAAATACCTGAGGAGATAATAGTTGAAAACTTCCCTAAAGTGAGGAAGGAAATAGCCACCCAAGTCCAAGAAACCCAGAGAGTCCTGAACAGGATAAACCCAAGGCAAAACACCAAAGGAACATATTATTCAAATTAATAAAGATTGAACACAAAGAACAAATATTAAAAGCAGCAAGGGAAAAACAACAAATAACCGACAAAGGGATCCCCATAAGGATAACAGCTGATCTTTCAATAGAAGCTCTTTGGGCCAGAAGGGAATGGCAGAACATACTTAAAGTGATGAAAGACAAAAACCTACAACCTATATTACTGTACCCAGCAAGGATCTCATTCAAATATGAAGGAGAAATCAAAAGCTTCACAGACAAGCAAAAGCTAAGAGAATTCAGCACCACCAAACCAGCTCTTCAACAAACGATAAAGGATCTTCTCTAGACAGGAAAAACACAGAAAATGTGTATAAATTCAAACCCCAAACAACAAAGTAAATGGCAATGGGATCATACTTATCAATAATTACCTTATATGTAAATAGGTTGAATGCCCCAACCAAAAGACAAAGACTGGCTGAATGGATACAAAAACAAGACCCCTATATATGATGTCTACAAGAGACCCACCTCAAACCTAGGGGTACATACAGACTAAAAGTGAAGGGCTGGAAAAAGATATCTCGCCCAAATGGAGACCAAAAGAAGCAGGAGTAGCAACACTCATATCAGGTAAAACAGAAATAAAGGCGACAAAAATATACAAAGAAGGATACTACATAACGATCAAAGGGTTAATCCAAGAAGAAGATATAACAGTTATAAATATATACGCACCCAACATAGGAGCACTGCAATATGTAAGACAAATGCTAACAAATATTACAGGAAAAATTAACAACTACAATAATTAACAATAATAATGGGAGACTTTAATACCCCACTCACATCTATGGATAGATGAGCTAAACAGAAATTAGCAAGGAAACACAAACTTTAAATGATACAATGGACCAGTTAGACCTAATTGATATCTATAGGACATTTCGCCTCCTTCCCCCCAAAAAAGAATTTCACTTTTTTCTCATGTGCACAAAGAACACAGGATAGATCACATCCTGGGCCATAAATCTAGCCTTGGTAAATTTTAAAAACATTGAAATGATCTCAAGCATCCTTTCTAATCACAATGCAGCAAGATTAGATGTCAACTACAGGAAAAAGCTATTAAAAATACAAACATATGGAGGTTAAACAAAACACTTCTGAATAACCTGGAAATCACAGAGGAAATAAAAATATGCATAAAAACGAATGAAAATGAAAACACAACAACCCAAAACCTATGGGATTCAGTAAAAGCACTGCTAAGGTGAAGGTTCAGAGCAATACATGCCAACCTCAAGAAATAGGAGATAAATCAAATAAATAACCTAACTTTACACCTACAGCAACTAGAAAAAGAAGAAATGAAGAAACCCAGGGTTAGTAGAAGGAAAGAACTCATAAAAATTAGGGCAGAAATAAAAGAAAAAGAAACAAAGGAGACCATAGCAAAAACCAACAAAGCTAAAAGCTGATTCTTTGAGAAGATAAAATTGACAAACCATTAGCCAGGCTCATCAACAAACAAAGGGAGAAGAAACAAATCAACAAAATTAGAAATGAAAACAGAGAGATCATAACAGACAACACAGAAATACAAAGGATCATAAGAGACTACTATCAGCAACTATATGCAAATAAATTGGACAACTTGGAAGAAATGGACAAATTCTTAGAAAAGTACAACTTTCCAAAACTGAACCAGGAAGAAATAAAAAATCTTAACAGACCCATCACAAGCACAGAAATAGAGACTGTAATTAGAAATCTTCCAGCAGACAAAAGCCCAGGACCAGACAGCTTCACAGCTAAACTCTACCAAAAATTTAGAGAAGAGCTAACACCTATCCTACTCAAACTCTTCCAGAAAATTGCAGAGGAAGGTAAACTTCCAAACTCATTCTATGAGGCCACCATAACCCTAATACCAAAACCAGACCAAGATGCCACAAAAAAGAAGAGCACAGGCCAATATCACTGATGAACATAGATGCAAGGATTCTTCAGTATTCAAAAATCAATCAATGTAATAAACCACATCAACAAATTGAAAGATAAACACCATATGATTATCTCAATAGATGCAGAGAAAGCCTTTGACAAAGTTCAACATCCATTTATGATAAAAAAAAATACTTTCCAGAAAGCAGGCATAGAAAGAACATATCTCAACATAATATAAGCCATATATGGTAAACCCACAGCAAACATTATCCTCAATGGTGAAAAATTGAAAGCATTTCCCCAAAAGTCAGGAACAGGACAATGATGCTCACTCTCACCACTACTATTCAGTATAGTTTTGGAAGTTTTGGCCACAGCAATCAGAGAAGAAAAAGAAATAAAAGGAATCCAAGTTGGAAAAGAAGAAGTAAAACTTTCACTATTTGCAGATGACATGATCCTCTACATAGAAAACCCTAAAGACTCCACCAGAAAATTACTAGAGCTAATCAATGAAGATAGTAAAGTTGTGGGATATAAAATCAACACACAGAAATCCCTTGCATTCCTATACACCAAGAATGAGAAAACAGAAAGAAAAATTAAGGAAAAAATCCATTCACCATTACAACGAAAAGAATAAAATACTTTGGAATAAATCTACCTAAAGAAACAAAAGACCTATATATAGAAAACTATAAAACACTGGTGAAAGAAATCAAAGAGGACACAAATAGATGGATAAATATATCATGTATGTGTATTGGAAGAATCAATATAGTGAAAATGAATATACTACCAAATCAATCTATAGATTCAATTAAATCCCTATCAAGCTACCAGTGGTATTCTTCAGAGAACTACAACAAATAATTTCACAATTTGTGTGGAAATACAAAAAAGAAAAACCTTCGAATCAGGAAAGCAATCTTGAGAAAGAAGAATGGAACTGGAGGAATCAACCTGCTTGACTTCAGACTAAACTACAAAGCAACAGTCATCAAGACAGTATGGTACTGGCACAAAAACAGAAATATAGATCAATCTGGGCACCTATGAACACCTTATCATTGACAAAGGAGGGAAGAATATACAATGGAGAAAAGACAATCTCTTTAACAAGTGGTGCTGGGAAAACTAGTCAACCACTTGTAAAAGAATGAAACTCGATCACTTTCTAACACCATACACAAAAATAAACTCAAAATGGATTAAAGATCTAAATGTAAGACCAGAAACTATAAAACTCCTAGAGGAAAACATAGGCAAAACACCATCCGACATAAATCACAGCAGGATCCTCTATGACCCACCTCCCAGAGTAATGGAAATAAAAGCAAAAATAAACAAGCGGGACCTAATTAAACTTAAAATATTTTGCACAATGAAGGAAACTATAAGCAAGGTGAAAAGACAGCCTTTCAGAATGGGAGAAAATAATAACAAAAAAAGCAACTGACAAAGAATTAATCTCAAAAATATACAAGCAATTCCTGCAGCTCAATTCCAGAAAAATAAAAGACCCAATCAAAAAGTAAGCCAAAGAACCAAACTGACATTTCTCCAAAGAAGACATACAGATGGTTAACAAACACATGAAAAGATGCTCAACATCACTCATTATCAGAGAAATGCAAATCAAAACCACAATGAGGTACCATTTCACGCCAGTCAGAATGGCTGCTATCCAAAAGTCTACAAGCAATAAATGCTGGAGAGGGTGTGGAGAAAAGGGAACCCTCTTACGCTGTTGGTGGGAATGCAAACTACTAAAGCCACTATGGATAACAGTGTGGACATTCGTTAAAAAAATGGAAATAGAACTGCCATATGACCCAGCAATTCCACTGCTGGGCATACACACCGAGAAATCCAGAATTGAAAGAGACGTGTATCCCAAAGTTCATCGCAGCACTGTTTACAATAGCCAGGACATGGAAGCAACCTAGATGTCCATCAGCAGATGAATGGATAAGAAGGCTGTGGTACATATACACAATGGAATATTACTCAGCTATTAAAAATAATGCATTTGAATCAGTTCTAATGAGTTGGACAAAATGGAGCCTATTATACAGAGTGAAGTAAGTCAGAAAAAAACACCAATACAGTATATTAATGCATATTGATGAAATTCAGAAAGATGGTAACAGTGACCCTATATGTGAGACAGCAAAAGAGACACAGATGTATAGAACAGTCTTTTGGACACTGGGAGAAGGCGATGGTGGGATGATCTGAGAGAATAGCATTGAAACATGTATATTATCATATGTGAAATAGATCGCCAGTCCAGGTTCAATGCATAAGACAGTGTGCTCAGGGCTGGTGCCCTGGGATGACCCTGATGGATGGGATGTGGAGGGAGATGCGTGGGAGGGTTAGGATGGGTAACACATGTATACCCATGGTTGATTCATATGAATGTATGGCAAAATCCACCACAATATTATAAAGTAATTAGCCTCCAATTAAAAAAAAATGGTGTTTTTAATAAAGGTTCCTATTGATATATGTGCACTACTATATATAAAATAGATAACTAATAAGGACCTCCTCTATAGCAGAGAATTCTACTCAATACTCTATAATGACCTACATGGGAAAAGAATCTTAAAAAGAGGGGATATATGTATATGCATAACTGATTCACTTTGGTGTACACCTGAAACTAACACAAACTTGCAAGTCAACTACATTCCAATAAAATTTTTTAAAAGAGTATAAGAAGGCAAGAATATCCCTAGAGAATAAAGTATGATTAAGAAAAGTGAAAAAAAATAACATTAAGGACAAAAAAAGTGGTTGTTATATAGTCTCATCTTAGAAGCAAAAATAAAATTATGTCTCTGCATTCTTAAAATAAATTCAGAATAATTAGGCTTTTTATAAAGGAATCAATAAATCAACAAATAAAAACTATGAAATTTCCAGATGTAAAATCTGGCAATCAAAAAATAGTAGTGTGTGAATGTAAATTATTATAGACACTATGGAAAATAGTATGGCAGTTCCTCAAATTAACAATAGTATTACCCTATAAAAAGCTGATAGTGTGGGATGATTTTCATGTAGTTCAGAAACTACAGGAAAAAAAAAAGACTAATAAAAGTAAACATATAAATTTGGCTCTCTCTCACATATATGAAGAAAGATTAAATTTATCTTCTTAAAAATATAACACATGTTACAAAAGGATAATTTTCTTAATATATAAAGAAGGTTTAAAAATAAAATAAGTTAATTAAAAGACCAACATAATAAAAAATATCTAAAAGTAATGTGAAAGATATTTAATAAAGAAATAAAATGCTAACAGTTATAAACATGTGAAATTAATTTCAATGGAATAAAACATCATATTGTACCTGTCAAAATGTCAAATATAAAGTTTTATACAGTATTTTCAAGGTTGCAAGAAATTAGGCTCTCCCTTTCACTTTGGTATTGTTGTTGTTGTTCAGTCACCTAATCATATCCAACTCTTTGTGATGCCACGGGCTGTAGCACACCAGGCCTCCCTATCCCTCAGCATCTCCCAGAGTTTGCCCAGGTTCATGTCCATGGAATCAGTGATGCCATCCAACCACCTCATCCTCTGTTGCCCTATAGACAGTTAATTTGGCAAGTTCTATCAAAAAATTAAGGGCGTATGATCTTTTACACAATGATTCTACTTTTAAAATTATGCTCAGATACACTTGCATTGTACAGAAATGTATGGCTACAGTGATGTTCACAGTGGCATGACTTATGACCTCGTGCATACATGCAAGTGTACTCAGTCGTATCCGAATCTTTTTGAACCCCATGATTGTAACCCACCAGACTCTTCTGTCCATGGAATTTTCCAGGCAAGAATACTGGAATGGGTGGCCATGCTCTCTTCCAGGGGATCTTCCCAACCCAGGGATTGAACTCACCTCTCCTTCGTCTCCTGCTTTGGCAGGTGGATTCTCACCACTGAGCCACCTAGGAAGCCCATTTATGACCTCAAATACCTGGAAAAAAACTAAATTTCCACCTATGGGAAATTGGTAAAGCAATTTATACAATAACCATAAAATGGAATAATATGCCACTATTTAAATGAATATAGTAGATTTTTATGTGCTGATATGGGTTGACCTCAAATTGCATTAAATATAAGAAGCAATGTGCTATACTGTAGGTATAGTATTTTTCTTTTGTTGTGGTCTGAATTGTATCTCTTCAAAATTCATATGTTAAAGTCATAACACCCAGTACCTCAGAATATGACCAGCTGTATTTGGAGATGGTGTCTTTAATGAGGTAATTAAGATAAAATGAAGTCATCTGGATGGACCTTATAGTTGCCCTTATAAGAGGAGGAGATTAGGATATAGACACATGTGGAGGGAAAGCCATGTGAAGATAAAGTGAGAAGGTGGTTATCTACAAGTCAAGAAGAGAGACCTCAGAAGAAACCAACCCAGTACACACCTTGATCTGAACTTCTATCCTCTAAACATGTGACAAAATAAACAGATTTATATTTTTAAGCCACTTAGTCTGTGGGATTTTGTTATGATAGTCCTAGCAAACTCATACAAGATATATGCATGTATATACCTACATGAGTAGGGAAATATGAGCATGGGAACTTTCTGGTTAGACACTGAAGATGGAGTTCTGTTGCGGCAGGGAGGCTAGTTGTCTATTCTGTACCATTTTTACCATGTGTATGTATTGTTTTAAAAGCTTTTATAAATCAGTAAAAGAAAAAAAAAAGATCAACATGTTACTAAAGATTAAAGCTCATGAACACACTATTGACAAGAGGGGAAGTGTAAAGAATCACTGGATATTTGAAAGAAAAAAATTAAGCTTATAATAATCAAGCATACAAATAAAAACATGTTACTGTATTTTGCCCATCAAAGTGGCAATTTTTAAAACACCAATACAAATTGAAAATCTTGGGCTTTGTAATGAAAAACACCAGAACTCTGCTCATTACTAGCTGAGAAAGTAATTACTAGCTAGAAAGGAAACTAGCTTTAGTTTCCTCATCTGTAAGTGAGGATAAGAGTACCTAACTCTCAGAGTTATTTTAAAGAATAAATGAGGTAAAACATGTGTAGTGACTGGCTCACAATAAAGTGTTAATAAATATTAATGATATTATCTTGTGATGATAATGGTGCAAGGAAATTGGTAGATTTGAATATCTCTGGTAAGAGTTAAGTCCACAGAATCTTTAGAGAGCAACTGATAATATTTTTCGAGAGCTTGACTGAGTAATTTCACTTATGGTAATACATTATAAAGGAATAATCAGAGATATGCACAAGGATTTATGCACAGTATTGCTAATAATAGCACTATTTGTAAGCACAAAAACATGGAACAATCTAAATACCATGCAGATGAGGCTGTTCAAATAAGATAAGGCATATCCATGTAATCGAATTCTATGTAGGTATTATAATCATATCCTCAAAGTATATTTCATGGCATGAGGAAATTACAAAAATATAATGCAAATTACCAAAAGTTAGATATAAAATTCCACATACACCATGACTCTCATTTTGTTTAAAAACAATAATGATAGCAAAATAACAATAAAATGTTAGTACTGGCTATATTTTGATGGCAGAACTACCAGGTGATTTTTAGTTATTTTTCTGTATTTTTTAAATGTGTCTAAAAGAATATATATTACCTTTTTGTCATGATCATGCTTTTTTTTAACTTAGTGTTTAAAATAATATGTGTGCAAAAACATGAGCATGTAAGTGTTCATCTTGATGAAGTTTCATGAATTGAATGTACCCTGTGTTACTTGTACCATACTCAAAAATCAGACATCACCTAAACACCATGCTCTGCTTTGAGGTCTCTTTGACTCACTAGCCACTTCTCTACTCTACCCAGGGCTACCATTTTCCTGACTTGTAACAGCTAATATTACTCTTGCCTGGTTTTACAGTTTACATGAATGGAGGCACACATTGTCTATCTTTGTGTTAGACTACTTTTGCTCAACAATTTAAACTCTGTGTTTTATTTATGTTCCAATACCCAAAAAGGAAAAATTCAAGTGGAATACAACAATTTACCTTTCTTGTATGATACAATGTTCTTTGGAAGTGAGTAAATGAGCTCCCCCTGAAGGTCTTCTTTCAGAAATGTCAGACTTATGTTGATTCTAGTCAAGCTGATAAATTAAAGTAACAAAAATCATAATTAAAAATAATAGAAATAGTAATAAGTAAACTATAAAATCTTAAAAAGGGAACTGTCAATCTTTAAAAATTTATTTTCAATGTATGGATTACAATATAAATGAATATAAATCGGTTGAGAAAAAAGCAAGTTAATATATTTTACTTAGTAACTACCATTTGCATACACCTATTATATACTTGGAGCTTCCCTGGGGGCTCAGTGGAAAGAATTTGCCTGCAGTGCAGGAGCCCCAGGAGACGTGGGTTCAATCCCTGCATCAGGAAGATCCCATGGAGGATGGCACGGCAACCCACTTCAGTATTCTTGCATGGAAAATCACATGGACAGAGGAACCTAGTGGACTACAGTTCATGGGGTCACAAAGAGTCAGACATGACTGAAGTGACCTAGCATGCATGTATGCATTATGTACTTGGGATTGTACATACACTGTCTCATTACTTAATCTTCACAATAAATCTATGAAGTAGATGCTATTATTGTTAGTCACTCAGTTGTATCCAACTCTTTGTGACCTTATGGACTGTAGCATGCCAAGCTCTTCTGTCCATGCAATTCTCTAGGCAAGAATACTAGAATGTGTAGCCATTGCCTTCTCCAGGGGATATTATCAACCCAGGGATTGAGCCCACGTCTCCTGCATTGCAGGCAGATTCTTTATCATCTGAGCCACCAGGGAAACCATGATGCTATAATTACCATAGCACAGATACAAAAACTGGGGCTCTGGGGGACTTTCTGTCAAAGATTGTTCAGATAATAAATGAAGGGTCCAGAATTGTAATCCACATTTGTCTGATTTCAAAGCCAGGCCTCTTTCTACCATGATGCTTACTGTTAGGTCTGTCGGGAAACTTCTTTGTTTCACTGCCTTTTGATTGGGGAAGGCGATGGCATCCCACTCCAGTACTCTTGCCTGGAAAATCCTATGGGCAGAGGAGCCTGGTAGGCTGCAGTCCATGGGGTCGCGAAGAGTCAGACACGACTGAGCGACTTCACTTTCACTTTTCACTTTCATGCATTGGAGAAGGAAATGGCAACCCACTCCAGTGTTCTTGCCTGGAGAATCCTAGGGGTAAGGAGCCTGGTGGGCCGACATCTATGGGGTCACCCAGTCAGACACGACTGAAGTGACTTAGCAGCAGTAGCAGCTTGTCCAAGAATTCCACTTTGCTCCCATTGTAACAGTCCTAGACCACTAAGTTATGTGACCACTGATTATCTTTCCTTGTCACTAGTAGCTCTTTAATTAACTCCATCACAACACGTCTTTTGTGACAAAAAGGAAATCCAGTGTGCTTTCCAGAGCTGAGCTGATAAAGCCCATCATGTTTGGTGCATAAATGACTGGCAGGATTTAATGTATTAATCTTTGTGTGGATTTACCAAAAATATCTATTTATGTTTCAGTGTTATTTTTGGAGAATCATTTAACAGATGATTAACCCTGTTTAGGGAATCATCCATTCAGAACACATTTTGTATATCCTGGGTGCCTCAGACCTCTTCACTAATAGATAAGATTTCAACATTAATTTTCCCATGAAGCCAAGAGAGTTTGACTCTAGAGTTAGTTCGACAGAACCCCTCAGGTCAGGCCAGGGTCTAGTGAGCAGACATCCCAGTAGACTGTCTACAGGCTGGCTTCCTGGGTCATCAGAAGACTGCATTTTGGTGTGCCCTGCCATGACGCTCTCCCAGCACCATGAGAACATGACCGATTCCTCAGCCTCCACAAGTCATGGAACTATATAAGGATGAGAGAATTCTACACTCACTTTACTTTGGAGGCCTAACATAGCTAGCACCTGTCACTTTTCTTACAAGTGGAAGGAGAAACAAACAGGTAAGAGTCGGGGGTGGGGGTGGGGGTGGGGATAACAACAGGGGAGAGAAACTGAAAGTCTGGTGCCATTAGGTGTCTACTTTCAGGGAGGAAGGGCTTAGAGAGCTTGAAGATGCCAGGAAAGAAGAGAACTTGATAATGGTTATAGCTCTGGGGCTTCCTTTATGATAATGATGCTTGTTACTATATGTTACATTTGCTCCTTAGCGGTAGCTTCCCATTAGCCTCTATTGCAGCGGATGACCATTCCTGCAGGTTTTGCTTCCTTCTCTTTCCCTGACAGCAATGTAGGAGGGAGAGGGATTCTGCTTCATTTTTCTTAGACCTGTCACCTTCTGATTCTCCTGGCCTTTAACCTCAGACCAGTGTTTCCCGCTTAGATTTCTGTGTCCTACAAGCCCCGAGTAAATTTATCCTACCACTCCACTCCAGCCTAAGTCCAGTCAAGTTTCAGTTGGCACCAGAGTTTCCATTCTCAGCACTACTGATATTTAGTGACAATAATTCTTTATTGTCCAGAGCTGTCTTTTGCAATGTAATGTGTTTAGTCACATCATAGGTTTTTACTCATTCATACCAATAGCAAATGGCTCTAGGTAATGACAAATGTCCCCTGGAGGACAAAATCCCTCCGAGGCTAAGAATCACTTGCCTCCATTGATGAGAAGTCACAGAGATGTGGTGAGAGAGCAAGGTGTGGGGTAGAGGAGCTTTTGTTCTCCCCACTCGAGGAGGGGAAGAGGCTGAGCTGTGGCCTGGGCTTTCTAGAGTGCTTGGACCCCACAAAATACAGACATGGCATAAAGGGGAAGCTGCTGATAAACCTAAAGACACATTGAGAGGCTCCTCTGATCCCTCCATGTTTCCCAATAATTTTTTGCCCTCTTGTCAAAACTATAAAATATGTTCCTAGTGAGTTAATCTGGCAAACAATGAAACTTTTATATGAAGTTCATTTCAATTGACAAATTGTGTTATATACTTTTTTAGGCAAAATAGTCATGTCCCTAGGTGGTCCCTAGGCAAAATAGTCATGCTCTCCATAGACGAGCAAGAAGGCCTATTTTTAATATGACTAAGTCAGATATCATCTGTTATCTTCATAGAACAATTACTGGAACTTTGGTCTCTCCCAACATCCTGTAGAGGGGAAAGAACAAATGGCTTGGGGCAGCATGCCTCTTAGAAGAACGTTTGTTCTCTCAGTGGCCACAGGTACCTCAGACCATTATCCTTACACAAATATTGTTATCCCTTTTTGTTGTAGATCCCAGACCATTGTTCTAGCATTCTTTTTTTTTTTAAATTTTATTTATTTTTTTATTTTTTAAATTTTAAAATCTTTAATTCTTACATGCGTTCCCAAACATGAACCCCCCTCCCACCTCCCTCCCCATAACATCTCTCTGGGTCATCCCCATGCACCAGCTCCAAGCATGCTGTATCCTGCATCAGACATAGACTGGCGATTCAATTCTTACATGATAGTATACATGTTACAATGTCATTCTCCCAAATCATCCCACCCTCTCCCTCCCTCTGAGTCCAAAAGTCCATTATACACATCTGTGTCTCTTTCCCTGTCTTGCATACAGGGTCGTCACTGCCATCTTCCTAAATTCCATATATATGTGTTAGTATACTGTATTGGTGTTTTTCTTTCTGGCTTACTTCACTCTGTATAATTGGCTCCAGTTTCGTCCATCTCATCAGAACTGATTCAAATGAATTCTTTTTTACGGCTGAGTAATACTCCATTGTGTATATGTACCACAGCTCTCTTATCCATTCATCTGCTGATGGACATCTAGGTTGTTTCCATGTCCTAGCTATTATAAACAGTGCTGCGATGAACATTGGGGTACATGTGTCTCTTAAGCTTCTGCACAACAAAGGAAAATATAAGCAAGGTGAAAAGACAGCCTTTCAGAATGGGAGAAAATAATAGCAAATGAAACAACTGACAAACAACTAATCTCAAAAATATACAAACAACTTCTGCAGCTCAATTCCAGAAAAATAAACGACCCAATCAAAAAATGGGCCAAAGAACTAAATAGACATTTCTCCAAAGAAGACATACGGATGGCCAACAAACACATGAAAAGATGCTCAACATCACTCATTATTAGAGAAATGCAAAACAAAACCACAATGAGGTACCACTTCACACCAGTCAGAATGGCTGTGATCCAAAAATCTGCAAGCAATAAATGCTGGAGAGGGTGTGGAGAAAAGGGAACCCTCCTACACTGTTGGTGGGAATGCAAACTAGTACAGCCACTATGGAGAACAGTGTGGAGATTCCTTAAAAAATTGCAAATATAACTACCTTATGACCCAGCAATCCCACTTCTGGGCATACACACCGAGGAAATCTAGCATTCTTTCAAAGCATCCAGCATTGTATTTTTTTTTACTTTAAATATTTTATTAATAATTATTTCTAGAGAAACAAAATCAAAGGATGACAGGGGAGTTTTTTCAGAGAAATCATATCATTACAAAACCTTGGTTTGTGTCTCAGCTCTTTTTTAAAACTGTATTGCCCTGAACAAGTCTCTTATTCCTCTTTGAGCTTTATTGCACTCATCTACAAATCTGTATGACTATATATGTAGTATCCATGCCAGAGGATTTCCATAAACAGCAAATGAAATTATTCTATGTGGGAAAGCTCTAAGCAATTTTCATTAATTATCAGTACACTGAAGCATTCTGACTGATGTGTGGGGGGTAAGAAAATAAAATGCAAACCTGATAGAGGGCTTTCCCTCTCTGTGAACATATATAAATATAGGAAGCATTCTGATTTTACTCCAAAAAACTATGATCATCTCAACCACATGAAAGCTTAGCTTTTCAGGTCACTGAAACATTATAAAATGTGGTAATTGAGAGGTCATCCAATCCAATCCTTTTATTTTACAAAAGATACAAAACTCATAAAAGACAAATAATATCTTTAAGATCACACACAATTATTGGCAGATGAAGTATGGGAACAAGTCCAATGTGCTATCTACCAAGGTCAAGTCTGGTGTGACTTTTTTAAGTCATTCGCTCATCCACTTGAAAAGAAAAGGGAAATATATGGCTTCTAAATATAATCACACTCTTGAAGTATAGAGAAGACTAAGCACTCAATTCAATTCTTTGGCTTGAATGGGCTCCCGTGATATTGCCTTGGAATTTTAGATGGCATAACTTCTAGCCCACTGGATGGAGACTGACCTGAGAGCCTTTTAAGCATCCTTGCTAATTTTCTTCTTTGGGACTAGTTGAGATTTGAGTGATGGTGGAGTCACTCAACATGGTTTAGGAAGCCTAAATATTCATTTAATATTGGCTCTCCTTCCAGTTTCCCAAGTAATTTTGAGTCTTGTTTGGCTAAAATCTGTTTCTGAAGCATAAAAGGAGGCTGTTGCTGCACACACATTCAAACTGTGATCTTACTGATATCCTATCATTTCTCTGGTTTCAAGCTTCTCCATTTTAGAGTAAACTGAATTTTATTATTGCCCTTGATTAAAAGATGAGCAAATTAAAGTTTAGAAAGGCTAAGTAACCTCTAAGGTCACATAGCTAAGAACTGACAGTCAGGAGTCAAACCTAGATGTACCTGACTCTAGAACCAGAGAGCTAGACAGATGATAGATAGCCAGATATAAAGATATAGTGATATGAAGCTATACATATAATTCTTACATGCTCAAACTGTGAAGTCTACAAGGACCTGGAAAAGGAAAAAAAAAAAAAAAGAAGAAGTCAAAGTGATCCAAGCAAAGGAAAGAACATATGAAAGGGCACAGAGACAGAAATGTATTCTTATAATTCTAAAGATGATTGGAAAAGCGAAATAGAAAAGTGAGTTTTGGAATCACTCTCAAATCCATCATTTACCAATAGTATTTTGGTAATATTTGGTACCAATAGTTTCACCACTTTGAGCCTTGGTTTTCTTATATGTAACATAATAATAATAACAATGATAATAATAATAATAGTATCTGCCTCTGAGGTTTGTTGTGAGTTGTTAGAAGATCTTGGTTGCATATTAAAGTCCACCAGGAATCACTTTTATAAATTCCTACGCTATTGCCTCTGGGCCAGAAAGCCTGATTTAATTGGACTAGAATGTCTTTTGTTACTATTCTGAAATAAAATCCATAAACTACTTACATATATAGTTTCAAAAGATCAACACAACATATTAAGTATAAGATAAAAGGAGACCTTTAAAAATTTTATTTGCTTTTAAAATACTTTTAAATATTTAAGTGTGCAAGCATGACCACACTAGAAAATGAAACACATCACAACATTTCCAAAAATATATCTACAGAAAAGAACCACAGTTCTACGTCGGTTCTCTGTGCTTATGTACCTGATATATCCAAGGATTTGAGATGAGAAATGAGGCTCATTCTCTACATTATCAGATTATTCCACTTTAATGTAACATTTCCATCAGCAAGAAAACCCAGAGAGATGGTATGGGGAGGGAGGGGGGAGGGGGGTTCAGGATTGGGAACATGTGTACACCCGTGGTGGATTCATGTTGCTGTATGGCAAAACCAATACAGTATTGTAAAGTAAAATAAAGTAAAATTTAAAAAAAAAAGAAAACTTTTTTTTTCTATCTTAAAGGAAAACAAAAACAACAAACCTCTAAGTCCATTGCACCTTTCCTTTGGCGTCTATAACAGGAAGATTTCTGGAAATAGCTTTCTATACTCATTGTGTCCAATTTTCCTCTTTTATTTTTCTTCTGGAACTTATTTCCTCTCCCAAGGACCTCCCTCGTGGCTCAGACAGTAAAGAATCTGCCTGCAATGTGGGAGACCTGCGTTTGATCCCTGGGTTAGGAAGATCCCCTGAGAAGGGAATGGCTGCCTGCTTCAGTACTCTTGCCTGGAGAATTCCATGGACAGAGGAGCCTGGGGGTTACAGTCCATGGGGTCACAAAGAAAGAGTTGAACATGACTGGATGAATAACACTTTCATTTTCATTTTCCTGTCCCATAGAAACTGTTCTCTTCAAGGTTAAATCTAGGCTAAATCTACTGTTCAATTTACAAACCTCATCTTACTTGATTTATCGATATCATTTGACCCAGTTGATCACCTACTTATTTTTGAAATATGTTCTTCACTTGGCTCTCAAGATACCACACCCTCGCGGATATCCCCCCTCCTCTTTGGTTATTTCTTTGAAGTTTCCTTTGCTAATACCTCCTTATCTTCCAGAACTATACATGTTTGAGTTTCCTGCAGTTGTCTTAGATCTCTTGTCTACTCTATGTATAATCACTCCCTCAGTTCAGTTCAGTCACTTGGTCATGTCTGACTCTTTGTGACCCCATGGACTGCAGCATGCCAGGCTTCCCTGTCCATCACCAACTCGCTGAGCCTACTCAAACTTATGTCCATCACGTTGGTGATGCCATCCAATCGTCTCATCCTCTGTCATCCTCTTCTCCTCCTGCCTTCAATCACTCCCTAGATGATTTCATTCTGCCTCAGGCCATACTGACACCCACATCTGTATATCCAGTCATCCATCTTTCCAATTAGTCCAACCCAAAGCCTTGGAAACATCTAACCATCATGTAGTAGCTAAAAGCATGGGCCCTTTAGCCAGACTGTCTATGTTTGATTTCTGGGGTCCACTACCTACCTATGTGTAGCCTATGCTATAGATACTATACTAAGGTACCTATATGTACTGATAGCTGTTTCCTCACCTTTTCTGAGAAATAAATGAGCTAATATTTACAACATACTTTTCTGTATATATAAGTTCAATATGCATTATCTATTACATTACAACTCTTTTTTTTTTACTTCATTTTTTAATAGGAGGAAGATTGTTTTACAATGTTGTGTTGGGATCTGCTGTACAACAGCATGCATGAGTCATAATGAAACTTCTATCCCCTCCCTCTTGAGCCTCCTTCCCCTCCCCATCCCACCCCACAGGTCATCACAGAGCTCCAGGCTGGGCTCCCTATGTTATATAATATCTTACCACTAGCTATCTGTTTTACACATGACAATGTATATATCATTATTAATATGGTGACCCTATGCACTATAGCCCATCAGACTCCCCTGTCCATGGAATCCTTCAGGCAAGAATACTAGAGTAGGTACTCATTCTTTTCTCCAGGGGATCTTCTCCATCCAGGAATCGAACCCAGGTGTCCTGCATTGCAGTCAGGTCTTACCTTCTGAGCCACCAGGGATGCCTCTTTTTCTTTTTTTATCATACTCCAAATCCAATTAACCAGAACATTCTGTAGGCTCCTCAAAATACTTTCAGAACTGGCCTATTTCTCACCACCTCTAACATGGTAGCCAGTTCAGTCACTCAGTTGGGTCCGACTCTTTGTGACCCCATGAACCGCAGCATGCCAGGCCACCCTGTCCATCACCAATTCCTGGAGCTTGCTCAAACTCATGTCTATTGAGTCAATGATGCCATCCAACCATCTCATCCTCTGTCATCACCTTCTCCTCCTGCCCTCAACCTTTCCCAGAATTAGGGTCTCTTCAAATGAGTCAGCTCTTCACATCAAGTGGCCAAAGTTTTTCTGGAGTTTCAGCTTCAACATCAGTCCTTCCAGTGAACACCCAGGACTGATCTCCTTTAAGATGGACTGGTTGTATCTTTTTGCAGTCCAAGTAATTCTCAAGAGTCTTCTCCAACATCACTGTTCAAACCATCAATTCTTTGGCTCTCAGCTTTCTTTATAGTCCAACTCTCTACCATGGTAACTCTGGCCCAAATAATCATCCTCTCTCACCTAGATTGTTGAAAGAGACTCCTGTTTGATGGATCTCCCACCACCCGTACCTATCTATAGTTTATTATGCACACATGTTCCAAAATGATTATTTTAAAGTTCCTCACAGCATTTACTCAAAACTAGCAATGGTTTTCCAGCTCTCTCAAAGGACAGTGTGTGTCATCTGCACCCTGCTAATTCTGTGACCAGAGCCTCCACTGCTGTGTCTCTTTCTTACTCTTCTCCAGTCAACCTCTTAGTGGTTCTTTGTGTAAAACACATTTGTGCCTCACTATCTCTACATTTCTTGTTCATTTGTGTGTTAGTCGTTCTGGTTCATTTGTGTGTTAGTCGCTCTGTTGTGTCCAACTCTTTGCAATGCCATGGACTGTAGCCCACCAGGCTGCTCTGTCCATGGGACTTTCCAGGCAAGAATACTGGAGTGGGTTGCCATTTCCTTATCCAGGGATCTTCCTGCCCCAGAGATTGAACCCAGGTCTCCTGCATTGCAGAAAGACTCTACCATCTGAGCCACCAGGGAAGCCACTTGGTCATTTATGGACTGCTGTTTCCTCAAATATCCATAAGACCCGTTCAATCATATTTTCTTTTTTTTTTTCTCAAATTTCGCCTTTCCTCTTCCTAGAATGTAAGCGACATGACGGCAGAGAGACAAAGAATTTAGTCTGTTTGTGTACTGCTCTATCCCTAATGTCTAGAACAGTGTCTGATCCAAAATAAGTGCTCAATAATAATCTGTTGAATGAATAAATGAACAAATAAATAATGCATAAAATCACTTAAATTGTGCCTCAAACATAGTAAAGAAATGTGAGACAATAGAAATATTAGTAACTATTGTATTAATGTACCTGAAGTATGGGATATGTGAGTGAGCAGAGTAAATAAGAATTAAAGTAGAGGAAATATATGACAAAATTTGTTCTTTATAAATCTGTCATCTTAATCTTTGAAACACAAAAATGAGGTATTAAATCCTGTTACTAATTCACAGATGAAAAAAAAAAAAAAATGAGAACCAGAAGGTTAAAGTAAGTGGCAGAGATAGAATTTTAATTTCAGGAGTTTGAATTCAGAACCCTTGAGTTTAACTACTGTATGTTATACTAACCCCAAAATGTAGCTTCAGTACCAGTTTGGAAGATATATAATTGAAGACAGAATAACATAAATTAATCTAGCTTTGAAATTATACTTACTTGAGAAATAATTTACCCTTTTGAACATCTAATACTGACCAGACACTGTATGTATCTGAACATACAGATAAATAGAGCACACTTACAGCCTTTCTGACCCACAGTTTAGCACAGGAAATAAACACATAATTTGTGATAAGCCACCTGATAAACACTGTTTTAGACATATGTACATGAATCTATAAAAATATAAACAAGGGAGTACTCAAGCAGTTCCCAGGCAAGTTAAGATGAGTGTTCTAAAGGAGATGGCATTTAAGCTGCCTTTAAAGGAGAATTAGGAGCTCATATTGACCAAGAGGGAGAGTTCCACACAAAAGACCAATAGCATGTGCAAGTAATGAACACAAAAAAGAGCATCAGCTCAGTTCAGTTCGGTCGCTCAGACATGTCCAACTCTTTGTGACCCCATGGACTGCAGCATGCCAGGCTTCCCTGTCATCACCAACTCCCAGAGCTTGGTCAAACTCATGTGCATCGAGTCGGTGATGTCACCCAACCTTCTCATCCTCTGTTTTCCCTTTCTTGTCCTGCCTTCAAATAAAGAGCATGGCCTACCCCAAAATTTTAAGGGTTCAGCTTTGTTAAACAACAAGATTTTCTGGGAAGGGAAGCAACGGACAAAGGCATGAAGGGAAGCAAAGCATAAATCATGAATAAAATTATACATATTTTAAGGTTTTGGAATTTTTGTGAAGATCATGAAAAGTTAAGGAAAAAATTTACATAGAAAAGTAACACCATCAGATTTTCAACTTTGAAAGGTCTTGCTGGATTTAACGTCATGTTTATTTTGGAGGAAACCAAGGCCAGGCACATGGTACCACTTAAAAGACTCGCTATAGTCCTAGAAAAGAAAATATTAAGTCAGAATTGTGTCAGTAGCCAATGGGATGTAGAACAGGGATCAGATTTGAGAAATATGAAAAAAGTTGCAACCATATGATTTGGTGACTGATTGGGCAGAGGAAAGTTGAGAAAGAAGGAATAATAGGTGATGCCAAAGGTCCTGGTTTGGATAATTACATGGATGGTATTGCTATTACCTGAGGCTGAAATGCAGAACAAATTTAGGTATGGAGAAAAATACACTTAGTTTGGATATATTGAATTTGAAATGCCTGTGAGATAGTTTGGTAGAGATATCCTGAATGTGCTTTTAGTATTGCAAAATCTATTTACATTTAATAGGTTTAATTTCTATCACAAATCAATAGTCAATATCATTGGCAAGTGGGACACACTAAAGGGAAAATGGTATAATTAGAAAATCACCCTTACCCCCAAAAGAGATACTCGATTCAGGCAGGGGTAATTAGTAGATGCTAAAATGATTAGGCAAAAAGTTGATAGGGATCTGAACTTGTTTATGGTGCCCACACATCACCTCTCCGATTATTTTCTGGTCATAAAAGGAAAATATAGTTTTACAGTGGAGGGATCAGGCTATGATGACTCTAACCTTAGCAAGTCTAACAGTAGGAAAAAGAGGTAGCACCTGCCTTCTGGTATGATATGCAGCAGCCAGGTGAGTGCGCTGCTCAGACCTTCTCTTAGTAGAGAACCTTCTGCATAAATGTAGTGAGCTAGACAGACTCCAGCTGCCATACTTTCAAGATCCAATACAATATTCCCATCAAGGCCATGCTCATCCTGGGCTGCTTCCAATCAATAACTGAGTACAGCAGGAATACTAGAGCCAAGCCACATCAGCACACCATGAGACTCCCATATTGGGCCATCTTACCCTGTGGTTCCCTAATGTCCTGGCACATGTTCTCAAAGTTGTGCTGCAGTCTGAGGGGCTTCCTACCCAGTCCTCCTTTCTGCCTTCTCTCCTTTCAGGCAAGCCAGATTTGCACTGAGGTCTGAGGTTCTCAGCCTCCTTTTGTTCCATCTCACCTCTATCCTTCATGGTCTTTCTCTAATAAATCTTTTGCACTTCTGTTTCTTCTTTGACATCTGCTTCCAAAGGGACCAGTAATAACCTATAATGCAATAGAAAGTACTCTTCCTCAAAATGTTTATAACTGGGATACCATCAAAGCTGTAAGATGAACTGCCAGTTTACAGAAAACACAGGAGATATAGAAACAAGCTAAGTGACACCATAAGTAAATGGTCAGACAAAGGCAGAAAGTGGGACATTTTTCTAACGTCATTAAACCAAAGATAGAGACTCTTCCAGACTGAGTTTTGAGAGACATAAAAACTAAATGCACTCCATAATTCTGGATGAGATGTCAATTTCATCAAACAAAAAGCTTTCAGGTGTTAGCTATCTTAATAGTAGTATTGTGGTATGTAGAAAAATCTTTATTTTTATACATAGATACTAACAGAATAAGGTAAGAATGCCCAAAGGCCTATAATAATCTTTAAAATATTTGATAATATAAAAATATAGAGGAATCAAATAGAGAAAAAAAAATCTCCAGGGGTACTATCCTTAAAGTAAGAGGCAAAACAAAGATGTCAATTTTCTATGGTTTTTCCAGTAGTCATGTACAGATGTGATGTTTGGACCATAAAGAAGACTGAGCTCCGGAAAACTGATGCCTTCGAATTGTAGTGCTAGAGAAGACTCCTGAGAGTTTCTTGGACTACAAAGAGCTCAGATGAGTCAATCCTAAAGGAAATCAACCCTGAATATTCATTGGGAGGTCTGACGCTGAAGCTGAAACTTCAATACTTTGGCCACCAGATATGAAGAGCCAACTCATTGAAAAAGACCCTGATGCTGGGAAAGATTGAAGGCAGGAGGAGAAGGCGATGACAGAGGATGAGATAGATAGCATCAGCGACTCAATGGACATGAACCTGAGCAAACTTTGGTAGACAGTGAAGCCTGGCATGCTGCAGTTCACAGGGTCACAAAGAGTCAGACATAACTTAGTGACTGAAAAAAAAAATTGTGCCACCATTATTTAGCTTTTCTTTGAAAGTTGCAGCTAATAAAATAATACTAAGAATAGTTAGTTAGCAGCAGCAACAAAACTTTTATAATGCTTACTATATGCCAGGCACTGATCTAAGGATTCTGTATAAACTAACACATTTGATTTTCCAAACCACCTTATCAGGTAGATTAGGGTTGGTCAATTTTCCAGAAAGCTGAAGTAAATAGGTGTAAACTAACTATGAATAACAAATGAAGCACAGGACATAAGTGGTGAATCCACATCAATATGCATGTATTCTGGCTCCAATAAACAAATAAATACACATTTATATGTGTTAGAAAGATAATGATGATAGATATAAACAAATATAATTGCTTGCAGAATTCACTTTTGTTTACCTAGAAAACCTAAACAAATTTATCTTTTTAGGACTAATTAGAGGTTCAATACGATAAAAAGAAAGTGTATTTAATATAGTAAACAACAAACTGCATTGACGAATATATTGTTAAAATATTTTCTATAAGTGTAATGTATAATTTTCAATTTGTTCCTATCAAAATAGAATTTAAAACTAAATTGACAAATTGATTCAAAGAGATATACCAGGAACAATACTTGATAATAACTAAGATTATGTTTATAAAGAATAATGAAGAGGATTTGTCCCAAAATATATCAAAGGCATCATAAAGATGATTTTAAAAAAGTTGCTATGTACTGAATAGCTGAAAGGAACACATTACAGAGTCTGAATTTTGACCAAAAATATGCAATTTAGTATATATATATAAGGTAGAATTTAAAATCACACAGAAAATATGACAATTATTTAACTAAGTGCATTGTAATTAGTTTTTAGCCATTCTGAAGAAAATTTTTTAATGTTTTCCTAACTCAAGTAAATGCAGGACATATCAAATGTTTTACTTTAAAATCTTTAATGAAAGAGTAAGTACAAATATTGCTGATTAGCACAAATTATTTTTAAGTAGAGAAGATATTTCTACACATGCAATGAAAATTAAAAACCATTAAAAAGATTTATAGAGTTAAATATAAAATATAAATTCTGTAAGAATAAAAATAGTAAAATGAATCAAGTATAAAAAAGAAAAGGGTAGAACATTTGCCAAAATGGTAGCAAAGCGTTAATTTCCCCAACGTACAAAACACTTTTTCTACTAAAGTATGATTACTTAATAGAAAAATTGCAAAAATAAAAATTAACAAGAGGAAATATGAATGGACAATAAATACAAAAATAGTTCTAAATTTTAAGGTGATTAAAGATAATTCCTCATTTCTCAAATAATCTTTGAGCACCTTATTGTACACACTTGCTGTTTCCTCTATCTCAGATTCTTTTCACCCAGAGATTTACATGGCTGGCTTTTCTCAAGATCAAATATGATTCACTAGTCTCACTTCTGGGAATGTATCAAAAGGAAATGAAGTCAGTATCTTGAAGTGCAATCTGCACTTTCATGATCACTGTAGCACTCTTAGGTCGTTACAATATCTTGACTAGTCAGATATGGTAATGACCTAAGAGTCCATTGACAGATAAATGACAAAATAAAATGTGGTATGTATACACAACAAAAGATTTTTCAGTCATTAAAAGGAAATCCCTGATCTTTGAAAGAGCATGAATAAACCTAAAGACATTATGCTGAGTGAAATAAGTCATACAGAGAAAGACAGATAATGTATGATCTCACTTATATGTGAAATCCAAAAAGCCAAACTTATCGTAACAGAAAGTAAAACGGAGTTGGGTGAGATGAGGGAATGAAAAAACATTGATCAAAAGATGCTATTGACAGAAATAATCAGTAAACAACTTATAATACAAAACAGTTTTAGTTGAACCAGACTGAAGACAGTGGCCACAGGACTGGAAAAGGTCAGTTTTCATTCCAATCCCAAAGAAAGGCAATGCCACATCATGCTCAAACTACTGCATAATTGCATTCATCTTACATGTTGGTAAAGTAATGCTCAAAATTCTCCAAGCCAGACTTCAGCAATATGTGAACCTTCA
This sequence comes from Capra hircus, assembly GCF_001704415.2. NCBI lineage: Eukaryota > Metazoa > Chordata > Mammalia > Artiodactyla > Bovidae > Capra > Capra hircus. Next base: position 5,900,667 of record NW_017189517.1, read on the forward strand.
ACTTCCAGATGTTTAAGCTGGTTTTAGAAAAGGCAGAGGAACCGGAGATCAAATTGCCAACATCCTCTGGATCATGGAAAAAGCAAGAGAGTTCCAGAAAAACATCTATTTCTGCTTTATTGACTATGCCAAAGCCTTTGACTGTGTGGATCACAAGAAACTGTGGAAAATTCTGAAACAGATGGGAATACCAGACCACCTGACCTGCCTCTTGAGAAACCTATATGCACGTCAGGAAGCAACAGTTAGAACTGGACATGGAACCACAGACTGGTTCCAAATAGGAAAAGGAGTATGTCAAGGCTGTATATTGTCACCCTGCTTATTTAACTTATATGCAGAGGACATCATGATGAGAGGGTAACAGGCAGGAAGACCAGAGGTCTCCAAATGGAAGAAATAGCCTGCAAGTGTCAGACATTTTTGTCTCTCTTAAGCGACAGGAGGAAACAAACTAGCGGTATTTTTTCCTTCTCTATACAAATTTAAAAGGAGGTTTCTCTTAAAATTCTGTGTTGCCATAGTGGCACCTGGTCTCACCTGAAGTTAACCAATACCTTTTTTTATGAAAATGTTTATCTTAAGCTATGCTAATGTACTATATATTTACCCCAAACTCTGTCTTCAAGTTGGTTTCCCCTCTTGGCTCAGAACCTACTTGATAAACCAGTATGTTATACTTATTGTTCCTCTAATCCTTGTAAATGAAATTATTTGTATGGTGATGTGCCCTTCTTCAAGATTCATTAATCATTTTATGGCCCAAGTTAAACCATTTGATGCCAAGATTATCCCAAAATACATCTTATGGGTGAGGGGCCTGGTGCCATTCTGAGTTTTGAGACATTCCTTTCTTTCATTAACAGGCTGCTTGTGACTATATAACATCCAGCTGAAGACTAGCAGGGGGGTACTCTTTCTGCCCCCTTCTGTTGCCTATGTCAGAAGCTTTCTCTATCTCCTTTATACTTTAATAAAACTTTATTACACAAAAGCTCTGAGGGATCAAAACTCGTCTCTTCAAAATTCTTCTCCTCCGGGGGCCAAGAATCCCAGTGTCATGACTCAACAACAACCTTTCAAGGAGAAACACTGGACTGGAAGAAGCACAAGCTGGAATCAAGATTGCTGGGAAAAATATCAATAACCTCAGATATGCAAATGACACCACCCTTATGGCAGAAAGTGAAGAGGAACTAAAAAGCCTCTTGATGAAAGTGAAAGGGGAGAGTGAAAAAGTTGGCTTAAAGCTCAACATTCAGAAAACGAAGATCATGGCATCCGGTCCCATCACTTCATGGGAAATAGATGGGGAAACAGTGGAAACAGCATCAGACTTTATTTGGGGGGGCTCCAAAATCACTGCAGATGGTGACTGCAGCCATGAAATTAAAAGACGCTTACTCCTTGGAAGAAAAGTTATGACCAACCTAGATAGCATATTCAAAAGCACAGACATTACTTTGCCAACAAATGTCCATCTAGTCAAGGCTATGGTTTTTCCAGTGGTCATGTATGGATGTGAGAGTTGGACTGTGATGAAAGCTGAGCCCCGAAGAATGGATGCTTTTGAACTGTGGTGTTGGAGAAGACTCTTGAGAGTCCCTTGGACTGCAAGGAGATCCAACCAGTCCATTCTGAAGGAGATCAGCCCTGGGATTTCTTTGGAGGGAATGATACTGAAGCTGAAACTCCAGTACTTTGGCCACCTCATGCAAAGAGTTGACTCATTGGAAAAGACTCTGATGCTGGGAGGGATTGAGGGCAGGAGGAGAAGGGGACGACAGAGGATGAGATGGCTGGATGGCATCACTGACTCGATGGACGTGAGTCTGAGTGTACTCCGGGAGTTGGTGATGGACAGGGAGGCCTGGTGTGCTGTGATTCATGGGGTCGCAAGGAGTCGGACACGACTGAGCGTCTGAACTGAACTGAACTGACTGACGGACTGAAGACAATAGCCTGAGATACACAGATTCAAGATGCATCTGAATTGTGTTCTGCTGAATAACAAAATGAAAGGCTTATAAGGGCAAATCCCACAAAATTACACAAGTTTTTGTCAAGAATTAGGACTGGTTCAATTCAGTTCAGTCGCTCAGTCATGTTCGACTCCTTGCGACCCCATGAATCGCAGCACGTCTGGCCTCCCTGTCCATCACTAACTCCGGAAGTTTACCCAAACCCATGTCCAGTGAGTTGGTGATGCCATCCAACCATCTCATCCTCTGTCGTCCCCTTTTCCCCCTGCCCTCAATCATTCCCAGCATCAGTCTTTTCAAATGAGTCAGCTCTTCATATCAGGTGGTCAAAGTTTACTCAAACTCATGTCACCCAACCATCTCATCCTCTGTCATCCCCTTCTCATCCCACCTTTAATCTTTCCCAGCATCAGGGTCTTTACAAATGAGTCAGTTCTTTGTATCCGGTGGCCGAAGTATTGAAGTTTCAGCTTCAGCATCAGTCCTTCCAATGAATATTCAGGACTGATTTCCTTTAGGATGGAATGGTTGGATCTCCTTGCAGTCCAAGGGACTCTCAAGAGTCTTCTCCAACACCACAGTTCAAAAGCATCAATTCTTTGACTCTCAGCTTTCTTTATAGTCCAACTCTCATATCCATACATGACCACTGGAAAAGCCATAGTGTTGACTAGATGGACCTTTGTTGGCAAAGTAATGTCTCTGCTTTTTAATATGCTGTCTAGGTTGGTCATACCTTTCCTTCCAAGGAATAAGTGTTTGTTTTTTTTTTTAATTTCATGGCTGCAATCACCGTCTGCCATGATTTTGGAGCCAAGAAAAAAAGTCAGCCACTGTTTCCACTGTTTCCCCATCTATTTGCCAGGAATGATGGGACCAGATGCCATGATTAGTTTTCTGAATGTTGAGCTTTAAGCCAACTTTTTCACTCTCCTCTTTCACTTTCATCAAGAGGCTCTTTAGTTCTTCACTTCTGCCATAAGGGTGCTGTCTTCTGCTTATCTGAGGTTATTGATATTTCTCCCGGCAATCTTGATTCCAGCTTGTGCTTCCTCCAGCCCAGTGTTTCTCATGATGTGCTCTGCATATAAGTTAAATAAGTAGGGTGAAAATATACAGCCTTCAGAGCTGGCAAGAAGTAAGGGTGTTTGTTAAGCAAGGATTATTTGGGGTCTGAAATGGTTGCATAGTTACAAGGAGAGACCTTTGGACTATAAGGTTGCAGCTAGCAGCTGCTAGCAGATATTGCTTTGAGAATAGTTGGTAATGTCCTTGAGTCTGATACAGATTCAAAATACAGGTCAGAATATTCCAGTTCTCAGTAACACAGGAATGTGTCTGAATACACATCCACAATGGCCACCTAGTTCCATTTTTGAATGCCTGAACTACAGTTACTTCATTTTAATTTTTAAATGCATTCTTTCCTTAAGTGGTTCAAACACATGCACAACACACGCTTAAGAGGCCAAAAATAGGCTGTTCAGTTAGCCTAAATTTTATGTTAAATCATGCATAAGTCAGAATGACACACTCATACCTCAATATGTGAACATTTCTTCCATCAACTCAAACTTCCAGTTATAACATAAGTTTATAGCATTCTAATGTACAGCATGATAATTGTAGTCAGTAAAACTATCCAGTTCAGTTCAGTTCAGTCACTCAGTCATGTCCGGCTCTTCACGACCCCATGGACCGCAGCATGCCAGGTCTTCCTGTCCATCACCAACTCGTGGAGTTCACCCAAACTCACGTCCATTGAGTTGGTTGGTGGGAGCCAACGTGAGGAACTCCGCCCATGGCAAAGGTCATGAGGAAAGAGTCTTGGCATAATGCAAAGGCAGGATCAAGCCTCAGGAGACTCCCTGTTCCTGAGCATCCACCCCAAAAACCAGAGTCTGCCTACTTTACTGCTTTATGCTCTCACCTACACCTCTGACTTTATGGGGGGTTGTCCTTCACCATCCCTCTCGGAGAAGGAGTTAACTTGCAGCTCCATTTAATAAAAACTCCTGGGCCTGACAAGGGTGTCTCAGGTCAAACCTCTCTGCTGGCAGACTAGCTTGTGTGACAGGATTATCCACACTCTTGCTACTACTTACATGATTGTATACAACCTCTCAACCATAAACAGCACAGAGAGTTTGGAGTATTTTGAAAGTCTTAGTTAGCATTGGGTTTTTCTAAAGATAAACATCATGTTGGTGAAGGGTTTTTCATTTATTGGGCCAATGTTTGCTGCTAAATCTCCATATTCCCTGCCCTTATAATGAATATAACTAGCATATAGGAGAAATAAGTATTAACCTTTAAGATTAATCATGTTAACTTTAGGCTAAGTAAATTCCTTTCTTAATTGTAACCCACTACACCCTCACCCTATAGGAATGCAACTTTATCTGGTACCTTCAGAGGGTGGTGCCTGGTTTAACAAAAATCACCCTTGGAAAATAAGTTTCTGGTTGACTGACCGTTATCAGAAAAGAAAGGATCACAAAATGTTAGCAGGCCCCCTGGCCAGAAGATGATTTAAAACTTCTAAGACCGTTTATATGAAGCACCTGATTTTGATAAAGGTCAGGTCTGCTGACCCCACGTGACTCTGTATTCATCCCTATGTATAATAAAAAGTGTATAAGCAAACCTGAAAAATAAAGTAAACGGACCAGTTCCTGGAAAGACTGGTTTCCCCCGTGTGGTCTTTTCTTCTTTTCTGGCTGAATTCCCATCTGGAACATGGATGCTCGCCAAGCCTGCTAATTTTGCCCTGGCTGCTAAGACCCAAGCTAGAGGGAGCCCAAGGAGGGGCACCTCCACTATTTAAGTGGGCGCCAGTGGCCTATGTAGGTGGTGCAAACTCCTTGTTTTGGAGTTTTATTGGTATTCCACATAAACCAAGTTATTCAGCCTCTTTTTCTCCCCTAATTTTCCTACTACACTATTCTTTTCTAATCTCGCTTTATATTTCTAATTAAATAGATTTTTCTAGGATGCCGATTCCGTCCCCCCTTCAAATTACCCTGGATCCACCGGGGCTGGACCCCAGCAGTCGGTGATGCCATCCACCCATCTCACACTTTGTCATCCCTTTCTCCTGCGCTCAATCTTTCCCAGCATCAGTGTCTTTTCAAATGAGCCAGCTCTTTGCATCAGGTGGCCAAAATACTGGAGTTTCAGCTTTAGCATCAGTCCTTCCAATGAACACCCAGGACTGATCTCCTTTAGGATGTACTGGTTGGATCTCCTTGCAGTCCAAGGGACTCTCAAGAGTCTTCTCCAACACCATAGTTCAAAAGCATCAATTCTTCACCATAGTTCAAAAGCATCAATTCTTCACCGCTCAGCTTTCTTTATAGTCCAACTCTCACAACCATATCTGACTACTGGAAAAGCCATAGCCTTGACTAGACGGACCTTTGTTGGAAAGGTAATGTCTCTGCTTTTGAACATGCTGTCTAGGTTGGTCATAACTTTCTTTCCAAGGAGTAAGCATCTTTTAATTCCATGGTTGCAGTCATCATCTGCAGTGATTTTGGAGCCCCCCAAAATAAAGTAAACCACTGTTCCCCCATCAATTTGCCATGAAGAAATGGGACAAGAGGCCATGATCTTAGTTTTCTGAATGTTGAGTTTTAAGCCAAATTTTTCACTCTTCTCTTTCAATTTCATCAAGAGGCTCTTTAGTTCTTCTTCACTTTCTGCCATAAGGGTGGTGTTATTTGCATATCTGAGGTTATTGATATTTCTCCCGGCAATCTTGATTCCAGCTTGTACTTCATCCAGCCTAGAGTTTGTCATGATGTGCTCTGCATATAAGTGAATAAGCAGGGTGACAATATACAGCCTTGAGGTACTCCTTTTCCTATTTGGAACCAGTCTGTTGTTCCATGTCCAGTTCTAACTGTTGCTTCCTGACCTGCATGCAGATTTCTCAAGAGGCAAGTCAGGTGGTCTGGTATTCCCATCTCTTTCAGAATTTTCCACAGTTTATTGTGATCCACACAGGCAAAGACTTTGGCATAGTCAATAAAGCAGAAATAGGTGTTTTTTGGAACTCTCTTGCTTTTTCCATGATCCAGAGGATGTTGGCAATTTGATCTCTGGTTCCTCTGCCTTTTCTAAAACGAGTTTGAACATTTGGAAGTTCACAGTCACATATTGCTGAAGCCTGGCTTGGAGAATTTTGAGCATTACCTTACAAACATGTGAGATGAGTGCAAATGTGCAGTAGTATGAGCATTATTTGGCATTGCCTTTCTTTGGTATTAGACTAAAAACTGACTCTTTCCAGTCCTGTGGCCACTGCTGAGTTTTCCAAATTTGCTGGCATACTGAGTGCAGCCCTTTCACAGCATCATCTTTTAGGATTTGAAATAACTCAGCTTGAATTCCATCACCTCCACTAGCTTTGTTCATAGTGATGCTTCCTAAGGCCCACTTGACTTCGTATTCCATGATGTCTGGCTCTAGGTGAGTGATCACACCGTTGTGTGATTATCTGGGTCATGAAGATCTTTTTTATATAGTTGTTCTGTGTATTCTTGCCACCTCTTCTCAATATCTTCTGCTTCTGTTAGGTCCATACCATTTCTGTCCTTTATCGAGCCCATCTTTGCATGAAATATTTCCTTGGTATCTCTAATTTTCTTGAAGAGATCTCTAGTCTTTCCCATTCTATTGTTTTCCTCTATTTTTTGCACTGATCACTGAAGAAGGCTTTCTTATCTCTCCTTGCTATTCTTTGGAACTCTGCATTCAAATGGGTATATCTTTCCTTTACTCCTTTCCTTTTTACTTCTCTTCTTTTTACAGCTAATTGTAAGGCCTCCTCAGACAGCCATTTTGCATTTTTGCATTTCTTTTTCTTGGGGATGGTCTTGATCCCTGTCTCCTGTACAACTATCATCTACTTGAAATTTCCTAAGATAGTAAATCTTGTATTCTTACCACAAAAGAAAAACGGTAACTATGTGATATAATGGACATGATAATTAACTTCACAATAGTAATCACTTCACAATGTAAATATGTGTACATTAAACTATCATGTTTTAAACCTTTAAAAAATTACATTGTGCAACCTAAATATACACATTTTTGTAACTGCACCTCAGTAAACCTCGAAAAAAATCAAATATTATCCTTTCATTGAATCATTCCATTAATCAAAATCCCAATGTAATTATTTCTCCCCACAACATCCTACTTAATTTCCTTTATAACAAACATTTCTATATTAGTTTATCTCACTCATTTGTTTTTTTCTTCTGAAGTTTCCCAAGACTAAGTAAGATTCCTTTCAGTTTTCTGAGTTGGTGCTTATAGTAAGTAGGAACAGGAAACCTGGAGAAGGCAAGCTAGGGTAAGATTTGCCCAAATGTCTATTACATGCCCATTAAGACAGTACCTACAAAATGAAAAGCACTGGCATTCTCTCTGCAAAAGAAATACTTCCATAAAATGAGTAAAATATTAGAGGAAAGATATATTTTCAGATGTTCTGTGTAATTTTTTAAATACATTAGCCTCTCTCTTCTGTCTGATTTAGCCAAATACTAGTGATCTAAGCAACAATTCCAAATACTTGATGGGGAATTTTTAGCATTATCTACAGAGTCAGACCTGCATGACCTATTAGAAAACAAAAGTCTCCATGGTTATACATGAAATCAGGGGGCAATATTCTGCAATTTAAATTTTTTAAGTGACTTAGTGAAAATAGGCACCTAGAGCATTTGTCTGATGAAACTAGAATAAAATATGAAAAATTTCTATGGAAACCTCGGGGAATGGACATCGGGTATGTGATTTCACTATGTTAGCAAATGGAAATGCACTGGAGTGATGACTAATGTTATTTTCTGTGTTCCTAGAAGATAACACAATTGTATTCCAGTGGCTTTTAATGAGTTTTTGCTTGTGATACACTGGGTACATTTGCATATCAACTAACAGAGACCAAAAATATATTTTATGTCATCACTGTAGGAGGAGAAATCATTTCTGCGCTGTATAAAGCAGAAGGAAAGTTTTCTGGACTGCCTTCCACATTAAAGAGAAATAATTGAGTTCAGTAAGCGTATTCTGAGAAACTGAGAAGGAAAAATGTGAGTCCACTGTCTCCCATTTTACAACATTTTTTTTCCCCATTAAGATGATCTAAAGTTAAGAATGATGATCAAGAGATGGCGGAGGAATAGGACAGGGAGACCACTTTCTCCCCCACAAATTCATCAAAAGAACATTTGAATGCTGAGTAAATTCCACAAAACAACTTCTGAATGCCGGCAGAGGACATCAGGCACCCAGAAAAGCAGACCATTGTCTTCGAGAGGAGGTAATAAAATGTATAAATATAAAAAGAGAGACAAAAGAGGTAGGGACAAACCTCCATCCCAGGAAGGGAGTCTTTAAAAAGAGGGAAGTTTCCAAACACCAGGAAACACTCTCACTGCCAAGTCTGTGGTGAGTCTTGGAACCACAGAGGGCAACATAACCAGGAGGAAAAAATAAATAAATAATTAAAAACCCACAGATTACATGTCCAATGGTAACTCCCCCAGCGGAGAAGCAGTGCAGACTCCTGCATTGCAGGGAGGTGTGGGCTGCATTGCTTAGAGTAAGGACTGGGCCTGAATGCCCCAAGGACAATCTGAGGAAACTAACTTGGGATAGCAAACCCGACTGTGGGATAGCTACCACATGAAAACCCCTAACCTAAGACACCTTCAGGCCCACTCACAGAACAAAGGACTGAGCAGAGCTAGCCGGCTGCAGGCCAGCCCATCCCGCTCTGGTGACAGGCAGGCCAGGGCAGCCAGAGCCAGAAGGGGGCAATCACGGCCCCAGAGAGGCATAATCTACCAAACTGCAAGCAGGCTTTGTGGCTAACCAAGACTTCTTAGGATTCTGGATAGTCAACATCCGCCTGAGAAGGTGTACTAGTTATAAACCAGAAGACCGAGTGGCAGGGATGGGGGAGATGATAAGCTGCAGCGACTGCACTCACCAAACACCTGGTTGCCTGAGCTGCTCGGACCTGGGAAGGGCACAAAACGCAGGCCCAACCGAGTCTGTGCCTTTGAGGAGTACCCGAGTACCTGAACCTAAGCGGCTCAGACCTGGAAAATGCATAAAACCCAGGGCCGGCCTCAGAGAGTTCCCTGCAGAGCAACCTAGAGCCTAAGCAGTGTAGACAGGGAAAGCACACACGCCATGAGCGGGGGCAAACCCAGTGCGGCTGAGACACTGCGAGCTCACGCCAGTGTTATTTGATTGCAGCATCCCTTGCTCCCCATAGCATGACTAAACAAGTAAGCCTAAAATAGTGTCTACCACTGCCCCCTTGCATCAGGGTGGAAATTAGACACTGAAGAGACCAGCAAACAAAAGAAGCTAAAGCAGAGGGAACCTCCTTGGAAATGACAGGTGCAATAGATTAAAACCCTATGGTTAGTAATGACTACATAGGAAGGGGCCTATAGATCTTGAGAAATATAAGCCAAATCAAGGAACTATCCGAAAATGAACCGACCCCACACTGCCCACAGCAACATCAGAGAAATTCCTAGATATATTTTTACAATCATTCTTTACTTTTTTTAAGTTTAAGTCCTCTATAACTCCTTTATTTTTCATTCTTATAATCTACTATTACTTTGCAAAAAAAAAAGAGACCCTATTTTTTAAAGCGCACTTCATATATATATTTTATAATTTTTGTGACTTTTTTTTCTTTAATATTGAATTTTTGAAAACCCAACCTCTATTCTAGATTTTTAATCTTTGCTTTTTGGTATTTGTTGTCAAGTTTGTACCTTTAAGAATCCAATCTTCAGTACCCATTTTTACTTGGGAGTGAGATTACTGACTTGACTGCTCTCTCCCCCTTTGGACTCTCCTTTTTCTCCACCAGGTCCGCTCTATTTCCTCCCTCCCTCTTCTCTTCTCTACCACTCAGTGAATCTCTTTGTGTGTTCCGGACAGTGGTGATCACTTAGGGAACTGATTACTGGCTGGATCCGTCTCTCTCCTTTTGATTCCCCTTTTATCCTCCTGGCCACCTCTGTCTGCTTCCTACCTCTTCTCTTCTTTCTATAATTCCGTGAACATCTCTAAGTGGTCCAGACTGAGGAGCACACATAAGGAACTGATTACTGGTTAGCTTGCTCTCTCCTCTTTTGATTCCACCTCATCTCATCCTAGTCACCTCTATCTCCTTCCTCCCTCTTTATGTCTCCATGTAACTCTGTGAACCTCTCTGGGTGTCCCTCACTGTGGAGAAACTTTTCATCGTTAACCTAGATGTTTTTGCAATGGTGCTGTATAGATGGAGAAGTCTTGAGGCTACTGTAAAAATAAGACTGAAAACCAGAAACAGGAGGCTTAAGTCCAAATCCTGAGAACACCAGAGAATTCCTGACTCCAGGGAACATTAATCGTCAGGAGCTCATCAAACGCCTCCATACCTACACTGAAACCAAGCACCACCCAAGGGCCAACAAGTTCCAGAGCAAGACATACCACACAAATTCTCCAGCACCACAGGAACATAGCCCTGAGCTTCAATATACAGACTGCCCAAAGTCACACCAAACCCGCTGACATCTCATAACTGATTACTGGACACTTCATTGCACTCCAGAGAGAAGAAATCTAGTTCCACCCACCAGAACATGGACTCAAGCTTCCCTAACCAGGAAACCTTGACAAGCCACCAGTACAACCCCACCCACAGAGAGGAAACTCCACAATAAAGAGAACTCCACACACTACCAGAATACAAAAGGCCACCCCAAACACAGCAATATAAACACGATGAAGAGACAGAGGAATACCCAGCAGGATAAATGCCCACCAAACCAAACAAAAGAGGAAGAGATAGGGACTCTACTTGATAAATAATTCAGAATAATGATAATGAAAATGATCCAAAATCTCGAAAACAAAATGGAATCACAGATAAATAGCCTGGAGGCAAAGATTGAGAAGATGCTAGAGAATAAGGGAGGCAGAAGATAGGATTAGTGAGGTAGAAGATAGAATGGTAGAGATAAATGAATCAGAGAGCAAAAAAGAAAAATTAAAAGAAATGAGGACAACTTCAGAAACCTCTGGGACAATGTAAAACGCCCCAATCATAGGAGTCCCAGAAGAAGAAAACAAAAAGAAAGAGCATGAGAAAATACTTGAGGAGATAATAGTTGAAAACTTCCCTAAATTGGGGAAAGAAATAATTACCCAAGTTCAAGAAACCCAGAGAGTCTGAAATAGGATAAACCCAAGGTGAAACACTCCCAGACACATATTAATCAAATTAACAAATATCAAACACAAAGAACAAATATTAAAAGCAGCAAGGGAAAACAACAAATAACACACAAGGGGATTCCCATAAGGATAATCTTTCAATAGAAACTGATGTTTCAATAGAAACTCTTCAGGCCAGAAAGGAATGGCAGAACATAATTAAAGTGATGAAAGAAAATAACCTACAGCCCAGATTACTGTAACCAGCAAGGATCTGATTGAAATATGAAGGGGAAATGAAAAGCTTTACAGACAAGCAAAAGCTGAGAGAATCCAGGACCATCAAATTAGCTATCTAACAAGTGCTAAAGGATCTTCTCTAGACAGGAAACACAAAAGGGAGTATAAACTTGAACCAAAAACAATAAAGTAAATGGCAATGGGATCATACTTATCAATAATTACCTTAAACGTAAATGGGTTGAATGCCCCAACCAAAAGACAAAGGCTGGCTGAATGGATACAAAAACAAGACCCCTATATATGTTGTCTACAAGAGAGCCACCTCAAAACAAGGGACACATACAGACTGAAAGTGAAGGACTGGAAAAAGATATTCCATGAAAATAAAGACCAAAAGAAAGCAGGAGTAGCAATACTCATATCAGATAAAGTAGACTTTAAAACAAAGGCTGTGAAAAGAAACAAAGAAGGACACTACATAATGGTGAAAGGATCAATCCAAGAAGATATAACAATTATAAATACATATGCACCCAACATAGGAGCACTGCAATATGTAAGACAAATGCTAACAAGCATGAAAGGGGAAATTAACAATAACACAATAATAGTGGGAGATTTAATACCCCACTTACACACATGGACAGATCAACTAAACAGAAAATTAACAAGGAAACACAAACTATAAATGATACAATAGACCAATTAGACCTAACGGATGTCTATATGACATTTCACCTGAAAACAATGAATTTCGCCTTTTCCTCAAGTGCTCACGGAACCTTCTCCAGGATAGATCACATCCTGTGCCACAAATATAGCCTTGGTAAATTCAAAAAGAAATTGAAATCATTCCAAGCATATTTTCTGACCACAATGCAGAAAGAATATCTCTCAATTACAGGAAAAAAACTATAAAAATTCCAACATACGGAGGATGAACAACACGCTGCTGAATAAACAACAAATAACAGAAGAAATATAAAAAGAAATCAAAATATGCATAAAAACGAATGAAAATGAAAACACAACAACCCAAAACCTGTGGACACTGTAAAAGCAGTCCTAAGGGGAAGGTTCATAGCAATACAGGCATACCTGAAGAAACAAGAAAAAAGTCAAATAAATAACTTAACTCTACACCTAAAGAAACTAGAAAAGGAAGAAATGAAGAACCCCAGGGTTAGTAGAAGGAAAGAAATATTAAAAATTAGGGCAGAAATAAATGCAAAAGAAACAAAAGAGACCATAGCAAAAATCAACAAAGTCAAAAGCTGGTTCTTTGAGAGGATAAATAAAATTGACAAACCATTAGGACACTCATCATGAAACAAAGGGAGAAAAATAAAGTCAATAAAATTAGAAATGAAAATGGAGAGATCACAACAGACAACACAGAAATACAAAGGATCATAACAGACTACTATCAGCAATTATATGTCAATAAAATGGACAACGTGGAAGAAATGGACAAATTCTTAGAAAAGTACAACTTTCCAAAACTGAACCAGGAAGAAATAGAAAATCTGAACAGACCCATCACAAGCATGGAAATTGAAACTGTAAGCAGAAATCTTCCAGCAAACAAAAGCCCAGGTTAAGACGACTTCACAGCTGAATTCTACCAAAAATTTAGAGAAGAGCTAACACCTATCCTACTCAAACTCTTCCAGAAAATTGCAGAGGAAAGCAAACTTCCAAACTCATTCTAGGAGGCCACCATCAGCCTAATACAAAAACTGGACCAAGATGCCACAAAAAAAGAAAACTATAGTCCAATATCACTGATGAACATGCATGCAAAAATCCTTAACAAAATTCTAGTAAACAGAATCCAACAACACATTAAAAAGATCATACACCATGACCAAGTGGGCTTTATCCACTTGGGATATCCCAGGGATGCAAGCATTCTTCCATATCTGCAAATCAATCAATGTAATACACCACATTAACAAATTGAAGAATAAAAACCATATGATTATCTCAATAGATGCAGAGAAAGCCTTTGACAGAATTCAACATCCATTTATGATTAAAAAAAAAAAAAAAACTTTCCAGAAAGCAGGCGTAGAAGGAACATACCTCAACATGACAAAATCTATATATGACAAACACACTGCAAACATTATCCTCAATGGTGAAAAATTGAAAGCATTTCCCCTAAAGTCAGGAACAAGACAAGGGTGCCCACTTTCACTGCTACTATTCAACATGGTTTTGGAAGTTATGGCCACAGCAATCAGAGCAGAAAAAGAAATAAAAGGAATCCAAATTGGAAAAGAAGAAGTAAAACTTTCTCTGTTTGCAGATGACATGATCCTCTACATAGAAGACCCTAAAGACTCCAACAGAAAATTACTAGAGTTAATCAATGAATATAGTAAAGTGGCAGGATATAAAACCAACACACAGAAATCCCTTGCATTCCTATACACTAATAATGAGAAAATAGAAAGAGAAATTAAGGAAACAATTCCATTCACCATTACAATGAAAAGAATAAAATATTTAGGAATATATCTACCTAAAGAAACTGAAGACATATATAGAAAACTATAAAACACTGATGAAAGAAATCAAAGAGGACACTAATAGATGGAGAAATATACCATGTTCATGGATCAGAAGAATCAATATAGTGAAAAGGAGTATACTACCCAAAGCAATATATACATTCAATGTAATCCCTATCAAGCTACCAATGGTATTTTTTCACAGAACTAGAACAAATAATTTCACAATTTGTATGGAAATACAAAAAAAAACCTCGAATGACCAAAGCAATCTTGAGAAAGAAGACTGGAACTGGAGGAATCAACCTGCCTGACTTCAGGCTCTACTACAAAGCCACAGTCATCAAGACAGTATGGTACTGGCACAAAGACAGAACTATAGATCAGTGGAACAAAATAGAAAGCCCAGAGATAAACTCACGCACCTATGGACACCTTATCTTCGACAAAGGAGGCAAGAATATACAATGGAGAAAAGACAATCTCTTTAACAAGTGATGCTGGGAAAACTGGTCAACCACTTGTAAAAGAATGAAACTAGAAGAGCCCTGGGTTGGGAAGATCCCCTGGAGAAGGAAATGGCAATCCACTCCAGTACTATTGCCTGGAGAATCCCATGGACAGAGGAGCCTGGTAAGCTACAGTCTATGGGGTCGCAAATAGTCGGACATGACTGAGTGACTTCAGTCAGTCAGTCGGAACAATTTTTAACACCATACACAAATATAAACTCAAAATGGATTAAATATCTAAACGTAAGGCCAGAAACTATAAAACTCCTTGAGGAGAACATAGGCAAAACACTCTCTGACATAAATCACAGCAGGATCCTCTATGACGCACCTCCCAGAATACTGGAAATAAAAGCAAAAATAAACAAATGGGACTGAATTAAAATTAAAAGCTTCTGCAAAAGAAAGGAAACTATAAGCAAGGTGAAAAGACAGCCTTCAGAATGAATGAAAATAATAGCAAATGAAACAACTGACAAAGAATTAATATCAAAAATAAGCAAGCAACACCTGCAGCTCAATTCCAGAAAAATAAATGACCCAATCAAAATATGGGCCAAATAACTAAATAGGCATTTCTCCAAAGAAGACATACAGATGGCTAACAAACACATGAAAAGATGCTCAACATCACTCATTATCAGAGAAATACAAATCAAAACCTCAATGAGGTACCATTTCACACCAGTCAGAATGGCTGCTATGCAAAAGTTTACCAGCAATAAATGCTGGAAAGGGTGTGGAGAAAAGGGAACCCTCTTTCACTGTTGGTGGGAATGCAAACTAGTACAGCCACTATGGAGAACAGTGTGGAGATTTCTTAAAAAACTGGAAATAGAATTGACATATGACCCAGAAATCCCACTGCTGGGTATACACACCAAGGAAACCAGAATTGAAAGAGACACGTGTACCCCAATGTTAATCGCAGCACTGTTTATAATAGCCAGGACATGGAAGCAATCTAGATGTCCATCAGCAGACGAATGGATAAAAAGCTGTGGTACATATACACAATGAAGTATTGCTCAGCCATTAAAAACAATACATTGGAATCAGTTCTAATAAGGTGGATGAAACTGGAGCCTCTTATACAGAGTGAAATAAGCCAGAAAGAAAAACACCAATACAGTATACTAAAGCATATATATGAAATTTAGATAGATGGTAATGATAACTCTGCATGCAAGACAGGAAAAGAGACACAGATGTATAGAACAGTCTTTTGGACTCCTTGGGAGAGTGCGAGGGTGAAATGATTTGGGAGAATGGCATTGAAACATCTATAATATCATATGTGAAACGAATCACCAGTCAACGTTCAATGCATGATACAGGAGGCTCAGGGCTGGTGCACTGGGATGACCCAGAGGGATGGTATGGGGAGGGAGGGGGTAGGGGGTTCAGGGGAACACGTGTACACCCGTGGCAGATTCATGTCAATGTATGGCAAAACCAACACAATATTGTAAAGTAATTTGCCTCCAATTAAAATTAATAAATTTATATAAAAAATGGTGATTGAGACATATTTCATGAGCTTATGGAAAGAAAAAATTGGTAAACTATATTTAGTGGCTTTCCTTGATATCATATTCAAACACATGCAAATTTATCCATGTGGTTTTTCAAATGATGGTTTTGAAAGTTACCATACACATTTCCTTCTGAATGGCTTTTCAGAGTTTCACTGGTGTTTAATAGAAATTTTGCTTCAGCTAAAAGCTCGAAAGGAATAAGAGTATGATGGTGTCAAGAGTAAACACTTAAACTACAACTGCAGAGTCAACAAGAAAAACTAAAAGATGTATATGGCCTTCTGTAAGTCTTTGCAATAGCTTTGGAAATTCAAGCCTCAAATACTTTTGAATACTAATCTCTGTAAACTTCCTAAATAAAAAGCACAAAGTCATCATAATTTGAATATAAACCTGGTATTTTCATGGCATAGAAATCAGAATAAGATGAGCTTTAGGATTTAATATAAGAGGATTTTGTTATTCAAGCATCATGAGGTCGTTCTGTTGCTGTTTTCTTTCACCTGTCTGATGATCTTACAGCAAGGATCCCAAGGTCACTGTTAAAGTGAGACTCTGGTATATTATGAGAATATAGCTGTTTCATCTTCAGTTTTCTCTTTAGATATTAGATATGTCCAGCAATGCACTTCAGCTACATCATCAATTTGTGTCTGATTTACATATTTGGCTCAAATAAGCAAGCAGGCCTTGGTTTAGATATTGGAGGTAATTCTGGAAAATATAATGATGATTTATTATAAATAGAATTATATGTGATATTACACCAGGGAAGATCTTTTTCAATGAACTATCTTTCCTTAAAGTGGAGAATTATTTATCTGTTTATTCATGTATTTAATTTTAGTTTGCATTTGGGTTCACTAGATTTTCCTAAAACAGGACTTCTATAAAATGTTGCAAATAGCCTTCTGTTCTCTAAGTAATTATACTTGTCATAATGGCTAGCAATTTTATCACTTCCCTGATTCCCAGTCATGACCCCCTGCACCACCATCATAAAAACGGTGTCAAAAGATGAAGTCAAATCTCTAATATATTTCCTGATCTACTGACTGCACACATTTCTGGCCTTATCTCTTGCCACTTCTTCTCTTAGAACTTCACCAACTCCAGTCATATCAAGTTCAGTTCAGTTCAGTTCAGTCGCTCAGTCGTGTCTGACTCTTTGCGACCCCATGAATCGCAGAACGCCAGGCCTCCCTGTCCACCACCAACTCCCAGAGTTCACTCAGACTCACGTCCATCAGGTCAGTAATGCCATCCAGCGATCTCATCCTCGGTCGTCCCCTTCTCCTCCTGCCCCCAATCCCTCCCAGCATCAAAGTCTTTTCCAATGAGTCAACTCTTCGCATGAGGTGGCCAAGTACTGGAGTTTCAGCTTCAGCATCATCCCTTCCAAAGAAATCCCAGGGCTGATCTCCTTCAGAATGGACTGTTTGGATCTCTTTGCAGTCCAAGGGACTCTCAAGAGTCTTCTCCAACACCGCAGTTCAAAAGCATCAATTCTTCAGCACTCAGCCTTCTTCACAGTCCAACTCTCACATCCATACATGACCACAGGAAAAACCATAGCCTTGACTAGACGGACCTTAGTCAGCAGACTAATGTCTCTGCTCTTCAATATGCTATCTAGGTTGGTCATGACTTTTCTTCCAAGGAGTAAGTGTCTTTTAATTTCACGGCTGCAGTCACTATCTGCAGTTATTTTGGAGCCCAAAAAAATAAGGTCTGCCACTGTTTCCACTGTTTCCCCATCTATTTCCCATGATCTTCATTTTCTGAATGTTGAGCTCTAAGCCAACTTTTTCACTCTCCTCTCTCACTTTCATCAAGAGACTTTTTAGCTCCTCTTCACTTTCTGCCATAAGGGTGGTGTCATCTGCATATCTGAGGTGATTGATATTTCTCCCGGCAATCTTGATTCCAGCTTGTGTTTCTTCCAGTCCAGCGTTTCTCATGATGTACTCTGCATATAAGTTAAATAAGCAGGGTGACAATATACAGCCTTGAGGTAATTCTTTTCCTATTTGGAACCAGTCTGTTGTTCCATGTCCAGTTCTAACTGCTGCTTCATGACCTGCATACAGATTTCTTAAGAAGCAGGTCAGGTAGTCTGGTATTCCCATCTCTCAGAATTTTCCACAGTTTATTGTGATCCACACAGTCAAAGGCTTTGGCATAGTCAATAAAGCAGAAATAGATGTTTTTCTGGAACTCTCTTGCTTTTTCCATGATCCAGAGAATGTTGACAATTTGATCTCTGGTTCCTCTCCTTTTCTAAAATCAGCTTGAACATCAGGAAATTCAAGGTTCACATATTGCTGAAGCCTGGCTTGGAGAATTTTGAGCATTACGTTACTAGCATGTGAGATAAGTGCAATTGTGCAGTAGTTTGAGCATTATTTGGCATTGCCCCTCTTTGGGATTGGAATGAAATCTGACTTTTTCCAGTCCCGTGGCCACTGCTGAATTTTCCAAATTTGCTGGCATATTGAGTGCAGAACTTTCACAGCATCATCTTTTAGGATTGGAAATAGCTTAACTGGAATTCCATCACCTCCACTAGCTTTGTTCATAGTGATGCTTTCTAAGGCCCACTTGACTTCACATTCCAGGATGTCTGGCTCTAGATGAGTGATCACACCATCATGATTATCTGGCTCGTGAAGATCTTTTTTGTACAGTTCTTCTGTGTATTCTTGCCACCTTTTCTTAATATCTTCTGCTTCTGTTAAGTTCATACCATTTCTGTCCTTTATTGAGCCCATCTTTGCATGAAATGTTCCCTTGGTGTCTCTAATTTTCTTGAAGAGATCTCTAGTTTTTCCCATTCTGTTGTTTTCCTCTATTTCTTTGCATTGATTGCTGAAGAAGGCTTTCTTATCTCATCTTGCTATTCTTCTGAACTCTGCATTCAGATGCTTATATCTTTCCTTTTCTCCTTTGCTTTTCACTTCTCTTCTTTCCACAGCTATTTGTGAGGCCTCCCCAGACAGCCATTTTGCTTTTTTGCATTTCTTTTCCATGGGGATGGTCTTGATCCCTTTCTCCTGTACAATGGCACGAACCTCATTCCATAGTTCATCAGGCACTCTGTCTATCAGATCTAGGCCCTTAAATCTATTTCTCACTTCCACTGTGTAATCATAAGGGATTTGATTTAGGTCATACCTGAATGGTCTAGCGGTTTTCCCTACTTTCTTCAATTTAAGTTACTGCCCAATTATTGGGAACTCTCAAGGTGGTTTATTTATGTCTCTCTTCCTTTAACCAAATTTCTTCCCCTGCTTAGAGACCCAGCTCAAATGTCATCCCCTCAGTGAAAACTTTCCTACCAAACATCCATCTGTATCATTATCAGGCAACATTAATTCTTCCTTCTAATGTTTCTAGAAATGTTCCATAGATAGATCTCTAGTACATTATACTTTTTAAGTTGGTACCCCAAACAAAATGTATAAACATTAAATTTCAGGCAAGAAACAAACATATCTTAGCATCTTTCTATCCCTTAATGTGATTGGCACACAAGTGACACCTTGCAGGAGCTCACTGACTGTTTGGATTGAATGAATGAATGAACACTGGTACTTAATCCATTGTAATCAGAAGAGTAGGTCCCAGAGGTGGGTTGGTTGAGGCAACTGAGGAATTGCCTGTGGAAATTGATAGATAGAAAACTGATTTTCTTTTATCTGATGGAAACAAGAGACAGGAAAAATAAGAATGCCTTGGGAAAAAAAGGAAAGGATACATTTATAAATCTGCAAATGACATGATCCCTGACTTCATGATAACTTCCTCAACATACACCCTGGTCTATGAACTTTGGAGAACTATAGTGTTAACACCTTAAAACAAAAGTTTTCTCAACTTGCCACCAAATTTCTATGACCGTTTCTCCAGTTTTTGTCTGTTTCAGTGGATGAATATCATCCTCTGCATTTCTAGAGCACTTTGCAATAGACCTGCTATCTTACCACTCATATTCACCCATATAGTAGAAAAAAAAAGAAAACTTATTGAACTGAATGTGGTTCTGCTCACACTCTGTGCAGCAAAGCCAACCTATTGAAACAAAAGAAAGAAAAAGAGAAGTCTCTCAGTCATATCCGATTCTTCATGACCCCATGAACTGTAGTTGACCAGATTCCTCCATCCATGGGATTTTCCAGACAAGAATACTGGGATGGGTCGCCATTTCCTTCTCCAGGGGCTCTTGCCGATCCAGGGATCGAACCCATGTCTCCAGCACTGCAGGCAGACTCTTTACCATCTGAGCCACCAGGGAAGCCCATATATTTACATGGTCAGTTTCAATTCCCCCTTTTCTTTGATATTCCTCAATCCTGAGGGGAATTTAGGTGGGACAAGAAAGGGAATAGTGTTTGGACAGAGGTTAACCATAAACTCGGCAGGAAAAGTTAGCTTTAAGGGAACTTGGTTTCAGGCTGTTTCTGTGACCCCATGAGTCTGGGACCCTCTTGAAGGTAGGGCTTTCTTTTAATCTCTATTACAGTGCTCAGGGCAGGGTACTATTACACAATATAAGGAGTCATCACATAAATATTTAATTACAATGAATAGTGTGATCTTGTTAGTATGTTAATTAACAGTTTTGTTAAACTCATTTGTGCTAAATTTCACTCTTCTGTGTTACTAAGGAGGAAAATGAGAGACAGTATATATGGTAGTGAACTATGACTATGGGGATTACAATGAAACAACCTAATTACATAGATCAATAATGTGGAACTGTCTCCTTTGAGAGCAAGTGTATACACAACAGTAACGATGTGTTAGACATTTGCATGTCACTCAGGAATAAGTAAACCTACACATCTTATTCCTCTGAACAGATTGATTGATACAGGGATGAGCATATAAACTAGGCTAATACAATCAAATGAACCTTGGCACATTTACTGGAAATGCTTGGATAAAGACTTTTGCTCTTTGCCATTAGGTAGAAACACTGGGGTGTATAGACCTTGGAATTGCTGGAAGATAGCTTGAAATCATCTGATAATGGAGTTAACACAGAAAAATGGGTCAGGTAGTGGAAAAATATCCTGAAGACATCATTTAATTTTCTTTATCTAGGCACAGCAGAAGCAAGATATATCCATTAATTATTTAGTTACTTGAGTCAGTAAGTCCCCATCTTTGCTTAAATTTGATAGATTTAAGTCACTTTCAGGAAAGTGAGTCCTAACAGAAAAGAAAAATAATCAATATTGGCTATCACTGATTGAATACCTGCATGTATAACAATAAATATAGATATTAATACTTTTGCTTTTAACATCTCATTTAATACTAATGACAATCATATGAGTCAAGTTCTAGTCTTCCTGTTTTAAAGATGAATGAATGATTTTCTGTGTTGTTGCTACTCATAAAAATAGTGAGTATCAATTTATTGAGCTATAGATTTTATAGGTATTTTATATATATGTGAAATATGTATTTGTTCATAAAGGCTTCCCTGGTAGCTCAGTGGATAAAGAGTCTGCTTGCAGTGTGGAAGAGCCAGGTTCGATCCCTGGCTTGGGAAGATCCCCTGGTGAAGGAAATGGCAACCCACTCCAGTATTCTTGCCTGGAGAATTTTATGGACAGAGGATCTTGGTGGGCTACAGACCATGGGGTCACAAAGAGTCGGACACAACTGAGTGACTAATGCATACAGATAACCATAATATATTTCTCATGTATTTCTGGTCTTCATCCACAGTTCTTGGCTCATAGCTTGCAAAACTCTTGGAATTTCTTGAGTAGTTAAGAGCAATGGGAACATTTCTTAAAAAATTTAAATATGCTTATTATTTATGTATTTATTTATTTTTGGTTGTGCTGCATCTTTGTTCTTGCATGCAGACTTTCTCTAGTTGCAGTACATGGGTTCCTCATCACTGTGGCTTCTCTTGTTGCAGAGTATGGGCTCTAGGGCATGCAGACTTCAGTAGTTGTGGCAGTAAGGTTCAGTATTCATGGTTTGCAGGCTCTAGAGTGCAGGGTTTAGTTGCCTCACAGCATATGGATTCTTCCCGGACCAGGGATCCAACCTGTGTCTCCTGCATTAGCCTGTGGATTCTTAACCATTGGACCACCAAGGAAGTCATGTGAACATCTTTTATCATATTTGTTATTCTTTCCTCAATTCCTGAAAACTTCAGAGCTAGCTTCAGAGCCATAAAGATGAAATGGATGTCTTGTTATTCTCAACAAGCCCCTTTGCTCTACAACTGGGTTTAGGTTAATAATATGCCTTTTGGAAACAAGCTGAGGATGAGGGCTGATTGCCTGGTAAGCAACCATGGAAAAAGGGTTGGAACTTTCTGTCCCACCTCCTGATTTGTGGAGAAGAGAAATGGGCTAAAGGTTAAATCCATCACCAATGGTCAATGATTTACTCAACCATGCCTATGTAATGTGTCTTCCATAAACATCCAAAAGGATGGGGTTCAGAGAACCTCTGGGTTGGTGAACATAAGGGGATTCTGTGAGACTAACGTGCCTGGAAATGGCATGAACATGGAAGTCCCATACTTAAGTTCCATGCTTAGCCCTATGCATCACTTCCTTCTGGCTATTTCTGAGTTACATCCTTTTGTATAATAATAATCAGACAATCTGGTAAATAAAATGTTTTGTTGAGTTTTGTGAATTGCTCTAGCAAATTAATTGAACCCAAGAAGGTTGTGGGAACCTCCAATCTGTAACTGGTTTGTCAGAAACAGAGGTAACAACCTGGATTTGTGACTGGCATCTGAGGTGGGTGATTGCAGTCATATAAGACTGAATCCTTAACCTAAGGAATCCGATACTATTTCTGGATAGATAGTGTCAGAATTGAGTTAAGTTGTAGGACACCCAGCTGGTGTCCTGAAGATTTATTTGTTGGTGTGGGAAACCTCCCACACATACTGGAAATGGGGAACAAATTAGAAATCAGAATACCTACTTTATTACATAAAGAATCTATATATATATATTAGATACTTTGCAGATATATTTCATTGTATATATGTTTGTATATATATATATACATATATATATACTCCATCATGAATATACTTCATCATATTATGTATGCTGCTGCTACTGCTAAGTCGCTTCAGTTGTGTCCGACTCTGTGTGACCCCGTGGACTGCAGCCTACCAGGCTCCTCCGTCCATGGGATTTTCCAGGCAAGAGTACTGGAGTGGGTTGCCATTGCCTTCTCCTTTCATCACTTATTTCACTGATAAACATTATCAATCAATTCGGTTCAGTTCAGTCGCTCAGTCATGTCCAACTCTTTGCGACCCCATGAATCGCAGCACGCCAGGCCTCCTTGTCCATCACCAACTCCCGGAGTTTACTCAGACTCACGTCCATCGACTCCGTGATGCCATCCAGCCATCTCATCCTCTGTCGTCCCCTTCTCCTCCTGCCCCTAATCCCTCCCAGCATCAGAGTCTTTTCCAATGAGTCAACTCTTTGCATGAGGTGGCCAAAGTACTGGAGCTTCAGCTTCAGCATCATTCTTTCCAAAGAAATCCCAGGGTTGATCTCCTTCAGAATGGACTGGTTGGATCTCCTTGCAGTCCAAGGGACTCTCAAGAGTATTCTCCAACACCACAGTTCAAAAGCATCAATTATTTGGCGCTCAGCCTTCTTCACACTCCAACTCTCACAACCATACATGACCACTGGAAAAACCATAGCCGTGACTAGACGGACCTTAGTCGGCAGAGTAATGTCTCTGCTTTTGAATATGCTATCTAGGTTGGTCATAACTTTTCTTCCAAGGAGTAAGTGTCTTTTAATTTCATGGCTGCAGTCACCATCTGCAGTGATTTTGAAGCCCAAAAAAATAAAGTCTGCCACTGTTTCCACTGTTTCCCCATCTATTTCCCATGAAGTGATGGGACCGGATGCCATGATCTTCATTTTCTGAATGTTGAGCTTTAAGCCAACTTTTTCACTCTCCTCTCTCACTTTCATCAAGAGACTTTTTAGCTCCTCTTCACTTTCTGCCATAAGGATGGTGTCATCTGCATATCTGAGGTGATTGATATTTCTCCTGGCAATCTTGATTCCAGCTTGTGTTTCTTCCAGTCCAGCGTTTCTCATGATGTACTCTGCATATAAGTTAAATAAGCAGCCTTTAGAAAATTTGAAACTCAGAGAGATTGACTTGTCTAAGGTCACATAGGTAGTAATAGATGGAAAATTGAAATAATGTCTGATTGCCCTTTATTTGAAATCTATTTTCATATTCAACACATTTCATTCCTTCATCCAGCTCTTATTAATTTTTCAAGTTGCTTCATTTCTCTGAGCCATACTCTCTTCACAGTAAAATGAGGATAGTAACTCAATATATTCTGTACCTTCAAGAGATGTTATGAAGCTCAAATAGGAAACTGAATATAGAAGCAAGGCATAATGCCCCATATAAATGTAAGCTGCTATGATTATTATAACTTGACAATAAAAATATATCCCACAATTGGATAAATGAAGTTTACAGGTGACAGGGGACCAATGAGAGAATATAATATAATAGTGCCCTGAAAGATACACTTTTTATGACGTAAAATTATGTCAAATATTTACAACTTGGAGTAAATGAATAAATGTCTTCATTAAGAGTCCATGTTTCTCTAAACATCAACTGTTGTCATCTCAAACAATAGAATATGGAGTGGAATCTGGAGGTGTGCAATGTGTGTCCAAATATAAAATTTATTTATGGGAACATTTTAGTGAAATCTAATATATCACTGGTTCTACAGTATCTGTATATGAACTTCAATTTAATTTGTGTGTGTGTTTTTTTTAATTTTTGTTTTCTTGTGCTGCCTTAAATTTTATCAGGCTGAGGGGAAAAATCCATAAGAAGTATGAGAGCTTCCTTCCAATGACAGATTGACTGCTATTGCACAAGAACAAAGACATTAGTTCTATAAGGTCTCAAGAGGCAAAGCTTGGACATTGGGAGAGAATATATGGAAGTAGATTTTGGCTAATCAAAGGAGAATTTTCTCACAGGTATGTCTTTCTCAAGCTTGTCTAGGCAACTTTCTGGATATTTTTGGCACCCTTTTCCTGGAAGTTATCAACAGACGCTACAAGACCAGTTGGCAGGGGTAAAAAAGAAGAGGTTCAAACACTAGAACTGGAATTAAAGATGATGGCAGATATTGGCCCCTAAAAAGCCTGGAAATCTATGAGACTATGAAAAAGAGCAAAATGAATAGTGGCACCAACTGAACAGAAGTGAAGTGATTACACTTTACATTTGACCTCATGAAATTAAGAAGAATCACTTTGAGCAGAGCAGATAGTCTTTCAGTGTCTCTGGAAGTTCTCAGGTGTCTAACAGCCGGAAGGTAAGGACTATTATAATGCCCATTTCACTGTGGAATTTAAAGAAACTTTTGAAAATGAGTCACTGCTATAATGTTTTTAAGCCTGAAAACATAGCTGCTATTTAACAATTTTCCTCTTTATTTTCCTTTGATTTGGGAGGACTTTATACAAAATTGCCACTTTAAGATAGCATTAAATTTATAGTCATTAATTCACAAAAGCAAAAATACATGAGGAAACATAGTTTTCCAAGTGAGTCAAGAAAGTATGGAATGGGGAAAGGAGACCAGGGAACAAGACTATGATTTTTTGAATGCTTGTATTCTGCCAGAACCTTGCTAAATATTTTGCATACATAATCTAATTTTCATGGTAAACCTGTAAGGTCAATATGCTTAACTTTATTTGTCAGAAACATACACTGGAGTCATAATACAGTTTACATTATACATTTGTATTACCCACTAGACACTATTCTAAACATTTTGCATGCCTTTTTATTTTTCATTCTCTCGGTAACCAAGGGTAGGTGCTTTAAATTATTCCAATCTACAGATGAAGAGATAAAGATACAGGATTTATAATTTTCCATGATCGAGTCAGCTCATAGAAGTGTAGTCAGAATCACAACCCCAATATTTTTACTCTAAAGTCACTAGGCTTTTAATATTGATGGAATCAGAGGTTTTAATACTTCTATTATAATGATTAGTGGGTGTGTGATGGGGGAGGTCAGAAAATGATAGATGGAATCAAGTGGCAAAATAAGGACTAAAGGGAAAAGGCCAGAGCTTAAGGAAAGACATTTTCAAATATAGTTAGAGCACTCCAAGGCAAAGAGCAGAGACATATCTGAGTAGGAAAATGAATACCTTAAATATGGGTCCAAAATGGGCTTGAGAGAATACTTGCCTCTGAGCAATCGCAATTTCTTTCTGATGCCAACTTGAGAACCAGAGAAAAATACTGAACGATACAAAGCAAACGGTAGACACAAGGATGAAACCAGCATGTAATGCAGCCAGATTACTCATTTCTGCTTCAGCATTGACTGAGGTGGACATGAGGAGTGCCCCTACTCCTTGTCTTTGGTAGTGTACAGATTATGAATTGTAAGGAAATCCTTGTTCTGTATGTTTGAAAAGCATGTTCAGTTCAGTTCAGTTCAGTCCCTCAGTTGTGTGCGACTCTTTGCGACCCCATGGACTGCAGCACGCCAAGCCTCCCTGTCCATCACCAACTCCTTGAGTTTGCTCAAACTCATGTCCATCAAGTTGGTGATGCCATCCAACCATCTCATCTTCTGTCATCCCCTTCTCCTCCTGCCTTCAATCTTTCCCAGCATCAGGGTCTTTTCTAATAAGTCAGTTCTTCACATCATGTGGCCAAAGTGTTGGAGCTTCAACCTTCAGCATCAGTCCTTCCAATGAATATTCAGTACTGATTTCTTTTAGAATTGACTGATTTTATTTCCTTGCAGTCCAAGGGACTCTCAAGAGTCTTTTCCAACCCCACAATTCAAAAGCATCAATTCTTTGGCTCTCAGCTTTCTTTATAGTCCAACTCTCACATCCATACATGACTACCAGAAAAACCATAGCCTTGACTAGATGGGCCTTTGTTGGCAGAGTAATGTCTCTACTTTTCAATATGCTGTCTAGGTTTATCATAGATTTTCTTCCAAGGAGCAAGTGTTTTTTGCTTTCATGGCTGCAGTCACCATCTGCAATGATTTTGAAGCCCAAGAAATAAAAATAATCACAAAATGGGCCAAAGAACTAAATAGACATTTCTCCAAAGAAGACATATGGATGGCTAACAAACACATGAAAAGATGCTCAACATCACTCATTATTAGAGAAATGCAAATCAAAACCACAATGAGGTACCACTTCACACCAGTCAGAGTGGCTGCGATCCAAAAATCTGCAAGCAATAAATGCTGGAGAGGGTGTGGAGAAAAGGGAACCCTCCTACACTGTTGGTGGGAATGCAAACTAGTACAGCCACTATGGAGAACAGTGTGGAGATTCCTTAAAAAATTGCAAATAGAACTACCTTATGACCCAGCAATCCCATTGCTGGGCATACACACTGAGGAAACCAGAATTGAAAGAGACACATGTACCCCAATGTTCATCACAGCACTGTTTATAATAGCCAGGACATGGAAACAACCTAGATGTCCATCAGCAGATGAATGGATAAGAAAGCTGTGGTACATATACACAATGGAGTATTACTCAGCCATTAAAAAGAATTCATTTGAATCAGTTCTGATGAGATGGATGAAACTGGAGCCAATTATACAGAGTGAAGTAAGCCAGAAAGAAAAACACCAATACAGTATGCTAACACATATATATGGAATTTAGGAAGATGGCAATGACGACCCTGTATGCAAGACAGGAAAAAAGACACAGATGTGTATAACGGACTTTTGGACTCAGAGGGAGAGGGAGAGGGTGGGATGATTTGGGAGAATGGGAATTCTAACATGTATACTGTCATGTAAGAATTGAATCGCCAGTCCATGTCTGACGTAGGGTGCAGCATGCTTGGGGCTGGTGCATGGGGATGACCCAGAGAGATGTTGTGGGGAGGGAGGTGGGAGGGGGTTTCATGTTTGGGAACGCATGTAAGAATTAAAGATTTTAAAATTTAAAAAATAAATAAAATAAATAAAATAAAAATAATAAAAATAATCACAAAATAAAAAGTCCTAATGATAACTTAGACCACAAAGCTGGAAGAATCCTTTGGTTTTATGAATTGTATAGAAAACTGTGATGAGGAATTCTTAAAGCAACCATAGCTACAGATGGCAGAGTGGCTGGCAGGGGTTTTTAAGGAGCAGTAATCCACCATGTGCTAGTTGGCCAAACAAGGTTCTCCCACTTAGACACCATATTCTTTGGGGATGTGACCTATCTTCAGCTAAACCACCTAAAGAACATAGGGTTCTTGCTCCAGCACCTTCTCTGCTGAGAACAAGCAGACTTCATCATAGTTAAGGATTCAAGTAGAGCAGTTAGACTGATTAAGGTTTCCACATCTAAAGTGGCAGGATTCAAGTTGAGCTTTGATGTCCCAGCCCTGAAACAGCAGGAACAGCTGGAAAAAGCAAGTCAAAAAGCAAATAGAAATTGCAGGACCCTTGTTGAAGTGCAAATAAGCAGGCTCCCAGGGAACAGAAAAGAGAAGCAGAATAAGGTAAGTCACAAAATTGAATGAGCTACCTTGTCACTATAATCAGAGATAGAAACAGATTGAACTAGGTAGAGTTTTGACCTCGAGCTACATATTTCTATCTATGGACCTTGGTTTCATTATCAGTAAAATGATAATAACACCACTCTTATATTGGATAATTGTCAGGCACAAATGAAAGTGTATGTTAAAACCCTTTAAAATTATAAGGTGGTTAACACACTAATGAAAACACTTGATCCTTGTGTTTCTTATCTATTAATTTTTCCTCAGAGTAGATAATAGTCTTTCTTCTTTTTATCCTACTACTCCTTCTCCTCCTTCTTCAAGTTGTAATATTTATAGGAGTGCTAAAAACAATTATTTAAGTTATTTTTTTAATGTTTGGAAAACTCAGGAAATTTGGGAAAACTCAGCAAATTGGGAAAACAGTGGCCACAGGACTGGAAAAGGGCAGCTTTGATTCCAATCTCAACTAAAGGCAGCACCAAAGATTGTTCAAACTAGCAGACAATTGGCTCATTTCACATGCTACCAAGGTCATGTTCAAAATCCTTCAAGCTAGGCTTCAACAGTGTGTGAACCAAGAAACTTCTAGAGGTACAATTTGGGTTTAGAAAAGACAGAGGAACCATAGATCAAATTGCCATCATCTCCTGGATAATAGAAAAAGCAAGAGAATTCATCAAAAGAAAATATTTACTTCTGCTTCATTGACTATGCTAACCCCTTGCCTTTGACTACGTGGATCACAACAAAAATGTGGAAAATTCTACCTTACCTGTCTCTTGAGAAACCAGTATGTTGGTCAAGAAGCAACAGTAAGAACTGGACATGGAACAACTGGTTGGTTCAAAATTGGGGAAGGAGTACTACAAGGTTATATATTGTCACCCAGCTAATTTAACTTATATGCAGAGTACATCATGTGAAATGCTTGGCTGGATGAATCACAAGATGGAATCAAGCTTGCCAGAAGAAATATCAACAACCTCAGATATGCAGATGGTACCACACTAATTGTGGAAGGTGAAAAAGAACTAAGGAGCCTCTTAATGAGGGTGAAAGAGGAAAGTGAAAAAGCTGGCTTAAAATTCAACATTCAAAAAACGAAGATCATAGCATCCCATAACTTCATGGCAAACAGATGGGGAAAAAGTCAAAGCAGTGACAGACTATTTTCTTGGGCTCCAAAATCACTGCTGAGTGACTGCAGCCATGAAATTAAGACACTTGCTCCTTGAAAGGAGAGCTATGACAAAGCTAGACAGTGTATTAGAAAGAAGAGACATCACTTTGTTGGCAAAGGGCCATATAGCCAAAGCTATGTTTTTTTCCAATAGTCATGTACGAATGTGAGTATTGGATCATAAAGAATGCTGAGCACAGAATTGATGCTTTCAAGTTGACGTGCTGGAGAAGACTCTTGAGAGTCCCTTGGGCTACAAGGAGATCAAATGAGTCAATCCTAAAGGAAATCAACTCTCAATATTCATTGGAAGAATTGATGCTGGAGCTGAAGTTCCAATACTTTGGCTACTTGATGTGAAGAGCCAACTCATTGTGAAACACCCTGATGCTGGGAAAGATTAAAGGCAAAGGAGAAGTGGGCAGCAGAGGATGAGATGGTTAGATAGCATCACTGAATCAATGGACATAAGTTTGAGCAAACTCCAGGAGATAGTGAAGGACAGAAGCTTGGTGTGCTGCAGTTCGTGGGGTCACAAAGTCAGACACAATTTAGTAACTGAACAACAACTTAATATTTGGACCTTTCTAAATTCAGCGGGGAAGTGGTTACATTTGTAGTTGGAGAGTCACTCTCTGAATGTTCTGTCCTTGGGGCCAAGAGAGGGAAAGGGAAAGAACTGAAATATTGAGCAAGACTGAGATACTCAGTTGGACAACCTTTCTGATAAATAAGGAAGTGAAAAAAGTCAGGAAGAGAAACCAGGATACCCATGATGGGATTAATTCAATAGATTTGCGGAGTCTGTATGCCAATCTATTCTACCTAACATAGAATCAAGAAACCTTAGGTCTGTGAGAAGCCATAGGTGAAAAATCATGACATCTTCATAGAGCAGTACAAAAGTCCAATAAATCTGGAGTTATCAATCCATTCACAACTGAACTCAGAGTCAGAATATCTGGAACAGATCTATACCAGTAATTCAATGTGCTAAGATCAGAAACAAGTTTTATGATCTAATTAGTTTAAAAATCATGTTCCCAGGAAAATCTTTCCTGAATTATTGCTCCACCCTATCAGATCACTTGCAGTCATTGCACCTTTTACTATTGCTTCATATTGTCAATCAAGGGTCATATGATTATTCACTTAATATCTGTCATCCCCCGTTATTAACCTGTAAGCACCTTGTATTTATTGAATGAGTAAATAGAGTCATTAAAAAGCAAAAAAAAAAAAAAAATGAAAAAAAAGCCATGATCAAAGACTTATCTCTTTTGAAGTAGCAGCTGATGGTTGGTTGAGACGTCCGTTAGAAAATAGCACAGAGTCTTTAGAAAAGGCACAGTGCCATCAAGTGCTAATTACTTGAATTGCAGGCAAAGGAACTGGTCAGAATGAGTATCCAGTTCAGCATTTTATAAATTTTTCTGAAAATAAAATCACTTAGAGTTACTTATTAAAATACAGATTACTGAATCAGAATCTGTACATAAGAGGTTGGAAACCTATATATTTAACAATCTTCCCAGAGTATTCTAAGCAACAAGAAATTTGAGCAACCTGATTTATACCAAAGTTTTTCTAAGTTTGATCCTTGGACATTCTCCTAGGGAATCCCCTGACATTCTTGTGAAATAAACAGAGACCTAGGATGCACACCATATTGACTTTTAAAATATTAAATCAGTGCAGTCCCAGCCACCAAATAGCATGTTTCTTCCACTGTAATTGGAAAAATTTTGTGATAACCTCTCTTAAGCCAACCCTTGACCAACAAAGTCTGGTCAGAGGGGTAGCATCACAATAGTTGCTCATGATATCCAGGCATGTGGGAGGAGTTCTACTAGAAAAAAAGAGACAGAGAGAGAGGACATGAGATAAAAGTGTGTAAGGCCAAATAGTTACTGTGTGAATAGTATTATTAATTCCAAAGGGGTGCTTCTGTCAGAAACAAGCCAGTTCTAGTAACATGTTTAAAAGAGCAGATTGGCAGGGCCAGGTGAGACCTTGAATATATTTTTTTATTGTTTTAACAGTAAGAATTTGGATGGGGGTAAGACAAAATATGGCTTCCCAGGTGGCACTAGTGGTAAAGACCCCACCTGCAGGAGGCATAAGAGACATGGGCTGAATCCCTAGATTGGGAACATCTCCTGGAGGAGGGCATGGCAACCCACTCCAGTATTCTTGCCTGGAGAATTATATGGACAGAGGAACCTGGTGGGCTACAGTCCATAGGGTCACAAAGAGTCAGACATGACTGAATTGACTTAATGCATATCTCATCTTCTATCTCCTTAACTGCTTTATTTTCTTCATAGCATTTATAGCTTCCTAACATATTATTTACTTACTTGTTTATTGTCTTTCATTCCTAAAAGGCAGGAATTGAAAATTTCCCCTACATTGTTCAGTGGTATCTTCACCATGTTAGGAATATAGCCTCCTCAAAAATGTTCATTAAATGAATGCTTGAATAATCCTCACAAAGTCAAAGAAGGTGTCTCACAGTTGAGAAAGTAGAGTGACACGAAAGGATTTAAGTGAATAATTATAGGATGCTAAGGATTTATTTTTATTTATTTATATATTTTTATTTTGCAAACTGATTAGTTTCCTTTTATTAGAGTGAAGAAAAAACTATAATGAATTCTGGTATTGGTATGAATAAAACATGTAAATTTTACTTATTTTTTAATATAAATTTATTATTTTAATTGGAGGCTAATTTCTTTACAATATTGTATTGGTTTTGACATGAATCTGCCATGGATGTACATGTGTTCCCCATCCTGAACCCCCCTCCCACCTCCCTCCCCATTCCACCCCTCTGAGTCATCCCAGTGCAACAGCCCCAAGCACCCTGTATCATGCATCAAACCTGGACTGATGATTCCTTTCACATATGATAATATACATGTTTCAATGACATTTTCCAAAATCATCCCACTCTCGCCTTCTCCTACAGTGCCCAAAAGAATGTTCTATACATCTGTGTCTCTTTTGCTGTCTTGCATACAGGGTTATCATTACCATCTTTCTAAATTCCATATATATGCATAGTATACTGTATTGATGTTTTTCTTTCTGGCTTACTTCACTCTGTATAATAGGCTCCAGTTTCATCCACCTCATTAGAACTGATTCAAATGTATTCTTTTTAATGGCTGAGTAATATTTCATTGTGTATATATACCACAGCTTTCTTATCCATTCGTCTGCTGATGGACATCTAGGTTGCTTCCATGTCCTGGCAATTATAAACAGTGCTGCAATGAACATTGGGATACACATGCCTCTTTCAATTCTGGTTTCCTTGGTGTGTATGCCCAGCAGTGGAATTATTGGGTCATAAGGCAGTTCTATTTCCAGGTTTTAAGGAATCTCCACACTGTTCTCCATAGTGGCTGTACTAGTTTGCATTCCCACCAACAGTATAAGAGGGTTCCCTTTTCTCCACACCCTCTCCAGCATTTATTGCTTGTAGACTTTTACATAGCAGCCATTCTGACTGGTGTGAGAAGGTACCTCATTGTGGTTTTGATTCGCATTTCTCTGATTATGTGTGATGTTGAGCATCTTTTCATGTATTTGTTAGCCATCTGTATGTCTTCTTTGGAGAAATGTCTGTTTAGTTATTTGGCTCATTTTTTGATTGGGTCGTTTATTTTTCTGGAATTGAGCTACAGGAGTTGCTTGTATATTTTTGAGATTCTTTGTCAGTTGTTTCATTTGCTATTATTTTCTCCCATTCTGAAGGCTGTCTTTTCACCTTCATTATCATTTCCTTTGTTGTGCAAAGACTTTTAATTTTAGTTAGGTCCCATTTGTTTATTTTTGCTTTTATTTCCAACATTCTTGAAGGTGGGTCATAGAGGATCCTGCTGTGATTTATGTCAGATAGTGTTTTGCCTATGTTCCCCTCTAGGAGTTTTACAGTTTCTGGCCTTATCTTTAGATCTTTAATCCATTTTGAGATTATTTTTGTGTGTGGTGTTAGAAAGTGTTCTAGTTTCATTATTTTACAAGTGGTTGACCAAGTTTCCCAGCACCACTTGTTAAAGAGATTGTCTTTTCTCCATTATATATTCTTGCCTCCTTTGTCAAAGATAAGGTGTCCATGCTGCTACTGCTGCTGCTGCTAAGTCACTTCAGTCGTGTCCGACTCTGTGTGACCCCATAGACGGCAGCCCACCAGGCTCCCCCATCCTCGGGATTCTCCAGGCAAGAATACTGGAGTGGGTTGCTATTTCATTCTCCAATGCATGAAAGTGAAAAGTGAAAGTGAAGTCACTCAGTTGTGTCTGACTCTTAGCGACCCCATGGACTGCAGCCTACCAGGCTCCTCCATCCATGGGATTTTCCAGGCAAGAGTACTGGAGTGGGGTGCCATTGCCTTCTCCAGGCATTTTGGCATAAGGACAGACAAAATAGAGAAATGGAATAGGAGGGCCCAGACAAATCCTTGTCTGTACAACCAGCTGACTCACGACCAAAGTGACTCTTCAGAGAAGGGGAGAGTGGACATTTTAAAAAGCAGTGCCACAATAATGCTGGGTTGGCCAAAACCTTGTTTGGGTTTTTCTGTACAATGTAATAGGAAAAGCCCAAACATTTTGGTCAACTCAATAGTAATTGGATATTTATATTGAAAATGAACTAACTTGATCCCTATCTTACACCATCAAAAAATTCCCACAGGTGTCCATAGGTGCATGGATTTATCTCTGGGCTTTCTATTTTGTTTCAGTGATCTATAGTTCTGTCTTTGTGCCAGTACCATACTGTCTTGATGACTGTGGCTTTGTAGTAGAGCCTGAAGTCAGGCAGGTTGATTCCTCCAGTTCCATTCTTCTTTCTCAAGATTGCTTTGGCTAGTCTAGGCTTTTGTATTTCCATAAAATTGTGAAATTATTTGTTCTAGTTCTATGAAAAATACCATTGGTAGCTTGATAGGGATTGCATTGAATCTATAGATTGCCTTGGGTATTATACTCATTTTCACTGTATTGATTCTTCCGATCCATGAACACGGTATATTTCTCCATCTATTACTGTCCTCTTTGATTTCTATTACCAGTGTTTTATAGTTTTCTGTATATAGGTCTTTTGTTTCTTTACGTAGATATACTCCTAAGTATTTTATTCTTTTCATTGCAGTGGTGAATGGAATTGTTTCCTTAATTTCTCTTTCTGTTTTCTCATTGTTAGTGTATAGGAATGCAAGGGATTTCTGTGTGATGCTATAGATTTAATTGATAAATTGTTAAGTGCCTCAAAAATTTTAGAGAATCCAAGGGTGAAACTGTTGAACTATTAGCCACAAATGTAAATAGTCATAAATTCTGAAACAATGACATTGACTTCTATTAAAAAAAAAAAAGTTCTAGAGGACATTTTCACAGTTAAAGATCTACAAATTTCACCTGCATATCAGGCAAGTTAATGGAAGGTTAGATAGATAGATAGAAGGATGAGTTACTCAAGAAGGTATATCATATTCATTAAAAGGAAATGTGGGTTCTAAAAGAGCAATGATGTTCAGCTTATCAGATCAAGTTAGTCATGGATCACTAATAATATGAACAAAATGGAACATGCAGATATGTTATATTCATTTTCAAAGTACATTTACCAGAATTACCAGAATTACCATGAAGTTGAGAAGATTATTTTCATCATGACTAGAGAATTGCTTTACAGACAAGAAACTAAGAGTAGGGGAAAATTTCTCTGGAGAGAAACTACAAATGGAAATATCTCCCAGGGATCAGCCTGATCCCATGGTTTTTATAAGTGATCTGAAGGAAAGAATGAAATTGACACTAAGCTCTTTTGCAGATAGTGAGATACCAAACTGGCAGGGACAAAGTGCAAGAAAATAAATAAGGCCATATGAAATGGGAGAAAATCTTTATGTAAGGACAAGGAAAAATTATATTTCATTTTAAGGTATTAATATCAGGTAAATTATTACTATAAGAAGACTTATGGGTCTTTGGGCCTGCTCCTTATAACCAAAATCTATCTAGAAAATATTAAGCTTTATTACAAAATTGGAATATTGGAATAAAACAAAACCCAACATTCAACTGCCATACAGGATTGTAGTATGCTCACCCCAGGAGTATTGTGTTATCACATCTCAAACAAGATATAAAAGAGCTGAAGAAAATACAGGGGGACGAAACAGAAATAATCAGTGAAAAGAAGGTACTGCCATATAGGAAAAAAAATCAAAAGATTCTCTTTCTTCAACCTGAAAGAGAAAAATAAGGAAAGCATATCATTAAGTCTATAAGATCTTGAAGGTGAGGGGACAATAGAGAAAGAGAATGTGGCCATGTCTATTGCATTGTAGTTTATCAAAACCAGAGGGGCAAAGAAAGACAAATTCTTTCTTTTTTCTTTCTCTAGATAGCAGATACAAAACTGATTCATCTATTTCAAGATTTGATGAAAAAAAATATTTGATGAGCACCTGTCATAGAAACCCCAAGTTATGAAAAAAAAATCATTTTTCATTAAACATTCCCAGCCAGGAGTGGAAATAGAGATGAACAAGATTTAGTCCCTCCCTTCAATGGGCTCCATGCTGTAAGTGGGTAAACACAAGTAAATGTCTACTTATAATTTTACCCTATCAGATAAACTTGCAGATGTCTCTTTAATACATTTATTTCTATTGTCACTATCCTGGTCTAAACCACCTTCGATTCTTTGCTTGGATCACTTAAAAAGGTTCTTAAGAAAAAATCATCCTCCTTTAACTCATTCCTTATTCTAATCTATTCTCTTTACAATATCCAGAACCATTTTAATAATTAAGTCATATCCTGATACATTTCTATATGCAAGATTCCAATATTGTCCCACCTCTACATGCTGGCCTCTAAGGATTTGCATGATCCAGTCTCCTGCCCTTCTTTCCAGTTTCATCTTATGCTACTTCCTCATTGTTTAACCGTTGGTCTTTTTTTTTTTTTTTTTTCTGTTCCTATAACAAATCAGTCTCTTTCCCACCTTAGGGAATTGACATGTGTTATTTCCCGAAAGGAATATTTTTTCTTATGCTGTTTGAATGGCTAGCTCCTTCTCATCCTTCTTAGCTCAGTTTAAATGTCACCTTTTCAAAGAGTAATTATCTGTCCACCAGTCTAAACTAGCTATCCTGTCCCTGTCTGTCTCCATCACAGTGCTATATTTCCTTCTTTCATTGCTCTTAATAAAGCCACATGTCTTTTTTTGTTGTTGTTGTTACTGGACCATGAGTTACATTGCAGCAGATACCAATGTAAATGTCTTTGTTTGTCTTTGTGTCTCCAAGGTATAGGTTCATTATCTGGCACATACTAACCACTTCTTAAATTGGAATGGAGAAAATGAATAAATGAATATGATAACTTCTATAAAAATGATGTAGGGCAGTTCAGCTACATAAGAAAGAGTATAATTCATGGTATACCTTTTATATATTCATAAATTTTGAGTAACATTTCACACAATTTAATCTTAAAGAGGGGAGTGCAGAAGAAAAAGGAAATTGACTATCTCATGAACTTCATTAACTTAAGAGGGACTAAGATTATAAAAATGGTTAGCTAACTCCGTGATTAAGTGACTACAATGGATTATTAACTAAAACTGGGATGTTCGAGATGACATCCTAGTATTTAAGATTGGTATGAGGAAGGAAGTTGCACTCTTAAATATCATCCCCCCCCCCGCCCCTTAGTTTTGCACAGATTGACGCAGGCAGGAGGAGCTCTTTCTATGATCTTATTCTCTTATGGTGTTTATCAAATTTCCTTTCGATTTTCATAATTGTTGACATATCCTTAAACATTTGCATCTGCAATAAAGAACAAGTTTATTTCAAGACAACTGATAAGTCAAGAGTCTAATGTTAAAAATCTAGTTAACATCATTGTTTTTAATGATTAGAGTCATACTAAAACCTTAAAAAATGTTTCAATATTGCACTAAAGCAGAAAAGTCTTCCTCTATATTCAAGCCACTATCTCTCTGAGTTAAAAGGAAGCCCTCACTTTTGTGAGTTCTCAGAGCGTTTGTGTGTCCCTATACTATGAAATGCAGAAGGCAATGGCAACCCACTCCTGTGTTCTTGCCTGGAGAATCCCAGGGACGGGGGAGCCTGGTGGGCTGCCATCTATGGGATCTCACAGAGTCGGACACAACTGAAACGACTTAGCAACAGTAGCTGCAGCATACTACAAAATGGGCTTCCCAGTTGGGGTTGGCGGTAAAGATCCTGCCTGCCAATGCAAGAGACATAAGGCACTCGGGTCCATTCCCTGGGTGTGGAAAAGGAAATAGCAACTGACTCCCATATTCTTGCCTAGAGAATCCCATGGACAGAGAGAGGAGCCTGGTGGGCTACGCTCCATAGGGTGCAAAGAGTCGGACACAGACTGAAGCAACTTAGCATGCACACACTATGAAATATATTTGTTCATGAATTCAAGAAGTAAATATGCATTGTCTATTTAATACTTAGACTTAATATGTCTACCATGCTCAGGTCTATGTGGCCAGATCAAGTGCTGGACACACCACAGTGTATGTGGACAGCCTACCTCAGCAACTGCTCTCCATGAGCGTAGAGCATGTAACTGTTTCTTTCCTGCATTTCTACCTGACAGGACTCCTAATTCAGTGCTTGACATGTATGAAGTGTCTTATAAAGGAGAAATGATTAAATCAAAGTAGCCCCTTTAAGACACCATCCGTGGATTTTGATTTCTGCAACATTGGCTCAATACTTGAACTTCAAAAATCATCCCCAAAACATATAAACTTACCACTGATGAGCATTAAACCTTACATTCACCTCTTTAATAAAACAAATCTAGAAGTGGATTTAACAAATATGGAATCCTCACATTGACATTACAAATTAGTGATTCTACCAAGAAAATGTTTATGAAGCTTTATAAAACTCTTATTCTAGCCCAGTAAAATTTTTATTCTGAATACTTCTTTCTTAATCAAACAAACGGGCTTGACCTCATTATACTATATTGCAACAAATTAAAATGGCAGGAAATTATTTTAACAATTCCTAATACATATTTACATTATGGCAAATATGGCAGAAAGCGAAGAAGAACTTAAGAGCCTCTTGATGAAAGTGAAAGAGGAGTGTGAAAAAGTTGGCTTAAAACTCAACATTCAGAAAACAAGATCACGGCATCTGGTCCCATCATTTCATGGCAAACAGATGGGGTAACAGTGGAAACAATGACGGACTTTTTTGGGGGGAGTTCCAAAATCCCTGCAGATGGTGACTGCAGCATGAAATTGAAAGACGCTTACTCCTTGGAAGGAAAGTTATGGCCAACTTAGACAGTATATTAAAAAGCAGAGACATTACATTGCCAACAAAAGTCTGTCTAGTCAAAGCTATGTTTTATCCAGGGGCTGCCATCTCTGGGGTCGCACAGAGTCGGACACGACTGAAGCGACTTAGCAGCAGCAGCAGCATGTATGGATGTGAGAGCTGGACTATAAAGAAAGCTGAGTGCTGAAGACCTGATGCTTTTGAACAGTGGTGTTGAAGAAGACTCTTGAGAGTCCCTTGGACTACAAGGAGATCCAACAAGTTCATCCTAAAGGAAATCAGTCCTGAATATTCATTGGAAGGACTGATGCTGAAGCTAAAACTCCAATACTTTGGCCACCTGATGTGAAGAACTGACTCATTTGAAAAGACCCTAATGCTGGGAAAGATTGAAAGCAGAAAGAGAAGGGGATGACAGAGGATAAGATGGTTGGATGGCATCACTGACTCAATGGACATGAGTTTGAATAGACTCTGGGAGTTGGTGATGGACAGGGAGGCCTGGCATGCTGAAGTCCATAGGGTCACAGAGTCGGACATGAATGAGCAACTGAACTGAACTGAACTGAACTGAACTGAACTGTATACATGTTTGTGTGATAGTAGTTAATAGCTCCTGAGATACTGCCAGAGACTTTCAAACAATGAATACTTTAAATGACCCAAATTTGGATTTACATGATGCTGCAGTTCATGGGATTGCAAAGAGTAGGACACAACTGAGCAACTGAACTGAACTGATACTTTTTAAACAAGCTATGTGGGAAAATTAAAACCCAGAAGGTAAACTATGAGCAGCTTTAAAATTCTCTTTTTACATGTTCATTAAAAGGCCAGACAGGCACTTTATTGCTGACATGGTGATTTGGACAACCATGTACTGTTTAAGAAGCACACCTTAGTTGTTCAATGGCTGCTATCATCTTTCAGAATTTTAATTTCACAAAAAAATAAAGGATGATTCTCAAAGTATTCTAAAACTACAGAGTGGCCCCAGTTTTGGTAAATCAAATGAACAGTTTCCAATCATCAGTCACAGAGATGTGTTATAAAAGGAAACAAATGTGGTCTTTTTCTTTCCCTTTACCATGAAAAAATTATGTATATTTGCCTGTTTGCAGAAATGATTTTAGCTAAATTAAGGTAATCAGAAATGTAAGTATACAGAGATTCAAAACATTGATGTTATATATAGAGAGCTGGTTTTTATTTAGGTTCTTTATCTTTCTCCTAATAAAATTGCTTGATTTTCATTATCTGGAATGCTTTATCACAGCTATAAAGTGGAGTGTTCATACTTTTTCCCCTCAAGAGCTATCAGTTTTCCTTTCTTAATATAACCATTAAAAATTCAGCTGTGTTGAAAAGACAGCATGTTCATCTTATATTTTCTGTTTTAAGGGTTATCATTCAAAATTCATTTACCTACTTTGAATAGAATTCACCATCAGTTAACAAGGTAATGAGGTGAAGCATCCTTCTGTTTTAATTACACAATCTCTAAGTAGTTAATATTAAACCAACCACTTTTCAAATTACTGTGAGTCAGAGCACCCAACTCTACAGAGAAGCAGCCTGTTTAAAAATATTAAATAGCCAAAAATTATAACACATGGCATGTGTTTACTAGGTCAGTTCAGAGAAATTTACATCTCTTAATGACAGAAAGATTTTTTTTAATTTCAGTAAGACCACTTAACATGCTGCTGCTGCTGCTCCTAAGTCACGTCAGTTGTGTCTGACTCTGTGTGACCCCATAGACGGCAGCCCAACAGGCTCCTCTGTCCCTGGGATTCTCCAGGCAAGAACACTGGAGTGGGTTGCCATTTCCTTCTCCAATGCATGAAAGTGAAAACTGAAAGTGAAGTTGCTCAGTCGTGTCCAACTCCTAACGACCCCATGGACTGTAGCCTACCAGGCTCCTCCATCCATGGGATTCTCCAGGCAAGAGTGCTGGAGTGGGTTGCCATTGCCTTCTCCCACTTAACATGAGACCTCCCATATTAACAAGCTTAAGTGCATCACACAGTATCGTTAACCATAGAGGAACAATGTCCAGTCCAGCAGATCTCTAGAATATATTCATTTCATAGAACTGAAACTTTATACTTGTTTACACTCTCCACTTCCCCCTTTTGACAGCCCCTCTCAACCAGCATGCATTCTTTGTTCCTATGAGTCTGACTGTTTTAGACTCCTCGCATAAGTTGAATCATGCAGTGCTTGTCCTCTGTGAGTGGCTAATTTGACTTAGCAAAATGACTTGGCTCCATCTTTTTAATAAAATTCAGTTGCTCAGTCAGACCTGACCTTTTGCGACTCCATTGACTGCAGCATGCCAGGCTTCCCTGTCCATCACCAACTCTCAGAACTTACTCAAACTCATGTCCATTGAGTTGGTGATGCCATCCAACTGTTAGGTAGGTAGAATAGGGAAAAGAGTCTAAAATAGCGATGGCTAAAAGTCAAGGAAGGGAAAAGCCTGCAAAAATAGAACAAAAGAAGGTCCGAGGACCAGAGTGAAGACTTCAGGTAGAACAAACAGCACTCCTGGCTAAGCCCAATTTGCATAGGGCAGGCCCAGGTGGAGGAAAAAAAAAAAAACATATAAAAAGA
Source organism: Capra hircus (assembly GCF_001704415.2). Classification (NCBI taxonomy): domain Eukaryota; kingdom Metazoa; phylum Chordata; class Mammalia; order Artiodactyla; family Bovidae; genus Capra; species Capra hircus. The sequence continues at coordinate 5,942,457 of NW_017189517.1, forward strand.
GGAGCCAAAGCGCTTTCTCTCTCTCTTTCTCTCCCACGTGAGTGCACTCTTTCTCTCTCTCTCCCTCTCTCTCTCCCCCTCTCCCACACGCTCCTCCACTCTCTTCCCTTCAAGTCTTTGGGTTGGCATGCCCTCACACTTCGAGGATGGATTCTGCTGCTACCTTCTAAATAAAATAGAGCTGTAACACTGATTTGCCTAAGAGCTATAACACGGTCTGTCCAAGACCCAAGAGCTGTGACGTGCCGAGGTCTTTACTGTCCGTTGCTCCAAATCTTTCTTGTGACGAGACAAAGAACCGAGGAACATACACTCGCATGACACAACCATCTCATCTTCTGTCATCCCCTTCTTCTGCTTTCAATCTTCCCCAGCAACAGGGTCTTTTCCAGTGAGTCAGTTCTTCACATCAGGTGGCCAAAATATTGGAATTTCAGCTTCAGCATCAGCCGTTCTAATGAATATTCAGGACTGATTTCCTTTAGGATGAACTGGTTGGATCTCCTTGTAGTCCAAGGGACTCTCAAGAGTCTTCTCCAACACTACTGTTCAAAAACATCAATTCTTCAGTGCTCACCTTTCTTTATAGTCCAACTCTCACATCCATACATGACTACTGGAAAAAGCTTTGACTAGATGGACTTTTGTTAGCAAAGTAATGTCAACAAAGTAATGTCTCTGTTAAAAGGCAGAGACATTACTTTGCCAACACTATTTTTAGTATAAGTTGTTACACAAAGGACTGTTTTCACAAGTCCACTGACCAAACAATAACATTTTCCAGAGTTATAATTGTAGACTTGGGAAGATACCTCCTTATACATTTCATACTCAGTTCAGTTCAGTCACTCAGTAGTGTGTGACTCTTTGTGACCCAAAGAACCACAGCATGCCAGGGCTCCCTGTCCATCACCAATTTCCAGGGTTTACCCAAACCCATGTCCATTGAGTTGGTGATACCATCCAACCATCTCATCCTCTGGCATCCCCTTCTCATCCTGCCCTCAATCTCTTCCAGCATCAGGGTCTTTTCAAATGAGTCAGCTCTTTGCATCAGATGGCCAAAGTATTGGAGTTTCAGCTTCAGAATCAGTCCTTCCAGTGAATATTCAGGACTGATTTCCTTTAGGATGGACTGGTTGGATCTCCTAGAAGTCCAAGGGACTCTCAAGAGTCTTTTCCAACACCACAGTTCAAAAGCATCAATTCTTGGGCTCTCAGCTTGTTTTATAGTCCAACTCTCACATCCATTCATGACCACTGGAAAAACCATAGCCTTGACTAGACAGACCTTTGTTGGAAAAGTAATATCTCTGCTTTTTAGTATGCTGTCTAGGTTGGTCATAATTTTTCTTCCAAGGAGTATGTGTCTTTTAATTTCATGACTGCAATCACCATCTGCAGTGATTTTGGAGCCCAGAAAAATAAAGTCAGCTACTGTTTCCACTGTTTCCCCATCTATTTTCCATGAAGTAATGGGACGAGATGCCATGATCTTAGTTTTCTGAATGTTGAGCTTTAAGCCAACTTTTTCACTCTCCTCTTTCACTTTCATCAAGAGGCTCTTTAGTTTTTTGCTTTCTGCCATAAGGGTGATGTCATCTGCATATCTGAGGTTATTGATATTTCTCCCAGCAATCTTGATTCCAAGTTTCATGCTGAAGCTGGTTAAAAATCACTTCTCTCTATAGAAGCTTTGCAAAGAAAACTTTCTCAAATGCTCAAAGAATGATTCTTGGGTGGAAAGAAATGTCTTCTCAAGAAATTGCTCTGATGAGCTTGTAGTCAGGCCAGAATATCCTAGACTACATTTCTAAACAGTCCTGATTAGTTTCTAAGAAAAAAATATGAGGTCATCACCTCATGGACATTTTTCATCTGTCTTGTCTTAGATTTTCATTTCTTGAGTGAGCACCATGGAGGCTTATCTTGCTCCAATCATCCATTTTTGTTTTTGGTAACTGTGATTTGAAATTGATATTCAAACAAATGCCTCTGTTTTCTCTTTCCTTCCTACAACCCCCATCTGTTTGCTTTTAATCTTCTCCTAGCCCTTTTCTCCAGCCACCGCCTGTTTACTCAAAAGAGAAAGCCGCCCAGTCATGTGTGACTCTTTGCAATCCCATGGACTGTAATCCATGGAATTCTCCAGGCCAGAATACTGGAGTGGGTAGCCTTTCCCTTTTCCAGGCAATCTTCCCAACCCAGGGATCAAACCTCAGTCTCCTGCATTGCAGGCAGATTCTTTACCAGCTGAGCCACAAGGGAAGCTGGAGAATACTGAAGTGGTTCAGGTGTGTCAGAATCCCTTGTATAACAGAAGAAAGCCACCGGTGTTCCTGATGTAGATTAAACGATGTTGCCCTGAATGAAATGCAGTAATGTAACACACCTCTTCCCATAACATGCCCATACAATGTAGACATACCATACCCATGCATTCCATATATGTCTTACCTCTTATGACACCTACAAAGGCAAGCCCTACTGAGACAAGACAAACTTAATGATCTTCAAGTAATCAGCAAATATGGGAGACAAGAGAAATCAAATATTGAATAATGCATAAATATTGTACAGAATTGGGGACAATTATGGACAACCTGAAGATAAAATATCAGAGAATTAGAATGAGTGAAAATGAGAAATGACTTTTAATATAATACATCCAAAATTACTTTAGAATTATATAATGTGAAAGACTGGGCTAGATGAATGCTGAGTTCCCTTTCATCTTTTTCATTTTGCAGATGAGGTCCTAAGAGATGATTACACCAATGTTTAAACTATGTGACTTTGATCAAATGACTTGATCTCTCTAGACCTTTGGTTTCACATCCATATATGGGCAGAACTGTTGGGAAAAATGAACGATAAATTCCAGTGCTTCATAAGTTGTGTCCTGGTGTTGGTGACAGAATGATCAGTTCATAAATAGGAGGAGCCTTCATAGCTTGATAAATTACCACTTAATGGATTCAAGGGCAATGATAATGAATAAAAACTAAATAAATACATTTAAATTATGCATACTTGTCTTCTAAATGCTAGTCACTTTGAGTTATTGAAATATAAAGATGGATAAAATATAATCTCAGTCTTTATCTGAGTCATTCACAGCTGTGTGTCCTGATTCACATATTTATACTTTACTCTCACCTATTTGGTTTTTTTTAGTTGTTGCTGTGCAGCCTTTTAACTTTCTCAAATCCTTGCTGAAAAAAAAAAAAAAAAGATTCAGTATGAGTAAATAAGGAAATTATTTAGTCTGTATGCTTACACACACAGACTAGCCCTTCCGCTTGTAGAACATTTTTGAGTAATCACATCCTTAAAGAATCGCAACACAACATGATATACACTGCAATGGAGATATGGTGTCAGGAAGCAGGGAGGAGGATTAGCTCATTTTGCAATTAGAGGTTGGCTGTCGGAGACTTCCCCAAAGAGGTAACATTTGAACAAAGCCCTGGGTAAGTGTCTATCAGGAGGAGCAAAATATGCTCCCTCAGGAAACAAAAGTGAAGAAGCAGCAAAGTGTCCAGGGAATGAAGAGTAGTGTGGTAAAACTACACTAAAAAAAGAATAGTGTGGTAAAATTGTCTAGTGTGGTAAAACACAGGTATCAGGGCTCTAAAGGGTGATAGTCTGATGGTTAGGGCATGGTGAGTTGTGAGGGGAGAGAATACAGAACAAAATCATTAATCAAAGGAAAGCACACCACAGTTTTGAGACAATAAACTTAGAGGCATTTATCTTGAGTTGTCATTAAGTGTATTCCAGCAGCCTTGCTATGTCCACCTGGAGTTGTGCACCAAGAAAGCACAGTCTTTATCAAAGTAATTATTTAAAATGCCAAGTCCTTTTGCTGTTTAGGCATGAAACACCTGGACTTCCAACAAGAATTTAGAGATTTCCAACTGAAATATATTTTCACAGGAAAATAGATAAAAGCTTTGTTTTATTGATGTTATATGAGGGCATTTTAATGAAGCCTGGACCTGGTTAGAAGCATTTATGTTGTGACACCTTCCAGTCAGTTGAGGTGCGAGAATTTCCTCTCACCACACGGAGCTGAACAAAAGGCTGTCATATTCTGAAAAAGCTTGCTTCGTTGCATGCTGCTCACATGTTTATTTGTATTTTAAAGAAAAAAAAATGATCTTTCAGTCCCTCAAATGTCCAGGTCCGAGTCAACCACAGAACCATAGCATTTTTTTTTTCTCCATGTATTACTAACGCTTCTCACCCAAATCTCTCCCACAGAAGGCATTACAGTTTATCAGATGGTGAGTGCCTACTCCAGAGCCTCAGGTCATCAGTGGACTGAACTCTAAGTTCATAACCAATAGGATAGCTAATCTCTAGTGGCTTACATTGAAAGTGAAACTCAAACTATATCAGGAAAATTTCTGGTTCACCTGCCAGACTACTGAAGTTGCTCGCCAAAGTTATGACCAACAAAGTTTCTGGTAAAACTTCTGGGCTCTGAATGGCCAGTAAGAGTGTCCTGGAATCCAAATGGATTCTTCTTATATTTAGATAATCTATATAAGAACAAGTGTATTTCTTCAGCAAAGAATGATATAAGAATAAACGCCAGGGGGCCTATCAAAAATAAGTATATAGTCAGTTAACTAACGGTGATTTGATTCCTACCTGTTTGAGCTTAAGTAAGTTATTAACCTATTTGTGTCTGAGTTTTCTCATGCGTGAAATGAATATAATAGGTTTGGGTAGGATTTTATAAGGTAATCCAGGAAAACACTTAGTACTATGCCTAAGAATGTGTCATTTAGCATGTGTCACATGGCACTTAGCATGTGTCATAATCACTATGATTGTTATCTAGCATGACTGTACTGAATCACCAGAAACAAAGTCATTTGAACTACTTAAAAATTAAGAGCCACAACAAGCTAAAGTTTTTAATGTTATTTAATTCAGTAAACATTTACTGTGGTTGGAATATGTGGTAAAGACAAATGATGCAGACAATCTCTTTTCCCACAGAGCTTAAAATCTAAAGGTAAATAGAGAAACATATATGAACAATTAGATACAACATTGTGAAGGCTGCTACAGTAGATATGGAGAAGGGATCTGAGGAATTTAGAAGCTACAGGGCTTGACTCTGATGCCATGGTGTGGCCTTGGAAGAAACATTTATTGAAAACCTTCTTTGAGACAGGTTCTGTACTAGGCACTGGTCATAAACTGGTCATAAACAGCTGAAAACAAGACAGACATGATCACTGCTGTCATTGGATATATGCTAAAGTCCAAGAGGATTTGGTTTCGTGGGGGGAGAGGAACTCAGTTTTAAATATTTTTAATGTAAGCTTACTATGGAACATTTAGGCATAGATATTCATTTTGCACTTAGGATGGTGGAGATGGAGTTCAAAAGAGAGATTGCTGTTGTTGTTCAATCGCTAAGTCATGTCTGACTCTTTGTGACCCCAAGGATGTGGCACACCAGGCTCCTCTGTCCTCCACTATCTCCAGGAGTTTACTCAAATTCATGTCCATTGAGTCAGTGATGCTCTCCAACCATCTCATCCTCTGCCACTCCCTTCTCATTTTGCCTTCAATATTTCCCAGTATCAGGGTGTTTTCCAGTGAGTCAGCTCTTCACATACCAGGTGGCCAAGGTATTGGACCTTCAGCTTCAATGTCAGTCCTTCCAATGAATATTGAGGGTTCATTCCCTTTTTGATTGACTGGTTTGATCTCCTTGCTGTCCAAGGGACTCTCAAGGGTCTTCTCCAACATCACAGTTCAAAAGCATCAATTCTTTTGTGCTCAATCTTCTTTATGGTCCAACTCTCACATCTGTCCATGACTACTGGAAAAATCATAGCTTCGACTATATGGACCTTTGTCAGCAAAGTGATATCTCTTCTTTTTTAAGATGCTGTCTAAGTTTGTCATAGCTTTCCTTCCACGGAGCAAGCGTTTTTTAATTTCATGGCTGCAGTCACCATCCGCAGTGATTCTGGAGCCCAAGAAAATAAAATTTGTCACTGATTCCACATTTCCTCTTTCTACTTGGAATGAAATGATGGAACCGGAGGGCTTTCCTCATGTCTCAGATGGTAAAGAATCCACCTGCAATGCCAGAGACATGGGTTCAATCCTTGGGTTGGGAAGATGCCCTGGAGGAAGGCATGGAAACCCACTCCAGTATTTTTGCCTGGAGAATCCCCATGGACAGAGGAGCCTAGCAAACTACAGTCCATCGGGTCACAAGAAGTCAGACATTACTGAGCAGCTAAGTACAAGCACAAGATGAGACTGGATGCCATGGTCTTAGTTTTTTTTTTTTTTTTTTTTTTTTTTAATGTTGAATTTCAAAAGAAACTTTGAGCTTTCCTGGTGGCTCAGAGGGTAAAGCGTCTGCCTGCAATGTGGGAGACCTGGGTTCAATCCCCGGTCTGGAGGAGGAAATGGCAACCTACTCCAGTATTTCTTGCCTGGAAAATTCCATGGACAGAGGAGCCTGGTGGGCTACAGTTCATGGAATCTCAAATAGTCAGTCACGACTGAGCACTCAGTATGTATGTATACTTACTTTTGGATTTGCATTTTTGTGAATTAATGTTAGCAATTTGGGAAGATCATACTAATCTACATTTTCTTATTTATTAAATAGTTAACTAACTTTGCCAAGCACCATGGTAACTGCTGAGACTGTGATGGCAAATCATCTGCCTGTCTTTAGAAGCTTGCAGTTCTCAAGAGACATAGCTGACATGAAAGGCAAAGTGGTTCTGTTCAGTTCGAATCAGTTGCTCATTTGTGTTCAACTCTGTGTGAACTTATGAACTGCAGCAAGCAAGGATTCCCTGTCCATCACCAATTCCTGGAGCTTGCTCAAACTCATGTCCATTGAGTCGATGATGCCATCCAACCATCTCATCTTCTTTCATCCCCTTCTCCTCCTGCCTTCAATCTTTCCCAACATCAGGGTCTTTTCAAATGAGTCAGTTCTTTGCATCAAGTGACAAAATATTATAGCTTCAGCTTCAGCCTCAGTCCTTCTAGTGAATACTGAGGGTTGATTTCCTTTAGGAAAGAATGGTTTGATCTTCTTGCAATCCAAGGGACACTCAAGAGTCTTCTCCAACACCACAGTTCAAAAGCATCAGGTCTACAGAGCTCAGCTTTCTTTATAGTCCAACTCTCACATCCATACATGACTACTGAAAAAACTATAGATTTGACTATACAGAAATTTGTCAGTAAAGTGATGTCTCTGCTTTTAATATGCTATCTAGGTGTGTGATAACTTTTCTTCTAAGGAGCGAGAGCCTTTTAATTTCATGGCTGCAGTCACCATCTGCAGTGATTTTGGAGCCCAAGAAGGTAAAGTCTGTCATTATTTCCATTGTTTCCCCATCTATTTTCCATGAAGTGATGGGACCCAATGTCATGATCTTCCTTTTCTGAATGTTGACTTTTAAGTGAGCTTTTTCATTCTCCTTTTTCACTTTCATCAAGAGGTTCTTTAGTTGCTCTTTGCTTTCTGCCATAAAGGTGGTGTCATCTGCATATCTGAGGTTATTGAGGGTGATATATTCTGCATATCTGAGGTTACTGAGGTTGAAGCATAGCTTGGAGAATTTTGAGCATTACTTTGCTAGCGTGTGGATGAGTACAATTCTGTGGTAGTTTGGACATTCTTTGGCATAGCCTTCCTTTGGGATTGGAATGAAAACTGACCTTTCCAGTTGTGGCCACTGCTGAGTTTTCCAAATTTGCTGGCATATTGATTCCAGCACTTTCACATCATCATATTTTAGGATTTGAAATAACTCAGTTGGAATTCCATCACCTCCGCTAGCTTTGTTTGTAGTGATGCTTCCTAAGGTCCACTCGAGTTTGACTCCAGGTTGTCTGTATCTAGGTAAGTGATCATACCATCATTTTTATCTGGGTCATTAAGATCATTTTTGCATAGTTCTGTGTATTTTTTTCCACCTCTTCTTAATGTCTTCTTCTGTTAGGTCCATACTGTTTCTGTACTTTACTATTCCCATCTTTACATTAAATGTTCCCTTAGTATCACTAGTTTTCTTAAAGAGATCTTTAGTCTTTCCCATTCAATTGTTTTCCTCTATTTCTTTGCACTGATCACTGAGGAAGGCTTTCTTATCTCTCCTTGCTATTCTTTGGAACTCTGCATTCAGATGGATATATCTTTCCTTTTCCCTTTGCCTTTTGTTTCTCTTTTCTCAGCTATCTGGAAGGCCTCCTCAGACAACCATTTTGCCTTTTTGCATCTTCTTCTTGGGGATGGTTTTGATCACCATCTCCTGTACAGTGTTATGAACCCCCATCCATAGTTCTTTAGGCATTCTATCCATCAGATATAATCCCTTGAATCTATCTGTCACTTCCACCGTATAATCATAAGGAAATTGATTTAGGTCATACCTGAATGGTCTAGTGGTTTTCCCCACTTGCCTCAATTAAGTCTGAATTTGGCAATGAGTTCATGATCTGAGCCAGTCAGATCTTGGTCTTGTTTTTGCTGACTGTATAGAGCTTCTCCATCTTCAGCTGCAAAGAATACAATCAATCTGGTTTCAGCATTGACCATCTGGTGATGTCCATGTGTAGAATCATCTCTTGTGTTGTTGAAACAGGGTGTTTGCTATGACCAGTGCATTCTCTTGGCAAAAGTCTGTTAGCCTTTGACCTGCTTCATTTTGTACTCCAAAGCCAAAGTTGTCTGCAACTCCACTTATCTCTTGACATCTTTTTTGGTGTTAGTTCTAGAAGGTATTGTAGGTCTTCATAGAACCATTCAACTTCAGCTTTTTTGGCATTAGTGGTTTGGGCATAGACTTGGATTACTGTAATATTGAAAGGTTTGACTTGGAAACGAACAGAGATCATTCTGTCATTTCTGAGTTTGCACTCAATGCATTTCGGACTCTTTTTTAACAATGAGGTGAGGCTGTGGACTTCTCATTGCAGCAGCTTCTTTTGTTGCAGAGCACAGGCTTTAGGGCATACAGGCTTCATTAGTTGCAACATGTGTGCTCTGTAGTTGCAGCTTTTGGGCTGTAGAGCACAGGTTCAATAGTTGTGGCTTAGTTGCTCCATGGCATGTGGGATATTCCTGGATCAGGGATTGACCCATGTCTCCTGCATTGGCAGGCAGTTTTTTTTGTTTGTTTGTTTTTTTTAACCACTGAGCCACCTTGGAAGCCCCTCATTTAAAAAAAAAATAGACTCCAAAGAGAGAAAGTAATTTATTCATCATCACCCAAATGCTTAGTAGTAATTTCAAAGCAAAATCCAGATCTCAACAATTAGAAATGTGGTAATTATTCCTTTATAAATCTACACGTTAGGATTTGTGTAGCTTCTGACATGAGTGGAGATGCAAAGTCACCTGATAGAGGGCTTAGGACACTATAATGTTCATTCGATTACCCCAACAAATGCCTCTATAAAGAAATATATGCAGCTAAGAAACAGTGAGATTGCTGTGCAAATTCAGCCCAGGATAAGTCATTAAACCATTCTCCTCCCTTCCCTCAATCATTTCTGATGCTAGACCCCAACAATATATAAAATCTAGAGCTGCAACTGTCTCTATTGATGTCACTAATATGCATGGAATAGAGATTTCAATCTAATTTCATGAGTAAATCTTTTATAAAATTTTTACATTTTGTGAGTCACATAAGATTTTGAAAAATTGACTGGAAATGGAATGCTAGTGATGCCTTCCTATAAGTGGGAAAATGGTGTCAGAGCTGTAGGGTGATTTACATGCCATTTCCATCTCTAAGTGGTAGTTAGGAATGACATTGCAGCTAATTCAGGCCTCCGGTCCTTAGAGATAAGAGATTATATTCTCATTATCAGTTAATTCCAGAACTTCAATATATCAAACACATATATATGTATATCAAGCTATCACACTTTACACTTTAAATATCTTACTTTTGGTCAAGTATGCCTCAATAAAGCTGGGAGGGATGGGCAGAAAATTTGAACAGAATGATAGAAATTTGAACAAAAGAGTGAATAAAATGAGGTATATCCATAATATAGAAAAATAAGTACTCGCTAGTAGGAGAAGACAATGGCAATACACTCCAGTACTCTTGCCTGGAAAATCCCATGGGCGGAGGAGCCTGGTAGGCTGCAGTCCATGAGGTCGCTAAGAGTCGGACACGACTGATGACTTCACTTTCACGTTTCACTTTCAGGCATTGGAGAAGGCAATGGAACCCTACTCCAGTGTTCTTGCCTGGAGAATCCCAGGGATGGGGGAGCCTGGTGGGCTGCCATCTATGGGGTCGCACAGAGTCAGACACGACAGAAGCGACTTAGCAGCAGTAGCAGCAGTCAAAAATCAAGTAACATATACTAACACGTTTTGTTACCAAAGATATATGATAATATTGTGTTTTTAAGTAAAAGAACACAAGGAAACACTATATATTTTCTACATTGTATGCGTGTGTCCATATTGGTCTATATTTTCTTCCTTGAACAAACCAATAACCTGCTTTGCTATTCTTGTGATTCTTATTTACTGAAATAATTTTAACCCACTCATTCATCTTTCAGTCCTTACTCAAAACCCACCTCAATCAGAAGGCCTTCCCTGGCAACATAAAGTAGGATTCTACTTTCCACAATCATTTTCTAGCCTTTTGCTTTTTGGTCTTTATAGTGCTAACAAGTAGGAATTTAAATAATTTGCTTTCTTTCTTTATGTGTTTTTCCTAAGTGAAAGGTAATGGAAATGGACAACTATATTCTTCATTGAAAACATTGAGCAATCCTGCACATAACTAGGCTTCAGAAGACAAGTTTCACATCCCTTTTAGTCCTCCTCCTACATATTAGACAGTGTTTGATCATTTCTGACAAATGGTTCTATACTAAAGAGTCCTTATTTTTCATCAGTCTTCTTAAACATTTTTACTCCCCTCCCCAAGCTGAGTAGATTTCGAATTACTGTTGAACAGAGTGAAGTTACCATTTCTCTCATTTTAGACAAATTGCTCTTTTTCATGCAGCCAAAGATGGCACATGTTCATTGGAAAATGACATGAATTACACAATGACTCATACTGAGTTTTTCATACTAAAATCAGATGATTCTACAAGTGTTGCTACAAAATTATTCATCCCAACATGGATGTGTGCACTGAGTTTTGATCCCAAGAGTGTGGATGTATACCAATTTTTATTAAAATTCATTTTGATATATTTGGTCCACCATGTCAGTCTTCTCATCCATTTTTGGATTCTAATTCATTTGTCTAAACTACTTGCCCCTTACAGCTTTGTATTTTCCATTAATTTGATAAGCAAATACCCAACTACTTTATTGAAATCACTGATAGTAATGAAGCACCACTATGAACAAAGCTAGTGGAGGTGATGGAATTCCAGCTGAGCTATTCCAAATCCTAGAGATGATGCTGTTACAGTGCTGCACTCAATATGCCAGCAAATTTGGAAAACTCACCAGTGGCCACAGGACTGGAAAAAGTCAGTTTCCATTCCAATTCCAAAGAAAAGCAATGCCAAAGAATGTTCAAACTACCACACAATTGCACTCATCTAACACACTGGCAAAGTAATGCTTAAAATTCTCCGAGCTAGGCATCAACAGTATGTGAACCAAGAACTTCCAGATGTTCAAGCTGGGTTTAGAAAAGGAGAACCAAAGAGAAAATTGCCAACATCCATTGGATCATAGAAAAAGCAAGAGAGTTCCAGAAAAACTACATCTGTTTTATTGACTACTTGAAAGCCTTTGACTGTGTGGATCTAAACAAACTGTGGAAAATTCTGAAAGAGATGGGGATACCAAACCACCTGAGAAATCTGTATGCAGGTCAATAAGCATCAGTTAGAACCAGACATGGACAACTGACTGTTTCCAGTTTGGGAAAGGCTTACATCAAGGCTGTATATTGGCAGCTTATTTATTTAATTTATATGCAGAGTACATCATACGAAATGGTGGGCTGGATGAAACACATGCTGGAATCAAGAGTGCCAGGAGAAATATCAATAACCTCAAATATGCAGATGACACCACCGTTATGGCAGAAAGCAAAGAGCAACTAAAGAACCTCTTGATGAAAGTGAAACAGGAAAGTGAAAAAGCAGACTTAAAAGTCAACATTGAAAAAATGAGACCATGGTATTGAATCCCATCACTTCATGGCAAATAGATGGGGAAACAATGGAAATAATGACAGACTTTACTTCCTTGGGCTCCAAAATCACTGCAGATGGTGACTGCAGCCATGAAATTAAAAAGCTCTTGTCTTTGGAAGAAAACCTATGACCAACCTATGATGGGAGCCAGCATGAGGAATCCCACCCATGACAAGGTCATGCGGCAGAGGCCTGATGGGCAAGGCGAATCAGGCCTCAGGGTTTTCCCCTGGTATTTCCTGAGCATGTACCCAAAAATAAGAATCTGCCTGCCTTATTGTATTGTACTTTTCCACTCTTCTGACACACTCTGGAAAAAGTTGACTCAGGGCTTTAGTCTTCTGCATTTGGAAGGGATGTTTCAGTTCAAACCCCTTCTGATAACTCTCTAGCTTGCCTTACAGGTTCCCCCAGAATTTTCACAGCTTGTTAATTGTTTACTGTCTCCCAACCTCGAGAGGCACAAGAAGCTTAAAACGTCCTAGGAATGCAGGGGCTTCCAAGGTGTCAAGATCATTAGAATAAAACTGATTAAGCATTTCATTGTTGAGCCAATACTTGCTGCCAAATTTTCATATCTTTTATTTGTTGATATAGTTGGTATATAGGAAAAACAAGTAGCAACATTAGATCTTTGAGTTAAGTACGTTCTTTGTTATAACCCACTGCGCCTTTGTTCTATAGAGATGTAACTTTAGTGCTTTAAGGAAATGCAGATAAAAGAAAAACACTTCAGGGGAAATGAGATTAACATTCACTAAGGAAGAGAGCCAAAAAGTGTTAACAAGCCTCTTGGCCAGAAGATAATGTAAATCACCTGAGACCTTTTGTATACAAAAAGATATACAGAAAGGATCAGGACTGCTGCCCCTGCATGACTCTGTATCTTCCATTAGGTAAAATTTAGGGTATATAAACACCTTTTGAATAATAAAGTTGGAGGGGTTTTTGCACAAGCCTGGCCTCCCCCGTGTCGATTCTTTCTCTTGCTCCCTCTCCCTCCCTCTCCTTTTCAGGCTGATCCCTTGGAACGTGGAGGCTCACCGAGTCTACTTACTTGCCTGGGCTTCTGAGACCCACGTGAGAGGGAGCCCAAGGCAGGGCACTCTCTGCTATTCAAGTGGGCGCCTGTGGCCCAATGTAGATGGTGCAAGTTCCTTGTCTGGAACTTTATTGGTTTTCCACATAAACCAAGTTAATCAGCCTCTTTTCTCCACTCATTTTCCTACTACACAATTTTTTCCTAATCTAATCTTATATTTCTAATTAAATAAATAAGTTTTCCTCGCCTATCCATCTCCCCTTCGAATGACCCTGGATCCACCGGGGCTGCACCCCCGGCAAACCTAGTCAGTTCCGTTCAGTTGTTCAGTCATGTCCAACTCTTCGTGACCCAATGGACTGCAGCACATCAGGCCTCCCTGTCCATCCCCAATTCCTAGAGCTTGCTCAAACTCATGTTCATTGAGTCGGTGATGCCATCCAACCATCTCATCCTCTGTCATCCCCTTTTCCTCCCACCTTCAATCTTTCCCAGCATCAGGGTCTCTTCAGGTGGCCAATTTTTGGAGCTTCAGCTTAAGCATCAGTCCTTCCAATGGATATTCAGGATTGATTTCTTTTAGGATGAACTGATTGGGTCTCCTTGCAGTCCAAGGGACTCTCATGAGTCTTCTCCAACACCACAGTTCGAAAGCATCAGGACTTCTGTGCTCAGCTTCCTTTATAGTACAACTCTCACAGCCATACATGACCACTGGAAAAACCATAGCCTTGACCAGAATGACCATTTTTGGCAAAATAATGACCAATCTAGACAGCATATTAAAAAGCAGAGACATTACTTTGCCAACAAAGGTCCATCTAATCAAAGCTATGGTTTTTCCAGTATCCATGTATGATTGTAAGAGTTGGACTATAAAGAAAGCTGAGTACTGAAGAATTGATGCTTTTGAGCTGTGGTGTTGGAGAAGACTCTTGAGAGTCCCTTGGACTGCAAGGAGATCCAACCACTCCATCCTAAAGGAAATAACCCTGAATATTCATTGGAAGGACTGATGCTGAAGCTGAAACTCCAACACTTTGGCCACCTGATGCAAAGAACCGGCTCATTTGAAAAGACCCTGATGCTGGGAAAGATTGAAGGTAGGAGGAGAAGGAGATTACAGAGGATAAGATGGTTGGATGGCATCACCAACTCAATGGACATGAGTTTGAGCAAACTCTAGGAATTGGTGTTGGACAGGAAAGCCTGGCATGCTGCAGTTCATGGGCTCGCAGAGAGTCGGACATGACTGAGAGTTCAAACTGAAACTTAATGATCATCAGTGCAGGGCTTGGGCTAGAGTTCAGTGGCATGCCTTAGAAGCCTGTCTCCCTTGAAACTAGAAGCCGATTACTTATATTTAACCAAGGAGAAACTCAAGTCATGTTTGTATTTCTTCAGGCTGTCCACAAAGATATGAGAATTCTTTTCTGAATGAGCTGCTGAGATCCATATGTATTTTGTTTGCTGCATAAACTTCATCTCAAAAACTATTCAACAATTTCATAATAATAAGAAATAAAATTATAATAAAAAATAAACATTTACATTTATTGAGTACTTATGATATACTCTACAATATGCTAAGGATTTTATATATAATATTTCTTTTAATCCTCCATAAAACATGAAAGATAAAAATCATTTGTATATTTTGAAGTTGGAAAACAGGCTCAGTGAAATTAAATCAGAAGAAATAATAATTACTCTGAAATAATTTATCATTTTGAACTTAACAAGTTTTCATTGTTTGTATGCTGAGTATACTTGTACTCTTCAGGCAATAACATTTTTGTCATGTAGCATATTCTCAAAATAATTTGAAAGTCAAAATAATACTTCCTACAACAACAGTGTTATTCTTTATTTCTGTTTTATTGACTGTGCCAAAGCCTTTGACTGTGTAGATCACAAGAAACTGGAAAATTCTGAAAGAGATGGGAATACCAGACCACCTGACCTGCCTCTTGAGAAATCTGTATGCAGGTCATGAAGCAACAGTTAGAACTGGACATGGAACAAAAGACTGTTTTCAAATAGGAAAAGGAGTACGTCAAGGCTGTATATTGGCACCCTGCTTATTTAACTTATATGCAGAGTACATCATGAGAAATGCTGGACTGGAACAAACACAAGCTGGAATCAAGATTGCAGGGAGAAATATCAATAACCTCAGATATGCAGATGACACTACTCTTATGGCAGAAAGTGAAGAGGAACTAAAAAGCCTCTTGATGAAAGTGAAAGGGAAGAGTGAAAAAGTTGTCTTAAAGCTCAACATTCAGAAAACGAAGATCATGGCATCCAGTCCCATCACTTCATGGGAAATAGATGGGGAAAGAGTGGAAACAGTGGCAGACTTTATTTTTTGGGCTCCAAAATCACTGCAGATGGTGACTGCAGCCATGAACTTAAAAGACTCTTATTCCTTGGAAGAAAAGTTATGACCAACCTAGATAACATATTCAAAAGCAGAGACATTACTTTGGCAACAAAGGTCCATCCAGTCAAGGCTATGGTTTTTCCTGTGGTCATGTATGGATGTGAGAGTCGGACTTTGAAGAAGGCTCAGCACTGAAGAATGGATGCTTTTGAACTGTGGTGTTGGAGAAGACTCTTAAGAGTCCCTTGGACTGCAAGGAGATCCAACCAGTCCATTCTGAAGGAGATCAACCCTGGGATTTCTTTGGAAGGAATGATGTTGAAGCTGAAACTCCAGTACTTTGGCCACCTCATGAGAAGAATTGATTCATTGGAAAAGACTCTGATGCTGGGAGGGATTGGGGGCAGGAGGAGAAGGGGACAACCGAGAATGAGATGGCTGGATGGCATTACTGGCTCAATGGAAGTGAGTCTGAGTAAACTCTGGGAGTTGGTGATGGACAGAGAGGCCTGGTGTGCTGTGATTCATGGGGTTGCAAAGAGTCGGACTCGACTCCTGACTCCAGGGAACATTAATTGACAGGAGCTCATCAAACACTTCCACACTTACACTGAAACCAAACACCACCCAAGTGGCAACAAGTTCCAGAGCAAGACATACCACGAAAATTCTCCAACAACACAGGAACATATCCCTGAGCTTCAATATACAGGCAGCTCAAGTTACCCCAAAATCATAGACGTCTCATAACTCATTACTAGACACTTCATTGCACTCCAGAGAGAAGAAATCCTGCTCCAGCCACCAGAACTCCGACACAGGCTTCCCTAACCAAGAAACCTTGACAAGCCACCTGTACAACCCCACCCAGAGTGAGGAAACTCCATAATAAAGAGAACTCCACAAATTCCCAGAATACAGAAAGGCCACCCCAAATGCAGCAATATAACCAAGATGAAGAGACAGAGGAATACCCAGCAGGTAAAGGAACAGGATAAATGCCCACCAAACCAAACCAAAGAGGAAGGGATAGGAAATCTACCTGAGAAAGAATTCCAAATAATGATAGTGAAAAAGATCCAAAATCTTGAAATTAAAATGGAATCACAGATAAATAGCCTGAAGACAAGGATTGAGAAGATGCAAGAAAGGTTTGACAAGGACCTAGAAGAAAAAAAAAAAGAGTCAATATATAATGAATAATGCAATAAATGAGATCAGAAACACTCTGGAGGCAACAAATAGTAGAATATTGGAGGCAGAAGATAGGATTAGTGAAATAGAAGATAGAATGGTAGAAATAAATGAATCAGAGAGGAAAAAAGGAAAACGAATTAAAAGAAATGAGGGCAATCTCAGAGACCTCCAGGACAGTATGAAATGCTCCAACATTCGAATTATAGGAGTCCCAGAAGAGGGACAAAAAGAAAGACCATGAGAAAATACTTGAGGAGATAATAGTTGAAAACTTCCCTAAAATGGGGAAGGAAATAATCACCCATGTCCAAGAAACCCAGAGAGTTCCAAACAGGAGAAACCCAAGGTGAAACACCCCAAGACACATATTAATAAAATTAACAAAGATCAAACACAAAGAACAAATATTAAAAGCAGCAAGGGAAAAACAACAAATAACACACAAGGGGATTCCCATAAGGATAACTGCAGATCTTTCAACAGAAACACTTCAGGCCAGGAGGGAATGGCAAGACATACTTAAAGTGATGAAAGACAATAACCTACAGCCCAGATTACTGTACCCAGCAAGGATCTCATTCAAATATGAAGGAGAAATCAAAAGCTTTACAGACAAGCAAAAGCTGAGAGAATTCAGCACCACCAAACCAGCTCTCCAACAAATGCTAAAGTATCTTCTCTAGACAGGAAACACAGAAAGGGCGTATAAACCCGAACCCAAAACAGTAAAGTAAATGACAACGGCATCATACTTATCAATAAATACCTTAAATGTAAATGGGTTGAATGCCCCACCCAAAAGGCAAAGATTGGCTGAATGGATACAAAAACAAGACCCCTATATATGCTGCCTAGAAGAGACCCACCTGAAAACAAAGGACACATACAGACTGAAAGTGAAGGGCTGGAAAAAGATACTCCACACGAATAGAGACAAAAAGAAAGCAGGAGTGGCAATACTCATATCTGATAAAATAGACTTTAAAACAAAGGTTGTGAAAAGAGACAAAGAAGGACACTACATAATGATTAAAGGATCAAACCAAGAAGAAGATATAACAATTATAAATATATATGCACCCAACATAGGAGCACCGCTATATGTAAGACAAATGCTAACAGGTATGAAAGGGGAAATTAACAATAACACAATAATAGTGGGAGATTTAATACCCCACTCACACCTATGGACAGATCAACTAAACAGAAAATTAACAAAGAAACACAAACTTTAAATGATACAATAGACCAGGTAGACCTAATTGATATCTATAGGACATTTCACCCCCAAACAATGAATTTCACTGTTTTCTCAAGTGCTCACGGAAATTTTTCCAGGATAGATCACATCCCGGGCCATAAATCTAACCTTGATAAATTTTAAAAAAATGAAATTATTCCAAGCATCTTTTCTGACCATAATGCATTAAGATTAGATCTCAATTACAGGAGAAAAACTATTAAAAACTCCAACATATGGAGGCTAAACAACACCCTGCTGAATAACCAACAAATCACAGAAGAAATCAAAATATGCATAGGAACGAATGAAAATGAAAACACAACAACCCAAAACCTGTGGGACACCATAAAAGCAGTGCTAAAAGGAAAGTTCATAGCAACACAAGCATACCTCAAGAAACAAGAAAAAAGTCAAATAAATAACCTAACTCTACACCTAAAGCAACTAGAAAAGGAAGAAATGGAGAACCCCAGAGTTAGTAGAAGGAAATAAATTTTAAAACTTAGGGCAGAAATAAATGCAAAAGAAACAAAAGAGACCATAGCAAAAATCAACAAAGCCAAAAGCTGGTTCTTTGAAAGGATAAATAAAATTGACAAACCATTAGCCAGACTTATCAAGAAACAAAGGGATAAAAATCAAATCAATAAAATTAGAACTGAAAATGGAGAGATCACAACAGACAACACAGAAATACAAAGGATCATAACAGACTACTATCAGCAATTATATGCCAATAAAATGGACAACGTGGAAGAAATGGACAAATTCTTAGAAAAGTACAACTTTCCAAAACTGAACCAGGAAGAAATAGAAAATCTTAATAGACCCATCACAAGCACAGAAATTGAAACTGTAATCAGAAATCTTCCAGCAAACAAAAGCCCAGGTCCAGACAGATTCACAGCTGAATTCTACCAAAAATTTCGAGAAGAGCTAACACCTATCCTGCTCAAACTCTTCCGGAAAATTGCAGAGGAAGGTAAACTTTCAAACTCATTCTATGAGGCCACCATCACCCTAATACCAAAACCTGACAAAGATGCCACACACAAAAAAAGAAAACTACAGGCCAATATCACTGATGAACATAGATGCAAAAATCCTCAACAAAATTCTAACAATCAGAATCCAACAACACATTAAAATGATCATACACCATGACCAAGTGGGCTTTATCCCAGGGATGCAAGGATTCTTCAATATCCGCAAATCAATCAATGTAATTCACCACATTAACAAATTGAAAAATAAAAGCCATATGATTATCTCAATAGATGCAGAGAAA
Organism: Capra hircus; assembly: GCF_001704415.2. Taxonomy (NCBI): domain Eukaryota; kingdom Metazoa; phylum Chordata; class Mammalia; order Artiodactyla; family Bovidae; genus Capra; species Capra hircus. The sequence continues at coordinate 5,961,820 of NW_017189517.1, forward strand.
GCCTTTGACAGAATTCAACATCCATTCATGATAAAAACTCTCTAGAAAGCAGGAATAGAAGGAACATACCTCAACATAATAAAAGCTATATATGACAAACCCACAGCAAACATTATCCTCAATGGTGAAAAATTGAAAGCATTTCCCCTAAAGTCAGGAACAAGACAAGGGTGCCCACTTTCACCGCTACTATTTAAGATAGTTCTGGAAATTCTGGCCACAGCAATCAGAGCAGAAAAAGAAATAAAAGGAATCCAAATTGGAAAAGAAGAAGTAAAACTCTCACTGTTTGCAGATGACATGATCCTCTATATAGAAAACACTAAAGACTCCACCAGAAAATTACTAGAACTAATCAATGAATATAGTAAAGTTGCAGGATATAAAATCAACACACAGAAATCCCTTGAATTCCTATACACAAATAATGAGAAAGCAGAAAAAGAAATTAAGGAAACAATTCCATTCACCATTTCAATGAAAAGAATAAAATACTTGGGAATATATCTACCTTAAGGAACTAAAGACCTATATATAGAAAACTATAAAAAAAACTGATGAAAGAAATCAAAGAGGACAGTAATAGATGGAGAAATATACCATGTTCATGGATCGGAAGAATCAATATAGTGAAAATGAGTATACTACCCAAAGCAATCTACAGATTCAATGCAATCCCTATGACGCTACCAACGGTATTTTTCACAGAGCTAGAACAAATAATTTCACAGTTTGTATGGAAATACAAAAAACCTCGAAGAGCCAAAGCAATCTTGAGAAAGAAGAATGGAACTGGAGGAATCAACTTGCCTGACTTCAGGCTCTACTACAAAGCCACAGTCATCAAGACAGTATGGTACTGGCACAAAGACAGACATATAGATCAACGGCACAAAATAGAAAGCCCAGAGATAAATCCACACACCTATGGACACCTTATCTTCAACAAAGGAGGCAAGAATATACAATAGATTAAAGACAATCTCTTTGACAAGTGGTGCTGGGAAAACTGGTCAACCACTTGTAAAAGAATGAAACTAGAACACTTTCTAACACCTTTCACAAAAATAAACTCAAAATGGATTAAAAATCTAAACATAAGACCAGAAATTATAAAACTCCTAAAGGAGAACATAGGTAAAACACTCTCTGACATAAATCACAGCAGGATCCTCTATGATCCACCTCCCAGAATACTGGAAATAAAAGAAAAAATAAACATTTGTGATCTAATTAAAATTAAAAGCTTCTGCACAACAAAGGAAACTATAAGCAAGGTGAAAAGACAGCCTTCGGAATGGGAGAAAACAATAGCAAATGAAGTAACTGACAAACAACTAATCTCAAAAATATACAAGCAACTTATGCAGCTCAATTCCAGAAAAATAAAGGACCCAATCAAAAAATGGGCCCAAGAACTAAACAAACATTTCTCCAAAGAAGACATACGGATGGCTAACAAACACATGAAAAGATGCTCCACATCACTCATTATCAGAGAAATGCAAATCAAGACCACAATGAGGTACCGTTTCACACCAGTCAGAATGGCTGCTATGCAAAAGTCTACAAGCAATAAATGCTGGAGAGGGCGTGAAGAAAAAGGAACCCTCTTACACTGTTGGTGGGAATGCCAACTAGTACAGCCACTATGGAGAACAGTGTGGAGATTCCTTAAAAAACTATAAATAGAACTGCCTTATGACCCAGCAATCCCACAGCTGGGCATGCACTCCGAGGAAATCAGAATTGAAAGAGATACATGTACCCCAGTGTTCATCGCAGCACTGTTTATAATAGCCAGGACATGGAAGCAACCTAGATGTCCATCAGCAGACAAATGGATAAGAAAGCTGTGGTACATATACACAATGGAGTATTATTCAGCCATTAAAAAGTATACATTGGAATCAGTTCTAATGAGGTGGATGAAACTGGAGCCGATTATACAGAGTGAAGTAAGCCAGAAAGAAAAACACCAATACAGTATACTAACCCGTATATATGGAATTTAGAATGATGGTAATGATAACCCTCTATACGAGACAGCCAAAGAGACACAGATGTATAGAATGGACTTTTAGACTCTATGGGAGATGGAGAGGGTGCGATGATTTGGGAGAATGGCAAACATGTATACTATCAGAATGAAACATGTATACTATCAGGTAAGAAACGAATCTGCAGTCTGTGTTCGATACAGGATACAGGATGCTTGGGGCTGGTGCACAGGGATGATCCAGAGAGATGATATGGGGTGGGAGGTGGGAGGGGGCATCAGTATTGGTAACTCAGGCACACCCGTGGCTGATTCATGTCAATGTATGGCAAAACCAATACAGTATTGTAAAGCAAAATAAAGTAAAAATAAAAATTAAACAAAAATTTTAAAATAAAATTTTATTTAACAAACATTATAAAGCAAGGGACATGATCTAGAATATGCAGAATGGTTTGCGTATTCACTCCTCTAGCAGCTCAGCAAACATGCATTGGGTAGTGCCCATAATATTGTGTCTCTTCTGTTCAAGTAGTTGGGATTACAGAGATGAATTGAATATGCTTGTCCTTGCTGTATATTGTATATTGAGGAAGACAAATAGGTACATGAAAAATTCTAATACAAAATGGCAATTGTTTTAATGTAAGTTTCTGTAGGACCACAGGAACAATGAACTCTGCTGGCATTGGTGGCAGAGAAGCTTCGGAAAGGAAGCACCATTTGTATTTAGCCTTAAAGAATGATGACACTTTCATCACTTGGCAGCTCTAGGTGGGGAAGGGAAAGCAATTCCTTCAAAGAGGAAGGAAATATCTAGTCCTATTTCATTATGTGGAGAAGGCAGTAAACAGCTTATTACTCACATGCTTAAATGATGCTAACGTGGAAAGATGGGCAAATATCAGAGACCAAAAATAAAAGTAAAAGCATCAAGAACAAGGGACTTTGGAAGAGTCCTGATGAGAAGTAAGCAAAGGAGAACCTACTTTGAAAAATGCAAGCAGATTTTTCTGAGGAACTGCTATTGCTAAGTCACTTCAGTCATGTCTGACTCTGTGTGACCCCATAGATGGCAGCCCACCAGGCTCCCCCATCCCTGGGATTCTCCAGGCAAGAACACTGGAGTGGGTTGCCATTTCCTTCTCCAATGCATGAAAGTGAAAAGTGAAAGTGAAGTTGCTCAGTCTTGTCCGACTCTTCACGACCCCATGGACTGCAGCCTACCAGGCTCCTCTGCCCATGGGATTTTCCAGGCAAGAGTACTGGAGTGGGGTCCCATTGCCTTCTCCGTTTTCTGAGGAAAGAAGAACTCAAAACTGAATTTAATGGAAAGAAGCAACTGTCAAAGCAGTCTGACTAAGATCGGCATGTTATGTTTGCAAGCTAAGGAAGAAATATAGGTTGCTGCTCATTTAGGACCCACGGAAGAGGTTGGAGAAAAGGGATAGGCATTCAAGAAATGATTCATTAGGTAGAAAGAGAAGGTTAGAAATCAGATACTACTGCCACTTATTAAATTAATCATAAGCCATATACAGACGCTTATTACCTAAAGGTACCAGAATGCCTAACCACTGAAGGAAGACGCCTCCAAATACTGTGTCTTCAAGGGAAAAACAAGGGCTCATTACTCATGAATTAATAGCAGCTGATACAAGACATCCTAGGTTTGGGGTTGGTAGGGGAGAAAGAAGCAAGAAGTATGTATGTATGTACATATATTATCAATAAAAACAGAAGTTGTTTAATTATATGCTTACTATTGTTCTAGTATAATGTCAGGTGTTTTACATAAATTGTTCCATTCAATCGCAGAATGACTCTAAGATATAGATACATGCTTTCATCATTCCCATTTTATATATGAGAAAAGTAACTCTTACAGAAGTTAAGGAACTAACTCAAGGTCAAATAGCTTTTAGGTGGTTAAGCTATAAATTGAGATTGGACTTGAAATCCTGTGGTCCCAACTGCTCAATTAAACACTGTTCTATTCCCTCTGCTACAACCCTATCTCAGTCATCATCAGATCATACCTGTATTGTGCCAGGAGCCTGACACTCCTCTGATCCTACACAGTTCACAACATTCAGTGAACTTTCTAAAACAGAAATCAGACTATATTGCTTTCCTTTATCAAACCATCTAGTAGCTCTCCACTGCACATAAGATAAAATCCAGGTTCTCACCTCACAAGTCCCTACAAGACCTCATCTCTGCCTCTCCAGTCTCAATCATCTCTCTCTGCTTTGCCCCTCTTGACTGTATTCCAGTTACACTTAACCTTTTGTACTTCGTCAATACCCTGTTCTTGTTCTTGCCTCATGACATGGCTACTTGCTATTCAACCTAAAATGCTCTTCTTCAAAATATTCACACAACTGATTGTATCTTGTTATTCAAATCTTGATGCAAATATCAGCTCCTCCGAGAAGGTTTCCCCAAACCCATTAGCCAAAGTAGCTCTCCTCTGCCCCACACCAATACCATGATCCACCCCCTCACCCATGAGAATAGAAATTACTTGATAACAGGAGATATTGACTTTATGTCCTTCTCAACAAGTCCAGAACCAAGAACAGTATCTGACATATACTAGGCACTCAAGATATATTTGCTTCCTGAAATACTAGAATCTTTCTTAAAGTGTCATACTTACTTGGGTTTTTCAAGGCAAGAAGTGGTTTGTCATTCCCTTCTCCAGTGGACCACATTCTGTCAGAACTCTCCACCATGACCCGCCCATCTTGGGTGGCCCTACAGGGCATGGCTCATAGTTTCATTGAGTTAGACAAGGCTGTGGTCTGTGTGATTAGATTGGTTAGTTTTCTGTGATTGTGGTTTTCAGTCTGTCTGCCCTCTGATGGACAAGGATAAGAGGCTTATGGAAGCTTCCTGATGGGAGAGACTGACTGAGGGGGAAACGGTATTGTTCTGATGGGCAGGGCCATGCTCAGTAAATCCTTAATCCAATTTTCTTTTGATGGGTGGGGCTGTATTCCCTCCCTGCTATTTACCTGGGTCCAAACTATGGTGGAGGTAATGAAGATAATGGTGACCTCCCTCAAAAGATCCCATACATGTACTGCTACACTCAGCACCCCCAAACCTGCAACAGGCCACCACCAACCCACGCCTCCACTGGAGACTCCCGGACACCCACAGGTAAATCCAGGGCAATCTCCTGTGGGGCCACTGCTCTTTTCTTCTGGGTCCTGGTGCACAAGGTTCTGTTGTGCCCTCTGAGAGTCTATTTCTCAGTCCTGTGTAAGTTCTGGCAGCTTTATGGTGGGTTTAATGGCGACCTCCTTCAAGAGGGCTTATGCCATACCCAAGTCTGCTGCACCCAGAGTCTCTGTCCCTGCAGCAGATCACCACCGACCTGTACCTCCATAGGAGACACTCAAACACAGTTTGGTCTCAGTCTCTGTGGGATCCTGGGTCCTCGTGCATACAGGGTTTGTTTGAGCTCCCTGAGTGTCTCTGGCGGGAATAGGGTTTGATCCAACCAGTCAATCCTAAAGGAAATCAGTCCTGAATATTCACTAGAAGGACTGATGTTGAAGCTGACACTCCAGTACTTTAGCCACATGATGCGAAGAGCTGACTCATTTGAAAAGACCCTGATGCTGGGAAAGATTGAAAGTGGGAGGAGAAGGGGACAACAGAGGATGAGATGGATGGATGGCATCACCGATGCAATGGACATGACTTTGAGTAGGCTTTGGGATTTGGTGATGGACAAGGAGGTCTGGCATGCTGCAGTCTATGGGGTCACAAAGAGTCAGACACGACTGAGCCACTGAACTGAACTGAACTGATACATACATATATATCTTCCCTGGTGGCTCAGATGGTAAAGCATCTGCCTACAATGCAGGAGACCTAGGTTCGATCCCTGGGTTGGGAAGATATCCTGGAGAAGGAAATGGCAACCCACTCTGGTACTCTTGCCTGGAAAATCCCATGGACAGAAGAGCGTTGTAGGCTACACTCCATGGGGTCGCGAAGAGTGGGACATGACTGAGCGACTTTACTTTCATATGTGTGTGTGTGTGTGTGTGTGTTTTGTGAAACATGTGGGCTTGTTGTCATCTCATTGAAGTGGAATGTACAACCCCCACACCAAATTGCATCTCAATGTCAAGACTAATGAGGCCATACATACATCAAGAGGATATGAAAAGAATTATTACACACATAATATTATGCATAAAAAATAGAGTTAGACTACCCAAAAGGAGAAAATAATAGTAACTGTGAGGGGATGGGTAATTAGATGATTGTGCTTCTTTCTTCTATAGATATTGGTATAGATATAGATACACTCAAAACATCAAGTTCTACACCATAAACATATAATTTTCATTTATCCATTACACCTCAATAAAATTGAATAAAAAACGGGATCAATCTCAATTACAATTTACCCATGATACTTGTCTGATAACTAAGACATTGCATGGTTAATTTAATCTGGACTTGTTGCTATGACAACCGTTGCTATGTCAGCCGTTATGACACCTGCAGCATGAGACCAGTAAAGGAGGTGACTATTCCACTCTATGTCTTGTTCAGGAGCTGGTATTGTGTATTATGAAAAGTAAAGTGAATGTCTTGGTTTCTATCAATGTGTAGAATTCCAAAGAGGATAAAGTGTGCCATGGTGAGACATTGTATTGTGTCTTTAACATGTGCAGAAAATGTGTGACCTTGCTTTACATTTTGGGTATAATCTCTTGGGAGGCAAAAGATCCCATGAGTTATTTACCCTAAATGAGACAAGCTTGGTTGGGAATTGTTTGACTAGGCCAAAACATATGGTCAGCTCATTGGCAGTGGCCCAAAGATCTACAAAGGTGTGAAGATGAGGCCAATTGTTGGCCAAGACATTCTCTGCTAAGATAACTGCCTAAAGTTTGGCTGTTTGAGCTCACCTTTGGGTCTTGTCCTTTATCAGGAACATTCTGATTAAGAGATGAAAAGCAGCAACTTTCAAGCAAACTCCATCAAGTGTGATAGTGATGATAGCATTGGTTAAGTGAATGAACGCTCTTTGATTTCCACTGTGTTGATCTTAATGGGCTCCCCATGTGTCCAGGGGTTCTAAGGGATGAACTTTCTTAGCAGTGTGACATCTGACATGGGACTGAAGCACAAGGGACGCTATCTTCTCTTGAAGATAGGGTATGCAGAGGGCCCAGGTTCAGATCCATCCTGTAGCAACAAGGCCTCAGTGGCTATGCTGAGCTTTAAAAGTGCTGCTTCCATAATCAAAGGCCAAATGAGCAGCTGGATGTGGAGGGTCATAGGTTCAAGACGTGAGATAGTCTATATTTCCAGAAAAGTCAGGCATGTACCCACAATTACTACACTAAGGGTATACAACATTGGTCCAAGGTAGGCAGTTCCTTCTATCAGAAACCCATGAAACCAAGGACCATCATTGATGCTACAGGGACTCAAAGCTACATGAGAGAATTTTGCTAAAGCTTGCACAGTGAAGGAGACTTGGGGGCCCTAATAGGAGTGCCTCTTCTATGGCAACTTAGGCAGATTCTAGAATCCTTTGACACAGGGAGTCTCATTCAAGATGGCCCTATTTGGAAGTTACAAAGCAAAAAATAATAATAATAAAAAATGTGTATATGAGGAAATGTTGCCTCCAGAATCTAAAAATGTCTAAAACATGTTGGGCTTGTTTTAACAATATGGGTCCAAAGAAGACTAAAACTGTTTCTCGACACTGTCAAGATTGGAGCAGTCTTCCACTTACCAAAGAATTTTCAGGAACTTAACTGAAGTGGTGGGACTGTACTATGTGTGTCATAGGAATCTCCTCAAAGGAGGATGCCATCAGTGTGGAGTCATAATTGTGTACCTGGAAAAAGCTAGAGATGGTGAAAATATTTCCTGTTGTGAGATGGCAGGTTTGGACACTGGACCCACTGAGTAGCCAGGTGAAGGTGTATCATGTCCCTTTTAAGGTGAAGGTAAAGTGTAGCTGAGAAGTTGGTGAAATAAGCACTAAAAAGAGCATGCTAGCCAAATGATTTGCTATGACTACAAAGTATTTACCAGTTATTCAGTGGAAACAGTAGTTTCAATAATATCCATGAAGCCCTTGTGAGTAGGGACATGACACCAAGGGTACAAGTTCACACTAAGCACTGTTCTTATTTTCCAGGTTTAAGATCAAGTAAAACTTGTCTGTTAAGTGCAACAGGAATGGGGATAATCATATCTTCTCTAAATAGGTCTCCTATCATGAGTTTCAATCTGTGAAGACCCTGCTTTCATCTAAATGAATCTTTTTAAATACATCTGACTTACTTCACTCTGTATAATAGGCTCCAGTTTCATCTACCTCATTAGAACTGATTCAAATGTATTATTTTTAATGGCTGAGTAATACTCCATTGTATATATGTACCACAGCTTTCTTATCCATTCATCTGCTGATAGACATCTAGGTTGCTTCCATGTCCTGGCTATTGTAAACAGTGCTGTGATGAACATTGAGGTACACATGTCTCTTTCAATTCTGGTTTCCTCGGTGTGTAAGTTAAAAATAATAATAATAAATAAATGATAAATGGTTAAAAAAATAAAATCTTTTGTTATTTGGATAAAAAAAATAAAAACATCTGAGGTGAAACTTGTTATTTTAACTAAGGGGAAAGGTCCATAGCATCTCATATTTTTAAAGGTAATTATAAGGGGGGAAAGAATTTTATTGTTCACTGGGTCAGATTATCCACGTACACTAGAGGATCTTTTGGGATAATGGATATTTTGGCTATGGGAAATGTAGGCAAGGCAATAATTCCAATGGCTACTGTTAGGAATGTCTGTTTCTTTTGTATGTTCCTTTACTCCCTGGCTGTTTTTATCAGCTTACCCAAATGTGGGCCAGAAGAGGAACAGAAATTGATGAGGCTTAATAATTCAATTGTCAAACATCAAAAGTGGAATTTGATTATTACACATGGCCACCACACCTACATCATCCCTCTTCCCAGTTGGAATCTCCCAGACACATAGAAATACCAAATCTTTTTCCTCCTCACCAGTGGTATAAAGTGTTCAAGAAGAAGTCTTCCATGCTCAGAAATCTTCAGTCTTCAGTGCTCAATCTTCATCCTGTCCTCATTCCCAGTGTCTGGGTAACTATGGACTGGCTGGTCTGGGCCCCAAACAGGAAGAATTCCATCTCCCTCCCTTCTCACACACCTGACACTTTCCTTCCTCCCCTCCCCATCATAAAAAAAAAAAAAAAAACAGATACACACACATCTTTTTACAGCTTGTTGATATTTTAATCATCAACATCTGAGTACCTGGTCTCTACAGAGGTGACCATTGCTGTATGCTTGATCCCTTCACAAACGACTATTCTGCCAGTTCTTTTCCTGTAGGGACAGCAGATTGCTCAAGGTCTCAGATTGCAGGTGGGTCCAGGCAAGTACTTGAAGAATTGTCAGGAGAACTGTTGGAATAATCCTCTGGGATTTTTTCATCCGCCATTGGCTGAATCTCCTTCTTTTTATTCTGTGGGTGGTGGTAGAAGTTTAATATCTATTTCTTACCTTTCTTACTCTTCTCCACATTCTGCTAAAGAGTTGATTTTACCTTCCTCATGAGTTTTCAGTTATCTGGTAAGAAAACAAAGTCATCCAGAAAGACATTAGTGAAGGAGGATGGGAAGGAAGAAATTTGAGAGAAAGGGTGGGCATTGAGGAAGGGCTTTGTGCCAGGCAAAAGCAGGGTAACTCTCGGTGGGGGGATGAAGAGGAGGAACATGGGTAGGGTAGGGTAATCAGACATTCTCATTGTCCAAGCCATTGGGTTGGCCAGACATCTCTTCCTTCCTCTAGCACTTGACACTTGTTATTTCAAATTTATTGTGTCTATTTCAATCTCTGACTCCTCCTCCTTCACTTCCTTCATGACTTCTGCCATGTAGGAATAGTGTCCAACACTAAGGTGCCTGGCCTCTCTATAAAAGGGGGCACACCCATCACCTTTGATTGATCAGCAAGAAAGTCCTCCAGTCAATGCTAGCCCTGAAATGGCTGGACATCACAAAGCACCACACTTGAAAATCCATGGAAGAGGAGAAGCATACAGAGGAGCGGAGGAGTCTATGTGCTCTGGTTTGAGAAACTGTGTGCTTCCTCAATACCCACTGAAGAGCCTTCCCATGTTGATTTTCCAGGCTTTCTCATCTTGTCTGGTTCAATTCTTGTGGTGTACATGTTAGGGAGCAAGTGTTCCCTCCAAACCATCACACATGATCACCCCCATCAGTGTTTAACTCTGTTGTCTTCCAGATCTCATCACCTAGTATTTTGTGTGTGTGTGTGTTTTTTTAATTTAAGAAGTTTAGATTTACAGAAGAATTGTAAAGAGTATATTTGTATACCCCACATTCAATTCCCCTTATTAACACTGTACATTAGTATGGAACATTTGCTCAACTTAGTGAACCAACGCTGAAATAGTATTATTAACTAAAGTCTAGACTTTATCAGATTTCCTTGCTTTATACCTAATATCCTTTTGCTGTCCTAGTATCCATTCCAGGATACTACTTTAAATTTAGTCATTACAGGTTACACCTTCTTAGGTTCCTCTTTGCTGTGACAAGTTTTTAGATTTCTTATTTCTGACGTTCTTGACAATTTGGAGTTTTGTGTCTTTATTTTTACATTAGATCCTGAGATGTTATTTATCTTATACTGAAAAGTTTTTATAAGTTTCTTCTTCCAGAGAACCTCAAATCAAGTTAGTACTATCATGGCATGGTCCCCATGGCAATGGTTGAATTAATCTCTTGGCTTTGCACAGAGGTGACATACATGTTTCTCTCTAGAGCCCAGAGGATCCAGATCCTTTGTATTTATAAGGCCTAGGTGGCAGCAGCAAGAGCATTTTGTAAGGTACTAGTGAATCCACCTGCCAATGCAGGAGATGCAGGTTGGATCCCCTGGAGGAGGAAATGACAACCCCCTCCAGTATTCTTGCCTGGGAAATCCCATGGACAGAGGAGGCTGGCTGGCTACAGTTCATGGGTTCACAAAGAGTCAGACATGACTGACTGTACACACATGCACGTGTATGCATGTGCACACACACACACACACACACACAGTGAGTCATTTACTTTTAGAAGTATGACTTCAGCATCCCACATAGTAACTGCTCTTCCTTCATATGAGTGACCGTCTTGTATATTGAACAGACTATTAGTTTTTCTCCTGAGTTCCATATAGAAAAGAGGCCAACATATGGTTGAGACACAACCAGTGTTCACAAAGTAGGCATCATTTCTTTGAGGTTACTATCAGCGATGAGTTATTTTGGAATTGATACACATGATTCAACCTGAGACAAACAAATCCCGATTGAGATACATAATTCAGAACTGCTTTATGGAGGGCCCCATTCCAATAATCCTTTCACTATATGCCAACTGGCTATAGGCTATACTGATTTATGTTGGTCAAAGGTTTAGCAGTCACTCACTCATGTAGCACAAAGAAGCAAGGTCAAAGCACAAGCTAGCCAGATGGCTGTAGCTCAAAGTGCATCTTCTCCAGCATACAGCAGAGCCAGTTCAAAAGCCAAAAAAGAGAGAAAAAACACCTCAGTCTCAGAAAAACATCTCAGTCTTCTGAGTTGCTGCCATCACACCACAGAGACAGAATGGACCCTTCAACCAAAATTTGGTTTGGATGTTGAGACTGATAACACATATACCCAGAAAGTATGAAAAATTTCATTACTGACATAATAAGATTTTGGGAGGAGAGAAGACAACTCTCAGGCTGGTTCAAGAATGGCTGAAGAGAGCAGAGGAAGGAGACTGATTTGGTTTCTATGGTAGCAAATGGGGATAAAGCTGGAGAGTTCCACACATATGTCAGGGCTTGGATGGTCTGAACTTCCTTTTGGCCCACAGAAGACAGTATCAGATATAGGTGAGTAGGGGAAGAGGTGTGGTAGGGCTCTTTTATAGAAAAAAATGTTATGTAAATACAAGGTGTTTAGCACAGTTTAGAATTCTCATAACCATTATAACCAAGATTTTCATATTGTTTTTAGTTAAACTGCTTTTCACTAGATAAATATTTCCCAAATTATGGACCTTTAAGTATTATTAAATATGGCTTAGAATTCTCTCAGTTCATCAACAGAGAAACTGTGCAAAAAGAGAAAAGACTGCTGAATCAGCAAGTGTGACACACTGATCACAAAACAGCAGACTTAGTTATACTATCTCCTGAATTATGAGAGATTCCGTACATTTTTTTCCCCATCCTGGATGATTACTGTAAAGTACAAAGACTGTAATAATAATTATAGGATATAAAACATTTATTGACCACTAGCTTTATGTAGGAAATATGCTAAATATTCATATATGTAGTTAATCCCCATTATAACTCTATCAGATAAATGACAAAATAGCACTTTCTGTCATCTCTGCCAGTACATCTCCATTCCAATTTTAGAAGCAGAAAAGAGCATATAGGAGTGCACACGGAAATATTTATGGGCCATGCTCAAAAGAAGCATGTATTACTCCTGCTAGCATTTCATTGGAAAAAAAAATGCACACAGCCACAATTACTCCTGCTCTCATTTCTTTGGGAAAAAAAACTCACATAGCCACAACTAATTGCAAAAGAAAATGAGAAATGCAGTCTACCTTGTATAAGTGAAAGTGTTAGTCACTCAGTCATGTCTGAATCTTTGCAACCCCATGGGCTGTAGCCTGGCTGGTTCCTCTGTTCATGGGATTCTCCAGGAATGAATATTGGAGGGGGTAGCCATTCCCTTCTCCAAGGGATCTTCCCAACTGAGGGATCAAACCTGGGTATCCCATATTGCAAGCAGATTCTTTACCATCTGAGCCACCAAGGAAGCCCAATTTAGTCCATGTGTGTGCTATGCTTAGTCACTTTAGTATTTCCGACTCTTTGCCACCTCATGGACTGTATCCCACCAGGCTCTTCTGTCCATAAGATTCTCCAGGCAAGAATACTGGAGTGGGTTGCCATGCCCTTCTCCAGGGGTCTTCTCGACCCAGGGATTCAACCCATGGCTCCTGTATCTCTGCATGGCGGGCAGATTTTTCACCCACTGAGCCACCAGCGAGGCTTCCCCAAACTCATGTTCCCATTTTATGAGTGAGCCTAGTGGCTCAGATGGTGAAGAATTTCCCTACAATGTGAGAGACCCAGGCTCGATCCCTGGGTTGGAAAGATCCCTTGAAGAAGGGAATGGCTACCAACTCCAGTTTTCTTGGAGCTTCCCTGTGGCCAGGGAAATACTAGGGTGGGAAAGTGAAAAGAGAGATGAAGGTTTATGAAGGTAATTGATACTAATGATAAATTAGTAAAGAATGAGGAAATGAGAATTGAGAAGTATGGCTGAGAGTGAAAAGCAGTAGAGTTCACAGACTGAAATTCAAAACTGATGAATATTTAGAGTTGGGTGTGTGTGTGTGTGTGTGTGTGTGTGTGTGTGTGTGCATGAGTGTGAGAGAGGTATTAATATTTTACAGGAAGAATAATCAGTTGTAGGCCAAAAAAATGTATGTTTTAACATCAAGATTTCAAAGTTTTTATAATTTTTGAGATATATATATAATGTCTAGAGCATGAGCATTAAAGTGAGTGGCCCACTGTGCAAAAATACCAGAATTTATCTGTTTCTTTGATGATGAGCATTTGAGACGTTTCAAGTGTGGTCCATCATAAATTACATTTCTTTGAAAAAAAAAAAAAGAACAATAGAAGAAAACTATCACTAGAATTGAGGGCATGAATGATCTATAAAGCCAAAAATGCTGGATGAATATCCACATAGATGACAGTTGTTGACATTGCCAAAATGGTGGCAGTACTAAAAGTGGACAAGAAGAAAGTGACTTAGGAAAGTGTCTAATGAATAATGCTAAAAAAAAAATAATAAGATGGGACAGCACATGATAGTATTTAATAGCAAGAACTACAAATGAGCTGTGAATTTTGAAAGATAAAGGAGCAAAAGTGATTTGAAAGTAACAATGAGGAGCAGCCATCTAGTTCACCTCAACTCCTTGGGGTATGTGAGGAAAATAAATTTTCACTTAAGAGGACTTCAGAGGAAGTGATTTCCTCAAGCCATAGTCATATTCCAGTTATAAAACAGAGATTAATGGAAGATTGAGAGAAGAATTGGAGCTAATGGGGAGTTTTTTAATGACAGACTGAATTTCAGAGGGCAGGAAAGAAGGGCTTCTGAAAAAAGGGAGAGAGTTGGGTCCAATTTTGTTAAGTGTAGAACAGTATATGAATAAGGGTCTAGGTAGTGATGGATAATCTGCAGGGTGGTGACTTGTGATAAGACCTTGTATTTGCATGGAAGATTGGGAGGTGAGTAAAGCCCTCCAGACTGGAGATTATTTAATCTGAGATTGTTTAATTTAAACTAATTTAGAACCAAGAAGAATCCAGAAACATCAATTGAAACATGTTCTAAATATCATGTGTCCTACATGATGATCCAAGCTTTCAAAGATAGTCTAGTAAGAACATCTAAGATAGTAGATTTGAAAGGAGAGAAGTGTGTTTGCTCAAGAGGGTAAGTGTGTATGAAAAATATCAATAGCAAATTTTAACATCAAAGGATTGCTACTAGACACATATGGAGCTGTGCACTATTCCTGGACAACCCAAGATGCCTGCACACATGTGGCCTAGATCTTGGCACCAACACTTACTGGGCACCTGTAAAGCCAAAGCTAAGGAAGCAGGGAGGCCAAGGGGAAGTGGTATTATCTCAGTACAGAAATGCACTTACTTAGACTTCCTAAATGTCAGGTGGAAAAAAATGGCAGAAAAGGAAAGTAAGCTTTTTTTTCCCCCTGACATCTCTCCTCAGGAAGAAGCACTTGGAGTTATATTTACTACATAAATTCACCTGCTAAAACTCCAGGGAGCTCATCAGTGGGCAGATGTTCCCACCTCAGTCTGGTTACCAGCAAACATTTAATCAAAATCATGGCTGCATCTGGCTCACATTAAAAGGTTTCTGTTTGTAATTGTCTTTTAAAAGAACAATTCCCCATGCTTATATATTGAGACTCAGAACATCAATTCAATGTACTTCAGGAGCTTTGTGGCTACAGCTTCCTGCTGGGACTTAGCACGGTCTCCAGAGAATCAATTTGAGGAGTATTGCCAAAGTGTTTTCCCTCTCAGTGTTTATCCACTGGAATGTCTAGGAGTGAAGCATAGACAGGGCAATGCAATCCTAAGATTCAATTTCTTTCATCAAATACATACAGTGTATATGAGCATCAAGGCAAGAGGGTAAAGAACTTTAATTGAAATTCCAATAAAGTTCTAAGTGCAAATACTGGAAACATCCCATGTTAGCATTGTGAGTTAGACTAGATACTTAACCACTCTGAGCCTGTTTTCTGATCACAAAAAAAGAAGGATGATATCTCATATAGATTTTGTAAAGATCCAAATTACAGAATTCATGTAATAAACATAGCACAACAACTTACAGAATGGAAGAAAATATTTTCAAGTCATGTATCTGATAAGGGATTTGTATTCAGAATATATAAAGAACCCTTACACATCAACAATAAGAATATGAATAGCCCAGTTTCCTGAAGAAGGCAATGACAATCCACTCCAGTACTCTTGCCTGGAAAATCCCATGGACAGAGGAGCCTGGTGGGCTGCAGTCCATGGGGTCGCACAGAGTCAGACCTGACTGAAGTGACTTAGCATGCATGCATGCATTGAAGAAGGAAATGGCAACCCATTCCAGGATTCTTGGCTGGAGAATCGCAGGGACAGAGGAGCCTGGTGGGCTGCAGTCCATGGGGTTGCACAGAGTCAGACATGACTGAAGCGACTTAGCAGCAGCAGCAGCAGCAGCAGCCCAGTTTTCTAAATCTTTTTTGGCAGATCTAAAATGGACTTTTCTCCAAGGAAGATATATAAATGCTCAACAAGCACATTAGAGATACTTGACATCATTATTCATCAGGAAAATACAAATCAAAACCACATAAAAGTACCATTTCGTACCTGCTAGGATAGCCAGAACCAAAAATTCAGATAATCATAGTGTTGGTGAGGATTTAGAGAAACCAGAAGCCTCATATACTGTTAGTGAGAATGTACAATGATATAGCTGCTTTGGAAAAATTCAGCAATTTCTCAAAAAATGAAGCAGTGTTACTATATGACAAAACAATCCCACTTATAGGTATATTCCCAAGAGAAATGAAAGCACATTCCACACAAAAACTTGTACATGAATGTTCATAGCAGCAATATTCATAATACCCAAAGATTTAAACAACCTAAATGCCCATCAACTGAAGAATTTATAAACAAAATATGGCACTTCCATACCAGGGAATATTATTCAGTCATCAAAAAGAATGAAGTATTGATATAAGCTACAACTGGGATGAACCTTGAAAATGTATGCTAAATGAAATGTCAGTCACAAAAGATCACAAGTTATGTTATTCTATTCATATGAAATGCTCAGAACAGGCATATCTATAGAGGCAAAATAAATCAGTAATTGCCTAAGGCTGAGGCAGAAGTTGTTGGGAGCATAGGGGAATAATGGCTACAAGGTACAAGGGTTTCTTTCTGAGGTGTTGAAAATGTTCTAAAATAGTCCATGGTGATATTTATGAATATACTAAAAATATTGAACTATACACTTTAAAAGTGTGTATTACATATAATGTGAATTATACCTCAATAAAGTTGTTTAAAAAGCCTCTGTAGTAGGTAGAAAAAAAATTGTACAGCACATTACCTAGAACATAGTAAATGCTTATTATTTTTCCATAATGATTTACTACATTTTTCTGAAAAATTAGGTTCAAAATCAATCTATGCCAAATAACTAAATTACTAGGAATGAATTGAATTAGACCCATAAATCTTAATGATTGAGAGAATGATCTTTGGAGCTAGAAAACCATAGATATACCATCACTAATATATGATCCTAAACATATTAACTTCTCAGTGTCCTCATCTGTAAGATTTTAGTAATAATGGCATCTACTTAATTTACTATAAATATTGTTAGGAGTAAATGAAATAAGGTATGTGCTTAGGACAACTGATAGTGATTAGAACATAATAGATCTCCAGCAAAAATTAGATTTCCTTCTTTTGTGCCAATTTTCCACGTTCTAATCCCCTCAAAAAGTCTCTTCAATGTTTATATGCTAACAACTTTTATTTTGAAGGTTAAACTTTTCCAGAAAGATGCTTCCAATAATGGTTCACTACTTGAATAGTGTCAGCTGCCAAAATGTCAATTACTCCAAAAAGCTACATTCTTAATTTCATTGTCCTCTACTGATAACTTAATGAAGGCAAGTCACTGATGCTGATTGAGTTAGAGGTATTTTTCATTTTAATGTCACTGGTGCATCTTTGCCATTCTTTTGGCTATCAGTAAGAAAACCATTCACTGAAAAATCAATGGAATAATAAATGTGATTAAATGAATATGGCTGCCAATATTAGAAATGAAAACTGCTATCAGCTGATTCAAGATTGTGCTAATTGAAGTCTTCCACACTCAAGGGTTTTTGTTTCTGTTTTTGTTTTATATTTACTCTAAATCAGTGACCTGAAATAACTAAAGAAAAAATAAAACAAGATGTTAAAGAACATGTCAAGATGTGCTTTGAAATCAATACACAGTTGCTCTTAGTACAAAGAAAGGAAGACGATACCACCACAAAATTCCTACTGGAAGGCATCATGTTCTTTGCTCCAGGGATTAAAGAGAAGAGCAATTTTGTCAAAACCATGTGTCATCCATCCAGATGTTGTGATTTTTTTTCAAGTTTATGAAACCTTCAAATTTCATTCTATAAACTAGAATCACATTCATTTAATTTAAAGATAACCATACGTGTTTTCATAATCAAGATTAAATTATACTACATTGGAATAAAATACATTTTTATACCTTATAACTTCATTCAGAAATTCAGCATAGGAACTCGCTATAACAGTCTCAGATTTCATAAATAGATTCCAAAATTTTGCTTTGGCACTGGAATTTTAAGTGTTTTAATCTAACTTAACAGAAACATTAGCAAAAGAAAAACATACATTATAGGGTATTTCAGGAAAAGCTGTGTCCTACAGCAAGTCTCTAGACAGGGAATGGGACATATCAAGTTCATTGTCTTTTTGCCAATGTGTGGGCAAGAATGTGACAGGCCAGTGTGAAAATTTAAATCCTTAGAAAATATGTCATGATGTAGCTTCTGAGAACAAGATGACCTGAAGGTCATAGTTATTGTTCTTGAGAGGAAAATCTCTTCAAAGTTTCACTTTAGGCTGCATGGGTTTGTTGTTCACTCAGTCATGTCCAGCTCTTCATGACCCCATGGACTGCAACACACCAGGCTTCCCTGGCCTTCACTATCTTCCAGAGTTTTCTCAAATTCATGTCCATTGAGTCCATGATGCCATCCAACCATCTCATCCTCTGTGTCCCCTTCTCCTCCTGCCTTTAATCTTTCCCAGTATCAGGGTGTTTTCCATGAATTGGCTCTTCACATCACCTTCAGCATCAGTCCTTCCAATGAATATTCAGGGTTGATTTCTTTTAGGATTGACTGCTTTTATCTTTTTGCTGTCCAAGGGACTCTCAAGAGTCTTCTCCAACACCACAATTCAAAAACATCAACTCGTTAGCCCTTAGCCTTCTTTATGGTCCAACTCTCACATCCATACATGACTACTGGAAAACCATAGCTTTGACTATGAAGACTTTGTCAGCAAAGTGATTTTTTTTTTTTTGCTTTTTAATACACTGTCTAAGTTTGTCATGGCTTTTCTTCCAAGGAGCAAGTGTCTTTTAATTTCGTGGCTGCGGTCACAATCCACAATGATTTTGGAGCCCAAGAAAATAATCAGCACATGTTCAGTTCAGTTCAGTTCAGTCGCTCAGACGTGTCCAACTCCTTGCGACCCCATGAATCACAGCATGTCAGGCCTCCCTGTTGATTCATCAACTCCCGGAGTTCACTTAAACTCATGTCCATCGAGTCGGTGATGCCATCCAGCCATCTCATCCTCTGTCGTCCCCTTCTCCTCCTGCCCCAATCCCTCCCAGCATCAAGGTCTTTTCCAATGAGTCAACTCTTTGCATGAGGTGGCCAAAGTATAGGACTTTCAGCCTCAGCATCAGTCCTTCCAATGAACACCCAGGATTGATCTCCTTTAGGATGGACTGGTTGGATCTCCTTGCAGTCTGAGGGACTCTCAAGAATCTTCTCCAGCACCACAGTTCAAAAGCATCAATTCTTCAGCACTCAGCTTTCTTCACAGTCCAACACTCACATCCATACATGACCACTGGAAAAACCATAGCCTTGACTATGCAGACCTTTGTTGGCAAAGCAGTGTCTCTGCTTTTCAATATGCTATCTAGTTTGGTCATAACTTTCCTTCCAAGAAGTAAGCGTCTTTTAATTTCATGGCTGCAGTCACCATCTGCTGTGATTTTGGAGCCCAAAAAATAAAGTCTGAGACTGTTTCTACTGTTTCCCCATCTATTTCCCATGAAGTGATGGAACCAGATGCTATGATCTTCGTTTTCTAAATGTTGAGTTTTAAGCCAACTTTTTCACTCTCCTCTTTCACTTTCATCAAGAGGCTTTTTAGCTCCTCTTCACTTTCTGCCATAAGGGTGGTGTCATCTGCATATCTGAGGTTATTGATATTTCTTCCAGCAATCTTGGTTCCAGCTTGTGCTTCTTCCACTCCAGTGTTTCTCATGATGTACTCCTCATATAAGTTAAATAAGCAGGGTGACAATATACAGCCTTGACGTACTCCTTTTCCTATTTGGAACCAGTCTGTTGTTCCATGTCCAGTTCTAACTGTTGCTTCCTGATCTCCACGTAGGCTTCTCAAGAGGCAGGTCAGGTTATATGGTATTCCCATCTGTTTCAGAATTTCCCACAGTTTATTGTGATCCACACAGTCAAAGGCTTTGGCATAGTCAATAAAGCAGAAATAGATGTTTTTCTGGAACTCTCTTCCTTTAGTAGCCTTATTTCCGCCCATTTTCCCATCCCCAGCTGTAACTCACTGGGCCATGCTCATAGCCTCAGATTTATTCTGCTCCCTCCTTGGCTTTGTCTTTTTTGAGATGCTTCTGTCTGTTTTCTTGCTGGGCCATGCCAATGGCATTGACTATGTAGATACCTCTGTTCCAGAATCCTCAGGTTTATGTCATCCTGCCTTACCACCATGACCTTATCGTGAACACTTTCTTCATGTTAATAGGTCATCAGAGATTTCACCATGTGCCAGACACTGTTGTATGCACTTCACATGCACTACCTTAACTGAGCCAGCATTCTTAAGAGTAGATTTTCTTAGTAGCTCCATTTTGCCAATAAGGAAACTGAAGATCAGAAAATATATAGGTTTATATAATATAAGATATATGGTATTTGCCAAAGGACCCAAAAGGTAGCAGAGTTGGTATTTATAGCTATAATTTATGATTCAAAATGTTAGGTAATACTGTTTCATTCATTTTTCATCCTTTGCTAAATTATAGATGAAAAACATAGCATCAACCTGCATTTCTCAATTTCTACTGCAGCAGAAACAGAATGCTCCAGGAAATATGGGATATAAGATATATTGCACATGTTTTCTTTGATTTATTCTTTATAACAATGAAACCAAAATCATAATATTAGAATTTAACATTAGGAGAAATAAAGGAAATATTGCTGGACAATGTGGGCAATCTTGATAAATTAGTAGCATGGCATTTCTTGCTCCCCAGTGGCACTGTTGAACTGTAGTCCTCAGTGATTTTTTAGGAGGCTATAGCAATCTCCTCCCCATTGATGATTCTCAAGCTTTTAGGGGTGAGCCCTCCAACCACTACCACTGCTCTCTAAACTACAGCTCTAAGGATCCTACATCCTCCACGGAGTCATTGGTATCCAAGGTCCTGCCCACTCAAGGCACAGCTTTTGAGGGCAATAGAAGTCTCTGACATCAGCAGAACCCAAGAAGATCCCTTGTCTTTTCTCCTCATCTGAAACAGTCAACCTTCTCTTCTTGAGCTGGATAGCCTCCAAATCTCCTGTCGGTCAGGCTAATCTTAATTCCTTTTTAGGCCTAGACTAGATGTTGTAAACTTCAGTTCTATAAGTCACATATAGAACTCCCAGTCAAATTTTAGTTCTAGAAGCCAAATGAAGATGCCTCTTTGAAATCCCACACATTGTTCTTTTCTTATTAACATTAGTTTCCAACAATTGAAACCTGAAAACATTAATGTGAAAACCCACACTTACTTCCTCTTCCCACCCTCAAAGATCTGAGAACATTAATCCACATTTTTTGCAAGGCACAATCTCTTCAATTCAATAGAAACTGCTTTCTTTAGACAAACCAAGCAACTCTTCAGTTTCCCGTGTTTCTGAAGTAAATTGCCTGACCTGACCTCTACATATATTTAAGTTCATGATTTGAATCTAGAATTTCTAAACGACAGTCTGTTTAGGATTCATTTCTGGGTACCTGGGAATTCTGATTTTTTTTTTGTTTTTTGCAGGGGTGGGAGTGGTTACTAAAACATAAAAGATATATTAACATGCCTCTACCAAAAGATAAGCCTACATAATAGAAACAAAGACCTGGTTAACATTTCTGGGTGGGGGAGGGGTTGAATATGCAATGTCTAGCACATAGTAGGTGACCAGTAAATATTTGATGAATATTTGGAAATGTTTGTCTTTTCATTACTGTGAAATGAGATGAAAACAAATATGTCAATTAATTTGTCAGTAATCAATCCAACTAAAGCCAGTAAAACAACAACATCTTTTTAAAGTTAAATGACCATATATATATTTCTTTTGGGAGTTACTTAATTAATATTTGCCAATTTTCCTATTGAAGCATTTATATTTACCTTTTTGTTTTCTAAAAGATCTTTAATAATTATTGTATAATATATGCATCCCTTTTTTTCTGGTTATGTACCTTTTCATTTTATATATGAATTTATAGAGAGATAATTTTTATTCTATTTTATGTAGGAAAAGCCTTGCAATTTTGAAGCACACTTAATCCACAGTGAGAACAATAATTATAATAATAATATCAATAGATTTCTGCATTCCTGTTTTACTTTCACTACTGTTATCAACAAATGGAAATGGTAGAACAACAATCTAAGTAGCAGACTACAAGAATTATATGATTAATTACAGGCCAATTTACATAGGGCACTAAGAAAGTGAATTTCTGCCTTTTCCCAATTCAAGGTTTCTTACAAGGATTGATGTCAAAGCTAGAGCAGGTAAGAAAATATATATTTCTAACTATATAGTATTTATACTACCTTAAACTAAGTCAGTGGAACAAGAGTAAGATCAACAATGCCCAGAATCTTTTGGAAGCAGCAGATTCAAATTACCTCTTGTATATGGAACACCAGTTGTGTTCCTGATGGCTTCATTGCTTTGTCAATGGTGTAAATTCCTTCCAATATCTTTCCTCTAAGTGGAATTGACCATATGCTGCTCTGCTTCTAATAATTCTTTATTTCTAGGAGAAGCAAGTTTTTCTGTAGAAGAACAGATAGTAAATAGTTTAGTCTTTGCAAGTCATATGGTTTCTGTCATACCTCCTCATTCTACTCCTCTTGCTCTTCTTCAATGCACATTTTTCTTTATGTAATGCAGTTAGCTTGGAGATGGAGCATGACTAAGAATATAAACATTATTTTAATTGGCCATTTATGTTTACCTCAGGATCATCTACGTGTTCACTGCTTTTATAGGTAGCCCTGATTGGGTATAATTTATTGACCAATAGGTAGTGATATGCTAGAGCTGGCATAAACCAGTTTGACAGAGTTTATTGTCTATGTCTCTTCATAACTTTGTGTTTGGTAATAGTATATCAGTAGGCTGATACCAGCCATAGTGACAGTATTTGCTCCATGAAAATAGGCAAATGCTACAAATGAGGTTTACTAGGGCTGTGATAATGATTACCAAAAATTGGGTGATTTAATCAACAGAAATTGATTCTTTCATAGTTCTGGAAGCTAGAAATCTGAAATCAAGACTGACAGAGTTGGGTCCTTCTGGAGCTATGAGAGAAGGATCTGTTTCAGGCCTCTCTCCATGGCTTGTAGATGGCTATCTCCTTCCAGTGTTTCTTCACATTATCTTCCCCCTATGTGTGTCTCTTTCCCTCCACATGACATTCTTTCATTAAAATCACATTGGATTGAGGGCCCAATCTACTCCAGTATAACCTTAGGTTAGTAATTACATCTGCAAAGTCAATACTTATAAATAAGGTCACATCCTGAGGTATCAAACACTAGAAATTCAGCATATGAATTTTGGGAAGATACATTCTACCATTAAAAATGGGCCTTTATCTTTTTTCAGAGAACATGTTATTAAACATTTGCCTTCCCTGATGGCTCAGCTGGTAAAACATCCATCTGCAATGCAAGAGACACAGGAGATATGGGTTCAGTGCCTGGGTTGGGAAGATCTCCTGGAAGAGAGCATTGAAATCCACTCCAGTATTCTTCCTGGAGAAATCCATGGACTGAGGAGCCTGGTAGTCTACAGTCAAAAGGGTCACAAAGAGTCGGACACAACTGAGTGACCAAGAATGCAAACACAGCACAACACTGCTAACAGGCCTGAGATTGCTCTGTTTCTCAATTAGAAATCCACAGAGGGCAGAAAAGCAGGCAATTTAAAATAGAAAGAATACCTGATGAACATAAATAACCAATGAGAACTAGTGGTGCTATGAACCCAGTATTTCTCTTTCTTGAAATAAAGTAATAATAATTTTAAAAAAATGTAGAAACTTGAAACCATAAAAGTCCTAGAAGAAAACATAGGGGAAAATCTCCTTGCCATTTGGCTGGACAATGATTTTCTTGACACAAGTAACAAAACTAAAAATAAACAAGTGTACCTAATTAAACTTAAAAAGTTTTACACAAAAAAGGAAATTATAAACAAGATGAAAACACAGCCCTTAGAATGGGAGAAAATAAAGCAAATAAAACAACTGGCAAAAGATTACTTTCCAATATATACAAGCAGCTCATACAACTCAATACCAGAAAAACAACCCAATTAAAACTGGGAAAAAGACCTAAACAGACATTTCACTGAAGAAGAAATACAGATGATTGATAAACACATGAAAAGATGTTCAACATCACTCAGTATTAGTTCAGTTCAGTTCAGTTTAGTCGCTCAGTCATGTCCAACTCTTTGCGACCCCACAAATCGCAGCACGCCAGGCCTCCTTGTCCATCACCAACTCCCGAAGTTCACTCAGACTCATGTCCATCGACTCCGTGATGCCATCCAGCCATCTCATCCTCTGTCGTCCCCTTCTCCTCCTGCCCCCAATCCCTCCTAGCATTAGAGTCTTTTCCAATGAGTCAACTCTTCTCATGAGGTAGCCAAAGTACTGGAGTTTCAGCTTTAGCATCATTCCTTCCAAAGAAATCACAGGGCTGATCTCCTTTAGGATGGACTGGTTGCATCCCCTTGCAGTCCAAGGGACTCTCAAGAGTCTTCTCCAACACCACAGTTCAAAAGCATCAATTCTTCGGCACTCAGCTTTCTTCACAGTCCAACTCTCACATCCATACATAACCACTGGAAAAACCATAGCCTTGACTAGATGTGCCTTTGTTGGCAAAGTAATGTCTCTGCTTTTCAATATGCTATCTAGGTTGGTCATAATGTTCCTTCCAAGGAGTAAGCGTCTTTTAATTTCATGGCTGCAATCACCATCTGCAGTGCTTTTGGAGCCCAGAAAAATAAAGTCTGACACCGTTCCACTATTTCCACATCTATCTCCCATGAAGTGATGGGACCAGATGCCATGATCTTCGTTTTCTGAATGTTGAGCTTTAAGCCAACTTTTTCACTTTCCTCTTTCACTTTCATCAAGAGGCTTTTTAGTTCCTCTTCACTTTCTGCCATAAGGGTGGTGTCATCTGCATATCTGAGGTTATTGATCTTTCTCCCGGCAATCTTGATTCCAGCTTGTGCTTCTTTCACTCCAGTGCTTCTCATGATGACTCTGCATATAAGTTAAATAAGCAGGGTGACAATATACAGCCTTGACGTACTTCTCTTCCTATTTAGAACCAGTCTGTTGCTTCCTGACCTGAATATAGGTTTCTCAAGAGGCAGGTCAGGTGGTCTGGTATTCCCATTTCTTTCAGAATTTCCCACAGTTTATTGTGATCCACACAGTCAAAGGCTTTGGCATAGTCAATAAAGCAGAAATAGATGTTTTTCTGGAACTCTCTTGCTTTTTCCATGATCCAGCAGATGTTGGCAATTTGATCTCTAGTTCCTCTGCCTTTTCTAAAACCAGCTTGAACATCTGGAAGTTCACGGTTCATGTATTGCTAAAGCCTGGCTTGGAGAATTTTGAGCATTACTTTACTAGCGTGTGAGATGAGTGCAATTGTGCGGTAGTTTGAGCATTCTTTGGCGACCAAGAGGAGTGACCCCATGTCCAAGGAGCGGTGGCTGCACGGGTGCCGGAGGGCCTAGAGGAGATATTCCACGTTCAAGGTCAAGAGGGGCAGCGGTGAGGAGATACCCCTCGTCCGAGGTAAGGAGAAGCTGCTGCGCTTTGCTGGAGCAGCAGTGAAGAGATACCCCATGGCCAAGGTAAGAGAAACCCAAGTAAGATGGTAGGTGTTCCAAGAGGGCAGACACACTGAAACCATAATCACAGAAAACTAGTCAATGTAATCACACTAGGACCACAGCCTTGTCTAACTCAATGAAGCTAAACCATGCCCTGTGGGGCCACCCCAGAGGAGTGGGCATGGTGGAGAGGTCTGACAGAATGTGGTCCACTGGAGAAGGGAATGGCAAACACTTCAGTATTCTTGCCTTGAGAACCCATGAACAGTAGGAAAAGGCAAAATAATAAGATACTGAAAGAGGAACTCCCCAGGTCAGTAGGTGCCCAATATGCTACTGGAGATCAGTGGAGAAATAACTCCAGAAAGAATGAAGGGATGGAGCCAAAGCAAAAACAATACCCAGAGGTGGATGTGACTGGTGATAGAAGCAAAGTCCAATGCTGTAAAGAGCAATATTGCATACGAACCTGGAATGTCAGGCAATGAATCAAGGCAAATTGGAAGTGGTCAAACAAGAGGTGACAAGAGTGAACGTCAACATTCTAGGAATCAGCGAACTAAAATGGACTGGAATGGGTGAATTTAACTCAGATGACCATTATATCTACTACTGTGGGCAGGAATCCCTCAGAAGCAATGGAGTAGCCATCATGATCAACAAAAGAGTCCGAAATGCAGTACTTGGATGCAATCTCAAAAATGACGGAACGATCTCTGTTCGTTTCCAAAGCAAACCATTCAATATCACAGTAATCCAAGTCTATGCCCCAACCAGTAATGCTGAAGAAGCTGAAATTGAATGGTTCTATGAAGACCTACAAGACCTTTTAGAACTAACACCCAAAAAAGATGTCCTTTTCATTATAGGGGACTGGAATGCAAAAATAGGAAGTTGAGAAACACCTGGAGTAACAGGCAAATTTGGCCTTGGAATACGGAATGAAGCAGGGCAAACGCTAATAGAGTTTTGCCAAGAAAATGCACTGGTCATAGCAAACACCCTCTTCCAAATATACAAGAGAAGACTCTACAAATGGACATCACCAGATGGTCAACACCGAAATCAGATTGATTATATTCTTTGCAGCCAAAGATGGAGAAACTCTATACAGTCAACAAAAACAAGACCAGGAGTTCAGATCATGAACTCCTTATTGCCAAATTCAGACTTAAATTGAAAAAAGTAGGGAAAACCACTAGACCATTCAGGTATGACATACATCAAATCCCTTATGATTATACAGTAGAAGTGAGAAATAGATATAAGGGACTAGATCTGATGGATAGAGTGCCTGATGAACTATGGACGGAGATTCGTGACATTGTACAGGAGACAGGGATCAAGACCATCCCCATGGAAAAGAAATGCAAAAAAGCAAAATGGCTATCTAAGGAGGCCTTACAAATAGCTGTGAAAAGAAGAGAAGCAAAAAGCAAAGGAGGAAAGGAAAGATATAAGCATCTGAATGCAGAGTTCCAAAGAATAGCAAGAAGAGATAAGAAAGCATTCTTCAGCAATCAATGCAAAGAAATAGAGGAAAACAACAGAATGGGAAAGACTAGAGATCTCTTCAAGAAAATTAGACATACCAAGGGAACATTTCATGCAAAGATGAGCTCGATAAAGGACAGAAATGGTATGGACTTAACAGAAGCAGAAGATAATAGAAGAAGTGGCAAGAATACACAGAACTATACAAAAGAGATCTTCACGACAACAATAATCACGATGGTGTGTTCACTCACCTAGAGTCAGACATCCTGGAATGTAAAGTCAAGTGGGCCTTAGAAAGCATCCCTACAAACAAAGCTAGTGGAGGTGATGGAATTCCAGTTGAGCTATTTCAAGTCCTGAAAGATGATGCTGTGAAAGTACTGCACTCAATATGCCAGCAAATTTGGAAAACTCAGCAGTGGCCACAGGACTGGAAAAGGTCAGTTTTCATTCCAATCTGAAAGAAATGGAATATTACTCAGGCATAAAAGGCAATGCATCTGAGTCAGATCTAATGAGGTGGATGAAACTCTATCCTATTATGCAGAGTGAAGAAAATCAGAAAAAAAACCACAAATATTGTATTCTAACACATATATGTGAAATCTAGGGCAATGGTACTGATGAAATTATTTGCAGGGTAGCAGTGGAGACACAGACATAGAGAACAGACTTATGGACACAGTGGGGAGGGAGGAAGGAAAGTGTGGGATGTATGGAGAGAGTAACATGGAAACATACGTTACCATATGTAAAATAGATAGCCAATGGGAATTGCTACATGACTTAGAGAACACAAACTGGGGCTCTGTGAATACCTAGAGGGATGGGACAGAGAGGGAATTGGGAGGCAGGTTCAAGGAGGAGGGGACATATGTATACCTATGGCTGATTCATGTTGATGTTTGGCATAAACCAACACAATCCTGTAAAGTAATTATCCCTTAATTAAAAATAAATTTAAAAAATAAACAAGTGGGACTACATCAAACTAAAAAGCCTTTGCATAGAAAAGTAAACAATAAACAAAATGAAAAGGCAACCTACAGAATGGGAGAAAATATTTTTAAATTATATGTTCTATAAGGGATTAATATCCAAGATATATGAGGAACTTACATAACTCAATGGGTAAATAATAATAATAACCCGGTTTTAAAATGGGCAAATGATCTGAGTAGACATTCCCAATAAAGACATACAATTGACTAAATGTATATGAAAAGATGTTCAACATCACTAATCATCAAGAAAATGAAAATCAAAACTAAAATGAGATAGTACCCCAAATCTGGGAAAATAGGTATTATCAAAAAGTAAAAAACAACAGGATGTGCAGGTGTGTTGGTGAGGGATGTGTTGGAGGGGATGCACAGAAAAGGGAACCCTCCTAACCTGTTGGTGAGAAATTGGCACAGCCACTAGGGAGAACAGTATGGGTGTTTCTCAAATGATGAAAACATAGAACCGCTACACAATCCAGCAATTCTACTTCTGGGTATACATATATGAAATCAATATCTTGAAGAGGTATATGAACTCCATAGCTAAGATATGGAAGCAGTCTTAAGTGTCTGTTAATAGATGAATACAGAAAAATATATATATACAATATGGAATATTAATATCATTCAGCCTTAAAAAAAGAAATCCTGCCTTTTGCAACAACATAGATGAATTGGAAGAATTTAAGTGAAAAAAGTCAGATAGATAAAAATGAATACTTTAAGATCTCAAAACTAAAAAAGCAAAATTTACAGTAACAGAGAGTAAAAGAGCAGTTACCAGGAGCTGGGGGAGTGGGAGATATCGGGACCTGTTGGTCAAAGGGCACAAAATTTCAGTTATAAGATGATGAGTTTCTGGAGATGCACAGTGCAGCACGTTGCCTATAGTTAATAACACTTCATTCGTGTCTGACACTTTTGAGACCCTATGAACTGTACAGGCTGGATAGGCTCCTCGGTCCATGGGATTCTCCAGGCAAGAATACTGGAGTGGCTTGCCATTTCCTATGCCAAAGATCTTCCTGACCCAGGGATCAAATCCGAGTCTCCTGCAGTTCCTGCATTGAAGGCAGATTCTTTTTTTTTTTTTTTTTTTTGCTTTTGATTTTTGTGTTTTTTTTTAATATAAATTTATTTGTTTTAATTGGAGGTTAATTACTTTACAATATTGTATTGGTTTTGCTATACATCAACATGAATCTGCCACAGGTATACACTGTGTTCCCCATCCTGAACTCCCCTCCCTCCTCCCTCCCCGTACCATCCCTCTGGGTCATCTCAGTGCACCAGCCCCAAGCATCCAGTATCATGCATCTAATCTGGACTGGCGATTCGTTTCATATATGATATTATACATGTTTCAATGACATTCTCCCAAATCATCCCACCCTCTCCCTCTCCCACAGGGTCCAAAAGGCTATTCTATACATCTGTGTCTCTTTTGCTGTCTTGCATATAGGGTTATCGTTACCATCTTTCTAAATTCCATATATATTCGTTAGTATACTGTATTGGTGTTTTTCTTTCTGGCTTACTTCACTGCTGAGCCAATGGGGATGCCCTAATAATATCATATTGTATACTTAAAATTTGCTAAGAGAATAGATCTCAAGTGTCCTCATCACAAGAAGAAATGGTAACTATGTGGAGTGATGAATAGATTAATTAGTTTGATTGTGACAATCACTTCACAATATGTGTATATATATGTATATATATATAGATATATCAGGTTGCATATCTTACATGTATAAACTTTTGTCAATAATGTTACAATAAAACAGAAAAAGTACATAGGTTTTCAATATAAGTGAAATAATTCTTAAAAATAAAATATAGAAGTGGTCGATAAAATTCTTCCCACAAATTTAGGAAGGATTGCTGAGGAATAAATTGTATATGTCTCATTAAAAGGTATCAGAAAGAATGAATACAGTGTCTGTGAGAATAAAGCGGTTGATATTTCATACATACCTGACTTCAGTTTAGAGAGTACAAAAACTTAATATTAGTCAGTTATCATTAAGCTGATTTTATTAAATATGAATAACAATAATGACATGACAGGAATATATTCACCTGAGTCTAAAACAGATCAAATCTATGAGCCTGAAAGAATTCAGAAAAAAATCAGTGAAAATAGTAAATTAGTCCCTATCTATGGAATTTTCTACTTTTCAACCAATTACTTTGATATCATATGAGTCACAAGGCAAGGCTCTAACATATGTTAGCTTGCTAGCTAAGTAGACTGAAATGGGGGTGGGTGGGGAGTGGTTAGCAGGGGAGAGGCATGGGCAGACCTCATTCAGAGCTATATTGATTTTTTAGAAATGGTAACTGAGCAAAGTCATGTAAGTTTGCTATGGCAACAGAGAGTCTAAATTAGCTTTGCCTGAATTAAATGAAGTCTTCCGTTTGCCCCTCCAGAGTCATAGGGCATTTCATTACTGAAAGCAGTCTCTAAGGTATAAGGCGGATACTATGGGAAAGTTCTGGAGTCATATTCAGATAACTAACAGCATTTCACCTTTTCTTTGTGTTGCTTAGAAACACATGGTGATTCTCATTTTTCCTGCAATTCCATTTGTTTGGCCCATAATCATTAACATATTTTAGGAAAATTATTTTTCTTGCACAAAAAGCTATGACAAGAACTCTCATAGCCAGATAGATGAACTAGTTGGTTATAAAATCAACTAGTTGGCTATGCTCTTTAACAAAACAAAACTGAGCATGCTCCATGTGATATTTTTTCATGTTATTGGAATGGGCACTTACTGTATGGGCCAAAATGCCTTACTAACTCTCTAGTCATCTTGGTCATTAAGAATGACCACCAAAGAAATTCCTGGGATCTCTTTTTCTGAGGACTGTAAGTCTAACAAGCAAAGAATGATTACGCCTGTTTTCTCTCCAGTTCTCCCTTTCTAACATAGTTTTCGGCAGTTAATTGATAACCAATATAAGTTTTGAATAAATGAATCAATAAGTCAAGCAAGCATTCAGTAATCATTGAATGCTTGCTTTGGTGCTGTCTTCATGGGAAAGCTCTCTGTCATATCTGGAGTCACCCTTACACTCTAGATTTTTCTTAATTTAAAAATGTTGCAGCTTTGTTAAGGTATAATTGATATGCAAAGTCTGCAATTATTTAATGTATAAAATTTTATAAAATTGGAAAAACACACACCCAGGATACCATTGCTATGATCAAGGTAAGAGTCCAGTGATCATACAGAGGAGACAAAAAAACAAAAGCAAAGAGGTAGGTATTAACCTTAACATAGAGACATTAAGTCTAACAAAATAAATTACAATGTAAACTCAGAAATTGTATCTATTGTAATGTATTTGGTGAATCAAAAAATGCACAATAAGTTAATTTTTTAAAAGTTAAACTGTAAAGCATTTACAGATAAGGTTAAATGCAGTTTCTCTTTTTTTAATATATTTTTTAATTGAAGGATGATTGCTTTACAGAATTCTGTTTTTTTCTGTCAAACCTCAACATGAATCAGCCATATGTATACATATATCCCCTCCCTCTTGAACCTCCCTCCCATGGCCCTCGCCATCCAATCCCTCTAGGTTGATACAGAGCCCCTGTTTGAGTTTTCTGAGATATACAGCAAATTCTGATTGGTTATCTATTTTACATATGGTAATATAAGTTTTCATGTTACTCTCTCCACACATCTCACCTTCTCCTCGTCTTCTCCCCATGTCGATAAGTCTATTTTCTATGTCTGTGTCTCCATTGCTTCCCTGCAAATAAATTATTTGGTATCATTTTTCTAGATTCCATATATATGCATTAGTATATGATATTTATCTTTCTCTTTCTGACTTACTTCACTCTGTATAATAGGCTCTAGGTTCATCTGCCTCATTAGAACTGACTCAAATGCATTCCTTTTTATGGATGAGTAATATTGCATTGTATATATGTACCAGAGCTTCTTTATCCATTCATCTGTCAACAGACATCTAGGTTGCTTCCATGCTATATTGTAAATAGTGCTGCAGTGAACAATGGGATACATGTGTCTTTTTCAATTTTGGTTTCCTCAGTGTATATGCCTAAGAGTGGGATTGCTGGGTGATTTTATTCCTAGTTTTTAAAGGAATCTCCATGCCATCTTCCATAGAGGCTACATCAATTTACATCCCCACCAACAGTGCAAGAGTGTTCCCTTTACTCCAAATCCTCTCCAGCATTTATTGTTTGTAGACTTTTGGAGTATAGCCATTCTGACTGGCATGAGGTGATATCTCATTGTATTTTTAATTTGCATTTCTCTAATAATGAGCAGTGTTGAGCATCTTTTCATGTGTTTTTTAGCCATCTGTATGTCTTCTTTGGAGAAATGTCTGTTTAGGTCTTTTTCCCATTTTTTGATTGGGTTGTTTGTTTCTCTGGTATTGAGTTGTATGAGCTGCTTGTATATTTTGGAAACTAATCCTTTGTCAGTTGTTTCATTTGCTATTATTTTCTCCCATTCTGAGGGTTGTCTTTTCATCTTGCTTTTTAGTTTCCTTTGCTGTGCAAAAGCTTTTAAGTTTAATCAGGTCCCACTGGTTTACTTTTGTTTTTGTTTCCATTGCTCTAGGAGGTGGATCATAGAGGATCTTACTTTGATTTATGCCATCCAGTGTTCTGCCTATGTTTTCCTCTAAGAGTTTTATAGTTTCTAGTCTTACATTTAGATCTTAAATCCGTTTTAAGTTTATATTTGTGTATATTGTTAGGAAGTGTTCTAATTTCATTCTTTTACATGTAGTGTCCTGTTTTCCCAACACCACTTAATGAAGAGGCTGTCTTTGCCCCATTGTATGTTCTTGCTTCCTTTGTCAAAAATAAGGTACCCCTAGCTGCATGGGTTTATTTCTGGGCTTTCTATCATATTCCATTGGTCTATGTTTCTGTTTTTGTGCCAGCACTATACTGTCTTGAAGACTATAGCTTTGTAGTATAATCTGAAGTCAGGAAAGTTGACTCCTCCATCTCCATTCTTCTTTTGAAAGACTGCTTTGGCTGTTTTGGGTCTTTTGTGTTTCCATAGGAACTGTGAAATTTTTGTTCTAGTTTCTGTGAAAAGTGCCACTGGTAATTTGATAGGGATCACATTGAATCTGTAGACTGCATTTGGTAGTAGTTATCTTCACAGGATTGATTCTTCCTACCCAGGGACATGGAATATCTCCCCATCTATTTATGTTATCTTTGATTTCTTTCATCAGTGTCTTGTAATTTTCTATGTATAGTTCTTCTGCCTCCTTAGCAGTTTCTCTTTTTGATAGAATGAATGAATAAGGTAATGTTTTGTTCAATTTTTTTTTGTTCTTTTAGGCCTTCCTGATAAGCAATTCCAACTTCCATCTCCAAAAAGATTAATCATGTTTAATGTGTTCATTGGCACAGTGGCACACCTAAACCAAGTAGGTGGAAATTGATTTTGCCAGTGTCGTTGGGATGTGTCTTTGCCAAGCTCCGAATGATATTACTTAATGGCAATTCCAAGACAGATGACATATGTGTTTCAGCTGAGAGAATTTATTTTACTCAAATTAATTAAATGTGTAGATGTGTTGTCAAGTCTATTTCCTTATGCATATACAAAGTAGGTTCCTTGAAACTCTGTGTCTACTCTGAATCCAGGCACACTCTGCAACATTGTTTTTCAACGTTGGAAAAGCAGATGTGTAACTTCAATAGGTGTGTTATCCCAATTCCCTATTAATAACTATAGGAGAGAGAAAAATGCTTGTGCAAAGATTTCCATGTCCCAATTCCAAGAAATTGTGATTATCTTACTTTACATCACAAAAGGGACTTTTCTAGTAACAATTTTGAGATGGGGAGATTATCCTAGAATATTCAAGTGCAACTGATATAACTGTAAGGGCCGCTACATGATAACCAGCATGGAAGAAGAGTCAAAAGCAGGGAGATGGTGTCATAAGAAAGCTTCCACTGCACATCGCTGGCTTTGTGAGATGGCCACAAATCAAGGAATGTGAAAAGTCCCTAAGATCTGGAAAAGGCAAGAAAAACAGATTTTGCCCTAGAAAGGAACTTTCTAGAAAGGAATGTAGGCTTGCTGACACTTTGTTTTTAGCCCAGTTGAGACCCATTTTGGACTTTTGAACTTTACAATTGAAGATAATAAATTTGGGTTGTGTTAAGCCACCTAATTTTTGATCATTTGTTAGGATAGCCATAAGAAACTAATACAGGGATCCTCCTAGATTCACAGAGAGAGTGTCAATAGAAAAGAAGAAAAATTACACGCTACACATTTGTTGCAACAAGTCCTAAAAACAAAATTGTCAACCAACTAGGGGTGCTATTTTCAGGTATCAAAAGAGACAATAAAGTTCTGAGAATATGTTAAATCTTATCTATTAGTTAGGAAAAAATTCTAAAACATTATTTCTGACTAGATTGGAGGAAGCAATTAGCTTGAAATGCCATAAAGTGAGCCTTTAGATAATCTGCACCTAAATAATACTTTTAATGGAATATTTTCCTGCAAAATAAAAATAAACTTTGTAGAAAGAAGCTTCTGTAGAGGCAGTAGTATATTGCCAGGAGCCTGACAGCTCAGATTAGCTTAATTCAACTCAAATTGCATATAAACAATTGCTAGGAAATCAAGCATAATAGAATTCTAACTCAATCATTATATTCCTTTTTTAACAATAAAAAAAATGGTAGATATGAAAACAGGCATATATATGCCCAGTCTAAGGCATAGATGAAATCATCATCTCATGTGATGCATTGAGGAAGCCTTTGTGGAGCAAGGAAGGAGGATAATGAAGTAGGCTAAAAGCAGAGTATCATAACCATTACCCAGGGGACCTAACATGGCCACAGAGAGAGCAATGAAATCAGTTCAGTTCAGTCCCTCAGTCGTGTCCAACTTTTGCAACCCCATGGACTGCAGGACACCAATCCTCCCTATCCATCACCAACTCCTGGAGTTTACTCAAACTCATGTCCATTGAATCAGTGATGTCATCCAAGCATCTCTTCCTCTGTCATCCCCTTCTCCTCTTACCTTCAATCTTTCCCAGCATCAGGGTCTTTTCAAATGAGTCAGCTCTTTGCATCAGGTGGCCAAAGTATTGGAGTTTCAGCTTCAACATCAGTCCTTCCAATGAATATTCAGGACTGATTTCCTTTAGGATGGACTGGTTGGATCTCCTTGCAGTCCAAGGGACTCTCAAGAGTCTTCTCCAACCACAGTTCAAAAGCATCAGTTCTTTGGCACTCAGCTTTCTTTATAGTCCAATTTTCACATCCATACCTGACTACCAGAAAAACCATAGCCTTGACTAGATGGACCTTTGTTGGTAAAGTAATGTTTCTGCTTTTTAATATGGTATCTAGGTTGGTCATAACTTTCCTTCCAAGGAGTAAGCATCTTTTAATTTCATGGCTGTGGTCACCATCTGCTGTGATTTGGGAGCCAAAAATAAATAAATAAAGTCTGGATGGGACCGGATGCCATGATCTTAATTTTCTGAATGTTGAGCTTTAAGCCAACTTTTTCACTCTTCTCTTTCGTTTTCATCAAGAAGCTCTTTAGTTCTTCACTTTCTGCCAAAGAGGTGGTGTCATCTGCGTATCTGAGGTCATTGATATTTCCCCCAGCAATCTTGATTCCAGCTTGTGCTTCATCCAGCCCAGCATTTCTGATGATGCATTTTCCATATAAGTTTAATAAGCAGGGTGACAATACACAGCCTTGACGTACTCCTTTTCCTATTTGGAACCAGTCTGTTGTTTCATGTCCAGTTCTAACTGTTGCTTCCTGACGTGCATATAGGTTTCTCAAGAGGCAGATCAGGTGGTCTGGTATTCTGATCTCTTTAAGAACTTTCCACAGTTTGTTGTGATCCACGCAGTCAAAGGCTTTGACATAGTCAATAAAGCAGAAATAGGTTTGTTTTTTTTTTTTCCTGAAACAATGAGCCAAGCTGTGCAGGGCAACCCAAGATGGATGGGTCATGGTGGAGGGTTCTGACAAAACGTGGTCCACTGGAGAATGGAATAGCAAACCACTTCAGTATTCTTGCTTTCAGGACCCCAGGAACAGTATGGAAAGGCAAAAAGACACTGAAAGATGAACTCCCCAGGTCAGTAGGTACCCAATATGCTACTGGAGAAGAGTGAAGAAATAACTCCAAAAAGAATGAAGAGATAGAGCCAAAGCAAAAACAACACCCAGCTGTGGATGTGACTGGTGATAGAAGCAAAGTCCAATGCTATAAAGAACAATATTGCATAGGGACCTGGAATGTTAGGTCCATGAATCAAGGCAAATTGGAAGTGGTCAAACAGGAGATGGCAAGAGTGAACCTTGACATTTTACAAATCAGTGAACTAAAATGGACTGGAATGGGTGAATTTAACTCAGATGACCATTATTTCTACTACTTTGGGCAAGAATCCCTTAGAAGAAATGGAGTAGCCATCATAGTCAGAAAAAGAGCCTGAAATGCAGTACTTTGATGCAAATTCAAAAATGACAGAATGATCTCTGTTCATTTCCAAGGCAAATCATTCAATATCACAGTAATCCAAATCTATGTCCTGACCAGTAATGCTGAAGAAGCTGAAGTTGAAGGATTCTGTGAAGACCTACAAGACCTTCTAGAACTAACACCCAAAAAGATATCCTTTTCATTATAGGGGACTGGAATGCAAATGTAGGAAATCAAGAAACACCTGGAATAACAGGCAAATTTGGCCTTGGAGTACATAATGAAGCAGGGCAAAGGTTAATAAAGTTTTACCAAGAGAACACACTGGTCATAGCAAACACCCTCTTCCAACAACACAAGAGAAGACTCTACACATGGACTTCACCAGATGATCAATACCAAAATCAGATTGATTATATTCTTCGCAGCCAAAGATGGAGAAGCTCTCTACAGTCAACAAAAACAAGACCAGGAGCTGACTGTGGCTCAGATCATGAACTCCTTATTGCCAAATTCAGACTTAAATTGAAGAAAAGGGAAAACTACTATTCAGGTATGACATAAATCAAATCCCTTATGATTATACAGAGGAAGTGAAAAATAGATTTAAGGGATTAGATCTGATAGACAGAGTGCTTGATAAACTACGGACAGAGGTTTGTGACATTGTATAGGAGACAGGGATCAAGAACATCCCCAAGAGAAAGAAATGCAAAAAAGCAAAACGGCTGTCTGAGGAGGCCTTCCAAATAACTGAAAAGAAGAGAAGCGAAAAGCAAAGGAGAAAAGGAAAGATATACCCATTTGAATGCAGAGTTCTAAAGAATAGCAAGGACAGATAAGAAAGTCTTCCTCAGTAATCAGTGCAAAGAAATAGAGGAAAACAATAGAATGGGAAAGACCTGAGACCTCATCAAGAAAATTACAGATACCAAGGGAATATTTCATTTAAAGATGAGCTCGATAAAGGACAGAAATGGTGTGGACCTGACAGAAGCAGAAGCTATTAAGAAGAGGTGGCAAGAACACAGAGAAGAACTGGCAAGAATACTTAGAAGAACTATGCAAAAATATTTTCATGATCCAGATAATCACAATGGTGTGATCACTCACCTAGAGCCAGACATTCTGGAATGTGAAGTCAAGTAGGCCTTAGGAAGCATAACTATGAACAAAGCTAGTGGAGGTGATGGAGTTCCAGTTATTCAATGAAATGATTACCATCAAAAAGGAGAGGAGGCAAATAAACTCACAGGTGTGAAGAGTGAGTTTATTTATGTTTATGAACTAACATAAATATGAAAAAAGTGTAATGGCTTATTTGCATAGAATCTGTTCAAATTTTCTAAATCTATGTTAAGAAGCCATTGCTCTTTAGGGCTAGGATGCCATTGAGGTCACATTCAAGGCAATCCTAAGAGACAGAGAGAGATCAACTTGGAAAAAAAAAAAACATGTGTGCTGAATTTCACCATCTGAATGAGCTGCTGCATCTCAATCCCCCTCACAATATACATATTTATTCTTAACTTGTTCTTAAATTAACACAGATATCCAATTTGCTCAGATGGTAAATAGCCTGCCTGCAATGCAGGAGAACTGGGTTTGATCCCTGCATCAGGATGATCCTCTGGAAAAGGGAATGGCAACTCACTCCAGTATTTTTGCCTGGAGCATTGCATGGACAGAGGAGCTTGGTGGACTCCTCCATGGGGTCGCAAAGAGTCAGACATGACTGAGCAAATTTCATACATGCATCCAATGTTGTCGTTGAAGAAATAACCTTTAGCTCTTCCTCTAACGAATTCCTCTGAGCTATTCCCTAAAGAAAACTTTAAGGAATTTTCAGAGGTCATTGGTTGCAAACTCATTCAAAATGTCAAAAAGACAACTTTATATGCTTGGATCTTTGTGCAAAGTAGCAAGTGTCTGTCTGGAGACAGTGATGCTAAATGGAAAGAGCATCAGGCTACGATGCAAGAGACCTGGGTTTTAGTTCTGACACTGCCACCACCTGGCTATGAAATATTCAGGAAGTCATTTCTCCTCTCTGGGTCTCAGCTTATGTATCTTGAAGTTGAGGGAGGTTTGAATAAATTGAGCAAAGGTAGGTTTGGGGAAAACATGATTCTATCCGCAATAGCAGATACTTATGATGAATCATGTCACAATTTTCCCTGAACCTGCATAAAGCCTCACAATTCTCAACTCAGCAATCCAGGCAGCTGCTAGCAAACCATCAGAGCCAACATGCAAGGTGAATCTTATTACACTTCCTTGGAAATGATCTCTAACCTGCCTTCCAGTTCCAAGAACTCATGTCCCTGTGTTTTTTTTTTTTTTTTAATTTATTTAATGATTCCTGTCCTAGCTACTTAAAAATAGATGTGATAAGCATAAATCTTCCGCGCTTTCATTGACTCACTTCTCTTTTCAGTTCCTTTACAAGCTCTCATGAAATTCATGAGCAGAGAAAGATTTTGTATCATAATGAACATGGCTTATAGGGTATTTTTCTTGGGCTAATAAAAAAGAAGACAACTATAGAGAATTATGGGACAGGAGATTGCTTGATGTTGATGCACCTGGTCTTAATCTTTGTTTGTTGTTCTGCTGAAAGTATACAGCAATTCAACTATAAACATAATGACACAAGAATGAAACAAAATGAGTCTGAAAGGCTAAAATTTAAACTATAAAGCTAAATAGAAGCAGGAAAACAAGATGCCCAAAGAGTAAGGTGGTAGTCCTATGTGGTGAAAAGACCATAGGTGCTGTAATCAGGCAGATGTAGGTTCAAGAAACAGCACTGCCAGTTGAGCACTGTGCAACCTTAGGCAAATCACCAAATTTCAATAGGTGTGTCTGTCTTTACATGCAAAAGTGGACATAACTACTTCATGGGGACAATTTCAGGGGGTTGCTGTGAAAACTAAAAAGATGGGTTGAGTAAGGTCAGTGAGAATATTTTGCATATCACGTGATATGTAGTAAGTGGTCAATAAATGGCAATTTCCTCCCTTCTTTCCTTCCTTCCTTCTAAGGAGAAAATATGATTTGAAGAACCTTTCCTTATGCAAAAGCCTATATATAAGACTGCTGCAGTCTTATTTCCTGAGGTGAATTTTTAAATTTATAAATAATTTTTAGAAACTAATTTTGATGTAAAGAAATCACTGTCAGATTAACTGCTGCCTATAGAGCCTTTCTGCATATTTATCTCAAGGTGGAGATTAAAAATTGGAATAGGAGGACATTTTGTAGCTCAGCGCTGAGAAAGTCTGATTGAACTGGGACTTTCTGATTAGGATGGAAATATAAAAATGTTATTTGGTAGAATATAAAATCACTTGTAGTAATTATACATCAAGCTTGAATTTAAAAGGCAAATAATAGTATATATTAACCAACTCAGCTGGGGCAGAGATTTGAAAAATGTGGCTTGCTGGCCTTATGGGTCAGGTGGTAGCGGGAAGGAAGGAGGCAGAGCAGTCACTCCTGGAGAAGTAGCATTGTCACAAGATACCCTGCAGTGATGCCAGCAAGACTATGGAAGCTTCCAGGATACACCTTGCTGTCTATAAGATTCAGGAACATAAGAATATAAAATAATGCAATATCACAAAATCCTTCACCTCTTGAAAAAAATGGGAATGAAAATATGCACTACTGGAACTGCTGAATCCCATGAGCACGCACTCCCCAGTGCAGTGCAGCCTGTACTGAATAACAATCCCATCAAGATGCCTAGAGAAAGGTGATTGCTATTTTCACCCCTGTTCCCCTCTCAACCAGCTTTGTCCTTGGCATCTGTATTTGCAGAGTCAAATATTGATGTGCAATTGGAAGAACTGATAGATTCTCTAGAATGTTAATAAGATTTTAATCTCTTAGAAAATGGGTAGTTTGTGAAAAAAATAATTCTGACTATGGAAAAAAAAATCTCATCTGAAGGATTTTCTATGATCAGACAAAAATCTGACAAGATTCTTTTAGATCTTTAAATGTAGTTCTAAAGACATAACAGGCATGTATTCGGTCATGTATCCACAACTTATGAAGAGCTGCAATTTAAGTGACAGAGTGGTAGATATGCAACACAGAAGGCACTTATTTTTCTTACTCTGCATCTGATGGAAGATTCAGACTCATACAAGGAGAACCATGTAAATAGAGCAAGGGAATGTTCAGAGATGTGAAACAGGTATATAGCATAAAGTACACAAAATGTGTTTCCCTAAGACACTGTGATTCCATCTCACCTTGAGGCTTTCAATATATAACTCATATTAAGGCCAGCTGCTAGTCTCAAGATCCAGTCCCATGGATGACTTAATTCAAAGAAATAATGGTATGTTATAGTATGTGTATATATATATATATATTATATAAGGTTATATATATATACATATATTATATAAGGTTATATATATATACATATATTATATAAGGATATATATATATATATATGGGCTTCCCTGGTGGCTCAGCTGGTAAAGAGTCTGCCTGCAATGTGGGAGATCTGAGTTTGACCCCTGGGTTGGGAATACCCCCTGGAGAAGGGAACAACTACCCTCTCCAGATTCTTGCCTGGAGAATCCCATGGACAGAGGAACCTGGCAAGTTACAGTTCATGGGGCCGCAAGAGTGGGATACAACTTAGCGACTAAACCACCACCATATATAACTTAAAATTATTTTATTTTTTCTACTTTCCTTGACTTAGGCTAAAGCTCAACTAGCTCAAGCTAAGTAAGCTACAGGGGCCGAATTGTTGGCTGGTGTCTTCCAAGCAGCAAGTTAATACTGGGGCCCATGGAGCCAAGATAGGGGATGTGCTCAGTGCCAGAGAAAGTAGCTAGAGATGGCAAACCTGAGGCTAAGATGGTAGTTGAGGCCTCTCTTTGGTTACTTTTGTAGCCTGTCGCTTCACTGCTGCCAGCTTTATACAGCCTCTCCCCAGCACAAACACACTACAAAGAGTGGCTCCACTTAGTTCTTCAGTCAATCATTTCTGAGTCTTTCTGTATTTTCTAACCTCAGGTCAACAATCCCAACTGTTCCTACCACTTCATGGCTCACAGATTCTAACTGGGCCTGGTTCACCACCTTTCCCAACCAATCCTTTAGAGCTTAAGCCTGAGTCTAGACAGGATCATTAGGGATGTGACAAGAGAGCTGAGCATGGGGCAGAGGGTCCTTCCTCCACACTCAGGTGATCAGACTTCCCTGTCCAGATACTGGGTGCAGCATGCCCAGACCACTTAGCAATGACTGCAACTCAGGCAAGTTGCTGAGAAGTGGCTGAGTTGTGGCCTGGGCTTTCTTGAATGCTTGGCCCCCACAAAGAACAAATATGACATAACGGAGCAGAAGCTGCTAATCCTGAAAACATATAAGTGCTTCTCAGATCCCTCCATATCTCCCAAATAATATCTCCCCAGTCATATCAAAAGAGTAACATTTTCCCGTGAGGTTGATATCAGCTGAAAAGTTGTACTATCCTCTTTCAAGGAAAACAGCTCTATGTATAGGTGTGTATGGAGTGTCCACTCAGTT
This sequence comes from Capra hircus, assembly GCF_001704415.2. NCBI lineage: Eukaryota > Metazoa > Chordata > Mammalia > Artiodactyla > Bovidae > Capra > Capra hircus. The sequence continues at coordinate 6,004,151 of NW_017189517.1, forward strand.
GTGTCTGACTCTTTGTGACCCCATGAACTGTAGCCTGCCAGGGTATTCTATCCATGGGATTTTCCAGGCAAGAAAACTGGAGTGGACTGTTAACCCCTTCTCCAAATCTAAAAGGCCTTACTTAGCATAAATCAGTGAGATCATGGTTTTGATCTAATCAGTGAGATCAGGGCTTCTATGCATAAAACAATACACTGAAGAAGCTTAAAATATAACCAAGTCCAACATCTCTCAGAATGGGAGAAAATAATAGCAAACAAAACAACTGACAAGGGATTAATCTCCAAAATATACAAGGAGTTCATTCAGCTCAATACCAGAAAAACAAACAACCCAATCAAAAAGTGGGCAGAAGACCAACACAGACATTTCTCCAAAGAAGACATACAGCTGGCTAAGAAACACATGAACAGATGCTCAACATTGCTCATTATTAGAAACATGCAGATCAAAGCTGGAACAGCAGGATGAGCACAGCCCTTAGCAGGCAGCCATTGCTGTGCCTCATTATACTGGCACTCTGTTTCTAGGCAACAGGTCTGGCTCAGCCATTGATTGGTGCCTCAGTGGGCTCCACCCACAAGCAACCAACTGTCAATGAGCAACCATTAGTTGTCCTGCTCAGCTATTGGTCAGTGCCGCAGTGGGCCCTGTCCCATAAGTAACTAACTGTCAATGAGGGACGACTGGATAAGCAATTCAGTCAAGGGGTTGGTGGTGTGGTGGCCATCAGGTGGAGAGTGAGGTAAGAGGCAGATTCAGGCTTTCTCCTGGAGGCCCTCCAGCTCACCTAGTCTTGGGCCAGCAGGTCAGCTGGAGGGCCCAGGGAACAGACTTGGGACTATGTCTCAAGGGCTCCAGAGCCCTCATTAAGGCCCTTCACTATCCTTGGCCCAGGCCCTGAGCAGTGGTGAACCTCTCTCCCATCCTTGTCTCTGCAACCTACTAGCAGTGGCTGTCTTCCTGGTCACAGTCTATGAGACCTAGACTCCCCATTTGGACAGCCTGAGGAGAATGAGGGCCAGTTGGTTTGGGTGCCTGGCTCCCTCAGGGACCACAGCTGGGCAGGGTGTGGGAACCTGGCCCTGAAGGAGCTACCAACTTATATCTGCCTCTTATTAACCAGGACTGGGACTTTGGAGAGTGAAAGTTGTCTCTTGGGACTTTGCCCTTTCTTTTCAAGACAAAGAATAAAACATTCATCTGGTAGAGATTCACAGGAACATCATTACCTAACCTCAAGAACAAAGGATCTGACACTGAGAAGTCTAAAACAACTAACCACACCCCTCCCTCATCTTATGCATTTAAAGGGGCTTGCTGAAAGCTTTCAGTAACTTTGGTGATTTTAGGGCATGAGCTACCCATTTCCTTGTACAATTATGTAATAAACTTTTCTTTTTTCCAAACTCTAATGTTTTAGAATTGATGAGCCTTACTGTGCATCAGGTACATGGATTTGGAAGAAAAGTTATGACCAACCTAGATAGCATATTGAAAAGCAGAGACATTACTTTGCCAACAAAGGTCCGTCTAGTCAAGGCTATGGTTTTTCCAGTGGTCATGTATGGATGTGAGAGTTGGACTGTGAAGAAAGCTGAGCACCAAAGAATTGATGCTTTTGAACTGTGGTGTTGGAAAAAACTCTTGAGAGTCCTTTGGACTGCAAGGGGATCCAACCAGTCCATTCTGAAGAAGATAAGCCCTGGGATTTCTTTGGAAGGAATGATGCCGAAACTGAAACTCCAGTACTTTGGCCACCTAATGCAAAGAGTTGACTCATTGGAAAAGACTCTGATGCTGGGAGGGATTGGGGGCAGGAGGAGAAAGGGACGACAGTGGATGAGATGGCTGGATGGCTTCACTGACTCGATGGACATGAGTCTGAGTGAACTCCAGGAGTTGGTGATGGACAGGGAGGCCTGGCGTGCTGCGATTCATGGGTCACAAAGAGTCGGACACGACTGAGAGACTGAACTGACTGAACTGACTGAACTGAACTGAACAAAACTACAGTGAGATATCACCTAGCACTGGTCACAATAACCATCATCAAAAAATCTACAAACAATAAATGCTTGATAGAGTGTGGGAAAAAGGGAACCCTCTTGCACTGTTGGTGGGAATATTAATTGATACAGCCACTATGGAAGACAGTATGGAGATACCTTAAAAGACTAGAAATAAAACCACCATCAGTTCAGTTCAGTTGTTCAATTGTGTCCAACTCTTTGCAACCCCACGGACTGCAGCACACCAGACCTCCCTGCTGCTGCTGCTGCTAAGTTGCTTCAGTCGTGTCCAACTCTGTGCGACCCCATAGACAGCAGCCCACCAGACTCCCCCATCCCTGGGATTCTCTAGGCAAGAACACTGGAGTGGGTTGCCATTTTCTTCTCCAATGTATGAAAGTGAAAAGTGACAGTGAAGTAGCTCGGTCGTGTCCGACTCTTAGCAACCCCATGGACTGCATTCTACCAGGATCCTCCATCCATGGGATTTTCCAGGCAAGAGTACTGGAGTGGGTTGCCATTGTCTTCTCCACCAGGCCTCCCTATCTATCACCAACTCCCAGAGTTTACTCAAACTCATGTCCATTGAGGTGGTGATGCCATCCAACTACCTCATCCTCTGCATCCCCTGTTTCTCCCACCTTCAACCTTTCCTAGCACCACTGCAGATGTAGTTCTTCACATCAGGTGGCCAAAGTATTGGAGTTTCAGCTTCCGCATCAATCCTTCCAATGAATATTCAGGACTGATTTCCTTTAGGATGGACTGGTTGGATCTCCTTGCAGTCCAAGGGACTCTCAAGAGTCTTCTGCAACACCAAAGTTCAAAAGCATCAATTCTTCAGTGCTCAGCTTTCTTTATAGTCCAACTCTCACATCCATACACGACTACTGGGAAAACCATACCTTTGATTAGATGGACTTTTGTTGGCCGAGTAATGTCTCTGCTTTTTACTATGCTATCTAGGTTGGTCATAGTTTCTCTTCCAAGGACAAAGCGTCTTTTATTTTCATGATTGCAGTCACCATCTGCAGTGATTTTGGAGCCCAAGAAAATAAAGTCTGTCACTGTTTCCATTGTTTCCCTATCTATTTGCCATGAAGTGATGGGACCAGATGCCATGATCTTCGTTCTCTGAATGTTGAGTTTTAAGTCAACTTTTTCACTCTCCTCTTTCACTTTCATCAATAGGCTCTTTAATTTTTCATCACTTTGGGCCATAAGAGTGGTGTCATCTGCATATCTGCTGCTGCTGCTGCTGCTGCTAAGTCGCTTTAGTCGTATCCAACCCTGTGTGACCCCATAGATGGCAGCCCACCAGGCTCCTCCATCCCTGGGATTCTCCAGGCATATCTGAGGTTCTTGATATTTCTCCCACAATCTTGATCCCAACTTGTGCTTCATCCAGCCCAGCATTTCTCATGATGTACTCTGAATATAAGTTAAGTAAGCAGGGTGACAATATACAGCCATGTACTCTGAATATAAGTTAAATAAGCAGGGTGACAATATACAGCCTTGACGTACTCCTTTCCCTATTTGCAACCAGTCTGTTGTTCCATGTCCAGTTCTAGCTGTTGCTTCCTGACTTGCATGCAGATTTCTCAAGAGGCAGGTCAGGTGGTCTGGTATTCCCATCTCTTGAAGGATTTTCCACAGTTTATTGTGATCTACACAGTCAAAGGTTTTGGCATAGTCAATAAAGCAGAAATAGATATTTTTCTGGAACACCCTTGCTTTGTTGATGATCCAAAGGATTTTGGCAATTTGATCTCAATCCCACTCCTAGGCATATACCCTGAGGAAACCAAAATTGAAAAAGTCACATGTACACCAGTGTTTTTTGCAGCATTATTTACCACAGCTACAACATGGGAGCAACCTGGATGTCCTTAGACAGATGAATGGATAAAGAAGCTGTGGTACATATACACAATGGAATATTACTTGGCCATAAAAAGAAACACATTTCAGTCAGTTCTAATGAGGTGGATGAATCTAGAGCCTATCATGCAGAGTGAAGTAAGTCAGAAAGAGAAAAACAAATAGTGTATACTAATGTGTCTATATACATATAAAATCTAGAGATATGGTACTGAAGAAATTATTTGCATGGGAGTAACCTAGATAGCATATTGAAAAGCAGAGACATTACTTTGCCAACAAAGGTCTGTCTAGTCAAGGCTATGGTTTTTCCAGTGGTCATGTATGGATGTGAGAGTTGGACTGTGAAGAAAGCTGAGCATCGAAGAATTGGTGCTTTTGAACTATGGTGTTGGAGAAGACTCTTGAGAGTCCCTTGGACTGCAAGGAGATCCAACCAGTCCATTCTGAAGGAGATCAGCCCTGGAATTTCTTTGGAGGCAATGATGCCGAAGTTGAAACTCCAGTACTTTGGCCACCTCATGCGAAGAGTTGACTCATTGGAAAAGAGTCTGATGCTGGGAGAGATTGGGGGCAGGAGGAGAAGGGGACGACAGAGGATGAGATGGCTGGATGGCATCACTGACTCGATGGACGTGAGTATGAGTGAACTTCTGGAGTTGGTGATGGACAGGGAGGCCTGGCATGCTGCAATTCATGGGGTCGAAAAGAGTCAGACACGACTGAGCGAGTGAACTGAACTGAACTGAACTGACTGAATGGAAACACAGAACTAGGGAACAGACATATGGACACATGAGGGGAGGCGGGAGATGGGATTTGTGGAGGAAAAAAACGTGAAAACTTATGTTACCAAATGTAAAATAACCAATGGAAACTTGCTGTATGACTCAGGGAACTCAAAAACCAGGTCTCTGTATCAACTTAGAGGGGTGGGATGGGGAGATGGTGGGAGGGAGTTTCAAGAGCTGGGGACATATGTATACCTATGGCTAATTAATGTTGATGTTTGACAGAAACCAACACAATTCTATAAAGCAATTATCCTTCCATTTAAAAAATACATGAAAAAAAAAGTATAATTGAAAAAGTCACATGTACCCCAATGTTCACTACAACAGTATTTACAATAGCTAAAACATGGAAGCAACCTAAGATGTTCATCAATAGATGAATGGATAAAGAAATTGTGGTACATATATACAATGGAATATTGCTCAGCCTTAAAAAGGAACACATTTGACTCAGTTCTAATAAGATGGATGAACCTAGAGCCTATTATACAGAGTAAAGTAAGTCAGAAAGAGAAAGATAAATATTGTATATTAACACATACATGTGGAATCAAGAAAAATGGTAGTGATGAACCTATCTGCAGGACAGTAATGGAGATGCAGATATAGAGAACAGACTTGTGGACACAGTGGGGGAAGAAGAGGGTGGGACGAATTGAGAGAGTAGCATTGAAACCTATACATTACCATATGTAAAATTTGATATCCAGTGACAATTTGCTCTATGATATAGAGAACTATATGTTATAAGTTGGCTTGAAATTCAATGTTCAGAAAACTAAGATCATGGCATTGGGTCCCATTACTTCATGGCAAATAGATATGGAAACAATGACAGACTTTATTTTGGGGGGCTCCAAAATCACTGCAGATGGTGACTGCAGCCATGAAATTAAAAGATGCTTGCTCCTTGGAAGACAAATTATGACCAACATAGACAGCATATTAAAAAGCAGAGACATTACTTGGCCAACAAACGTCCATCTAGTCAGAGCTATTGTTTTCCCAGTAGTCATGTATGGATGTGAAAGTTGGACTGTGAAGAAGGCCGAGCCCCAAAGAATTGATGCTTTTGAACTGCGGTATTGGAAAAGACACTTGAGAATTCCTTGAACTGCAAGATCAAACCAGTCAATTCTAAAGGAAATCAATCCTGAATATTCTTTGGAAGGACTGATGCTGGGGCTGAAACTCCAATACATTGGCCACTTGATGCAAAGAACTGCCTCAGTGGAAAAAACCCTGATGCTGGGAAAGATTAAAGGCAGGAGGATAAGGGAATGACAGAGGATAAGATATTTGTTTGGCATCACGGACTAAATAGACATAAGTTTAAATAAGCTCCTGGAGTTGGTGATGGGCAGGAAAGCCTGGCATGCTACAGTCCATGGGGTTGCAAAGAGTCAGACACAATTGAGCGACTGAACTGAACTGATAGAGAACTCACATCTGGTGCTCTGTGACAACCTGGAGGGGTGGGATAGGGTGGGAGATGGGAGGGAGGCTCAAGAGGGAGGGGACATATATATACGTAATGCAGATTCATGTTGATGTATGATAAAAGCCACCACAATATTGTAAAGCAATTATCCTCCAATGAAAAATAAATACATTATATATATATATATATATATATATATATATATATATATATATATATATATATATAAACCAAATCCAAAGAAACAATTTCAGCCTCCAAATACTATCATTAAACAAGAGTATTTGCAGCACATGATTTTTAGTGATCACATCAACTAAATATTATGCATCTTTTCAGTAAATCCAAGAGCATAGTTTAGGCATCCTAGCTTTTCCCCAGAATTGTAATTACTTGGTTAAGAAAATAGAACACACAGGGGATGGTGTAATAGCACAAAGGAATTTCTCCTCAATAAATTGTGCTAGGAAAACTAGTTAGGAAAATCTTTTAGGAAAGAAGTGCTATCTCACTCCAAATACAAAGCTCAACTCAAAATGGATTAGACTTAACTGTAAGACTTGAAACCACAAAACTAGAAACTTATGTTAGAAAAAAAAAAATTGTAGGAAAAAAGTTCTTGACATAGGTCCAGGTAATGATATTTTTAATATGTCCCCAAAAGCACAGGCAATAGAAACAAAAATAAACAAATGGGATTGTATTTGTTTTAAATCTTCCACACATCAGTAGAGCAAAGAGATAATCTACAAAATGGGAGAAAATAATTGAAAACCATATGTCTGATAATAGGTTAATATCTAAAATATACAAAGAACTAAAACAACTCAACAGCAACTCTCCCTAAATGGGCAAAGGACCTGAATAAACAAGACATAAAAATGGCCAACAGATACAAGAAAAAGTGCTCAACATCGCTAATGATCATGGAGATGAAAATCAAAACTCCAATGAGATATCATCTCACACCCATTAGAAAAGCTATTATCAAAAAGGCAAAAGATAATAAACATTGGCAAGGATGTGGAGAGAAGAGGACCTTTGTATTTTGTTGGTGGGAACATAAATTTTCAGAGGCATTATAGAAAACAGTATGGAGATTCCTCAAAAATTAGAAAATAGAACTAGAATGTGATCCAGCAATCTCATTGCTAAGTGTATACCCAAAGAAAATGAGCTCAGCATCTGGAGGAAATATCTACACTTCTACAGGCATTGCAACATTATTCACAATCTCCAACACATAGAACCATTCAAGTGTACATTGTCTTTATTAATATATAAAGTGTATGTTATATATATATGGAGAAGGAAATGGAAACCCACTCCAGTATTCTTGCTTGGGAATTCCATCGTACAGAGGAGCCTGATGATCTATAGTCCATGGGGTCACAAAGAATCAGAAATGACTGAGTGACTGAACATATATACTTTCGTATATGCTATTTGGCCTTGAGAAAGAACAAAACCTTGCCAATTGTGACAATCTGAATTATGGATGGATCTGGAGGACATTATGCTATGCAAGATAATCCAGACAAAACCAAGTACTGTGTGATCTCAGTTATAAGTGGAATCTAAAAATAAAATGTTTAACTCAGAAGCAGAGAATAGAACAGAGAATAGAACCTTCTCCAAGGGTTGGAGAAGGTGGGGGAAATGAGGAGATGATCAAAATGTACAAAGTTGCAGTTAGGTAAGCAAATAACTTTAGACATCTAATGCACTAGCATGATAACTACAATTACTACTGCACTGAACACTGAAAATATGCTAAGAGAAGAGATTTCAGGTGCTCTCATCACACACAAAAATGGTAAATATTAATATATGAGGAAATATGTTACTAGCTTGACTATAATAATCATTTCACTATATATATCAAATCATCCTGTTGAAAAGTTTAAATATGTATGTATTATTTTAAAATATATAAAGAAAGATTTCAAAATGTGTAATAGGGAAACAGACTCACAAATATAAAAAACAAACTACTGGTTACCACTGGGGAGAGGGAGGCTGGGGGGGGGGGGGGGGGAGTATAGTATAGAGGTAGGGGATTAACAGGTACAAATCACTATGTGTAAAAGCTAAGCAACAAGGATATATTGTACAGTACCTGGAATTATAGCCATCAATATTATTTTGTAATAACTTAGAGTACAATCTATAAAAATATTGAATCATTATGCTGTACATCTGAAACTAATATAATATTGTAAATCAGCTATACTTCAATAAAAAAATACAGAAAAATAAATAGGAAGATGTAAAAAGTTTAAAAAGAAGGAATTTCTCTATGTTAAGACCTATTGTGAAGATAACGGTTCTACTTTGTTCTGTCTCTAGGAAACGTGGTTCAAAAGGCTAAGAGTTGTTTCATCACATAAGTAGCTACCTCCTCTGTATACCCATGTGACCATACATGCTAGGCATCACCCTCATGCATGCTCAGTCGCTGTCATGTCCCACCCTCTGGGACCTCATGGACTGTAGCCCACAAGGCTTCTCTGTCCATGAGGTTTCCAGGCAAGAACACTAGAGGAGGTTGCCATTTCCTCCTCCAGGGGAATTTCCCAACCAGGGATCAAACGTGCATCTCTCATGTTTCCTGCATTGGCAGGCAAATTCTTTACCACTGAGCCACCTGAGAAGCCCATCACCCTCATAGCACCCTACATATTTTCCTTTTGTTACTTTTTCCAAGTATAATCAAATATTTGTTTCTTAGTGTTTGGATTGCCCAGGTGGTGCTAGTGTTAAGAACCTGCCTGCCATTGCAGGAGACATAAGACTCAGGTTCGATCCCTGAGTCAGAAAGTTCCCCTGGAGGAGGGCATGGCAACCCACCACAGTGTTCTTGTCTGGAAAATCCTATAGAGAGAGGAGCCTGGTGGGTTATAGTCCATAGGGATGCAAAGAGTCTGACATGACTGAAGTGACTTAATGTGCATACACCGTAATAGATTTTAAATGTCATGAAGTCAGTAAATGTGTTTCATTTACAATTGTATTCCTACTGCCTAACATAATTATGAATCCTAATACATGCTCAATAAATTCATGGGTGGAGAGGGTGAACTTGAGTGAAGGGGAAAAAAAGCAAACAAGAAAGGAAAGATAAAAATAAGACAGGAAGATGGAGGAAAATAGATGGTTATAAAAGTTAATTTAGATGGTGCTGTCAACATGACTTATGGATGAATAGACTGATAATAATCAACCATTCTAACTTACAAGAAAAGCAATTTACATGGCTGTGCATGGCATCTATAGGACCACTGTACTTGACTCTAATATGTAAAGTGGATGTCTGGACTATAACTTGTTTGTAGGAATCTGAAACAGTCTTGGTTACCTTATACTGTAAATCGCTGTTTCTAAATGAATCCTGATCTTATTCATGAAAGCATCTTATCCAGAAGTCCTTAAAGTATACACATCATATGCATTCAGGAGTGCTACTCAGAAACCTCGGAGTTCTTGATTCTTTTCTCATTTTGCCACACATTTCCAATTCATTACCAGGTTCTGTCAATGTTGCTTCTTTGATATCTTTTGAATCTATTTTCCCCTTAGTCTCCACTGTCACAAGTCTACCCTAAGTTTCTCTCCTTTGGTCAACTGATATTACTTCCTATCTAGCCTCCCTGTTACTAGTCCAGGTCCTTCCATTAACTTTCTCTGCTGAAACTAGAATCTTTCAAAACACAAAGATGGGTATGTAAACTGCGTGCCTAAAAGTCTCTAGTGGCTCAAGACTCTTAAAACCTAAATTACTGCCTAATTCTTAGATAAAATGTCCTACAAGATAGAATTATACACTCACTCATATGGCTATCTGATTAATATATATATTTGCCAATTAGAAGATAAAGTTCATGAGAACCATGTCTGTTTTTCTTCAGCACTGTATCAATATTCCCTAATATAATAAGTGGTACATAACTGATAAAAAATAAATAATCTTTGTTAGAGGTAAAAATAAGTGTGATCAAAGAGATATAAAATTTTTAACGTTCTCATAAAATATGAATTTTTTAGCTTTTTTTAGAATTTATTTTAATTGGAGGATAATTACTTTACAATATTGTGATTGTTTTTGCCACACAATCAGTATGAATCTTATTTGTAGCCTAAAGTTGAAGACTTGGATTTAACATTTTAGTGAACTTCTTTTACAATTAGAAAAAAAGTAACATCATTATTGTTTTGGGGGACAGTTTCTTTCTATAAAAAATTACTGAAATATTTAGAGTTACTATACTATAACCTTGTGATGAAGCCAAATTAATATGCTCTACATCTGGATCTCATCATCAATTACCTTTTTATTTGAATAAGGAATTGTCTCCATGAAGCCAAGGTTTTATTGTGTCCACATATTTGCATATTTGCCCATGGGAAAATGGTTTAAGTATCTATTCAAAGGATATGAAAGATTTAGGTGATATTATAGGCTATGTTGCGAAATTGAGTCACTGATCTGTTTTGATAGAAAATGTCCTCAGAGACTGCTTTTTACATTTAAAAGCATTAGGTCAGTCTTAGCAGCAACAAAGCACCTGAATTGGTGTTATTTAAAAATAGTGATCTCTCACCAGCTCCTCCTGGCTAAAAGAAAAACAAAAAAAATAGTTTTCTTTATTTATTTCACATACTGTATTTTGTTCACATTCTTAAATGGTGGGAACCATCAAAGTTGGTTCAGGATTATAGGAAGAAGGTATGGTTACTATTAGCACTGGAAGCTTATAGCCTGTGGATAAGCCAAAAGAGAATGGCTTCCCAGGTGGCTCAGATGGTAGAGAATCCACCTACCAATGCAGCAGATCTAGGTTTGATCCCTGGGTCAGGAACCTCCCCCGGAGAAAGAAATAGCAACCTATTTCAGTATTCTTGCATGCAGAATCCCATGAAAAGAGGAGCCTGGCAAGGTAGATGCTATGGGATTGCAAAGAGTCAGAAATGACATTGCAAGAAAACAACAAAGCAAAAGAGAGTCAGTGCAATTTAAATTGCAAAGTAGGGCAAGCAATAAATTTGAAATATTAGATATGGTAGACAAACTGTCTGGAGAACTATGGATGGAAGTTTGTCACATTACACAAGAGGCAGTGACCAAAACCATCCCAAGGAAAAAGAAATGCAAGAAGGCAACGTGGTTGTCTGAGGAAGGTTTACAAATAGCTAACGAAAGAAGACAAGTGAAAGGCAAGGGAGAAAGGGAAAGATATACCCAACTGAATGCAGAGTTCCAGAGACAGCAAGAAAAGAAAGTCTTCTTAAGTAAACAATGCAACGGTATGGAGGAAAACAATAGAATAGGAAAGACTAGAGATTACCTCAAGAAAATTGGAGATATCAAGGGAACGTTTCGTGCAAGGATAGGCACAATAAAGGACAGAAATGGTAAAGACCTAACAGAAGCAGAAGATATTAAGAAGAGGTTCTAAGAGTACACAGAACTACACAAAAGAGGTCTTAAAGACCCAGGTAAATATGATGGTATGGTCACTCACCTAGAGCCTGACATCCTGGAGTGTGAAGTCAAGTGGTCATTAAGAAGCATTACTATGAACAAAGCTAGTATAAGTGATCAAATTCCAGGTGAGCTATTTCAAATCCCAAAACAGACGCTGTTAAAGTGTTGTACTCAATATGCCAGAAAATTTGGAAAGCTCAGCAGAGGCCACAGGACTGGAAAAAGTCAGTTTTTATTCCAATCCCTTAAAAAGTCAAGGCCAAAGTATTTTCAAACTACTGCACAATTACATACATTTCACATGCTAGGAAAAACAATAATGCTCAAAATCCTTGAAGCTAGGCTTCAACAGTATGTGGACTGAGAAATTTCAGATGTACAAGCTGGATTTAGAAAAGGCAGAGGAACCAGAGATCAAATTGCCAACATCCATTGGATCACAGAAAAAACAAGAGAACTCCAGAAAAACATCTACCTCTGCTTCACTGACTATGCTAAAGCCTTTGACTCTGTGGATTACAACAAACTGTGGAAAATTCTTAAAGAGATGGGAATACCAGACCACCTGACCTGCTTCCTGTGAAACTTGTATGCAAGTCAATTTCAGCTCCTTCAGCATTACTGGTTAAGGTGTAGACTTCAACAGTTAGACTCTGACATGGAACAACAGAAAGGTTCCAAACTGGGAAAGTACATCAAGGCTGTATATTGCCACCCTACCTATTTAACTTATATGCAGAGTACATCATGAGAAATGTCAGGCTAGATGAAGCACAAGTTGGAATCAAGATTGCTGGGAAAAATATCAATAACTTCAGATATGCTGATGATTCTGCCACAGCCAATTTCTCCTATCAAGAAGATTCCACAACCCTCTTATCCTTACCCATCAGAGGGCAGACTGAATGGAAACCACGACTATAGAAAACTAGCCAAATGGATCACTTGGACACAGCCTTGTATAACTCAATGAAACTATGAGCCATGTTGTGTCGGCCCATCCAAGATGGACTGGTCATGGTACAGAGTTCTGACAAAACATGGTCTACTGGAGAAGGGAGTGGCAAACCTCTTCAGTATTCTTGCCTTGAGAACCTCATGAACAGTATGAAAAGGCAAAAAGATAGACACTGAAAGATGAACTTCCCAGATCAGTAGGTATCCAATATGCTACTGGAGAAGAGTGAAGAAATAGCTCAAGAAAGAATGAAGAGACAAAGTAAAAACAACACCCAGTTTTGGATGTGACTGGTGATGGAAGTAAAGTCTAATGCTGTAAAGAACAATATTGCATAGGAACCTGGAATGTTAGACCCATGAATCAAGATAAATTGGGAGTCATCAAACAGGAGATAGTAAGAGTGAACATTGACATTTTAAGAATCAGTGAAATAAAATCGACTGGAATGGGTGAATTCAATTCAGAAGACCATTATATCTGCTACTGTGGGCAAGAATCCCTTAGAATAGAGAAGCCTTCATAGTCAACAAGAGTCCAAAATGCTGTACTTGGGTGCAATATCAAAAATGGCAGAATGATCTCAGTTCGTTCCCAAGGCAAACCATTCAATATCACAGTAATCCAAGTCTACACCTCAACCAGTAATGCTGAAGGAGCTGAAATTGAATGGTTCTATGAAGACCTATAAGACCTTCCAGAACTAACACCAAAAAATTTTCCTTTTCATCATAGGGGACAGGAATGCATAAGGGAAAAGTCAAAGATACATGGAATAACAGGCAAGTTTGGCCTTGGAGTACAAAATGAAGCAGGACAAAGGCTAATAGAGTTTTGCCAAAAGAATGCACTGGTCACAGCAACTACCTCTTCCAACAACTCAAGAGATGAAGCTATACATGGATCTTACCAGAGGATCAATACAGAAATTAGATTGATTAAATTATTTGGAACCAAGGTGGAGAAGCTTTCTACCATCAGCAAAAAAAAAAAAAAAAAAAGACCAGGAGCTGATTGTGGCTCAGATCATGAACTCTTAATTGTAAATTTCAGACTTAAATTGAAGAAAGTAGGAAAATCACTAGACCAGTCAGGTATGACCTAAATCAAGTCACTTATGATTATACAGTGGAAGTGAGAAATAGATTCAAAGGATTAGAGCTGCTAGACAGAGTGCCTGAAGAACTATGGATGGGGATTTGTAACATTGTACAGGAGGCAGTGACGAAGACCATCTCCAAGAAGAGGTAATGCAAAAAGGCAAGATGATTGTCTGAGAAGGCCTTCCAGATAGCTGAGAAAAGAAGAGAATTGAAAGGCAAAAGAGAAAAGGAAAGATATGTCCAACTGAATGCAGAGTTCCAAAGAATAGCAAGGAGAGATAAGAAAGCCTTCCTAAGTGATCACTGCAAAGAAATAGAGGAAATCAATAGAATGGGAAAGAATAAAGATCTCTTCAAGAAAATCAGAGCTACCAAGAGAATATTTCATGCACAGATGGGCAAAATAAAGGACAGAAACAGTATGGACCTAAAAGAAGCAGGAGATATTAAGAAGAGGAGGCAAGAATACACAGAAGAACTATATGAAAAAGATGATAATGACCCTGATAACCACAATGATGTGATTAAACACATAGACCCAGATATCCTGGAGTGAGAAGTCAATTGAGCCTGAGTCAAGTGAGCATCACTACAAACAAAGCTAGTGGAGGTGATGGAATTCCAGCTGAGCTGTCTCAAATCCTAAAAGATGATGCTAGGAATGTGCTAAACTCAGTATGCCAGCAAATTTGGAAAATGAAGAAGTGGCCACAGGACTGGAAAATGTCCGTTTTCATTCCAGTCCCAAAGAAAGGCAATGCCAAAGAATGTTCAAACAACCACACAATTGCACTTGTCTCACGCACAAGCAAAGCAATGCTCAAAAATCTCCTAGCTAGGCTTCAACAGTATGCGAACTGATAACTTCCAGATGTTCAAGCTGGATTTACAAAAGGCAGGGGAACCAGATATCAATTTGCCAACATCTGGTGGATCATAGAAAAAGCAAGAGAATCCCAGACAATATCTACTTGTGTTCATTGACTATACTAAGTCTTTAACTGTGTGGAACACAACAAACTGTGGAAAATTCTTAAAGAAATGGGAATAGCAGACCACTTTACTTGCCTCCTGAAAAATCTGTATGCTCATCAAGAAGCGACAGTTAGTATCTGACATGGAAGAACAGACTGGTTCCAAATTAAGAAAGGAGTATGTTAAGGCTGTATATTGTCATCCTGCTTATTTAACTTATATGCAGAGTAAATCATGCAAAATTCCATACTGGATGAAGCACAAGCTGGAATCAAGATTTCAGGGAGAAATATCAAATTCAGATATGCAGATGACACCACCCTTACGGCAGAAAGCAAAGAGGAACTGAAGAACCTCATGATGAAAGTGAAAGAGGAGAGTGAAAAAAAAAAACGGCTTAAAACTCAACATTCAAAAAACTAAGATCATAGCATCTGGTCCCATCACTTCATGGCAAATAGGTGGGGAAATAATGGAAAAAGTGACAGATTTTATTTTCTTGGGCTCAAAATCATGGCAGATGGTGACTGCAGCCATGAATTTAAAAGACACTTGCTCCTTGGAAGAAAAACCTATGACAAACAGAGACAAATTTACTAAAAAGCAGAGATTTTACTGAAAAAGTCCATCTAGTTAAAGCTATGGTTTTTAGAGTAGTCATGTATGTATATGAGAGTTGGACCATAAAGAAAGTTATGGCCAAAGAACTGATGCTTTTGAACTGTGATATTAGAGAAGACTCTTGAGAGTCCCTTGGACTGCAAGGAGATCAAACCAATCAATTGTAAAAGAAATCAGTCCTGAATATTCATTGGAAGTACCAAGACTGAAGATGACGTGCCAAGATTTTGGCCACCAGATGCAAAAAAACTGACTCATTGGAAAAGATCTTGATGCTAGGAAAGATTGAAGGCAGGAGGAGAAGCAGATTACAGAGGATGAGATCACTGGATGGTGCCGCCAATGAGATGGACATGAGTTTGAGCAAATTCCAGGAGATGGTAAAGGCCAGGGAAGCTTGGCATGCTGCATTCCATGGGGATGCAATATGTTAGACATGATTCAGTAACTGAATTGCTGCAGATGGCACCACCCTATGGCAGAAAGCAAAGAGGAATTGAAGAGCACTTAATGAAGGTGAAAGAAGAGAGTGAAAAACCTGGCTTAAAACTCAACATTTAAAAATCTAAGAACATGGCATCTTGTCCAATCAATAAATGGCAAATAAATGGGGAAACAATGTCAACAGTGACAGACTATTTTCTTGGGCTCAAAAATCACTATGGACTGTAACTGCAGACATAAAATTAAAAGACACATTCTACTTGGAAGAATAAAAATGGGAAACCTATAGAGTATATTAAAAAGCAGAGATATTACTTTACCTACAAAGGTCTGTATAGTCAAAGCAATGGTTTTTCCAGTAGTCTTGAATGGATGGGAGAGCTGGAAAATAAAAAAGGCTGAGTGCCGAAGAACTGATGCCTTTGAACTGTGGTGCTGGAAAAACTCTTCAGAGTCCCTTGGACATCAAGGAGATCAAATCAATCAATCCTAAAGAAAATCAACCCTGAATATTCATTGGAAGTATGGGTACTGAAGATGAAGCTCCAATAATTTGGCCAGCTGAGATGAAGAGTCGACTCATTGGAAAGACCTTCATGTTGAGAAAGGTGGAAGGCAGGAGGAGGAGGGAACAAGAGAGGGTGTAAACTTTGGGTGGCTTTAGCAACTCAAAGGACATGAGTTTAAGCAAATTCCAGGAGATGGTGAAGGCCAGGGAAGCCCGATATGATGTAGTCCCTGGGGTTGCAAACAGTTGGAAATGACTGAGCCACTGAACAATAACAAAAATCTAGTGAAAAGCAGTTTAACTGAAAACAATATGAGAAGCTTGGTTATACTGGTTATGAGAATTCAAAACTGTGCTAAATAACTTGCATTTACATAATATTTTTATATGAAAGAGCCCTGCTGCTGCTCCTGCTGCTAAGTCGCTTCAGTTATGTCCGACTCTGTGCGACCCCATAGACAGCAGCCCACCAGGCTCCCCCGTCCCTGGGATTCTCCAGGCAAGAACACTGGAGTGGATTGCCATTTCTTTCTCCAATGCATGAAAGTGAAAAGTGAAAAGTGAAAGTGAAGTCGCTCAGTCCTGTCCGACCCTCAGAGACCCCATGGAATGCAGCCTTCCAGGCTCCTCCATCCATGGGATTTTCCAGGCAAGATTACTGGAGTGGGGTGTCATTGCCTTCTCCATAAAACAGCCCTACCACACCTCTTTCCCTACTTACCTATATCTGATAAGAAAGCCCAGGTATTCTCTTTTATGGGCCAAAAGGAAGTTCAGACCATCCAAGCCTTGACCTATGTGTGGAACTCTCCAGCTTTATCCCCTTTAACCACCATAAAAGCCAAAGTCAGTCTCCTTCCTCTGCTCTCTTAAGCCATTCTTGAACCTGATTAAGAGCTTGTTCTGCTCTCCCCAGAAAAACTCATTCTATGAGTAATGAATTTTTTCATACACTCTGCGTATTTGTGTCATCAGTCTCGATGTACAAACCAAATTTTGGTTTAAGGATTTATCCTGTCTCTGTGGCATGATGGCAGCAATTCTCCAAGTACCCTTCTGTGCTCACCTGGATCCCAAGACCTTGCACAATCTGCTGTCACTCCATGAAAAGCACTGGAAGAATAGTCATTTGCGCAGGGATCAAACACACAGTGATGGTCACCTCTGTAGAGAACAAGGTCCCAGATGTTGATAATTAAAATATCAACAAGCTGTTAAAAAATGTGTGTGTGTCTGTTTTTTGATGAATGGGCGCGAAGGGAGTCAGCTGTGTGAGAAGGGAGAGAAGTGGAATCCTTTCAGTTTGGGGCCCAGACCAGCCAGTCCATAGTTAGCTGCTGCTGCTAAGTCGTTTCAGTCGTGTCCGACTCTGTGCGACCCCAGAGACGGCAGCCCACCAGGCTCCCCCATCCCTGGGATTCTCCAGGCAAGAACACTGGAGTGGGTTGCCATTTCCTTCTCCAATGCATGAAAGTGACAGTGAAGTTGCTCAGTCGTGTCAGACTCCTAGTGACCCCATGGACTACAGCCTACCAGGCTCCTCTGTCCATGGGATTTGCCAGGCAAGAGTACTGGAGTGGGTTGCCATTGCCTTCTCTGCCATAGTTAGCTAGACACTGGGAAAGAGGACAGGATGAAGACTGAGCACTGAAGACTGACTATCTCTGAGCACTGGAGACTTCTTCCTGAACACTTTATCCCACTGGTGAGGAGGAAAAAGACTTGGTATTTCTGTGTGTCTGGGAGGTCCCAGCTGGGGAGAGGAGTGATATAGGGGTGGTGGCTGTGTGTAATAGTCAGATGCCACTTTTGATGTTTGACAATTGAGTTTTTAAGCCTCATCAGTTTCTGTTCTTTTCTGGCCCAAATTTGGGCAAGCTGATAAAAAAATTCCAGGGACTAAGTGGACATAAAATAGAAACAGATATACCTAACCTTAAATTGGAATTATTTCCATGCCTACATTTCCCATAGCCAAAACATCCATGACCCCAAAATATCCTCTAGTGCATGTGGATCATCTGACCCAATGAGTAGTAAAATTAAGTCTTCGGCCCCTGTAATCACCTTTAAAAATATGAGATTCTGTGGACATTTCCCCTTAGATGAGTAACACTTTCCCCCTCAGTTGTTTTTCTTTCATTAATTATTTAATTGGAGGCTAATTACTTTACAATATTGTGGTGATTTTTGCCATACATCGACATGAATCAGCCACAGGTGTACATGTGTCCCCTAATTGTGAAACACCCTCCCACCTCCCTCCCCATGCCATTCCTCTAGGTTGTCTCAGAGCACCAGCTTTGACTACCAAACTTTCACTGGCCATCTATTTTACATATGGCAATATACAAGTTTCAGTGCTATTCTTTCAAACCTTCACTCCGTCACCTTCTCCCACATAGTCCAAATGTCTGTTCTTTACATCTGTGTCTCTTTTGCTGTCTTGCATATAGGGTTGTCATTACCATCTTTCTAAATTCCATACATATGCGTTAATATATTGTATTAGTGTTTCTCTCTCTGTCTTACTTCACTCTGTATAAGAGGCCCCAGTTTCGTTCATCTCATTAGAACTGACTCAAATGCATTCTTTTTTATAGCTGAGTAATATTCCATTGTGTATATGTACCACAACTTCCTTATCCATTTTTCTGCTGATGGACATCTAGGTTCCATCCAGGTCCTAGCTATTGTAAACAGTGCTGCAATGAACATTGGGGAACATGCGTTCCTTTCTATTTTGGTTTCCTCAGAGTTTATACCCAGCAGTGGGATTTCTGTGTCATATGGCAGGTTTTTCCCATTTTTAAGGAATCTCCACACTGTTCTCCATAGTGACTGTACTAGTTTGCATTCCCACCAACAGAATAAGAAAGTTCCCTTTTCTCAACTCCCACTCCAGCATTTATTATCTCTGGATCTTTTAATGGCAATCATTCTAACAAGCGTGGGATGGTACCTCATTGTGGTATTGATTTGCATTTATCTGATAATGAGTAATGTTGATCGTCTTTCCATGGGTTTGTTAGTCATCTGTATATCTTCTTTGAAGAAATGTCTGTTTAGTTCTTTGGCCCACTTTTTGATTGGGTCATTTATGTTTTTGGTGTTGAGTGCAGTGAAAGTGAAAGTGAAGTTGCTCAGTCGTGTCCGACTCTTTGTGACCCCGTGGACTGTAGCCCACCAGGCTCCTCCATCCATGGGGTTCTCCAGGCAAGAATACTGGAGTGGGTTGCCATTTCCTTCTCCAGGGGATCTTCCCAACCCAGGAATTGAACCTATGTCTCCTGGATTGCAGGCAGATGCTTTAACCTCTGCTGCTTGTATATTTTGTAGATTAAAGATCTGTCCGTTGTTTCCTTTGATATTATTTTCTCCCATTTTGAGATCTGACTTTTCACCTTGCTTATAGTTTCCTTCTTTGTGCAAAAGTTTTTAATTTTACTTAGGTCCCATTTGTTTATTTTTGTTTTCCTTTCCATTACTCTGGCAGGTGTGTCATAGAAAATCTTGCTTTGATTATGTCAGAGAGAGTTTTGCCTATGATTTCCTGTAAGAGTTTTAAAGTTTCTGGTATTATATTTAGATCTTTAATCCATTTTGAGTTTCTTTTTGTGTATGGTGTTAGAAAGTGTTCTAGTTTCATTCTTTTGCAGCTGGTTGACCAGTTTTTCCAGCACCACTTGTTAAAAACATTGTCTTTTCCCTATTGCATATTTTGCATCCTCTGTGAAAGATAAGGTGTCCATAGGTGAGTGAATTTATCTCTGGGTTTCTTATTTTGTTCCATTGATCTATATTTCTGTATTTCTTATAGTACCATACTATCTTGATGACTGTAGCTTTGTAGTATAGTCTGAAATGAGGCAACTTGATTCCTCCAGTTCCAGTCTTCTTTCTCAAGATTTTTTTGACTATTTGAGGTTTTCTGTGTTTCCATACAAATTGTGAAATTATTTGTTCCAGTTCTGTGAAAACTATAGTTGGTAGCTTGATAGGGATTGCATTGAATCTATTAATTGCTTTGGGTACTATATTCATTTTCACTATATTGATTTTTCCCATCCACGATAATAGGATATTTCTCCATCTATTTGTGTCATCTTTGATTCCTTTCATCAGTGTTTTATATTTTCTCTATATAGGTCTTTTGTTACTTTAAGTAAATTTATTCCGAAGTATTTTATTCTTTTCAGTGCAATGGTGAATGCGTTTTGGAAAGACTCGTTCTATATGAAAGTACGGTCTTCACAGATCGAAACCCATTATACGAGACCAATTTAGAGAAGGTGTGATTATCTCCACTTTGCTGCACTTAACAGACACATTTTACTTGATCTTAAAACTGGAAAACAAGAACAGTGTCTCAGTGTGAACGTGTACCCTTGGTGTCATGGCCCACTCACTAGGGCTCCATATATATTACTGAAAATACTACTTCCACTGAATAACTGGTAAATACTCTGTAGTAATAGCAAAGCATTTGTCTAACATGATCTTTCCAGTGCCTATTTCAGAAAGCAAAGAGAAACTAAAAGCCTCTTGGTGAAAGTGAAAGAGGAGAGTGAAAAAGCTGGCTTAAAATTCAACATTCAAAAAACTAGGATCATGGCACCCAGTCCCATCATTTCATGGCAAATAGATGGGGGAAAAAAGGAAACAGTATTAGACTTTATTATCTTGGACTCCAAAATCAATGAAGATGATGACTGCAGCCATGAAATTAAAAGATGCTTGCTCCTTGGAAGAAAAGCTATGACCAACCTAGAGAAGATATTAAAAAGCGCAGACATTACTCTGCTGACAAATGTCTGTCTAGTAAAGCTATGGTTTTTCCAGTAGACATATGGATGTGATAGTTGGACCATAAGGGAAGTTGAGCAGTGAAGAATTGATGCCATTAAACTGTGGTGCTGCAGAAGACTCTTGAGAGTCCCCTAGAGATCAAACCAGTCAATCCTAAAGGAAAGTAACCCTGAATATTCATTGGAAGTATTGATGCTGAAGCTGAACCTCCAATACTTTGGCCATTAGAGGTGAAAAACTGACTCATTGGAAAAGACCCTCGTGCTAAGAAAGATGGAAGGCAGGAGGAGAAAGAGATGACAGAGGATTAGATGGTTGGATGGCATCATCGAATCAAAGGTCATGAGGTTGAGCAAATTCCAGGAGATGGTGAAGAAGAGGGAAGCCTGATATGCTGCAGTCCATGGGTTCACAAAGAGTTGGATATGACTGAGCGATCAAACAACAAGAAATGTAGTGAAGAGAACTTTAACTAAAAATTCTGTGGGCCTAAATGAAGTTCAGACCATCCAAGACCTGACCTATTTGTGGAACTCTCCAGCTTTATCCTCTTTAACCACCATGAAAGCCAAGCCAGTCTTCTTTCTCTGCTCTCTTAAAACATTCTTGAACCTGTTTGAGAGCTTGTTCTGCTCTCCCCAGAAAAACTCATTATATGATTAATGAATTTTTTCATACTCTCTGGGTGTATGTGTCATCAGTCTCGACTCCAAACCACATTTTGGTTGAAGGATCTATTCTGTCTCTGTGGAGTGATGGCAGCAATTGGTCCCAAGAGCAGAAGACTGAGATGCTGTTTCTTACCGGCAGGTGTCTTTTCTCTCTACTTTCACTTTTGAAATGGCTCTGCCGTATGCTGGTGAACAGGTAATTTGAACTACTGCTGTCTGGCTAGCTTGTTCTTTGACTTTGTTTCTTTGTGCTATATTTGTGAACACCTGCTGAATCTTTGACCACCATAAATCAGTTTAGCCAGTTGGCATGTAGGGAAATGATTATTGGATTGGGACCCTCCTTACAGCAGTTCTGAATTGTGTATCTCAACCTGGACTTATGTGTGAGTCTCAGGTAGAATTTGAGTATCAATTCCAAAATAACTCCTGACTAATACTAACCTCAGAAAAATGATGCTTACCTTGGGAACACTGGATATATCTCAATCATATGTTGCCCTCTTTCTATATGGAACTCAGGAGAAAAGCTGATAGTCTGTTCAATATAC
Organism: Capra hircus; assembly: GCF_001704415.2. Classification (NCBI taxonomy): domain Eukaryota; kingdom Metazoa; phylum Chordata; class Mammalia; order Artiodactyla; family Bovidae; genus Capra; species Capra hircus. Next base: position 6,026,407 of record NW_017189517.1, read on the forward strand.
AGGATGGTCACTCATATGGAGGAAGAGTAGTTACTATGTGGGATGCTGAAGTCATACTTCTAAAAGTAAATGACTCATTGTGTGTTTGTGTCTGTGTGTATGTGGTCAGTCATGTCTGACTCTTTTGTCACACCATGGACAGTAGTCAATCCAGCTCTTGTCCATCGTATTTCCCAGGCAAGAATACTGGAGGGGGTTGCCATTTCCTCCTCTAGGGGATCCAACCTGCATCTCCTGCATTGGCAGATGGGTTCACTAGTACCTTACAAAATGCTCTGTCTGCTGTCACCTAGGCCTCAAAAATAGAAATGATCTTGATCCTCTGGGCTCTAGAGAGAAACATCTGTGTACTTCATGATGAAGCCAAGAGATTAATTCAACCATTGCCATGGGGAAGTCCACAACACTGATAATACTAACTTGATTTGAGGTCCTCTGGAAAAACAAACTTATAAAAACTTTTAATTATAAGATCAATAACATCTTAGGATCTAATGTAAAAAACAAGACAAAACTCCAAATTGTCAATGTCCTCAGAAATGAGAAATCTAAAAAACTTGTCACAGCAAAGAGGAACCTAAGAAGGCATAGTATAGATCGACTGAATTTAGTGTAGTATCCTGGATGGGATACTGGGGCAGCAAAAGGACATTAGGCAAAAACCAAGGAAAGTTGATAAAGTCCAAACTTTGGTTAACAAAACTGTCGCTGCGTTGGTTCACTAAGTTGAATCAATGTTCCATGCTAATGTAAAATGTTAATAAGAGTAATTAGTTGTGGAGTATACCAATATACTCTTCATAAATATTCTGTTGGAGAAAGAAATAGCACCCACTCCAGTATTCTTGCTTGGAGAATTCCATGGAAAGATGAGCCTTGAAGACTGCAGTCCATGAGGTCACAAGGAGTCAGACAGGACTGAGAGACTAAGCACAATTATTCTGCAATTCTGAAACTTCTAAAAAAAATTTTTTTAATGAAACCACAAAATACTAGATCTGGAAGACAACAGAATTAAGCACTGAATGGGGCTGACCATGAGGAATGGTTTGAAGGGAACACTCACTCCGTAACATGTACACCACAAGAACTGAACCAGAGAACATGAAGAAGAGTGGAAAGTCAACCTGGGAAGGCTCTTTAATGGGTGTTGAGGAAGCACACACTTTCCCAAACCAGAGGACCTAGACTCCTCTGCTCCCTTCCCCTCTGCCATGGATTTTCATGGTTGGTGATTTAGATGTTAAGCCATTTCAGGTCTACCATTCGAAGGAGGAGTTTCTTGCTGACCAATCAAAGCTAATGGTTGTGGCTCTTCATTGTCCCAGGAAGGTATATAGAGAGGCCAGGAGCCTTGGTGTAAGCCACTGTTGCCATATGGCAGAAGTAATTGAGGAAGTGAAGGTGGAGTTAGCAGAGACTGAGATACAGAGCATAAGTTTGGAGCAACAAGTGTCAAGCGCTAAAGGAAGGAAAAGAAAAACCTTTGATCAATCCAATGACAAGGATATTGAGAAGGTCAGATTACCCTACCCATGTTCCTCTTCTTCATCCCCCACCTGAGACTTACCCTGCCCTTGCCTGGCCAAAAAAAAAAAAAACACCTCAATCCTCATACATTCTCTCAAATGCTCCTTCCCATCCTCCTTCACTAATGTCTTTCTGTACGACATTGTTTTCTTACCAGATACGAGAGAACATTAGGAAGTTAAAATTAGCCCTTTAGCAGAAAGCAGAAAGAAATAAAGGGACAATGTCAATGATACTAGTCTTCTACCACCAGCAGCAGAAGAAAAAGAAGGAGGAAAATCAGCCAATGGCGGATTAAAAAATCCTGGAGAATTCTTCTGACACTTCTTCCGACACTTCTCCCGACAACTCTCCAAGTGCCCACCTGGAGCCCAAGACCTTGCAATATCTGCAGTCACTCCAGGAAAAGCCCTGGGAGAATAGTCGTTTGTGAAGGGTCAGCGTACAGCAATGGTCACCTCTGTAGAGACCAAAGTACTCAGATGGTGATAATTAAAATATCAACAAGCTGTAAAAAAAAAAAGTGTGTATATCTGTTTTTTTGTTTGTTTTGTTTTGTTTATGACGGGGAGGTGAGGAAAGGAAGGGTCAGGTGTGTGAGAAGGGAGGGAGGTGGAATCTTTTCAGTTTGGGCCCCAGACCAGCCCGTCCATAGTTAGCTAGATACTGGGAAAGAGGACGGGATGAAGACTGAGCACTGAAGACTGAAGAGTTCTGAGTACGGAAGACTTCTTCCTGAACGCTTTATCCCACTGGTGAGGAGGAAAAGGACTTGGCATTTCTGTGTGTTTGAGAGGTCCCAGCTGAGGAGAGGGGCAGTGTATGGGTGGTGGCCATGTGTAATAATCAGATGCCACTTTTGATGTTTGACAATCGAATTTTTAAGCCTCAACAGTTTCTGTTCCTCTTCTGGTCCACATTTGGGCAAGCTGATAAAAACAGCCAGGGAGTAAAGGAACATACAATAGAAACAGATATACCTAACCTTAACCATTGGAATTATTGCCTTTTCTATATTTCCCATAGCAGAAACATATATTACCCCAAAATATCCTCCAGTGCACGTGGATATTCTGACCCCCATGAATAACAAAATTAAGTCTTCGGCCCCTACAATCATCTTTAAAAATATGAGACCCTATGGACCTTTCCACTTAGTTAAAATAACACTTTGCCCCTCAGTCGTTGTTTTTGTTTTTAATTACTTATTTTGATTGGTGGCTAATTACTTTATAATATTGTCATATTTTTTTCCACACATCAACGTGATCAGCCATGCTTGTACATGTATCCGCCAATCATGAACCTCCTTCCCACCTCCCTCCACACACCATTCCTCTGAGTTGTCCCAGAGCACCAGCTTTGAGTGCCCTGTTTCATGCATCGAACTTGCACTGGTCATTCTTTTACACATAGTAATATACATGCTTCAGTGCTGTTCTCTCAAATCATCCCACCCTTGCCTTCTCTAACATAGTCCAAAAGTCTGTTCTTTACATCTGTCTCTTTTGCTCTCTCACATATAGGGTCGTTGTTACCATCTTTCTAAATTCCATATATATGCATTAATAAACTGCATTGGTGTTTCACTTTCTGACTTACTTCACTCTGCTACTGCTGCTAAGTCGCTTCAGTCATGTCTGACTCTGTGCCATCTATGGGGTCGCACAGAGTCGGACACGACTGAAGCAACTTAGCAGCAGTAGCAGCAGCAGCAGCAGCTTTAGAGATTGCATTGAACCTGTAGATTGCTTTGGGTAGTGTGCCCATTTTCACTACATTGATTCTTCCAATCCATAACCATGGGATATTTCTCCATCTATTTGTGTCATCTTTGATTTCTTTCATCAGAAATTTATATTTTTCTATAATAGCCTTTCTGTTTCATTAGGAAAATTTATAGCTAAGTATTTTATTTTTTCATTACAATGGTGAATGGATTTTTGAAGATACGGTCTAAATGAAAGAAGTGCCTTCACAGATTGAAACACATTATGCTGCTGCAGCTGCTGCTGCTAAGTCGCTTCAGTTGTGTCTGACTCTGTGTGACCCCATAGACGGCAGCCCACCAGGCTCCCCCGTCCCTGGTATTCTCCAGGCAAGAACACTGGAGTGGGTTGCCATTTCCTTCTCCAATGCATGAAAGTGAAAAGTGAAAGTGAAGTCACTCAGTCATGTCCGACCCTCAGCGACCCAATGGACTGCAGCCTTCCAGGCTCCTCCATCCATGGGATTTTCGAATCAAGCGTACTAGAATCGGGTGCCATTGCCTTCCCTGGAAACACATTATAGGAGACTTATTTAGAGATGCTGTGATTACCCTCACCCCTGCTGCACTTAATAGACAAATTTTACTTTATCTTAAACCTGGAAAATAAGACCAGTGCCTCAGTGTGAGCACGTATCCTTGGTGTCATGGCACCACTCACTGGGGCTCCACATATTACTGAAAATACTGCTTCCACCAAATAACTGGTAGATACTTTGTAGTCTTAGAAAAGCATTTGTCTAGCATGCTCTTTCCAGTGCCTATTTAAACAACCTCTCAGCTACACTTAACCTTCACCTTAAAAGGGACATGAAACACTTTCACCTGGCTACTCAGCAGTCCCAGTGTCCACATCTACTATCTCATATAGTATTTGCAGGCATTATTTTCACCAGCTCTAGCATTTTCCAGTATACAATTATGACCTCACACTGATGACATCCTCCTTTGAAGAGATTCCTATGACACACACAGTACACAGTCCCACTTTGCTCAGTGTTTAGCCATTCTGGTACTTTTAGATAATATGCCTATATATGGCTTATGATTAATTTATTTAATAAGTGTCAGTAGTATCTGATTTCTAATCTTCTCTTCCTACCTAATGACTAATATCTGGAATACCTACTTCCTTTTCTCCAACCTCTACCATGGGTCCTAAATAAACAGCAACACATATTTTTACTCTAGCTGCAAACAGAACATGCTGAGCTTAGTCAGACTGCTTTGACAGTTGCTTCCTTGCATTAAAGGCAGCTCTGAGTTCTTTCCTCAGAAAAATCTGCCTGCATTTTTCAAAGCAAGTTCTCGTTTGCTTGCTTCCTTAGAAGGGACTCTTCCAAAATCCCTTGTTCCCCTGATGCTCTTACTTCCTTGTTTTGGTCTCTGATATTTTCCCATCTTTCCACATTAACATCATTTAAGACTGTGAGTAATAAGCTGTTTACTGCCTTCTCCACATAACCAACTAGGACTAGATACTTCCTTCCACTTGAAGGAATTGCTTTCCCTTCCCCACCCAGAGCTGCTGAATGATGCAAGTTCCCTTATTCTTTAAGGCTAGACACAAATGGTGCTTCTGCTCTGAAGTCTCTCAGCCACCAGTGCCAGCAGAGTCCATTACTCCTGCTGTCCTTATAAGAACTTATATTAAAACAATTGCCACTTTGTATTAAAATAGTTCATGTACCTATATGTTTTCCCCAGTATACAATATACAACAAGGACAAGCATATTTCATTCATCTCTGTAATCCCAACCACCTGAACACAGGAAACACAATATTATGGTCACTGCTCAATGCATGTTTTATGATTTTCTGGAGGAGTGAATACTCAAATAATTCTGCATATACTAGATCATGTCCCCTGCTTTATAATGTTTGCTTTAGAAAATGTTAAGCTTAAAATCATTAAAAAATTTTATTGTTAAATATTCAAAGGATAAGGATGAAAGTTAAAAAAAGAACCTTAAGCACTAAAAACTGCAAACACTCTGTGATATGTATACTATTACAACTATCTACATGGCTATAAATAGATTCTAAAGAGATGAAGGCAGTATCTTAACTATTTTTCACTTGCTAATTTAGACCAAGAATTTTCATAGCTTTAAAATTTGTTGAGTATTTTAGAAAAGCCAATGAAAAATTGATAAATTAGACATTATGTTCATCTAAAATAATAAACACATCAGACTAAGATAGACTGAGAAGTTTACATGGGATCTTGTCGTATCCAATTAGAGTAGTATAAAATTAACTGCTATCAGAGAAAATAGATCTATCTGGTATAGCTGAGAATTCAAATAGAAACTTTGGTATGTTTATTTTACATGAAAGTTGAATTTTCAAAACAGTGGTGAAACAATGATCTGTTTAGTAAACTGTGCTGGGATAAATAGTTTTTCATATGATGCTAAACAGTTAGCTTCCAATCTAACTGTGGATCAGATCATGAACTCCTTATTGCGAAATTCAGACTTAAGTTGAAGGCAGTCACCATTCAGTTATGACCTAAATCAAATCCCTTATGATTATACAGTGGGAGTGACAAATGATTCAAGGAATGAGATCTGATAGACAGAGTGCCTGAAGAACTATGGACAGAGGTCCATGACATTGTACAGGATGCAGTGATCAAGACCATTCCAACGAAAATGAAGTGCAAAAAGGTGAAAGGGCTGTCTGAGGAGGCCTTAGAAATAGCTGAGAAAAGAAGAGAAGCTAAAGGCAAAGGAAAAAAGGGAAAGATATACCTATCTGAATGCAAAGTTCCAAAGAGTAGCAAGGAGAGATAAGAAAGCCTTCCTCAGTGATTAATGCAAAGAAAAAGAGCAAAACAATAGGATGGGAAAGACTAGAGATTTTTCCAGAAAATTAGAGATCCCATGGGAATATTTCATGCAAACATAGGCACAATAAAGGACAGAAATGATACAGACCTAACAGAAGCAGGAGATGATCAGAAGTGGTGGAAAGAATACACAGAAGAACTATACAAAAAAGATGTTAATGACCCAGATAACCATGATGTTTTAATCTCTAATCTAGAGCCAGACATCCTGAAAGGCAATGTCAAGTGGGCCTTAGGAAGAATCATTACAAACAAAGCTAGTACAGGTGATGGAATTCCAGTTGAGCTATTTCAAATCCTAAAAGATGATGCTGTTCAAGTGCTGCAGTCAATAGGCCAGCAAATTTGGAAAACTCAGCAGTGGCCAAAGGACTGGAAAAGGTCACTTTTCATTCCAATCCCAAAGAAAGGTAATGTCAAAGATTGTTCAAGCTATCACACAATTGCACTCACCTCACATGCTAGCAAAGTAATGCTGAAAATTCTCAAAGATAGATTTCAGCAGTATGTGAACAGAAAAACTCCAGATGTTCAAGCTGGATTTAGAAAAGTCAGAGGAACCAGAGATCAAATTGCTAACATGCATTGGAATGTAGAAAAAGCAAGAGAATTGTAGAAAAACATCTGCTTATGTTTTATTGACTATGCCAAAGCCTTTGACTGTGTGGATCACAACAAATGTGGAAAATTCTTAAAGAGATGGGAATACCAGACCATCTTACCTGCCGCCTGAGAAGTCTGTATGCAGGTCAAGAAGCAAAAGTTAAAACTGGTCATGGAACAATGGACTGGTTCCAAATTGGGAAAGGAGTACATCAAGGCTGTATACTGTCACCCTGCTTATTTAACTTCTATACAGAGTGCCTCATGCAAAATGCTGAGCTGGATGAAGCACAAGCTGGAATCAAGATTGCCAGTAGAAATATCAATAACCTCAGATATTCAGATGACAGCACCCTTATGGCAGAAAGCAAAGAGAAACTAAAGAGTCTCTTGATGAAAGTGAAAGAGGAGAGTGAAATAGCTGGCTTAAAACTCAACATTCAAAAAACTAAGATAATTGCATCCAGTCCCATCACTTCATGGCAAACAGATGGGGAATCAAAGGAAACAATGACAGCTTTTATTTTCTTGGGCTCCAAAATCACTGCAGACAGTGACTGCAGCCATGTAATTTAAAGATGCTCACTCCTTTGAAGAAGAGCTCTGGCAAACCTAGATAACACATAAAAAAGCAGAAACATTACTTTGCCAACAGTGGTTCATTTAGTCAAAGCTATTGTTTTTCCACTAGTTATGTATGGATGTGAGAGTTGGACCATAAAGAAAGCTGAAAGCCAAAGAATTGATACTTTTGAACTGTGGGGTTGTAGAAGACCCTTGAGAGTACCTTGGACTGCAAGAAGATCCAACCAGTCAATGGTAAAGGAAACCAGTCCTGGATATTCATTGGAAGGACTGAGGCTGAAGCTGAAGCTTCAAGACTTTGGCCACCTAATGTGAAGAACTGACTCGTTGAAGAGACTCTGAGGCTGTGAAAGAGTGAAGGCAGGAGAAGAAGGAGACAACTGAGGATGAGATGATGGGATGGAATCACCAACTCGATGGACATGAGTTTGAGCAAGCTCTGGGAGTTAGTGATGGACACGGAAGCCTGGAGTGCTGCAATTCACGGGGTCACAAAAAATCAGATATGACTTAGTTACTGAACTGGGGCAGAAGGCTCCACCCTACAGCAGAAATCAAAGAGGAATTAAAGAGCCACTTGATGAAGGTGAAGGATGCGAGTGAAAAACCTGACTTAAAACTCAACATTCAAAAAACTAAGATCATATCACCTGGTCCCATCGCTTCATGGCAAATAGATGAGGAAACAATGGAAACAGTGACAGACTTTACTTTCATGGGCTCCAAAATAACTATGGAAAGTGACTGCAGCCATAAAATTAAAAGACATTTCCTCCGTGGAAGAAAAGCAATGAAAAACCTAGAGATTGTATTAAAAAGCAGAGATAACGCTTTGCCTACAAAAGTCTGTATAGTCAAAGCAACGGTTTTCCAGTAGTCATGAATGAATGGGAGAGCAGGAGAATAAAAAAGGCTGAGCGCCAAAAAAATTAATTCCTTGAACTGTGGGGCTGGAGAAGACTCTTGAGAGTCCCTTGGACTGCAAGGAGTTCCAACCTGTCCATCCTAAAGGAAATCAGCCCCGAATATTCATTGGAAGGACTGACACTGAAGTTGAAACTCCAAACCTTTGGCCACCTGAGGCAAAGAGCTAACTCACTGGAAAAGACCCTGATGCTGGAAAGATGGACGGCAGGAGGAAAAGGGGATGACAGAGGATAAGATGGTTGAATGGCATACCCAACTCAATGGACATGAGTTTGAGCAAGCTTCAGGAGATGATGAAGGACAGGGAAGCCTGGTGTGCTGCAGTCAATGGGGTCGCAAAGAGTTGTACATGACTGAGCAACTGAACAACAACAACAAATCTAATGAAGAGCACTTTAACTGAAAACAATACAAGCTTGGTTATAATGGTTATGAGAATTCAAAACTGTTAAACACCTTGAATTTACATAACAGTTTTCTATAAAAGAGCCCTACCACACCTCCTCCCCTATTTATCTATATCTGATAAGAAAGCCCAAGTACTCTCATCTCTGGACCAAAATGAAGGTCAGATTATCCAAGCCCTGACCTATGTGTGGAACTCTCCAGCTTTATCCCCTTCAATCAGCATAAAAGCCACGCCAGTCTCCTTCCTCTGCTCTCTTAAGCCATTCTTGAATCTGCTTGTGAGTTTTCTCTGCTCTCCTCAGAAAAACTCAATATGTGATTAATAATTTTTTCATTCTCTGGATGTATGTGTCATCAGTCTCGACATCCAAACCAAATTTTGGTTGAAGTGTCCATCCTGTCTCTATGGAGTGATGGCAGCAACTGGTCCCAAGAGCAGAAGACTGAGATGCTGTCCCTTACCACCAGGTGTCTTTTCTACTTTGGCTTTTGAACTGGCTCTACAGTATGCTGGTGAACAAGCATTTTGAGCTACTGCCATCTGGCTAGCTTGTGCTTTGACCTTGCTTCTTTGGGCTGCATTTGTGAGCACCCACTAAAACTTTGACTAACATAAATCAGTTTAGCTAGTTGTCATATACTGTAAGGATTATTGGATTGGAACTCTCTTTAAAGCAGTTCTGAATTGTGTCTCTCAACCTGGACTTATGTGTGAGTCTCACGTTGAATCATGTGCATCAATTCCAAAATAACTCATGACTGATACTAATCTCAGAGAAATTATGCTTACCTTGTGAACACTGGTTGTGTCTCAACCATATTTTGGCTCCCTTTCTATATAGAACTGAGGAGAAAAACTGATAGTCTGTTCAATATACAGGATGGTCACTCATGGAGGAAGAGCAGTACTTCGTAGGATGCTGAAGTCATACTTCTAAAAGTAAATGACTTTGTGTGTGGTGGGGGTGTGTGTGTCTGTGTGTGTATATCTGTGTGTGTGACTGTGGGTGGTCAGTCATGTCTCACTTTTTGTGACTCCATGGACTGTAGCTGGCCAGGCTCCTCTGTCCATGGGATTTTCTAGGCAAGAGTACTGGACTGGGTTACCATTTCCTCCTCCAGGGTATTCAACCTGGGTCTCCTACATCTCCTGCATTGGCAGATGGATTCACTAGTACCTTACAAAATGCTCCTTCTCCTGCCACCTTGGCCTCAAAAATAGAAATGATCTTGATCCTCTGGACTCTAAAAAAAAAAAAAGCGTGTGTCACCTGTGTGACAAAGCCAAGAGATTAATTCAATCATTGCCATGGGGAAGTCCACAAGACTGACAGTACTAACTTGATTTGAGGTCCTCTGGAAAAACAAACATAAAAACTTTTAACCAAATAATCAGTAACACCACAGGATCTGATATTAAATCCATAAAACGAGACTCCAAATTATTAAGTTCCTCAGAAATAAGAAATCGAAATCTTGTCATAGCAAAGAGGAACCTAAGAAGGCATAACATGGATTGACTAATTGCAATGTAGTATCCTGAAAGGGATATGGGACAGCAAAAGGACATTACATTTTTTAAAAAAAAAGGAAATCTGATAAAGTCCAAACTTTAGTTAATAATACTGTTTCAGTGTTTGTTCACTAAGTTTAATAAATGTTCCACTAATATACAATGTTAATAAGGGGAATTGGTTGTGCAATATACATATACTTTTCACAATTACTCTGTACATCTAAAACTTCCAAAATAATTTAAAAAAACACACACAAAAAATACTAGGTAATGAAATCCGGAAGATAAAAGAATCAAACACTGAATGGGGGTAGCCATGAGGAATGATTTGGAGGGAATACTTGCTTCCTAACATGTACACTACAGGAACTGAACAGAGACCATGAGGAAGCATGGAAAGTCAACTTGGGAAGGCTCTTTAATGAGTGTTGAAGAAGCACTTCCTTTTCCTAACCAGAGCACCTAGACTCCTCTGAACCCTTCCCATCACCCATAAATTTTCAAAGGTGGTGCTTTGTGATGTCAGGCCATTTCAGGGCTACCATTGGCTGGAGAACTTTCTTGCTGACCAATCAAAGTTGATGATTGCAGCTCTTCATTGTTCTGGGAATATATATAGAGAGGCTAGAAGCCTTGGTGTAGGCCACTGTTGCTACAACATGGCAGGAGTAACTGAGGGAGTGAAGGAGGAGGAGTTAGAGATTGAAATAGACAGTGTAAATTTGGAGCAACAAGAATCAAGCGCTGATGGAAGGAAGAGAAAGAAGTCTGATCAATTCAACACATTGAACAGTGAGGTCAGATTAACCTACTCATGTTCCTCGTCTTCATCCCCTACCTGAGACTTACCCTGCTTTTCCCTGGCATAAAACCCCTCCTCAATCCACACCCGTTCACTTAAAGTTTTCCTACCCGTCCTCCTTCACTAATCTCTTCCTGTATGAATTTGTTTTCTTACCAGATACGAGAGAACATTAGGAAGTTAAAATTAGCCCTTCAGAAGAATTGGGAAAGGAATAATAAATGGAAGACATCAACGATGCTAGTCTTCCACCACCAGCAGCAGAAGAAAAAGAAGAATGAAAATCAGCCAATGGCGGATGAACAAATTCCGGAGGATTCTTCCAACAATTCTCCCAACAGTTCTCTAAGCACCCCCATGTGTCCACCTGGAGCCCAAGATCTTGAGCAATCTGCTGTCCATGCAGGAAAAGAGCTGGTGGAATAGTCGTTTGTGAAAGGATCAAGCATACAGCATGGTCACCTCTGTAGAGACCAGATACTCAGATATTGATGATTAAAATATCAAAAAGCTATAAAAAGATATGTGTATCTGTTTTTTGATGATAGGGAAGTGGGGAAGGGAAGTGTCAGGGAGGTGAAGAGGGAGGGAGGTGGAATCCTTCCAGTTTGGGGCCCAGACCAGCCAGTCCATAGTTACCCAGACACTGGGAATGAGGACAGGATGAAGACTGAGCACTGAAGACTGAAGATTTCTGAGCACGGAAGACTTCTTCCTGAACACTTTATACCACTGGTGAGGAGGAAAAAGACTTGGTATTTGTGTGTCTGGGAGATCCCAGCTGGGGAGAGGGGTGATGTAGATGTGGTGGTCATGTGTAATAATCAAATTCCATTTTTGATGTTTGACAATTGAATTTTTAAACCTCATAGATTTCTGTTCCTCTTCTGGCCCACATTTGGGCAAGCTGATAAAAACAGCCAGGGAGTAAAGGAACATACAATAAAAACAGATATACCTAACCTTAACCACTGGAATTATTGCCTTGCCTACATTTCCCATAGCCAAAATATCCATTAATTCAAAATATCCTCTAGTGCATATGGATAATCTTGCCTAAGAGTTAATAACATTAAGTCTTTGCCCCCTATAATCACCTTTAAAAGAATCGCCAGTCCAGGTTAGATGCATGCTACTAGATGCTTGGGGCTGGTGCACTGGGACGACCCAGAGGGATAGTATGGGGAGGGAGGAGGGAGGAGGGTTTAGGATGGGGAACACGTGTATACCTGTGGTGGATTCGTGTTGATATATGACAAAACCAATACAATATTGTAAAGTAATTAACTTCAAATTAAAATAAATAAATTTATATTTTAAAAAATATGTGAGATCCTATGGACCTTTCTAGTTAGTTAAAATAGCACTTTTCTTCTCTTTGAAAAAAAATCAATCTAAATGAAAGCAGGGTCTTCACAGATTGAAGCTCGTTATAGGAGACCTATTTAGAGAAGGTGTGATTATCCCCACTTCTGCTGCACTTAACAGACAACTTTTATTTGATCTTCAATCTGGAAAACAAGAACAGTGCCTCAGTGTGAACTTGTACCCTTCTCGTCATGGCCCTGCTCACTAGAGCTCCATGCATATTATTGAAAGTACTGCTTTCTCTGAATAACTGGTTGATACTTTGTAGTCATAGCAAAGCATTTGTCTGGAATGATCTATCCAGTGCCTATCTCAACAACCTCTCAGCAACACTTAACCTTCACTTTAAAAGGAATACCTTCACCTGGCTACTCACTTGGCCTAGTGTCCACACCTGCCATCTCACACAGTGTTTACAGGCAATATTTTCACCAACTCTAGCTTTTTCCAGGTACACAATTATGACTTCACACTGATGACATCCTCCTTTGAGGAGATTCCTATGACCCACATAATACACAGTCCCACCACTTTAGTTAAGATCCTGAAAATTCTTTGGTAAGTGGAGGAATGATCTAATCTTGATAGTGTTGAGAAACAGCTTTTAGTCTCCTTAGCACCCATATTGTAAAACAAGCCCAACACGTTTTAGACATTTTTGGATTCTGGAGGCAACATTTCCTCATATACACATTTGTTTGCTCTGCAACTTCCAAATAGACCCTCCTTGAACAAGACTCCCTGTGTCAAAAATTCTAGAATCTGCTTAAATTGCCACAGGACAGGCACTGCTATTACAGCCCCCTGAGACTCCTTCACTGTGCAAGCTTTAGTAACCTTCTCTCATGTGTCTTGGAGTCCCTGTACCATCAGTGATCGCCATTGGTGTCATGGGATTCTGATGCAAGAAACTGCCCACCTTGGACCAATGTTGTATGCCCTTAGTGTAGCAATTATGGGTACATTTGGACTTTCCAGAAAAGTTGACTCTCTCAGATCTTGAACCTATGACCCTCCATATCCAGCTGCCCATTTGGCCTTTGATTATGGAAGCAGCACTCTGAAAGCTTAGCTTAACTAGTGAGGCCCCCTTGCTATAGGATGGAGCTGAACCTGGGCCCTCTGCATACCCTGTATTCAGGAAAGACTAACTTCCCCTGTGCTCAGTCCCCTGTTAGATTTCACACTGCTAGAAGAGTTCATTCTCAGAACCCTTGGACACCTGGGGAGCCCCTTAGGATCAACATAGCAAAAAACAAAGGGAGTTCATTCACTTAACCAATCATATCATCACTATTACACCTGATGGAGCTTGCTTGAGAGTCGCTGCTTTTCATCTCTTAATCAGAATATTCTTGATAAAGGACAGCACCCAAAGGTCAGCTCAAATGGCCAAACTTTAGGCAGTTATTTTAGCAGAGAATGTCTTGGCCAACAACTGGCCTCACCTTCACACCTTTATAGACCTTTGGGCCACTGCCAATGGGCTAACCGTCTGTTCTGGCCAAGTCAAACAATTCCTAACCAAGCTTGTCTCATTTAGGGTAAAAAACTAATGGAATTGCTTGCCTCCAGAGAGATTATACCCAAAATATAACTCAGGGTTACATATTTTCTGCACATGTCAAAGCCACAATACAATGTCTCAACCATGGCACTCCTTATCCTCTTTGGAGTTCTACACATTGCTAGAAACCAAGACACTCATTTTGCTTTCAGAATACACAATACCAGATCCTGAACAAGACATACAATGGAACTGTCATTCCTTTACTGGTCTTATGCTGCAGGTGCAACATGGTTTACATAAATATGTCCACATTAAATTAAACATGAAACATTTTAGTTATCAATCAATCATTATGGGTAAATTGTAACAGAGATTAATCCCATTTTTTATTCAGTTTTATTGGGGTATAATGGACAAATGAAAATTGTATATGTTTTAGGCATAGGACTTGGTGTTTTGATTGTATCTATATCTATCCATATATCTATAGAATGAAAGAATCACAGTCATCTAATTACCCATCACTACATAGTATTTTTTTTTTCTCTCTCTCTCTTTTTTTTTTTTTTTTGGCCTAACTCTATTTTTGATGCGTAACTCATTATGTGAGTATCCTTTTCATACTTTCTTGGTGTATGTGTGACATCATTAGTCTTGACACTGGGATGAAATTTGGTGTGATAGGTGTACATTCCACTTCTATGAGAGGAAAAATGCTCACATATTTCACAAAGGCATATATATGTATGTATATGGAGAAGGCAATGGCAACCCATTCCAGTGTTCTTGCCTGGAGAATCCCAGGGACGGGGGAGCCTGGTGGGCTTCCATCTATGGGGTCGCACAGAGTCAGACACGACTGAAGTGACTTAGCAGTAACAGCATGTGTGTGTGTGTGTGTGTGTGTGTGTGTATGTGTTTGTATATATACATATAGTATGATACTTTAAGAAAGATACCAGTATTTCAGGAAAAAAATATGTCTTTAGTGCCTAGTACGTGCCAGATATTGTTCTCGGTTCTAGACTTACAGTGAAGGACATAAAGTGAATAGTTCCTGTCATCAAGTAATTTCTATTTTCATGGGTGAAGAGGTGGTTCATGGTATTGGTGTGGGACGGAGGAGAGCTTCTTTGGCTAAAGAGAGTAAGGAAACCTTCTCTGACGAGTTGATATTTGAATTAAGATTTGAACAATGAGATCTAGTCAGTTGTGTGAAGATTTTGAAGAAGAGCATTTTAGGTGGAATAGCAGGTAGCCACATCATGAGGCAAGAGCAACAGAGCCCCAAATACAAGAAGCAAAAACTGATGGAATTGAAAATAGATACAGACAACTCAGTTTTAACAAATGGAAATACCAATATACTACTTGCAATAATGAATAGAAAAAACTATACAGAAGTTTAACAAAGAAATAGAGAACTTTGACAACACTATAAACCAACTAGACCTGACAAATGTATCAAACACTCCATACAGCATTAGCAAAGTACACATTTTTCTCAGGTATACATGGAACACTCTTTAAGACAAACCATATTTTAAGCTATAAAGCAAATCTCAATAAATTTTCCTATAATATACATTCTCTGACCAGAAAAGAATAAAATTAGAAATCAATAAAAAAAAATTGGAAATTTTGCATAAATTAGACAATACACTCCCAAGTAACCAGTGGATCAAAGAATAAATCAGGTAAATTTAAGAAACACTATGAGATGATTTTTTCCAATTATTTATTTTATAGTTGAAAGTTTGTGCCTTTTGACCACTTTCACCTGTTTTCTGTCCCCTATCCTTTCACTATATATGTGTGTATATATATAAATAAGGGAACAAAACCCAGCAAACTCAAATCAATAACCTATCCTACCACCTTAAGAACTTATAAAAGAAGAACAATGTAAACCTAAATCAAGTAGAAGGAAGAAAATAATGAAGTCTAAAAAAGAAATACAGATTAGAAGAAAAAGAAAAATAAAAAAAAAAAAACAAAAGCTGGTTCTTTTAAAAGATCAACAAAATCAACTAATCTTTAGCTAGACTGACCAAAACAGAAAGAGGATTCAAATTAATAAGTTCAGGAAAGAGAGGAAATGAAACATTTGTTCACACAAAAATGTATACCCAAGTGTTCACAGCAGTATTATTCATAATAACCAAAAGCAAGAACCACCCAAATATTCATCAACTGCAGAATGGATAAACAAAATATGATGTATTCACACAGTGAAATATTCAGTTCAGTCACTCAGTCATGTCCAACGCTTTGTGACCTCATGGACTGCAGCATGCTAAGCTTCCCTGTCCATCTCCAACTCCCAGAGCTTGCTCAAACTCATGTCATCAAAACCAAAAGCTTTGATTCTTTTAAAAATTGAACATTATTCAGCTATAAAAACAAAAGAAGTTCTGACACATGCCACAACATGTATGAACCTTGAAAAGATTAAATCAGAGAAGCTATACACAACTGGCCACATATTATATAATCATATTTATACAAAATGTCAACAGGCAAATTCTTAGAGACAGAAAGCAGATTGGCAGTTGCCACACCTGAGGAAAAGGAAAAATAAAGTGACCACTAATGTGTAGAGGGTCTCTTTTTGAGTGATGAAAATGTTCTGCAATCACATAGTTCTGTTGATTGTACATCTTTACATATACTAAACATCACTTAATTAAAAATGGTAAACAAGGCTATGGTTTTTCCTGTGGTCATGTATGGATGTGAGAGTTGGACTGTGGAGAAGGCTGAGCCCCAAAGAATTGATGATTTTGAACTGTGGTGTTGGAGAAGACTCTTGAGAGTCCTTTGGACTGAAAGGAGATACAACCAGTCCATTCTGAAGATCAGCCCTGGGATTTCTTTGGAAGAAATGATGCTAAAGCTGAAACTCCAGTACTTTGGCCACTTCATGCGAAGAATTGACTCATTGGAAAAGACTCTGATGCTGGGAGGGATTGGGGGCAGGAGGAGAAGGGGACGACAGAGGATGAGATAGCTGGACAGCATCACTGACTTGATGGACGTGAGTCTGAGTGAACTCCGGGAGTTGGTGATGGACAGGGAGGCCTGGCATGCTGTGATTCATGGGGTCGCAAAGAGTCGGACATGACTGAGCGACTGAACTGAACTGAACTGAAATGTTATATTATGTGTAAAATAATGATAAATAGTAAATAAAATAAACACATAAAAGTTATTATAAAGTTGAATTTTATATTCAGTTATTATATTAAAAATTCAGCCAAAATATCATCTATGAGCCAATGTAAACAATTTTCAGAATTAGTCACTCCTACCTCTGTTTCCATGACACTTATTATAGTCTGTATCTCCATGATAGCAGATATCACCTCCATTGCAACTGTCGACTTTCTTGTCTTTCTGCCCTACTATCTCTCATCAAACCACACCTCTTCAAGAACAGAGAATTATTCTTTCTTTTCTGTGTATCCAGAGAACCTACACAGTATCTGACATATAGCAGATCTTCAGAATGCTTTAAAATGGATGGATAACTTTTATGACATAAATTTATTAGCATCACCATTCTGGGTATATCACTAAAGATCAGTCATATAAATTCTACTTTATACTTACTTCCAAAAATAGAACAGGTGAAAATCATGAGAAACAAACAATATTTATATTAAATTCCTAGAATAGTAACAATTCTTACATTGAAATAAATATTATTGTTACTATTAACATTATAATTTTATGTTATAAAACATACATTTTGCTTTGAGACTTTTCCAAGTCCTATTTCCTAATTTTTCTTTCTGTGATTACTTTCTTATAGATTTAGCATTGTCATGATTTAAAGAGTAAATGGAAGAACTTACCACTTTTTCTATAGAAGACAGAAATAAATAAGGAAGCAGAACGTATAGTTTGGTCTCATCTGAGATCTTCTAAATAGAAGTAACTGAAGCAGTTAAAGACATGAACTTCCTAGAGCTGCTTCATCACATCTACCCACCCAACTGCCTCTGAACCATATACCACTCTCCTTTGACCTTGACTACTCTGGATGAACCATTCTTACTTCTAGTTAGGGCCATTTTCTTCAATGAAACATTAGATGCTATCTTCTTTTGCCAATTGAAGGATGCTGCTTTAGCAATTATCCCTTTATTTAAAGTATCATAGGATTCTCCATCTCCATTGCATTATTTACATCAAAATACAAACACACTCTCCCAATATCATCTATCAGCAAACAAAATACCATTAAAAAAAAAAAAAAAACCTTTAACTCTACTTCCTTTTACTCTCTGCCTATTTTCAAATAAACCTATCAGAATTTCACCTTAATCAGTCCATCCAAACTGTTTTTATTTCCCAGGTGGCACTAGTGGTAAAGAACCCACCTGCAATGCAGAAGAGGAAAGAGATGAGGGTTCGATCCCTGGGTCAGAAAGGTCCTCTGGAGGAGGGCGTGGCAACCTACTCCAGGATTCTTGCCCGGAGAATCCCATAGACAGTGCAGACAGGTGGGCTACGGCATATAGGGTTGCAAAGAGTTGGACAGGACTGAAGTGACTCAGCACACATGGTAATATCCACATTGCTAAAAATCCAATTTCAACTCTCAGTTCTCATATTATTCAATTTCTGTACTGCATTTGACCCAATTGTTTATTCATTCCTTTTTGGAAAACTTTTTTCACTTGGGTTTCAAGACAACTTAAGTCTCTTTGTCAATGCTTTCTTTATAAGCGATCTTCATTCATATGACTTTAGATGCCATCTTGATGGGAATGACTCCCATATTTATTTCTCTAGCATAGATCTTTCACCTGAACTCAACATTCATATCCCTAGCACAAATTAACACATGCCCCAAGCCAAGATTGCATTTTTCTGCCAACACCTGCTCTACTCTGTCTTCTTCATCTCATGAATGTCAACATCTTTTTAGTTACTCAGGCTGCAAATATCAGAGCTACCTTTGAGTCCTCTCATTCTCTCACTCCTTACATCCAATTGGTCAGAAAACCCTGTTGATTCCACCTTCAAAATCAATCTGCAATTCATCCACTTATCATTTTTCCAGTTGCCAATATCTTGATCCAAGTCACCATCAACTCTTGTTTAGATTATTGCAATAGCCTCTTCTGGATTCCTGGTTTCAGCCATGCCCCTCCTTCAATCTATCCCCAACCCAGAAGCCACATTGGTCCTTATACATTTCGATCAAATCAAGTCATTCTTTTTCTCAAAACACTCATCCTCAGAATTAAAGCCAAAGCCAAAATGCTTTTGTGATGTCCCCACACCAGCCCTTCTTATTCACCCCCAGGTTACCTCTGTGAACTCATCTCTTACTACTTTCCTCATTCTCTCTACTCCAATATCACTTGACGTCACCTAAATTTCTTTGTATACTTTCAGCACATTCTCATTTCAGTGTCTCATTTCAGAAAAGGGAAGCTGTTTTTCCCTTTTCTGGAGTTATCTTTTGAATGTTTCTCAAATTTACTTATTCATCTCTTTACCAGCTCTGTACTTTAGTCCCCAGCACAGATTTACTGATATCTTTTTGTGATTTCTTTTTGAATAATAAAATATTTTAAATGGATGACAAGATCATCAGCAACACAGCAGCCCTGGCAAATGCCAATTATCCCAAGCATTTTCTTGGTCAAGTTTTCCATTAAACTTAATGGTGCTGTCATCCTCCCATGGGTCCAGGTTCCCAATGTGCCTGTCATTGCTGATGTGCCCTAGCTGACAGACCTGTTCTTTCTCCTGTTCCATTCCACATCTGCCAATTGAAAGTATGATTATCACCCAAGTCCCAATTTAAATGCTTCCTCTTCCATGAAACATGGCCCAAACCTTTGACTGTAGATTTATTTACTTCTTTTAAACTCTTATACTACATTGTTACTCTCTTGTAATATTTCACTACGAAGTATAGAGAGGAAATTGTGGTGGAAATGGCATTTAGACTCATAAAATGGAGGCCAGGAATTCACATTCCACTTCTGTGATTTACAAAATCTGTGACCTTTGGCATCAAATTTGTCTATATGGGCCTCCTTCTCCACATCCACAAAACGTGGGTGATAATCACTCAGTGGAGTTGTTTTGGAGATTTCATTAGCTAATATATGGAGAAATATGTAACACACAACTTGAAATACATCAGATAAATATTAAAATACAAGACTCATATATTTTATCAAATTGAAAATCTCTTGATAACCAGGGTTATGCCCTGTTCAGTTCTGCTTCACACAACCCCATCTCAGATCTAGTTAGTATATTGGTTGGTTTGTAGTAGTTACTCAATATTTAAATAATTAATTTAAAAAGTTATTGTCTAATATTGAAGACATGTTGCCCTGTGGC
This sequence comes from Capra hircus, assembly GCF_001704415.2. Classification (NCBI taxonomy): domain Eukaryota; kingdom Metazoa; phylum Chordata; class Mammalia; order Artiodactyla; family Bovidae; genus Capra; species Capra hircus. Next base: position 6,046,651 of record NW_017189517.1, read on the forward strand.
TTATTCTCAAATCTTTAGTTTGCCACGTTAGAATAAAGGTGACTTATCACATATATTGTTTTTTATTTTGCTTGTAAAAGATGTATGTTTCAGGAGTAGATTGTATTGACTTTTCCTACAAGATCATGGCATGTGATGATGATATATCTCATGTGTTAAAAGACTCTAAGCAGGACCTCACACCTCTGATCACACACTGTTTATTTTCCATTTACACTATTGCTCTCAGAGGTACCCTGAAGGGAGTAGTAAGATAGATGTATAACATACCAGAAATAAGCTGTATTTGGAATGTAAGTTGGCTAATTCCTCAATGCAATTTTTTTTTCTTTCTCTGTGATAACTGTAGTCTTATTTATAATAAAAACTTATAAATTAAACTTTTCTACCTGAAACAAGATTGAAACGAAAGGACTAATATGAAAGATGTAATTATCATGTGACAAAATAGGAGCAGTGCAAGTTGTTCACTTTTTCAGAATTTATTTTTGGATGACATTTAAATTAAATTGCATTTTAATTTAAATACAAAGAAGGAAACCCACATTACTAAGTAACTTTGCCAATCAACCTGTCAATATACTAATTATCAAAAAGTTTAGCAAAGAATTGCCTCCTTGCAATTCTTGTACCTTGGTCCCAGACACAAAGACAATTACATTGTTCAAATTGTCACCTTGTGACTCAAGTTTAAAACATACTCCCCCACAATGTTAAGATGTCCTATCCATGAAAAAAAAAAGTATTAATTTTGTTAGCAATAGAAACAGCATTTTTTAACTTTAATGGATTCAAAGCCTTCAAGAGAATATTATGTACCCCTAAACCAGCCCTGTGAATAAATGCAAACAAGAAACTAAACATGTAAAACCAATCATAATAGCTGTCATTTTATTAGGCATCTACCCATTTTAGATTTCTAAGTGATATCTGTAATTTCCAAATAATAACTTTAATTTCCAGAAAGAATTAAGTGGTTGAGTCAAAGAAGTAATGATGCTTAGTTGTGGATGTGTTAGGTGGTGAAAACAAAGTTCAATGATGTAAAGAACAATATTAAATAGGAACCTGGAATGTCAGGTATGTGAATTAAGGTAAATTGGATGTGTTCAAGCAGGAGATGACAAGAGTGAACACTGACACTTCAGAAATCAGTAAACTGGAATGGGCGAATTTAATTCAGATGAACATTATATCTAATACTGTGTGGAAGAATCCATCAGAAGAATGGTGTAGCCCTCATAGTCAACAAAAGTCTGAAATTCAGTACTTGGGTAAAATCACAAAAACAACAGAATGATCTCAGTTTCTTTACAGGGCAAATCATTCAACATCATAGTAATTCAAGTCTATGCTCCAACCACTAATGCTGAAAAAGCTGAAGGTCAAAAGTTCTATGAAGACCAACAAGACTTTCCAAAACTAACACCAAAAAAAAAAAAAAAAATGTTCTTTTCATTAGAAGGGGTTGGAATGAAAAAATAGGAAGTCAAGAGATACCTTGAATAACAAGCAACTTTGGCCTTGGAATACAAAATGAAGCAGGGAAAAAGCTAACAGAGTTTTGCCAAGAAAACACACTGGTCATAGCAAACACCTTCTTCCAACAACACAAGAGATAACTGTACACATGGACATCACCAGATGGTCACTAATGAAATAAGATTGATCATATTATTTGCAACCAAAGATGAAGAAGCTCTATACAGTCAGCAAAAACAAGACCTGGAGCTTACTGTGGCTCAGATTGCAAACTCATAACTGCAAAATTTAAGCTTAAACTGAAGAAAGTAGGGAAAACCACTAGACCATTCAGGTATGACCTAAAACAAATCCCTTATGATTATACAGTGGATGTGACAGATAGAATCAAGGGATTATGAAGGGCTGGAAAAAGATATTCCATGCAAATAGAGACCAAAAGAAAGCAGGAGTGGCAATACTCATATCCGATAAAATAGACTTTAAAACAAAGGCTGTGAGAAGAGACAAAGAAGGACACTACATAATGATCAAAGGATCAATCCAAGAAGAAGATGCAACAATTATAAATATATATGCACCAAATATAGGAGCACCGCAATATGTAAGACAAATGCTAACAAGTATGAAAGGGGAAATTAACAATAACACAATAATAGTGGGAGACTTTAATACCCCACTCACACCTATGGACAGATCAACTAAACAGAAAATTAACAAAGAAACACAAACTTTAACTGATACATTAGACCAGTTAGATCTAATTGATATTTATAGGACATTTCACCCCAAAGCAATGAATTTCACCTTTTTCTCAAGTGCTCATGGAACCTTCTCCAGGATAGATCACATCCTGGGCCATAAATCTAAACTTGATAAATTCAAAAAAATCGAAATCATTCCAAGCATCTTTTCTGACCACAAGGCAGTAAGATTAGATCTCAATTACAGGAGAAAAACTATTAAAAATTCCAACATATGGAGGTTGAACAACACACTTCTGAATAACCAACAAATCACAGAAGAAATAAAAAAAAAATGCATTGAAACTAATGAAAATGGAAACACAACAACCCAAAACCTGTGGGACACTATAAAAGCAGTGCTAAGAGGAAAGTTCATAGCAATACAGGCATACCTCAAGAAATAAGAAAAAAGTCAAATAAATAACTTAACTCTACACCTAAAGCAACTAGAAAAGAAGGAAATGGAGAACCCCAGAGTTAGCAGAAGGAAAGAAATCTTAAAAACGAGGGCAGAAATAAATGCAAAAGAAACAAAAGAGACCATAGCAAAAATCAACAAAGCCAAAAGCTGGTTCTTTGAAAGGATAAATAAAATTGACAAAACATTAGCCAGACGAATCAAGAAGCAAAGAGAGAAAAATCAAATCAATAAAATTAGAAATGAAAATGGAGAGATCACAACAGACAACACAGAAATACAAAGGATCATAAGAGACTACTATCAGCAATTATATGCCAATAAAATGGACAACGTGGAAGAAATGGACAAGTTCTTAGAAAAGTACAATTTTCCAAAACTGAACCAGGAAGAAATAGAAAATCTTAACAGACCCATCACAAGCATGGAAATTGAAACTGTAATCAGAAATCTTCTAGCAAACAAAAGCCCAGGTCCAGACGGCTTCACAGCTGAATTCTACCAAAAATTTTGAGAAGAGCTAACACCTATCCTACTTAAACTCTTCCAGAAAATTGCAGAGGAAGGTAAACTTCCAAATTCATTCTATGAGGCCACCATCACCCTAATACCAAAACCTGACAAAGATACTACAAAAAAAGAAAATTACAGGTCAATATCACTGATGAATATAGATGCAAAAATCCTCAACAAAATTCTAGCAATCAGAATCCAACAACACATTAAAAAGATCATACGCCATGACCAAGTGGGCTTTATCCCAGGGATGCAAGGATTCTTCAATATCCGCAAATCAATCAATGTAATTCACCACATTAACAAATTTAAAAATAAAAGCCATATGATTATCTCAATAGATGCAGAGAAGGCCTTTGACAAAATTCAACATCCATTTATGATAAAAAAAACTCTCCAGAAAGCAGGAATAGAAGGAACATACCTCAACATAATAAAAGCTATCTATGATAAACCCACAGCAAACATTATCCTCAATGGCGAAAAATTGAAAGCATTTCCCCTAAAGTCAGGAACAAGACAAGGGTGCCCACTTTCACCACTACTATTTAAGATAGTTCTGGAAGTTTTGGCCACAGCAATCAGAGCAGAAAAAGAAATAAAAGGAATCCAAATTGGAAAAGAAGAAGTAAAACTCTCACTGTTTGCAGATGACATGATCCTCTACATGGAAAACCCTAAAGACTCCACCAGAAAATTACTAGAGCTAATCAATGAATATAGTAAAGTTGCAGGATATAAAATCAACACACAGAAATCCCTTGCATTCCTATACACTAATAATGAGAAAGCAGAAAAAGAAATTAAGGAAACAATTCCATTCACCATTGCAATGAAAAGAATAAAATACTTAGGAATATATCTACCTAAAGAAACTAAAGACCTATATATAGAAAACTATAAAACACTTGTGAAAGAAATCAAAGAGGACACTAATAGATGGAGAAATATACCATGTTCATGGATCGGAAGAATCAATATAGTGAAAATGAGTATGCTACCCAAAGCAATTTACAAATTCAATGCAATCCCTATCAAGCTGCCAGCGATATTTTTCACAGAACTAGAACAAATAATTTCAAGATTTGTATGGAAATACAAAAAACCTCGAATAGCCAAAGCAATCTTCAGAAAGAAGAATGGAACTGGAGGAATCAACTTGCCTGACTTCAGGCTCTACTACAAAGCCAGTCATCAAGACAGTATGGTACTGGCACAAAGACAGAAATATAGATCAATGGAACAAAATAGAAAGCCCAGAGATAAATCCACACACATATGGACATCTTATCTTTGACAAAGGAGGCAAGAATATACAATGGAGAAAAGACAATCTCTTTAACAAGTGGTGCTGGGAAAACTCGTCAACCACTTGTAAAAGAATGAAACTAGATCACTTTCTAACACTGCACACAAAAATAAACTCAAAATGGATTAAAGATCTAAATGTAAGACCAGAAACTATAAAACTTCTAGAGGAGAACATAGGCAAAACACTCTCCAACATAAATCACAGCAGGATCCTCTATGATCCACTTCCCAGAATTCTGGAAATAAAAGCAAAAATAGAAAAATGGGATCTAATTAACATTAAAAGCTTCTGCACAACAAAGGAAAATATAAGCAAGGTGAAAAGACAGCCTTCTGAATGGGAGAAAATAATAGCAATTGAAGCAACTGACAAACAACCAATCTCAAAAATATACAAGCAACTCCTGCAGCTCAATTCCAGAAAAATAAACGACCCAATCAAAAAATGGGCCAAAGAACTAAATAGACATTTCTCCAAAGAAGACATACAGATGGCTAACAAACACATGAAAAAAATGCTCAACATCACTCATTATTAGAGAAATGCAAATCAAAACCACAATGAGGTACCATCTCACACCAGTCAGAATGTTTGTGATCCAAAAATCTGCAAGCAATAAATGCTGGAGAGGGTGTGGAGAAAAGGGAACCCTCCTACACTGTTGGTGGGAATGCAAACTAGTACAGCCACTATGGAGAACAGTGTGGAGATTCCTTTAAAAAATTGCAAATAGAACTGCCATATGACCCAGCAATCCCACTGCTGGGCATACACAGCGAGGAAACCAGAATTGAAAGAGACACATGTACCCCAATGTTCATCGCAGCACTGTTTATAATAGCCAGGACATGGAAACAACCTAGATGTCCATCAGCAGATGAATGGATAAGAAACCTGTGGTACATATACACAATAGAGTATTACTCAGCCATTAAAAAGAATACATTTGAATCAGTTCTGATGAGATGGATGAAACTGGAGCCAATTATACAGAGTGAAGTAAGCCAGAAAGAAAAACACCAATACAGTATACTAATGCATATATATGGAATTTAGAAAGATGGCAATGACGACCCTGTATGCAAGACAGGAAAAAAGACACAGATGTGTATAACGGACTTTTGGACTCAGAGGGAGAGGGAGAGGGTGGGATGATTTGGGAGAATGGCATTGAAACATGCATACTGTCATGTAAGAATTGAATCACCAGTCTATGTCCGAGGCAGGATACAGCATGCTTGGGGCTGGTGCACAGTGATGACCCACAGAGATGTTATGGGGAGGGAGGTGAGGGGGGGGTTCATGTTTCGGAACGCATGTACACCCGTGGTGGATTCATGTCAATATATGGCAAAACCAATACAGTATTGTAAAGTAGAATAAAGTAAAAATAAAAATCAAAAATAAAATAAAATAAAATTTTGCATACATTAAAAAAAAAAAGAATCAAGGGATGCATGAAGAACTATGGATGGAGATCCATAACATTGTACAGGAAGTAGTGACCAAAACCATTCCAAAAGAATAAAAGCAAGAAGGTAAAATGGTTGTCTGAGGAGGCCATACAAATAGCTGAAAAATGAGAAGTGAAAGGCAACGGAGAAAGGGAAAGATATATCCAACCGAATGCAGAGTTCCAGAGAGCCATAAGAAAACCTTCTTAAGTGAGCAATGTGAAGAAATAGAAGAAAACAATAGAATGAGAAAGACTAGAGATCTCTTCAAGAAAATTAGAGATACCAAGGGAACATTTCATGCAAAGATCGGCACAATAAAGGACAGAAACAGCAAGGACCTTACAGAAGCAAAGAGATGAAGAAGATGTGGATTTAGAAAAGGCAGAAAAACCAGAGATCAAATTGCCAATATCCATTGGATCATAGAAAAAGCAAAAGAGTTCCAGAAAAGCATCTACTTCTGCTTTAGTGACTACGTCAAAGCCTTTAACTGTGTGGATCACAACACATTGTGTAAAATTCTTAGAGATTGGAATACCAGATAACCTCACCTGCATCCTGAGAAATCTGTATGCAAGTCAAGAAGCAACAGTTAGAACTGGACATGGAACAACAGAATGGTTCCCAATCAGGAAAGGAGTATGTCAAGGCTGAATATTGTCATCCTGCTTATTTAACTTATGTGCAGAGGACATCATAAAAAATGCCAGGCTGGATGAAGGACAAGCTGGAATCAAGATTGTTGGGATATCAATAATCTCAGATATAGACATGACACCACCCTTATGGCAGAAAATGAAGAAGAACTAAAGACCTTTGTGAAGAAAGTGAAAGAATGGAGTGAAAAAGCTGGCTTAAAACTCAACATTCAGAAAACTAAGATCATAACATCCAGTCCTATCACTTCAAGGCAAATAGATGGGGAAACAATGTAAGCAGTGAGAAACTTTCTCTTTCTGTGCTCCAAAATCACTGCAGATGGTGACTACAGCCATGGAATTAAAAGACGCTTGCTCTTTGGAAGAAAAGCTATGACCAATCTAGACAGCATACTAAAAAGCAGAGACATTACTTTGCCAACAAAGGTCTGTCTAGTCAAAACTATGATTTTTCTGATAGTCATGTATGGATGTGAGAGTTGGACTATAAAGAAAGCTGAGCACTGAAGAATTGATGCTTTTGAACTGTAGTGTTAGAGAAGACTCTTGAGAGTCCCTTGGACTGCAAGGAGATTCAACTAGTCTATCCTAAAAGAAATCAGTCCTGAATATTCATTGGAAGGACTGATGTTGAAGCTGAAATTCCAATACTTTGGCCACCTGATGCGAAGAGCTGACACTTTTGAAAAGACCCTGATGCTGGGAAAGATTGAAGGCAGGGGGAGAAGGAGATGACAGAGGATGAGATGGTTGGATGGCATCACTGACTCAATGGGGATGAGTTTGAGTAAACTCCAGGAGTTGGTAATGAATAGGGAGGCCTGGCATGCCTCCATGGGTGTCGCAAAGAGTCAGACACAATTTAGCAACTGAAATGAATTGAACTGAAGTGAACTGAAGCAGAAGAGATTAAGAAGAGGTGGGAAGAATATACAGAATAGTTATATAAAAATGTCTTAAGACCCAGATAACCACGAAGGTGTGGTCATTCAGATTCAGACATCTTGGTGTGCAAAGTCAAGTGGGCCTTAGGATGCATCCCGACGAACAGTGTTAATGGAGGTGATAGGATTTTAGCTGAGCTATTTGAAATTCTTAAAGATGATGCTGTTAAAGTGCTGCACTCAGTATGTCAGCAAATTTGGAAAGCTCAGCAGTGGCCACGGGACTGGAAAAGGTCAGTTTTCATTCCAATCCCAAAGAAGGGCAATGTCAAAAAATATTCAAACTATCATACAATTGTCCTCATTTCACATGTGAGCAAGGTAATGCTCAAAATCCTTCAAGCTAGGCTTCAACAGTACATGAACCAAGAATTTACAGATGTAGAAGCTAGAATTAGAAAAGACAGAGGGGCCAGATATCAAATTGCCAACATCCATTGGATCATAGAAACAGCAAGGGAATTCGAGGAAATCATCTACTTCTTCTTCATTAACTACACAAAACTCTTTGACTGTGTGGATCACAGTGAAGTGTGGAAAATTCTTAAAGAGATGGGAATACCAGACCATGTTACTTGCCTCCTGATAAGCCAAGAAGGAACAGTTAGAACCAGACATGGAATGATGGACTGGTTCAAAATTGGGAAAGGCGTACATCAAGGCTGTATATTGTCACCCTGCTTATATAAGCAGAGTGTGTGTATGCTTGTGTGCTTAGTCACTCAATCATGTCCAACTCTTTGCGACCCCATGGACTGTAGCCCACCAGGTTCCTCTGTCTATGAGAATTGTCCAGGCAAGAATATTGGATTGGGTTGCCCTCCTCCAGGGGATCTTCCAAACTCAGGGATCAAACCCAGGTCTCCTACATTGCAGGCAGATTACTTACCATCTGAACCACCAAGGTACATTATGCAAAATTCGGGTCTGGATGAATCACAATCTGGAAGCAAGACTGTTGGGAGAAATATCAATAACCTCAGATATGCAGATGATACCACTCTAATGGCAGAAAGTAAAGAGGAATTAAAGAGTCTCTTGATGAGGGTGAAAGTGAAAAACCTGGCTTGAAACTCAATATTCAAAAAAACTAAGACCATGGCATCCGGTCTCATCACTTCTTTGCAAATAGACATGGAAAAGTGGAAATAGTGATAGATTTTCTTTTCTTGGACTACAAAATCAGTGCAGATGGTGACTGCAGCCATAAAATTAAAAGATGCTTGCTCCTTGGAAGAAAAGTGATGTCAAACCTAGACATCATATTTAAAAGCAGAGACATTACTTTGCTGACAAAGGTCTGTATATTCAAAGCTATGATTTTTCCAGTAGTCATGTACTCATGTGAGAGTTGGACCATAAAGCAGGCTGAGTGCCAAAGAATGGATGCTTTCAAACTGTGGTGCTGGTGAAGACTCTTCAGAGTCTCTTGGACTGCAAAGAGATCAAACCAATCAATCCTAAAAGAAATCAACACTGAATATTCACTGGAATTTCTGATGCTGAAGCTCCAATACTTTGGTCACCTGATGCGAAGAGCAATCTCATTGGAAAAGACCTGGATGCTGGGAAAGATTGAAGGCAGGAGGAGAAGAAGGAGACAGAGGATGAGACGGTTGAATGGCATCATTGACTCAATGGATGCCATTGAGTTTGAGCAAACTCTGAGTTTGTGGAAACTCAGGGAGACAGTGAAGGACAGGGAAGACTGGCATGCTGCAATCCATGGGGTCTCAAAGAGTTGAACACAACTTAACACTGAACAATAACAACAAGAATACATAAGTATTATGTCCCATTTAATAAGTATGGATGTGAGACTCAGCTCAGTTAAGTAAATTCCATCAAATTGCATAATAAGGAAGTACATAGCTTAGTCAGCTTTTTGTGACCAAAGCCCTTGTTTTCTGGATTTTGTGAAAACAAAATAAAAATAATTGCTAGCTGTCAAGGAAGACTTCTAAACCCTGAATGGTCCAAAGTCAAGTGCTTCAAGGGCAAGTTTACATTATAACTGCATTCCAGGAATCATTTTTTCTTCATAGTTATTTCTTTTTAAGGGATTTTTACCAGAATGATTTATTCTCTTTTCATGATCATGGTAAAGCAAGAAGGGTACTGGATGATCTCAGCTCCTTAGTGCTAAATATTTCGTATCATGGTTAAAACATTGTGACTTTTTCTTCCTTTTCTTTAATAACAAAATTTTAATGAGAGGTGTATGGAAAGCATAATTAGAAGTATTTATATAGTACAAATGGGAAAACAATGTTGGCATTATATTTAAAAGGAAATTGCATTCAGCTTTTTTAGCATATATGAATTGTACATTTATATACAATATAGGTACACAATGTCAACCTATTATAATTCTCTATATTTAAGTATTATGTCTTTCATGATAACTGTGTATTTCATTTAAGGTGCAAATATATGGTCATAAAGTTGTTTGAAATGTATATTATATATGAAAGAACTATGGGCTATATAGTGATATCTCCTGTTTCATTCCTGATATTGGTCATTTGTGTCTCCTATCTTTTTATCTTAACTGATAAAAAAAATTATTTAAATCTCATCATAAACACTCATCATTTTAGGCCCTATCCTTTGTAAAAATCCAAACTTCATTGTCATATATTTCATTTTCTTTAATCTGAAGAACTTCCTATAACATTTTTAATACTTCAGGACTGCTTGAAATATTCTCTCTGCTTCGTTTTGTTCTGAAAATTTCTATAATTCTTCATCTCCATATATCTTGACTGGATATAGACATCCAGGTTCCTGGAGAAGGGAATGGCAACCGACTCCAGTATCCTTTCTGGGAGAGTTCCTTGGCCAGACCATGGGGTTGCAAAGAATCATACATGACTGAGTGATTTTTGAAAAAGACATCTAGTTTATCAGTTTTGTTTGCTGTAGCACTTTAAAAATTTTGTCAAAGTGTCTTCTGCCTTTCATAATTCCTTACAAGAAGTCTGTAATAAGTCTTTGCGTTAACCTACAGGTAACATGCTCTTTTTTCCCCTCCTGCCTTTAATTTCATTTCTCTACTTGTTTAAATATTTTATTGTGATTACTTCAGCTTTGTCTTCTTTGTATTTATCCTCCTGTGGTTAACTGAATTCCTTGGTTCTATTAATTTACAATATTTTCAGTCAAATGTACTAAATTACATCCATTTATCCTCAAATGATTTTTTCTGTTACCATCTTTCTCCCTTTTCTCTCTTAGATTCCTAATATACACATATTGCATGATATGGCATCATGCGCTTATTCCCAGTTCTCTGAAGAGTTTTTAATAAAAATTTTAGAATAGTTTTAGATTTACTGTAAAGATGTGAAACTTGTATAGCAAGTTCACATACAAGAGAATCCCATAGCCAGCTCCCCTAGTGTTAACATCTTACACTAGTATAGTGTATCTATCATAACAAATGAGCCAACTTTGATTTATTATTATTAATTAAAGTTCATACTTCATTCAGTATTTCTTGTTTTACCTGTTGTCCTTTATGTGCTCCAGGATCTTATGCAGAGCACCATATTATATTTGGTAATTTGCTTCCTTAGTTTCCTCTTAGCTATTTCTCAAATTTTCCTTGTTTCTGATGACCTTGACAGCTGTTAGAATTACTCATGAGGTATTTTGTAGAATATCCCTCAGCTGGGATCTGTCAGATGTTTTCTTATTATTAAACTGAAGCTATAAGTTTTAGGGAAGAATACCACAGAGATGAACTGTTTTATTCTCATCACATCATATCAGGGCTACACGATATCAGGTGATATATCACATTAACTTTAAACACCTAGCCAAAATAGTGTATGCCATGTTCTCCACAGTATACTTACCCTTCCCTTTCTGTACACTATTTTTTCAAAGCAAATAATTGAATGTTGCCAACACTCAATGAAAAGGAGACTTAAGCTCCACCTCTTGAGTACAGCATAATCAACACAAATTATTTGGAATTTTTCTATATAGGAGATTTGTCTCTTGTCTTCCATTTATTTATTTACTCAGTAATTTATTTATATCAGACATTTAAAGTATAGTTTGCATTACAGCTAAATACTGCTTTATTAATTTTATTTTTCATATTATTCCAGCTTGGACCACTAGGGGCTCTTTTTGCTGGTTTCTGTGTCCTGTGGAAAATCCCCTATTCTTTCACTTTGGATCACTTTGTGGTATTATAAGAGCTCCAGGCTCATATTGTGTATTTTCTGCCCCAGTCCTAGAATCAGCCATTTCTTCAAGAAGCCCTGATTTATTTTTTAAAAAGAATGATACTAGAAATTAAATTCTGATCCCTAGGTATGTTGGTTGCTAGTTAGTTGTCATCAATTCTAGGCCCTCTCAACTGATACAATGAGTGAGTTTATGTACATATACACAATTTTGTATATACCCATGAAAGAAAGTGAAGTCGCTCAGTCGTGTCTGACTCTTTGTGACCCCATGGACTGTAGCCTACCAGGCTCCTCCCTCCATGGGATTCTCCAGGCAAGAGTACTGGAATGGGTTGCACCCATACCTATAAATATTTCTATATGTAGCCATTTGTATTTATATTAAGCTAAATATGATTTTATACTGATATTTTCAACTTAATCCACCAAACTTCCACATTCCAAAAGTGAGTAACTGAGTTTCCACAATCCATCATATATTTACTTAGGTATCCAGTTCCAGTATACATGTCGAGTGGTTTTAGAATTGTTAGCCTATACACCAAAGGGAAACTGGGTCATCCAACAGTCTGCAGTGTTTATGTAAATTCTTTTGCTTTTACTCTCATGGTTTCCATTCATATTCACCTTCACTCCCACCCCCCTGATTGAGATTATTTAATATATTTGCTGTTCAGTTTGTTTTGTTAGAAAGTTAAATGAAGATTTGGGGGGGTTGATTTTAAGGATTTCTTTTTTTCTTCTTTTTTTAAAAATATAAATTTATTTATTTTAATTGGAGGCTAATTACATTACAATATTGTATTGGTTTTGCCATACATCAACATGAATCCACCACGAGTGTACACTTGATCCCAATCCTGAACCCCCCTCCTACCTCCCTCCCCATACCATCTTATTTGATTTTTTTGGATGGTGATTTTAAAGTTTTGGATTTTGGTTTTAAGCTTTGTTTTGAAGCTTTAGGAGGGTGAGTCTAGAGTAGCATGTACTCTTGGACAAGTCTACTGATTGTTTAAAGTATTAGGGTGAGGATTTTGAAGATATTTCATCCCTGTGGTGGGGGGGGGGACAAAGAAACAGTCCTTCACATCTGGGAATTTCTCTGACTCTTATAACTAGGCTTCAGTGCTGTTAGAAGTTGGCCTGGCACTCAGCTAAGCCATATTCTCTAGTTGGACATAAACAGTCTCACAGAACATCAATTTCAGACCATGATAACATGAAATAAAACAAGCTCATTTTATAAGTTTGTCTAAGCACAAAATAAGATCACTATGTAACCCACAAAATATTAATATCCCTTCTCTCTGCTAATAGGAGCAAATGCTGCTTTTCTAATTATAGCTTTATATTTGCCCTAGTCTGCCCTCCTATATAAGATTTATTTTGATATCCACTCCTAGTACTGCCTCTGTTTTTTAACAGCATCAAATTAAGAGCAAAGCATTACTTCCTTAGACCCTTTTTCAAGCCACCCAACCAAAGCCTAAACCCTATAATAGGTTCTTTCTGACATCCTCTTACTAAGATACCCTGGTGTTCATTAGCCCTCACTGAGATGAGTAATAAATCTGACTTCTTCATTTACTCATGCATTTCTGGGGGGGCAGCGACAGTGAGTTCTGGAAAATTTTCAACTTATGACTCATAAGCAATCATTCTTTCTTGGATGTCACAAAATTCATCCTGCAAATGTGTTAATTAGTAGTCAGACAAATATTCAAAAGGCCCCCATGAAGATATCTGGAGTTCTTTTTCTGAATAGTTCCTTCCTCTCCATTATTCTGCTATGCAAATTTCAATTATTTCAACCTACCTGAATTTCAATTTCTACTCTTCAACTTATTGAAACAATAGTAGTTTATTTGAATTCTTCTTTCCTTTGTCACAGTACAAATTTACCTCCTGGGAGGGAGTTGGAATGATTGTAGAGCTCACCTTGTTTATTTCCCTTCTCTTAGTGATCACAGTCCTGCACTGACCATTGTAGTGATCTCTGAAAAGAGATTGTTTCAAATGTTTATTTTCTAATTTTTGTATTGGGAGGGAAAGTGCTAAATTGGTTATTCCTTCATGGGCAGAAATGGAAGCTCTTTCATTGTTTTTTTTTTTTTTAAATTGAATCATACCATATATTTATTTGCTATTTACTGTCCCTACTTCAACCCTTTGAAAACATGTAAAAGATACATTGCAGATAAAAATCTTTTATTTTATTGAATATTTTGTTAATATTTTATAAAATATAAGGACTATTATGTATATAATCAGGGCACTTTTAATGAATATCACATTCAGTGTGTATGTTTGTGCATATGATATTTTTTTGCCATACAAACAATATTGCATTATTCTATTTATTTTGCATCCATGTGCCCAACAAACATTCACTGAGATGCAACTATGTGCCAGGCAGTATGCATTAAAATGACCATGGTTTCTACTACTAGAACTATGAAAGGGAAAAAAACATCATTGGCTATTTCTGAGAAACTTATTTTAATTTTCCAGGGTAGACTTTCTGTAACATCTATCAGAATTTTTGTGAATACACTTTAAATTTCTCCAAATTATTTCTCTCATAAATGCATTTTGAAACAATAAGTTTGTACATAAGTTGTGATTGTATGCATCTAACTTAAAATTGCCTTTTTGGATAGTCTGTAATTGGGAGTCATATATATTTGCTCCATTCATTTCATTCTCTAATAGCTTATTTAGAGTACTGACAGAAGCAATAGGCTCTAAGTAATATGGGGAAGTAAGTAGTATGTGGTAAAATAAAACAAATGAAGAAAGAGAAAAGCAAAAATCCTTGAAATTTTTGACTGAAGAAACACAATCACAGAGTTTCACACTAGTCAACAGCTTTGCACTATGGGATGAGAATGGCATATAAAGAATCAGAAAAGAATTATAGCCTTTTCTTCCCTCTTGGTAATTTCTTCTCTGTGCTATCTAAGTCAAAAAGAAAACTAGCACTTTTGATTAGTGGGAAATAGTTCTTTCTCACTGGAAAATGAAGAACAAAGGAAAAGGTGTTTAATGTGAAACTGGCTTTGAAACATAAACCACAGTCATAATTCACCATTCACTGTATTTAAAATGTATCTGTAAGACTTCTAACAATATTCATTACAGTTAATGCTTATTGTGTTAATGAAAAATTAGAAGTTTTTAGAAAACATTTAAAGAATGTTTGAGTTCCTGTCTGGTTGATACGTCATGTCTGACACTTTGGTAACCTGGAGTGGTTTGCCATTCTCCTCTCCATGGGATTTTCCTGACCCAGGAATCAAACCTGCATCTCCTGCATTGGCAGGTGTATCCTTTCCCACCTGGTCTAAGGATAGGCAGCTAATACAAGGTAAAGTCAGGTTTCAAGCCCAGGTCTGTGTGAATATGTCATCTTAATTCTTTCCTCCCATGTTCTATTGCCACTACATGGTGTCTGTGTAAAATTCTTAGTCTCTTTAAAGGGAATAACTGTTTCCTATGGTTAATTTCCACTGAATAAACTCAGAAGAAATATTTTACATAATGTGTATGACTTCTGGTCCTAGGACTAGGGTTCAGTTCAGTTCAGTTCAGTTTCTCAGCCGTGTCCGACTCTTTGTGACCCCATGAATCGCAGCACGCCAGGCCTCCCTGTCCATCACCAACTCCCGGACTTCACTCAAACTCACATCCATCAAGTCGGTGATGCCATCCAGCCATCTCATTCTCTGTCATCCCCTTCTCCTCCTGCCCCCAATCCCTCCCAGCATCAGAGTCTTTTCCAATAAGTCAACTTTTCACATGAGGTGGCCAAAGTACGGGAGTTTCAGCTTTAGCATCATTCCTTCCAAAGAACACCCAGAACTGATCTCCTTTACAATAGACTGGTTGGATCTCCTTGTAGTCCAAGGGATTGTCAAGAGTCTTCTCCAACACCACAGTTCAAAAGCATCAATTCTTTGACACTCAGCCTTTTTTATTGTTCAACTCTCACATCCATACATGACTACTGGAATAACCATAGATTTGACTATAAGGACTTTTGTCAGCAAAGTGATGTCTCTGCTTTTTAATATGCTGTCTAGGTTTGTCATTGCATTTCTTCCAAGGAGCAAGAGTCTTTTAAATTCAAGGCTGCAGTGACTGTCCACAGTAATTTTGGAGCCCAAGAAAATAAAGTCTGTTGCTGTTTCCTTTGTTTCCCCATCTATTTGCAAGGAAGTGATGGGACTGGATGCCATATCTTCATTTTTGAATACTGAGTTTTAAGCCAGCTTTTTCACTCTCCTCTTTCACCTTCATCAAGAGGCTATTTAATTCCTCTTTGCTTTCTGCTATAAGGGTGGCATCATCTGCATATCTGAGGTTATTGATAATTCTCCCAGCAATCTTGATTCCAGCTTGTGTTTCATCCAGCCTAGCACTTCACATGTTGTACTCTGCAGAGAAGTTATATAAGCAAGGGTGACAGTATACAGCCTTGATGTACTCCTTTCCCAATTTGGAACCAGTCTGTTGTTCCAAGTCTAGTTCTAACTGTTGCTTCTTGTCCTGCAAACAGATTTTCCCATCTGTTTAAGAACTTTTTAATTTGTTGTAATCTACACAGACAAAGGCTTTAGCGTAGTCAGTGAAACAGAGGTAGATGTTTTTCTGGGATTCTCTAGCTTTTTCTATGATTCAAAGGATGTTGGCAATTGTGCCAAATGCTAGATACCTCAAATGATACCAAAACATATACGTCCCTGTCCCTTTTCCTGGAGAGTAGTTCATAGTCCACTTGAATAAACAGACACTGAAACAAATAAACTGATGTGTCATGGCCTATAAAACACAAAATTTTAGTACAATTTAGAACAGAGAATGAGTAGTTTTGTGAGAAAGAAATCAGAGAAGGTTTCAAGTAAAAAGTGATATTTGATCTAGGTCTTAAAAGATGTTAGTGATAATAATAGTAAAACATTAGTTGAGTGGTTTTTACACATAAAACACTCTGGCAAATGCTTTATATACATTATTTTCTTTAATTCTCCCAGCAAAACTGTAAGTGGATTACTATTATGACCATCATTTTATAGACTCAAAGTCACACTGTCAGTAAGGGCAAAATTGCAATTCAACCCTATGACTCCTCATTAATAAATAAATAAATATTATTTTAGTAGCTATTCTAGGTTGGTGGTTCTCAAACAAAGCTAATTTTGCCCCCTAGAGGATGTTTGACAAAATCTTGGGATATTTTGGGCTATCTCAGCTGAGGTGTACTACAGGTATCTAGTGGTTAGAGACTAGTGATACTGCTAAACAAACTAAAATGCATAGGATAGACATCCACAATAAACAATTATCTGGACCAAAATGTCAATAGTTGGTTAACAAATCCTGCTGATGTTGAAAAGTCCTGTTAACCTGACTACTCCACATATATCCCTAATGAACAGCAAGGAAAATTGCCTTAAAAATGCATAGAGATGAAGCAGGGAGACACATAGATTTTACAGCTTACAGCTGTTCAATCCTGTTCTTGAATGCATTGCTGCAATTTTACAATGGATTCCTACTGGGTCCTCCTGTCCTTATGCACTGGGAGGTCTGACAGGATCCAGCTCTTAATGTGCAACTCTGTCTCTGTGATCACTTCAAGTCCCATGCTTAGATATTCTAACTCTACCATCCAGTAGAGTAGAACAACAGGAGCTGCTTTTCAAATGGTTTATAATTCTCTGTTGCAGAGGGCACAGACTTGAGATTAGCATCTGAGTGGAGAGCCATAATATTCACTATACTGGCCAATTGTGAGTGAGAGAACTGTGCTAATTGGAGATAATGTCTGCAAATCATGCCATGACATTTCAGATCTTTCAAATTTGCGGCTTCCCATTAGAGATCCCTTGCAACCCTAAAACAATCTAACAAATTTCATTTCACTAACCGTCTATTCTATGATCAATTCAAATGAGATTCTATTAACTATTCTATTAACTTGGCTCCTACTTCTGCCCTTCTTACATTGCTCCTCCTTCCTTTAATCCTTTACCCTCCCACCTTCACCCCATGTTTACTTGTTACCAATCCCTAAAAGGCCAGCATAAATATGCCCAAGGCCCTCCTTAATTCTTCTAAATTGTCTTCTCTGAATTCTAATGGCAATCCAACTTATATGTTCCTTGTTTTAGAGTTATTTGTATCTATATAAGACATATATAGATATGTCAAACAGCGAGCTCTTTGGTGGAAGTATCTAAGTTTGACAAAGCCACAGAATTATTCAGTACACAGAAACAAACAATTTATACTCCTTGTGTAGCTGTAAATTCTCAGAAGTAGTTCTTGTCCTCTCCATTATTAAGGCACATATATGGGAAAACAGGGCTATGAGGAGTAGGTATGAACCAATGCTAACAGCAAAATTTAAAGCATAGATAGAAAGGAGCAAAAGATGCTAAATGGGCTCCTCAAGGGATTTTTTTTTTCTTGGCACATATTATCCAGTCTAGTTCTTCTTCATCTTTCATCTGAAAGTACAGCTGCCAGAGCAGAACTTTTCCTCACACAGGTCAGCAGGAACATAGAAAGTATTACCAACTAGATTCTATGGAGTCATAAACTAAGGCACCAAGTGGTGACAGATTCTCTGTGTCATCCAGTAAGGCATCCCTATGCCTCAAAGTCTAAATGTGCTCATATGGGCTGAGCAACTAGGCATATTCTAATGCAAAATTAAAGTTAAAATTTCGACATGGCTAATAATAAAAGTATTGAACTTTATAGAGGATAAAGAGAGAGATGAGGGGAAATATTTCACTTACCAGGTAAGGGTCACAGAAGGGTGTACAGGTTCCAGAACCTCATTATGTTAACATAGTCAGGAATAAAGAAATAATCAGTCTAAGGGGACAGACACATGCAAACTAAACTCATCTTCATTAGAGCAGAAACTTCTGTGCCTCGTTAGAACTGGGGATTCTAACAGCCTAGTAGACTAGCAATATGAAGTCACATAATAGAACCACAGCATGTCTGAACTGAAAATTATTTAGTCAGCATATTAAATTCTCTCATTTTACATATAAAAAAATAAGACAATTAAAAGGGATATGATTTGTGCAAGGTCACAGAGCTAGGTTATGGCAGAGCTGGAGACAAAACTCAAAAAATTCCTAATTCACAAGCCAGTCATTATCAATTCACACATATATGTGGAATACTTGATATGGGCCAGACACAGTAAGTCACAGGCCCCAAAATATAATGTGAGGGACTGACTAAAGCACACTGGCACTGTCCTTTTCTTCATGAAGGACCAGCAGCTGACTAGCTTTTCTGAGTAGTTAAGTCCTACTTGAAATTCTTTCCAACAGAGATAATAACAGCAAAAGCTTTTTATCAGCTTCTCCTTTAAATCATTTAAAGATCTCTCTTCACTATACAAGTGTTGAACAATAGAAATGCATGTTAAAATTTTTCAATAACCACAATACAAACATTTAAACATTGAAATTAATTTTATTTATTTTTTAAATATAAATTTATTTATGAAATTAATTTTAAAAGTAGATTTGGTTTAACCCAATAAAGCTAAATTATTATTTCAACATATAAAATTTTTAATAACATATTGCACATTATCTTTTGAAATCTAGTTTGTATTTTATACTTACAGCACATCTCCACTTGAACTGAGTACGTCAAGTGTAGTAACCACATGTGGCTAGTTCTAGTTGGTTGCTACTCTACTAGACAGCACGACTCCATAACATATACTAGAAAAACCAGCCCCTGAAGCATTTCAGAAAAATAATTAAAATACAATCAAAATATATTACATTTAAGAATCCAATAAATTACAAAAAGTGGAAAACACTTTTTCAGATGGAGTTCTATGAACTTCAATTAACTGTCCTACTTCCCTTGGTTATTCTATACCATGCCTGAGCACACTAGGTCACTGAAAAGGTTAAGTGAAAAGTAGCAAAAAGAACATTAAAATAAAATGTTATATTAAACCAATAGGTTTTTAATGATTTCTGGCCTTCATTTATTCCAAGTCTTTATAATTGGGATTAAATATTATTTTCACAGTAGCAAGTCAGAACAGATAACAACAGGAACAGAGCAACTTTTCTGGTAAGGCATTAGGGACTAAACCATCCATTCCAAATTACAGTTTCTTTTTTCCCATTATCAAGACTGTCAAGACTAGTTTTCATAAAACAAAGATCACTTTCACTTTACATGGAAGGAATTGCTAAGTACGCTAGAGGTTCCAAATCCATTACCTGTTCATCATCTGGTTAATAGATATTCATCCTCTATAACCTTGGAGAAATTCTCCCACAAAATCCAAATGCAACATACAACTCATATTTCTGAGCCCAGTGTTGCAAAATATGGCTTGACAATATTACAGAAACTTTCAAATGAAAACATTCTAGAAATTCCAGAATTTATGATCACAGTAATTATAAATCAATGAAATACCACAGAAAATTTTGGATCCTAGGAAGATGTGGCCTAATGTTATAGCAGCTGGCCTAGAGAAGGTGGTTTCTCCAAAATCATTAAAAACTATCCTCTTCAGAGTGTGTGTTGTGCTCAGTCTGACTCTTGCAACCCTGTGGACTGTAGCCCACCAGGCTCTCCATCCATGGGATTCTCCAGGCAAGAACACTGGAATGGGGTGCCATTTCTTTCTCCAGGGCATCTTCCCAACCTAGGGATAGAACCCACATCTCTTATGTCTCCTGCATTGGCAGATGGATTCTTTACTAGCATCACCTGGGCAGAGTTTTCTTATTACTCTAAACAGTGAATATTGTAGGGAAAATGAGATACAAATATTGGGTGCTTCTCAATTTTTTTTCATGTATCTTGCTTGATGAAATATCATTTTCCTGAAAACCTTTAAAGCATGTTACTTCATTTCTAGGTCTCTGGGGGGAAAATCTTTATTTCTCATTTCAGAGTAATCTTAAAATGTGCTGCTCTAGTTACTAAGAAGATAAACAATGAAAGTTTGCATGCCATATAGTTTTAAATGACTAAAAGATTATGTGTTTAAAGTAAATGTGAGAAATTTTATTTTCTTAGGAGTTTACTTTCAAGTGGGGATAGCTCCATTTTTGCAAATTGAAGTGTTCCTAATTCTTTAGGGGCAGTAATCTGCTGATGATTATGTTACTCATTGTGCAAATTCTTGTTTTGTTGAAAGTTTTTACTTTTGTCTCAGGTTCAAAGGATTTGTTAGCAAACTAAGCCACTCATTATATACTAATGAATAATATAAATACTTATTAGAGAATTACTTAGCTTAGTTCAACATACTAACATTAAAAAAGAAAGAGACATCAGAGGATACATCACCAAGTTGGGTTTTGACCAACATCTAGATTTAAACAGCACTGGGTGAAATGAATCGCCAGTCCAGGTTCAATGCATGACACTGGATGCTTGGGGCTGGTGCACTGAGATGACCCAGAGGGATGGTACGGGGAGGGAGGAGGGAGGGGGGTTCAGGATGGGGAACACGTGTATACCTGTGGTGGATTCATGTTGATATATGGCAAAACCAATACAATATTGTAAAATAATTAGCCTCCAATTAAAATAAACATATTAAAAAATTTTTAATAAACTAAGGGATCACACCAAAATAAATAAATAAATAAATAAGCAGCATTGGGGAGTCCCATGTCAAAGTACATCTGGAGTCTTAATTGGGAAAGGGTCCCAGGCAGAAACGTCCACTCTGTGGGTGAGATTTCAAAGACTGCAGTTTGGTTCCTGCTTATATAATCCCAGGATTGATGCAAACTGATTTATCACCATCAATCTGTGATCAAATTGCAAGCCTAGTTTCATGGTAATGATGTTTGTTTTGAAAAACTTGGGATGTTGCTAAGCCTGGCAAGGCCCCCTTCAGGGATTCAACAATCTCAAGATTCCTCCCCTATCTTATCTAAGGTGCTGCAAGTCTTGAACTCACAGCAGGCAGTCACTTACAGTTACTCCCAGCCAGGGCAGTGTCCAGGCAAGTTAGAAGCAAGGTCAGAGGTCTGCTATGCTTTGTCCCTGAAACCTAAATAAAACTATTTTTTTTCCTAATTTCCCTACCAATTCTGCAATAGTCAGTACAACTATCTTGGAGCATTTGAAAACTAGAGGGTAGCCTAATGAATGCGACCAGGATGTTATGTTCAGTTCAGTTCAGTTCAGTCGCTCAATCATGTCCAATTCTTTGTGACCCCATGGACTACAGCACACCAGGCCTCCCTGTCCATCACCAACTCCCAGAGTTTACTCAAACTCATGTCCATGGAGTTGGTGATGCCATCCAACCATCTCATCCTCTGTCGTCCCCTTCTCCTCCCGCCTTCATTCTTTCCCAGCATCAGAGTCTTTTCTAGTGAGTCAGTACTTTGCATCAGGTGACCAAAGTATTGGAGCTTCAGTTTTAACATTGGTCTTTCCAATGAATATTCAGGACTTATTTCCTTTAGGATAGATTGGTTGGATGTTATGTAAGGAGAATCAGATCATGTCATGTGAGGAATGGTTAAGTGAAATGGAGAAAGACTGTGGAAGATCCCAATTTTAACATTCATCTCTGCATGTCTCACCTCCAATTTTAATCCAATTGCCAGTTTACTCTCCTTACCAGCCTAGTGGCTGAGACAGAAAACCTATGGAGCCCCAAGACTATATAAACCAAGCCCCAGCTCTGCTGCAGTCCTCACAAAAAAAAAAAAAATAGAGGATGAATTTGCTCTTTTGTGACTCAAGCTAGACCTTGGTGATTTGCTGCAGAGCTCAGGAATGAGGAGCTGCTGGGAACAGTTTGGCAAGAGGAGATCTACAAGTCCTCTTAGAAGATGAGTAGCAGTCTCCCTAGCTCACTCTTTGCTATGGAAAGATTTTAAGAAGTGATTTGAGTCTTCTATCCCCTAAGAGATAGAGTGGACATGTTTCCAACTAAGGAGACCATAGAACAGAAATACTTCCTGCTGGTACCTTGACAGGGAGCTGATGACTTGCTAGGTGGTACATCACCAACATACTAGGACAGAAACTACCATGTTACCTGACACAGGCAAGACCAACAGTGTCTAGTGAAACTTAACAGCTTCTTTTAAGCTCTGAGAGTAAATAGATACATGAGCAAGTAAAAGGAAATAACTAATTTAAGATGATTCACTGGCAAGAAAACTACCAGACAGAACAAAGTAACAGGAGGTTACTAGTACAAGGAAACTGCTAGAAGAGATGGATGACAACAATTTTAATAAAAACACTTAAAAACATTCAATTATTGCATGAAAAGACTACAGAACAACAAGAAATATGTGTTTTGAAGTTAAATTTTCAGTTGATAAGATGAAGAGGATGATATTGAAACCAAAATGAAATGCCTGAAGGGCCTAGTAGGAGAAAAAATAACTCAAAACACAAGGCACAAATAAAGAGATGTAAATCTGAACTGAAATCCAGATCATACAAATGAATAGGAGGTACAGAAAGAGAAAATTCAACAGAAGTAATCATTAGTCAAATAACTGAAAAGATGTGAATGAATCTATTGAAACGACTGAGGAATTTACAGAAAGGACTCATTAAGGAACATACAATTAGGTGTGCATACACGCCTGTCAAGTTGCTTCAGTCATGTCCAACTCTTTGCAACCCCATGGAATGTAGCCCACGAGGCACCTCTGTCCATGGAATTTTCCAGGCAAGAATACTGGAGTGCGTTGCCATGCCCTCCTCCAGGGGGTCTTCCCAATCCAGGGATAGAATCCACATATGTTATGTCTCTTACTTTGGCAGGTGGGTTCTTTACCACTGGCGCCACCTGGGAAGTTCCCAAACTACAAAATAAAAGCAACCTAGATGTCCATCAGCAGATGAATGGATAAGAAAGCTGTGGTACATATACACTATGGAGTATTACTCAGCCATTAAAACGAATATATTTGAATCAGTTCTAATAAGGTGGATGAAACTGGAGCCGATTATACAAAGTAAGCCAGAAAGAAAAACGCCAATATAATACACTAACACATATATATGGAATTTAGAAAGATGGTAATGATAACCCTATATATGAGACAGCAAAAGAGACACAGATGTAAAGAACAGACTTTTGGACTCTTTGGGAGAGGGAGAGGGTGTGATGATTTGGGAGAATGGCATTGAAACATGTATACTATCATGTAAGAAACAAATCGCTAGTCTAGGTTCGATACAGGATACAGGATGCTTGAGGCTGGTGCACTGGGATGACCCAGAGAGATGATATGGGGAGGGTGGTGGGAGGGGGGTTCAGAGTTGGGAACTCATGTACACCTGTGGTGGATTCATGTCAATGTATAGCAAAATCAATACAGTACTGCAAAGTAAAAAAATAATATTTAAATTTAAAAAAGAAATAAAAAAGAAAAAAATGCTCAACGTGGCTAATTATTAGAGAAATGCAAATCTAAACTGAAATAAGGTACCACCTCACACCACTCAGAATGGCCATCACTAAAATGTCTACCAGTAAAAATGTTGGAGAGGGTGTGGAGAAAAGGGAACTCTTCTGCACTCTTGGCAGAAATAAAAGTCGGTGCAGCCACTGTGGAAAAGAAAAAGGGAAAAAAAAGGAAAAAAAAGAAAACAATCACCTGGACAGAATAAAGTGATTTTTTTTAAAAATCAGACAAATACGAAGCTTGTCATGTCTAATGTCAGCAACTAGAAATAGTATACTATTAGGGACAAAGAACTGGAAAAAAAGAAAAAAAAAGAAGAACTGTGATTAACAAATTTAGGCAAGATATAAATCACCCATCAGATAATATATCAACCACAACCCTGTCTGAGTGATATTTTCGAGAAAAGATAATGGGACTCTAGTCGAACACCAAATGAACCAAAAAAAGAAGCCTTAAGAGAGAAAACGATAATGAAAGAAAGGAAATGAGGTGGCAATAAATATTTCAATATATATGTAAATTATAAATGAAATATTCTGGAGTTACTGTCAATGTGTAGCATACACAAACTGAGAAAATATATAATAAAAAATGTTTGTTTTTGGTTGGTTGTGCCTTGGTATCACTAAAAAAAAAAAATCATTGCAAAGACCAATGTCAAGCAGCTTTTCCCTTGTGTTTTCTTCTACATTTTATAGTTTAAGGTCTTGTATTTAAGCTTTAATCCATTTCAAGCTAATTTTTGTGAGTGGTGTAAACAGGGGTCCAGTTTCGTTCATCTGCATTGTGGTTGTCCAGTTTTCCTGACACTATTTATTAAAGAAACTACCTTTTCTGAATCATCAAATATTGGTTGATTTTATATGCATGGGCTTATTTTGGGTCTATTAATTCTTTTCCATTGGTCTGTATGCGTTTTTTTTGTCAGTTACATGTTATTTTTATTACTATAGCTTTGTAGTATAGCTTGAAATTGCAAACTGCAACATGTCCACCTTAGTTATCCTTTCTCAAGATTTCTTTGCTTTGGCTATTTGTGGTCATTTATGGCTCCATACAACCTTCAGCATTTTTTCTGCAAAAAAAGTGTTAATGCAGTTTTGATAGGGAATGCATAGAACCTATAGATCACTTTGTATGGAATAAATTTTATAACAATACTAATATTTCCAATTCATGAGCAAGGAATATTTTTCCATTTATTTGCATCTTCCTCAATTTCTTGCATCACCACTTTAAAATTTTTAGTATACAGTTCACTCATGAAATTTACATTAAATACACAGTTCCTCAACTTTATTCCTAAGTATTTTTGATGCTATTGTAAATTGGGCCATTTTCTTAATCTCTTTTTTCAATAGTCTGTTGTTAGTTACAGAAACACAACTGATTATTGTATATTGATTTCTTTTTGGTTGGTTAATAATCATTATTTCTTTAGTGTTGCCATGCTTACTTGACTTCTTATGTTTCTTGATGTATTACACCATTGTCTTCACATTTAAAGAAGCAGTCAAGTCCTCCAGTCTCTATTCACTGCTTTGGAGATGAAAATACCTTCTTTTAGTCCTTCTGGAGATTCTGAGGTTTTGTCGACCTTTTTTATGAATACACCATTTCCACACTTCTTGTTTCCTCTTATTGTGTGTGGTCAGGGAAATGAATTCCTAAAACTGTATGCCTTCTCTCAATCTTGCAAAGCCAGGCTGAGTGCTCACAGCGTCCTATTTGCTTTCCTTATGGTGATGCTAACTCTCAAGTTAGTGTACTTTCTTTAAATCCTGCAGAATCAGGCCAGTTTTCTGAGTAACCTCTCTAGAAAGTGAAGTGGCTCAGTCGTGTCTGACTCTTTGTGACGCCATGGACTGTAGCCCACCAGGCTCCCCCATCCATGGAATTTTCTAGGCAAGAGTACTGAGGTGGGTTGCCATTTCCTTCTCCAGAGGATCTTCCCAACCCAGGGGATCTTCCTGACCCCAGGGATCGAACCTGGGTCTCCCTCATTGCAGGTAAATGCTTTACCGTCTGAGCCACCAGGGAATCCTTCCAGTAACCTCACGAGACATATACAAAAGCTTACACTCAAAGTCTTCCAGAGCATTCATGGGAGCTAGCCACAGTGTGGGTGTGTTTGTGGTTAGGAGCACTGGGGGGTTCTTGTGGGCCCACTGGCAGGATCTACAAGTGAGTCATCCCCTGTGATTTGTGGGCAGGCTTTCTGATGAATTCGTCAAAGCTCTTAGGATCCGCAACACTTTGATGCTCTTAAAGAGCCCTGGTTACTGTTTTCACAGCCCCTCCATGCCCTCCAGTTGTGCAACACATCACTTTATTCTGGATTGGGTGACAAAGAAATGAGCCTCTTTAGTAGCACCATGCACAGCTAGGGAAGCTGTTATACTAACTCATAAGCTCTCACTTTCCCTTGTGGCAGAAACTGCAGGTCGAGATGTTCTCTCTTGACATTAAAGATGGTAGAAAATTCCTATTGTGCTATTTTTCTGTTGTCACTCAAGGATTTGAAAGTTTAAAGTTAAGTCTTATAATAGTGTTTCTTGAGTAGAAAAATAATGTCTTTGGAGACCCTTCCGGTAGACATAAGAGCCTATGTATGAGCTCGTTTTCTCAAGACTCGATGGATCTAACAGATTCTTGCATTCCTCATCACTTTGGGATTGACCTCCAAATGAAAGGAGACATTCAGAAACTGTCCTACTTCAGCTGTCTCCTATGCCTCTCCTATCCTTCTATCATTTCTATCTTAATAAGATTTATGAGTAGAAACAATAGGTGTCCCTAAATTTTCTTTTCAACCTTCCTCAAACATGCTTTGGTCTTCTTTAACCAGAGCCTAAGGCATCATTACATAGAAAATGATGGAGCTCTTAAGAATGTGGTTATATATGTAAAATAGATAGCCAACGGGAATTTGCTATATGGCTCAGGAAACTCAAACAGGGGCTCTGTATCAACCTAGAGGGGTGGGATGCGGAAGGAGGTGGGAGGGGGGTTCAAAAGGGAGGGGATATATGTATACCTATGGCTGATTCATGTTGAGATTTAACAGAAAACAAAATTCAGTAAAGCAATTATCTTTCAATTAAAAATAAGTATTTTTTTAAAAAAGAATCTTAAAATCTTGTAGCAAAATTTTATGATATATCATATCCAAAAAGCAATCACTAAAGAGCATCATGGAGAAGGCAATGCCAGCCCACTTCACTACTCTTGCCTGGAAAATCCCATGGACGGAGGAGCCTGGAAGGCTGTGGTCCATGGGGTCACTAAGAGTCGGACACGACTGAGTGACTTCACTTTGACTTTTCACTTTCATGCATTGGAGAAGGAAATGACAACCCACTCCAGTATTCTTGCCTGGAGAATCCCAGGGACCGGGGAGCCTGGTGGGCTGCCATCTATGGGGTCACACAGAGTCAGATACGACTGAAGCGACTTAACAGCAGCAGCAGCAAACAACATCATAGGCTAAGATTTTATTTAATAATGACTATATATTTAGATATATACATAGAAACAAAAAGTAGAAAGATAAATGCCAGCCTGTTCACAGATCTCATCTCTAAGAAGTAAAATTATTTTTATTTCCCCTCTTTGTAGTTTTATGCATTTGCTACACTTAGAGCAATTAACGTGTATTACTTTGGTAATCAAATAAAAATGCTATTTCACAAATACAATTAAATAAAAAATTATTTCCTATGGTAGTTCTTAATTAGCTTGCTTTTTTTCAGTAGTGTGTTGGATATTCTCACTAGATTTGATGAGGATGATAAACACCTGTGTGGGAGGGGAAACACTGATTCAATTCTGTTTTTAATAATGGTGTCATGGATAATTTCTAATTTCTGATTATAAAACTAAAGAGTTGAATTTAGGTACATCATTCATATATGAGTTTTAATACATAAAATTAAAGCTCTCATTTTAAACATATAAATAATTCAAATTAAAATAATTCAAGACATTTAATTTAAATCCTTAAGATTAAACCTCTTAATTTAAATGAAGAAAACATATTATTTTCATTAAAATATTGTCTACTTGGAAAATATATCATAGCTCCTACCACAAGAAAAAGACTGATAACCTGAATCTGCTAAATATCTCACTGTGAATTGGACAAGCAAAATTTATCTCTATACACTATACCTAAATATGATCAGAAGTTTATATAGATAATACACGTTTCTACCGAACAGCCTTCTAAAATACCTCACCATTTCAAAGTTTATTCCCTGAGCAAGACATATTTTCCTTATGTATGCAATGAGTAAGTTGGATAACATGACCTATGACAAGCCTTTAACAGGGCAACTGTCATCCTACACACCAGCTCCATGAAGCAAATTGCATTAACATAAAGTCACACTGGTCTTACACAGGTTTGAAAATACTGACTTAAGAACATACTTGTCCCTTTGAAGGAATACCCTTCACCAATCTGATCCAATGACTATATTGAAATATCCCTGAAATTTTAAAGCACATTGATCTAACCCACTGGAATAGCTCTAGCTCCATAGAGGGTGAAATTATCTTCTGAAAAGAACTCCCGCCATTTGCAATCATGCCAACACTTGAAAGGGTTCTTTAGGCACCATATCCTTAAGGAGACTTCAATACATTTAGGTGTACTAATTCACATAATCTTCTTATATTTTATAGGAATATCAGAAATAAATTTATAGGAATTATATAGGAAAATGTACATAGAAGACTCACTTGCAAATAGATTACATTCTACTGTTTTAGAGAAGTATCTAAAGGCTATCCCATTTACCACTTTACACATATCAAAATATGCTGTGTTCAGTTTTCATTCTGCAAAGTAAAATTAACTGAAATCCACAAAAATACAGTTCAAGAAATTTAAATTGCATTAAAATTCCTTTTTACATCTAGGTGAACAATATCATCATTAATTCTATAATATAGTTGTGACACCAGTAAAATTAACATTTTCCATTTAAATTGTTTCTCCAGAACAAGAGGCCAATACTTCTGAGTATATTTTATTAATTATTTCAAAAAGTAAATTAGAATGTCTAGCACTGCATCTCAGTCACATTATTATTTAGTGAACCCATTATGATTAATATCACCATTGTGACTATCAAGGGAACTAATAAATGACTACTTCTTTAACATTTTACCAATGAAAGCTAAAATGTATAGTTTTATCACTTTTGCATGTGATTTTTCTCTTTAGCTCATTCCAATAAATGAAGTCTTAAATCTACCATTGTTTGACACATAGTTCAAATTGGGTAATATATTTATCTTTCTTTATCACAGAACTCTTACTACCCCATTATGTCTTAAACTATACCATCAAATGCAATCAACTTATTAAAAGAGGAAAATGTTATTATAATGGTAAAAATGGTTACTGCACTATTGGATGTTTTTCTGTCAGTTAAGTAAAACATCTCTTGATTGCTAAACATTAATTATAGTAGGCATGTAAATTTGTTTAGCCTAGTAAATCTCCTGTGATGATGTGCCCCTACCTGCCTAAGTCTAAGGGGCCCAACAGTAGTGACAGCTTTAAGGGTAAGGATACCCATTCTAAGATGTCAGGGCTTATGGAACCCTTCCTCAGTTTCCCCAGAAACTGTTATAGTGAGGGGCCTGAACCATGGGCCATGACACTAGGTTTAAGTGTGTGTTGAATGCTGCTTCACTGAGAAGAAAGCCTATGCAAGGCTGAGGTTCCTTCCTTATAGAGATCCTACTCATCTATCATAGGACATGGATGTATAATGCTATTGCAGGTGACTAAATAATTAGAACCAGTCATTTAATCTATGACATCTTCTGCATATTAAGTGCTGTTACAAGTACTGAGGATACAGCAGTGCTTAAAACAGACAAACACACTGTACTTCTGGATTTTAAATTGCAGTGTTGGGGGGGGTGCATTTGGGCATGAAAATGATAAGTTTGGATCATAAATGAATTTATAAAATATTATGCAATGGCAAAAATTTTAATGATAGGATCTCACTGGTGGATGGATGGGTGTTCAGTCTAAATTCCTTTCCATTAAGCTATGTGTTTTAAAATGATCACAGTGAAATGTTAGAAAGAGTAAATCCAGTTAAGTAGTTTTATAGAGTGGTATGTAGTTGTGATATTTTGGATAGGGAACTCAGTGAAGCATTTGTGAGGGGCTTACATTTAAGTAGAGACCTGTCTCATATAATCGATGAGTCAAAGTAGAAATCTGGGGGAAAAAACTCTCCAAAAAGATATAATAGCACATTGAAGTGGCTTTAGGATCAGAAATGACTTACTGTGCTCTAGAAAAGCCAACAGGGCTTAGAAGAGTGGTAGTGGATGACCTCAGAGTTAGATAGCAACCTGATCACATAGGGCTTTGTGGCTATAGCTAAAGACTTTCCACTTTATTTAAAATATCATGAGGAACATTACAATATTCTCATATAAACAGATAACTGCATATGTGAACTTTTTATTAACTTCATTAGTAAAAGAATAAATAAGAAAGAAATAAGAGCTGGTTCAAAGACTGACAAATAATGGTTTGTATAGACCAAAAAAGAAATGCCTAAGGCTGCTAAGTTAGATACATGGATCTTTGTATATACATGTATATACAAAGATATACATTGTATATCTTTCTATAGGAAAGTAAAATCATAACAGTTTTGTGGATAACTTTTCCAGCAGGCTTTGCCATCAACTTGCCAATTTCTACAGGTTAGCCTTGAAACTTTCAGAACTCTAAATAGATTTCATCTTTAATTGCTGCAGATGATTATTAATCAGATTTGTTGTTGTGACTTTGTTGCTAAGTTGTGTCTGACTCTTTTGCAACCTCGTGGATTTTAGCCCATCAGGCTCCTCTGTCCATGAGATTTCCCAGACAAGAATATGGGGGCAGGCTGCCATTTCCTTCTCCAGGAGATCTTCCTGACCCAGGGATCCAACCCTAGTCTCCTTCTTGGCAGGGAGATTCTTTACCACTGAGCCACCAGAAAAGTCCACTAATCAGAATAAACTGTGACAATAAGGCAACACTCATATTAAAATGTGTGTCAAATGAGAACGAAGCAAGCTTCTTAGAACCTGTGTTAGCATGATACTGACATGGTGGTGTTGGTGGTTTAGTCACCAAATCATGTCCAACTCTTGCAACCCCGTGGGCTCTAGCCCACCAGGCTCCTCTGTCCTTGGGATTTCCCAGGCAAGAATACTGGAGTGGGTTGTTAACCTCCTAGAGGGGATCCCCCCAGCCCGGGGTGGCAGAGGTCGAACCCGCATCTCCTGTGTCTCCTGCATTGGCAAGCTGATTCTTTACTGCTGAGCAGCCTGGGAAGCCTTGATATTGACATATCAAGCAGTTAACATTTTGTGATTTTCCAAGTTTGGTATAAAATTTTCATTCACAACAGACCTTGGAGGAAGTAGAATGTTGATATTACATAACTTCCATTCAAAAGGATTTCTCTTCATATTGTGTGGAGAAGAGACTGCAAGAGGCAACAATCAAAGTAGGATGACCACTTAGAAGCCCATTACTCTGCTTCTGATGAGAGGCAATAGGGACTTGTACTAAGTTGGGATCAGTGCAGATGAAAAAGAAAAGTACAGGAATTCATAATATAATTTTGTTGTTGAGATTTCAGGAACTGCTGATATGAGCTTTTATCAACATATGCCTTTTCAAGACTATGACCATTAGCGGCTTCCAAGGCTTATCAGTGTGAGGAAGGAAGCCAGCCCCGAAGTACCCCCCTTCTCTGATTTGTTCAGAAATGTTACTGGTAATTTATCTCCCTCTTTAAGTGATATCAAAGTCCACACCCAATTTTATTCATTATATAGTTAAAGCTCTCAGAGATAATAAAAAGTAATGTCTTTTTCCACCCAGTAATGTTGAGAAACTGGCCTTAATCATAATAGTCCAATAATTCTCTCTCTCCAACATCATCACATTTCCTTCTCTCCTGGATCAATATCATCAGATACAAATATACTATTTCTACCGTCCTAAGTAAAAACTTTTCTTGGCTCCTCTTCCTTGCTTAGCTTCATGCCAATTTCTAGAAATACAGCAAAACTCCTAGAAAGAATTGTCTATACTATTTATATTTCTTCTTGAACCCGAATAAAGCTTATGATCCTACCACCCCAATAAAACTGCTCTTGTCAAGGTCACAAATAAATTGAATTAAATAGAATTGAAACCACAACTTATTTCTGAGGCCTCATCTCATGTAGTTTCTTTCTTAGTTTCCAGAATACCACACATTGTTTCCTCTCACTTCTCTGACCACTCCTTTTCCATCTCCTTTTCAATTCTTCTTTATTTGCCAAACTTCTAAAAGGCACAGTGTGTCCCAGTGCCCTTGAAAAGTTTACCTACACTCATATCTTTGCTATTCTCCTTGTCTCTTGGCTTAAGTGCCATCTATATGTTGATGACTGCAAAATTAGTCTCAAACTTACGTCCTCTTCTGAACTTCAGACTTAGACAGTAGCATAGTTGACAGCTCAACTGGAATGTCTAATAGTAAGAATAAATAATAGCAATGATAATAATAACAATAATAAAAATTAATGCTTATATGTACTACCGTGGTAGCTCAGATGGTAAAGAATCTGCTTGCAATTGCAGGGGACTGGGGTTCAGTCCTTGAGTTGGGAAGATCCCCTGGAGAAGGGAATGGCAACCACCTCCAGTGATCTTGCCTGAAGAATTCCACAGACAGAGATGCCTAGTAGGCTACAGTCCATGGGGTTGCAAAGATTCGGGCACAACTGAGCTCATATAGTGTTTATTCTTTTCTAAACCTCATTTTAAGCAGTTTTTCTAAACATTAACGTATTTAATCCTTAAAACAGCTGTATGAAGTATGTGCTAATATCACTCCCTTCTAAGATGAGAAAATAGGGACACACACTTATCAAGTAATTTTCTCAAGGTCACATGGCTGCTGAATGGTGGAAAGATAATTTAAATTCAGATAGTTTAGCTCTTGAATGTGTGCTCTTAATGATATACCATCACTTCCAGCAACTACCAGGCATCTCAAACTTACCACGTATCAAACTGAGTTCCTGTTCCCCATCACCACCACCACCAAATTTGTCCTTCCGCAGTTTTCTCCATGTGAAAATTTGTAGCTCCAGGTGCTTAGTGCAAAAATATTGGAAAGTGAAAGTGAAGTCACTCAGTAATGTCCAACTCTTTGCAAACCCATGAACTGGAGCCTACCATGCTCCTCTGTTCATGGGATTTTCCAGGCAAGAGTACTGGAGTGGGTTGCCATTTCTGGAGCCATCCTTAATTCTCCAATACATCACACAA
Organism: Capra hircus; assembly: GCF_001704415.2. Classification (NCBI taxonomy): domain Eukaryota; kingdom Metazoa; phylum Chordata; class Mammalia; order Artiodactyla; family Bovidae; genus Capra; species Capra hircus. The sequence continues at coordinate 6,080,218 of NW_017189517.1, forward strand.
CCCACATCTGGTTCATCAGTAAATCCTGTTGCAAATACATCAGTAAATCCTGTTGCAAATCCATCACTAAAACTTCAAATTATATCAAGACTCTGACACCTTCTCCACAAACTCCATTGCTACTACTTTAACCAAAAACACCATTATCTTTCCCCTGGAATGCTACAATAGCGTCCTCATTGGACCTCTTGCTTCTGTATTTGCCTCCCTTGCTTCAAACTCAGTGATGATTCCCATCTCACTGAAAAAAACTAGAGTTTATATAATGGTCTATAAGATTCTGCATGACAATCCCCTATATCTTTTGACCTGACCTCAGACTATGCTCCTGTTCACTCATTCTGACCCAGCTACACTGGCCTCCTAGCTATTGCTAGATAATATCAGGCTTCTTCCTGCTTCAGGGCCTCTGTAATTGCTGTTCCATCTGCCTAGTATGCTCTTCTTCAGATATCTGCATGGTTTACTCCTTCACTTCCTTCAGATCTCTACTCAAATACCATTTTCTTGGTGACGTCTCTCTGGTGACCATATCTAACTTAAACCATACTCAACTACTACACAATGCTTCCTGCATGCCTATATCCTCCTATCAGAATTTACCTTCTATGAGATTAGAAATGTGCTTGTTTTCTTTAATGCTGTAAGCTCGGTGTCTAGAAAACTGCTTGGCACATAGTGGGCATTCGATCAATATTTGTTGAAAAATAAATGAATTTGGCCCAATAACTAATTGTAACAGTGAGATACCAGCACAAAAACAGGTAAGATAGATTTTTTTCCTTGATTAAGTGGTAACTGGTACCTCTAAGAGATCTCCTTTCCCCAGATTATTTTGATTTCAGCCTTATAAATTGTATTGCTATAGACACTCACTAACCTGGGACTAAACTCATGAGGCAGATTGATGTCTCCTACAAGCTAGATTTGGCCTACATAGAACTAACAGGAATAGCAAGCATAGATATTCAAAAGTTTTGTGAAACTTTGTTAATAATGACTTTCCTAACCAATATGCCTGTGGATCGTAAATTGCCTTAAATACTTGTCAATGAACTGCTTGTAACCTGCTGTCATCTTTTTAAACTCACAAACAACCAGGAGATAATGTACACTGAGGCAGAAGATTCTTTCTTCCACAATTTCTAAACCTGTGAATTGTAAAGAGATTAACCGGAGGCAAAAACCCTCATTAAACTTAGTTATTAACACTGAGTACTGATATTTAAAAAAGGAACTAAAAATCCATCCTTTTAATCTCTTTATTCGAAGGAGAGATTTCCAGCTGAAACCCTTTCTGGCACTTGAGCTGTATGAGTACAGGAATTTTAATTGAATTCCCTCAAAGACAGAGCTTCTATGTAAAGTATGAATAGTCTTTGCACACATCTTCATAAATCTCTTGCTTAATAGTACTTATCTTAATAGAGGCATTCAAATATTACATTTGCCACCAACATCAGTGAAATTCAGTTAAACTTTTAAATAAATATATTTCATAGAGCACCAAGTTTAGGTAGCAGCTGGCATGAAAGAAAATCTGTTGCAATTTTAAGACCAGTGCCTCTAAGCATTTTATAGAAATCTCTTTATTAAGGCACTCCATTGCCCTATTATTTGAGCTGGCATTTTGGTCTTACCTTAAGGACGCATAACTGACCCAGAAACTATTTTGTGATTATCAGATAGTGACTGCTGTAAAACAGTAAGTGAGGCTTTTTTTTTTTTTTTTCTCTGCTCCAGGGTTGTTAGCGTTATACAGCTCAAGTACAGCAGTAACTGCTGATCCAGCAAGTAAAGTGTGAAGGGAAATGAACCCTGTGGTGTCTGGGAGATTCTGATTCTTCCATTACCTGCCATTAGCAAAAGTAAGTTTTAAGTCTAGATTTGTTTAGTCAATTGAAGACTAATGGTGGGCTGTAGAGCTGCTTCTAAGGAGTGCCTAGACTGGTTATTGATTTCAAAGTAATTGAGGAGAACCAAGAGGAAAATTGTACTCCATTAACTTTTTTCTCTCTCTACAGGACCTTGGATAGACTAGGCATATTTTTTGGGACATATATAGGTTTGCAATATTCTAACCTAAGAGGTCCTAACTCGGACACACATAGTTCAAGAGGACAAAATGAGGCCCAGAGAACTTAACTGATTTGCCCAGTTAGTGAGATATACAGCTATGATAGAACCTAGATTTCTGGACTCTAGTCTAATCTTCTTTCCATTAGTCAGTTTACTAAAAATGTATTGAACACAAATGATGTATCAGGCATTGTGTTAGACATGTAGGGGAATACAAAAATGACCATTATGTTTCCTGTCTTCTAGTTGTTTCTGAAAGCAAAGTGTGTCCTAATCATAGTATGTCACTCAGAGTTTACATTAAAAATCCATATTGAATGTTATAGAAAGAAGAGAGGATGAGATTCAATTAAAAATGATTCTAGGAGTTCATATTCAAAGCTTCCCACCCCGTAAAGAACAGTATGGAGGTTCTTTTAAAAATTAGGAAGAAATCTACCATGGCATACAGTATGTGCATGTTCAGTCATGTCCAACTCTTTGCAACTCCATAGACTATAGCCTGCCATGAGATTCTCCAGGTAAGAATACTGGATTGGGTAGCCATTCTTCAGGGGATCTTTCCATTCCAGGGATTGACTCTGGATTCCCTGTATTGCAAGCAGATTTCTTACCATCTGAACTACCAGGAAAGCCCCAAACCACCATATGACCCAGCAATCCTACTACTGAGCATATGCCCTGAGGAAACAACTATTCAAGACACATGTACCCCAGTGTTCATTGCAGCACTATTTATAATAGCCAGGACATGGACACAGTGTAGATATCCATCAACAGATTAATGGATAAAGAAGCTTGGTACATATATACAATGGTATATTCAGTTCAGTTCAGTTCAGTCACTCAGTCGTATCCGACTCTTTGCGACCTCATGAATTGCAGCATACCACGCCTCCCTGTCCATCACCATCTCCCGGACTCCACTCAGACTCACGTCCATCGAGTCAGTGATGCCATCCAGCCACCTCATCCTCTATCATCCCCTTCTCCTCCTGCCCCCAAACCCTCCCAGCATCAGAGTCTTTTCCAATGAGTCAACTCTTCGCATTGAGGTGGCCAAAGTACTGGAGTTTCAGCTTTAGCATCATTCCTTCCAAAGAAATCCCAGGGCTGATCTCCTTCAGAATGGACTGGTTGGACCTCCTTGCAGTCCAAGGGACTCTCAAGAGTCTTCTCCAACACCACACTCAGCCATAAAAAGGAACAAATGTGAATCAGCTGAACTGAGGTATATGAACCTAAAGCCTGTTATACAGAATGAAGTAAGTCAGAAAGAGAAAAACAAATATCACATATATATGGAATCTAGAAAAACAGTACTGATGAACCTATTTGCAGGGAAGTAATGGAGACACAGACATAGAGAATGAGCTTGTGGACACAGAGGGGCAAGGAGGGGTGGAATGAATTGAGAAAGTAGCTTTAACATATATACACTACCATGTGTAAAATAGCTAGTGGGAAGCTGCTATGTAACACAGGGAGCCCAGCCTGGTGCTCTGTAACCACCTAGAGGGGTGGGATGAGGGGAGTGACACAGAGATTCAAGAGGGAGGATGTATATATATATATACACACACATATATATATATATATATATATATAACTTATTTGTGATGTTGTAAAGCAGAAAACAGTGCAACACTGCAAAGCAATCATCCTCCAATTAAATATCAATCTAAAAGAACAAAGCTTCCCACCCCAATTCTCACATAGAAATGAACAAGTTTTTTTTAAATAAAAAGACATAACTGGCTTTTTAAATAAATAAATAAATCTGTGTACCACAAGTAGAACAGAAATATAGAGTGCGTATACCAGCTTGCTAGGGCTGCCATAACAGACTATGACAAACTAGATGGCTTAAAACAGTAGATGTTTATTTCCTCACGATTCTGGAGATTAGATGTCCAAGATCAAGAAGTTAGCAAATTGGTTCCTTCTAAAGGCCTCTCTTCTTGGCTTGTTAATAGCCATCATCTTCTGTCTTCACATGGTCTTCTCTAGGTACCTATCTGTATCTTAATCTCCTCTTCTGCTTACAAGGATGCCAAGCATAGTGGATTAAGCCCAGATCATTACCTAATTTTTATCTTAATTATCTCTTTTAAAGACAGCATTTCTACAAACAGTCATATTCCAAGATATTAGGATTAGGGGGTTAGGATTTCACATATGAATTTACAGAAAACACAATCAGCCCCATAACAATGGGGATGTGCCACTGAAGTCACAGAACAGGAATTAGACAGAGATTCATTTGATTTCCTTGAGGTGAAAAGAAAAACCCTACAAATCAGAACTACCACTCTGAATGAAGCTGGATCTGAGAGCGATCCCTTGCTCCAAGCAAGGTGCATGCGAAAACTATACCTGATACCCAACAAAGAACACAGATTCTATTTGTACTGAAAGGAAGAATTAAGTTTTAGACAATAAATAAGGACACAGGCCATGCGGATTCAGGCTTCCCTGAGAGTTCAGTTGATAAAGAATTTGCCTGCAATGCAGGAGACCCCGGTTCAATTCCTGGGTCAGGAAGATCTGCTGGAGAAGTGATAGGCTACCACCTCTACTATTCTTGGGTTTCTCTTGTGGCTCAGCTGGTAAAGAATCTGCCTGCAATGTGGGAGACCTGGGTTTGATCCCAGAGTTGGAAAGATTCTCCTGGAGAAGGGAAAGGCTGCCCACTCCAGTATTCTGGCCTGGAGAACTCCACAGACTGTATAGTCTATGGGGTTGCAAAGAGTCGGACATGACTGAGCAACTCTCACTTCGTGTGGGGATTCAATGATTTGGAGAACATTCTAAGATCTTTGTCTTGCATTGTAGGAGACTAGAGATATTGAGCAACTTTGGAACTTGTTATAAAAATTGTATATGTTACTGCAGATGCTAAAAATTTAAAGAAAACCCACCAGAAATACAGATATATAAGGTATAGTTCCTAAGGGAAAACAAAATTTTTTTACAAAAGCTTGATAAAAGCTTCAGTATAAATCAAGATGGAAAAAAAAATAAAATAAAATGCATAATAAACAGAAAACATAAAAAGATGTAAATATTTCCAAATATACAATATCAGTTCAGTCAGTCAGTAACTCAGTCGTGTCCTTTGCGAGTCGTGACTCTTTGCGACCCCATGAATCACAGCACACCAGGCCACCCTGTCTATCACCAACTCCCGGACTTCACTCAGACTCACGTCCATCGAGTCAGTGATGCCATCCAGCCATCTCATCCTCGGTCGTCCCCTTCTCCTCCTGCCCCCAATCCCTCCCAGCATCAGAGTCTTTTCCAATGAGTCAATTCTTCGCATGAGGAGGCCAAAGTACTGGAGTTTCAGCTTTAGCATCATTCCTTCCAAAGAAATCCCAGGGCTGATCTCCTTTACAATGGACTGGTTGGATCTCTTTGCAGTCCAAGGGACTCTCAAGAGTCTTCTCTAACACCACAGTTCAAAAGAATCAATTCTTTGGTGCTCAGCTTTCTTCATAGTCCAACTCTCACATCCATACATGACCACTGGAAAAAACCATAGCCTTGACTAGACAGACCTTTGTTGGCAAAGTAATGTCTCTGCTTTTGAATATGCTATCTAGGTTGGTCATAACTTTTCTTCCAAGGAGTAAGCATCTTTTAATTTCATGGCTGCAATCACCATCTGCAGTGATTTTGGAGCCCCTCAAAATAAAGTCTGACACTGTTTCCAGTGTTTCCCCATCTACTTTCCATGAAGTGATGGTACCAGATGCCATGATCTTCATTTTCTGAATGTTGAGCTTTAAGCCAACTTTTTCACTCTCCTCTTATGAATATTGATTAAATGTATTGATTTGATAAGAAAGATAATATTCCAATCTAAAAATCCAGCTCTTTATTGCTTACAAGAAATGCACTTATAAGCAAAATAGAAAACAGGAGAAAATTTGAAATTATTAAAGATATAAAAAGATATGCCAGGAAAATACTAACCAAATTAAGCTAGTGTACCATACTAATACTGGAATATATTGAATTTAAAGTATAAAACCTTGATAAACATAAAGTATACTTCAACATGATAAAAATCATAATCTACCTAAATTCAACTTTTAGGAACTGGACAATGTAGCCTGAAAATATATGAAGCTAAATTTGATGACAACACAAAGATAAGTCAATAGGGTAGCTTTTTTCAATAGGGTAGCTTTTTAAAAATATGTTTCTCTTCAAAACTGAAAAAAAAAATCAAATGACAAAAAATTTTGAACAATTTCATTACTATTCTTTTTCGAATTTGTGTTTGCATGTCTGTGTATGTATGTGTGTGTATGTGTAAATAGAGACAGAAGGGAAAGAGAGAGAAAAGGGAAGCAAGAGAATTTTTACTTGCACACAATGACCATTTACAAATATCGACTGTGTTCTAGGTCATAGGTCTGTAAACTTTCTACAAAGAGCCAGGTATCTGGTTAATACTTAAAGCTTTGTGAATTTTAAGGTCTCTTTCACAAGCATTCAACTCTGACGTGGTAGTACAAAATCAGTCATAGATAATACCTAAATGAACAAACATGGCTGTATGTCAAAAAAAAAAAAAAATCTTTACTTAAAAAAAACCAAGCAGCTAGGTGAATTTACTCTACAAGTCAGCTTGTCAACTTAACCCTTATTTCAGGTCATGAAGAAAATTTCAATACATTTTTAAGAATTGACATTTTACAAAACTCATTGCAAAAAAAAAATAGCTAAAGTAGAAATCAGAAATTAAGGCTATTTTAAAAGTTTGGAAAGTAGAAAACCTGCTCTCACATCACTCATATGTCAATGTATCGCAAAACCAATACAATGTTGTAAAGTAATTAGCCTCCAACTGAAATAAATAAATTTATATCAAAAAAAACAAATAAATAAAAAGAAAAAAAAAGAAAAATAGCCATGATACTGGAATTTACAAAATGTTTAGATTAAATAACAAATCTATACGTGTAAAATGGATCTCTGCTTTCACTTAGGTAAGAGTTTGAAAAAAGGTGCTTTGAAAAGATTAATAAACTTGATATATCCCTAGTAAAATAGGAATCAGAAGAGAAAATGTAAATTTCCAATGTCAGGAAAGAAACAGGTAAGCAACACTATAGGTCCTACTGACAGTAAAATGATATTGAAAGAATATAAATCCAACTTCATGTCAATAAATTTGAAAATCTATTAAATGAACAAATTGAAAGACCCAACTTATAAAAACTTACATAAGAAGTAAGTGAAACATATATAGATGTAGATGTGAATATAGATATATAGATAGAGATATATAATCTCACATATATTAAAAATTGATTTTGTAAATAATAAATGTATAACTTTTTTAAACACCAATTGTACACACACACACACACACACACACTCAGGCTGTTTAATTTTATGAACCATTTAAAAAAGAAGTAGTACCCAATTTATACATATTATTTCAAAAAAAGAGGATGGACTACTTCTCAACTCATTTTACAAGATCAGCATATCCCTAATTTCAAAATCTGTCAAGACTATCACTAAAAATCTATAGATCTATATCCCTCATGAACATAGGCACAAACACAGGCACAGGATACAAAGCAAAGTCAGCAAAGGAAAAAGTCACATGAGGCAAAGTACAGAGAAAATTCGGGACAACCTTTGGAGAATCCTCTTCTACTAAAGTCACATAGGATATGCTTATTTTCTACAACAAGTTGAAATAAAATGTGTGAAATGCTGTCCACCAGGAAATCTCACTAAAGACTCAATTTCAAGGGATTTTTGTTTGTTAGTTTGCTTTTACTGTGGGTTGATTTTCTAGGCACTGTCCATCTAGCGCATACATTCTGGACTCCGAAAAGGAAAGCAGATATTCAGCATAACCGCATTGTTTGCACAAACAATTTAAGCACAGTGAGCTAACCTTATCAGCTGGAGTGAAGAGAGCTCTCCCAAAATCCAAGTTGCCAAACACCAGCCTAAAGCAAACTGTGCAAGTAAGCCTTTCCAATGACAGCAGTCTCCAACTGCAATGTTAACTCTTTTCTGATCAATGACCAAGTGAGATATATCCAAGGAATAAAAAGATGATTTATTTGATTAAAATCAACCAATGCAGTTTACCATGTTAACAAACTAAAATTTAAAAAGAATATGATAATTTAGATAGATTCAGTAAAAATATTTCACAAAATTCAATATTCATTCATGGAAAAACCTCTAACAAAGCTGGACATAGATGGGAACTCTTCATACCCTTGCCCCTCCCCCCAAAAAAAAAGAAAGAAAAAGCATGTATAAAACTATAGGTGAAACCTATGGTTTCACACTTAACTCAGAAATATTGAACATATTCCATAAGGCTTCCAAAAAGAAAATGGATTTACTCAAGGCCCTAGCCAGTGAAATATAGCAAGAATATTTTTTTTTAAAGTTCTATGTTTGGGAATAGAAGAAGTAAAGTTCTATTAGAAGACAGCATGATGGTTTACATAGAAAATTCTGAGTTATCTATAAAAGAACCATTAAATGGACAAGTAAATTTACAGAACAGCAAGTCAATATAAAAATGTAGTTGTTAATGTACTAGCAACCAAAATTGAAAAATAAACTTTAAAATACCATTTCCAGTAGGATTGGATAGCAGGAAATATTAGAATAATTTAAGTGAAAAAATTTGTAGATCCCTACAAACATTGAGGGAGGTGACATCAGCAAAATGGTGGAATAGGAGATCCTCTACTCATATCCCTTCTCAGCAACAATAATTTGGTGGCAACCAGAGGACACAAGTGCCTTTATGGGAGCTTTGAGATTTGAGTAAGAGACTGTTTGCAGGAATGAAAATTTGAGTAGCCATTATGGCAGACAATATGGAGGGTACTCAAAAAAATTAGAAATAAAACAGCAATCTCACTTATGGGTATATACCCAAAGGAAATAAAACAAGTATCTCAAAGAGCTATTTGCACCTTCATGTGTATTGCAGTATTATTCACAATAGCCAAGATATGGAAACAACCTAAATGTCTGCCAAAGGATGAATGGATAATAACAACTATATATAGAGAGGGGAAGTGGGAGGGAGGCTCAAGAGGGAGGGGATATATATATATATATATATATATATATATATATATATATATTCCTGGTAGCTCAGCTGGTAAAGAACATGCTTGCAATGCAGGAGACCCCAGTTTGATTCCTGAGTTGGGAAGTTCCCCTGGAGAAGGGATAGGCTACCCACTCCAGTATTCTTGGGCTTCCCTGGCAGCTCAGATGGTAAAGAAACCGCCTGAAATTGGGAGACCTGGGTTCGATCCCTGGGTTGGGAAGATCCCCTGCAGGAGGGCATGGCAACCCATTCCAGTATTCTTGCCTGGAGCATCCCCATGGACAGAGGAGCCTGTGGGCTGAAGTCCATGGGGTCACAAAAAGTTGGACATTACTGAGCAACTAAGCACAGCACAGCATATATACATATATTCATATACTTATGGCTGATTCATGTAGTTGTACAGAAGAAACCAACATATTATAATGCAGTTATCTTCCAATTTAAATAACTATATATACATATTTATGTAAATAAATATATATAATATATTTTATTAGATGAAAGATTTTTTATATTCTATAGAGCTTTTCAATTTTCAAAAGTTTCACACAAATGATTTCATATATTGCCAAAGGAACCCTGACATTAACCCTCTATCCCCTACCTCCATATTGCTGCTCTCTACTTCCCTCTCCTCATAGATAACAATTAATTTGTTCTCTATATCTGTGAGTCTGCTTCTTTTTTGTTTTAGTCACTCACTTGCTGTATTTTTTAGAATCCACATGTAAGTGATATCAAACAATATTTGTCTTTCTGTGCCTGACTTATTTCACTTAGCATAATCCCTCCAAGTCCATTCATGTTGCTGCCAATGGAAAAATGTCATCCTTTTTTATGCCCAAGCAGTGTTCCAGTGTGTGTGTGTGTGTATACACACAAATATATATATATATATAAATACATATATATATACAAATACTTATATACGCACATGTTTATATATATATGTACCTATATGTGGATGGTTGCTGGATACAAGATACATGCACCCCAAAGTTCATTGCAACATTATTTACATATAAAATAGCCAGGACATGAAAACAATCTAAATGTCCATCAACAGGTAAATGGATAAATACAACAGAACACTCCTCAGTATGCCACTGTATATATATACCTACATATATATATATATATGTGTGTGTGTGTGTGTGTGTGTATTAGTGAATAGTGTTCCATTGTGTATATATATATACACATACATATGTATGCATATGTGTATATATTAATATATCTATATGCACAATGGAACACTACTTTCTCTCTCTCTCTCTCTCTCTATATATATATATATATATATACAACAGCTTCTTTATCCATTTATATGTTGATGGACAAACGTTTTCCTGTCCTGGCTACTGTAAATAATGCTGCTATGAACATTGGGGTGCATGTATCTTGTATCCAACAACTATCCGCCACAGACACAAATAAGCCCAAGTGGGAAAGAGGAATTAACCAAACAAATTCATCCAAAATAATCCAAATCTTAAAAGTGACATTTATATTAAGTTATTTTTTAATACCATTGTATTATGAGGTAGCTTTGTTGTGTAGCACCATTGTGTCAATAGAGAAATGAGACAGAAATTGGTATCAAAATAATATACCAGTACCATTTATAAAACTTAAAATAAAGGTCTGTCAGTGAAAACAGATATATGATCTCTGAAACTTATGTCTTTCATAAAAACAACAAAAATGCTGACATTATCAAAATCAGTGTTTACAAAACTATGTAAATTAATCAAGGCTTGTAGTAATTGAGTATTCATTGAGAACAAATAACTAAATCAGGAAATTAACAGTTAGTTTCTGCATTATAACTTTCTGTATTGCCACATCCTCTGCTTCAACTCCATGATATTCACAAAAAATGCAAATCCACAACCACAGTGAAAATGAGCATCCTAGCAGTCACTGTAGAGAACAGAACAGAGTTAGAGATTTGTTATGACCTGAAGGGCTTCCCTTGTGGCTCAGCTGGTAAAGAATCCGCCTGCAATGCAGGAGACGTCGGTTTGGTCCCTGGGTTGGGAAGATCCCCTGGAGAAGGGAAAGGCCACCCACTCCAGTATTCTGGCCTGGAGAATTCCATGGACTGTACAGTTCATGGTGTCACAAAGAGTCGGACACGACCGAGCAACTTTCACTTTTCACTATGGACTGAAGGAGTTAAAATCTGTACACTAGAAAATATCTACCTATCACAAAAGAACACAGTAATGGGGAGAACAGAAGAACAGAAATCAAATTACATACACAAAACAGCAATATGGCAGACTAAATCCTGTCTTATTAGTGATTGCTGTAAATATAGATTAAAAACATTAAGTATATGGCAGAAGTTGGAAGAAATACATTTTAAAAACCCATAACTGAACCATTTACTGTCTACAAAAGACACACATTAAATCCAAAGATACAAAATTGAGTTGAATGTAAAAGTGAAAATATACACAATGCAAAAAATGACCAAAAGAAAGCTAGAGAATATACCAATGTCAGACAAAATAGACTCTAGAGAAATAAACTGCTACTGAAGATAAAAATGGACATCTTATAATGCTATAAGTGTCAATTTGTAAAGAAAATATAAGGATTAAAATATATATGCACCAAAAAAGAGTCTGATAATAGACAAAACGAAAACTGACAGAATTGAAGACATAAACAACACAGCCATAGTAGTTAGATACCAACATCCTTTATAAACACAGCACTCTCCCCCAAATCCTCAACAAAATGTTCAAACCAAACCTATAAAATGATTATGCACCATGACCAACTGAGATTTATCCCAGGAAGGAAAAAGTAGCTAAGCATGAAAATCAATGAATTAAAGTAAAAAAGAAAAAGAAAAGATTACCATCTCAATAAGGCAGAAAACACATTTGGTGAAACTCAATCTGCTACTGCTAAGTTGCTTCAGTCATGTCCGACTCTGTGTGATCCCAGAGACGGCAGCCCACTAGGCTCTCCATCGCTGGGATTCTCCAGGCAAGAACAGTGGAGTGGGTTGCCATTTCTTTCTCCAATGCATGAAAGTGAAATGTGAAAGTGAAATCGCTCAGCCGTGTCCGACTCTTAGCGACCCCATGGACTACAACCTACCAGGCTCCTCTGTCCATGGGATTTTCCAGGCAAGAGGGTAAAACTCAATATCCTTCATAAAAAGCTATTCAACAAACTAGGGATAAAAGTGAATTCTTCAACCTGATTAAAGGCATCTGTAAAATCTCACAGCTAACTACAATCATATTTACTGACAAAATCCTGAAAAAGTTCCCTCTAAGATTAGAAACAAAGCAAGGATGTTTACTCTTCCATTTCTATTCAACATTGTAATAGAGATTCTAGGCAGGGCAAATATGCAAATAAAAGAAATAAAGACATCCAGATTTTTTTAAAATTAAAATTTCCTCTATTTGCATATCAGTTCAGTTCAGTCGCTCAGTCCTGTCTGACTCTTTGCGACCCCATGAATCACAGCACGCCAGGCCTCCCTGTCCATCACCATCTCCCGGAGTTCACTCAGACTCACGTCCATTGAGTCCGTGATGCCATCCAGCCATCTCATCCTCGGTCGTCCCCTTCTCCTCCTGCCCCCAGTCTATCCCAGCATCAGAGTCTTTTCCAATGAGTCAACTCTTCGCATGAGGTGGCCAAAGTACTGGAGCTTCAGCTTTACCATCATTCCTTCCAAAGAAATCCCAGGGTTGATCTCCTTCAGAATGGACTGGTTGGATGCATATAGGATGTTCTAAGAAGCCTGAAAAGAAACTATTATAGCTATGAAGTTCAGCATGATATCAAGGTACAAGATCAATGTACAAAAATCAGTTGTATTTCTACATATCAGCAGTGAGCAATCTAAAATGAAAAGAAAACAATTTACATATGATAGCATGAGACATTTAGGAATAAATTTAACAAAAGTCTAAGATTTGTACACTGAAAACTATAAAATATTTCGAAATAAATTATACATAAAAACAAACGGAAGTGAATCCTGTGTTCACAAATTTGAAAAGTAATCATTAAGATGTCAATACTTCAAAAGTTGATCTACAAAAAAAAAAAAAGTTGATCTACAGATTCACTGCAGTTCCTATCAAAATTTCAGCTATCTTTTCAATAGAAACTGATAAAGTGATTCTAAAGTTCTTATGGAAAGGCAAAGAGCCCTTCAGCATCCTTCTAGGGATTTCATTTGTCTCTCTCTTGCACCGCATTTTTTTTTTACATTCCACATCTTCCTCTTTCTTGGTTTACTTCTTACTTTGGGTAGAGAAAAATCTCCAATAGCTTCCTGAGAAAACTGCACAGAGAGATTAAATTTTTGAAAGTTCATAAATTTGAGAGTATCATTTACTTATACATTTAGCTTGTATATGTCTAGAATCATTTTCATTACAAATTTTCTAACCTTCATTCCATTACTTTCTGTTTTATATTGATGATATTGAAAGTTCTTAAGCCATTTTGTTTCTATTTTTTAATCCTCTGGAAACCTGAGGTTTAAATTTCACTTTGTTCCCAGTATTCTGAAATTTCACCCTGATGTATCTTAGCATGAGTCTGTTTTCATTAATTTTTGTGGGTGCTAGTCCTCTAGAATGTAAATAAACAACTTTACATTTTGCAAATTTTTCTTGAATTATTTTGCTGACATTTCTTCCCCCCATTTTATGAATTCTTTTTTTTTTATTTCTAGAACTCATATTATTAAAATATTAAAGAAATTTTTCTTGGAGCAGAAGAGATAGACATAGTGATTCCAAGCTTCAATATTCTACCTAGCTATAGACGAATGAACATATGTATAAAAAGCTTTGGGATTAAAGATGAATAACCCATTGTCCCTGCCTTCAATGAGCTCCAAGTCCAAAGGGATACAAGTAAAAATGATATAGAAACAGAGTATTTAAAGCGCTATGGGCTATCCACTCCAGTATTCTGGCCTGGAGAATTCCATAGACTGTATAGTCCGTGGGGTCGCACAGAGTTGGACACAAGTGAGCAACTTTCACTTTCACTTTCATGGGAACCCACATGAAGACAGAGTGTGACAGGAAACTCGGTTAGGGCAGTTGGAGACTAGGAAGTCTCAGAATGTGCTTCAACTGTGTCACATCTGACCATAAGCAAGAGGAACGGATTTTAATCTTTATGAGGTCACAATCCTTTTGGGGGACATAATGAAATCTATGACACTTCTTCCAATAAAAATGTATATAACAAACATACACACACACACGTATATTTTTCTTCCTAACTCAGAACATGCACCATTAAGAACTCTTGGTATTGAAGGGCGAGTAGGAAAATTTTAGACAGACAAGAAGAAGAGAGTCCAAGCAGAGGAAACATTGTATCAACATCCTATAGATGTAAAAAGCCTGTGCATTATTGGAGTGAAGCGGACTGTAAAATAATTGCGTATGATAGGAACATAAGCTGGAAAGAGAATCAGGCATCCTATAAGATGAAAACAGAAGATAAGAAGATAAAGAGGGATAAAGCATGAAGTATCTCAAATGTCAGTCATCCACTTTGTTTACTCAGAGACTAGATCATGATTGATAGAACTTACACAGGGTATGTCAATCCTCTCTTAACTCCTAAAAAATATAACTGGAAAAACTAGTGCCCAATGGAATACTAATTGATATTCTGTGACTTTGGAGTTTCACTCATATTTATTATAGGTGTTGAGTGTGCAGTACTCACATCTCAAGCTTACAGCTTTATGAGAGGAAAAAATACTGTAGTGAAACCAAAAGACCATGAATATCAATTATCTTACTCCTTAATAACCTACAGAGAAGGTCAGTCCTCAATGAGTTGTAATGGTTCTCAACACTGGCAAAAAATTAGATTTACCTGGGGAACTTCCAGATTTAAGCTGGATTTAGAAAAGGCAGAGGAACCAGAGATCAAATCACCAACATCCATTGGATCATCAAAAAAGCACAAGAGTTCCAGGAAAATATTTACTTCTTCTTTGTCGACTATGCCAAAGCCTTTGACTGTGTTCAGCTCAGTTCAGTTGCTCAGTCATGTCCGACTCTTTGCAACCCCATGGACTGCAGCACACCAGGCTTCCCTGTCCATCACCAACTCCCAGAGCCTACTCAAACTCATGTCCAATGTGTCAATGATGCCATCCAATGATCTCATCCTCTGTTGTCCCCTTCTCCTCCTGCCTTCAATCTTTCCCAGCATCAGGGTCTTTTCCAATGAGTCAGTTCTTCGCATCAGGTGGCCAAAGTACTGGAGTTTCAGGTTCAACAATAGTCATTTCAATGAATATTCAGGACTGATTTCCTTTAGGATGGACTGGTTGGATCTCCTTGCAGACCAAGGGACTCTCAAGAGTCTTCTCCAACACCACAGTTCCAAAGCAGCAATTCTTTGGTGCCCAGCTTTATAGTCCAACACTCACATCCATACATGACTACTGGAAAAACAATAGCTTCAACTAGACAGACCTTTGTTGGTAAAGTAATGTCTCTACTTTTTAATATGCTCTCTAGTTTGGTCATAGTTTTTCTTCCAAGGAGCAAGCATCTTTTAATTTTATGGCTGCAGTCTCCATCTGCAGTGATTTTGGATGCCCCCCCCCTCAAAAAAAAATCTGCCATTTTTTCCATTGTTTCCTATCTATTTGCCATGAAATAATGGGACTGGATGCCATGATCTTAGTTTTCTGAATGTTGAGTTTTAAGTCAACTTTTTCACTCTCCTCTTTCACTTTCCTCAAGAGGCTTTTTTTTTTTTTTTAGTTTTTTATTTTTTTAATTTTAAAATCTTTAATTCTTACATAACATCTCTCTGGGTCATCTCCATGCACCAGCCCCAAGCATGCTGTATCCTGTGTCAGACATAGACTGGCGATTCAATTCTTACATGATAGCATACATGTTAGAATGCCATTCTCCCAAATCATCCCACCCTCTCCCTCTCCCTGAGTCCAAAAGTCCATTATACACATCTGTGTCTTTTTTGCTGTCGCATACAGGGTCGTCATTGCCATCTTTCTAAATTCCATATATATGCATTAGTATACTGTATTGGTGTTTTTCTTTCTGGCTTACTTCACTCTGTATAATTGGCTCCAGTTTCATCCATCTCATCAGAACTGATTCAAATGAATTCTTTTTAATGGCTGAGTAATACTCCATTGTGTATATGTACCACAGCTTTCTTATCCATTCATCTGCTGATGGACATCGAGGTTGTTTCCATGTCCTGGCTATTATAAACAGTGCTGCGATGAACATTGGGGTACACGTGTCTCTTTCAATTCTGGTTTCCTCGGTGTGTATGCCCAGCTGTGGGATTGCTGGGTCATAAGGTAGTTCTATTTGCAATTTTTTAAGGAATCTCCACACTGTTCTCCATAGTGGCTGTACTAGTTTGCATTCCCACCAACAGTGTAGGAGGGTTCCCTTTTCTCCACACCCTCTCCAGCATTTATTGCTTGCAGATTTTTGGATCGCAGCCACTCTGACTGGTGTGAAGTGGTACCTCATTGTGGTTTTGATTTGCATTTCTCTAATAATGAGTGATGTTGAGCATCTTTTCATGTGTTTGTTAGCCATCCGTATGTCTTCTTTGGAGAAATGTCTATTTAGTTCTTTGGCCCATTTTTTGATTGGGTCGTTTATTTTTCTGGAATTGAGCTGCAGGTGTTCTTGTATATTTTTGAGATTAGTTGTTTGTCAGTTGCTTCATTTGCTATTATTTTCTCCCATTCAGAAGGCTGTCTTTTCACCTAACATAGGCAAAACACTCTCAGACATAAATCACAGCAGGATCCTCTATGATCCACCTCCCAGAATTCTGGAAATAAAAGCAAAAATAAACAAATGGGATCTAATTAAAATTAAAAGCTTCTGCACAACAAAGGAAAATATAATCAAGAGGCTTTTTAGTTCCTCTTTGCTTTCTGGCATAAGGTTGGTGTCATCTGCATACCTGAGGTTATTGATATTTCTCCTGGCAATCTTAATTCCAGATGAAGTGCTTCATACAGCCCAACACTTTGCATGATGTACTCTGCATATAAGTTTTGACTCTGTGGATCATGACAAACTATGGAGCATTCTCAAGGAGATGGGAATGACAGACCTCCTGACCTGCCTCTTGAGAAATCTGTATGCAGGTCAAAAAGCAACAGTTAGAGCTTGACAGGAACAACAGACTAGTTCCAAATCAGGAAAAGAGTATGTCTGGCTGTATATTGTCACCCTGATTATTTAATTTCTATGCAGAGTACATCAAGCAAAATGCCAGGCTGGATAAAGCTCAAGCTGGAATCAAGATTGCCAGGTGAAATATCAATCACTTCAGATATGCAGATGACAATAGCCTTATGGCAGAAAGTGAAGAACTAAAGCACCTCTGATGAAAGTGAAAGAAGAGAGTGAAAAGGCTGACTTAAGACTCAACATTCATAAAACTAAGATCATGGCATCCTGTCCCATCACTTCATGGCATATTGATAAGGAAATAATGGAAACAGTGAGGAACTTTATAATCTTGGGCTCCAAAATCACTGCAGATGGTGACTGCAGCCGTGAAATTAAAAGACTTTTGCTCTTTGGAAGAAAAGCTATGACCAACCTAGACAGCATATTAAAAAGTAGAGACATCATTTTGCCAACAGTAGTCCATCCAGTCAAAGCTATGTGGTTTTTTTTTTTTCAATAGTCATGTATGGATGTGAGAGTTGGACCATAAAGAAAGCTGAGCATCAAAGAATAGATGCTTTTGAACTGTGGTGTTTGAGAAGACCCTTGAGAGTCCCTTGGACTGCAAAGAGATCAAACCAGTCAATCCAAAAAGAAATCAGTCCTGAATATTCTTTGGAAGGACTGTTGTTGAAGCTGAAACTCCAATACTTTGGCCACCTGATGCAAAGAACCGACTCATTGGAAAAGACCTGGATGCTAGGAAAGATTACAGGCAGGAGGAGAAGGGGATGACAGAGGATAAGATTGTCTGAGGGTATCACCAGTTCAATGGACGTGAGTTTGATCAACCTCCAGGAGTTGGTGATGGACAGGGAAACCTGGTGTGCTGCAGTCCATGGGGTCACAGTCGGACATGACTGAGTGGCTGAACTGAACTGAAATGGGGAACTTTCAGAAACCATATCATGCCTGAGATCCACTGTAGACCGAATAAATTAGAATATGTAGGGTGGAGCCTGGACCTCTGAATTTTTGGATGCTCTCCAAATAAATTTAATGTGCAACTAGAATTGAGAAATACTATGTTAAAAAATACCCCATAGAAGCAAATTCCTATCTACTAGTCTAGCCTCAATTCTATTACATCATTTCCATTCAACTCCAAAATAATGTTTAAAAAAATTTAAGTATGTGTTTGGTCAATTGAATTCCTTTGCTAAGTTACCAAGAATGTCACATGAGGAACTATAGGGGTCATGAAGGGAGTCTGAACAGTGTGCTTAGATATCAACACGAGGACCTCCAAGCAGTCAGTCTCTGCTGGAAATGTTCACAGTGGGCTTTCCCACATTTTACTGTCTCATCTCCTTAGTGTGTTTCCTGAGGCTATAGCTCTCTTCATAACTTGCAGTTCTGTCTGCAAGAAGGCTATATGCATCAACAGTTTTTGTTAAGGGTCTTGTGATTAATTGGATAGCCTTTTAGTTGGACAGCTTCCAAAGAAAAGAATTTTTTTTTCCTATTTTGGCTCAGGAAGCCACAAGGATTAGTTGTGCAAAAATATTTAACATTACCAGAGCTAATAAGTCATCTATTGCCTTCAACATCATTTATAGCATCAACTATTTTCATCTTAGTTATAATTAAACATTTTATGGGTTTGTAATCAATCAGTTCTTATATTCTGTACCTTGTTTGATCCTGAATATAGAACTGCAAGAAAAAGGTCATGCAATAATTTATATAACAAATATTTATAGACCTTACACAGGTGGCTCAGTGGTAAAGAAACTGCCTGCCAAGCAAGAGATGTGGGTTCAATCCTTAGGTTGGGAAGATCCCTTGAAGAAAGAAATGTCAACTCACTCCAGATTTCTTGCCTGGAAAAATCCCATGGACAGAGGAGCCTGGCGGACTGCATTCCATTAGGTCATAAAAGAGTTGGACATGACTTAGTGAATAAACCACGAATAAATCAAGAAGTATCCTCAATGGTGAGATTAGAAAACAGCATGCATCCACTCTCAAAGTTCTCTAATTCTACTATAATGGTATGGTAACTCCACAATGAATCATAAAAGTTCCATAAGAGAGGTACCTCAAAAAAATAAAATGTTGAATTCATGAGATATCATGATCACTTACAGCTGAGAGGGGTTAGATCAAGATCTTCAAAGGTCATAAATATCAGGGTAGAAAGTTTAGGAAAGGGGAGGTTTCATTTTTGGTGGTTTTTGTGAAGGTTTTTTGTTTGTTTTTGTATTTGTATTGAAAAACAATAAAGCTCAAGACTTGGGAAGATTATAAAGTTAGCTGCAATGTATAGAATGAACTGAAGAGTTATGGGTTTTATTAAATGGTTAAAATAAAAGGTGATGTTGAGTTAACCAAGGGAAATAGAAGTAAGGATTGAAAGGGACAGATGCTAGAATCATTATAGAGATGAAATATAAAGGACATAGCATGCATTTTCAACTTGAGGTTACTAAGTAAATTATGGGACAATTAGCATTCATCTACATATTAAATCATTCAACAACTCCTTATTAGATAACTACTTCTGCATCAAGCACTGTTGTATTCTGGAGGTACAGCAATGAATATAGCAATGAACAGTCCTTGCTTTCATATATTAATATCTTCATGTACTAAGAGAGACAAATAAGTAAAACAAACAATAATTTACAGTTAGTTATAAGTGCTGTGAAGGAAGTTTTGAGATGCTAGAAGAGAATATCAGGCAGTAGTGATTGATGGTTGGGGTGATGGACATAATTATCTTATATTGAGCATTAGCAGAAGCCTTCTCTAAGGAAATGCTATTTCAGAGGAGATCTGAAGGGTAATATCAGAAAGAGCAAGCATTGAAGAAGCAGGGGGAATTAAATGCAAAAGCTCTGAAATGGGACAATCTTGTTATTTCTGTGTTTGAAGAGGAAACTGATACTGTGTTTAATGAAGCTGAGAAGTTGAGTAAGATGAAAATGGTAAATTGACCATTGTCTTAGTAGCACAGATGCTGCGGTTGACCTTGGTGAAAGCAGTCCCCACTAAGGAAAACAACAACAACAACAACAACAACAATTTGGAGTGAATTGAAAAGGGAGTGGGAAGAAATGAGGGAAGTAGATTGAGTGTGTTTAGTAGACAAAAGAAATGAGAGGGTAGCTGGAGAGCAATGAAGAACAGAAGAAATCCAAGTTCCTTAAAGTGATACAAGAATTTATATCTCATCTATATACTGAGCTGGTAGAGAGGGAGAGAAAAAAAAACTGGGAGCAGGGGATGACGCCTTGTACACCTCCAGTTTACCCTCACCTTGTGTCTGAGTTGGATAAGTTACTTAAAGTAGATTCTTTCCAAAGCTGGGCTCTATTGAGAGAAAGATGAAGTAGGAAAGAGAAGAACACAATAGACTGCACAGGGAAGTAAAGGAATTCAGCACCACAGAGGAAGGGAACAGTGGGGCAAAGCTGAGATCCGGATCATCTAACTACAGTGTAGCTTCATGTCAGACCTGCCCCAAATTCCAAAAGAACAGAGATAGTTTTATTTGCTCTAACAAAGTACTAAGTGGCAAGGTGCAGAGCAAACTTTTCTCTCTCCCTTTAAAAGTCAGATTTCATGCCAGTTAGAATGCCTGCAATCCAAAAGTCTACAAGCAATAAATGCTGGAGAGGGTGTGGAGAAAAGGGAACCTTCTTACACTGTTGGTGGGAATGCAAACAAGTACAGCCACTATGGAGAACAGTGTGGAGATTCCTTAAAAAACTGGAAATAGAACTGCCTTATGACCCAGCAATCCCACAGCTGGGCATACACACCAAGGAAACCAGAATTGAAAGAGACACGTGTACCCAATGTGCATCGCAGCACTATTTATAATAGCCAGGACATGGAAGCAACCTGGATGTCCATCGGCAGACAAATGGATAAGAAAGCTGTGGTACATATATACAATGCAGTATTACTCAGCCATTAAAAAGAATACATTTGAATTAGTTCTAATGAGGTGGATGAAACTGGAGCCGATTATACAGAGTGAAGTAAGTCAGAAAGAAAAACACCAACATATATGGAATTTAGAAAGATGGTAACAATAATCCTGTATGTGAGCCAGCAAAAGAGACACAGATGTATAGAACGGTCTTTTGGACTCTGTGGGAGAGGGCGAGGGTGGAATGATTTGGGAGAATGGCATTGAAACATCTATAATATCATATGTGAAACAAATCAGTCCAGGTTCGATGCAGGATACAGGATGCTTGGGGCTGGTGCACTGGGATGACCCAGAGAGATGGTACGAGGAGGAAGGTGGGAGGAGGGTTCAGGATGGGGAACACGTGTACACCCATGGTGGATTCATGTTGATGTATGGCAAAACCAATACAATATTGTAAAGTAATTAGCCTCCAATTAAAATAAATAAATTTAAATTAAAAAAATAATAAAAAAATAAAAGTCAGTTTAGTGCTCCCAGAATGCAAGTGGGTTGGTCAAAAAGTTTGTTCAAGTTTTTATACCATCTTATGGAAAAACCCAAAGGAATCTTTCAGTCAACCCAATATTTCATAATTAAATACAATTTATAAAATATGTTGGACCTATGGACATGAATTTGCACTAACTCCAAGAGATAGTGGAGGATAGAGGACCTTAGCATGCTGCAGTCCATGGGGTTGCAAAGAATTGGACACGACCTAGCAACTGAATAAAAATAATAACATAAAATACGTTGGGGAACCATCAATGTTTTATTTTATCAACCAAGGACATTTTAGACATCCCTTCTTGTACATCTATCATCTCATAGAAGAAATAATATTTTAGGATCAAAAAGTAGAAAGAATCATAATATTGGGATTAAAAACAAGAAATGCCACTTCATAGAAAACTTCTCTACACTATTTTCTTATTTTATTTAAAAGCGTGTCATAGATTGGTGAAAATACCATCCCAGCCTGGTGTTAGTATGGAAATCAGCATTAGGAAATCACTGAACCAGATGACATAAAATCCCTTCCAATTCAAATTCTGATTCAGTTAATAGTAATGAAAAACTATCATATTTGAAGCAAAATAGTTTATTTTTCATGTTCTATTCAGTGATCTTATAAATAACTTTTCCCAAGTCACCTTTGCAGTTCTCCGAGCCTTATGATACTAAAACAATGCTCTGTCCCTTCTCCCAAGTCTTTAAACAGCCCAGAGCATTTACAACAACCACCCTGCCCAGCACAAAACATAAAAGCAGTTTCTCCTGCTTTCTCTCAGCCCGAATTTTAATACCTCAGTAATCACACTCCATTCTATATCAATCGAAAATCAAAACACAGATTACTTTTCAAAGAACTGAAAGTAAAAAAATTAAAAAAAAGATAAAGCTTCCTTGCTGAAAGAAAGCAGGGGGGAAAAAACCTCACTGCCTAGCTTATTTGGATATTTTTATTTCAAAGTGTTCAAGTGTCCTAGTATTTACAGCCACTCTTAAAGTGACACATTAAAATATTATTTCAAATGGGATATTTTACAAGATGACCAAAAAAAAAAAAAAACCTTAAGTTATTTCAAACTCAAAATAGCAGAATAGTCACTCGCCTAATGAGAGCTCTGTTCTGTGGACATGTGCCTGATGATGCCTAATTCCACTGTAGGATCTGCTTTATTGAATTCCCTGCCTGAACTAATTCTATATATTTCCAATTAGCTGACCTTTAAAGCTGACATTGGAGAAAGAGAATTGTTTTCTGATAAGCTAACATTTTAAGGCTAATGGTTTTTAATAAGCAATTGGGTTTGCAGCATTCAGCTCTTGTTATGTTTTATTGGTTTTTGAGCTTTAATTTTGTATGTGTGTTTTGGCATGACTCCATGGCAGGTGCAATTTTAAAAATGGAATCAATAAGATTCACTGTGATGTATAATATGAGATTTCCAAGCTTAACTTTCAATACAAAATCCTAGACTTGGTTTATTCCAGAGCCCTGCAAAGAAAATGTGTTGATTCCTTGGGGCTTTCCTCACTGCAGCTTTTTGAAATCTTGTTCACACTCCTCAAACATCCAAGTATGGTTTCCTTTAAACAGCTCTCACTCAGAACCTATGACCTCATCTACTCATTCTTGAAGAGATGAGGCTTATCTAGCAACACAGCATATGTACAGCTTTTCCTCTTTAAAATCTCTCTATTGCTTTCTAGAGTGTTGCTAATTAGTAAGGACTTAATAAATCTTTGTTAAATGACTGGTTGAATGAATTTTTCCTCCTTTATTTCTTCTCTGACAAAAAGGAGGAGAAATGCTTCTTTTCCATGACTAACATCTTTTTTTTTATTTTTATTTTTACTTTATTTTACTTTACAATACTGTATTGGTTTTGCCATACATTGACATGAATCCACCATGGGTGTACATGCATGGTGTAACATCTCTTAATGATACAGTTTATCTGATTGTAGCCCTTCCTGCCTTCTTCAAGACCTCGCTTCATCATGTATTCCTAGTCTAAGTGTCTTTGATCTTGATTTCTCTATTGGTCACTTAGAGGCTGCCTGTAAGACAGACAGATGTCTCAAATTTGTTAAACTACAGTCTGAGGGAGAAGGGGAGTAGTAACTGAGACAGAGTACATGCCAGGGGTACTGTGTTGGATGGCAATATTCTATTGCTTGATATCTGGGTGGTAGAGATGAAAACCATATACTACCACCTTTTGTGCACTTTCTGTATTTATGTTCTATTTAACAATGATAAGCTTAAAAGAAAAGAAGACAATCAGCACAAGGGCAAGAGAAAAATAATTAGAACTACTGATAATCAGCTTGAGAAAGTGAGCAATTCTAATGTTGTTGTTGTTCAGCCACTAAGTCTTGTCCGTCTCTACGACCCTGTGGACTGTAGCATGCCAGGCTCTTTTGTCCTTCATGATCTCCGAGAGTTTGCTCAGACTCAGGTCCAGCGAGTCGGTGATGCTATCGAAACATCTCATCCTCTGTCACCCACTTCTCCCGCCCTCAGTCTATCCCAGTATCAGGGTCTTTTCCAATGAGTCGGCTCTTTGGAACAGGTGACCAAAGTATTGGAGCTTCAGCTTAAGCATCAGTCCTTCCAATGAATATTCAGGGTTGATTACCTTTAGGGTTGACTTGTTTGATCTCTTTGCAGTCCAAAGGACTCTCAAGAGTCTTCTCCACAACTTGAAAATATCAATTCTCAGCCCTCTTTTCATGGTCCAACTCTCACATTCGCATATGACTATGGGTAAAACCATAGATTTGACTAGATGAACATTTGTCAGTAAAGTGATGTTTCTGCTTTTCAACATGCTGACTAGGTTTGTCATGGTTTTCCTTCCAAGGAGCAAGTGTCTTTTAACTTGATGGCTGCAGTCACCTCCCCACTTATTTTGGAGCCCAAGAAAATAAAATCTGTCACTGTTTTCTTGTTCTCCATCTATTCACCATGAAGTGATGGGACAAGATGTCATGATCTCAGTTTTTTGAATGTTGAGTTTTAAGCCGGTTTTTTTTTTAACTCTCCTCTTTCACCCTCATCAAAAGGCTGCTTGTTCCTCTTTGCTTCCTGCCATTAGAGTACTACATATCTGAGGTTGTTGACATTTCTCCCAGAAACCTTGATTCCAGCTTATGCTTCATCCAGCCCAGCATTTTGCATGATGTACTCTGCATAGAAGTTAAATAAGCAGGGTGACAATATACAGCCTTGACATTCCCAGTTTTGAACCAGTTCGTTGTTCTATCTTCAGTTCTAATTGTTGCTTCTTGACCAGCATACAGGTTTCTCAGAAGATAGGTAAGGCGGTCTGGTATTCACATCTCTGAGAATTTTTCAGTTTGTTGTGATCCACACAGTCAAAGGCTTTAGCCTAGTCAATGAAGCAGATGTAGACATTTTTTTTGGAATTCCCTTGCTTTTTCTATGATCCATTGGATATTGGCAATTTGGCCCATAATTTCCTTGATCTAGAAAGCATATTGGTAGTCTTTGACCTAAAAATCTCAACTCTAGGAATTTATCCCCAGAAACTCATTGAGTGGTGCAAAATCTATGTACAGTGGTCCCCCCTTATCTATGGTGGATGCATTCCAGGACTCCCAGTGGATGCCTGAAACTACAGATGGTACTAAACTTTATTTATATTACCTACTTTCCTATACATGAACACCTATGACAAAGTTTAATTTATAAATTAGGAACTATAAGAGAATATCTGAATTGCCAGCATCATTACTTTTCTGTTCTGGGGCCATTACTAAATGATATAAGGATTACCTGGACACAAGTACTGTTGATACTGCTCCAGTCAATCTGATGCCCAAGTCAGCTACCAAGTTAATAATAAGTAGGATCCACTGGACAAAGTGATGATTCATGTCCAGGGCAAGACTGAGCAGGATGGTATGAGATTTCATCTTGCTACTCAGTATGTACACCATGTAAAACATTTGGATTTTTATTTCTGAAATTTTCTTTTTAATATTATCAGAATGAAATTAACCACAGGTAATTGACACCATATAAAGCAAAAGAGGGGATAAGGTGGACTACTGTATGCATAAGGAAATTTCCCACAATGTTACTTGTGTTGATAATATCCAGGAAACCTGGAACAACCACTAATAAAAGGTTTATGAAGTGAATTATGAAACATACACTGCAATTATAAGTGATAATGTAAATCTGTATTTATTAATATGTGGATATATCATGCGATGAAAAGCAGGTTACCAAATAATATATAGTATGATTCAATATATGCAATAATTTATGAATATATGTATATAGGAAATCTTCCTTAAAGTTCTGTAATTATCTCACCCTCAAGGATTGGAATGAAAACTATGATACAGGTTCCAACTTATACAGGAGTTTCTCATTCTGTAGATGTATTTTTTACTTCATTCGAACACAGTCAAAAGCAAGTGTTTAGACAGCAACAATGATTTGGCTAATTGTATATCATGAATCAAGATATTCCATTGTACTTGGTCCACAAGACCCTTCCATGATTATGTCCAATTTGTTATATTTGTCTCCCTATGAATGATAAAGTAGCTAAATCAATAGTTTTAGACACCCTCTGCTCTGCCTCTTAGGAGGGAATAAGCCAATAAGACACAACAGCGCTACTTCTGATGTGGTAATCTTCAGGAAAGAGCCCATTGACAGGTGTGGCTCTACTCTGAGTACATGAATATAATTCAGCTTCCCATTGGGAGAACTGGTATACATGTTTTGAGCCCTAGTAATAGTCTCAAGAATGAACCAAACAGTACTCCTCTTGATCACTGTGAGACAGAAAAGAAAGATTAGTAATGGAGATCCATACAACTGAACCATGTTCCAGAGTGAGACATTGACTTTGTACTAACAATAAATAGCATTAATCCCATTAGCAAGGATTTTCAACGCATGAGTTTTCTATCAAGGGCCAGTGTGTAGAGAGAAAGAATTAGTAGTGTGTGACTAAGACTGTTTCTATCTTTTCTTTTTCTCCATATGCCTAACAAATGGGGTCACATTCTAATGTCTGGTATTAAGATTTGAACCATACAGATGAGGTATGGAGAACTAAAACAAAATGCAAACCCCCCCCCAAAAAAAAAACAACTAAGAATATAAGCATAGATAATTGTTTCCAAGTATGTGTATCAAAGCAATAATGGTTATTTTTCTGCATTGTTGCTTTTATCTGTTTTTTCTGTTTTGTACATTTTTATATTTTTAATCTTTACAATAGTGAAAGTAGTGAAGTCGCTCAGTCATATCTGACTCTTTGTGACCCCATGGACTGTAGCTTACCAGGCTCCTCAGTCCATGGAATTTTCCAGGCAAGAGTACTGGAGTGGGTTGCCATTTCCTTCTCCAGGGGATCTTCACAACCCAGGGATTGAACCTAGGTCTCCCACACTGCTGGCAGACGATTTTCCCACAAAATAAAACATAACATATTAAAGCTATTTTTTAAAGTTTTTCCTAAAAATACCACCACCTAGATCTATTTTTTCTTTCTTTTTCTGATTCTTTTCCTCACTATTGACTCATTGTTTTTCCATAAGACTGCCACTCTTACCACTCCACTGAAAATATACTCTCCAAGATCAACCTTTCCATTACAAAATCCTCAGTCCTTATTTTCTTTGACAGCTCTCTCCAGCCTTCAGTATAGTCAACTATTCCAAGCTTTGCAAAACGTCTCCTTGGCTATTCATTCTCTTATTTTTCCCCTAACTTTATGTCTGAATCTCATCTGTCTTTTTGATTGGCTTTACTTCCTCTGCTGGCTGTGAAATGTAATCTTCAGGCTCAAACCTGCTCCTAGCTATGTGTCAGAGCCATTGCAGCCTGGTGAATGACTGTTCAGACTGCACTCACCATTTCCAGTGTTCCCTGAACTCAAGCTCCATCTCTGCAACTGCCATTTCCACAGGGATATCTTGACATCACCCTAAACCCAACATGACTGAAACTACATTTGTTGGCCCAAATCAGTTTTCCCTCTAGACCTTCGTCTTTCTGCCCACAAAACTAGGTCACAATTTCATTGCTTTGCAACAGTCTTTGGCCAAAAACAAAGAAAAAGCACACAGTGATCTTTACTTAGAGTAGAAAAAGCAAACAGAACAAATAGTCTGAATACAAGAAAACTTTTAAAGAGATGATTTCATAAAAGAAATCATTCCATACATCGTCATGTCAATTTAAGTGTAGCCAAAAGAGTAAATTTAACTCCAGTTTTGGAATCAGTCCATCCCTAGAGAGAAATGCGCTCATTACCAATATCAACACCTTATCTTCTAAGCCCTGTGGGCTGAGAATCAGGAAGAAGCACTTCTCTTCTCCATCAGCTGTTTTCAAGTCTTTTTTTTCAGTGTCCTTCTTTGCCTGTTGCCTTGTCATGCTCACAAAATATCTAATTCAGGTCTTGCTCATCTTATATCAAGATATTACAATTTTCAGATTTGTAACTTCATGACTGATACACTTTGCCTCCCATGTTCTGTTCCTGTTTTCATAAATTTAACCTCTAAAAAATTCTCTTTGACACTTTGCTGAATACAAGATAGAGTAGTCAGCAAAGCTGAGTATATAAGGTCTATAAAATCTGATCAAAAACTGCCTTTGTGATCTTATCCACCACAAATTCCTTCACAAACTATATCGGATCAGTTTTTGATAAGTGTCCTGTATGAAAGAAATAAAAGCAGTGAATGGATAGGGGAAAAAAGAAAAACCTAGGAAGCAGGGATTGTGTTGTCATTCAGTTGTGTCTGGCTCTTTGCAACCCCATGCACTGTCCCAGCCCGCCAGGCTCCTCTGTCCATGGAATTCTCCAGGCAAGAATACTGGAGTGGGTTGCTATTTCCTTCTTCAGGGGATCTGCCCTACTGAGGGATCAAACCTAGGTCTCCTGCATTGGCTGAGTCTTTAACATCTGAGCCACCAGGGAAGCACCAAGGAGGGATTAGGTGGGATTTAATGAGTGTATAAAAAGATTAAAGAGCCTAGGACCAAGGTTTCAGGGTTGCATAAAGTAGGAACCAAAGAAAGAGCATAAGAAAGAGAAGTCAGTGAAGTAGAAGGAAAACTGGATCAAATGTGAAATTACAAAAGACAGGGGGGAAAGATTTTAAAACAAAGATGGAATGACCAACTACATAAGATAAAGAATGATGGTAGATAATTAAGTTAGGAATGGGGAAGTCAATGCCAAAAGCAAGATCAGCAGATTGGACCCATGAAGTCTAGAGGAGGATAAGAAGAGATAGGAATTTTGGGAAGAAGAAACAGTGAAGGATCCAGAGCTCTTATATCTTATTACAGTGAGGATGACAGAGAAATTGGATTATAGACAGATAAGTAATGTGAAGGTGGAATATTATAGTATGTTTGTATACTAAGAGAAATGATCCAATAAAAGAGAAACTAATGTTGCAAGACAAAGAGGCTGTAATTGAAAGAGCAAAACACTTAGGCAGATGAAAGAAAATGGGACTGTGTGCAATTGTGGAGGGACTGCCCTTTGATAGTAACAGAGATACTTCCTTGGTTGTAAGAGAAGACAGAAGCTATGATAACATGGGGTGTGGAGATTTTGCAGTCAAAATGTGGAGCCGGCTCCTCTCCTTGGCTTCCATGTTCTCAGTCAGGTATAGGACTTCCAAGAGAGAAGGTATTCAAATAAGATTTCAGAGAGTGAAAAAATTAGCTTGCTAAGAAACAACCAAAATTCAGGCAGTACTGAGACCTAATAGAGTTTTGAAAGCATTACTTTTTTTTTTTTTTTTTTTTTTTTTTGGCCTTATAGTACAGCGGAAACTTAGTTTCCCAATCAGGGATGGAACCTGGGGCCCCAGCAGTGAAAGTGCAGAGTCCTAACCACTGCACCCCTAGGGAATTTTAGAGAGCATTACTTTATTTCTTTTATTATTTTTATTTTTTTATTTTACTTTATTTTACTTTACAATACTGTATCGGTTTTGCCATACATTGACATGAATCTGCCACAGGTGTACATGTTTTCCCAATCCTGAACTCCCCCCCCACCTCCCTCCCCATACCATCTCTCTGGGTCATCTCAGTGCACCAGCCCCATGCATCCTGTATGCTGCATAGAACCTAGACTGGCAATTCATTTCTTATATGATATTATACATGTTTCAATGCCATTCTCCCAAATCATCCCACCCTCACCCTCTCTCACAGAGTCCAAAAGACAGTTGTATACATCTGTGTCTCTTTTGCTGGCTTGCATATAGGGTCATCATTGCCATCTTTCTAAATTCCGTATATATGTGTTAGTATACTGTATTGGTGTTTTTCTTTCTGACTTACTTCACTCTGTATAATCGGCTCCAGTTTCATCCACCTCATTAGAACTGATTCAAATGTATTCTTTTTAATGGCTGAGTAATACTGCATTGTATATATGCACCACAGCTTTCTTATCCATTCGTCTGCCGATGGACATCCGGGTTGCTTCCATGTCCTGGCTATTATAAATAGTGCTGCAATGAACATTGGGGTACACGTGTCTTTTTCAATTCTGGTTTCCTCGGTGTGTATGCCCAGCAGTGGGATTGCTGGGTCATAAGGCAGTTCTATTTCCAGTTTTTTAGGGAATCTCCACACTGTTTGCCATAGTGGCTGTACTAGTTGGCATTCCCACCAACAGTGTAAGAAGATTCCCTTCTCTCCACACCTTCTCCAGCATTTATTGCTTGTAGACTTTTGGATTGCAGCCATTCTGACTGGTGTGAAATGGTACCTCATTGTGGTTTTGATTTGCATTTCTCTGATAATGAGTGAAAAACATATGCAAAACACTCTCCTCTCCGACATAAATCACAGCAGGATCCTCTATGACCCACCGCCCAGAATACTGGAAATAAAAGTAAAATAAACAAATGGGATTTAATTAAAATTAAAAGCTTCTGCACAACAAAGGAAACTATAAGCAAGGTGAAAAGACAGCCTTCAGAATGGGAGAAAATAATAGCAAATGAAGAAACTGACAAACAACTAATCTCAAAAATATACAAGCAACTCCTGCAGCTCAATTCCAGAAAAATAAACGACCCAATCAAAAAATGGGCCAAAGAACTAAATAAACATTTCTCCAAAGAAGACATACAGTTGGCTAACAAACACAAGAAAAGATGCTCAACATCACTTATTATAAGAGCATTACTTTAAAATGAAACTCACTTTAACTTAAAGTGAAACCAGGGTGCCTGAAGGGTTAATTTTTTCCAGGTATGAAAGTGAAAGTAACACAGTCATGTCCGACTCTTTGAGACCCAGGAACTCTCCAGGCCAGAATACTGAGTGGGTATCCTTTTCCTTCTCCAGGGGATCTTCCCAACCCAGGGATCGAACCCAGGTCTCCTGCATTGCAGGTAGATTCTTTACCAGCTGAGCCACAAGGGAAACCCACATATAAGGAAGGAGTAATGAATACACAGGGAAGAAATGAGACTCACCCTCATGATTCATTACTCTAAAAAGAACATTATTTTCATTAAATTATTTTTCTAATTGTATTTTTCATATTTTCCTCTAGAAAAATCATAGGTCAGGTTATAATTGAAAAAAATTATTCTTTTTGAATTAAAAAGAAACCTGAAAGAATGGTAAGCAACAATACCTATGGGTAGAAATTAAAGAGGCTTCCAACATGAAACCATTTGTAACCTGTTTGCCAATCAGCATACATTTCCCCCTGTAAATATTGCAAAACGTCCATATGCTCACACTGCAAAAGCCCCCTTGAAGCCTTGTAATCAGGCCAGTGGACCATATTGTTATGCACAATCTAACCTGTTTCCTTCTCGGGCCCCCAATAAAGGACAGCAGGTTGATAGAACTAGAGCTAATTAGCACCTTGTTCATCTTGCCTTATGCTTAGACTGCCTAAAGGAAGCTTCTTCTTTTTTTTTTTTTCCCCATTTGGCTGATGATAAAACAGAATCAGTCTCTTTGCTCTCTGAGCTAAGTCATTTATCAATCATAGTTCTGCAGACATACTGAAAATTAAAGAAGATATAGGTATACACACACATACATACATTCTTATGTGTAAAATGTGTTATGATATGTGTGTGTGTGTTTGTACATATGTGTATTTAGCACCACAGTATAAACCAGGGGGGTGGGGGAAGTGGGCATAAATGGGGAGAGGTTGAGGGAAGAAAAGCCTAGAAACTGACTACAGCTATTCCTGGAGAAGCAGGGTAGAGTAGAGTTAAAAATGGACTCCCAAGTCAAACTTCCAGATCAAATCCTGGCTCTCCCACTTATTAGGCACATGGCCCTGGGCAAGTAAATTGTCTTTTCTGGACTTCAGTTACCTTTCTTGTAAAAGAGGAATAATGATAGTAACTAAATCAAAAGGTTATTGGGAGGATTAAATGAGTTATTATTTGTAGCTCTGGCAGTTAGTAGCTGGTGAGCCTAGAGATATCATTTAACTATTTGAGATTCAATTTTCTTATCAATAAAATTTATTTGGTTTTGTAAACTTTTTCCTCTCACAGGAGTCTACATTTTCTGATATTTTAGTAATGCATTTTATCAAATTTTTGAGGAAATAAAGATTATATTAGTTATAAATCTTTTTCAAAATAATCTTTTACCAATGCCTGTGTTAATATCAGCAGCAAAAAAAAAAAAAAAACTGTCATTTATATTTGATTCAGGGATGTCATATGTGAACCTAGAAGGCAGAAATGTCTTCCTAAAAATGTGTCTACACTAATATTTAAGTTCTGTGAGGCCTTCAGCCAAAGTGCACAACTGACGAAGCTCAGTCTGCAAAATAGACTGTATAGCAGATGCCTCACCAACACAGCTAAGAGAAGTTCTAGAACGATCACTAGCAAGAGAGCACTTAGTCTCCTTCCTTTGTGTCTTCTGCCTCTTGCTTCATTAAGAAGCTTTGCTATAGCTCCATAAGGGCAGACTTATGTTTTACTTACTCTGTATTCTCCTGGTGAGAACAGAGACAGGCACACAATAAGTCTCCAAAATGTGAGAAAAGTGAGTGTGGAAGGGAATGAAAAGGTTCATTTGTTTACTTGTCTCATTTTTCATCTGCCTTGATGTCAGTTCCCATAGTCTAAATCCTTTGGGTAAGGCTAGATAGTAAATATTCTTTCTAATATGATGGAAACATATAATATATATGTTTGCATAATCAATTCCTAGGAAGTGTTTAGAAAGTTCACAAGAAATTCCTGATTATTTGCAATGCCTATATAACCATCTTTGCCTATAGCATAATATATTGCTTCTTATAATTTTGGTGCCCCCCCCCCACCAGATACACATGCGTGAGCGCACACACAC
Organism: Capra hircus; assembly: GCF_001704415.2. Taxonomy (NCBI): domain Eukaryota; kingdom Metazoa; phylum Chordata; class Mammalia; order Artiodactyla; family Bovidae; genus Capra; species Capra hircus. The sequence goes on from NW_017189517.1 coordinate 6,113,487, forward strand.
GCACACAATCTCTTTTTCCCAATGAGTACTCCATTACGTCAATGATTAAAAAGACACATACTCAAAATGCTAACGGGGAAAGCAGAACAACAAAATTCTGGTTTGTACTTAAGGCCTTGGGCTTTATTGTTCCATATGACTACTGAGCTTGCAACATAGCAAATACAGATTTCAAAAGATCTTTTTCATCCCTCTGTTTTGTGATTTGTGCAGCCAAGCATGTTAGAAAGAATAAGTAACCAGAACAAAAAGCTGACCAGAAAATAGATGGCAATTTGTAATCAGTGAAGAGAATACTTTCCTCAGGTTCCAAGATTATCTTTTTTGTTTTGTTTTGTTTTGCTCTTTTTTAAACTCTGTTTTGCAGGCCAGAGCAAACATAATTGTATAGCACACAATTATAACCAACTGAAAGCACTATCAAATAAGACTCTGAATCTTATATAGAAGATGGTCAATGCATCAAAACAAGAAAGAGAAGAAAAGAAAAGAAAATAGTAATTCCACAAGAATCATTCAGATATAAAGTGTTTGGTAATTATTTTTCAAATACATTTTTGTGGCTTAACCATAATCTCAAGAAATCTTTAATGCTGCAAATAATTTGGGGATTCAGAGAGCTTAATTTCTGAAAGATAGTGTGATCTATCAAAGATCATTTAATAGAATGACTTTTATTACAGCAAAGCAAATAAAGAAAGAGTAAAGGAAAAAAGATATCTAATGCAATAGAAAGGATGCTAGACTAAGGATCACAAGATCTTAAATCTAATCTTTTTTTTCCTATTTTAATAGCTTTATTGAAATGTAATTAACTATAATTCACTAATTTAAAGTGTATTATTCAATGGCTTTTATATATTCACAGAGTTGTACACTCATGACCACAATCAATTTTAGTACATTTCATCACTTCAAAAAGAAACCTCACATCCCTTAACTGTCAATTCCCCAATGTTCCCACCTACCTCACAGCCCCAGGCAACCAGTAATCAACTTCTGTCTCTGTTGTTGTTGTTGTTGTTGTTGTTCAGTCACTAAGTCCTATCCAACGCTGTGATCCCACAGACTGCAGCATGCCAGGCTTCCCTGTCCTTCACTATCTTCTGAAGTTTGCTCCAATTCATGTCCATTGAGTTGGTGATGCTACCTAAATATCTCACCGTCTCATCCTCTGTCACCATCTTCTTATTCTTCTTCTTCTTTTTTTTTTTGGGGGGGGGTCACAATTGCTGTGTTTTGTTTGTTTGTTTGTTTTTTCTATTTATTTATTTATTTTTTTTGTTTTTGGAGGCTAATTACTTTACAATGCTGTATTGGTTTTGCCATACATTGACATGAATCCACCACGGATGCACATGTGTTCCCCATTCTGAACCCATCTCCCTCCCCATCCAATCCCTCTGGTTCATCCCAGTGCACAAGCTCTGAGCACTCTGTATCGTGCATCAAACCTGGACTGGCTATCCATTTCACATATGATAAAATACATGTTTCAAAGCCATTCTCCCAAACCATCCCACCCTTGCCCTCCCCCACAGAGTCCAAAAGACTGTTCTGTACATCTGTGTCTCTTTTGCTGGCTCATGTACAGGGTTATCGTTACCATCTCTCTAAATTCCATATATATGTGCTAGAATATTGTATTGGTGTTTTTCATTCTGGCTTACTTCACTTTGTATAATCAGCTCCAGTTTCATCCACCTCATTAGAACTGATTCAAATGTATTCTTTTTAATGACTGAGTAATATCCCATTGTGTATCTGTACCACAGATTTCTTATCCATTCGTCTGCCAATGGACATCTAGGTTGCTTCCATGTCCTAGCTATTATAAACAGTGCTGCGATGAACATCGGTGTACACGTGTCTCTTTCAATTCTGGTTTCCTCAGTGTGTATGCCCAGCAGTGGGATTGATGGGTCATAAGGCAGTTCTATTTTCAGTTTTTAAGGAATCTCCACACTGTTCTCCATAGTGGCTGTACTAATTTGCATTCCCACCAACATTGTAAGAGGGTTCCCTTTTCTCCACACCCTTTCCAGCATTTATTCCTTGTAGACATTTCAATAGCAGTCATTCTGACTGGCGTGAAATGATACCTCATTATGGTTTTGATTTGCATTTCTCTAATAAAGAGTAACGTTGAGCATCTTTTCATGTGTTTGTTAGCCAACTGTATGTCTTCTTTGGAGAAATGTCTATTTAGTTCTTTGGCCCATTTTTTGATTGGGTCCTTTATTTTTTCTAGAATTGAGCTGCAGAAGTTGCTTGTATATTTTTGACATTAATTCTTTGTCAGTTGCTTCATTTGCTATTATTTTCTCCCATTCTAAAGGCTGTCTTTTCACCTTGCTTATAGTTTCCTTTGTTGTGCAGAAGCTTTTAATTTTAATTATATCCCATTTGTTTATTTTTGCTTTTATTTCCAATATTCTGAGAGGTGGATCATAGAAGATGCTGCTGTGATTTATGCTGGAGAGTGTTTTACCTATGTTCTCCTCTAGGAATTTTACAGTTTCTGGTCTTATGTTTAGATCTTTAATCCATTTTGAGTTTATTTTTGTGTATGGTGTTAGAAAGTGTTCTGGTTTCATTCTTTTACAAGTGGTTGACCAGTTTTCCCAGCACCACTTGTTAAAGAGATTGTCTTTTCTCCATTATATATTCTTGCCTCCTTTGTCGAAGATAATGTATCCATGGGTGTGTGGATTAATTTTGCCCTTACTATTTTGTTCCATTGCTCTATATTTCTGTCTTTGTGCCAGTACCCTACTGTCTTGATGACTGTGGCTTTGTAGTAGAGACTGAAGTCAGGCAGGTTGATTCCTCCCATTCCATTCTTCTTTCTCAAGATTGCTGTGGCTATTCGAGGTTTTTTGTATTTCCATACAAATTGTGAAATTATTTGTTCTAGTTCTGTGAAAAATACCATTGGTAGCATGAGAAAGATTGCAATTAATCTATAGATTGCCTTGGGTAGTACACTCATTTTCACTATATTGATTCTTCTGATCCATGAACACAGTGTGTTCCTCCGTCTATTTTTGTCCCCTTTCATTTTTTTAACCAGTGTTTTATAGTTTTCTATATCTAGGGCTTTTGTTTCTTTAGGTAGATATATTCCTAAGTATTTTATTTTTTTCATTGCAATGGTGAATTTAATTGTTTCCTTAATTTCTCTTTTTGTTTTCTCATTGTTAATGTATAGGAATGCAAGGGATTTCTGTGTATTGATTTTATATCAGGCAACTTTACTATATTCATTATCTCTAGTAATTTTCTGGTGTGGAGTCTTTAGGGTTTTCTATGTAGAGGATCATGTCATCTGCAAACAGTGAGAGTTTTACTTCTTCTTTTCCAATTTGGATTCCTTTTATTTCTTTTTCTGCTCTGATTGCTCTGGCCAAAACTCTGTTGAATAGTACTGGTGAGAGTGGGCACACTTGTCTTGTTCCTGACTTTAGAGGAAATGCTTTCAATGTTTCACCATTGAGGATAATGTTTGCTGTGGGTTTGTCATATATAGCTTTTATTATGTTGAGGTATGTTCCTTCTCTTCCTGCTTTCTGGAGGGTTTTTATCATAAATGGATGTTGAATTTTGTCAAAGGCTTTCTCTGCATCTATTGAGATAATCATGTGGTTTTTATCTTTCATTTTGTTAATGTGGTGTATTACGTTGATTGATTTGTGGATATTGAAGAATCCTTGCATCCCTGAGATAAAGCCCACTTGGTCAGGATGCATGATCTTTTTAATGTGTTGTTGGATTCTGATTGCTAGAATTTTGTTAAGGATTTTTGCATCTATATTCATCAGTGATAATGGCCTGTAGTTTGTGTGTGTGTGTGTGTGTGGTATCTTTGTCAGGTTTTGGTATTAGGGTGATGGTGGCCTCATAGAATGAATTTGGAAGTTTACCTTCCTCTGCAATTTTCTGGAAAAGTTTGAGTAGCATAGGTGTTAGCTCTTCCCTAAATTTTTGGTAGAATTCAGCTATGAAGCCATCTGGTCCTGGGCTTTTGTTTGCTGGAAGATTTCTGATTACAGTTTCAATTTCCATGCTTGTGATGGGTCTGTTAAGATTTTGTATTTCTTCCTGGTCCAGTTTTGGAAAGTTGTACTTTTCTAAGAATTTGTCCATTTCTTCCACGTTGTCCATTTTATTGGCATATAATTGCTGATAGTAGTCTCTTATGATCCTTTGTATTTCTATGTTGTCTGTTGTGATCTCTCCATTTTCATTTCTAATTTTATTGATTTGATTTTTCTCCCTTTGTTTCTTGATAAGTTTGGCTAATGGTTTGTCAATTTTATTTAACTTCTCAAAGGACTACCTTTGGGTTTGCTGATTTTTGCTATGGTCTCTTTTGATTCTTTTGCATTTATTTCTGCTCTAATTTTTAGGATTTCTTTTCTTCTGCTTACCCTGGGGTTCTTCCTTTCTTCCTTTTTCAGTTGCTTTAGGTGTAGAGTTAGGTTATTTATTTGACTTTTTCTTGTTTCTTGAGGTAAGCCTGTATTGCTATGAACCTTCCCCTTAGCACTGCTTTTACAGTGTCCAGTAGGTTTTGGGTTGCCATGTTTTCATTTTCACTCATTTCTATGCATATTTTGATTTGTCTTTTTAAAATTTCTTCTGTGATTTGTTGTTTATTCAGCAGCGTGTTGTTCAGCCTCCATATGTTGGAATTTTTAATAGTTTTTCTCCTGTAATTGAGATCTAATCTTACTGCATTGTGGTCAGAAAAGATGATTGGAATGATTTCAGTTTTTTGAATTTACCAAGGCTAGATTTATGGCCCAGGATGTGATCTATCCTGGAGAAGTTTCCTTGTGCACTTGAGAGAAAGGTGAAATTCATTGTTTTTGGCTGAAATGTCCTATAGATATCAATTAGGTCTAACTGCTCTATTGTATCATTTAAAGTTTGTGTTTCCTTGTTAATTTTCTGTTTAGTTGGTTGATCCATAGGTGTGAGTGGGGTATTAAAGTATCCTAATATTATTGTGTTATTATTAATTTCCCCTTTCATACTTGTTAGTATTTGTCTTACATATTGTGGTGCTCCTATGTTGGGTGCATATATATTTATAATTGTTATATCGTCTTCTTTGATTGATCCTTTGATCATTATATAGAGTCCTTCTTTGTCTCTTTTCACAGCCTTTGTTTTAAAGTCTTTTTTATCTGATATGAGTATAGCTACTCTTGCTTTCTTTTGGTCTCTATTTGCATGGAATATCTTTTTCCAGCCCTTCACTTTCAGTCTGTATGTGTACCCTGTTTTGAGGTGGGTCTCTGGTAGACAACATATATAGGGGTCTTGTTTTTGTATCCATTCAGCCAGTCTTTGTCTTTTGGTTGGGGCATTCAACCCATTTATGTTTAAGGTAATTATTGATAAGTATGATCCCGTTGCCATTTACTTTATTGTTTGGGGTTCGAGTTTATACACCCTTTCTGTGTTTCCTGTCTAGAGAATATCCTTTAGCATTTGTTGGAGAGCTGGTTTGGTGGTGCTGAATTCTCTCAGCTTTTGCTTGTCTGTAAAGCTTTTGATTTCTCTTTCATATTTGAATGAGATCCTTGCTGGGTACAGTAATCTGGGCTGTAGGTTATTTTCTTTCAAAATTTTATGTCCTGCTATTCCCTCCTGGCCTGAAGAGTTTCTATTGAAATATCAGCTTTTATCCTTATAGGAATCCTGTTGTGTGTTATTTGTTGTTTTTCCCTTGCTGCTTTTAATGTTTGTTCTTTGTGTTTGATTTTTTTTAATTTGATTAACATGTGTGCTGGGGTGTTTCACCTTAGGTTTATCCTGTTTGGGATCTCTGGGTTTCTTGGACTTGGGTGACTGTTTCCTTCCCCATTTTAGGGAATTTTCAACTATTATCTCCTCAAGTATTTTCTCCTCAAGTATTTTCTCATGGCATTTCTTTTTGTTTTATCCTGTGACTCCTATGTTTGGAATGTTGGGGCGTTTAACATTGTCCCAGAGGTCTCTGAGTTTGTCCTCATTTCTTTTAATTATTTTTTTTCTTTTTTCCTTTTTCATTTATTTCTACCATCTATCTTCTATCTCATTAATCCTATCTTCTTTCTTGGTTATTTTACTTTTGGTTCCCTCCAGAGTGTTTTTTATCTCATTTATTGCATTATTCATTATATATTGACTCTTTATTTCTTCTAGGTCCTTGTTAAACAGTTCTTGCATCTTCTCGATCCTTGTCTCCAGGCTCTTTATCTGTAACTCCATTTTGTTTTCAAGATTTTGGATCATTTCCACTATCATTATTCAGAATTCTTTATCAGGTAGATTCCCTATCTCTTCCTCTTTTGTTTGGTTTTGGTGGGCATTTATCCTGTTCCTTTACCAGCTGGGTATTTCTCTGCCTTTTCATCTTGTTTATATTGCTGTATTTGGAGTGGCCTTTCCGTATTCTGGCAGTTTGTGTTTCCTCTTTATTGTGGAGGTTCCTTGCTGTGGGTGGGGTTGGATGGCTGGCTTGTCAAGGTTTACTGGTTAGGGAAGCTTTTCAGTATTCTGGTGAATGGAGCTGGATTTCTTCCCTCTGGAGTGCAGTGAAGTGTCCAGTAATGTGTTTTGAGATGTCAGTTTGGTGTGACTTTGGGCAGCCTGTATATTGAAGCTCAGGGCTATGTTCCTGTGTTGCTGGAGAATTTGCATGGTATGTCTTTCTCTGGAACTTGTTGGCCCTTGGGTGGTGCTTGGTTTCAGTGTAGGTATGGAGGTGTTTGATGAGCACCTATCAATTAATATTCCATGGACTGAGGAGTTCTCTGGTGTTCTGAGGATTTGGACTTAAGATTCCTGCCTCTGGTTTTCAGTCTTATTCTTACAGTAGCCTCAAGACTTCTCCATCTATACAGTACCTATTATAAAACATCTAGGTTAATGATGAAAAGTTTCTCCACAGAGAGGGACACCCGAAGAAGTACACAGAGTTACACGGAGAAGAGAAGAGGGAGGAGGGAGATAGAGGTGACCAGGAAGAGAAGAGGGGTAATCAAAAGGGGAGAGAGCAAGCTAGCCAGTAATCACTTCTCTATGTGCTTTCCACAGTCTGGATCCCTCAGAGATGTTCACAGTGTTACACAGAGAAGAGAAGAGGGAGGAAGGAGACAGAGGTGGCCAGGAGGATAAAAGGGGAATCAAAAGAAGAAAGACTGATCTAGCCAGTAATCAGTTCCCTATGTGTTCTCCACAGCCCAGAATAAACAAAGAGATTCACAGAGCTGAGTAGAGAAGAGAAGGGGGAGGGAGGAGATAGAGATGACCTGGTGGAGAAAAAAGAGAGTCCAAAGGGGGAGAGAGCAATCCAGCCAATAATCTTGCTCCCAAGTAAAAATGGGTACTGAAGATTGGATTCTTAAAGGTACAAAATTTATAACAAATAGCAAAAAGCAAAGATTAAAAATCTAGAGTAGAGGTTAGATTCTCAAAAACACAATATTAAAGAAAAAAAACAAAGTAGCAAAAGTTATATATATATATATGAAGTTTGCTTTAAAAATAGACTTTTTTGCAAAGTTCTGTGATTCATGGGGTTGCAAAGAGTCAGACACGACTGAGCGACTGAACTGAACTGAATAGTAGGCTATAAAAATGAAAATTAAAGGAGTAACAAAAGACTTAAAAGTTAAAAAAAATTAATTAAAAAATGATAATAGTAAAATATATCTAGGACTTTCTCTGGTGGTGTTGTGGGCAGTGTAGGTTCAGTTCATTTTCAGATAGTTCTTTGATCTGGCTTACACTTCTCAAGATCTATAGGCCTCTTTCTATTTAGTTACTGGTAACTGCAGAGTTTTATTCTATTGCACCTGTCACTTCCAAAGTGGTTCCCTCTGTTTATTTTAGCTTCTTCTGTGTGCTAGCCTCTTCAGTGTCTAATTTCCACCCTGACACAAGGGGGCAGTGGTGGTCACATTTTTTTTTTTAGGCTCACTTGTTCAGTCGTGCTGTGGGGAGGGAGGAACACTGCAAACAATATCACTGGCATCTGTGGAGAGTGCTCCCAGTGTCTCAGCCACACTGGGTTTGCACCTGCTCACAGCTTGTGTGCTTTCCCAGTCTACACTGCTCAAGCTCTAGATTGCTCTTCCAGAAACTGTCTGAGGTGGGCCCTGGGTTGAGGGCACTTCCCAGATCTAAGCCACTCAGGTTCAGGTTTTCGGGTACTCTACAAAGGCACAGATTTGATTGGGCCTGTGTTTTGTGCTCTTCCCCAGTCTGAGCAGCTCAGGTGACCAGGTGCTTGGTGAGCACAGTCACCCCCAGTTGGGGCTGTGACTTACTGCCTCCCTTATCCCTGTCGCTTGGTTTTCTGGGTGTACAACTGGCACACCTTCTCAGGTGTGCCATGCATCTCTTCTGGGGAACTGATCTCTGGCTACAACCCTCCCGGCGGATGTCGACCATCCAGAATCCCAAGGAGTCTTGGTTAGCAACGAAGCCTACTTGAGGTTTGGTAGAGGATGTCTCTCTGGCTCCTCGATTGCCCACTTCCAGCTCTGGCTGCCCTCACCTGCCTGTCTTTGGTGGGGGATGCAGCTGGCTAGCTCTGCTCAGTCCTTCATTCTGTGAGCGGGCCTGGTGGTGTCTTAGGTTAGGGCTTTTTGTGGGATAGCTATCCCACAATCTGGTTTGCTATCTCTAGTTAGTTCCCTCAGATTGCCCTTGGGGGCATTCAGGCCTGGTCCTTACCCTAAGCAATGCAGCCTGCGCCTCCCTGTCCAGTCCATGCTTACTAGTAGCGGATGTGAGCGTCTGTGCTGTTTCTCTGCTAGGAGTTGCCTTTAGGCATGTAATCTGTGGGTTTTAATAATTTATTTATTTTTCCTCCCAGTTATGTTGCCCTCTGAGGTTCCAAGGATCACCACAGACTTGCCGGTGAGAGTGTTTCCTGGTATTTGGAAACTTCTCGCTTCTTAAAGACTCTCTTCCTGGGACGGATCTCCGTCCCTCCCTCTTTTGTCTCTCTCTCTCTCTTTTTAATTTATTTATTTTAATTGGAGACTAATTACTTTACAATATAGTATTGGTTTTCCCATACATCAACATGAATCCTTTTTTGTCTCTTTTTTTAATCTTTTATATTTTTTCCTACCTCCTTTCGAAGACAATGGGCTGCCTTTCTGGGAACCTGATGTCCTCTGCCAGCATTCAGAAGTCATTTGGTGGAATTTTCTCAGCTTTCAAATGTTCAATGAATTTGTGAGGGAGAAAGTGGTTTCCTCATCCTATTCCTCCACTGTCTTAGGACCGCCACCTGAAATCTAACCTTGAATCAACCCCCTAAGTCACTTTAGGATCTAAGACACACCAATTCTTCTGTTTTTGTCCCCCTTGAATAGAATGAGGTGATTAAAGGGAGTGTGCATTCAACCAGTTCCTTTCAAGTTCTAAAATTCATTTTTTTTTAGACTTTCAAATTTACAGAGCAGGTTGGTAGTTTACAAAAGGCTCCATATACATTATATCATTGATATTCACAACAACTTTGTAAGATCAGTTCTGTTCAGTTCAGTCACTCAGTCATGTCCAACTATTTGCAACCCCATGAAATGCAGCATGCCAGGCTTCCTTGTCCATCACAAACTCCCAGAGTTTACTCAAACTCATCTCCATTGAGTCTGTGATATCATCCAACCAGCTCATCCTCTGTCATCCCCTTCTCCTCCTGCCTTCAATCTTTCTCAGCATCAGGGTCTTTTCCAGTGAGTCAGTTCTTCACATCAGGTGGCCAAAATGTTCGAGCTTCAGCTTCAGTTCAGTCCTTCCAATGAATATTCAGGGTTGATTTCTTTTAGGATTGACTGTTTCAATCCCCTTTTAGTCCAAGGGACTCTCAAGAGTCTTCTCCAACACCACAGTTCAAAATCATCAATTCTTTGGCGCTCAGCTTTCTTTATAATCCAACACTCAAATCCATTCATGACTATTGGAAAAACCATAAATTTGACTAGACGAAGTTTTGTCAGCAAAGCAATGTCTCTGCTTTTCAATATGCCGTCTAGGCTTGTCATAACTTTTCTTCCAAGGAACAAACATCTTTTAATTTCATGGCTATAGTGTCCATCTGCAGTGATTTTGTAGCCCAACGAAAGAAAGTCTCACACTGTTTTCTTTTTTTCCCCATCTATTTGTCATGAAGTGATGGGGTCAGATGACATGATTTTCATTCCTTGAATGTTGAGTTTTAAGCCAGCTTCTTCTCTCTCCTCTTTCACTTTCATCAAGAGGCTCTTCACTTACTCTTCACTTTCTTTCATAAGGGTGATGTCATCTGCATGTCTGAGATTATTGATATTTCTTCCAGAAACCTTGATTCAAGCTTGTGCTTCATCCAGCCTGGCATTTCACATAATGTACTCTGCACAGAAGTTAAATAAGTGGGTGACAATATACAACTTTGATGTACTCCTTTCCCAATTTAGAACCAGTCAGTTGTTCCATGTCCAGTTCTAGATGTTGCTTCTTAATCTCCATTTCTTGAAGAATGTTCCAGTTTCTTGTGGTCCACACATTCAAAGGCTTTGATGTAGTCAATAAAGCAGAAGTAGATGTTTCCCAGAGGAGCCACCTGGCACCCTAAGCCAGGGGCGGCAACCGGGAGGAGCAACCCCACGTCCAAGGAGCAGTGGCTGCCTGGGCTCAAGAGGGCCTAGAGGAGCCATCTCACGTTGAAGGTCAGGAACAGCAGCAGTGAGGAGACACCCCTCATCCAAGGTAATGAGCAGTGGCTGAGCCTGGCTGGAGCAGCCATGAAGAGATACCCCAAGCCCAAGGTAAGAGAAACCCAAGTAAGATGGTAAGTGTTGCAAGAGGGCATCAGAGGGCAGACACACTGAAACCATACTCACAGAAAACTAATCAATCTAATCACACTAGGACCACAGCCTTGTCTAACTCAATGAAACTAAGCCATGCCCATGGAGTAACCCAAGATGGGAGGGTCATGGTGGAGAGGTCTGACAGAATGCGGTCCACTGGAGAAGGGAATGGCAAACCACTTCAGTATTCTTGCCTTGAGAACCCCATGAACAGTATGAAAAGGCAAAATGATAGGATACTGAAAGAGGAACTCCCCAGGTCAGTAGGTGCCCAATATGCTACTGGACATCAGTGGAGAAATAACTAGAAAGAATGAAGGGATGGAGCCAAAGCAAAAACAATACCCAGCTGTGGATGTGAGTGGTGATAGAAGCAAGGTCCAATGCTATAAAGAGCAATATTGCATAGGAACCTGGAATGTCAGGTCCATGAATCAAGGCAAATTGGAAGTGGTCAAACAGGAGATAGCAAGAGTGAACGTCGACATTCTAGGTATCAGCGAACTAAAATGGACTGAATGGGTGAATTTAAGTCAGATGACCATTATATCTACTACTGCGGACAGGAATCCCTCAGAAGAAATGGAGTAGTCATCATGGTCAACAAAAGAGTCTGAAATGTAGTACTTGGATGCAAACTCAAAAACGACAGAATGATCTCTGTTCGTCTCCAAGGCAAACCATTCAATATCACAGTAATCCAAGTCTATGCCCCAACCAGCAATGCTGAAGAAGCTGAAGTTGAACGGTTCTATGAAGACCTACAAGACCTTTTAGAACTAACACCCAAAAAAGATGTCCTTTTCATTATAGGGGACTGGAATGCAAAAGTAGTAAGTCAAGAAACACCTGGGGTAACAGGCAAATTTGGCCTTGGAATGCGGCATGAAGCAGGGCAAAGACTAATAGAATTTTGCCAAGAAAATGCACTGGTCATAGCAAACACCCTCTTCCAACAACACAAGAGAAGACTCTACACATGGATCACCAGATGGTCAACACCAAAATCAGACTGATTATATTCTTTTCAGTCAAAGATGGAGAAGCTTTATACAGTCAACAAAAACAAGACTAGGAGCTGACTGTGGCTCAGATCATGAACTCCTTATTGCCAAATTCAGACTCAAATTGAAGAAAGTAGGGAAAACTGCTAGACCATTAAGATTTGACATAAATCAAATCCCTTATGATTATACAGTGGAAGTGAGAAATAGATTTAAGGGCCTAGATCTGATGGATAGAGTGCCTGATGAACTATGGAATGAGGTTCATGACATTGTAAAGGAGACAGGAATAAAGACCATCCCCATGGAAAAAAAATGCAAAAAACCAAAATGGCTGTCTGGAGAGGCCTTACAAATAGCTGTGAAAAGAAGAGAAGTGAAAAGGAAAGGAGAAAAGGAAAGATAAAAGCATCTGGATGCAGAGTTCCAAAGAATAGCAAGGAGAGATAAGAAAGCCTTCTTCACTGATCAATGCAAAGAAATAGAGGAAAACAACAGAAGGAAAGGCTAGAGATCGCTTCAAGAAAATTAGAGATACCATGGGAACATTTCATGCACAGATGAGCTCAATAAAGGACTGAAATGGTACGGACCTAACAGAAGCAGAAGATATTAAGAAGAGGTGGCAAGAATACACAGAAGAACTGTACAAAAAAGATCTTCATGACCCAGATAATCACGATGGTGTGATCGCTCATCTAGAGCCAGACATTCTCGAATGTGAAGTCAAGTGGGCCTTAGAAAGCATCACTATGAACAAAGCTAGTGGAGGTGATGGCATTCCAGTTGAGCTATTTCAAATCCTGAATGATCATGCTGTGAAAGTGCTGCACTCAATATGCCAGCAAATTTGGAAAACTCAGCAGTGGCCACAGGAAGGGAAAAGGTCAGTTTTCATTCCAACCCTAAGAAAGGCATTGCCAAAGAATGCTCAAACTACCGCACAATTGCACTCATCTCACATGCTAGTAAAGTAATGCTCAAAATTCTCCAAGCCAAGCTTCAGCAATATGTGAACCGTGAACTTCCTGATGTTCAAGCTGGTTTTAGAAAAGGCAGAGGAACCAGAGATCAAATTGCCAACATCCACTGGATCATGGAGAAAGCAAGAGAATTCCAGAAAAACATCTACTTCTCCTTTATTGACTATGCCAAAGACTTTGACTGTGTGGATCACAATAAACTGTGGAAAATTCTGAAAGAGATGGGAATACCAGACCACCTGACCTGCCTCTTAAGAAATCTGTATGCAGGTCAGGAAGCAACAGTGAGAACTGGACATGGAACAACAGACTGGTTCCAAATAGGAAAAGGAGTACGTCAAGGCTGTATATTGTCACCCTGCTTATTTAACTTCTATGCAGAGTACATCATGAGAAACACTGGACTGGAAGAAACACAAGCTGGAATCAAGACTGTCGGGAAAAATATCAATAACCTCAGATATGCAGATGACACCACCCTTATGACAGAAAGTGAAGAGGAACTAAAAAGCCTCTTGAAGAAAGTGAAAGAAGTGAGTGAAAAAGTTGGCTTAAAGCTCAACATTCAGAAAACGAAGATCATGGCATCCGGTCCCATCACTTCATGGGAAATAGATGGGGAAACAGTGAAAACAGTGTCAGACTTTATTTTTTTGGGCTCCAAAATCACTGCAGATGGTGACTGCAGCCATGAAATTAAAAGACGCTTACTCCTTGGAAGAAAGGTTATGACCAACCTAGATAGCATATTCAAAAGCAGAAACATTACTTTGCCAACAAAGGTCCGTCTAGTCAAGGCTATGGTTTTTCCTGCGGTCATGTATGGATGTGAGAGTTGGACTGTGAAGAAGGCTGAGCGCCAAAGAATTGATGCTTCTATACTGTGGTGTTGGAGAAGACTCTTGGGAGTCCCTTGGACTGCAAGGAGATCCAACCAGTCCATTCTGAAGGAGCTGAGCCCTGTGATTTCTTTGGAAGGAATGATGCTAAAGCTGAAGTTCCAGTACTTTGGCCACCTCATGCGAAGAGTTGACTCATTGGAAAAGACTCATGCTGGGAGGGACTGGGGGCAGGAGGAGAAGGGGACAACAGAGGATGAGATGGCTGGATGGCATCACTGACTCGATGGACGTGAATCTGAGTGAACTCCAGGAGTTGGTGATGGACAGGGAGGCCTGGCGTGCTGCGATTCATGGGGTCGCAAAGAGTCGGACACGACTGAGTGACTGAACTGAACTGAGATGTTTTTCCTGGAATTCTATTGCCTTTTTGATGATCCAAGAGATGCTGACAATTTGATCTCTCATTCCTCTGCCTTTCCTAATTCCAGCTTGAACATCTGCTAGTTCTCAGTTCACATACTGTTGAAGCCTTACTTGGAGAATTGTGAACATTACTTTACTAGCATGTTAAATAAGAGTTATTATCTCCATCTATAGATGATGAAATCAAAGCTTGGAGAGATTAACACATTCGTTCAAAACCATCCTGCTACTATGTTCCAAATTCAAATTTCCTCACATTAAATGCAGTGCTGTTTCAAACATAGTACACTGACTCCCCAATACTATTTATCCTCAAGTACAAAGTATCTCTCAAAAGTCAGATTTTTGTATGACACACATATGGTAAGGCAATAAAGTAGTAAAGGATTTCATGGGACTGGATATGATCTTTGCTATTAAAAAATAAAACAGTTTGACTATGAGCTACAAGTTCATATTGTTCTTTCAAAGTCCTCTAGCCAATGATCAATAGGAACACACCATAGTTAAACAACTAGGATTTACCATTCATTGCAGTGAAAGGCAACACACACCATAGGAACTGTGGAACACCTCAGTAAGAAGATAACAGAAGGGATTGTTAGAGGATTTGGGTTTATATAGGATGATTGGGGAAAAGTGTCAAAGAAGCAGTTTTGTTCTGAATCAGATGCTATCAGTAAGTGGGGTTGTTGTTGTTGTTCAGTCACTCAGTCATGTAGACTTTTTGCAACACCATAGACTGTATCATGCCAGGCCCCTCTGCCCTTCACTATCTCCTGGAGTTTTCTCAAACTCATGTCCATTGAGTTGGTGATGCCATCCAACGATCTCATCTTCTCTCACCTCCTTCTCCTCCTGCCCTCAATCTTTCCTCCCTGGTGGTCAGATGGTGAAGAATCTGCCTGCAATGCAGGAGACACGGGTTTGATCCCTAGGTCGGAAAGATCCTCTGGAGAAGGGAATGGCTACTTACTCCAGTATTCTTGCCTGGAAAATTCCACAGACAGAAGAGCCTAGTAGGCTAGAGTACATAGGGATGCACAGGGTTGCACACGCCTGAAGCAACTTAGCACTCAGGCTTTGGGACGCCAGTCTAAAAAAAGGTAAAGCTGTAACAGGTAAAGAAACAACAGTAGCATTAGCCAGGATAGAGAAATATGTGATCATTTTTTATAATTTGCACAGTGCCCAACTTTGTGTACATTCAGATGCGATTACGGAGTGGACTTGTTTTTTCCCTAATCCATCATGGTCACAGAGGGACCTTGTATGATGATGTTCTGTGAATGTGTTTATGTTTAACAAGAGAATACCAAGCTATGAGTGCCAGACGAGCTTGTAGAAACACTCAGGCAGAGCTCCTGAATGTCAGAGGCACCTGATCTCTTTTTCAAACCCACTTAACCATTGTATTGTTTGGCCTTGCTGGTGATGGAGGAGGGAGAATCTTAGAGAGAAAAAGAGAAAGAGTCTATTCTTTCTGAGAAAACACTTTTTCAATCACTACTTCTATGGCAAATAGTACACAAAGTTAAAACATAAAGAAGAGACTGGGAGAAAATAATTGCAATGTGTATAATAGAAAATATAAAGCTAACATATAAATAAAAAAAAAAGCAAATAACCCAATTGAAAAAGGCAGTGAACAAAGATAGGGGTATGAGATTAAGAGATATAAAATACTTGGTACAAAATAGATAAGCAACAAGGTGATACTGCATAGCCCAAGGAAATATAGCTATCTCTTTGTAATAGGTTTAAATGTAGCATAATCTATAAAAGTATTGAATCAAAGAAAAAGAAAGAAAGAAAGGGAGGAAGGAAGGAATGGTGGACATAAATAAGCAATTCCCTGAATTGCTTGATTGCATAAAAACAGATATTCAACTTCACTATTCAAGAGGTAAGTATAAATTAAAACAAAAGGGCAATTTGCTTCCATCTGATTGACAAAAAAAAAAAGGAAACTGGCGTAAAAGGAGGAAATGCTCTCACACTGTTGGTTAGGAGAATACAAAGTACAATTAGTTTGCAGGATATTTTAGCAATTCCTGCCAAACTTTAATATGCACATTATACTTTTAGGAAGTTTTACTATAGATAAGGGGCTTCCCAGATGCTGCTAGTGGTAAAGAACCCTCCTGTCAATGAAGGAGACAGAAGACTCAGAATGGATCCCTGGATTGGGAAAATCTCCTGAAGGAGGGTGTGGCAACCCACTCCAGTATCCTAGCCTATAGAATTCCATGGACAGAGGAGCCTGGTGGGCTACTGTCCATAGGGTTGTGAAGAGTCAGACATGACTAAAGCAACTGAAAAACAGCAACAAATGTCTGTTAAACTGCTTCAGAAAATTAAAATAATTAGATGGGTCTATGAAACCAGTACTTTGGCCACGTCATGCGAAGAGTTGACTCATTGGAAAAGACTCTGACGCTGGGAGGGATTGGGGGCAGGAGGAGAAGCGGCGACAGAGGATGAGATGGCTGGATGGCATCACCAACTCGATGCACATGCATTTGAGTGAACTCCAGGAGTCGATGATGCACAGGGAGGCCTGGCGTGCTGCAATTCATGGGGTCGCAAAGAGTCGGACACGACTGAGCGACTGAACTGAACTGAACTGATATGTCTATTTCAAAGTCTAAAAGATGATGCTGTGAAAGTGTTGTACTCAATATGCCAGCAAATTTGAAAAACTCAGTAGTAGCCACAGAACTGGAAAAGGTCAGTTTTCATTCTAATCCTGAAGAAAGGCAACGTCAAAGAATGTCCAAACTACTACACAATTGCACTCATCTCACATGCTAGCAAAGAAATACTCAAAATTCTCCAAGCGAGGTTTCAACAGTACATGAACTGAGAATTTCCAGATGTTCAAGCTGGATTTAGAAAAGGCAGAGGAACCAGAGATCAAATTGCCAATGTCTGCTGGATCATAGAAAAAGCAAGAGTTCTGGAAAAACATCTACTTCTACTTTATTGACTACATCAAAGCCTTTGTGTGGATCACAAGAAACTGTGGAACATTCTTCAAGAGCAGACCACCTTACCTGCCCCTTGAGAAATCTGTATGCAGGTCAAGAAACACCAGTTAGAACTGGACATGAAACAATGGACTAATTCCAAATTGGGAAAGGAATACATCAAGGCTGTATAGACTTCTATGCAGAGTACATCATGAGAAACACTGGGCTGGAGGAAGCACAAGCTGGAATCAAGATTGCCCAGAGAAATATCAATAATTTCATATATGCAGATGACACCACCCTTATGGCAGAAAGTGAATAGGAACTGAAGAGCCTCTTGATGAAAGTGAAAAAGGAGAGTGAAAAAGTTGGCTTAAAACTCAACATCCAAAAAATTAAGATCATGGCATATGGTCCCATCACTTCATGGCAAATAGATGGGGAAACAATGAAAACAGTGAGAGACTTTCTTTTCTGGGGCTCCAAAATCACTGCAGATGGTGACTGCAGCCATGAAATTAAAAGACTCTTGATCCTAGGAAGAAAAGCTATGACAAACCTAGACAGCATATTAAAAAGCAGAGATGTTACTTTGCCGACAAAAGTCTGTCTAGTTAAAGCTATGGTTTTTCCAGTAGTCATGTATGGATGTGAAAGTTGGACCATAAAGAAAGCTTAGCACCAAAAATTTGATAATTTTGAACTGTGGTGTTGGAGAAGACTTGAGAGTCCCTTGGACTTCAAGGAGATCAAACCCGTCAGTCCTAAAAGAAATCAGTCCTGAATATTCATTGGAAGGACTGTTCCTGAAGCTGAAGCTCCAATACTTTGGCCACCTGATGTGAAGAAGAGACTCATTTGAAAAGACCCTAATGCTGGGAAAGATTGAAGGCTGGAGGAGAAGAGGCTGACAGAGGATGAGATGGTTGGATGGTATCACCGACTCAATGGGCATGAGTTTGAGCAAGCTCCAGGAGTTTGTGATGGACAGGGAAGCCTGGTGTGCTGCATTCCGTGGGATCGCAGAGTCGGACATGACTGAGCAACTGCAAATAACTTAACTGATATGGCATATAGTAGAATGAATCAAAGATACAGAACAAGAAAAGTAACTTACTAAATAATATTTAGCATCTCATTTTGATTAAAATATTTATATATACATAACATTTACATATATGTGTATCCTACATACATATGAAATATGCATGTATATACTTAAATAAATATACAACTTTCTATATATGAACATACCAATTATAAACTGTTTGCTCTAAAGACTTCCCTGGTGGCTCAGACGGTAAAGCATTTGCCTACAATGTGGGAGACCCAGGTTCCATCCTTGGGTAGGGAAGATCCCCTGGAGAAGGAAATGGCAATCCACTCCAGTACTCTTGCCTGGAAAGTCCCATGGATGGGGGAGCCTGGTAGGCTACAATCCATCGGGTCGCAAAGAGTCATACAGGACTGAGTGACTTCATTTTTTTTTCTCCTCTAAAGATCATGGGTGAAGTTGAATTTGGGAGAATATAGGGTGGGCAGCATGGTGACAAGTATAATTTTTCTGTATACATGTCTATTTTGGTTGAAATTTTTATAAGAAAATATTATTCTCATAACAAAAAGCTGAATAATAAAATAATATCTTAGGAAACATCTAGCTAAGATGGAGTAACAGGGAATGAAGTTATCTTCCTGGCAGAAACCACTAAAAACACTGGATAATATATATGAAGCAGTGGTTTTCACATGTTGGAGATAAGGTCCAGCAAGAGCGGAAACAAAATGAAACCTTACTTCCTGGGTGGGAGATATCAGGCTGTATCACAGAGAGAGAGAATGTAAGTGGAACTCAGTGGCTTTCTTAAGCTAAGAGAGAGCTGAGAATCTAAAGACGGAAAGCAGTGAGAATTCTGAAGGCAAAATACAAGAGAAAAAAATGCACAAAGAGAAGACTGTAGAGATATGTAGAGGGTCTCTTCAACTCCTTATCTGAGCACTGATCAGTGCATGAATATGAGAATATTACCTGAGGCTGGAGAAAGACTCACCGGAAAAGAGCAGAAAGAACGGTTCTTAGAGCTCTCAGAGGAGAGGAAATATTTCCTATTCCTACAACTCAGACTGAAATACCTTGTGTTTCAGATGGCATCAGGTAGTGTCCTCAGAGGGCATTGCCTCTGTACTGGACAAAAATCAGTATTAGGCTGATAGCTTGTCTGGTCCTGTCTAATGAAGCTTACAAACAAGCCTCAAAAGAATCAAATTGTTTCCAAGTAAATTTAAAGCAACTCAGGTTTAATTTTGAGAATAATTTTAGGGGACAAAATATAGCATTAAAAAAAAACACCTATATTGTCTGGCATCAAATAAAAATTTACCAGGAATTTAGGTAATCACGGAAATAGGACCAATAATGAAGATAAAAACCATTCAACAAAAACAGACCAGAAAATGGCACATGTGATCAAATGATTAGACAAGAATATTAGAACATCTCTTGCAACTATATTCCATGTGCTCAAGTCACAAGAAGAAAGGCTGAACATGTTAAGTAGACGTATGAAATATAGAAAATAAATCTAACTTCTAGTAATGTAAATTACATGTCTGAGATTAAAACTAAAAGCTCACACAAAAATAAATAGATAACCTGAACAGCATTATATCTATAAAAAGAAATGGTAGTTTTATATAAAACTTTCATACAAAGAAAATTTCTGAGCAAAAGACTTCTCATGGGAATCCGGACAAGTATCCAAACAATAAATAATACAAATTTTACACAAACTCCTCCAGAAAATTTACAGGGGAAAAAAATCATTCCTCATTATATAAGTCCAACATTACCTCAATACAAAAACCAGACAATAGGATTACAAGAAAAGAAAACTGCAGACCAATGTCCTTTATGAGAATAAATTCAAAAAATATTAACCAGTTTTCAAATAAATTTTAAAATATGCAAAATATATAATATACCATGACCAAGTGAATTTTATGTAATGTTGGATTAACATTAGAAAAATAATCAATGTTATTCAACAATCAATATACAAGAAAATAACAAAACATATGATCATCTCCATAGATGCAGAAAAAGCACTTGACAAAACCCAATATCCACTCCTGATAATAGAATTAGAAAAGGACTTTCCCATCTGATAAAAGATATCTATTAAAAAAGCTAAAACTAATATGAAATTGATCAAATGCTTTCCTTCTAAAATAAGGAAAAGATAATTAATGCAGACCACTTCTTTTCAATATTGTATTAGTGTTTCTAGTCAATGCAATAAGGGAAGAAAAATAAATAAAATTAATTGATAATGAAAAGGAAGAGGTAACACTGTTTATTAAGAGGCAGCCATATTACCTAGGTAGAAAAATCTTAAAATCTACAAAAAAATTCAATAATGAGTGAGTTTGGCAATATTGTGGAATATAAGATCCATATACAATAATCCATGATATTTCTATGGTGAAAATTAGAAACTAATAACACTAAAAATATGAAATACATAGGAATAAACTTGACAAAGGATACGAAAAAATGAAAATTAATGAAAATTTGAATAGCTGAGATGCATATTATATGTATGGGTCAGAAGACTCGATATGGTTATGATTTCATTCCTCCCCCAAATTATCTACAGAATCAGTGCAATTCAATGAAAATCCGAGCAGTTTTTTTTCAAATTAAATGAATAAGCTAATTCTAAAAGTTACGTGAAAATTAAAAAGACCTAGAATGCTCATTAAAACTTTAAAAAAGAAGTCCAAAATTGGACAACTAATACTATCTGATTTACAGATTTATTATAAAGGTATGGTAACCAAGATGGTTTGGTATTGTCATTAAGATATACACATAAATCAAAACAGAAGAATATGGAGTCCAGAAATTGACCCACACAAAATGGTCAGTTGATTTTGACAGTTTCCTAAAGATAATTCAGTGGAGAAAGGATAGTCTTCTCAACAAAAACACTAAAAAATACCTAGATATCATATGCAAAACATAATAGTAACAATAATAAACAACTTTAATCCATATATCACACCATATACAAACATTTACTCAGAATACATCATAGATAGAGATATAAAATATCCAACATAAAATTTCTGGGAGAAAGTGTAGGGCATTATCTTTGGGAACCTATTTTTGGCAAAGATTTCTTAAATATAATGCAAAGTCCTAAAATATAAAAGAAAAAATCAATAACTTGTACTTCACGACAATAAAAATTTTTCTTCGAAAATGGTTGTTAAGAGAACAAAAAAGGCAAGTGAAAGATTTAACAAAAAGGCAAGTGAAAGATTTAAGAAACTGTTTGCAAATATCGCAAAGATTTCCCTCACTCCTTTACCATGTGAAGACACAGCCAATGGGCACCAGTTCTGAATCAGGAAGTAGGTCCTCACCAGCCACAACACGAAATCTGCTGGTGTGATAATCCTGAAATTCTCAGTCTTCAAATGTGTCAAAAATAATTTCTGTTGTTTATAAGCTACATTGTCTGTGGTATTTTGTGTTTTTCATTATCTTTTTTTATTCTAAAGTTATTGATGATTCAAAATAAATGTCAGCACTTGGGCTAATACCATCATTTAATGACTGTTTTTATGACTTTGCTTTATAGCGCATTTTCAAAATGCTCTTAGATTTAGCTATAGCATCCTGAACAGACTTATCTTTGTTCAGTCACTAAGTCTTGTCCAACTCTTTGGGATCCCATGGACTGCAGCATGCTAGGATTCCCTGTCTTTCACTATCTTCCGGAGTTTGCTCAAATTCATGTCCACTGAGTTGGTGATGCCATCCAACCATCTCATCCTCTGTCGTCCCCTTCTCCTCCCACCTTCCATATTCCCCAGCATCAGGCTCTTTTCCAATAAATCAACTCTTCACATCAGATAGCCAAAGTATTGGAGCTTTAGCTTCATCATCAGTGCTTCCAATGAATATTCAGGATTTATATCCTTTAGAATTGACTGATTTGATGTCCTTGCAGTCCAAGGGATGCTCAAGAGTCTTCTCCAGCATCACAATTTGAAAGCAACACAGAGTCAGACACGACTGAGCGACTGAACTGAGCTGAACTGAACTGAGACATTAAACACCATAATCAGTAAGCTTTATGTAAGGGACATTATTTTAGATAATCTGAGTAGGAATGATTTATCCAATTTAAAGGCCTTAATGAAGAGCAGAACTGAAGCTTTCTTGAAGAAGGAAATTTGCCTGTGAATATTACCTTCAACTTAAGCCCAAGAGTTGAAGGCTGAACTTCCTGATGGGCTGTGTTATGGATTTCAGATGTGCTTAGCGGGCCCCCAAAATCAAGCAAGGCAATTTCTTCTAATAAATTTCTTTAGACTGATAGATGATAAATACATAGATAGATGAATGATAGAAACATTAAATACATAGACACATAGATAAATATAGATATATCCTACCATATTTATATTATAGTATAGATATGGTTCTGGTTTTCTGGTGAAACCTGATTTGTGCACTGCAAAACTTAAAAATTACTTGAGGGGGGTTAAAGCAGTTAGAAATATTCACACTGGTTCCAAAAAAATAAAATAAAATGCAAATAGAGCTATAAAAAGAAAAGAGATTGAATTAGAAATCAAAAACCTCCCCACAAAGAAAAATTCAAGTGCAGATGACTTCCCTGATGAATTTTGGTTAACTTTTAATGATAAATAACATTATCCTTCACAAACTTTTCCCAAACATATGAGGATAAATTATATCCCAACCCATTCAGTAAGGCCAGTATTATCTAAATCCAAAATAAGACAAAGCTTACTTGTCTTATAAAACCACAGACCACTAACTCTCATGGACATACAAGCAAAAGTCGCTAGCAAAATATTTTCAACCTCACAGAGCAATATTTTAAAATGATTATACACCATGAGCAAGTCAGATTTATCCAAGAAATACAAGGTTGAATGGGATTCTCCAGACAAGAATACTGGAGTGGGTTGCCATTTCCTTCTCCAGGGGATCTTCCCAACCCAGGGATCGAACCCAGGTCTCCTGCATTATAGGCAGACGCTTTAACCTCTGAGCCACCAGGGAAGCCCCGATAAATATTATCCTTCACAAACTTTTCCCAAACATATGAGAATAAATTATATCCCAACCCATTCAGTAAGGCCAGTATTATCCTAAATCCAAAATAAGACAAAGCTTACTTGTCTTATAAAACCACAGACCACTATCTCTCATGGATATACAAGTAAAAGTCACTAGCAAAATATTTTCAACCTCACAGAGCAATATTTGAAAATGGTTAAACACCATAAGCAAGTCAGATTTATCCAAGGAATACAAGGTTGGTTTTCACATGTGAAAATTAAGGTAACATAATATATTAACAGAATCAAGTCCCCAAACCACATCTCAATAGACACAGAAAAAGCTTTTGGCAATCCAATATACTTTCATGAATTAAAAAAAAAAAAAACTAAGACATTTTGCCAAGAGGAAATGCAGATGACCAATAGACACATGAAAAGATGCTCAACATTGCTAATCATCAGAGAAATGCAAATCAAAACCACAATGATCTCACACATTTAAGAATGGCTATCATCCAAAAGAACACAAATAATAAGTGTTAATGAAAATTCAGAGAAAATGGAACCATTATACACTGTTGGTGTGATTTAAATTGAGGCAACCACTGTGGAAAACAGTATGGAGTTTCCTCAAAAAAACTAAAAATAGAACTACCATATGATCCAGCAATTCATTTCCTGTGTATATGTCCAAAAAACCAAAAATGCTAACTTGAAAAGATACATGCATCCCAATGTTCGTAGTGGAATTATTTACAATTGAAAAGATATGGAAGCAACCTAAGTGTCCATCAACAGATGAATGAATAAAGAAGATGAATTTGATACACACACACATACCACACACACAATGGAATACTACTCTGTCATGAAAAATATTGTTTTTGCCTTTTGCACAACATAGATAGACTTGGAGGACATTATGCTAAGCAAAATAAGTCAAATAGAGAAAGATAAATACTGTATGATATCACTTAAATGTGGACTGTAAAAAACACAACAAACTAATATAACAAAAAAGAAGCAGATTCACAAATATAGAGAACAAACTGGTGGTTACCATTGGGAAGAAGAAAGTGGAGAGCAGCAATATAGGGGTGGGGTTAAGAAATATAAACTATTATATATTAAAAAGTTACAATATATATTGTACAACATGTGGATCATAGCCAATATTTTATAATATCTATAAATGAAGTATAACTTTTAAAAACTGTGAATCACTGTATTTTATACCAGTTACTTATATAACATTATACATATACTATACTTTGATTTAAAACAAATGAGTCTTTTGCATCCAGTATATTATGGCTAGAAAGATGTGTAAATATTTCCCTTAAGAAAGAATGGGAAAGTGATGCAATAATTAAATATATCCTATGTATACAGTTATTATATATAATTATTGTTATGTCTTAATTTACTCTGATATGCCTAAGATTCCTATTCCCCATTAGTTTACTTCTGAGTTACCAGTGTATTGGATATTTGAATAGTTCTGATATATTTACTTACTATTAATCATTTCATTTCATGCAATATATTATATATATTCCTGCTGAATTTATGTCCAATTTTAACAATAATTTGTCCACTTACTTATTAAGTAATCACTATTCTGAGAAAAACAGAATTAAGATATTTAAGTCAACACATATATTTAAGTATTCTAAGTATTTTAAGTGGATCATCTTATTCTCTCCAAAGATGCTTTTTTCCCAGAAGTCACAAGGACAAATAAGTAGATTTTTTTTTCCAATGTTTTACATTGCTGGCATCTATTTGATTATCTTACAAAGAAATATTGAGGGAAATTACCACTTACTATTAAGTTATGCATATTTTAACAGATAAATGTACGTATAAACTAAATGGAAAGAAAGAAAATCCCAAAACACTCCAAAATAGCAAATTCTCCCCTCAGTAAAATACATTCTTAGCGTAAACAAGCAGAAAATTTTTAAAAAGCCAAAGAATCCCAAATAGGATAGATTTTTTTAAAACCATGTAAATAAACTGTATCCTCACTAATACCTTCATTTATACTATAAGGTTATGACAAAGTCATTTCAAAATCTATATTACATTAAAGAAATCAGGCTGAATTGCCTTCTTTTCATCACTGCACATATACTGACAAATAGATTTGAAGATACTTCCTAAATGTTTTTTATGTGATGCTTTTTTTAGACACAAAGCAAACGAGCATTTTCACATAAACTTGTTTTTTAATAAGTTGGTGGCTGATGGTGCAGGTGTCTGAAGGAAATTCAAGAGGCTCCCAGCATTTCTTGGGGCTTGTCCACCTAGAGATCTATTGTAGGATACAAGCACAGGACTGGGGCCTCTGACTCCCATTTCAATACCAAAACCTGAAAGAGCTGCTCTGATTTTCCTACAGTCAGATATACAAGGACTTAAGCTATTAAAAAAAAATAAAACTTCCAAATGATCCAACTGTGATTGCTATTTTTTGTCAGAACCAGCTCTAAGTAATTCTCACAATATTTTGCATTCCAAATTTTAATAGGTAATGTTTCTCCTAAACAAAGCCCCAGAATACTTTTTATATGAAGCTTGAGTAGAGATTTATAAATTACCCATATAAGGCTGTTTCAATATTTTGGAAGATTATGATACATTATACAATTATATTGAATTCAAGGTACTTTTTGAGTGGTGGTGGGGGGGTATTATCTCATTCATTCCAGTCCCTCATTTTACAGATTTTACATCCCAGAAAAGAAATGACTTCTGGCAATTCATATGGCCAAACAGTGAGAAAACTAATAGTAGAAACTAGATCTCCTGCCCACAATCCCACTAATCCCTTATTCCTTGATCTTTCCACTATACCACCTCATCTACTGTTGAGTTCAAAGTTTAAAAAAAAATGGCTGAAATGTGTCCAAAATAGTTTCTTAATTTTTGAACTAATTTTTCAATTCAAGCTTCTGAAGAGTATAACAAAGGGCATTTTATTTTATAGCTAATAAACTATTTTTTTTTCTCAAGTAGAAAGGCAGAAACTAAGTTGACCAGTCTTGTGCACAGTATCATTTTCAAGCACATCCTTGATTGAAAAAAAAAAAACTGAAAGAAACATGAACAACACTATTACATGAAGCATATGACAAGTTGGTAAGTGCTTTCGATCCTTCAAGTAGGAAGGAAAAATGGAGTAAATGATCTCTATAAAACTGTAGAATACTACCCATACCCTCCACCCAGGGAAACTACCTTCTGCATACAAACAGAAAAGGAAATCAAAATAAAGTAAGCACTTCAGTCATGTATAACTAAACTGAAAATATATAGTATATGGTGCTGTACATGAGAATGTCAAGTGTGAAGTCAATCGCCACAATGAGAGAGCCAGCTAACTAAATCAGGGAGAAAAATGGGATTACAAAACGATCTTGAATAGCACTTTGGGCAACCAATTACAATAGACTAAGTGAGGTTATATACAGGTTCACAAAGACAAACATAATGCAGTCCACAATGGAAAGCAGTACCTTAACATAGTCCATTAAATAAGATTTGGGATTTTAGTTGACAGTTAACTTAATATGAATTGATTAGCAATTAAAAAAAAAAAAAAACTAGGGGCTTCCCTGGTGGCTCAGTGATAAAGAATCCACCTGCCAATTCAGAAGACATGAGTTTGATTCCTTGTCTGGGAAGATTCCATATGCTGCAGAGCAACTAAGTCCGAGAGCAGCAACTACTGAGACCAAGTACCACAACTACTGAAGCCTGTGCACCCTAGAGCCTGTGTTTCACAACAAGAAAAGTCACCACAATGAGCAGCCCACACACTGCACCTAGAGAGTAGCCCCCATTTGCCACAACCAGAGAAAAGCCCGTGCAGCAACTAAGACTCAGCACAGCCATAAGTAACAAACTAAAAAAATAAATACAAATTATAAAATAAAACTAATGTGATCTTAGGCACATACATTGAAATATGATATCCATAATAGAAGAAAGACTAGTTTCACTCTGTTTAACACAATCTTGAGTAAATTATTTAACTTCCCTGTGCCTCAGTATCCTCACTGGCCAAATGAGAAAAAAATATGCCAAACTCTTAGTACTGTTGTAAGGATTAAATGAATTAATACATGTAAAGTGCCCCACATAGTACTTGATGCTCAATAAAATATATCTTCTATTATTATGATCATTATTTATTATTATTGTTAAGTACATTCTAAAATATTGAATTCAGTAACACACTTTATTTTTTTTTAAGGGGCACAGATCAACTAGGAGCTGTTCAGTAGAAAGTAGTCAAGAAGGTGAAGGGGAAAAAAACCTTAAAACCACATCAAATAAGGATCATATGTCAACCAGCACATTTAACATAAAGAAAAAATGATTTTGAGTATTGTAGAAACTGTCACCACATATCAGAAGGGCTATCAAGTGTAAGAGGAAGCAAATTTCTTCTCCAAGTCTCAAGACAGTGGGTAGAGCTACAGGGAGACAAGATCTGTTTTAATACCTTAAAGACTGTTCTAATCAACAGAACTGTCCACAGATGGAGTGGGCCATCTTAAGAAGCAGAGTTCAAGCATTACTTGCATGCTTGTTTGGCTAGGATTTTGAAGACAGTGTTTGCATATCAGATGGTTGGGTAGGCCTAAATGACAACTAAAATTCAGTTCTTTTCCAAACATGAGGTTCTGTAACTTAATGTCAGTTCTCCAAACACACTTTGGTAGACAAGCCAGAACAGTGAGATGCAGCCCAAAAATTTTCTGAGAGAAGAGGATTCCCATTATCATACCATTAGTAACACTCTCCAATGCACCACTGAGACCATGGTTAACCAGATGAACCACATAGCCAGATACTTAGAACTGCAAAATGTGGTAATCCACAGGGGGGAAAAAATCATAAATATATGAAAAGCTGCTCAAGCTCTCCAAAATCACAAAACAATGCATATTTAAACTGCTATTTAATTGTTAGCATCATTAAAGCTTAGTGATACTAAGGGCTGGAAATGGATGCAGAGAAATAGGAATCCTCATGTACTGTTGATGGGAAAAGTTGGCATTCCTCAGTATCTATCCTAGAACACTAACAAAAAGCAAATGCAGATATTCCATAGCAGTCTTGTTTGTCATAATGAAAAACTACAGTATATACAGATATCCATCAAAATGTTAAGGATTAATAAAATATGGTAGACTTATATCATGGAAGAGTTTAAAAGAAGGAAGTAGATCTATATACACTAACTTGGACAATTTATAAGACTCACATAACAATGAAAAATGAAAGTAGACTGTGCAAAAATGCATACAATATGAGACAATTTAAGTTAAAAATACACACACAAAAAAAACAAAAAGCAAATAAAATATTTCTACAGAAACATCCATACTCATGTAAAGACATAGAAAAATTCCTAAAAGATATACAGTAAACTGATGAGAAGGAAAAGTCACTAACCCAGTGGTCAAAGGTACTTTAGTATAACATGTAATGCTTAGAATTTTTAAAGTGAGAATTTTTCATGGCTTGCTTGCTTAATTAAAAATAAATATTTAAATTGGAAAATAAGAGAAAACTAAGGCTGGTAAAGACACTAGAACTCACTGATCTAGCTAATTCACTTTACAAATGAAGAAAATTGAGGCTTAGACTTGCTAAGATAGTTATTCAAAACCTTACAGGTATTTAATGGTAGAGTCAGAAATACAGAACATTGTGTATAGGCTTGAGTCAAGAATTCTGGATCTGGGTATTAACTCTACGTATTAGGTATATGACCTTGGGAAGCCCCCTTTGTATGATTCTTAGCTTCCTCTTGTGTACACTGAGGGTTGCTTACTCAGGATTTATTCAGCTACAAGAAACAGAAGCCCAGCTTAAACTAATGGAGACACAAGGGAAAGATGTCATCTTAAAAAGAGAAGAGTGGAGCAGATCTTAAGCATCACTGCATTCAGGCATGTAAATAATGTTCCCCAGAGCAACTGTATCCTTCTGCAAACTTCACTATTCATGTGGCTCTGGTGGGATTGTCAATCATAGTACCTTGCATTCCTCTGTGTGTTAGGGAGGGGATATTTACCCCCGCCCAAAAAAAAAGAGATGTCACAATGAAAAAATGGAGAAGAAATTTGAATGGGTATAAACAGAAAAGATTGCCTACTAACATTATAGTATTGATGAAAGGAACAAACAAAATTTAAGGGATGGAGGAGCCTGGTAGGCTACAGTCCATAGGATCACAAAGAGTCGGACAGGACTGAAGTGACTGAGAACAAAGCACATTGCACACACTGTATCAGTTCAGTTCAGTGGCTCAGTAGTGTCCGACTCTTTGCAACCCCATGAACTGCAGCACTCCAGGCCTCCCTGTCCATCACCAACTCCCGGAATTTACTCAAACTCATGTTCATCGAGTCAGTGATGCCATCCAGCCATCTCATCCTGGGTCTTCCCCTTCTCCTTCTGCCCCCAATCCCTCCCAGCATCAGAGTCTTTTCCAATGAGTCAACTCTTAGCATGAGGAGGCCAAAGTACTGGAGCTTCAGCTTTAGCATCACTCCTTCCAAAGAACACTGGGACTGAACTCCTTTAGAATGGACTGGTTGGATCTCCTTGCAGTCCAAGGGACTCTCAAGAGTCTTCTCCAACACCACAGTTCAAAAGCATCAATTTTTCAGTGCTCAGCTTTCTTCACAATCCAACTCTCACATGCATACATGACCACAGGAAAAACCATAGCCTTGACTAGACGGACCTTAGTCGGCAAAGTAATGTCTCTGCTTTTGAATATGCTATCTAGGTTGGTCATAACTTTCCTTCCCAGGAGTAAGCATCTTTTAATTTCATGGCTGCAGTCACCATCTGCAGTGATTTTGGAGCCCCAAAAAATAAAATTTGCCACTGTTTCCCCTGTTTCCCCATCCATTTCCCATGAAGTGATGGGACCATATGCCATCATCTTAGTTTTCTGAATGTTGAGCTTTAAGCCAACTTTTTCACTCTCCTCTTTCACTTTCATCAAGAGGCTTTTTAGTTCCTCTTTACTTTCTGCCATAAAGGTGGTGTCATCCACACATCTGAGGTTATTGATATTTCTCCCAGAAATCTTGATTCCAGCTTGTGCTTCCTCCAGCCACTGTTTCTCATGATGTACTCTTCATATAAGTTAAATAAGCAGGGTGACAATATACAGCCTTGATGTACTCCTTTTCCTATTTGGAACCAGTCTGTTGTTCCATGTCCAGTTCTAACTGTTGCTGCTTCCTGACCTGCATACAGGTTTCTCAAGAGGCAGCTCAGGTGGTCTGGTATTCCCATCTCTTTCAGAATTTTCCACAGTTTATTGTGATCCACACAGTCAAAGGCTTTGGCATAGTCAATAAAGCAGAAATAGAGATTTTTCTGGAACTCTCTTGCTTTTTCCATGATCCAGCGGATGTGGCAATTGGATCTCTGGTTCCTCTGCCTCTTCTAAAACCAGCTTGAACATCTGGAAGTTGAGGGTTCATGTATTGCTGAAGCCTGGCTTGGAGAATTTTGAGCATTACTTTACTAGCGTGTGAGATGAGTGCAATTGTGCAGTAGTTTGAGCATTCTTTCCCTTGCCTTTCTTTGGGATTGGACTAAAACCTGACATTTTCCATTCTTGTGGCCACTGCTGAGTTTTCCAAATTTGCTGGCATATTGAGTGTAGCACTTTCAAAGCATCATCTTCCAGGATTTGAAACAGCTCAACTGGAATTCCATCTCCTCCACTAGCTTTGTTCATAGTGATGCTTTGTAAGCCCCACTTGAGTTCACATTCAAGGATGTCTGGCTCTAGGTGAGTGATCACACCATCGTGATTACCTTAGTCATGAAGATCTTTTTTGTACAGTTCGTCTGTGTATTCTTGCCACCTCTTCTTAATATCTTCTGCTTCTGTTAGGTTCATACCATTTCTGTCCTTTATCGAGCCCATCTTTGCATGAAATATTCCCTTGGTATCTCTAATTTTCTTGAAGAGATCTCTAGTCTTTCCCATTCTGTTATTTTCCTCTATTTCTTTGTATTGATCACTGAGGCAGGCTTTCTTTTTTTGTTTGTTTGTTTGAAAATATATTTTTTCTTTTTTTATTTTTATTTTAATTTTTAATATAAATTTATTCATTTTAATTGGAGGTTAATTACTTTACAATATTGTATTGGTTTTTCCATACATCACCATGAATCCACCACAGGTATACACATGTTCCCCATCCGGAACCCCCCTCACTCCTCCCTCCCAGTACCATCCCCCTGGGTTATCCCAGTGCACCAGCCCCAAGCATCCAGTATCATGCATCAAACCTGGACTGGCAATTCGTTTCATACATGATATTATACATGTTTCAATGCCATTCTCCCAAATCATCCCACCCTCACCCTCTCCCACAGAGTCCAAAAGACTGTTCTATACATCTGTGTCTCTTTTGCTATCTCACATACAGGGTTATCATTACCATCTTTCTAAATTCCATATATATGCGTTAGTAGAATTCGCCTACAATGCAGGAGACCCGGGTTCAATCCCTAGATCGGGAAGATGCCCTGGAGGAGGGCATGGCAACCCACTCCAGTATTCTTGCCTGGAGTGTCCCTTGGACAGAGGAGCCTTGGTGGGCTATAGTCCATGGGGTCACCAAGAGTCGGACATGACTGAGTCAACTGACACTTATACTGTATTGGTGTTTTTCTTTCTGGCTTACTTCACTTTGTATAATAGGCTCCAGTTTCATCCACCTCATTAGAACTGATTAAATGTATCCTTTTTAATGGCTGAGTAATACTCCATTGTGCATATGTACCACATCTTCTTGCTATTCTTTGGAACTCTGCATTCAGATGCTTATATCTTTCATTTTCTCCTCTGCTTTTCACTTCTCTTCTTTTCACAGCTATTTGTAAGGCCTCCCCAGACAGCCATTTTGCTTTTTGCATTTATTTTCCATGGAGATGGTTTTGATCCCTGTCTCCTGTACGATGTCACAAACCTCGGTCCATAGTTCATCAGATACTCTATCTATCAGATCTAGTCCCTTAAATCTATTTCTCACTTCCACTGTATAATCATCAGGGATTTGATTTTAGGCATACCTGAATGGTCTAGTGGTTTTCCTTACTTTCTTCTTTAAGTCTGAATTTGGCAATAAGAAGTTCATGATCTGAGCCACAGTCAGCTCCCAGTCTTGTTTCTGCTGACTGTATAGAGCTTCTCCATCTTTGGCTGTAAAGAATATAATCAATCTGATTTTGGTGTTGACCATCTGGTGATGTCCATGTGTACCGTCTTCTCTTGTATTTTTGGCAGAGGGTGTTTGCTATGACCAAGTGCATTCTCTTGGCAGAACTCTATTAGCCTTTGCCCTGCTTCATTACGTATTCCAAGGCCAAATTTGCCTGTTACCCAGGTGTTTCTTGACTTCCTATTTTTGCATTCCAGTCCCCTATAATGAAAAGGACATCTTTTTTGGGTGTTAGTTCTAAAAGGTCTTGTAGGTCTTCATAGAATCCTTCAACTTCAGCTTCTTCAGTGTTACTGGTTGGGGCATAGATTTGGGATTACCGTGATATTGAATGGTTTGCCTTGGAAATGAACAGAGATCATTCTGTCGTTTTTGAGATTGCATCCACATACTGCATTTTGGACCCTTTGTTGACTGTGATGGCTACTCCATTTCTTCTAAGGGATTCCTGCCCACAGTAGTAGATATAATGGTCACCTGAGTTAAGTTCACCCATTCCAGTCCATTTTAGTTCACTGATCCTAGAATGTCGACATTCACTCTTGCCATCTCCTGTTTGACCACCTCTAATTTGCCTTGATTCATGGACCTAACATTCCAGGTTCCTTTGCAATATTGCTCTTTACAGCATTGGACCTTACTTCTATCACCAGTCACATCTACAACTGGGTATTTTTTTGCTTTGGCTCCATTCCTTCATCCTTTCTGTAGTTATTTCTCCACTGATCTCCTGTAGCATATTGGGCATCTATCTACCTGGGGAGATTTTCTTTTGGTATCCTATCATTTTGCCTTTTCATACTGTTCATGGGGTTCTCAAGGCAAGAATACTGAAGTGTTTGCCATTCCCTTCTCCAGTGGACCACATTCTGTCAGACCTCTCCACCATGCCCACTCCTCTTGGGTGGCCCCACAGGGCATGGTTTAGTTTCATTGAGTTAGACAAGGCTGTGGTCCGTGTGATCAAATTGGCTAGTTTTCTGTGATTATGGTCTCAGAGGGCCCTCTGATGCCCTCTCGCAACACCTACCATCTTACTTGGGTTTCTCTTACCTTGGACATGGGGTATTTCTTCACGGCTGCTCCAGCAAAGCACAGCCACTGGTCCTTACCTTGGATGAGGTCTATCTCCTCATGGCTGCCCCTCCTGACCTTGAATGTGGAGTAGCTCCCCTCGGCTCTCCTGCGCCCGTGCAGCCCCTGCTTCTTGGACATGGGGCACACACTGTACAGTGCTACACAAACAAGAAACGGTATTAAACCATATATCTAACCCCCTAGCAGCCTATAATTTCCACCCTCCCATATTTTATCTTTACCAATAGCTTCACAATGATCCTCTTTCTCCCTGATGTTTCTGTCATATGCTCCCTTCTTTGTAATTGTTCCATAATATCCATTGTATTTTTATTAAAATAATTAGAAAATGTTCACTATAAAAATGTTCTTACTTCAAACTTTGGAAGTAAAGGAGTGAAAACCGTGCAAATTTTGTAGATATTAACAACAACATTGACAGAAATTATCAGTCATTGTTCAGTCGCTCAGTCTCGTCTGACTCTTGCGACCCAATGGACTGCAGCATGCCAGGATTCCCTGTTCTTCACCATCTCCCTGAGCTTGCTCAAACTCATGTCCATTCAGTCGGTGATGCCATCCAACAATCTCGGCCTCTGTCATCCCCTTCTCCTCCTGCCTTCTATCTTTCCCAATATCAGGGTCTGTTTCAATGAATCGGCTCTTCACATCAGGTGTCCAAAATATTGGAGTTTCAGCTTCAGCCTCAGTCCTTCCAATGAATATTCAGGATTGAGTTCTTTTAGGATTGGTTCATTTGATCTTGCACTCCAAGGGACTCTCAAGAGTCTTCTCCAACACCACAGTTCAAAAACATCAATTTTTCAGCTCTCGGACTTTTTTAATGGTTCAACTTTCACATCCATGCATGATTACTACAAAAACCATAGCTTTGAACAGACAGACCCTGATTGGCAAAGTGATGTCTTTGCTTTTAAATACACTGTCTAGATTTGTCATAGCTTTACTTCCAAGAAGCAAATATCTTTTAATTTCATGACCACAGTGATCTTGGAGCTCAAGAAAAGAAAATCTGCCACTGCTTCTAATTTTCCCCTTCTATTTGCCATAAAATGATGGGGCTTGATGCCATGATCTTTGCTTTTTGAATGTTGAATTTTAACCCAGCTTTTTCACTCTCTTCTTTCTTAATGAGTCTGCCTCCTTAAGAGGCTCTTTAGTTTCTCTTCACTTGCTGCCATTAGAGTAGTATCATCTGCATATCTGAGGTTGTTGATATTTCTCCTGGCAATCTTGATTCCAGCTTGTGAGTCATCCAGCCCAGCATTTCATATGATGTACTCTGCATAGACGTTAAATAAACAGGATGACAATGTATTGCCTTGTCATAAACTTTTCCCAATTTTAAACTAGTCAGTTGTTTCATGTAAGGTTCTAATTGTTGCTTTTTGGCTGCATACAGGTTTCTCAGGAGACAGGTAAAGTGAAAATGAAAGTTAGTCATGTCTGAGTCTTTGTGACCCCATTGACTATACAGTCCATGGAATTCTCCAGGCAAAAATACTGGAGTGGATATCCTTTCCCTTCTCCAGGGGATCTTTCCAAACCAGGGATCAAACCCAGGTCTCCCACATTGCAGGCAGACTCTTTACCAGCTAAGCCACAAGGGAAGCCCAAGAATACTGGAGTGGTTAGCCTATCCCTTCTCCAGCAAATCTTCCTGACCCAGGAATCAAACCAGGGTCTTCTGCATTGCAGGCAGATTTTTTACCAGCTGAGTTACCAGGGAAAGGCCGAGACAGGTAAGGTGGTCTGGTATCCCCATCTCTTTAAGAATTTTCTACAGTTTGCTGTGATCCACACAAAGGCTTTAGTGTAGTCAATGAAGCAGAAATAGATGTTTTCCTGGGACTCCCTTGCTCTCTCCATGATCCAACAGATGTTGACAATTTAATCTCTGGTTCCCCTGCCTTTTCTAAATCCTGCTTGTATATATGGAAGTTCTTGGTTCAGATACTGCTGAAAACTACCTAGAAGGGTTTTGAGCAAAACCTTGCTAGCATGTGTAATAGACACAATTGTCTGGTAGTCTGAACATTCTTTGGTACTGCCCTTATTTGAGATTGAAATGAAAACTGACCTTTTCCAGTCCTGTGGCTACTGTTGAGTTTTCCAAATTGGCTGGCATATTGAGTGCAGCACTTTAACAGCATCATCTCTTAGGATTTGAAATAGCTCAACTGGAATTCTATCATCTCCACTAGCTTTGTTTGCAGTAATGCTTCCTAAGGCTCAGTTGACTTCACACTCCAGGATGTCTGGCCCTAGGTAAGTGACCACACCATCATGGTTATCCCAATAATTTAGACCTTTTTAGTATAGTTCTGTACATTCTTGACACCTCTTCATAATCTCTTCTGCTTCTGTTAGGTCCTTACTCTTTCTGTCCTTTATCAAGCCCATCCTTGCATGATAGATGCAAGATTAGAGATACCATATTGTTCTTAGCTTCACTCCAGTATCACCACAGCTTCCACTATGTGGAGGAAATGTCATAAATAATTATCAGTTTATGCAACAAACATTAATTCTTGAAACTTCTCCAGGAAGAAAGCCCATAAAAACCTAGGTGTCTTTTTTTTTTTTTCCGCTTTTCATGTGTGCACTAAGCACAGAAAAATTTTGAGGCATTCACCTATATTTTTCAAGTCATTTCCTTCCTACCTGATGTTCCTTAGCTCTCTAGATTTTGAGGGAAAACAAGGACGGAGATAGAGGCCTAAACTAATGTCTCTCTATAACTCTGACAACTCTTAAAGGTTGCAAACACTATCACTTTTTCCAGGTACACTATAGCATATTAAACTGTTAGTGACAGTCGCTATTAGGATAGCATATTGAAAATACAACAACAAATTGAAGGCAACTCAAAAGACAGCAGCCAGAATGATAGAAATTTCAAAGCTAACATACTAACTTTAATTTTTTAACCTCAGCCTCATTTCCCATTTTTTGCTACTAGTTCCTTTCCCAAGTTAAAAATTATATTCTAGTGCTTACCTGGTCAGTCAACAATGGCTATAACAAGAATGAGAAAAATTTCTGAGTCTTGTACCTTAAAAAGCACTTATATCCCATCAACTCATTGATTTTCATAGTAAGATTTGGTGAATTAGTGAGGCAGGGAATATTGTTGCTGTTTTGAGATAAGGAAGTTGAGGTTCATATGTATGAAGTGACTTGTGCAAAGTCACAGGGATAGTAAATGCAAAAGGCCTACCTTGGCTTCCAATCTAGTACTATTCCTATGACATCATCATGCCATTCAACAGACATTTGGACACCTGTTGTGCACAAAATATTGAGAAGAATAAATGGTATAGAGTATATGAGGAATTGCCATATATTCCTTAGCACTTAAGCAGACAGAGTTTAAATAACAGAACATTCTGAAAAATTAGCAAACGAAACCTTGGTTTATTTTATTCACTACAGTATGCCCAGTGCCCTCAATATGCCTGACATACAGCAGGCGCTCAATAAATATTTACAAAGTATATGAATAAATTAGTGAATAAAAAAACCATTAAAAGGTCAAAGTAACAATAAACATAGTGTCAAGTATGTATCAGTAAGTGCTTGGGAGACTATCATCTTCAAAATCTTCTTTAAAATAGACTATACATTATAACACTTAGAAAGATTAAACCTGGGTCCCATAAAATGCCACTTATGATCTGTGGGGCCTTGGGAAATTTATTTAATCTCTTAAACAATTCATTCCTTAATTCAATAGGTATTTATTGGAAGTTCATTATATGATACACTGTCACAGATTAAAATAATATAATAACAATAAGCTCAAAGAGCTATTATGATGATAAATTAAAAGAAGACATATAGAGTGACTATCACATAGTAAGAACTAAATATATGGTAGATTTTATTTTTATTATCAAATCATCCAATAATCACATTTGAGAAATATCTTAGACAACTGAACACTGAGGAGACAGAATGAGAATACTATCTCTCAATTACAGACCAAAAAAAAAAAAAAAAAAAAAAAGATCAAAAAATCCACACAGATTTGCACTTGGATCCAATAAACCAGTTCTACTGGTATAGGATGGGGGTCATCCAACCTGGCAGCACCCACCACTACTGGAGGAGACAAATTATTACAACAGAATGTTGTAGATAAAGGGAATCAAACAGTTTTAGGAGGAAAAGTTTGGCCAGAACTGAGGATATTTAAATTAGAGGAGTCAGGAATGTGAAAGTGGGGAGACACTGAAGAACACAGAACAGTTGGCATGTGAGTTGTTTCCAAAGGCATTAAGAGAAAAAGGACCTAAAGTTGTGCATGATTACAACCAAGGAGGGCAGACCTAGGTGACAGCTTGATGGAGGAAAATTGTATTCATAAAATATGAAGTGACTGAAATTTCAAGCAGATATATTAGGAAAAACAAGGGCTGGAAGGGTGGTCAGAGTAGCCCACCAAAAAAGCTCAGATGTCCTTTGAATAGTACTCATGCAGATGACAAAACCTTTATGGGAGAAAGTGAAGAAGAACTAAAGAGCTTCTTGATGAAAGTGAAAGAGGAGAGTGAAAAAGTTGGCTTAAAACTCAACATTCAGAAAACTAACATCATGGCATCTGGTCCCATCACTTCATGGCAAATAGATGGGGAAACAGTGAAAACACAGACTTTATTTTGGGGGGTTCCCAAATCACTGCATATGGTGACTGCAGCCATGAAATTAAAAGACACTTGCTCCTTGGAAGAAAAGCTATGACAAACCTAGACAGCATATTAAAAAGCAGAAACATTACTTTGCCAACAACTGGTTTGCAACTACTGGTTGTCAACTGGTTTTTCCAGTAGTCATTCAGTATGGATGTGAGAGTTGGACTATAAAGAAAGCTGAGCACCAAAGAATGGATGCTTTTGAACTGTGGTGTTGGAGAAGACTATTGAGAGTTCCTTGGACAGCAAGGAGATCCAACCAGTCAATCCTAAAGGAAATTAGTCCTGAATATTCATTGAAAGAACTGATGCTGAAGCTGAAGCTTCAATACTTTGGCCACCTGATGTGAAGAGCTGACTCACTGGAAAACAGCTTGATGCTGGGAAATATTGAA
This sequence comes from Capra hircus, assembly GCF_001704415.2. Lineage (NCBI taxonomy): Eukaryota > Metazoa > Chordata > Mammalia > Artiodactyla > Bovidae > Capra > Capra hircus. The sequence goes on from NW_017189517.1 coordinate 6,152,143, forward strand.
GGCAGGAGGAGAAGGGGATGATGGAGGATGAGATGGTTGGATGGCATCACCAACTCGATGGACATGAGTTTGAGTAAGCTCCAGGAGTTGGTTATGGACAGGAAAGCCTGGAGTACTGAAGTCCATGGGGTCACAAAGAGTCAGACACGACTGAGCGACTGAATTGAACTGAACTGAACTGAAGTGGTATTAGAGTGCAGGTACCTTAGTCTGAAGTCAGCATTTGGGAGCTGTCCTGGGTCACATTTGGTTGTAACATACACATTAATAAGAACACGCGACTGACATAAATTTATTTTATTTTTTGCCCATGCTGCAAGGCTTGTAGGATTTTTAGTTCTCCAAGCAGGGATTGAACCCATGCCTCCTGCAGTGTAAGCACAGAGTCTTAAGCACTGAACTGCCAGGGAAGTCTCTGACATAAAACAATTTTAGAAACTGAAGTTGGGTGCTGCTTGAAGAGAATTTATAAAAATCCAATAATAAAAATCCATGGAGTTCAAAATCTATTGTCTGTCTTGTCTTAATTTGGAGTCAGGCTCCTGACGTGGAGGAGGTGTGGTAAGTTCTTTGCTTTCAAATAGTTCGAATAGGAAATAGCTTAATGATAATAGGGGCTCCCCTGCTGGCTCAGAAGGTAAAGAATCTGCCTCCAATGCAGGAGACCAGGGTTCGATCCCTGAGTCAGGAAGATCCCCTGGAGAAGAGAATGGCAACCCACTCCAGTATTCTTACCTGGAGAATCCCATGGACAGAGGAACCTGGGGGGCTACGGTCTGTGTGGTCGCAAAGAGTTAAACACACTTTCACTTTAATAATAATTATGATGCCTCTCAGACACAGCACTCGACAGTTTTCTGCATTTCACATATATCTTCTCATTCAGCCTAGAGCAAAATAGTTACCTTGTAAATATCATGTAACATTAAATGTAATTGCTGCACAAATCTGCTTTTATAAAACAATCCATAACAACAATTCAATTATTCTCTTTAGCTGCTCCATTAATCCTTCTCTTCCCCACCAAGAGAGCAGACAGGTAAAAGTTTTTTCCATGCTGCTGTAGGAGGTTTTTTCTATGTATTGTCAAATCTTATCTGAGCATCTCTGTCCTTGGGAATAGGTGCATCATGAAAGCACCTGTAGAAAATTAACTGCTTTAGAAAACTCTAGGGGAAATAAAATATGAAGGAAAGATAAGTTAATACACTCTAATACTGAGAAGCATGTCATAAACAAGCCAAATCAATAATCCTCATTAATCAATGAGAAAGGGCAAACGCCTGTTTAAAATGCAGTAGGTAACATTGCTTTTGCAGGATCCTCTATGATCCACCTCCCAGAATTCTGGAAATAAAAGCAAAAATAAACAAATGGGATCTAATTAAAATTAAAAGCTTCTGTACAACAAAGGAAAATATAAGCAAGGTGAAAAGACAGCCTTCTGAATGGGAGAAAATAATAGCAAATGAAGCAACTGACAAACAACTAATCTCAAAAATATACAAGAACACCTGCAGCTCAATTCCAGAAAAATAAACGACGCAATCAAAAAATGGGCCAAAGAACTAAATAGACATTTCTCCAAAGAAGACATACGGATGGCTAACAAACACATGAAAAGATGCTCAACATCACTCATTATTAGAGAAATGCAAATCAAAACCACAATGAGGTACCACTTCACACCAGTCAGAGTGGCTGCGATCCAAAAATCTGCAAGCAATAAATGCTGGAGAGGGTGTGGAGAAAAGGGAACCCTCCTACACTGTTGGTGGGAATGCAAACTAGTACAGCCACTATGGAGAACAGTGTGGAGATTCCTTAAAAAATTGCAAATAGAACTACCTTATGACCCAGCAATCCCACAGCTGGGCATACACACCGAGGAAACCAGAATTGAAAGAGACACATGTACCCCAATGTTCATCACAGCACTGTTTATAATAGCCAGGACACGGAAACAACCTCGATGTCCATCAGCAGATGAATGGATAAGAAAGCTGTGGTACATATACACAATGGAGTATTACTCAGCCGTTAAAAAGAATTCATTTGAATCAGTTCTGATGAGATGGATGAAACTGGAGCCAATTATACAGAGTGAAGTAAGCCAGAAAGAAAAACACCAATACAGTATACTAACACATATATATGGAATTTAGGAAGATGGCAATGATGACCCTGTATGCAAGACAGGAAAAAAGACACAGATGTGTATAACGGACTTTTGGACTCAGAGGGAGAGGGAGAGGGTGGGATGATTTGGGAGAATGGGAATTCTAACATGTATACTGTCATGTAAGAATTGAATCACCAGTCCATGTCTGACGTAGGGTGCAGCTTGCTTGGGGCTGGTGCATGGGGATGACCCAGAGAGATGTTGTGGGGAGGGAGGTGGGAGGGGGTTCATGTTTGGGAACGCATGTAAGAATTAAAGATTTTAAAATTTAAAAAAAAAAAAGATAAAAAAAATGACTTTCAAGCATATTTTACTTCATAAAGATGTTCATGATATCAAAAGAGCCATGGGCTATATATGACACTTGCTGAGAATTAAGAACAATTGAAAATGTATTTTGGTGGAAAGAAAAATCTCAGATTACTCACACTCTATAAAGGCATCTTTCCCAAAACTCTTTGACTCTATTGATATAAAAAGAATTGACCTTGATAATAGTAATGTTTCATGTGAAATCCAAGTAAGTCCTCAAGATTCCAACTTGGAATGTTATGCTAGATATTACTATATCAAATGCATACATTAATCTTGAGGGTATTCTTTACAGGCTAAAATAAGAGTGAGCATGAAAACTTTCTGATGTCAATAAAATATCTTCAGATTATAATCTTATATATCCACAGGTCCATTTTGTGGCTTTATTAATCTCAACACATATTTGTTGAATTCAAAGGAAACACTAAGGAAGTGGCCTTGCACTTAGCACCAAACATCAAATAGAGATGAAAAATTCATATGCTCACCCCTTGAGGAGTGCTTTGTTGTTGTTGTTCAGTTGCTAAGTCATGTACGACTCTTTGTGACCTCATGAACTGCAGCACGCCAGGCCTCCCTGTCCCTTACTATCTCCTGCAGTTTGCCCAAGTTCATGTCCATTAACTCTGTGATGCTATCCAACCGTCTTATCCTCTGTCCCCTCTTTCTCCTCCTGCCCTCAGTCTTTCTCAGCAACAGGGTATTTTCCAATAAGTAAGCTCTTTGCATCAGGTGCCCAAAGTTTTGGAGTCTCAGCTTCAGCATCAGTCCTTCCAATGAATATCCAGGGTCAGTTTCCTTTAGGACTGACTGGTTTGATCTCCTTGAAGTCCAAGGTGCTGCTGCTGCTAAGTCGCTTCAGTCATGTCCGACTCTGTGCGACCCCATAGATGGCAGCCTACCAGGCTCCCCAGTCCCTGGGATTCTCCAGGCAAGAATACTGGAGTGGGTTGCCATTTCCTTCTCCAATGCATGAAGGAGAAAAGTGAAAGTGAAGTCGCTTAGTCGTGTCCGACTCTTAGCGACCCCATGGACTGCAGCCTACCAGGTTCCTCCTTCCATGGATTTTCCAGGCAAGAGTACTGGAGTCGAGTGCCATTGCCTTCTCTGTCCAAGGTGCTAGTGTAATGTAAAACTAGCACGTATTGAGAACAAATGTACTATGTTAAGTTTCATAATATAAGTACAATGAATTTATACCTGTCAAATATCAAATGAAGGTAAAGACAAATTATAAACCAATAATTGCGTGTACAAGTTGATGAAGATCTTGACAAGACATATTGCGCTAAGAAATGCAGAGGTTAAAATGAAGCATAGTTACTTGCATTTTAGCTTTGACATCCCAGTTACTTTAGGGAAATCAAGTGACTGACTTTCTTAAAAATTACATCAACCACACAGTTGTTAGGTTTGGAATATTTAAGAAGATAAATGTCACACAATTACTGGAATCTCTGTTACACATATTTCCAAAATATAAAATAAAATCATCTTTGCTTTCAGTCATGGATCATTTGTCTAATGAGGATCATCATTAAATATGGATGTTGTCACATTATATGCACTACCAAGAGAACCAAAAGAATACTTGAACAGTCCAAGGACAGATATTCTGAAATGAAACCTAAGATAAAATTATGGACAATTACTCAAAAGAATATCTTGTCATTTAAGTCTTTTTTGATTTTTCTGGATGTCACGTCATTGCTCTCCAGAACTGTAATACCCATTTCACTTGAACCATGAGAGACAATTGAGCATAATGCATATGAAAATTGATTTTGGAAATGAAAATCCAAGGTTCCAGTCCAAATTCAGATATTTATCCCCCATGTGACCAGTGAAAAAAGACTAGTTTTCAGAGCCTCATTTCCTTATCTTTGTTTTCCGGATGTTTTGTAATTCACTTGTTCCTTAATTTCTCTCTTGCTGTCTTAGTTTGTGAATTAGATATTATCCATAGTGGTATATTTAGATTGCCTTCCAGTTATCTTTTCTGAACCTACTGCTGCTTTTGTTCTGTTGTTACCATGTGGCATAACTAAAACTTATATATAAAATAGTCTATTTTGCACTGATAGAAATTTAATTTGGATTGCATGCAAACCCTATATTTTTTTACTTGCCTACTTTTATGTTTTTGATGTTGCAATTTACTTCTTTTTTATATTGTGTATCTGTATCTGTTTGGAAATTATTCTAGCTGTAACTATTTTAATATTGCTTTAATTTTTATATTATAATTAAGTAGTAAACACATCACCATATTGCAATTTGAGAGTATTCTGAATCAGACAATATGCTTACTTTTATAAGGTATTGTATATCTTCAAATGTTTTCGTGTTAATATTTAGCACCTTTCATTTCAGCTTGAAGAAATCCTTTTAGCATTTCTTGTAAGGCAGGCCTAACGGTGATAAACTCACTCAGCTTTTATTTGTTTGGAAAAAAATCTCTCTTCTTCATTTCTGAAGGACAATTTTTCTGGGTAGGGTATTCTTGGGTGAGAATTGCTTGTTGTCAGCAATTTTAATATACCATTTTACCTCTCCTGGCCTGTAAGGTCTCTCCTGACAAAACATTTTCCACTCCTTGCTTTTAGAACTTTCTTTCTTTCTTTCTTTCTTTCTTTTTGTTTTTGTTTTTGAACAGTTTATGTTATAATACATCTTGGAGAAGATCACTATGGTTTGAAATTTTGGGGTGACTTATTAGCTTCATGATCTTGGATGCCCAAATTACTCAAGTTTAGGAAATTCTCAGCCATTATTTCTGTAAATAAGCTTTCTACATCTTCTCCCTTTCTTCTTCTTCTGGGTCTCCAATAATGCAAACAATGTACTGAGTTAGCCAAAAAGTTTGTTAGGTTTTTTCCATAAGATGACTCTTGTAGCACTTAGTTGTCTTAAACTTCATTCAAAAAATTTTGTTAGATTGTATTGTGACAGCTGTCAAATCAGTGTGTAATTAAAAGAATGATCAAAATTGGTGAATTTTTGTGTAGCTATTTTAATATTGAAGATGGAAGAAAAAAGTAACATTTTAGGCATATTATGCTTTATTATTTCAAGAAAGATAAAACTGAAACTCCACTACACAAAGAAAGATTTGTTCAGTGTATGGAGAAGGTACTGTGATTGATGGAACACAGCAAAAGTGGTTTCTGAAGTTTCATGCTGGTCACCTACTTCAGAATATAAGGAAAAAGCAGAATAGGCCTACTATACACCAGATATTAGGTAAATTTATCATTAGTCTTTTTGTCTCTGTCTCTCTGTTTCTTTATCTCTCCCTAGTCTGTGTGCATGTGTATTTTTTCAATCTTTGCAAGTAAAACCTAGTTCAAAATATTAAATAAATATAAATATGTTAAATAAACATGCAATTTAACATCAAATTTTATTCAGAAGTTTTAGAAACTATTACTTATAAAAACAGTTTTTCACAGTAACTTCTAGAAGGAATTAAAGTTAATAGAACTATATTTTTCTGTATAAAACTCATAACCACAACAATAGCTACATTATATACCAGGAACTATATCAACTGCTTTACATGCATTAGTTCACTGAATCTTCACAACTTTACTTTGGAGATACTATGAACACATTTTGCAGATGAGTAAACAAAAGCTCATAGTGATGATGTGACTTGAGAAAGGTCACTTTGATATGAAGTTTGGGGCCAGAACTTGAAGACATACCTGCCTAAATTTAATGCCCAAGGTCTTAATTCTTTACCAGAGTTCCTCAAAGAGTAATACAACGGATGACTATGAATATCAGTTTGAACATTCTTTGGCATTGCCTCCTTTTGGAATTGAAATGAAAACTGACCTTTTCTGGTCCTGTGGCCACTGCTGAGTTTTCCAAATTGGCTGGCTTATTTAGTGCAGCACTTTCACAGCATCGTCTTTTAGGATTTGAAATAGCTCAACTGAAATTCCATCACCTCCAATAGCTTTGTTCATAGTGATGCTTCCTAAGGCTCTCTTGACTTTGCCTTCCAGGATGTCTGGCTATAGGTGAGTGATCACACCATTGTGCTTATCTAGGTCATGAAGATTTTTTTTGTACAGTTATTCTGTGTATTCTTGCCACCTCTTCTTAATATCTTCTGTTTTTTTAGATCCGTACCATTTTGGTACTTTATTGTGCCAATCTTTTCATGAAAACATTCCATTGGTATCTCTAATTTTCTTGAAGAGATCACTAGTCTTTCCCATTCTATTGTTTTCCTCTATTTCTTTGCATTGATCACTGAAGAAGGCTTTTTTATTTCTCCTTGCTATTCTTTGGAACTCTGCATTCAAATGGGTATTTCCTTTTCTCCTTTGCCTTTAGCTTCTCTTTTTTTCACAGCTATATGTAAGGCCTTCTCAGACAACCATTTTGCCTTTTTGCATTTTTTTTCCTTGGGGATGGTCTTGATCCCTGCTTCCTGTACAATGTCACGAACCTCCATCCATAGTACTTTAGGCACTCTGTCTATCAGATCCAATCCCTTGAATCTACTTGTCATTTCCACTGTATAATCATAAGGAACTTGATTTAGGTCATGCCTGAATGATCTAGTGATTTTCTCTACTTTCTTCAATTTAAGTCTGAATTTTGCAATAAGGAGTTCCTGATCTGAGCCATAGTCAGCTCCCGGTCTTGTTTCTACTGACTGTATAGAGCTTCTCCATCTTTGGCTGCAAAGAATATAATCAATCTGATCTCAGCATTGATCATCTGGTGATGTCCATGTGTAGAGTCTTCTCTTGTAGTATTGGGAAAGGGTGTTTGCTATGACCAGTGTGTTCTTTTGACAAAACTCTCTTAGCCTTTGACCTGCTTCGTTTTGAACTCCAAGGCCAGATTTGCCTATTACTCCAGACATCTCTTGACTTCTTACTTTTGCATTCTAGTCCCCTATAATGAAAAGGACATCTTTTGGGGGTGTTCATTCTAGAAGGTCTTGTAGGTCTTCATAGAACTGTTTAACTTCAGCTTCTTCAGCTTTACTGGTCAGAGCATAGACTTGGATTACTGTGATACTGAATGGTTTGCCTTGGAAATGAACAGATCATTCTGTCGTTTTTGAGACTGCATCCAAGTACTGCATTTCAGACTCTTTTGTTGACTATGATGGCTACTCCATTTCTTCTAAGACATTCTTGCCCACACTAGTATGCATAAGGACATCTAAGTTAAATCCACCAATTCTAGTTCATTTTAGTTCACTGATTCCTAAAATGTTGATGTTCACTCTTGCCATCTCCTGTTTGACCACTTCCAATTTGCCTTGATTCATGGACTTAACATTCCAGATTTCTATGCAATATTGCTGTTCACTGCAGTGGACTTTACTTCCATCTCCAGTCACATCCACAACTGTGTGTTGTTTTTGCACTCAACTCACATGCTAGCAAAGTAATGTTCAAAATTCTCCAAGTCAGGCTTCAACAGTACATGAACCGTGAACTTCCAGATGTTCAAGCTGGATTTACAAAAGGCAAAAGAACCAGAGATCAAATTTTTAACATCCATTCCCACTCCAGTGTTCTTGCCTGGAGAATCCCAGGGACGGGGGAACCTGGTGGGCTGCCATCTATGGAGTCGCACAGAGTTGGACACGACTGAAGTGACTTAGCAGCAGGATCATCAAAACAGCTAGAGAGTTCCAGAAAAATATCTACTTCTGCTTTATTGACTATGCTAAAGCCTTTGACTGTGTGGATCACAACAAACTGTGGAACATTCTGGTCTGGAATACCAGACCACTTTACCTGGCTCTTGAGAAATATGTACACAGGTCAAGAAGCAACAGTTAGAACTGGGCATAGAAAAACAGACTGTTTCAAAATTGGGAAAGGAGTACGTCAAGGCTGTATATTGCCACCCTGCTTGTTTAACTTCTATAATGAATACATCATGCGAAATGCCTGGCTGGATGAAACTAAGCTGGAATCAAGATTGCCAGGAGAAATATCAATAACCTCAGATATGCAGATGACACCACCCTTATGGTAGAAAGCCAAGAAGAACTAAAGAGCATCTTTATGAAAGTGAGAGAGTGAAAAAGTTGGCTTAAAACTCAACATTCAGAAAACTAATTTCTTGGCATCCAGTCCCATCACATCATGTTAAATATATGGAGATACAATGGAAACAGTGACAGACTTTATTTTAGGGGACACAAAAATTACTACAGATGGTGATTTCAGCCATAAAATTAGGACTCTTGCTCCTTAGAAGAAAAGCTATGGCAAACCTAGACAGCATATTAAAAAGCAGAGACATTACTTTGTCAACAAATGTAGGTCTAGTCAAAGCTATGGTTTTTCCAATAGTCACACATGGAAGTAAGATTTGGACTTTAAAGAAAGCTGAGCGCCGAAGAATTGATGCTTTTGAACTGTGGTGTTGGAGAAGACTCTTGAGAGTCCCTTGGTCTGCAAGAAGATCCAACTAGCCCATCCTAAAGAAAATCAGTGCTGAATATTCATTGGAAGGACTGATGCTGAAGCTGAAACTCCAATACTTTGGCCACCTGATGTAAAAAACTGACTCATTGGAAAAGACCCTGATGCTATGAAAGACTGAAAGTGGGAGGAAAAGGGGACTACAGAGGATGAGATGGTTGGATTGCATCACTGACTTAATGGACATGAGTCTGAGAAAGCTTCGGGAGTTAATGATGAACAGGGAAGCCTGGAGTGGTGCAGTCCATGGGGTTGCAAAGAGTTGGACACAACTGAGCGACTGAACTGAACTGAACTGACAACAGATATCATACCAAAGAAAATAAGTATATGAAAAGATTTTGAATGCAATTTTTCATTAAAAAAATACAAAATACAATAAAAACAATGAGATTCCACTGCACAGCTATTCAAATGGATAAAACCTGAACATTTACAATATAGATTGCTGGAGAGGATATGGAGCAGTAAGATCTCTCTTTCATTGCTGATGTGAATGGAAAATGGTACTGTTACTTTTTCTGAAAGACAGTTTGGCAATCTAAAGATAATCTCACCATATGATCAAAAGCTAATTTTACCATATGATCCAGTGATTGTGGTCCTGCATGCTTAATCAATTAATTTGAAAACCGATGTTCACATAAAAATTCAAATGGGAACGTTCACAGCAGCTGTATTCATATGCACCAAAACTGAAAACAAATATGATGTTTTTAATAGGCAAATTGAAAGAAAAAATAACTATAGTTCATATGCAAGCAATGAAATGCTATTCTGTAATAAAAATAAATTAGGTACCAAGTCATGAAAAAAAACACAAAAAACCTAGGAGGCATATTGCTAAATGATAGAAGCCAGTCAGGAAGGGCTACATACTGTATGGTATAAATTATATGACATTCTGGGAAAGGCAAAATAATAGGGACAGTAACAAAAAAAAATGTGTGTTTGCCAGAGCTTTGTGGGGGGCAAAAGGGTAGAAGTTTTAATGGCCAAGGCACTGGATTATTTTAAGGGTGGTGAATCTGTTCTGTATACTAAGTTTATTGATACATGACACTATGCATATGTGAAAATCCATGTAATCTTACAGCATAAAGAGCCAACATTAAATTATGAAAAATTTTAAAAATCATTTATAAAATTGAGAGATTCTAGGATAGAATGATATAGACACTGACTGACAAAAAAAAAAAAGTCACCTAAATGTATTACAAGAGTATGAAACAACTTCACTGAATAGGATGGAAGAGAAGATACTGATCTAAGTAACTTTGGAAATGAGTGGCTATTGTATGAGTAAAGGCAAAAGGAACTGTATATAAAGTGTTGTACTTATTTGGCAAAGTCATTTTCCATGAGGATACTGGTTAATAATTGTGAAACCACCAAGCATGTTTACCAAAATGAAAAATTTTAGTAAATGTAATGCAGGATCCAGGATGGCCTCCTACAAGAAAAAGAACACTAAGTAACAACAAAAATAATCTGAATAAAGTATGGGCCTTAGTAATCTTTTGATGCTCGACTATAGGTTTTGTTTTGTTCTGTTTTTCTGCTCCTATATATCCTGGCTCTTCCCTTACCTTTTCGAAGCAGCCCTTCAGAGCCATCTGAGAGGCTGTTTCCTGGACTTAAGTCCCCCATAAGTTCACCAAATGAAACTTAATTCTCAACTTTTAGGTTGTGCATTTTTTTTCAGGTTACAAGGCTAATGTCAAATGTTAATAACAGGAAATTAAACTGGCTGCTTGAACTATAAGAACTCGGTTATACCTTCACAGGTTTTATGTTTATCCAAAATGATCCTAAAATTACACACTTATATAAAAAGATATCTAAGATCTAGCCCAGAAAACCTAATCAGAGTTTTCAGAGTGGGAATCTGCATGTTAAAAATTGCTCCTAGGTGAGTGCTGTTGCTGTGCAGTTGTTAAGTGGTGTCTGATCCCATGGACTGAAGCATGCCAGGATCCTCTGTCCTCCATTATCTCCTGGAGTTTGCTCAGATTCATGCCCATTGAGTCAGTGATGCTACCTAAGTGAGTTTAATGCATACAGAAATTTGAGGATCACTGCTCCAAATATATACCTGTCTCACAAAGATAATGGCTAACAATTTTAAATGTAAAATACTAGATTTTATGAAGGAAATACTCAGGGAAAAGGGGGAGAGTAGCTTGGAAGTCATTCCTGCAAGCAAGGAGCTGGGAGCTTCACATGCCAGGAGTTTTTCCCGTGGTTCGGGAAAGAAATGTGGCAATGTGGTGTCCAGAGAGCAGGACGTACAGTGCACTGTGCTCAGTGTGGTCTACCACACACATTGGTGTGGGCCTATGGCGCAAACCCAGGCAGTTGGCTTTTCATTTGTAATGTAAGTGCTTAGGTAAGCTCTGATTGCTGAGGCATCCCTTTAGTTCAGAGGTAGCTCTTTCAAAGATAGCTATCTCAAATGAACACATTGCCCAGGGCAACCCATATGACTAGATAAACAGCCAGGCTGCTCTCATTCCCTACCACCTCCGCATTTCCTCAGCCCCGCACACCTCCCCTCTCCCACCCAAGAGGCTGTTTTGCTTTAGAGATCTCGTTTAATTTAGATAACCAACCATTTTTGCCCCTTGTCTTTTCTCTTCTGCTTTAATTTCCCACTCTTTTTTTTTTAATTTTTATTTTTACTTTATTTTGCTTTACAATACTGTATTGGTTTTGCCATACATTGACATGAATCCGCCACGGGTGTACATGAGTTCCCAATCCTGAACCCCCCTCCCACCTCCCATCCCATATCATCTCTCTGGGTCATCCCCGTGCACCAGCCCCAAGCATCCTATATCCTGTATCAAACATAGACTGGCGATTCGTTTCTTACATGATACTATACATGTTTCAATGTCATTCTCCCAAATCATCCCACCCTCTCCCTCTCCCACAGAGTCCAAAATTCCGTTCTATACATCTGTGTCTCTTTCGCTGTCTTGCATACAGGGTTATCATTACCATCTTTCTAAATTCCATATATATGTGTTAGTATACTGTATTGGTGTTTTTCTTTCTGACTTACTTCACTCTGTATAATAGGCTCCAGTTTCATCCACCTCATTAGAACTGATTCAAATGTATTCTTTTTAACGGCTGAGTAATACTCTACTGTGTATATGTACCACAGCTTTCTTATCCATTCACTTCCTGATGGACATCTAGGTTGTTTCCATGTCCTGGCTATTATAAACAGTGTTGCTATGAACATTGGGGTACACATGTCTTTTTCAATTCTGGTTTCCTCAGTGTGTATGCCCAGCAGTGGGATTTCTGGGTCATAAGGCAGTTCTATTTGCAATTTTTTAAGGAATCTCCACACTGCTCTCCATAGTGGCTGTACTAGTTTGCATTCCCACCAACAGTGTAAGAGAGTTCCCTTTTCTCCACATCCTCTCCAGCATTTATTGTTTGTAGACTTTTGGATCACAGCCATTCTGACTGGTGTGAAATGGTACCTTATTGTGGTCTTGATTTGCATTTCTCTGATAATGAGTGATGTGGAGCATCTTTTCATGTGTTCGTTAGCCATCCGTATGTCTTCTTTGGAGAAATGTCTATTTAGTTCTTTGGACCATTTTTTGATTGGGTCCTTTATTTTTCTGGAATTGAGCTGCAGGAGTTGCTTGTATATTTTTGAGATTAGTTGTTTGTCAGTTGCTTCATTTGCTATTATTTTCTCCCATTCAGAAGGCTGACTTTTCACTTTGCTTATAGTTTCCTTTGTTGTGCAGAAGCTTTTAATTTTAATTAGATCCCATTTTTCTATTTTTGCTTTTATTTCCAGTATTCTGGGAGGTGATTCATAGAGGATCCAGCTGTGATTTATGTCGGAGAGCGTTTTGCCTATGTTCTCCTCTAGGAGTTTTATAGTTTCTGGTCTTATGTTTAGATCTTTAATCCATTTTGAGTTTATTTTTGTGTATGATGTTAGAAAGTGATCGAGTTTCATTCTTTTACAAGTGGTTGACCAGTTTTCCCAGCACCACTTGTTAAAGAGATTGTCTTTAATTCATTGTATATTCTTGCCTCCTTTGTTGAAGATAAGGTGTCCATAGTTATGTGGATTTATCTCTGAGCTTTCTATTTTGTTCCACTGATCTATACTTCTGTCTTTGTGCCAGTACCATACTGTCTTGATGACTGTGGCTTTGTAGTAGAGCCTGAAGTCAGGCAGGTTGATTCCTCCAGTTCCATTCTTCTTTCTCAAGATTGCTTTGGCTATTTGAGGTTTTTTGTATTTCCATACAAAATGTGAAATTATTTGTTCTAGCTCTGTGAAAAATACTGCTGGTAGCTTGATAGGGATTGCATTGAATCTGAAACTCTTCCAGAAGATTGCAGAGGAAGGCAAACTTCCAAACTCATTCTATGAGGCCACCATCACCCTAATACCAAAACCTGATAAAGAAGCCACAAAAAAAGAAAACTACAGGCCAATATCACTGGTGAACATAGATGCAAAAATCCTCAACAAAATTCTAACAATCAGAATCCAACAACACATTAAAATGATCATACACCATGACCAAGTGGGCTTTATCCCAGGGATGCAAGGATTCTTCAATATCCGCAAATCAATCAATGTAATTCACCACATTAACAAATTGAAAAATAAAAGCCATATGATTATCTCAATAGATGCAGAGAAAGCCTTTGACAAAATTCAAAATCCATTTATGACAAAAACTCTCCAGAAAGCAGGAATAGAAGGAACATACCTCAACATAATAAAAGCTATATATGACAAACCCACAGCAAATATTATCCTCAATGGTGAAAAATTGAAAGCATTTCCCCTAAAGTCAGGGACAAGACAAGGGTTCTCACTTTCACTGCCACTATTCAACATAGTTCTGGAAGTTTTGGCCATAGCAATCAGAGCAGAAAAAGAAATAAAAGGAATCCAAATTAGAAAAGAAGTAAAACTCTCACTGTTTGCAGATGACATGATCCTCTACATAGAACACCCTAAAGACTCCACCAGAAAATTATTAGAGCTAATCAATGAATATAGTAAAGTTGCAGGATATAAAATCAACAGACAGAAATCCCTTGCATTCCTATACACTAATTTCCCACTCGTATGTATTAAATTCACTGATAAAGAATGAGTGCAAGCACAGGCCCTCATCCTCAACCCCAATAAAAGCAGAACCCTAGGTCCACACTTTTTATCTCTCTAATCTTGACTTCACTGTGTGGCCCCAGATATGCCATGCAATTTCCAGAACCTGTAAGTAGTAAGCCAGTAATAAGTCTTTTTTTAATATTTTAACCAGTTTCCTGATGGTTACTGTTGAAGACATCTTGCAATGATAGTAAGAACATCAGTAGGAGAAGGTGAGGGTGGAGTGATTTGAGAGAATAGCATTGAAACATGTATATTACCATACGTAAAATGGATGAGCAGTGCAAGTTCAACGCATGAGGCAGAGCACCCAAACCCAGTGCTCTGGCAAAACCCAGAGAGATAGTGGGGAGGGAGCTGGGCAGGGGGATTCAGGATGAGGGGACTCATGTATACCTGTGGCTGATCATGTTGCTGTATGGCAAAAACCATCACAATACTATAAAGTAATTATCCTCCAACTAAAATAAATAAATTAATTGAACAGCAAAAACAATCAAACAAACAAAAACACAGAGCTACAATATCCAGTCCAGCACTAACAGTGGCTATCCATAGGCTGAGACCAGCACATAACAGGGCCACATTAGGGTAGGGCTATCACAGCCTAAGCCAGAAGTTCTTCATCTGAAATTGTTACCAAACACAAGTTCATGCAGTGAGGCCAAATAAACTCAGATGTTGGAGTTTGGAGCAGAGAACATGTTTATTGCAGAGCCAAGCAAAAAGAATGGGTGCCTCATATTCAAAACCCCATAATTTCCTGATGATTTGGGGATGAAGTTTACAGGCAAAATTTGGGGTGAAGGCTGTGGGGGATGTGACTTTCTTCTGATTGGGTTGATGGTAAGTTAACAGAGTGGTACACCACTAATCTTGGGCTCAGCCTGAAGTTGGGCTTCCAGGTGGCACTAGTGGTAAAGAACCCAACTGCTGAGGGAGGCAATGCAGTAGATGCAGGTTCAATCACTAGGTCAGGAAGATCCTTCTGGAGGAGGGCATGGCAACCCACTCCAGTATTCTTGCCCAGAGAACCCCATAGATAGAGGAGCCTGGTGGGCTACAGTCCACAGGGTTGCAAAGAGTCGGGATGACAGGATTGAGGAGACTTAACATGAACACAGACAGGCAGCAGGTTTAGTTCCTGTGGAAGAACTCCACATATTGTTAAGTATATCCCTTGAAGGGGAACCAGGATGCTGTCTTAATGGCTGCATTATTGTTTCTTGACTGCTCCTCCTTTGATTCTTCATTCCCTTACTTCCCTGACTAGTAACTGTTTCAATCAGCCCTTTGATACTCTGGGAATGTTCAGGCAGCTGAAGTCTTTTCATCCTGCAAATAAAAAATGAGGGAACCAGAAAAAGCTTTTGTGCTCAGGAGAGTTCTATGAGATCCTACTCAGTTTCAGAATCTACAAATATACTTCAAGAGGATCATCAATAACTTGAAAATTTCTGCAAATTTGATGTTTCTGTCCATATGTTGATT
Organism: Capra hircus; assembly: GCF_001704415.2. NCBI lineage: Eukaryota > Metazoa > Chordata > Mammalia > Artiodactyla > Bovidae > Capra > Capra hircus. The sequence goes on from NW_017189517.1 coordinate 6,167,774, forward strand.
TTACTTAGAGACAAAGTCCTTACATGTCCTCAGATCTTCAAAGAATCCCATTACTCTCATGATAGTTAAGAACCACTGGTCTATTCTGTGTCTTAAATAGCACAGTTAAGACAACGTGAAGCTCTTTAGTCAACAATAGGATGCATCCTCTTGCTATGCGCATTCTACCTTTGTCGGAATTCTATGGAATATCTGAGAGCTTCAAATCCATATCAGACATTACTCTGCCATTACAGATATTTACCATGCATATAACAGAAATAAAAATACATCAGCCAGGAAAAAATATCTGTCAAAAATGTTCACTAAAAATGCAATGCTTTTTTTTTTATTATGAAAAAAAGGATCTAGTGTTTCACTAACTTGCTTGGTCCCTATAAGCATTATTTTGCAGACATGAAGCCAATTCTGATTCCATTTTGAAACTGCTTCTTTGATTTGCTTTTCATTGCTTTTGTTCTTATAATCATACAGTATGGTTTGCCTCAGAGAATCCTGCACCTCTGCCTGACTGTTAAACTAAAGAGCCTTTGTTCAGAACCCTGTCCACCTGTGGATGGCAGGGAAAAAAATATTAACACTTTCGCTGACTGAGGCTTGCCCTTCTAAGAGATGTTTTCAAGATTAATGGCCTTTTTACTTTGTTTCTTCACCCCCCGCATCTCTGATCTATAAAAGAACCTGGCATCCAGACCCCAATAAGATGGTTATTTTGAGGCACTAGCTTGCCATCTTCTCAGTCTGCCAGCTCTTTGATTAAAGTCTCTTCCTTGCCTCAACACCTTATCTTTTGGATATATTGGCTTGTGGTGCAGCGAGCAGAACGAGCTGGGACTCAGAAACATTATGATCCTCACCTTCCCAGAAAGTTAATATAAATGATTATGAGGTTCTGGGATTTGTTTTGCACTTTCAGAGCTAGAAGATGGATACCACAGATGTCCGTGGGAATGTAAATTGACAAACCCTTTAAACAACATTTTGACAGTATGCATCAAGAACCTGAAAAAAAAAAATAGCTTTCTCTGCTGGGAATCTGTCCTAAGGGCTGGATAAGTTTATCATCAAATTACTGGCTATGATTTTTTAAAAACCGAAGAAAGAAAAGAAATCACTTCGCAAAATAGGTTCTCCTGGATTGATGGTATTTACAAAAACTGACAAATCCACTTGTTGGAAACATATGTAGTCATTAAAATGTTTAAAAAGCATTTAAGAGCATTAAGAAAAGAAAAAGGCAAATACAAATATATATAGTACATTATTATAATCATGCAAGAATAATACATAATATAAAGGTTGTACATTATTATAATCATGCAAGACTAATACATAATATAAAGACTGGATGGATATATACAGAGAATATTTATAGGAGTTGTCTTTTTAGTTTTTTGTACTTTCCACAATGTTCTAGAGTCAGCATGTGATTATGGCTAAAGAACATCTGATTAAATATCTTCCTCTAGGGCTATCCATGAGTGCTAAGTCACTTCAGTCATGTCCAATTATTTGTGACCCTATGGGCTGCAGCCTGCCAGGCTCCTCTGTCCATGGAATTCTCCAGGCAAGAATACTGGAGTGGGCTACCATGCCTTCTTCTAGGGGATCTTCCCCACCCTGGGATCAAACCCATGTCTGTTCCATCTCCTACATTGGCAGGCAGGTTTTTACCACAAGCGCCACCTGGGAACCCCTCCCCCAGGGCCACCACCACAATAATGGAGAGCCCAAGAGCCTACCAGGAGATATGACTGAGAAAGTATTTTATCAATGTTGCTGATGGCGTAAAACTTTTATGGGCAAACCACCTCTGAACTGCTTTTGTATCATGGAAACAATGTTGAGAACAAAATTGGTTTGATTTTTTAGTTGCACTTTACTCTTATTGTTCCTGAATGTTAAATGGCTTAGCATTTTGTCAAGTTGGGTGACAGATTCTGCTGGTAAGGGAAAATGGAGCCACGTAGATTGAAAAAGTTTGCTATTACCCAGCCAGCAAAAGTAAGACCATGGTGCCATCTTCATGAATCATTTGATTTATAAGATAACAAATCAGTGACAACCAGGTGGAAGACAACATAAACAGTAGGTTGCTTGGTTGCTGAGAAGCCCATCCAGACTTCATTTAAGTAGTTTTATAGTCTGCAACTGTGTTTTAAGAATGAGGTAGAAAATTCTTCACCTCATAGGAACCAAGGAGGCAGATAAACTGCCTCTCAGCAGCCTCTTGCAAGGTCAGGAGTCCAATGAGAAATGACTTGTGACAGCTATTCACAAGGCTTCCATTTTTGCCCTGCTCCTAGGAGCATTTTAGCAGGGCATTTTCGCCAAGACTTAGGCCAGTCTGTGTTTGAGTCTTGTCTATGTGGAGCCATGCAAGGTTGTCAGAATCCCAACATGGAGCTGCTGCCCTACATATTTATCCTACCCTCTTTCAGTCTTAAAAGTGCCCTGGATTCTTGCCTGGAGAATCCCAGGGACAGAGAAGCCTGGTGAGCTACCATCCACAGGATCACAAAGAGTTGGACACAACTGAAGTGACTTAGTGCACACATTGGACTTTAAATTGTATGATCACAGTACATACCTAAAGAAGATAATTATCTACCTCTTTTCCAAAAACCACAAAACACTGCATACATGAATACACTTACTTATAGGTCAATCAGTTCAGTCACTCAGTCGTGTCCGACCCTTTGCAAACCCATGTATCACAGTACGCCAGGACTCTCTGTCCATCACCAACTCCTGGAGATCACTCAAACTCATATCCATTGAGTCGGTGATGCCATCCAGACATCTCATCCTCTGTTGTCCCTTTCTTCTCCTGCCCACAATCCCTCCCAGCATCAGTCTTTTCCAATGAGTCAACTCTTTGCATGAGGTGGCCAAAGTACTGGAGTTTCAGCTTTAGCATCAGTCCTTCCAAAGAACACCCAGGGCTGATCTCCTTCAGAATGGACTGGTTGGGTCTCCTTGCAGTCCAAGGGATCCTCAAGAGTCTTCTCCAGCACCACAGTTCAAAAGCATCAATTCTTTGGCACTCAGCTTTCTTCACAGTCCAACTCTCACATCCATATATGACCACTGGAAAAACCATAGCCTTGACTAGATGGACCTTTGTTGGCAAAGTAATGTCTCTGCTTTTCAATATGCTATCTAGGTTGGTCATAACTTTCCTTCCAAGGAGTATCTTTTAATTTCATGGCTGCAATCACCATCTACAGTGATGTTGGAACCCAAAAAAATAAAGTCTGACACTGTTTCCACTGTTTCCCCATCTATTTCCCATGAAGTGATGGGACCAGATGTCATGATCTTCGTTTTCTGAATGTTGAGCTTTAAGCCAACTTTTTCACTCTGCTCTTAAACGACAGAATGATCTCTGTTCATTTCCAAGGCAAACCATTCAATATCACAGTAATCCAAATCTATGCCCCAACCAGTAACGCTGAAGAAGCTGAAGTTGAACGGTTCTATGAAGACCTACAAGACCTTCTAGAATGAACATCCAAAATAGATGTCCTTTTCATTATAGGGGACTGGAATGCAAAAGTAGGAAGTCAAGAAACACCTGGGGTAACAGGCCAATTTGGCCTGGAAATATGGAATGAAGCAGGGCAAAAGCTAATAGAGTTTTGCCAAGAGAATGCACTGTTTATAGCAAACACCCTCTTCCAAAAACACAAGAGAAGAGTCTACACATGGACATCACCAGATGGTCAATACCAAAATCAGATTGATTATACTTATAGATAGGGAGTTAAAATAATGGAGGAATGAAAGCCCACCTCTAACATATTTGTTAATGTAGTTTTCAGAAGCTAACAAAAATGATTCTGAGTTTTACATACAATAATAGATTGACAAAGTTAGCTAAGCAAAGCAAAAAAGGGACTCATATATTAATATGTATTATAAAGCAACAGTAATTAAAAAGTTTCACACTGATAAAGGATTAGGTAGACAAACAACTGGAACAGAATGGAGAAATCAAGAGACATTGCTGCATTTCTATGTTTACACACAATAGTACATATGAAACTGGCACCAAAAAAAAAAAAAAAGAAAAAGAAACTGGCACAACAAACAGTGGCAGAATGATGGATTACTCAAATAAATGGTATTGCAAATGGCTAAGTGTTTGAAAAGACAGAGGGATTAGGTTCCTGCCTCACACCAAAGAGTAAAATAAATTTCAAGAAGATTTAAGAGAGAAATGTAAAAAGAAAAATGATAAAAGTACTATAAAAAAACAAGTTGGGTAAGTATTTATTTATCTAATCAGGCATTGTCCTACAACACATGAAATAAAAAACATTGTAAGGGGAAAAAACCTGAAAGGTTTGGCTATATAAATGTGAAAAAAAGTATGTCAAAATAATAACAATGCCCACTTCACAGCATTATTATTCCTATTTGTCAGATGAGAGAATTGACACTCAGGTTAAATTACTACAACCTTAGTACCCTGGCACCAATTTGAGGTATAGCAATGTGTCTCTCAGTAAATAGCATATCCTAGCTTGGCCATGTGTGTAGAGATCATATCTTCTCCAGGGGTCCCCATACATCTAAATTCATGCTTTTCATACAACTCTGTAAGTGAGTTTAGTTGGTGACCATAGGTGACTGAGGGCGTAATTAAAATTCCAGGAAGGCTTGCTACAGCCAGGATGTATCCCATAGAGAATCTGTGGGTAAAAGAAGCAACAAGAATATGTAGTTTTTGTTGTTGGCCTACAGATGGGTTATGACCTAAACTCAGAGAAAATGGATTATTTCTAGTCTTGATCTTATGTTGCTGATCTCAATCATGTAGGTTACTGCAACTAGTACCATTACTAATTACAAGGAGAAAATTTTGAAGCAAAGAAATTACCCAGGACCGTCTGGGTGGAAAGTTTACTTTTATCAAGTTTAAGTGCATCATCTGATATTACTCCTTTGCAAAGACAAACAATTGAATCTCAAAGCAAGAGATTATGGCTTTGAATAAATGACTAGGCTAACTTAAGGTGTTGTTGAAAAAACACTTTCTTCTAACCAGTGAAAACTAAGCAATTTAGAGATAAATATGTAGAATATTATAGTTTTAACAAGAAAAAAAACAGACTTGCAAATGCAGGCTGTCATTTTCATAAGGTACAATTTCCAAATGCTTTTGAAAACCCGTAGGGGTCCAGATCATTCTCAATGTAATGCTTCTGGCTTCAAGACACTTAGAAATATGAAGAATAGAAGCTAGAACAGCCTTTTAAAGATCAGCTGATACAACTTTATTTTGCAGATAGAGATTTTAAGGTCAAGATTTTGAAAACCAATAAGAAAAAGATGGATGGAGCATCATAACATTGTCAAAGAACACGAATAAGAAATTCTTCCAAAAATAAATAATAATGGAAAAATAAAGAACTAAAAAGTCTCTATTTTCCAAGCAATCTAAGTTAAAATAATAGACAATATTTAACAGTTATTGAGCATTCTTGACTATGAAATAGGTAATATTTTCATCCACATTTATACATGAACCTTTAGGTTGGCCTATGTGGTCTACAGGAAAACATGTAAGGTTGTCAGGGTCCAGATGAAACAGCTCATCACACTCTTGTCCTGCCTCTGTTCACTCTTCAAATACCCTCATTAGGGTACCCTCCTCTTTCCAACCTCTAAATGTAGGGGAGTCCTATGGTTTTAAATATCTTCATGTCTCAAACGTTACCCCCCAGAAAGAACTTTCCTGAATACCCAATAGAAAGCAGATCATCCTGTTATTATTTATCAAAGCACCATATCTATTCTTTCATAGCATTAACCACATCCTACAATTAAGCATTTGTTTAGTCATCTGTTATCCATGCCCTGTTCCTCTTTGTATATTGAACTGTTTCACAGGATAGAAAACATCTCAGTTATTTATCATAGCACCTATAACACACAGCGTGACAAACAATAGCAGATTAAAATAACTTTTCTCAGGTTTCAGTGCTTCCATGCTATTCAGTATGTCATGGGTGGATAACAGCAATATGTATTTTTTTTAAAAAGCATCCCAGCGATTCTGATGCAGGTGCTTTGCAAATTACCCTTTGAGAAACATGAGTGAAAGAGATTTAATTTTTTTTCATGAATACTTCTTTATTCATTCAAAATTTACTGAGAGCCTATACTGTACCAGATACTATGCTAGGACTAAGCCAAAGAACCATTTGATAAGTCTTCATGAAGGCTGGAAAAGGAAATAAACCTTACAAATACAGAGGAAGAAAAAACCCTAAATCATATAAAGCAGAAAAAATAATAGGATAAAGTGAACAGTGCAGAAGAACACAGAAAATCTTTTTAACACTTTGATTTTACTGGTAACATAACGAAAAAGTGAGAAACAGCTTTCATATTTACATTTCACAGCAGGTTTCATGGACTTTACTAAGAAACAATTAAGCTTTGGGAGGCTTTATGTGGACACTGGGCAATTATAATACCATGTGTACTTCAAAATAAATGCTTTCAAACTCTACAGGATGCAGAAAAATCATGTTGATAAAAAGCAGTTTTAAAAATGTCTTGTTTCAGCGGGTGATATCATAATATCCTAGCTTTTAGAATGCCCCCTCTTATTTCCTCACTCATTGGAGAGTGCAATCTTCCACACACATGGTGCTCAATGTCCTTTTTTAGGTAAGGAAAATTCAAGAAACTATTCAATTCATACCCAAATGAAAGCCATTAAAACAAGTGGATTTTTTAAACATAAAAACTGTAAGGCATCACAGCCAGAAATCAGCAATTATAGAACTTGACTTTTATCCATGATTCTCTAGATTTTCTTCCTTTGAATTCTAAATAACTTTGAGAGTTTTTTTTTTAGTTTATCATAACTTTCTCCTCTGTGCAGTGCTGTTTAGAGAAAAATGATACAGTTTTGTGTTATTAATGTAATTTGGCCATTCATTAACTTACTTAACAAATACTCATGGAACCCCAGATACATACCAAGTCCCATGTTAGATGTTAGGCAAACAAATCAGACAGAAATACAGGCCCTCAAGGAGTTTCCATTCAAGCGTGTGTAGTAAGGAGGTACAGTAAGTAAAGTGCAGTTTGAGTGCTCTCGGGGGAAGTAGGGCACATGCAGATAGCATAAAAGGATGGTCAGGGAAGATATAACTAAGAAATGATGTTTGAGCAGATTCTTGAAAGAGGTTAAGGAGAGAGACATGCAGATATCTGGGCAAGGGCCATTCCAGGAAAAATGAAGCAAATGTAAATATATCCAGATGGTAGCATGTCTGGCAAATTTTTAAAAGATCAGAAAGATCAATATGAGTGAGTACAGTGGCTAAGGGGAGAGCCAGAGGAGAAGTTCGGAGATGTACAGGAGTAAAATCATAAGGACCTTATGGTAAAGTTTTTACCTTGGTAGAGGGAAGAATCACCAGTTTTAAGCAGAGAAATAATAAACTACTTTAGAAATATCACTGTGGCTACAGTGTGGAGGACAGAGTACAGACAATCAAATGTAGAAGCAGTGAGTCAAGTTAAGAAGATAATTGTTATAATCCAGGCTAGGAATCATACCTTGGACAAGAGAGGTAGTAATGGGAGTGATGAATAATGAACACATAGGGGGTCTAAAGACTGAGCCTTAGAGTTGTTCAAAGTTTAGTATTGGGAAAGTGGAGGAGGGGTTCACCAAAGACACTGAGAAGGAGAAACCTGTGAGGTATGAGGAAATCTAGAGATTGTAATATCCTTAAAACAAAGTGGAGATATTGTATCAAGGAGGAAGAAATGATTACCTATATCAGAATTTGATTAAAAACCAAGCTATGTGAAGACTGAGAATGGGCTTTAAGATTTAGCAACATGGATATGACTGGTAACTGTATTAGGCTATGAGGGCTGCTATAACAAAATACCATAGACTGGGTGGCTTAAACAGGAGAGATTTATTTGTTCCCAGTTTTGGAGGCTACTGTCCATGATAAACGTACTCATAGGTTTTATTTCTTCTGAGGCCTTTCTCCTTGGCTTGCAGACTCTTGTTGTGCCCTCACATGGCCTCTCCTCTGAAGCATGTGTCCTAATCTCCTCTTCTTATAAGGACCCCAGTTCTATTGGATTCAGGCTCAACCAGTGACCTCATTTTAATTCAATTGTCTCTGAGGTACTGGAGTTTAGGACTTAAACATATGAATCTGGGGAGACACAATTCAGTTCACAGTAGCAACCTTTATAAAATCAGTTGCATACAGAATGGTAGTACTGAAAGCCTCAAGAAAAAGTTGGAGAAGAACCAAAGATAGCAAGTATAGATTACTCCTTCAAGGGCTTTTGCTATCAAGGGGAAGGAGAAGTGGGGCAGCAGCCAAAGAGGGAAACAAAATCAAGAGAGCTATTTATTTTGCTGTTTTAGAATGGAAGAAACATTAGTAAACTATGTTTATGAGAAAGATCTGGGGCGGGGTGGGGGGGAAGATATAGAAAAGGAAGAAGAGAATTGTAAGATGGATATTTTGGAGTTGATGAGCAGGGTTAGGATTAAGTGCAAAGGTTTCAGCTGGGAGTACAGACTTCATAGTACCAGGAACAAAGGTTGAATGTATGAGTACAGAAGCTGGCTGGTGGGAAGATGCAGTGATATTAATAGTGGTTTGAGGAAAATTTCTTCTGATTATCTCTACTCTCTCACTTAAACAGGAAGCAAATGGAGGGAGTAGGTGCTTCATTTTTGTAAAAGGAGAGGCATGAAATAGTCATCGAGGGTGTTAATGGAAATGGCTATTACAGCATAATAGCTATACAGATTTAAGGGTCCATTTGAGGCTGGTGGTGATCTTGGATTTAAAGTGAGACCAGTTGGCATGATTGCATGAGTTTCTCCAACCATGTTTGATTTAACCAGGCTTGCTGCTGCTGCTGCTGCTGCTACTAAGTCACTTCAGTCACACTTGGGATTTTGTCAAATGTGTATGATGAAGAAGTGAGATGCAACAAATTCGAAGGTAATAATGGACTATGGACACTAAGACAATGTAGATGGAAGTGAGGATATGTTCATGGCAGCAGTGGGGCAGGGGTGGGGAGAGAGTTGATAAACAAAAATTAGCAGAGTCACTATACTAGGGGTCCCAGTGAGATAAAATAGTTGTTACCGGGGTAGGAGAGGGAGTGAGTTGGTGGTCAAGTGTGATGCTTGACACTGATATTGTGGAGAGGTTGGAGTTGTTGACAATAACAAGATAAGATATGGCCATGTGAACAAGTAGCAAAGTTGGGAAAGAAAACTAAAGAACAGGTCACGAAACTGAGAGGCCAGGGTGTTGGAATACATGAATATTGAAATCACCAAGGATTGAAACAGGAATGATATTGATGAGAGTGATAGTGTGCCAGAAGTTAAAATGTCTTTAATGCCTGTAGAGGAGTAAACTGGAAGTCAGGAGATGGGTAAAATATAGAAGCATGTGTTAGCCAGGGTTCTCCAGAGAAACATAACCAATAGAATTTAAAGATATTTGTTATAATGAATTGGCTCACACAATTATGGAGGCTGAGAAGTCCCAAGACTTGGAGTTAGCAAGGTAGAGACACAGGAGAGCCAGTGATATAGTCCCAGTCCAAGTCCAAAGGCCTGAGAACCAGGAGAGCTTATGGTATAATTTTCAGTTCAAGTCCAAAGGCAAGAAAAAAAAAAAAACAATGTCCTAGCTCAAAGGCAGTTGTACAGTGGTATTCCCTCTGCATATTGAGGAAAGTCAGCTTTTTGCTTCTATTCAGGCCTTTGACTGATTAGATGAGACCCACCCACATAAGGGAGAGCAATCTGCTTTACTCAGTCTATGGATTTTAATGTTAAATTCATCTAAAAGCACCTTCGCAGACACAGCCAGAATAATTTTTGCCCAAATATCTGGATATCTTGTGGCCTGGTCAGATTAACACATAAAATTAACCATCACAAGAGATAACAGGAGATATACAATAAAATAACATAAGATTCCAAGCTGGGAGGAGGAGGAAGAGAGAATAGTCTGTCGTCAGCAAGGAGGTGCAATAAAAATACCTATCCTAACTCCAGGATCAATAGTAATCGGGGTGTGTTAGAGAAAAAGAAACCAATCATTTAAAAAGGCTACAGTGAGAGTCATTAGTGTAGAGCCAAGTTTCATTTAGGATAAGGAGGTAAAGAAATATTAAGAGAAGTTACTGAAAATAAAGATTTTACTAAACACTGTCTCTGATATCTAGAATGCAAAGTAGATGGTTTTTAAGAGTTGATAAATAGTTTTCTTTTTTTTTTTAAGATGTACAAGATGACTATGGAGACAAGGAGAGCTGCGATGCCTATGGACCTGAGATATAAAAGATAAAAGAACAAGATGAGATTAGTCCTAATGACTCCAAATCAAAATAGTGGTCAAGGGACTCTGACTGTTGCTAAGTAGAGAGGAAGGGTGGGTAGTTCTGTCTTTAGAGCAGGGCTGTTCAGTTTTATTCTGCTCTTCATAGTATCTCCCCCAGTATGGGAGATTTCATCCCTTAAAATTTATTCTTTTGTTGTGGATTTTTATGAAAAAAATCATCCAGTATCTGATAAACTGTTACAATAGGCCCTTGTTTTACTCAATAAACTGTCATGCTGCTTAGAATGTAATTCCCTTGAAGACAGAGTCTACCAGGTGAATATTCACTCCAAAACTAGTTTTTCCTATAGAGTCTTTTAACTTTTCTATCAGTGATTTTATATTGGCTGATTTCTGCCCATAGGGATAACCTGTTACATTGGTTCAATGCACTCCTTGTCTATTCAACTTATTAAGCCTATCCATCTCTTTAAGCTTTTGAGAATGGTCTGACAATTCCATCTTCCCCGGGGATCCACAGTTGGGAAAAGCAGGGAAAACACCCTGGTCCAACTCAGTCCAACCATAAAAATCCATTACCCACAGGCTGAACAATACCCCCTCTCACACAAATACATGACTACACTCTATCTCCTGGAAACTGTGAACCTTATTTTTAAAAGGCAGCAAAAGACACACGGATGTAAAGAACAGACTTTTGGACTATGTGGGCGAAGGTGAGAGTGGGATGATTTAAGAGAAGAGCATGCATATTACCATATGCAAAACAGATGACCAGTGCCAGTTTGATGCATGAAACAGGGCACTCAAAGCTGGTGCACTGAGACAACCCAGAGGGATGGGGTGGGGAGCGGGGTTCAGGATGGGGAGGACACATGTGTACCCGTGACTGATTCATGTTGACGTATGGTTTGCCACCACAATATTATAAATTATCCTCCAATTAAACTAAATTAATTTAAAAGTTTTTTTAAAGGGGTATTTGCAGATGTAATTAAGTTAAGGATCTTGAGATGAGGCTATCATTCTTGCTTACAAGCATGATCCCTAAATTCAATGACAAGTGTCCTTTTAAGAGTAAGACTGAAGGAGATTTGGCAGAAGAGGAGGAGGCAAAATGACTGTCAGAGGAGCGATTAGAGTGATACTGGCCACCATAAGCTGAAAAGATAAAGAAAAAGACTCCCTTCTTGAGCCTCCAATGGGAGTACAGACCTCCATACACCTTAATTTCAGACTTCTGGACTCAAAAACTGTGAAGGCACAAATTTATACTATTTTAAGTCACCAAGTTTGTAGTAATTTGTTTCAATAGCCACAAGAAACTTCAGAGATTCACCCTTCAAATATTACTCTTCTCATGTATATTCACCCCTCTATTATATGTTTATTTGATGCATTTGATTATTCAAACAGAATCATGGTATACTGGTACCTTTGGGATCACATAGACCTGAATTTGAATCTCAGCTCATAAAATTTGGGAAAGTTTTATATCTCACTGGACATCAATTTCCTGTTAAACAGAAGAATATAATATTTTGAAAACTCATAAGAAATCATAATAAATGTTAGAGATCATGATATGTTATGCTTATCAGAGAGTTGGCATAATGTACATATTCAGAAATGTTATTATATTCTGCATTCCATGAGAACACATTAATGATGCCTAACATTAAAATGTCCATGAGATTGATAGTCATATCTGCATAAGCAAATCCACTGAAGACCCAGGACACATCCCCCCTTCTTGCAAACTGCTTCCATGTACAGTTTTCTTTATCAATATGTCTCAACAAAGCAGAATCCAGGAATTCTAAAATCTAATCTTAATTTTCACGCAGGCTTGTGAGGGTAATCCTGGGTACTTCCATTTCTACCTCAATTTCAGTGTCTACAAAAAGACTTAATATGCCTCCTAAGACCAGTCCATCCTAAAGGAGATCAGTCCTGGGTGTTCATTGGAAGGACTGATGCTGAAACTCCAATACTTTGGCCACCTGATGTGAAGAGCTGACTCATTGGAAAAGACCCTGATGCTGGGAGGGATTAGGGGCAGGAGGAGAAGGGGAAGACAGAGGATGAGATGGCTGGATGCATCACCGACTCAATGGACATGAGTTTGAGTGAACTCTGGGAGTTGGTGATGGACAGGGAGGCCTGGCGTGCTGCAGTTCGTGGGGTCGGAAAGAGTCGGACACGACTGAACGACTGAACTGAACTGAACTCAACTGAAGACAGACAAAGACCTATAAAAGCCCATAAACATTTTCATCCTTGATGTGAACTGTATCACCATAGGGCCATTAACATCATTGACACTGGACCTCCATTTAAACAGTTTCTTTTTGCAAAACAGAATCATGAGTGCCAGGGATTTAAAAGCAGCAGTCAAATCATTGTGTCAGGGAAACGAAGGTCATATGTTTTATGTTCTCTTTGCTGAGATACCTCTGCAAGAGAAGTTTCACATAGTGTACAGTCAGATGTATAGTCAGAAGCCAAAGGAGGTTTCAGTACTTTGTTATGTCTTCCAAGTACAGTTGTAGATATTTTTAAATTAATTAATTAAATTTAATTAAAAATAGCCTACTATTCAATGATTTTGATGATTTTATTTACACTCTATGAGCATTTTTCAAATCCTATCTAGCAACATCTTGATATAAAAAGACATCAAGATATTATTTTGAGATGACTACCATGGAGGAAAGATTCCAGCTTTATGTTAGCTTCAGAACTACATGTCCCTCTCTCAGGGTCAGGGCTCTGATGTTGATATTATTAGCAAAGAGCAAAGTAAAGCCCAGTAAATAGATACTGTCTTCTCTTTTTGCTCTTTAACTCCTAAAAATGTGCTGACTGCCCTACAACTGATCAAAACATTTTCCTCAGTTTTTGTGGAATAATCCAGTGTAAGTGCTAAAGGAGTATAAGGAGAGAGCAAGACTGAGTCTGATGCATGTATATTTGAGTCAAGGGAAGTAAGCTGAGACAGACCTACTTCACTGAAGAAGTAAACATCTGAACCAAAGCACCAACTACGACAAGGAAAAATGTTATGTAAATACTAGATATTGAATAAATGTTTCCATCACAATTTCAAAAATTACTACCAATGTTGCTTATATTCTCCATGTGCAATTCTTCCAAAATAAAGTTTGGAAATGACCAAAAATTAATACACAATGCTTATACAACAAGAATATTTAAAGTAGTCTCTCAAATTCCATTGATCCATTCATATGTATGAGGGTAGCTACCATCACAGAGGCAGTTATACCAAGCTTACCACAGAGCGGAACATGGTGTCCAGAATTCTTTTTATTTCATCATTAACAATTTTTGACCTAAAGATATATAAACTGAGTTTACTTATATACACTGCTTTAATTATCCCATGGGTGACTGAAAAGGTGGAAAAGGTGAAAGTGTTAGTCACTCTATTGTGTCTGACTCTCCAACTCCATGGACTGTAGCTCATCAGGCTCCTTTGTCCATGAAATTCTCCAGGCAAGAATATTGGAGTGGATTGCCAGTCCCTTCTCCAGCAGATCCTCCTGACCCAAGGATGGAACCCGGCTCTCCTGCACTGCAGGCAGATTCTTTACCATCTGAGCCACCAGAGGGAAACTGAAAAGGAGAAGTATAGAAAAAGAAAAGGACTTGGAAGTAAGGAGGTTTGTAAGAAGAAAAATAAATTCACAACAGACAACTACTGCATGCAGATAAGCATGGCTTCTGTGATGATATTTTTTCAAACCCCATTATCTTTTATTCTCCAAAAGCATCCTTTAACCTCAAACTTAGATCTCTGGCATTTCCTAATTTCCCTAGGGTGGCAACATGAATCCAGTGTTTTCAATGATAATGAAATTTTTTTCAAATACTCCTATCTCTAGCAGAGCATAAGACTTTAAGGTCACCTTTGAAAACAAAATAATATGGAAAGCAGACGCCGTGTACATTGTTAGTAAACCTCAGAAAGATTTCTACTCTCAGTTGTCCTTGATTACTACTTTTTTTGGTAAATTAAATAAGGAGATAATCAGTTCAGTTCAGTCGCTCAGTCGTGTCCGACTCTTTGTGACCCCGTGAATCACATGCATGCGAAGGAGATAATAATGGCTCAAAAAGTGCCAGAAACATTTTACAAAAAGAGTTCCATGCCATCCTTCTTTTGCAGAAAGGTGTACTTTTCTTCTTAGGGCATGCTCATTGAAGTCTCTCTCTGCTTTATTTAGTATGGTAATGAGGTCTGAATTTTTCTGATATCCCCGAAACTTCAGTTATCTCATGCACAAACCTTTTTCACAATGCTTTTTTAAAGTCACTCATTCATTCATTCAACCATTTATACAACAAATATTTACTAGTGCATACCAGGTGGTCAAGATTGTTTTAGACACTATTGTACAGTGGGGAATTAGACAAGCAAGAACCCGAACCTCAAAGAGCTTGCATTCTAATAGGAGACAATAAAAAATCACATAAGTGATTCTTTTACAAATGCACCAACAGAGAAGTAAAGCATAGTGAGAGTTTATAACAGTAAATTGGTGTTGTTTAGGAAGGGGAGGTATTAGCCCAGTAAGGTCACTCTGAGAAAATTACATTTCAAGTAAGATCAGAGATAGATGGAGATACCTA
Organism: Capra hircus; assembly: GCF_001704415.2. Taxonomy (NCBI): domain Eukaryota; kingdom Metazoa; phylum Chordata; class Mammalia; order Artiodactyla; family Bovidae; genus Capra; species Capra hircus. The sequence continues at coordinate 6,182,800 of NW_017189517.1, forward strand.
AATAAAGAGAGGTGGGGGAAATTGTCCAAGGAAAAGAAACAGCAGAAATAAACCTATACATACATGACCAATTGATTTTTTGATGAGTGCTAAGACAATTTATGGTGTTAAAATAATATTCCTTTTAACAAATGGTGTTGAGACATCGGATTGTTGTTGTCATTATTGTTTAGTCACTAAGTTGTGTTGACTCTTTGCAACCAAATGGACTATAGCCCACCAGACTCTTCTGTCCATGGGATTTCCCAGGCAAGAATACTGGAGTGGGTTGCCATCTCCTTCTCCAGGTGATCTTCCCAACCTAAGGATCGAACCCACATTTCCTGCATTGGCAGACAGATTCTTTATCACTGAGCCACCAGAGAAGCCTGAGACATTGGATAGCCACATGCAGAAAAATGAATTTAAACCCCTGCCTCACATCATATATAAAAGTTAACTCAAAATGAACCAAAGGCCAAAATGAAATATGTAAAATTTAAAACTTTGAGAACTATGAAAGCATATATATAAAACATTCAGTTCAGTTTAGTTCAGTCACTCAGTCATGTCCACATGACCACAGCATGCCAGGCTATCCATCATCAACTCCCAGAACTTGCTCACACTCATATCTATCAAGTTGAACATAGAAATTATAAAAATTATAAAAAAAGGTGTTCATTGTTGTGACTCTGTTAGGAAATTGTTTCATAAGTATGACACAAAAAGCACAACTAATCAAAGAGAAAATATATAGATTGGATTTCATGAAAATTAAACACATTTATGCATCAAAAAATGAAAAGGCAATCCATCAAATAGGTAAAAATATCTGTAAATATACATCCAATAATAATTAAGCATAGTATCCAGAACACATATGGAACTCTTATATAAAAAGATGGCCCAATTTAAAAATGGGCATTTCTCAAAAAAAAAATATATATATATATATGTATATATACACAAATGATCAATAAGCACAAGAGAAAATGCTTGCCATCATTAACCATTAGAGAAAAACAAATCAAAATCACAATGATAGACAACACCAATTAGGATGACTATAATTAAAAATGTGGACAATAACAGGTGTTTCTGAGAATGTAGAGAAATTGTAAAATTCACTTAATACTAGTGGGAATATAAAATGGTATAGCCATTTTGGAAAACAATCTGGCAGTTCTACAAAAAGTTAAGCACACAATTACATATGTCCCAGCAATTCTACTCCTAGATAGAAACCCAAGATAATTTAAAATAGATATTGAAACAAAAGCTTGTACATGAATTTTCATAGCAGCATCATTTATAGTAGCCACAAATTGAAGCCAACCTAAATTTACTGTAACTGACTAATAGAAAACCAAAATGTGGTATAAATGTGGTATATCCACAAAATAGAATATTATTCAGCCATGAAAGAAATGAAATACTGATACATGCTGCTACAATTGTATGCTAAGAACAAGAAATCAATCACAATAGACCATATATCACATGATTCTATTTGTAAAAAATGTCCTGAATAGGCAATCCATAGGGACAGAAATTAGTAATTCCCAAGGATAGGGGTGCGGTGGGGGGATGGGGCAATGAGGAGTAACTGCTAATAGGTATGGGATTTCTTTGTGAGATAATGAAAAGTTTCTAGAATTACATAGTGGTGATGGCTACACAATTTTGTGAATATCATAAAAGTTCTGAACTGTACATATAGAAAGGTAAATTTTATGATATGTTAATTATAACTCAATAGAAAGATAATTTTTAAAAATAGTAATACAGACATAAATGTTATGTCATTAAATTTAAGTACTTTCTGAAGAAATGGGAATCACAAAGACTTTGAATGAATAAGGTGGTAAGATTTACATTTTAGAAAGACAACACTAACAGCAATGAAAAGAACAGATTAGAAGGAAGAGAGACTGAAAGAAGAAAAGTCATCTAGGAGTCTACACAAATAAACCTGGCAAGCAATGAGGATTTTTATCCTAAGGAAATCACAGCTGAAAAGAAAGGGACAAATTTAAAAGGTATTATAGAATGACCTATTTCTAACGGCACTGACCAGACTTGCTACTGAAATAATTGAGTATAGGCTGTTTTCATTGATTAAAAAAAAGTTTTTTATTGATTATTTAGTAGAATTAAAGTAACATACCAGGATTTATAAAATCAATTGTGTTTATTTTACAACAAACTGTGAATAAGTTTATGGTTCCTAAAATATGAATTATTGTTTCCAAAAGAGAACTATTTTATAATGTTACCAAGTTGTTTTTTTAATTTTCATTAAAACTTATCCAGAATAAGTACTAATTCTGTGTTTTACATTATATTAGTACTCACTGTATTAAATCTGAGCACTATAGACTAAATGGGCAAACAGTCTATTTCATACTAATCCCATCTAGGGTAAATACTAATAAATTTTTGGCTTTTATCTTCCTGTTCTTTTTTTCATATACATACACATTTTAAAATATTAGGTTTTTAAATATTTAGGTTATAAAATATTCATAAATATCGCCATACTTTACATGTATTTATGAAGTACTTTTATGCTTAACAATTCCTATTGGAATGTCCCCTCAAAAATACAAAGAAATCATTATTTTTACCCTTGCAAGGTAGTTCATGGGTTTCCCAGGTGGCGCTTGTGGTAAAGAATCTGCCTGTCAATCCTAGAGACAGAAGAGACAAAGGTTCAATCCCCGGGTCGGGAAGATCCCCTGAATTAGGAAATGGCACCCCACTCCAGTATTCTTGACTGGGAAATTCCATGGGCAGAGGAGCCTGGTGGGCTACAGTCCATAGGATCGCAAAGCATTGGACATGACTGAGTGACTAAGTACAACAACAAAGTAGTCCACGGGGATGTAATTTATCTCCTTTGATGGACATTTAGGTTTGGGGGGTGTTTGGGGGCCTTGCTTTTAAAAAATGAGTCACCCCAGCGTCTTTGTCAAATCCTGTACTGTTTTCTATAAGTATTCCAGCAACTGTGGAAAATGGAGATAAAATTACAGGGGTTCAGAGTTGGAGTAGACAGTGACAGTTGCTCATTTGGATGGCTACTTTGTTATTAAATTAGAGAAGAACCTGCAGAGTGGCCCACTAATGAAAATACTTCAGATTATAAACAAGGAAATGAAGGTCCATGGGAGACAGACAACCTGAAAAAAGGTATTACTTTCAAAAGGCTGTGTGAAACTGTAAAAAGAGTACAGAACCCAAGTGGGAACTCTAGCTCACATTCTAACATTTTTTATCATGAACAAGTCCTAGGGCATCTCAGAGACTTAATATTCCAAATGTAAATAAAAATATCTCTTCACTGAGTTGGCATGAGTCTCACATAAGAAATTGAATACGAAAGTGACTTTTATTTATTTTTGTTTATTTATTTTTATTTTTTAATTTAAATTTATTTATTGTAATTGGAGGCTAATTACTTTACAATATTGTATTGGTTACACATATCCTAGTCAAACTCTTCCAGAAAATTGCAGAGGAAGGTAAACTTCCAAACTCATTCTATGAGGCCACCATCACCCTAATACCAAAACCAGACAAAGATGCCACAAAAAAAGAGAAAACTACAGGCCAATAACACTGATGAACATAGATGCAAAAATCCTTAACAAAATTCTAGCAAACAGAATCCAACAGCACATTAAAAAGATCATATACCATGACCAAGTGGGCTTTATCCCAGGGATGCAAGCATTCTTCAATATCTGCAAATCAATCAACGTAATACACCACATTAACAAATTGAAAAATAAAAGCCATATGATTATCTCAATAGATGCAGAGAAAGCCTTTGACAAAATTCAACATATATTTATAATAAAAACCCTCCAGAAAGCAGGAATAGAAGGAACATACCTCAATGTAATAAAAGCTATATATGACAAACCCACAGCAAACATTATCCTCAATGGTGAAAAATTGAAAGCATTTCCCCTAAAGTCAGGAACAAGACAAGGGTGCCCACTTTCACAGCTACTATTCAACACAGTTTTGGAAGCTTTGGCCAGAGCAACAAGAGCAGAAAAAGAAAAGGGATCCAAATTGGAAAAGAAGAAGTAAAACTCTCACTGTTTGCAGATGACATGATCCTCTACATAGAAAACCCTAAAGACTCCACCAGAAAACTACTAGAGCTAATCAATGACTATAGTAAAGTTGCAAGATATAAAATCAACACACAGAAATCCCTTGCATTACTATACAGTAATAATGAAAAAATAGAAAGAGAAATTAAGGAAACAATTCCATTCATCATTGCAATAAAAAGAATAAAATACTTAGGAATATATCTACCTAAAGAAACTAAAGACCTATATATAGAAAACTATAAAACACTAGTGAAAGAAATCAAAGAGGATACTAATAGATGGAGAAATATACCATGTTCATGGATTGGAAGAATCAATATAGTGAAAATGAGTATACTACCCAAAGCAATCTATAGATTCAGTGCAATCCCTATCCAGCTACCAACAGTATTTTCACAGAGCTAGAACAAATAATTTCACAATTTGTATGGAAATACAAAAACCCCCGAATAGCTAAAGCAGTCTTGAGAAAGAAGAATGGAACTGGAGGAATCAACCCGCCTGACTTCAGGCTCTACTACAAAGCCATGTCATCAAGACAGTATGGTACTGGCACAAAGACAGAAACATAGATCAATGGAACAAAATAGAAAGCCCAGAGATAAATCCACACACCTATGGACACTTTATCTTTGACAAAGGAGGCAAGAATATACAATGGAGAAAAGACAATCTCTTTAACAAGTGGTGCTGGGAAAACTGGTCAACCACTTGTAAAGGAATGAAAATATAATACTTTCTAACACCATACAGGAAAAGAAACTCAAAATGGATTAAACATCTAAATGTAAGACCAGAAACTATAAAACTGTTAGAGGAGAACATAGGCAAAACACTCTCCAACATAAATCACAGCTGGATCCTCTATGACCCACCTCCCAGAATATTGGAAATAAAAGGAAAAATGAACAAATGAGACCTAATTAAAATTAAAAGCTTCTGCACAACAAAGGAAACTATAAGCAAGGTGAAAAGACAGCCTGCAGAATGGGTAAAAATAATAGCAAATGAAGCAACTGATAAACAACTAATCTCAAAAATATACAAGCAACACCTGCAGCTCAATTCCAGAAAAATAAAAGACCCAATCAAAAAATGTGCCAAAGTTTAAATAGACATTTCTCCAAAGAAGACATACAGATGGCTAACAAACACATGAAAAGATGCTCAACATCACTCATTATCAGAGAAATGCAAATAAAAACCACAATGAGGTACCATTTCCTGCCAGTCAGAATGCTGCTATCCAAAAGTCTACAAACAATAAATACTGGAGAGGATGTGGAGAAAGGGGAACGCTCTTACACTGTTGGTGGGAATGCAAACTAGTAGAGCCACTTTGGAGAACAGTGTGGAGATTCCTTAAGAAACTGGAAATAGAACTGCCTTATGACCCAGAAATCCCACTGCTGGGCATATACACCGAGGAAACCAGAATTGAAAGGGACATATGTACCCAATGTTCATTGCAGCACTGTTTATAATAGCCAGAACATGGAAACAACCTAGATGTCCATCAGCAGATGAATGGAAAAGAAAGCTGTGGTACATATACACAATGGAGTATTACTCAACCATTATAAAGAATACATTTGAATCAGTTCTAGTGAGGTGGATGAAACTGGAGCCGATTATACAGAGTGAAGTAAGCCAGAAAGAAAAACACCAATACAGTATACTAATGCATATATATGGAATTTAGAAAGATGGTAATGATAACCCTGTATGCGAGACAGCAAAAGAGACATAGATGTATAGAACAGTCTTTTGGACTCTGTGGGAGAGGGAGAGGGTGGGATGACTTGGGGGAATGGCATGGAAACATGTATAATATCATATAAGAAATGAATCACCAGTCCAGGTTCGATACAGGATCCTTGGGGCTGGTGCACTGGGATGACCTGGAGGGATGGTACGGGGAGGGAGGTGGGAGGGGGGTTCAAGCTGGGGAACACATGTATGCCTGTGGCAGATTCATGTTGATGCGTGAAAGTGATTTTAAAGTGTCAAATGTTGTTCACATATCAATTAATTCTTAACACACATTAATATCCAACACTTTGATGTGCTGACCACATTTTCTGTTAACACTCCAAATCCCCCAATACAGTGGCTTTCTACCAAAGCACACAACTAGCATAACAGCCAATCTTATACTCCTATTTTACTAAATAATACCTATTGAAGAAAAGAATGATGTTAATATTTATTGACTACCAGATAAGATACTAGGCAGTTTTTCCTTATACTAGCCCTAAGATATAATTATTCCCATGACATAGGCACAGAAGTTTAAAACCAGAGAGTTCAGTAAGCTGTTTCGGTTTGGGAGAGTAAATCTAAGGCAAAGCTAAACAGGGATCAGCCTTTCTGATTCCCAATATATTTTCATTGAACTCAAACTTTGTGTGAGGAACAATCCATTCTCAACTTGTAGCAAATAAAACTTTCCATGTATGCTTTTTTAAAAATCTTTTCTATTGTCCAGTTTCTGGTGCTAATTTTACCTTCTTCATTTCTTATTCCAATGGACAACAGATTTGTTTTTTTCCCCCATATACATGTTGATGGGATCTGCTACATACTCAAGTGCCTCTTCACAGATGGCTAAAACCCTTCCACTTTTCTTCTTGTTATACAGGGGATAAAAAGTTGTTCCAAAAATTGAGACTAAAATTGATCCTATTTTTGAAACACACACACAAACACACACGCAGCTGTAGTGAGAAAACATTCTAAGTCATTAATTCACTTTTTACTTTTAAGGTTCTCCCACCCCCAGAGCTGAATCTTATTCAATCCCTCTCAATGGTTAGCTCATGCTTCTCAGGGGTAGAGATTATCTTGGGTGATTAAAAGATAAGAACTACTGAGCAGCAGAGACAAGAATAGAAAGTACAGAATGTTGATTCTGAAAATAATGTCAGAAACCATCTAGGTACATTCAGGTACAGTGAAAACATGAAAGTGCTATGGAAATGTTTTGAAAAGGGAATGGAGAGTCAGATTTGTCTCATTTCAGAAAAATGGGAAGTATGCAATATACAGGTCACTAACACTGAGTTATTTCTGCCAGAGAAAATGCTGTTGGGACTAGACTAAAAGAGACAAGAAAGGCTGACTTATAGCTTCTTTACTGAGCATGAACAGCTTTATCAGAAAGGAGGCAAGATACTGAAAGGTTCCTAGATGCACTCCCACAGGAGGGAAGAAACAAGGGAAAAAAATGGCAAATAACACTCCCAACAAGAAAACTGCCAAGAAAAGATATTTGATTTATATCACCCATCATATCATAACACAGCACATCACCATCAGTTTAAAAGATATAAAGAATTCATAGCTACACAACAAGAGAAGAAATGAAAAATATGTGATTCAGGAATATGCACAAGTCAACAGAAACAAGCATGAGCTCGCGACACTTGGCAAAGAAGTTGGATAAAACAAAACTGTCACATATGAAGTCAAACGGGAAGCAACACAAAGAATGACAGATACTTCTGAAATCACTGTAAAGGACAGAGAGGACAGGACTGACTGAAGTAAAGAGAATAAAATGAAAATGAAGAAAAAATTTGTAAAAAATCTGAGAAAATTTAAGATATAGAGGGCAGATAAAAGAGATTCAACATAAATAAGTATCAGCATGCATTATACATATTTAAATAAATAATTATGAAATTTTTGCAGAAAGGAAGCAGATCTCAAATCTACATATTAAATGTTCACACCAAGTTACACAAAAACATGACCAAAAAAATGAGTAATACTTCAATTCAGTTCAGTCGCTCAGTCGTGTCAAACTCTTTGCGACCCTATGAATCGCAGCACCCCAGGCCTCCCTGTCCATCACCAACTTCCGGATTTCACTCAAACTCATGTCCATCGAGTCGGTGATGCCATTCAGCCATCTCATCCTCTGTCGTCCCCTTCTCCTCCTGCCCCAATCCCTCCCAGCATCAAAGTCTTTTCCAATGAGTCAACTCTTCACATGAGGTGGCCAAAGTATTGGAGTTTCAGCTTTAGCATCAGTTCTTCCAAAGAACACCCAGGACTGATCTCCTTTAGGATGGACTGGTTGGATCTCCTTGCAGTCCAAGAGACTCTCAAGAGTCTTCTCCAACACCACAGTTCAAAAGCATCAATTCTTCGCCACTCGGCTTTCTTCACAGTCCAACTCTCACATCCATACATGACCACTAGAAAAACCATAGCCTTGACCAGACGGACCTTTGTTGGAAAGGTAATGTCTCTGCTTTTGAATATGCTACCTAGGTTGTTCACAACTTTTCTTCCAAGGAATAAGCGTCTTTTAATTTCATGGCTGCAATCACCATCTGCAGTGATTTTGGAGCCCCCCAAAATAGTCTGATAGTGTTTCCACTGTTTCCCCATCTATTTCCCATGAAGTGATGGGACCAGATGCCATGAACTTCGTTTTCTGAATGTTGAGCTTTAAGCCAACTTTTTCACTCTCTTTCACTTTCATCAAGAGGCTTTTTAGTTCCTCTTCACTTTCTGCCATAAGGGTGGTGTCATCTGCATTTCTGAAGTTATTGATATTTCTCCCGGTAATCTTGATTCCAGCTTGTGCTTCTTCCAGCCCAGTGTTTCTCATGATGTAATCTGCGTAGAAGTTAAATAAGCAGGGTGGCAATATACAGCCTTGACGTACTCCTTTTCCTATTTGGAACGAGTCTGTTGTTCCATGTCCAGTTCTAACTGTTGCTTTCTGACCTGCATACAGGTTTCTCAAGAGGCAGGTCAGGTGGTCTGGTATTTTCATCCCTTTCATAATTTTCCACAGTTTATTGTGATCCACACAGTCAAAGGCTTTGGCAGAGTCAATAAAGCAGAAACAGATGTTTTTCTGGGACTCTCTTGCTTTTTCCATGATCCAGAGGATGTTGGAAACTTGATCTCTAGTCCCTCTGCCTTTACTAAAACCAGCTTAAACATCTGGAAGTTCCCCGTTCTTGTATTGCTTAAGCCTGGCTTGGAGAATTTTGACTACATGTTGCAAATATGTGGTCATTTAGACTACTTTCCTAGCATGTGAGATGAGTGCAATTGTGCAGTAGTTTGAGTATTCTTTGGCATTGCCTTTCTTTGGGATCAGAATGAAAACTGTCCTTTTCCAGTCCTGTGGCCCCTGCAGAGTTTTCCAAATTTGATGACATATTGAGTGCAGCACTTTCACAGCATCATCTCTCAGGATTTGAAATAGCTCAACTGGAATTCCATCACCTCCACTAGCTTGTTCATAGTGATGCTCTCTAAGGCCCACTTGACTTCACATTCCAGGATGTCTGGCTCTAGGTGAGTGATCACACCATTGTGATTATCTGGGTCATGAAGCTCATTTTTGTACAGTTCTTCTGTGTATTCTTGCTACCTCTTCCTGATATCTTCTGCTTCTGTTTTTTTCTTTTTTTCTTTCCTAGCTCCGCTATCTTTTAGCATTGAATGTTATTTTCTAGAAATCTGAGGCCATCCTAATATTTTTCATTCACAATTGATTTGATATTTTTGTTGAGTTTGTGAATGAAAAATATTAGGATGGCCTCAGACTTCTAGAAAATAACATTCAATGCTAAAAGACAGTGGAGCTAGGAAAGAAAAAAAAACTACCTAAAACAAAACTGTCATTCACCATCAAAACCTCAGACTACATAGTTTCCAGGAGTTTTACAGGGTTCTTTACCTTTTGAAGAAACAACTAAAAATGGAAAAAGAAACAGTCTTTTGGACTCTGTGGGAGAGGGAAAGGGTGGGATGATTTGGGAGAATGGCATTGAAACATGTATAATATCATATATGAAACGGATCGCCAGTCCAGGTTCAATGCATGATACTGGATGCTTGGGGCTGGCGCACTGGGACAACCCAGAGGCATGGTATGGGGAGGGAGGTGGGAGGGGGTGTTCAGGATGGGGAACATGTGTATACCTGTGGCAGATTCATGTTGATGTATGGCAAAACCAATACAATATTGTAAAGCAATTAACCTCCAATTAAAATAAATAAATTTGACCCAGAGAGATGTTATGGGGAGGGAGGTGGGAGGGGGGTTCATGTTTGGGAACGCATGTAAGAATTAAAGATTTTAAAATTAAAAAACTAATAAAAAAAATAAAAAATAAAAAATGAATGATGAAGGGTGTGAAAAAGAAACTAGCTAACAAAAAGACATTGAGTGAAAATTAGACTAAGTAGTTATTATTTAATTCAGTTATCTGATATATTAAGATTAAAACATATGGAGGATTATGGGAATAAGGAACTTCCCTTATGGCCCATTGGTTAGGACTCAGTGCTTCCACTGCAGGGGGCACACATTCAATCTCTCCTCAGGGAACTAAGATCCCACCTGTCACATGGCATGGCCAAAAATTTATACCACTATAAAAATAAATATTTGCAACATGTATCATTAATCCCTAATGAATAAAGAGCCTCTAAAAAATTGAGAAACACCAACAATCCGAGAGAAACTTGGGCAAGGATATGAAAAAGTTAAGCAGGTCTAGAATATGGGAAATTCCATAGGACAAATGACCTGGTTTACTCAATAAATATTTTTCAGGGGAAAAAAAGATGGAGGGCCATTGTTATTAGTTAAAAGATGATTTTAGAGATATATAAACCAAAGGCACTGTGTCGACATTTTTGAAACCTAATTCAAACAATAATTAAAAACACTTTTTAAAGTTACAGTGGATATTTGAATATGGAGTATTAAATATTAAGGAGTCATAGTATTTTAGTACATGATGGTGATGATATTATGGATTATTTTTAAAGGCTTATCTGTTAGAGAAACATACTGAAATATTAAAGAGTGAATTAATGTGATATCTGAGATTTTATTTTAAATATTCCATAAAAATTATAAGAAAGAAAAGGGATAGGTGAAGCAAAAATGTTGGTAAGTTTTGAATATGGAGATGGGTCTATGGGGACTCATTATATTATTCTCCCTACTTGTGAACATGTTAAAAATTTAATTGTGTTCATTCAAATGAGCAGTTCTAAAAGACTTGTATGGCAGTGCAATTATCTGTGTCTAGAGAACAAATAAATCAGAAATACCCCAATTACTTCAGTTACCACTGAAATACCCTTTGCTTTCCTTTACTGTTATTTGTTTTAAAAGTAACAATTTTAAGTGAGGAATATAAGAGTCTTGTGACAGTTTTTTCTCTTGAGCTGACTGATTCTGAACTGACTTGTCATGTAAGTAGGGACTTTGGCTAAAATGGGCTTCCCTGGTGGCTCACAGGTAATGAATCTGCCTGCAATGTGGGAGACCTGGGTTCGATCCCTGGGTTGAGAAGATCTGGGGAAGGAAATGGCAACCCACTACAGTATTTGCCCAGAAAATTCCATAGACAGAGGAGCCTGGCAGACTACAGTCCATGGGGTCACAAAGAGTTGGACATGACTGAGTGACTAACACTTGATTAAAATAGAAGAATCACATTATTATAATTCTGCTCATGAAATCCTTTGTCATTTAGGGTGGGGGAAGAAGGTATGCAAATATTATGGATATTAAGAAAAGTTAATTTGTTATCGATCATAAGTGAGATACCAGGAGGTACATAAATGCTGCTATGAAACCTCCTTTGCAATATCTCACCACCACCTCCCCTAACTCATTCAGGGGAGGGCTTCTGCTCCTTTAACAAATCTTGCTATGCAGTTCATAATTATTTCAAACAAGCTATTATCCATCACGGGCTAACTGCGTTGTTGTTTTTTGTTAACTCTCTGGACAATACAATATTTGAAGATAAATAATAACAGAAGCATTTCAGACAAGAAGGGAAAAAATGCAAGGGGAATGATCAGAAGTAGGGGTTCCAGCACTGTCGAAGGACACCAAACAGGTCATAGTTCCTTGTATTTAATTTTAGGAATGAGTGGACATAAGACTGCAGGAAATATACTTGAACTACTGAGTAATGCAAACTACCAGACACTTCTAATGCTACTTTAGCAAAATTCATCCAGGCATGCACACTAAGTAGCTTCAGTCATGTCTAACTCTTCACAACCCTATGGACTGTAGCCCACCAGGATCCTCTGTCCATGGGATTTCCCAGGCAAGAGTACTGGAGTGGGTTGCCACACCCTCCTCCAGAGGATCTTCCAGACCCAGGGATCAAACCTGAGTCTCCTGCATCGGCAAGCAGGTTCTTTACCATAAAGCCCAGCAAAATTCATATTTCAAAGCAAATAATATATATACTTCATACAATTATCCCACATTGATCATCCATCAAGGAAAACATTCTCAGGAATGTTCTAAATTCAGATACCCTTTTATTAGCTTCATTTTAATTGCTTTAAGAAGTTTAAAAATTATTTACATTTATTTATTAAAAAAATAAATATTCCACTAATTTCAAGAAGACATCTCCCTCTACTTCCAAATCAGTTATAATAACAGAACATAACCAAACACAATGTGCATAATGTACCTTTAGCTTTACATACCATCCTGCAAAACACAATAAGACAGGATTAATGGATGGCACTGCTTACCTACTCAAGTGATTAGAGAAATTCAATCATACTTTGGAAGATTTAATATGATTCCATGAGTATGATCTACAATATGATTGATTTTATTAACAGCATAATTTCAGTGACATTTTCAAGTCCAGTGTGATGGGAATTCAGGACTCTGAAGTTCATACTTGCTATTTCAACATTTTCACCTACTTTTAATAGTTTCTATCTGAGTGGTGACACTCTGTTCAGATGTGGTTATCTGCTTCTCCATTCTTTTCTGCTGTGCTTATGCTACAATCAAACTATCATGAATTCCTCCCATGGGAGTCATGCCCTTGCTAGTATTGATGCTTTTATTGCAGAATCTGCCCCTAAGGTAGCCAGAGTCTTAACACTGCCCCTCTCTGCAGCTCACAGCATAACCTGCTCCTCCATGACACATGAAGGACACTAACACACACACACACACACACACACACACACACACACACACAGAGTCAGCTCACACCCATGCATACATGTCCAGGATGTGTGCATTTCAGATTCCAGAAGCTCCTGGCCTAGCTGTCATGAGTGCTACTCAGGCACTGTGTTGGCATCTTCACTGACCAGAGATCCTTTACTTCCCCATGAGAAGAAAGGACTCACTTGGTTTGGTGGTAGGGAGATCTCATCTATTCATGCCTTCAACTTCCACCCTGAAAACGTCACCCTCAAATCTAATCAGTTTAAATTCTCTTTCTGGACCTTACCTTGTAGCAAGGTAGCATCCTAATTTTGGCCCAAGGCACCATAAAACCAACAAATTAAAATTACCATAAGGCTAAGATCTACATTTCTTTGACCATCATATCTCTTTCTCCTCTAAATCTACCCAGGCCACTGATTACTTCCGATGACTGATTTTTGGTTTCACTGGGTTTCATTCAGCTCTCAGCTCTTGACCAGCACTTTCCCACATCCACCCCCAGGATGGACCTCAACCTCCTCTGCTATATGGTGATCTACCCCTGTCACACCCTCCAGAAACAACCTGCTAAGGCTGGAAAAATGACTCCTGCTCTGGACTTTGCCTCTTCACCAAAGTAACTGTAAACTGACTTTTATATCTGACTTCATGCCAGATCCAAAAGAGTAAACAAAGTCTTGTGCTGCTCCCATTTCTACTATCCCTGAGCCTACCCTGCTCCTATGGACTCCTGACATTTTCCTACTGAAGCCAAGGTCATAGCAAGAGATCTGTTTCTGGAATGATGCTTCGGTTCCCAGGCCTAAGAGTAAGAGCCCAAGTTTACTGAGTGCTCATCCTGTAGCAGGGACAGTTCAAACTATCTCATGTGTGTGATCTCACTGAAGCCACACCCATAAACTACCCAGGAGAATGATTAGGATCTCATTTAACCCACACTGTGAGGTTTACCAGTACAAATAAAAGAACACTTAGCATTGAAAGGTCTTAAACAACAAGGAAATTCATTACCTAAATTAGAAGTTCTAAGGTAGGGCTGGCTCTGGATATGGTACAATGAAGACATTGGGGCAGATACAGATAAGAACTCAGAACAGCTCAAATCCTCCATGACAGGTCCTGGCTGGCATAGGCAGCCCCCACAAACCCCTGGACCAAGGTTCCCTGACTTAACACTGCAGCGACTTAACTGGGTAATTGCCCCACAAAGGTATGCAGTTTCTTCTCAACACTCACCCCACTACCTCAGTGCCTCTGAGCCTTCCAGGCCCACAAAGAGATCTCAGCATAGCTCAGACAGCAGCAGTACAAGATCTATGTATCTTGTCAGTTTCTTCAGGCAGGAATCTGGGGCACATGGATGGGTGGGATTTCTAAGGGGATCTGCCTGAGGAAGATGAAATGTTCAAATCGGGCTCCATTTAGTATGCACACATTTATCCAGGATCTGGGATTTAATGTTAGCTCAAGCACCTAAAAGGGGTTTTAAAACAATGTGCTACACTATGTATTGAAGCCTAAAATCAATAGCACCCCACAGGCACTAAGAGTTAACAGGCAGAACATCTCTGACCATGTTGAGGAAGAACCCCAAAGTTCATGAAAATAGAAATATTGTGTGTCCTGACTTGTACTTGTTGTTCCAGTCTAATTATTAATAGTGTCCCCTTGAAGCTCTCTCAAAATTGTCCCAGTTTGGGATGGTGTGCCACCTGCCTGCTCAGCCACCCCTTACCCATGCCACCTCAGAAGCACCAGAGAACACTCCCTTCACCAGGGCTATAAGAAAGGCATCAGTGGGGGTAGTACCAGTTTCCCCATAAAGCCCTGTAGTAACTGTCCTCTGGAGCTTAGTCGTGACAGTGGGGAGTACAGAGATTGAAAGTTGAATGAGATTCCCTGATACCAGTGGGAATAATGAGAGTCAGGGTGAAAGTGGCAAAGGCCAATGATAGCCCTTAACCATGAAAAGACACTTGCTGTTGTGTTTTTTTTTTTTTTGGTAGTGCTTGAAATTTATTGAAAAGAATGCAAATGCTTTTTCCAGGTAGCATTGAGGAGCTGGGCTGAGTACTCGCTTTTGTTTGTATTGTTCGGTTTTTAGCATTTTTGTCCAAATGCACACCTCGATGGGACTGCTGCAATTTTGAAACGAAGATGACGGGTGTGCAAAACTGGTGCATAGGAGAAATGTCAACAATTGGGTTGCCAGGCACAATGGGCCCCTGCAGCAATCTGGTGGGCCAGGAGGAAGACCTGGAGTTAGTAGGGAACAATTAATCAAGTTGAAAGATTAGCCCCTGGGGAGGGGGGTGGAGTTGTTGGTGAGCAGTCCAAATCAGTGTCCCAGGAGGTGTAGCCCACAAAGGCATCTTCTAGATTGCTCCTGATCTCCAAAGGCCGGGTCTATCGCTGGAATCTGGTGGAGGGTGCTTGGGTGGCAGCGCAGGTCGCTGGGCAGAGGTGCAGGCCTAACAGTCAGCAGGGCAGAGTATAGGCTGACCGGTTTGTAAGAGGGGCTTGCCCTAGAGCTGGGGCTCAGAACACAGTTCTAATGAGCAGTGAGGGTCCTGGGGCTGGCCAGAGTGGGCAGCAGAGTGCACTTCAGAGACGCCCCAGCCTCAGCAGCAGGTGACTGGAGAGCACTATGCCTGGAACAAAGACAAGCACTACGGCAGAGAATGGAGGGTGAGGAAGACAACCAGAGGGGAGGGAAAGGCCAGGGGATCACAGCGTTAGGGGAGCGCGGTGGCTCCGGGCGGGGCGAGGCAGGGAGGCAGCGGGGGTGGCGGCGGGCAGTGCCCTTCCCCCTCTAGGCCCGAGGGTCTCCGGGCCTAATAATCATCTTCATCTTCGTCTTCGTCGTCTTCGTCGTCATCCCAGCCAAAACACTGTTTCATCTCATCGAGGAAGGCCCGGTAATCGCCCAGGATGGGGCTATCCATCTCAATGTAGGGCACCACCCACTCCTCGGCTTCCCCGGTGAGCAGGCTGATCAGGAATGCCACCTTCATGGCGTCGTTGCAGAATCGGTTCTCGTTGACGAGCATGTAAGACGCCGTCTGCACGATAAACTCGGGGAGCCGGGAGCTCTCGCCGTCAAACGTTTCGGGGAAGGGCACAGGGCAGCTCGGCGGACGTACCTGGCGCAGCAGGGTGGCCCTCTCGCACACCAGCAGCCGAAGCTGTTCCATGAGCTGGCTGTTCTCGATGCTAAGGGCGCGGTGCCGCATCAGAAGCGCGTGCAGCAGCAGGACCAGCTCATCCACCATGGCGAACAGCTTGGAAAGGCAGGGCAGGGCGCAGCTCGATTCGGCTAGGCTAAGGTGCTCTCGGAGGCCTCGCAGGAAGTGCGTGTCGGAGGAGACGCGCGGTGGCTAGGGGCGAGGGGCGGTGCGCGCAGGGGTCCCGGCGGCGGCGCAAGCTCCGCCCACACAGCCGAGCTGACGGCCCCGCTCAGGCACCGCCCGGCTGGAGGGGGCGGGGCCGGGGAAGGCAAGGGGCGGGGCCGGGGTGGCCCGGACTGGGGCTCGGGGTCCGCGCTCGCAGGTCCGGGGGCCGCTGGATAAAGGCGAAGACCCAACCTTGGATGTGGGTCGGGCCGTAGCCTGGACCGTGCAAGCGTGAAAGACCCATCTCTCAGAGAGGTTCAACCTGCTCAGGTTTAAAGGACTCACCACCCTTCAGCCAAGCCGACTCATACATCTCGGTGTTCCTTGGAGGGCCAGTAGCCCCTGGGTTCCCTCTGAGTGGTTTTAACACATTTCTTGGCTTATGAAATCTCCCTCACCCAAAGAACCGTTAGCAGTGCTGGCTTCACGCCAGCGTCACACCCTGTAAGAGTTATGAAAGACCCTCAGGGGTCCTGTCTTTCATGACAAAACGATATTTAAAAGGGATTTTTCTTTGGTTGGAAAATAGTATTGTGTACTTCTATCCCTTTGTTTAAAATTATTTTTGTAAATAGCAAAGTGTAAAAAGTTCTGCAAAATTTAGCATCCAATCACCATTTGCAGGAGTCCTGCCTATCTTTGACTCTATTTCTGTCCTAATGTTAGTGTCCCTTGACTACTGGGTATTTATCCCCTGCTTAACAGTAAACACTTGTGTTTTAAAAATGGCTTTGCTTTTCTACTTTGAATGCGATTATTCAAATAGTTGACAAATGAGTTGGGGAGACAGCCTCTGGGCCACCACATTCTGTTGGAACGCCTTTTAAAATACATTCCCAGTCGAATCACTTCTTGTTACTTCTACCAATACCACCCTGGTCCCAGCCCTCCTTTCTCACACAGGCTGTTGAAACTAACCACTTAACTTTCATTCTTCTCTTCCTATAGTGTATGTATTCCCCAGAGTAAGGACAGGACTCCTTTAGAACAAAAGTTAGATCACTTCCCCTCCCTGCTGTAAACCCTCCAATAGTTTTCCCTTCTCAGTCAAAAGGAAAACCAAAGTCTTGGTAATGGCCTACCAGGCCCTACCTCATCTGTGCCTCCTCTCAGTTCCTGCTGTGCTCTAACCACATTGTTCTCCCTGCTGATTCTTGCACACAAGTAGCTCTGGCCCCAGGACCTTTGTACTTTCTATTTTTCCTGCCTTGGAAGGCTCTCTCCTCATTTAACTGCCTGACTCTTTCTCCCTCGGGTTTCAAAGAGGACTTTCCTAACCACTTCACCTATCAGAGCACCCCATTCTCTGCCAGTAATCTCTAACCCCTTGCCTCACTTCATTTCTCTGCACAGCATTTATCACACCAGTAGCCATCATATCATACAGCACTTTGTATATTTGTCGGCCTCCACTTTAATATGGAAGTCTGTGTGGACAGAGGCTTTGCTTTGTTGGTTGCTCTATCCATAATGCAAGAAAAGTGCCTGGCCCACAGCAAAACTCCATAAATATTTGGTGGATGAAAGAATCACAGGGTTCAGATGTTAAGATAGAATTTACAAGTGGTGGCAGCACAGAGTGTTCAGAAATGCTCAAGTTGTCTGTTATGTTCCATCTCTGATCATGAATAGTTTCCATTGTGAAATTATGGCTGATGTAATAAAAGTGGCAAAATAAAATTTTTAAACCCTATTCAGTCCTTTTACAATAGATTTGATGGACATCCATGGAAGTGAGAAGCTGAGAAAGAGGAGCGAAACGAGACAAAGTTCCAAGGGAGAGGAGGAGGATCCCACTGCAGTGAGGGTGGGCAGGGAAAAGGACAGGCAGGTAGGAATATGAACCCTTGAACACTCCTGGGATGTGAGCTCCCCCAGTGGATCAGAAGGCCCTTGAAACCAAGCAGGGACCCTCTCTCATTCATCCTTTCATCTTCTGCATCTGAAAGCATTAACTAGTTGCTCCATAAGTGTTCAGTGGCTAGAATGAAGGGACAAGAAGTGTTAGAGGTAGGTTTCTGGGCCTCCTGTTCATTCACAGCTCAGGGTGGAAGGTGAACCTGCCTGGGGCCACAATGAGTATCTATCTCTACTTTCCAGCTCTAGACCCTAATCCTGGAGGAGAGGCCCAGGGCTTTAGTCCCAGAAGCACACATCCTGCCGCAGGCACTGGATCTGGCAATTGACATGGGTTGTCTTGTTGACCTTTGCACAAAGACCATACGTGGGGATGGGCCCTCTGGAAGCCTGAGACCCAGGAGTTATAGACTTGCCTAAACCCAGGAGAGCAGTATTTTGGTGGTACGATAGATACCACTGTCTCAGCTTCTCTGATTGTTGTGCCCATGTGCTTCCACTGAAAATTATTTCTGCACTAGAATTCTGTGGATTAGGAAGGTCTGTTGACCCAGAGATGATTAGACCCTTGCTGTCCTACTCCCATTCCTACAAACCCATGACAGAGGAAGTCAGGGAGGAAACCAGAGGAATCAACCACTAGTATTACCTCTGAGAGGGCTCTGGGTACCTAGAGAACAAGAAATGCCCAGGCCAGAACTGACCACAGAGCTGAGCAGGGATTTTGTGAGGTGCAATGGCAACCCACTCCAGTACTCTTGCCTGGAAAATCCCATGGACCGAGGAGCCTGGTAGGCTATAGTCCATGGGGTTGCAAAGAGTCAGACACGACTGAGCAACTTCACTTCACTTCCCAACTTGGAGGGAGAAAAAAAGAGACAGGCAGTTCATCAGGGAAGCAGTTGGGAAGAGGCGGGTAGTATCACTAGATAAATTATATAGAATTGTAATGCTCATGTTAACCAGCTTCCTGGTGCCTGTGAGGCTGTCCCAACCAAGGTCAAGGCCTACAAGACCCTCCTTGCCCATTTATCCTGCTTATGACCACATGGCGCCTTCCTTCTTTCCCTTTCTCCTCTAAAGTGACTCTTCAATGTTCCTTTATGGCTATGTGAAGATGCTGGCGGCAGTAAGTACACCATATGACTTATCTCAGACTCAGAAACTTTATCAGAACAGCTCTGGCCCAGAACGTTCCAAGGGGAGTTCAAACCCCATGCTTTGGCATGAGCACGGGCCCAAGGCCAAGGGTGTGAGTGATCCCAGGTGCTGATCATTTCTACCTCCTTCCAAGCTCCAAACACTGCCCTGGTATATACCTAGCAGTCAGACTGTAAGATTCCCTTGAAATAAACATGAAAACATTCCTAGATTTTTCATCTTCCAGAGGAATGTGTACAGATTGAGAAAATCAAGCTGACACTTAAATATGCAGACAGGAGCAGAAAACAGCTTTGAAGGGAATATTTGCCAGAGGGTCAAACGGATGCTACTAAGATATGGGCCTCTACCCATACACACCTCCCCCTCACTTTTCTTAATCAGGTCCACCTGGGGCTGTGTTTTTACAGTAACCACACCTGCAGGGCTGTGGAGATCTTCAGCCTGAAGAGAGGAATAGGACGGTGCAGCTTTCTTCCTCCTGTCTTCATCCTCTCCAGCTCACCAAAGTGCACTGAAACATTTTTACCTGTTTATTCAAGTACT
Source organism: Capra hircus (assembly GCF_001704415.2). Classification (NCBI taxonomy): domain Eukaryota; kingdom Metazoa; phylum Chordata; class Mammalia; order Artiodactyla; family Bovidae; genus Capra; species Capra hircus. The sequence continues at coordinate 6,202,860 of NW_017189517.1, forward strand.
GAAGAAACATATTCTTATGTCAAAAGAAATTAACTAATACTGGCATGCTGAAATAAAAAGGAAACATTCCCAATACCTTTTCTTCTTCCTGCAAAATCTCACTTAAGAGGATTATTGAAAATCCAAACTTTGGTTTGCCTCCTTCCATTGTATGTGTGTGTGTGTGTGTATGTGTGTGGAAGATATGTGTATATAGATATAATATATATGTATACACACACACATACATAGTGTTTACAGAATCCTAATGCCTATAGTTCTGCTAACAAATGTATGTCAAACTCCCTCACATATCAGGAGGCACAGAGACATGATGCACAGAGCTGTCTTCTTCATAACTGCATAGTACTTCTGAATTTCTTAGGTACATTCCTGCCTCAGAATCAAAGAGATCCAACATAGCTCAGTTTCTCAGATGATGCGGGAGAAGGATGGCAACAAATACACTCACAGTCTCAAAGATGTAGAACTGGAAAAATCAGATTTCTATAACTGAATTATGATTTCTATGAGTTAATACCTTATTATTAAGTAATCAGTATTCTTCATGTATGTTTCTAGATGGCTGTAATATAGCATTTATTGCCCACAGTATATTGCACTAGATTTTTCTTCTCATGGTTTTTCATTCTTACTTATTTTAATATAATTAGTATGTTGAACATGCAAGAGTTTATATAGTTGGTTTGTTTCTGACATTTTCATACATTTTAGAAAGTATCTGGCATCATCATAAATTTTTTCTGGTAAGTGTTAAGAGTGTGACTTGGCATAATTTGTGTTTATTTATTTTAAGTATATTTTAGACCTCTCTTTCAAATTGGCTAGTTACTTTGATTTAGACTAAATTTTTCATGAGGGATAATGGATGTGGTGAGTTGAAAATAACCATAAATTCTTTGCCATTTAACCTATCAAATGTGAAATCGCTCAGTCATGTCTGACTCTTTGCAACCTCATGGACTATACAGTCCATGGAATTCTCCAGGCCAGAATACCAGAGTATTGTAGCCTTTCCCTTCTCCAGGGGATCTTCCCAACCCAGGGATCAAACCCAGGTCTCCCACATTGCAGGCAGATTCATGACCAGCTGAGCCACAAGCCACAGTTCTTTACCTTTGGCCCATCAAAAGGTAGAAACAATTTTGTCTGCTCCTTTAATCTGGGCAGGCATTGTGACTTGATTTGACAAATAAATTGTGGTAGAAGCAATTTTTAACTTATGAGGCAAAGTCTTAAAGACCTGAGGTATCTGCCTGTCACTTGGAATGCTCCCTACTGGGTGGGAGCCAGCCACCATATAAGAAGTCTAACTACCCAGAGACCGTTATGCTACAGAGAAGCTCACTGTACCCCCATGGAGAAAAGGAGGTCATGTGGATGAGCCACAAGGCAGCAGACAAACTTGAGAATGAAGCTCCCCCTTGGACACTCCAGCTCAACAGAGCCATCACCTTAATATAGCTGAGTGGATGACACCAGCTGACCTCAATGAGAGCCTCATGAATTCCAAAACTACATGAACTCCAAGTTGACAGAATCATAAGCAAATAAAATGGCAGTTGCTTTAAAGCATGAAGTTTTGGCATGGTTTGTTTCATGGCAGCAGAGAACTGAAACATGGAAAAACTCAGGATAGGCTGCAGATATTAATAAAAGCATGAACCTCATATCAAAGAACTGATATTATGCTAGGAATCCATGCATGCGTGCTAAGTCTCCTCAGTCGTGTCTGACTCTATGCAACCCTATGGACTGTATGTAGCCCACCAGGTTCCTCTGTCCATTGGGATTCTCTAGTCAGGAATACTGGAGTGGGTTGCCATTTCCTCCTCCAAGGGATCTTCCCCACCCAGGGATCAAAACTGCATCTCTCTTTACCACTAGTGCCACCTGGGAAGCCCTAGGAATCTAGAGTCCTGTCCTATTTTCTTAATTTTATATTTGTCTATTTGGTATTCATTAATTACAGGGCCAAACTAACAGCCAAAGTTGTTTATGTCTCCCCTGCAGTCCAGATCTCAGATTCTGAAACTGTCTCCTGTATCTAAGTCACAGACACCAAGTCAGTATTTCCTCTGACCTAAGTCAACTCGGGGCCAGGTACCAAACATTAGGGACAGTCCCTATTCCTCAGTGCTCACTAGAATTATTTAAACTAGCTAATCTTCAACTGTTTACCTAGCCTTGCCTAGCCTTTCCCATGAAAACTCCAGTAAAGTCTCTCTGGCCTAAGTCTTCACCCTCACTCCTTTCTCCATTTTTACTAAAACCTGGTGTTTCCCAGATGTCCCTTCTTGGCATGGCATGCTCCCTCTTGTCAATGGCATTGACCTCTCCATATCCTCTTTCAGTCCATAAATTAAAATTAAAATTCTGTTGGTACAATTGAGACAAGTCCAAAGTAACCATCTCCTGTGAGGAACTGCTCAGGAGTGTGTATGTGTATGTTCACATCTGTCTCTTTGTGTGTCTGTATCCACGTGGATATACGCATACTGCTGCCCTCTAACACCATGTACCATCTACCACTATGATCCACCACCACTCATGTACCATCATGGTGCTACTTATAGTTAGAACTGGCAGTGTCACATATGACAAAGGTAGACTCAAAGCTAACCATGTTTTCCAGTGAATATATGTGCCTACATAAAAACAGTGAAGCACATTTTAGAGAAGCATTAGGAAAAGAAAAGAATTTTTGAAATTTGGGTTCAAATTCTCATATTCTTACTTACTGTGACTTGAGCAAGTCTCTTAATTTTTCTGAGTCTCAGACTCCTTTGCAATAAATATTCCTAATGGTAGTTTAGTCGCTAAGCCGTGTCTGACTCTTGGGAACCCATGGACTGTAGCCTTCCAGGATCCTCTGTCCATAGGATTCTCCAGCCAAGAATATTGGAATGGGTGGCCATTTCCTTCTCCAGGGCATCTTCCCGACCCAGGAATTGAACCCAAGTCTTCTGCATTGCAGGCAGATTCTTTACCAACTGAGCTACAAAGGAAGCCCAATATTCCTAGTAATAGAATCCAAATCATAAGGTTGCAGTGAAGATCAAATGATAAAATACAAAGGTGTTTGTCAAAAATAAAGCACTGCATGCAGATTGCATATTATTTTTCACCAGAGAATTGTGATTTATTAGTCTTACAGTGACTCTACTACTTGTATTTTAAGTTTAATGTGTAGGTAATTCACTTCTCTTATCATGGTATCCATAAATCTAGCTATGATGTTTAACTTTTAAAAATGTTTACTCTTGAATAAGAAGTTGTTGGAAGCATAACATAAGGTTTCATTTTGGTCTTGTTTTCTGTCAGTTCAAAACACGCTGCTCTCATAGATACGAGACGTAAGGTTTCTGGTTTTGTTTTTAGGGAAAACCAGTGTCCATTATGACCTTCTGAAGGCCAACCTGTAACATTTTCTATTTCCTCCTTCCATCTTGGGAGAATCTGTGCCACATCTGTGATGCGGACACATGATGCTCTCCCTGAGTAAAGAGGCAATTGTACTTCCAGAAACTTTCTTTCATCATTGTGCCACCATGGTGGTCACCTGGGAGAGGCCAGCAGACTTGGGACATCTGAGAGACCAGAAGCAAGGTTTCTCTCAGTCCTTGCAGCATCACTGGTCACCCTTCAGCTGAGTCCCATGATCCTCTCCTCTCAGGCTCCCTAGGGTTTCCTGCTAGCCCTTCAAGTCCCTTGTTTCTTCCTTATCCACTCAGGGTCTATTTCTCTCTACACAGAAAAATGAGTTCATTAAAAATGAGTTAAAAAGTCCTCCCTAGGAAAGAGGAAGCATGTGATGTAAAAGAGTATCCTGAATACCTTTCTCAACTCCCATACTGGTTCCTCCAAGTATACCAGTTTGCTATGCAAATTGGCAATGGATGTCACAGTGTTGGAGGGGAAGGTGCCAATTTTTCACTCTATGGACTCCAAAGTTGTTAAATGAGAGAAGAACCTGCAGAGTGCTCCACTAATGAAAGTACTTCAGATTTCAAATGGGGACATGAAGGGTCATGGAAGAAGAGTAACATGCCTTGGGCAAACATAGGACATTATCTTTAAAGGCAGCGTGGAATTGTGCAAAGAAGACTGGACTAGGGGTGCAAATACCTGGTACAGCTTTTACATCTGTCATGTTCTCTTTCAGACAAGCCCTTGAGCACCTCTCAGATCCAATTTCCCTATTTATAAAAATGAATAAAAAATGCCTCCTCCCAGAGCCAGTGTGAGTCTCAAGTGAGAAAATGGATATGAAAGTAAGTTTTAAAGTGTAAAGTGGTTTTCACACATTAATTCTGTATATTCATTCTTTTAAAACTTGTTTTGAAATAATTTCAAACATACAAGAAACCTGTATGATTTTTAAAAATCCTTCCCCCTTTAGCATATTTGGCGTAGCTTTTTCTCATAGTCAGTACTTGTATGCTTATCAGTACATTTCTGTATTGTATTTTTTTTCTTAAGCCACTTGAGAGCTGCAAGCATGAAGGCTTATTTCTACATGGTATTTCAGTGTGTATTTGCTATAAACAAGTACACTGTCCTATAAAACCTTAGCCTAACTATCAAAATTAAGGATGCTCATTCTCAGTTGCTTCAGGCCTATCCAACTCTTTGCAATCCTATAGACTATAGCCCACCAGACTCTTCTGTCCATGGGACTCTCTAGGCGATCTTCTCAATCCAGGGATCCAAACCTGGGTCTCCTGCCTGTGTCTCCTGCATTGGTAGATGGGTTCTTTACCACTGAGCCACCTGGGACGCCCCCAAATTAAGGATATAATGCTATTATTTAATCCACTTATCTTATTAAGATTTTCTTCAATTGTCCCCCCAATGAAATGTTTAGATCCAGAATTCAGTCCTGTATCATGTGTTACATTTAGCTGTCATGTCACTTCAAGTCTTTCCTTGATGTGGCCTTAGCTTTGGAGATTGCAGGCTCTCTAGTAACAAACTGTTCTTCCATTCCTGATAGTTCTCTGTTATTAGATTCATACTATGCCTCTGGGGAGTTTTTCTCAGTGCATCATATCAGAAAGCACACAATACCCTTTTATTCCATCATGTGTGATGGTAACTTTTAGCAGTTGGTTAAGATGGTTTCTGTCAAGTTTCCCACTCCAAAGTTATGACAATTATCTTGTACTTGTTAAGAAATATTTTTCCCATGGACGGAGGAGCCTGGTGGGCTGCAGTCTGTGGGGTCGCGAAGAGTCAGACACGACTGAGTGACTTCACTTTCACTTTTCACTTTCATGAATTGGAGAAGGAAATGGCAACCCACTCCAGTGTTCTTGCCTGGAAAATCCCAGGGACAGGGGAGCCTGGTGGGCTGCTGTCTATGGGGTCGCACAGAGTTGGACACGACTGAAGCGATTTAGCAGCAGCAACAGCAGCAGCAGCAGCAGCTTGTATTCTACTAAAAAAGAGATTTTCCATCCTATTATTTATGTTTTTTTATCAGTAAAGCCCCTTGGATTCCTATTTTATTCAAAGGTTGTAACCCATTACTGTCTATACTTATGTCAAAGCTCGAATTTTTAAAATTTCCCAAGTGAGAACTGTTTTAAGACACCTCCTGTGTCCTTTGGATGTACTTACCTTACTCTTTGAGAACTTTCTTTTTTTCATGGATAATAAACTATTCCAGGGTCATCTTGCACTTTTCTGGCCCCCAATCTGGAAATAGCCATTTCTCTGAGGGAACTTCATTACCTGCAGTAGAGAATGGTTTTCAGAAATAAAGATGTCATGGTTAGGAATACAAATTGTTATTGGTATTACAGATTTTTCACTTCAACCTCATACCCTACTTCATTCTAGGGTAGACAAAAGTTAAAACTATGAAGCCTCTATCCAAAAAAGAAAAACACTATAAATTGGACTTCATAAAAATGAAAAATGTATTGTTTACCAAAAGATGCTCTAGCAATTATGAAGAGACAAGCCACTGAATATATATACACAAATATACACATCAAAAACTAATATACAAAATAGATAAATAGATTTTAGAATATTTAAATAGAACATATGTTTCAAGAATATATAAATCACTCCTAAAAATGAACAATAAATATAAAAAACTCTTAGAAGGCAGTCTTTTCAGTTTTTTACAAAGCTGAACATACAATCCAGCAGTTGCATCACTTTGTATTTACTGAAATAAGTTGAAAATTTATATCCAAACAAAAGTCTGCACATGAATGTTTATAGCAGCTATATTCACAATCGCCAAAACTTGGAAGCAAACAACATGTCTTTCAACAGGTCAGTGGATAAATAAAATGTGGCATATCCAGACAATATAATAACTCAGCAATTAAAAAAATGAGCTACCAGGCCAAAAAAGACATTGTAGACTTTAAATGTATATTGCTAAGTGAACGAATTGATGCTTTTCAACTGTGGTGTTGGAGAAGACTCTTGAGAGTCCCTTGGACTGCAAGGAGATCCAACCAGTCCTTCCTAAAGATCAGTCCTGGGTGTTCATTGGAAGGATTGATGCTGAAGCTGAAACTCCAATACTTTGGCCACCTGATGTAAAAAGCTGACTCATTTGAAAAGACCAGGATGCTGGGAAAGATTGAGGGCAGGAGGAGAAGGGGATAACAGAGGATGAGATGGTTGGATGGCATCACCAACCCAATTGACATGAGTTTGGGTAAACTCCAGGAATTGGTGATGGACAGGGAGGCATGGCATGCTGCGTCCATGGGGGTCACAAAGAGTTGGCCACGACTGAGCGACTGAACTGAACTGAAGTGAAAGAAGCAATCTGAAAAGACAACATACTATGTAATTCCAACTATATGACATTCTGGCAAAAGCAAGACTATGCAGACAGTAAAAAGGTTAGTGGTTTCCAGTGGCAGGTTGAGGGGTAGGAATGAATAGGCAAAGAGAAGCTTTGTTGGGAATGAAACTATCCTGTATAATAATATAATGCCATTATACATTTCTCAATACCCACGGAATGTACAATTGAAAGAGTGAACTCTAATGTTAACTACAGACTTTAATTAATAATAATGTATCACTATTGGCTCTTCAACTGTGAAAAATATACCAAATATATCTTTCAGTAAGGAAAGATGTGAATAATAGGAAGAATTTATGAGGGAGAAGGAGGTCGAATATGGGCACTCTGTACGTTCTGCTCAATTTTCCTGTATACCTAAAACTGCTCTAAAAATAAAACTTATGCATTAAAAACAAAAGACAAATGACTCAATTTTTTTAATGGGCAAAAGTCTTGAATAAACTAGTCTGCAAAATAAGATATAGGAATGACGAATAGGTATATGAAAAGGTGATAAACATCACTAGTATAAAGGAAATACAATAAGAAACTACTTTATTCTCATTTAGAATGGCCAAATTTTTTAAAGCACTAACATGATGTTGAGAATGTGAAATGGCTGGAACACTCATACTCTGGTGTTAGGAAGTAAAATGGTATAGCCATTCTATAGAGCTAACAGGCAATTTCTTATACAGTTAAACATATATCAGCACTATGACCCAGTGATACTGCTCCTAGAATAAAAACGTATGTTCACGAAAGTTCACTCCTAGAATGTTCATAAAGCATTGGAAACAACCCAAATATCTATCAGCAAAAGAATGAATAAAACAAATTGTGGCACATCCATATAATCAGTACTATTCAGCAAATTACTAATACGCACAACTCAAAGATGAATCCCAAAAGCATCATTCTGAGTGAAAGAAGCCAGTCATACCTGTATGGCTCAATTTGTGTGTAATCCCGTAACAGTCGCAATTACATTTTGGCAGTAGAAATCAGAACAAAGGTTGCCTGAGGCTGGATGTATGTGCAAGGGGGATTGATTACAAAGAGAGACAAGAGAAATTTTGAGGGTGATGAAAGGGTTCTATATCTTAACTGCAGTGATGGTTACATGGTTCTGTTCAATCTTAAAGCTCATCCAACTGAACACTTAAGATCCATGCCTTCTAATTTATATAAATATACTTGATTTTTTTTTTTAAAAAGGACTGTGGAGTATTATCTTCAAAGACCTTAACAAAAGAAAAGCTGATGCAAAATTCTCAATATAACAAATCTGACATTTGATAATAAAGATACAGAGTACTTTTAGCATTTGGGAAAAGCTAATGAAGCATAACACCCATGACTCATTCTGGAAGATACTGCTAATTTCCAAATTTTGATTATCTATCTCTCTGGGTCCATTCAGAAGGCACTTTTTTTGTATAACGTGTATGTTTACAAATTTCAGTTACCATGTGTTGTGGCCTGAATTGTGTCCTCACCCCAAAATTAATCTGAAGTTTAACTCTGGGTCTGGAAGATCCCCTGGAGAAGGAAATGGCAACCAACTTCAGTATTCTTGCCTGGAAAATTCCATGGACAGAGAAGCTTGGCGGGCTACATAGGGTTGCAAAGAGTTGGACATGACTAAGTGTGTGCACACAACCATCATTATGTCAGAGTGTGACCATATTCAGAGACAGGGAATTTACAGAGGTGATTAGTTAAAATGAGTTAAGATGAGCCTTAATCCAATATGTCTAGTGTCTTTATATGATGAGGATATTTGGTCACAGACCTATACAGATGGACAATGATATCAGTTCAGTTCAGTTCACTTCAGTTCAGTCTCTCAGTCATGTCTTACTCTTTGAGACCCCACAGAAGATGTTGTAAAGACACATGAAAGAGGGAGCCATCTACAAGCCAAAGACAAAAGCCTGGATCGTATCTTTCCCTCATGGTTCTCAGAAGGAACCAACCCTACAGATATCTTGATTTTGGACTTCCAGCCTCCAGAACTATGAGAAAATAAATTTCTGTTATTTAAGCTACAAATCTGTGGTACTTTGTTATGGCAGCCTTAGCACACTAGTACACCATGGTTAAGTTAACTCACACCACTTCCCAAAAATAGGGTTTAAATGTCAGTTACCACTTGAATAATTGCATAGTGTGTTAGTCATTCAGTCTTGTCCAACTCTTTGTGACCCCATGGACTGCAGACCACTAGGCTCCTCTGTCCATGGGATTTTTCAGACAAGAATACTGGAGTGGGTTGCCATTTCCTTCTTCAGGGCATAAGGTACAGATGTTTTCAACTAACTCTTCAATCCACGTGTTACTGTATAAATAAAAAATACACATCATGATAAATAACCAATCATATTATTTTTTACACAGTGTGTCAGTGATTGGTCACTAAACAGCTGATATTTAGTTCAGACACAGACTGCAAAGCACACATGCTAAATGTGTTACATACTTTCCCCCCAGGGAAAAAGCCACGTGACATTTTATAAAAATGGATAATAGAAAGATGGTACTGGTCAACAAATGAAGGTATAGCAACGAAACAAGAAAATTAAACTAAGCATGATGTGGTCATAATGGAGAGAATGAAAAAGTCACAGAAGTAACATGTTCAAAAACACAGTAAAGGACCCATAAAGAAATTTCACAGTATTAAAAATGAAAGGGGGATGATCTATATCTAGAAACAAGTATGATCATTTGCCAAGGTGTAGAAAAGATGCTTATTTGCTATCATTTGGCCCCTATGTGCTGGGAAGCAGTTGTGATTTTCTAGGATCTCAAGGAAGCTCAGAAGATCTATCCCTGTGTGTGGTTACAAAGCAGATGTCCCTAAGAGCTTACTGGGAATCTCCCGGGAATCTTACTTCTGCCTATGCATCTGGCTGCAACTGCTGCTGGAGTGTAATAGACCAATCTGTTCAACCTTCTAAATCTCATGCAAGTCCCTCTTATTGGCAGACTTCAATCTGGGACCATTTAGGACAGGGGATTCTGAGAAATTATTCTCTAGCTTCTCTTCTGTGATGCAAAAACAAAACAAACAACAACAGCAACAACAACAACAAAAAGCTTAAAATCCTTTGATGGTTGTAGTAGGGAGAATAATGGCCACTGAAAGATGTCCAATCCCTGGAACCTGTGAATGTAACCTTACAAGTGAAAAGGAACTCTGCAGATAAAATTGCACATTTTTAAAAGCTGAATTGTACTGTATGTAAATAATTTCAATAAAGTATACATTCAAATCATCTCAATAAATATATATTTAATAAAGTATACACCTGGGGCTTTCCAGGTGGCACAGTGGTAGAGAATCTGCCTGCCAATGCAGAAGACTCAAAAGACACAGGTTCGATTCCTGGGTTGGGAAGATCCCCTGGAGAAGGGAATAGTTACCCACTCCAGTATTCTTGCCTGGAGGATTCCACAGAGAAATCCTGGCGGGCTACAGTCCATAGTGTCACAAAGAGTAGGACATGACTGAGAACACACACACACACACAAACACACACACACACACACACACAAATCATCTCAATAAAGTATGTATATATATGAAGAAGCACTCGTGCTTACGCTAAGAAGTGAAGTGTAAGGTTATGCAGTATTGTGTTCCATGCACTCTGTTGCTGATCTACTGCCTTGTCTTACTGATGCAGGTATTAGAATCAGGGCTGTAGGCTCCTTAGTCCTGCTGGACCTTCAGCTTCAGCTTCAATTCCTCTAACTTATGGATGAGACATGTTCGCTTCCTAATAAAAAAACATTGGCATCTCTTGAAGTTCATCTGCATCACCAAAGAGGTGGTGGGAGACTGATGGGGATATTAGCTTATTCTAGTATTTTTCTGGTTTCTCCATCTTACACACGCTTTATCTCCTAACTTCCTGCCCTGCTCTCTTCAGACCAAACACAAACTCAGAAGCAACAGTTGTACAGAGATCCTTTTAACAGTTCCCCCAATAGCACATGATCAAGTAATTCCAATAACAGACATTGCATTCTTTATCACTTGTAGTGGTTCTGATGCAGTGGCCATATAGGTCTAGTTTCCATACTATCTCCATCTATCTGCTTGGAAAATATGATTGCCCACTTTGCTTCCCCACATTTCCAAACTACATAGCATTTCTCCTAGATACGAATTATTTCAGCTTTTATCTTATGACAAAAGTAATAGACTGTGCTTTAGCTGCTCCCTTAAAGCCACATTTTGCCATTTCCGGTCTCCATCACAAGTAAACAATATGAGAAAAATACCATTATTTTATTGATATAAGTGTGCATCATTGGAGATCATTTTTGTATGCTAGTTATCCTATGCTTTATCTTATAAGATCTCCCAATCTGTGAGCTTTTTCATCTGAAGTGGGAATTTTTGATACGGATTGATTTTCATTAAAAGACACTAGGCTATGTTCTGAGTCAGGGTAGAGGTGGTGGAATATTAATGTCCACACTGATAGACTTTCACACCAGTGAAAACCTAAAATTTCTCTGCTAGGTTTGAATATATTTATTTTGGCAGCCTATAATCAACACAAACCTTGGACATGGACATGGAAGAAAGTAGAGACAATTCCCTGTGATTTAAGCTAATATCCTGTGAGATACGGTTTCTCTTTTCATTTAAGTTCTGCTGTTTTGCCTGGAGAAGACTCTTAAGAGTCCCTTGGACTGCAAGGAGATCCAACCAGTCAGTCCTAAAGGAAATAAGTCCTAAATATTCATTGGAGGGGCTGAGTCTGAAGCTGAAACTCCGATACTTTGGCTACCTGATGCGAAGAACTGACTCACTGGAAAAGACCCTGATGGTGGGAAAGATTGAAGGCAGGAGGAGAAGGGGACGACAGAGGATGAGATGGTTGGATGGCATCACCAACTCAATGGATATGGGTTTGAGCAAGCTCCGGCAGTTGGTAACGGACAAGGAAGCATGGCGTGCTGCAGTCCATGGGGTCACAAAGAGTCAGACACGACTGAGTGACTGAACTGACTGATTTTGCCTGGCCTAAAGATAATAGAAAAATCATAGTTTAAAGAAATATGACCAAAACAAGCCCAAAGGCACTTAGTTCCTTTGTATTAAAAAGCCTGGTCTTACTTTTCCGAAAAGAATGGCCAATAAACCTTTGAGATAGTTGGCCTCATTTTGTGAGCAAAGTGAAACAAAACTGCAATGTTGATAATATAGCACTACTTGTTCAAATAACAAATTAAACAAGGTATACACATTGTTTCAGTGAACAATTGCCTTAAGTGATGCTTCAGAGAACTGTTCATTACAAAGTGATAAAATATGAAACTAGTAGAAACTGACTTCTCAAAATAGCACCAAATTTTATCAGACTTTCAAAAGAAACTACTGCAAACAGTGATAAATCATAGCTTTGCAACAGTAGGTCCCTAGGCTTATAAGAAAATAAGATTGATGCACTAAAGATAAAATTAAAGTTTGCATTATGATTAACTTTTAATTAATCAACTCTGTACCTACCTCTGAAAACACAATAGCACTCTCTGGAAGCCCATTTTTGATGGACAGTTTCGAGACAAAACCTCTGTGTTACTTCTGTTGTGATGAGACCTGTTATCTCCTTACAGCAGCTCAACAGCCAAAGGAGCTTCGTGACTGAACTAGAACACATGCGAGAACTGAGGACAAAGGAATTGAAGGTAGCCTGTGTTTCACCAGGGTTCTTATGTCTTTCATTAGAATGCTCTTGGGCATTCAGATAGTTTGGAAATGCATTGCCTCATTATCTCATGGGAGCCTGTAGTTTTTATATTTGACACATAACATTGTATAAATTTCAGGTATGCAAAATATTAATTTAATATATTTATATATTATAATATGATTACCCTTTGTAGTGATCATTAGCACCTCCATAACATAATTACCATTTGCTGTAGTGGGCATAATTAACATTTAGTCTCTTAGTAAGTTGGCTGATTATAATACAATATTGTTGTTTATATTCACTAAACTGTGCCCCAGGACTTATTTTTCAGCTAGTTGCAAATTTGTATCCTTAAACTTAATCTCTCCTATTTCCCTACCCCTCTGATTCTGGAAGCCCCTACTCTCTGTTTTCATGAGTTGGGCTTATTCAGATTCCACACATAAGTGAGATCACACTATCTAAGTGCCCACCAAAGGATGAATGGATAAAAATATACAAATATTTCAACGGTGAGAAAGAACGAAATCCTGCCATTTGAGACAAATAGATCTCTGAGATATTATGTCAAATGAAATGTCAGACAAAGGAAGACAACTCTGAAAGTCTATAGTTTTAGATCTAGAATGAACCTTGGAGGTCACTCAGTCCAAGGTCTAGAGTTTTTAAACTTGTTCCATTAACAAATGCAGAGGATGAAAATTCCTAACAGAGTAAGGAGATGTTGATAGTTGAGGAGATAAACACAGGGCCAAGTGAAGATGATTTGAGGATGGCTTTGAGTTTCAATACTTTCTGTCCTTGCTGCCACATATCAGGAAAAGTACAGGGTTGCCTTATGCACTTGGAGCTAGGCCATCAACGTTATGATCACTCCTTTTCCAATCTGCTCAAGATCTGTGTGAAAGGATTTTCAGAATGAAATGGAGGACTTTCTATGCAAGGTTCTTATTTTACATGTGGACCTTCTCACCCTATCCTTACCTATTCAGATCAGAAAACTACTTGAGATATGATTATTTTTCTGACTCAGTTTGTTCTAGTTTTTCTTTCCCTCTAGTTTTAGTAAAAGTTTTTATTTTGAAAATCCCAGTTTGTCATACCTTGGCAATAAGGAACAAAAAAGAAAGATTTTTTAAAAATTGTTGTTGTTTTTTCTTTAGCTACAAAGGAAGTGGCTATAGATTTCTCTTGACATGAGGTTTAATAAGAAAAATTGTAAGAGAGAAATGCCAAGGAGAAGGCAAAAACTCATAGTGAAAGAGAGGAGTGCACCTGCCTAACGTCTCCCATGGGCTTGGAGAAAATGCTTCAGGAGCAGTTCAGTGGCAACAATACAGTAATGATAAGAACACTAGGAATAATAATAGGCAGAATTAAGAGCACTGGCTATGCCATGTGATTTTAGGTAAGTGACCTGACCTCGCAACTATAGCTTCCCCTTCGGAAAAATGTACTGCCAAATTTGAAAAATTATCATGTATATTAAACCATATAATTGTTTAGTTACTCTTTGCAATCCCATGAACTATAGTCCACCAGGCTCCTCTGTCCTTGGGATTTCCCAGGCAAGAATACTGGAGTGGGTTGCCATTTCATTCTGCAGGGGATCTTCCCGACCCAGGAATCTAACCTGCCTCTCTTGCACTGCATGGGGACTCTTTACCACTGAGCCACCAGGGAAGCCCAAATCAGAAAATGGATATTAATTGAAAGTAATTCGTAGATGATAGGCATTCAGTGGATGTTAATTATTAAGAGTGTTTCTTTCAAATACATTGTGTAGTTTCTTGTGCAGACCACTCCTGACTCACAAATGTTTGGATGTTTGGGGGCTTCATATTTTTTTCAATATCAGTTTTGGACTTTGGCCTTCCATCTGAATTTTTTTGTAACAGAAGTCCCTTTCCATCAGAAATTGTAATGCTCTGTGTTCATTATAATTTGTGGCTACTCTAGAAATATTCATGGTGTAAATGATATGCTTATTACCCAAGAGAAACACACTTTGAACTACCCAGTTGAGCTGGAACTAAATCAACTTTTCCAAAAGTGAATCATAATCCTCACTAATACACTTTGACTGCTGTTCATTATGCTTGCAATTGTGGCTGATACATTTATTGAAATATTTCCATCTAGCTGGACTCTCTCCCAACTAGTTAGCATATGATAGATATCCCCGCTCCTTCAAGTCTTCTGATATTGAACAAGAATGAGGGACTAAATGCCAAGAAAGCTCTAGGCTATGGTACTTATATTTTTTTGGTGTGTGTAAACCACGAGAGAAAATTCTCTCATAAGAGGAAAAAGGATATTGTCTGTCACTTTGTAAAATTAATAGATTTTATATTTTAGAGCAGTTTTAGATTTACAGAAAAATTAAGCAGAGACTACTTCCCTCCCATTTTTCTGTGTTGTAAAAACTTGTTGACACATTTCAGGTGAGAAATTTACTTTCTGCTCCTTTCACTCCTGAAGAATTCAATTTTAATAACAAATCTGCTACAAATGAAATGTTATTCAACAATCATATATTTCTTCCTATTATGAGCTCATCAAAAACTTTCTACTACTGATAACCATTTGCAAAGGAAAAGGGGGAAAAAACGTAGGAGTTCCAGTTCTGAATAGAAAAATATCCAAGAGAGATTTTTGTGCAATCTTCCTATGCCAATAAAAACACTAGCCTCATTTTAGGGTACATAACTGGCTCTCTGAGCTGAAAAAGTCAGTTTACTTGGCTAACTGTCCCACTTTGCTTAGCTGCAAAATGAAGAAGTGGGACCAGCTAAGTGGTTCTTAATGTTGGCTGCTGCATACTGTAACCTTCTGAGAGGCTTTACAATCTTACTGAGGCCAGGTCTCAAGAATAGTTTGTATAATATAAGAATGATCTTGTCCTTAAAGAGTTGGCAGAATTTGACCATAAAACAACTGGATGGAATGTGTGTATATGGGTTTACGTGTGTGTGTAGTTTACCCAGGCAGATTTTACCTTACAGAATACATTTCTTTAGTGGTTATGTATGTGCTGTGTGCTCAGTCGTGTCTGACTCTGTGACCCCATGGACCATAACCCTCCAGGCTCTTTCAGTCCATGGGATTCTCCAGGCAAGAATACTGGAGTGTCTTGCCATTTCCTTCTCTTTTAGTAGTTATAGATTTATTCAGATTTTCAATGCTTTTGTGAAACACTTTTGAGAAGTTTTGTTTTTCTAGGAAATTATCCCTTTCATACATGTTTAAATGATAAAGTCATTCACAGTGTTCCCTTTTGTTTTTAAAATCTTTTCTAGCTGCAGTTATGTTCAGATTTTCACACTTAATATTGTTTATTTAACACCTATTTTTCTTTTGGTTCCATATTTCCACTTTCATCTATTACATTTTACTTGCAAACAGAATTTTTGTTTCTCTTCTTTGTTTTCTTGCTCCTTTACTTCTACTTTTATATGTATTTCCTCCTTTTTAAACTTCTTTGTGCTTTATTCTGCTGTCATTTTTCTAATTTCTTGGGTTGTACATTTTGCTTACTAATTTTAAGCCTTTGAGCTTTTCTTGTATATCTCTTTCAGTCTACAAATTTCTCTCTCATTACTGCTTTGGCTATATCTCAGCACTTTAGAGGAACCAGAGATCAAATTGCCAACATCCGCTGGATCATGGAAAAAGCAAGAGAGTTCCAGAAAAACATCTATTTCTGCTTTATTGACTATGCCAAAGCCTTTGACTGTGTGGATCACAATAAACTGTGGAAAATTCTGAAAGAGATGGGAATACCAGACCACCTGACCTGCCTCTTGAGAAATCTGTATGCAGGTCAGGAAGCAACAGTTAGAACTGGATATGGAACAACAGACTCGTTCCAAATAGGAAAAGGAGTACGTCAAGGCTGTATATTGTCACCCTGCTTATTTAACTTATATGCAGAGTACATCATGAGAAACGCTGAGCTGGAAGAAACACAAGCTGGAATCAAGATTGCCAGGAGAAATATCAATCACCTCAGATATGCAGATGACACCACCCTTGTGGCAGAAAGTGAAGAGGAACTAAAAAGACTCTTGATGAAAGTGAAAGCGGAGAGTGAAAAAGTTGGCTTAAAGCTCAACATTCAGAAAACGAAGATCATGGCATCTGGTCCCATCACTTCATGGGAAATAGATGGGGAAACAGTGGAAACAGTGTCAGACTTTATTTTTTTCGGCTCCAAAATCACTGCAGATGGTGACTGCAGCCATGAAATTAAAAGACACTTACTCCTTGGAAGAAAAGTTATGAGCAAACTAGATAGTATATTCAAAAGCAGAGACATTACTTTGACAACTAAGGTCTGTCTAGTCAAGGCTATGGTTTTTCCCGTGGTCATGTATGGATGTGAGAGTTGGACTGTGAAGAAGGCTGAGTGCTGAAGAATTGATGCGTTTGAACTGTGGTGTTGGAGAAGACTCTTGAGAGTCCCTTGGACTGCAAGGAGATCCAACCAGTCCATTCTGAAGGAGATCAACCCTGGGATTTCTTTGGAAGGACTGATGCTAAAGCTGAAGCTCCGGTACTTTGGCCACCTCATGCGAAGAGTTGACTCATTGGAAAAGACTCTGATGCTGGGAGGGATTGGGGGCAGGAGGAGAAGGACGACAGAGGATGAGATGGCATCACGGACTCGATGGACGTGAGTCTGAGTGAACTCCGGGAGATGGTGATGGACAGGGAGGCCTGGCGTGCTGCTATTCATGGGGTTGCAAAGAGTCTGACACGACTGAGCGACTGAACTGAACTTTGATATGAAATACTTTCCTTGTAATTCAGTTAAAAATAAGATTTGATTCTATTATAGCTCTGAATATACTTCAGGCATTATGAGAAATATATTCTAATATTTCTAAATATATTGGGAGTTAGTTATTTTTTGTTATTTCTGATGTATCATTTCATATTAAATAATATTGTCTGATCTATATGGTATTGTTTGATACTTGTTCTGGACTAAACTGTTGTTGCTGTTCAGTTGCTAAGTACTGGCTGACTCTTTGCGACCCCATAGACTGCAGGCTTCCCTGTCCTTTACTATCTCCCAGAGTTTGCTAAAACTCATGTCCACTGAGTCAGGGATGCCATCCAGTCATCTTTTCCTCTGTCTTCCCCTTCTTCTCCTGCCGTCAATCTTTCACAGCATCAGGGTCTTTTCCAATAAGTCAATTATTCATATTAGGTGGCCAAAGTATTGGAAATTCAGCTTCAGTATCTGTCCTTCCTTTGAATATTCAGGATTGATTTCCTTTAGGATTGACTGGTTTGATTTCTTTGCTGACCACTAGACTCTCAAGAGTCTACTCCAGCATCACAGTTCAAAAGCATCAATTCTTGATGCTCAGCCTTCTTTATGGTCCAACTCTCACATCCATACATGACCATTGAAAAAACCATAGTTTTGACTAGATGGATATTTGTCAGCAAAATGATATCTCTATTTTTTTATACACTGTCTAGATTTGTCACAGATTGCTGTCCAAGGAGCAAGCATCTTTTAATTTCATGGCTGCAATCCCTGTCTGCAATGATTTTGGAGCACAAGAACATAAAGTTTGTCTCTGTTTCCTTTGTTTCCCCATCTATTTGCCATGAAGTGATGGGACTGGATGCCATGATCTTAGTTTTTAAAATGTTGAATTTTAAGCCAGCCTTTTCACTCTCCTCTTTCATATTCATCAAGAGACTCTAGTTCCTCTTCACTTTCTGACATTAGTGTGGTATCATTTGCATGTATGAGGTTGATATTTCTCCCAGAAATCTTGATTCCAGTTTGTGAGTCATCCAGCCCAGCATTTCTCATGATGTACTCAGCATATAAATTAAGTAAGCAAGGTGACAATATACAGTCTTGATGTACTCCCTTTCCCAATTTGGAACCAGTCCATTGTTCATGTCCAGTTCTAACTGTTACTACTTGATCTGCATACAGATTTCTCAGGAGGCAGGTAAAGAGGTCTGGTATTCTCACCCCTTTAAGAATTTTCCAGAGTTTGCTGTGATCCTCACAGTCAAAGGCTTTAGCATAGTCAATGAAACAAAAGTTTTTCTGGAATTCCCTTTCTTTTTCTATGATCCAACGGATGTTAGCAATTTGATTTCTGGTTCCTCTACCTTTTCTAAATCCAGCTTGTACATCTGGAAGTTCTTGATTCCAAGCAAGTTGAAGCCTAGCTTGAAGGATTTTAAGTATTACCTTGCTAGCATGTGAAATGAGTACAATTGTATGGTAGTTTAAACATTCTTTGTCATCACCCTTATTTGGGATTGGAATGAAACTGACCTTTTCCAGTCCTGTGGCCACTGCTGAATTTTCCAAATTGGCTGGCATATTGAGTGTAACACTTTAACAGCATCATCCTTTAGGATTTGAAATAGCTCAGCTGGAATTCCGTCATCTCCACTAGCTTTGTTCATAGTGATTCTTCCTAAGGCCCACTTGACTTCGCATTCCAGGATGTCTGGCTCTAGGTGAGTGATCACACCATCATGGTTATCTGGGTAAATAACCCCTTTTTTGTCAGTTCTTCTGTGTATTCTTGACACCTCTTCTTAATATCTTCTGCTTCTGTTAGGTCCTTATCATTTCTCTCATTTATTGAGCCCATCTTTGCATGAAATATTCCCTTGGTATCTTTAATTTTCTTGAAGAGATCTCTAGTTTTTCCCATTCTATGTTTTCCTCTATATCTTTGCATTGTTCTCTTAAGAAGACTTTCTTATTTCTCCTTTCCTTTTTTCTTGACAGAATCTCAGTATTTACTTTTATACACTACGTTTTTTTCCATTTTTACTGAGTTATAGTTGACAAACATTGTATGTACTTAAGGTGTACAGTGTGATGATTTGATATACATATACATTGTGAAATAATCTCTACAATCAGGCCAGTTAACATATCCACAACCTCATAAACTTGTCTTTTTTTTTTTTACTTTTTTTTTTAGCATGCATAATCTAATGACAACATGGTGATTATAGTTAACAATACTGTACATATATATTTGAAATTTGTTAAGAGAATGGATCTTATGTGTTACATATCTATTTTATTTAATGTACTATATGTTTTCTGAAAAAAAAATTATCCTCTAATATTAAAGTTGTTTGTTGTTCAGTTGCTAAGTCGTGTCCAACTCCTTGTGATTTCATAAACTGCAACACGCCAGGCTTCCCTGTCCT
This sequence comes from Capra hircus, assembly GCF_001704415.2. Classification (NCBI taxonomy): domain Eukaryota; kingdom Metazoa; phylum Chordata; class Mammalia; order Artiodactyla; family Bovidae; genus Capra; species Capra hircus. The sequence continues at coordinate 6,222,615 of NW_017189517.1, forward strand.
TCACCATCGCCCAGAGTTTTCTCAAGCTCATGTCCTTTGAGTCAGTGATGCCATGCAACCATCTCACCCTCTGTTGCCCCCTTCTCTAAGTGTGAAATTCTATATATGTCCATTAGATTGCTTGTGTGTGTGCTTAGTGACCTAGTCATGTCTGACTTTTTGTAACACTATGAACTGTAGCCCACAGGCTTCTCTGTCTCAGATATTCTCTAGGTAAGAATACTGGAGTGGGTAGACATTCCATTCTCCAGGGGATCTTCCCAATCCAGAGATCAAATCCAAGTCTCCTACATTGGAGGGGGATTCTTTACTGTCTGAGCCACCAGCTAAGCCCATCCATTAGAATAGGATTCCTACTTTTCCTGTACAAATATCCTACAGTCAACATTTTTACAGTTTAATCCATTAGTTTCTGAGAGATAAGTTTGAAAATATTCTACCATGATCATAAATTTGTGATTTTTCTTCGTACATTTTGTGATATTTTTGGTGTTATGTATCTTGATTCTATGTGTCAGGTGATTATAAATCATCAATAATATATATTTAAAGTAACTTTTAGCATAACCTTTATCCCTAATAATCTGTTTTTGCCTTAACATATATTTAATTTTATATTCATGTATCCATAGCACATTATCCTTGGTGGCTTAGACAGTAAAGAATCTGCCTGTCAAGCAGGAGACCTGGATTCAATCTCTGTGTCAGGAAGATGCCCTGGAGAAGGAAATGGCAACACACTCCATTACTCTTGCCTGGAGAATTCCATGGACAGAGGAGTCGGGTGGGCTACACAAAGAGTTGGACACAACTGAGCGACTAACACTTTCAATTTTTCACTTTTATAGCACATTAATCCTGATGTGTTTTATTCCATTCCTTAATCTTTAGTCTCTCTATGTCTTTGCATTTTAGGCATATATCTTATAAACCATATATGGCTAATTTTGTTGTATGTGCAATATAAAAACCTTGATTTTAAATGACAATTATAGACATATTCATTGTGGTTATGATATATTTGAATATATTTCTATTATTTTCTTTTAGTTCTTTCCTATACCCCTTCTTTGTTTTAATTTACCTTTTTCTCCTCTCTCGCATTCTATTCACTAATCCACTCTTCTTTTTTAATCTCTTTCTTCCTTTTGGTATAAAGTGTTAGTCATTCTGTTGTGTTCAACTCTTTGCAACCCCATGCAAGCCCATCAGGCGCCTCTGTCCACAGAATTCTCCAGGTGAGTATACTGGAGTGGTTTGCCATTTCCTTCTCCAGGGGATCTTCATGACCCAGGGAATCAAACCTGGGTCTCCTGCATTGCAGGCAGATTGTTTATCATCTGAGCCATCAGGAATTTTATTTCTATTATTTTAGTTATTAGCCTTAAGATTTTAAATAACTGACTTAAAATCTAAAATTTAGCAGTATCTCTACTCTCTTTTTGAATAATTCAAAACCTTAAAACATTTTTGCAGAGATCATTTTCTTTCATCTTACATCTAATGTTATAATTCCATTTGGTCTTATACCCTTCTGAAATCAGCCACAATTATCATTTTATGCCATCCATACCTGAATGACTCACATATTTATCACTTTGTTAGTTACCATTGCTTTTTAAATCTCACTCCTTTCTTCTGAGTTCAGATTCTATCATTTTGAAGGAATTACATTAATAGTTATTTCAGCAAATTTCTATGACTGGTGAACTCTCATTCTTTATTTATTTGAAAGATATATTCATCTTTACCTTACAAAGTAGCTATAGAATTCTAGATTGATGATTGTGTTCTTCCATTACCTGAACTAATGATTTTATTTTGTTCTGGTCTCCGTCACTGCTTTTGAGGAGCTTTAGCCTGTCTAATATTCTGTGATTTCTTTACAAGTAATCTTCCCTCTCTGGTTACAAGACATTTACTTTGTTGTTAGTCTGCAGTTACACTATTACATGTCTACAAAAAGTCTCAGTTTTATTTATCTTCTTGTGGTGGTTCATTATTCTTCCAGTGACTGAGAATTCATATTTATAAATTCTAGAAAAAACTTTGACTATTGCCTCATTCCTAGTCTAATTTCTTTTTCTGGACTGTCTCATTCTATCTGCTATGTCTCCTGATATATCATTCATATTTTCTATTTCTTTATCTCTCTGAAATGAACTCTGGATAATATTTTCAAATCTATTTTCTAGTTCACATTTGCTAAATAGATTATATACAGCTGTGCCCAATATTGTGATTTTAAGCTCAAAGACCATAGTATTTATTTTTGGAAGTGTTAGTTGGTTCTTTTTCAGATATACTCATTCCTTTTCTTTTTCATTTGTCTTGTTATCTCATGGGTTTTATTCCCACTAGACCTTTAATTATCACAAACATTTATTTTATGGTCTATCAGATTATTTTAAGATCTACTGAGTGGAATGTGGGAAGGGTATGAAGCGTCCATCTTCTGTGTCTGCAGTTCTCATTCATGATGGATCATTTCCTTCTGTGTTCTTAAATTCTGGATTGTGAGTTATTCCTTTTTTATAATGAATTTATTTTTGGCTACACTGAGTGTTGCTGCATGTGGGCTTTCTTTAGTTGTGGCAAGTAGGGGCTATTCTCCAGTACTGGTGCACAGGCTTCTCAGTGTGGTGCCTTCTCTTGTTGTGGAGCACAGACTCTAGAGCACAGACTCAGTTGTGGCACACAGACTTAGTTGCTCTGCAACATGTGGGATCTTCCCAGATCAGAGATCAAACCCATGTCTCCTGCACTGGCAGGTGGATTCTTTACCACTGAGCCACCAGCAAGCCCGTGAGTTATTTTTGTACAACTGTGTATGGAGGAATTGTGGGTCATCTGGCCTGGAGGTATATCTGTTCTGGATAATTTCATGTTTGCCAATGTCCAGGGACAGGTCAGGAAGCAAGAGTTAGAACTGGACATGGAACAACAGACTCGTTCCAAATAGGAAAAGGAGTACGTCAAGGCTGTATATTGTCACCCTGCTTATTTCACTTATATGCAGAGTACATCATGAGAAACGCTGAGCTGGAAGAAGCACAAGCTGGAATCAAGATTGCCGGGAGAAATATCAATAACCTCAGATATGCAGATGACACCACCCTTATGGCAGAAAGTGAAGAGGAACTAAAAAGCCTCTTGATGAAAGTGAAAGTGGAGAGTGAAAAAGTTGGCTTAAAGCTCAACATTCAGAAGACAAAGATCATGGCATCTGGTCCCATCACGTCCTGGGAAATAGGTGGGGAAACAGTGGAAACAGTGTCAGACTTTATTTTTTGGGGCTCCAAAATCACTGCAGATGGTGACTGCAGCCGTGAAATTAAAAGACGCTTACTCCTTGGAAGAAAAGTTATGACCAACCTAGATAGCATATTCAAAAGCAGAGACATTACTTTGCCAACAAAGGTCCGTCTAGTCAAGGCTATGGTTTTTCCTGTGGTCATGTATGGATGTGAGAGTTGGACTGTGAAGAAAGCTGAGCACCGAAGAATTGATGTTTTGAACTGTGGTGTTGGAGAAGACTCTGGAGAGTCCCTTGGACTGCAAGGAGGTCCAACCAGTCCATTCTGAAGGAGATCAACCCTGGGATTTCTTTGGAGGGAATGATGCTAAAGCTGAAACTCCAGTACTTTGGCCACCTCATGCGAAGAGTTGACTCATTGGAAAAGACTCTGATGCTGGGAGGGATTGGGGGCAGGAGGAGAAGGGGACGACAGAGGATGAGATGGCTGGATGGCATCACGGACTCGATGGACGTGAGTCTGAGTGAACTCCGGGAGATGGTGATGGACAGGGAGGCCTGGCATGCTGCTATTCATGGGGTCGCAAAGAGTCGGACACGACTGAGCAACTGAAATGAACTGAACTGAGGGACAGTAGCAGCTCCCCACAATCTTATACTCATTTCTTGGCTTGGAGTTTCTTGCATCACACAGGTGGAGTGTACCTTTTAACCCAAATCCACATGTGGTACAGACCCAACATTTTGAATTGTTAAGAGAGGTATTTTGAAATGTTTCTATCGAAAGACATAGAGATAAAAATTATTACTTATCATATCCCTGGACTTTGGGAGTCTTGATTTGTTTTGCATCTTCTTCCCCATAATTCATCGTTTAGCCCACTGAAGCTTTTCAATGGCCCTAGCTTTAGATCAACATCTTAACTCCAAATTGTTTCCCTTGTGTGAGTCTAAGGTCTAATCTACTCTCCTTAGATATATGTTTAAAAAAAACTAACCCTTAGATTATTGACAGTCATAACCCCTTACCATTCCTAACTCAAGTTTAGTTACAGCATTAAGTCATGTACTTTCCACTCTGGTATTCAGGTTTATCTTTGTTTCTGACACCTGGAACTATGATCTCAATTATGTACATGAAAGAACTCTGTTATATTCTATTAAACTTTATTAGGAGTTCATTACAGAAGTATTTTCAATTCTCTTTACCGTTCTGCTGCAATCAGAAGTATAATTGTTTCTTTTGCTTGTCTAACTTTCACAGTAGACTGACAGCTTCTCCCAGCTACAGCTAGAGTCAGGACTTCATGGAATCTGTGTCAGAGGCATTCAACAGAATGATAACAGAATGTTCAACAGCATGAAATTTAAAAATGTAAGCTGTTTTCTGAGAATAGTCCAGGGTGGTTTATATTTTGGTTTTGTGAGGATCGACATAAGAAGCTACGACAGGTGACAAAGATGATGTTCATTTCATTCCACAATAAAGAATTTGGATTTATCTACCAATAAACTTGAGGCCATTAAAGAGATTTAAACAGTGGAATATTATCATTTATTTGTGTTACAAGATGACCACTGCAGTTTCTCTGGGGCTGGACTGAGCATGAGAAAACGTGGATGTGGAGAGACCAATGAGATTACCACCACAGGAAAAGAGTGAATTTTTAAAATCAGCTTATTTTTCAGTGGTACAGTTTGATCTCTAGGTTTCCAGAGAGTAGAAAAAGTACTTCATAGAAATGTATTGTGCACACATATACCACAAGTTCCCCCAAACTTTAAATATCTTCGAATATTTATGTGTTCAGTAAGTCATTAATTAACTGCCTAATTGATTTCAAAAACAATGTACTAATCCATGGGCTTCCCAAGTGGCGCTAGTGGTAAAGAACACAGATAGACGTAAGAAACACAGGTTTGATCCCTGGGTTGGGAAGATCCGCTGGAGGAGGAAATGGCAACCCACTCCTGTATTCTTGCTTGGAGAATCCTATGGACAAAGGAGCCTGTTGGGCTATGGTCCATAGGGTCACAAAGAGTTGGACACAACTGATGTGACTTAGCATGCATGCACGCACATACTATTCCATAGCCTCACCCCAACTACATCAAGCCCTTATGAATCATATCTTCCCAACTGCATGTAAAGAAACTGAAGTTTAAAATGAACAAAATAATGAAATCCTCAAGACAGCCTAAGTCAGAAAAAAAGGTTATATGTTTGCTTCTGGGAACAATACTCTCTATTTTGGAGGCTTTCAACTAAACTGCATAGCTATTTTGGCATATTGTGTCACTAAATCAATTGCCTGTATGGATAATTAACACCATCCATCAGTGAGTTAACATGGTATAAGAGTTCTCCCTCCCATTAAATTACTCTAAGACCTAAAATAAAATCTCATCCTTGTAAAAAACTTACTGTCTTCCCTAAGTAATCCACAATGAATGATTTCTGTAGGAGACAGGCTCTATTGAGATCAGTCTGTTTTCTGAAACACCCATCTATCCTCTAGTGAATACCTTTCAGCACACACTAAGGTTTGCCTTTCTCAACCAATTCCCTAGGTTATCTGATGGCACAGAGATCTAGTGGTGTATACTGTTTTAGTCTCTTCAAACAGCTACTGAAGACAGGTGGAATCAACACTGGTCGACTCGAAAGGAAAAAGATATATAAAAATATACCCAGGTGAGCACAACATGACATTTTCTTTCAAGTATTCTGCACTTGTGGCCTGCCAAACATTTCAAGAAAATTTTTCTACTGCCTTTGGACAAGGTTCTTTTGAGTAAATGAGCTTCATATAAACAGTGAATAAGGCAAAAGATTGGTAAGATATTAATAATTAGTAAGCAGGCTACTTATAACATTATAATATATAAATCACATTCTGTTGATTCAACTAAGAGTAGTGTGATGATTTTTTTGCAATGTTCTGAGAATAATACCCTTTCCAATCTCTCATCCTTATATACCCCTATCATTATTTTTAAGGTTCATGAACAATGCAATTTTTCTTTTTAATTAGAGTGATGGCTTTGTTACTTTCAGATAAAGACACTGTGTCAGGTACAGGAAGGTTTCCTTAGGAATACTCTGCTGGTAATGTAAGCAGCTCTTCCAGAAAAGAACACGGCACACTTAGCTCGTTGTGACAATCATGGAGAAGGATCAGGTGTCTGTGGGTCACCTTTGTGTTGTCAGTGGGTACAGCATCATTGCCTACTGGCACAGGGGTCTTTCTAGCCTCTCTTGGCAGGTTTCCTTCCATAAGTGTCATCCACTGAGCCTACATGTGCTCTATCCTTTGTGTATTCATTTAGAAAACCTGTGTTGCAGTGTTAACACTTACCTTGCTTCAGAATCAGTATAGTGTTTTGGTTTGGAGCAAGAGCTCTGAAACTGGGCAGTCAGGCTAGGTTCAAATCCTGATTCAGGCAATTATTGCCTTGTGACCTTGGGCAATTTACTTAATCTTTGTGCCTTGCTCTTTTCACCTCTAAATTGGAGAGTAACTATACCTCTTTGAGTTGTTAGGATTAATCACTTAATACACAGTCTGTGCTTAGAAAAGTATACAGATGCTAAAACAGTGCCAGACACTGTTAATCACTGAGGATTTGGCTGTCAGAGCACCTGTTCTCGTAGACCTTGAAAGCCTACCAATAAATTATGACAAATGTTGGACTTGAAAACTCAGGGGGTTATGGGAACCCCTGTGAAGGGGAGCTAACACACTATCAGAGGAATCACTTTTCATAAGTGCCATTGGAGCCAGTGAAAAAGCCCTGAGGCAGAAATGTACCTTGTATAATTGTATGAAAGCTAAAGAAAAGAGAACACAATAATCTAGAAGGGTAGTAGGAGATGAAGCCCAGTGATAACAAGAGGATGTGGGGTCTTTGTAGGCCTTTGTAATGCCTTGGAAATATGCTTTGAAGACAGGAGGAACCTTTGAAGGGTTTTGAATATAGGAATGATTCAATCTGACTACATTTCAGCAGACTCATTCTGTCTACTGTGTTATGAATAGATGGTGTAATGACCTGTAGCAGGGAAACCAGTGAGAAGACAACTGCAATAATTCAGATGAGAGGTGAGGGTAGCTTGGAGCTGGATGGAAGCAGTATTAGACAGGTCCACCCCTAAAATGTGCGGGGTTCAGGGAAAGAGTGTAGATGGAACACCACTGGAGTGGGTAGCCTTTCCCTTCTCCAGGGGATCCTCCCAACCCAGGGATTGAACTCAGGTCTCCTGCATTTGCGGGCAGATTCTTTACCAGCTGAGCGACAGGGGAAGCCCAAGAATACTGGAGTGGGTAGCCTATCCCTTCTCCAGCGGGTCTGCCTGACCCAGAAATCAAACTGGAGTCTCCTGCATTGCAGGTGGATTCTTTACCAACTGAGCTATCAGGGAAGCCCCTAATAGAAGCCCACAAATGATAAATATGATATAGTCTACCTCTATATCTTACCTTCGTTTTGAGAATTTTTTAAATGTATAAATATGTATGCTTTTTGTATTACTAAAAGTTGGAAAACTATCAAATATGACTGAATTGATATATTATTCTATGTTTCTGGATGTTCTGTTGGTGGAATGACAATATAGGCATGATTAATAACATAAAATATATAATTTACAGTTTCCTATATATCTGTTCTATAATTCTTTTCTTGCCTTTATTTCAGTGAAATTATTATTATAATCAAGTTTTTGCATAATGCATATTCTTTGCATGACAATACCAGATTAGATATCCTTTCTTAAGTTATTGTAGTATTAATAGATTTTTAAATAAGTTCAATTTGGTGAAGCTTTGTGAGGCAGCAGCAGTTGAAATTGCATATAAAATTATTAAAGGAATATTTAAATTCATAAATGAACCACAGATTTTACTCACCATGTTCCAACAGTGCATTGGACAAATTTTCATGAATGCAAAAATTATTATAATGTATTTAAATTTTAGCATTTAATTTTCTATGACATATATTAATACAAATTTCACAAAGACTTGAAACAACATATAGATGTGTGCAGTAATTTAGAGAATTTGTATCATGCTTCCCATATGTTGTCTTCTCAGCTGACGCTAGTGGTAAATAACTCGCCTGCCAATTAAGAAGACAAGACACAAGAGACACAGTATGAGAAGATGCCAGGAGAAGCGATGTTCTTAGTGATCTAGGTTTTAGTTAGAGCAAGGGGGAAGGGAAATTTCAGAAAAGAGATTAAGAATACTGTGGACTTTTGTGATGATGGGAGTGGTGAATTTCAGACAGCTTCAGGAGTGGAAGGTTTTCAGGAGTGGAAGGTTTTCAGGAGTCAGGGAAAGGTCAGAAAAATAGAAAGGATAGAGGTGGTGGTACAGAATTACATGAGATTAAACTTGTGAGATGAAACCTGGAAATTTGAAGCTATTAGTAGTAACTAACATACCAGACATAAAGGACTAGTCAGTGCCTTGAAATCCAGTGGTCCCAAGGCAGACTGGTGGTGTCCAACTCTTTGCGAGCTCATGGCAAACCCATACTGTAGCCCACCAGCCTCCTCTGTCCATGGGAATTCCCAGACAAGAATACTGCAGTGGGTTGCCATTTCCTCCTCCAGAGGATCTTCCTGACTCAGAGATCAAACCCATATTTCCTGCATTTCCTGCATTGGCAGGTGGATTTTTTTACCACTGAGCCACCTGGGAAGCCCAAGTTGTAGAGTAAAGCTCCCAATTGGATCTTAAATTTTTCTAGGGCAAGTACCACATCTTTGACTTATTTTGTATTTCCTCTTAGTATTTAGTGATATTTAGTGTAGTTCTCTTCATATATACCATGAATGGTTTTTGACTATATACATCCATATTCACTTCCAAGCACAAGTGTAAAAGATTATATCAACATAGTTTTTCTTCCCTAAGAGTTCTGGAATCAACCTGTCAGGCTTCAAAAGAAATTTTCACTGTGACTTTGATCCAAATTAAATTGAATTGAATCTATGGCTTAATTAGAAGGATTATCTTTATAATATAGAGTATTCCAATAAAAGAACATGATCTACCCCTGCATTCATGCTTGTCTATGTATACATTTCAAATATTTATTACAGATTTTCATCTCAAAAATTTTCTATAAAACTGAATTTAAAGTCATTTTAATCATGTATTCCATGTATTTGTCTTTTTCCAATTTATTTTTCCCTCAGCCAACTGTTTGTTGTGATCCACAAAGTCAAAGGCTTTAGCATAGTCAATGAAACACAAGTATACGTCTTTTTGGAATTCCCTTGCTTTTCCTCTAATCCAGTGGATGTTGGCAATTTGATCTCTGGTTTCTCTGCCTCTTCTAAATCCGGTTTATACTCCTGGAAGTTCTCTGTTCATGGACTGTTGAAGCCTAGCTTGAAGGATTTTGAGCATAATCTTGCTAGCACGTGAAATGAGTGCAATTGTGTGGTACTTTGAACAAAAGAGCACTTTGTTTGTAATGGAGAGTGGAGTAGCAGACGAATTCCTCAAAGAAATGAGTTTTTCTCTAATTTAAAACTGTCTGATCAAAATCCAGGGAGACTTAGGTTTAATTGATTTTCTACTATAACCATTAAGTTTGCATTTTCCTGGATTGGTTAATTTTTCATTACTAACTCCTACTCTACAAAAAACTAAAGTAGGAGTTACCCTCCAACATGTATGAAAATAAAAGGAAAAATATTCCCAATATGTTTTAAATGTTATTGGCTTGATTGTTCTTCCCCAGCTACATGGCGAGGGTATTAGGGATGACATCACTGTGTATGTACAATATATTTTAAATCCCCATTTGGAATGCAATAACAGTCCTAGCGCTATAAAAGTAATACAGTACTAAATAATTAACTAAAAAATTATGAAAAGCAAAATGGAGAGTAAAAGACAACTGTAAAGCATCTATCACAACAAAATAGTCATCTTTTCTAGTTGATTCTGTTTATTTTTCTGTGACTGAAGAACAAAATATCAATTATGGGCAGATGGCCATTAGCATAATCCATAATACCAGAAGATAAAACAGTGCTTTGTATCTTTCACCTTTGATTAGTAGCATAATGTTTTATCAGGCTCGGTATAAATAATACTAACAGAATATGGGCTTTGAAAAACCAACAGCTTTTTTCAATAGTAACATCTCTGTTAGAAAATAAAAGAAGAAAATATCACCCAAATCTTCATACAAGGATCAAAGTGTGGGATGTTTCTGATTCACTCGAAACCAGGGTATACACTCAGTATATAGCAATCCACTTACAGAATTAACATTTCCATGAAAATCTTCTTTAACAAGATAAAACAATTTGGACTTTCTAACATAACATAAAAGCAAATGGTATAAGTAATATATCCATATTCTATGTGTTTTAAGCAAAGTTTATACTTTCAAGCTTGGTGAGGTTTGGGATGCCTGTCTTAAGTTTCACCTAATAGGCCTTTGACAGCCTCTATTCTACAAGGTTTTTTTAACCTTCATTGCCCTCCACTCTGTTTCCACCAGGAGAGAAAGAAATCAAAGGCCTCAGACAACAAAGCCTAAGGAGTCTCCAGCCCCAGGATTTAAGATGCCCCCATGCTAAAGTTGGATAACTCACAGCTAATAGCAAATTCAGGTGAACATCTTCCATCTCTGTAGGAAGAGTAGGCAAAGGCTATAAAAGATGAGACTGAATGTTATTTGATTCTACTCAAGTACAAAAGTTAGAACATCTTCTATAACCTGCATAAAATAGAGTAAAGCACCACTGAACCTGCAAAGGGACCAATTTTAAATGAAACTGTCAGCTAAGGAGATGACTCATGGTAGATAGAGCAGAAGAGGATCTCTAAGGGGAAGTGGACTCAACAATGGAGGAGACTCTGCTAGGCAGTGCTCAGCAGGGACTGATTCTTTCCTGTACCTATATCCAATGAGGTAGCCATTTTGGAAATGTATTTTGTCACAAATGTATTTTGCAGATGGCATCAGTAGAGCCAGTTTGCACTAAAGGAGAGTTGCAGTGTCAGCACTCCACAAATCTGTGAAGCTAGCAACTCAAGTCATAGACATAACAAGACAGGATATTGAACAACTGCCATTACACTAAAAGCTCTTTGCAGTTTAATATTTTGGAACTTAATGACTAGAACTTGTAGGCCAACTAAAAAGCCTCTTTCACTGTTTGATAGCAGTAGACAATAAGGAGATCAAATCAGTCAATCCTAAAGGAAATCAACCCTGAATATTCATTGGAAGGACTAATGCTGAAGTGAAGTGAAGTCACTCAGTTGTGCCCAACTGTTTGAGACCCCATGGACTGTAGCTTACCAGGCTCCTCCGTCCATGGCATTTTCCAGGCAAGGGTACTGGAGTGGGTTGCCATTTCCTTCTCCAGGGGATCTTCTCAACCAAGGTATTGAACCTGGGTCTCCCACATTGCATGCAGACACTTTACCCTCTGAGCCCCCAGGGAAGCTCAATGCTGAAGCTGAAGCTCCAAATACTTTGGCCATCTGATGTGAAGGGTTGACTCATTGGGAAAAACCCTGATGCTAGGAAAGATTTGGGGAAGGAGGGAAAGAGAGTGACAGAGGATGAGATGGTTGGATAGCATCACCAATTCAATGGACATGAGTTTGAGCAAACTCAGGGAGATAGTGAAGGACAGGGAAGGCTGCATTACTGCAGTCCATGGGGTCACAAAGAGTTGGAAATGACTCAGCAACCAAATGCTGCTACTGCTGCTAAGTCGCTTCAGTTATGTCCGACTCTGTGCGACCCCATAGATGGCAGCCCATCAGGTTCCTCTGTCCCTGGGATTCTCCAATCAAGAACACTGGAGTGGGTTGCCATTTCCTTCTCCGATAACTGAATAACAACCTCTAAAAAATCTCTGTTTTGCTTTTAATAACATTTATAGTTTTTTTCTAATCGCAAGAACTGTACTTGCTCAATATGAATATTATAAAATACCTAAAGCTATAAAGAAAAGGAAAAAAATTCTATCATCCCTTGATAATATAGTTTCTATATTGACATATATTTACCCAGGCCTTTTTTTTTTCATTTTGAATTCCATTTTAAATGTTAGAATATGTGTATATGTGTGTGTCTCTGGGTCTGTGTTTTAAAACTAGATAACATTCCAAAAACAATTCTGTATTTTTTAAATCAATGCATGAGTATTATTTCCCATGTCATTAAGTATTCTCCAATAATGTCATTTTTAATGACTACATAGTATTCAGATTGTCTCTAAAACTATTAAACATTAGTATAAATAATATTTTCTTTTATCTGAGTCATAGTTAATGAAGCAAGATAGCAAAATTAAATATGTGGTATACATTTTAAAAGAAAAAGAATAATATTTACAGATGTCATAACTGTGTACCTTGAAAATCCAAAATATTATTTTGGTAAATCAGCTATTAGATTAAGAAAATTTAGGAAGTTGGCTAGAAATAAGTTTTGTTTTATGCTAACAAAAATAATTAGAAATTAAAATTTAAGAAAGAAAAAGAAAACCTATTCACAATTGACACAAATTCTATAAAATACTAAGGAATAAATGTTATAATGAAAAAATATGAAAATATATTGAATCCATACAAAAGTACCTGAATATATGGATGGATATACAATGATCCTTGGAAATGAAGACCAAACTTTAAACCTGCAATAGATTTCTAAATCTAAAGTTCCTGTTGTTTGTATTGGATTCTCAAAAATATCAAAGAGTACATTTAATATGGCATGAGATAAAATAGAGGCCATGTGGCTTACATGAAACATATTTTGGAGGGTTCTGGGTGTTACCACCAGAAGTAAAGCAAGTGCCGTCCAGAGCAGTGAAACAAGCACAAGATAATCTTTGATCACTCATCAGTAATGACATGTAGGAGGCTACAGATACAGAAAACATACAAGCAGCAAATCACAGCATCAGTTCAGTCAGTTCAGTCACTCAGTTGTGTCCGACTCTTTGCAACCCCATGGACTGCAGCACGCCAGGCTTCCCTGTCCATCACCAACTCTTAGAACTTGCTCAAACTCATGTCCATTGAGTCGGTGATGCCATCCAACCATCTTATCCTCTGTTGTCCCTTTCTCCTTCCACCTTCAATCTTTCCCAGTATCAGGGTCTTTTCCAGTGAGTAAGTTCTTCACATCAGGTGGCGGCAGTATTGGAATTTCAGCTTCAGCATCAGTCCTTCCTTCCAATGAATATTCAGCTCTGATTTCCTTTAGGATGGGCTAGTTGGATCTCTTTTCAGTCCAAGGGACTCTCAAGAGTCTCCTCCAGCAATACAGTTCAAAAGCATCAATTCTTCAGCACTCAGCTTTCTTCATAGTTCAACTCTCACATCCATACATAACTACTGCAAAAACCATAGCTTTGACTAGATGGACCTTTGTTGCCAAAGTAATGTCTCTGCCTTTTAATATGCTGTTTAGTTTGGTCACAGCTTTTTTTCCAAGGAGCAAGCTTCTTTTAATTTCATGGCGGCAGTCACCATCTGCAGTGATTTTGGAGCCCAAGAAAAGAAAGTCTCTCACTGCTTTCATTGTTTCTTCATCTATTTGCCATGAAGTGATGGGACCAGATGCCATGATCTTCGTTCTCTGAATGTTAAGTTTTAAGCCAACTTTTTCACTCTCCTCTTTCATTTTCATTAAGAGGCTCTTCAGTTCTTTGCTTCTGCCATAAGGGTGGTGTCATCTGCATATCTGAGGTTACTGATATTTTTCCTGACAATCTTGATTTCAGCTTGTGCTTCATCCACCCTGGCATTTTGCATAATGTACTCTGCATATAAATTAAATCAGCAGGGTGACAATATACAGTCTTGATATATTCCTTTCCCAATTTGGAACCAGTCTGTGGTTCCATGACCAGTTCTAACTGTTGCTTCTTGACCTGCATGCAGATTTCTCAGGAGGCAGGTCAGGTGGTCTGGTATTCCCATCTCTTGAAAAATTTTCCACAGTTTGTTGTGATCCACACAGTCAAAGAATTTGGCATAGTTAATAAAGCAGAAGTAGATATTTTTCTGGAATGCTCTTGCTTTTTTGATGATCCAGCAGATGTTGGCAATTTGATCTCTGGTTCTTCGCCTTTTCTAAATCCAGCTTGAACATCTGGAAGTTCATGGTTCATGTACTGGTGAAGCCTGGCTTAGAGAATTTTGAGCATTACTTTGCGAGCATGTGAGATGAGTGGAACTGTGCAGTAGTTTAAACATTCTTTGGCATTGCCCTTTTTTGGGATTGGAATGAAAACTGATCATTTCCAGTCCCGTGGCCACTGCTGAGTTTTCCAAATTTGCTGGCATACTGAGTGCAGCACTTTTTGCTTGATTTGCAATCAAGATGATTTCGTCACCTGAATAGTAGTCTTTATGATTAAAGAGCTAAGGTTTATTTATTTAATGATAGTTGATAATAGCAATACTGGGCAATAGAGTTAGTTACCATATTAATTATTTTTAATCAAAATGTAAGTGGGTTTTTTTTACAGTTATAACAAATTTACAGTTCTTATGAAAAGAAATGTACAAGTGCCAAGAAATTTTTGAAGAATAACATGGGAGTAATTGACTTACCAGATCTCAAAATATACTGCAAAGCCAATGTAATCAAAGGACTATGATAATGACAGAAGAATAAACAAATGGAAAAGTGGAACAGAAAAGAGAGTCAAGAAAGAGATCCAAATAAATATTGTTGTTTTTCAGTCACTAAATCGTGTCCAATTCTTTGAGACACCAGGAACTGCAGCACAGCAAGCTTCCCTGTCCTTCACTATATATAGGAATGAAACATATTAAAATGGGAGCAATCAAAGAATGAGGGAACAAAGGATTATTCAGTAAATTCAATTAAGTCCATTTGTATCCATATATTTGGAAGAAAATTTAGATTCTTACACGTATTTTGGAATGATTAAAAATTAAATGAAAAAAATAGAAGTAGTAAGAGAATAATATTTTATAAATTCAGTATGGGTAAGGATTTCCTAGCAAGGTAAAAAATCTAGAAAGGATAAAATTAAAATCTGATCACTTTAACCACATAAATATTAAAATCTTCTATGCAGCAAAAGATTATAAACTCCAGTGACAACAATGAGGATAAAGCTTTTAAAAATATAACAGATAAAACATACCCCTCTAGTACACAAAAATATTGCAAATCAATAATTAATGATTTATTACAGAACATATAACTAATGCAATACAAAACAGGCAAAGCTTGTGAATATAATGTTCACAGAATCAAAAAAAATAAATGTAAGAAATATATGCAACCTCAGTAGTTTTCAAAAAAATGAGAATAGAATTATCAAAGGGATATGACTTTTTTGAAAATCAGAGTAGAAAAATTAGAAGACCTAATGATAATTACTGTTAAAGAGGGTACAGATAAGAGACAATAGCTCAAAGATGTTTGCAGGAGTATAAATTTGCTCTAACCA
This sequence comes from Capra hircus, assembly GCF_001704415.2. Classification (NCBI taxonomy): domain Eukaryota; kingdom Metazoa; phylum Chordata; class Mammalia; order Artiodactyla; family Bovidae; genus Capra; species Capra hircus. Next base: position 6,238,358 of record NW_017189517.1, read on the forward strand.
TTTTGGAAAGTAATTTGGCAGGTAACTATGAATGCTTTAAGAGCACACACCTTTTTTTAAAAATTTATTTATTTTAATTGAAGGCTAATTACTTTACAATATTGTAGTGGTTTTTGTCATACATTGACATGAATCAGCCATGAGTGTACATGTGTCCCCCATCCTGAACCCCCCCCTCCCACCTCCCTCCCCATTGCATCCCTCAGGGTCATCCCAGTGCACCGGCCCTAAGCACCCTGTCTCATGCATTGAACCTGGACTCGCAATATATTTCACATATGATAATACACGTTTCATTGCTATTCTCTCAAATCATCCCACCTTCGCCTTCTCCCACAGAGTCCAAAAGACTGTTCTATACATCTCTGTCTCTTGTGCTGTCTCGCATATAGGGTCATCATTACCATCTTTCTAAATTCCATATATATGCATTAATATACTGTATTGGTATTTTTCTTTCTGGCTTACTTCTCTGTATAATAGGCTCCAGTTTCATCCACCTCATTAGAATTGATTTAAATGTATTCTTTTTAATGGCTGAGTAATATTCCATTGTGTATATGTACCACAGCTTTCTGATCCATTCATCTGCCAATGGACATCTAGGTTGCTTCCACGTCCTGGCTTTGTAAACTGTGCTGCTATGAGCATTGGGGTACACGTGTCTCTTTCAATTCTGGTTTCCTCAGTGTGTATGCCCAGCAGTGGGATTGCTGGGTCATATGGCACTTCTATTTCCAGTTTTTTAATTTGCATTCCCACCAACAGTGTAAGAGGGTTCCCTTTTCTCCACACCTTCTCCAGCATTTATTGTTTATAGGCTTTTGGATAGCTGCCATTCTGACCAGCGTGAGATGGTACCTCATTGTGGTTTTGATTTGCATTTCTCTGATAATGAGTGATGTTGAGCATCTTTTCATGTGTTTGTTAGCCATCTGTATGTGTTCTTTGGAGAAATGTCTGTTTAGTTCTTTGGCCCATTTTTTGATTGGGGTGTTTATTTTTCTGGAATTGAGCTGCAGGAGCTGCTTGTATATTTTTGAGATTAATTCTTTATCAATTGCTTTGTTTGCTCTTCCTTTCCCCCATTCTGAAGGCTGTCTTTTCACCTTGCTTATAGTTTCCTTCATTGTGTGAAAGCTTTAAGTTTAATTAGGCCCCATTTATTTATTTTTGCTTTTATTTCCATTACTTTGGGAGGTGGGTCATAGAGGATCCTGCTGTGATTTATTTCAGAGAGTGTTTTGTCTATGTTTTCCTCCAGGAGTTTTATAGTTTTTGGTCTTACATTTAGATCTTCAATCCATTTTGAGTTTGTTTTTGGAGCACAACGGCAACCCACTCCAGTATTCTTACCTGGAAAATCCCATGGACGGAGAAGCCTGGTAGGCTACAGTCCTCAGGGTTTCAAAGAGTCAGACACCACTGAACGACTTCACTTTTGGAGCACACATCTTTAGATTCAGCTACTTCATTTGTAGAAATCTACCCTGCCACTATAAATGGATGTATGTACATGGATGTTCATTATGGCACCCCTGAGCTTCCTGGGTGTTGCAAGGATACTTCATTGTCCAAAAGCCCTTGAAATAATTTGCTTTTCTGAGCCAAGATAATTGACCTTTAATGTTTTACCTAAAAAAGAGACATCTAAATAATGCTATCAGGCTTGCATATTCAACTTATTTGACCAAGGCAATTAATTCTTCTGTACAATTTAATGAAGTACATTGAACTTCATAAAAATGCTTTTATAAAATCCCAGCAGCAGACATGGGTTTTAGTGGTAGACAAAAAAAATGTAAATTGTTCATTTTGGTCTGTACTGTTGTTAGATCTTTTATCCAGCTTCATCATTTTAATTCTCTCTTTATATATAAATCTTTAGATGTGGAGTCAAATTCTATTATACGGCATGATATAGTGTAATTCTGGTTTTCCACCACTTTTCTTACTGCCCAGTTAACAAAGCTATAAGATGAGCTCAACTGTTAAAGAAGTTCTGTTTCATAATGCTTCTAATAAGTTAGTTTGGATGATTATTTATATCACAATATCACTAGTATAGGGCTTCCTTGATAGCTCAGCTGGTAAACAATCTGCCTGCAATGCAAGAGACCCTGGTTTGATCCCTTGGTCAGGAAGATCCCTTGGAGAACAGATAGGCTACCCACTCCTGTATTCATGGGCTTCCCTGGTGGCTCAGACGATAAAGAATCACCTACAATGCGGGAGACCTGGGTTTGATCCCTGGGTTGGGAAGATCCTCTGGGGAAGGTCATGGCAACCCACTCCAGTATTCTTGCTTGGAGAATCCCCATGGACAGAGGAGCCTGGCAGGCTACAGTCCATGGGGTCACAAAGGGTTGGACACAACTGAGTGACTAAGCACAGCACATCATGTCACTAGTATAAACTTGACCCTCAATAAATATTGATTGAAAGAATGAAAAATATCTTTTATTGAGAGGAGGAAAATGTGGAACACAAGAAGGAGAAAGACATAAACCATTCATGCAAGTATTTGTTATATGTCCTAAGTTCTTATTTTCTCCCAAATATTTATGACACACATTTTGTGTCAGACATCATTCATCTATTAAACAAATCTTTAAAAATGAGTACCTATTATAAGCCAACACTGTTCCAGGAACTGAGGACATAACAATGAATAATATAGAGGATGGAGTTTGCACTGTATCAGAAAATTTTCTAGTCCTTATACACACACTGCCTACCTAAACATTTTTCCAGCATGTTTCAGAAAAGAAAAACAAAATACGAAAGCCTTCCAATAGGGATGATCTTAAAGCTGCAAACTGTATTGTATTTCTTTCATTCATTCATTCAATCAACACATATTTACTGAATGCCTGCCTCTATGAGACATGTTCCAAGTAATGTGAAAACATGAGTAAATGAAAAAGACCAAGTCTTTGCCCTCAAGAAGACTGTGCTCTAAACACAGACAAGATACTATTAATAAGAGGCTAGAAAAAAATAAGTAACATGAATAAAATAATGAGGGGGTGGTTTAAAGCCAGGATGGTTTGTAGAGTTGACTTCTGACCTGAGACCTAAATGACCAGAAGGAGTCAACCATGGAAAGATAGAGTTGAAGAGTTAGAGCTAGATCTCCACAGAGAACAGCTTCCACCAGAATGAATGAACTTGAGGTGTTTTAGGAACAGAGAGGAACAAAATGATCAATGAAGGGAGTGGTAAGTGATGATTTCAGAGAGATGTCAGGAGGCCGGATCATGTTGGACCTTGTAGGCTAAAAGAAAAAGAGTGTGATTTTTACTCTATTATATGGTAGAAAGTCACTGAAAGGTGTTGAATAAGGGAGTGGTGGGATAAGATTTGCATTTTTTTAAGATCACTCTGGCTGCTCTTCAGAAAACTGGTGATATGGAAGTAAGGGTGGAATCAATATTGCATTATCCTAAACTAGAGACAATTGTAGTTTAGATTGGAGTGGGAGCGGTAAAGATGGTTAAATTCCGGATATATTTTTAAGGTAGATTGTTTCAGGGACCCCAACACAACTTTCAAGTTTGCTAATTCACTATAAGAACTCACAAAACTTAATAGCTTAATCTGAATAAGGTTTATTACAGCGAAGGATACACAGCAAAAGGAACAGGAAAAGATGTTCAGTGGGCAAAGTCTAGGAGGCTAAACATAGGCTTCATGTCCTTACCCATCTGGGGCCACATAGGGCAAGCTTTGTGTCTAACACCAAACTATGTGGACAGGTGTGGAATGTATCAGTCTACGAAAGCACATTTGAGTCTTTGGGCCTGAGGCTATAATTAAGAGCTGGTCACACAGGCACATCATAGTACATAACTAGCTGTAGCAATGGAAACTTCAGGATCCCAACAATGCAACCAGGTGCACAGCACTGAACTTCATGTTTATGCAAAGCAAACTGACCAGCTGGCACAGCAGAGTCCATTGCTCCAAGTGAACACAAATACAATAAAATGATTACTCACTGACATAAATAACATTCTTGAGGTCACATTTACAAAAGTTGACCAAGGATCAATTGTGGTTTCAGGTTCCTTGGACATACAAGACATAAGCAATCAGACATGCTATGTTAATTCTTTGCACATACAGAACCAAGAAGATTTCCGAAGGAATGGGAATGTGTGATGTGTGATAAAAAGGAGTCAACGAGGTTTGTGATCTAAGTAACTGGAATAATTAAGTTGGCATTTCTGAGATAGAGGAGAATATGAGAGAGGCAGATTTACTAGAGATGGGGGAAGAGCAGAAGTTCAGTTTTGGGGAAGAGCAGAAGTTCAGTTTTGGACATGTTAAGTTTGAGATGTTTATTAGCCATCTAAGCAGTGATGGCAAGTAAACAGTTGGATATACTAGCTCAAAAGAATGGTCAAAATTGGAGACGTAAGTTGGAGAGTCACTGCTATATAATGATTATCAAAACCATGGTTCTCAGTGACATTACCTCGGGAGATTGTACAGATGGAGATAGTTATCCAGAATGCAGTCAGCAGTGAAAGAGAACCCAGGAAAGATTGAAAAGGAGATCCCACAAGATAGGAGGAAAAAAAGAAGAGAAGCAAAGAAAAAAATGCATTATTCTGGAAATAAGTGATCATCTGAGACAAATGTTGCTAAGAGGTCAAGTCACTGAAGACAAAAACAGTAATTCTTGATTTTTACAAGTGGTGGTCACAGTAACCTTGAATAATAGAAATAAAAGTCTGATATAACAGGGTTGACAGGATGATGGAAGGTGAGGAATTAAAATGACATTTTGCTGTGGAGGGGAACCAAAAAAAATGAGGAGTTTTCTGGAATATGTCAGATGTCAAGGAAGTTTTTGGGTCTTAAGTTTGAAGATACTACAGCATATTTACATGCTGATGGAAATGACCTAGTAAATATTCAATAAAGAAGGAAATATATATAGGTTCTTGAAAAAAGGGGACAGGAATAAGATACAAAATTCAAGTGGAGTGTGAACCTTAAGTAAGAGCATAATAAATAAAACAGTATGGTACTGGCATAAAAACAGACACATAGAGATCAATGGGACAGAATAGACAGCCCAGAAGTAAACATATACATATATGGTCAATTAATTTAGAACAAAAGAGCCAGGAATATACAATGGAGAAAGTAAACCTTATTAGGTAGGGGACTTTACTGTATGTATGTATAAGAATGAGTTCTTTTCTGAGACCACAGTGGTAAGTTCAATCTGTTCTTAAGTCCAACAAAGCTAACCTTGGTACCCAACTAACACAATTGCAAGTTGCAGTTTCACTCATGCCTGATGTTGATGGAATGCATGTTGGCATCTTTGAAAGTCTGTGCCTTGAAAGTTCATATGTAGGGGACTTTATGTGTGTGTGCGTGTGTGTGTGTGTGTGTGTACACAGTACAACCGAATCATTTTGCTGTACACCTAAAACTAACAAGACATTGTAAATCAACTATACTTCAATTTAAAAAAGTGAAAAATCTACTACTCTTGTCTTGTCACTGCTTTGTGTTTACTGGACTGATCAGCTGCTTAGCGGAATTAAAGTTTAATATTTGCAAGACTTGTTAAGGTCTTCATTTCCTCCTTTCCTTCATTATTTTATTAAACACATGTTTTGTTTCAGGCTCTGTCCTGAGCTCTGCCAATGCAACAGTGAACAAGAGACATAGCACTTGCCCTCATGATGCTTACAGTCTAGCAATCCAACAGACATTAATGAAAGGATCACCCAAGTTTTATAATGTATACTATCAACAAAATGAGTGCTATGAGTTCCCTGAACTCTGATATAGTCTGGGGAATCAAGGAAAGCTTCCCCGTGAAAATGCCTCTCTAGTTGTGATCTGAAGGATGAATTGGAGAAAACAAGACGAAGACAAGGAGTGAGAAAAAGAGTGTATCTTAGACAAAGGAAAAGAAAAAAACAAAGGTTTTATGATGATAGGGAGTTAGCGTGTTATTATGTGCCGAGGTTTGTACACATCTGTTGTTTTAATTCTCTCAACAATCCTTTCTGCAAAGTAGCTAAGCCCTTATTTTAGCATTGAGAATATGGAAGCATAAAGGGTTACTAGCTGCACAACCTGGAGTGAGTTTAAAGCCAGTATTGAATATCTCTAAGGCAGTGATTCTCATTCTGACTTCTCCCATCCCAGAGCACATTTGGCAATATCTGGAAACAATTGTAGTTGTCACTACTTTGAGGGTGGGTGGGTAAACTACTGGGCTGAGGTGAAGATGATGCTACATATCCTACAATACGCAGGACAGCAATCATAATAAACAATTATCTGGCCCCAAATTTTAATAGTGCCGAAGATAAGAAACCCTAGCACTATTGAAATTTGGGTTGACCTCCAACTCTTGACCCTTCCACAGACTTGTCTCTCTCCCTGGAGGCTTCTAAGTCCTTTGAGCAGATAGATTTCTGGTCAGTCAGCTCCAATTAGCCATACATACCCAGGAGTGGACATGGATTAGACTTAAGCGGGGACCTTTTCTACTTGGCAATTCTTTCAGTGATCCATACCAGCTTTGTATTGTCAGTTCTACCTTATAGATGAAGAAACAGATGTCAGATAACATACCTTGAGTCTCAGAAGTCACAGTGACAGAGCAATTGAGTCCAGCTCTTTCGAAATTGAATCTGGTATCATTTTCCTTCATAAGGCAGCCTTTCAAAGGACAAATGTTTACTCTCAGCCTCCTCAGGTAAAACTGGCAAAGGCTGAAGATGCAGGTATGAATCTGGGTTGCAGGGGTGCTATAAAGAGTTTGTCAAATTTAGTGCCTGCATTATTTTTTTTAGGAACTTGAAAATCAGCCCCATGTTATTCAGCTTGAATTCTTCTCTTGTGAGGCTCGAAGCACACCAGACAGACAATCTGCTGTTTGTGTAGAGAATGTGTCAGGAGAGAAACGAATAGCACCCACATGCTAGCATCTGCTCAAAAAATCCATTTCACCATTAACCATACAATTGAGTGAGAAAAACATCTGTGCCTGCTATTGCAGATGTAATCATAAAACCCAAATTGAGCAATGGAACAAACTGGAAGGGGGCAGAGGACAAGAAAAGAGAGAAGCACACAGCTTTATTGTGGCTGGGCTCCTACGCTAAATACTCTTGCCTTCACCTTTCAAACATGACACCATCTGTAGGAAACAGCAAGATCGTGAGCAGACAGATTATACAAGGCAGCTCTCAGGAAGCAATAAACAAGGCAGAGGAATCCCGAAGACTGCAAATCGATAGAAAAAATATATCTAAATATATGTTGGTGGTATTTCAACGTTAAGGCAGATGACAGGATTGTGGAACAAGACACTGTAGAAAATGTCAAAGCTGAAGGGCCCTCAGAAATCGACCAGTTCAATCCCCAATCTTACTCATGAGGAAACTGAGGCACAGAGATAGATGTGATTGCCTAAGGTCACACAGCTAGTTAGTGGCAGACAATTCTAGGTAGTTTTGGGGAAACTTTTTTTTTTTTTTCCACACAGGCAAGAGAGAACCTTTTTACAAAACTTTATAAATAAACATAACTGTGTTACAGCAATATAAATTTATGCTTTGATTCAGGGAGCCAAAAGCCAGTGCTGATCTTTGCCCAAAGTGGTGAGACATGATTCTGCCACTCAGGGTAAAACAGAAACACCTGCTAGATCTTGCTGAGGTACACTGCACTTCTGCTTAGAAAGTGAAAAGTGAAAGTGAAGTCGCTCAGTCGTGTCCGACTCTTTGCGACCCCATGGATAGTAGCCTACCAGGCTCTGCCGTCCATGGGATTTTCCAGGCAAGAATACTGGAGTGGGCTACCATTTCCTTCTCCAGGGGATCTTCCCAACCCAGGGATCGAACCTGGGTCTCCTGCATTGCAGACAGACACCTTACCGTCTGAGCTACCAGGGAAGTAGAAAACACACCCTAACTGTAAACGTAGCTCTATTTCTGCTGGACCACTGGTTTTAAAGAACCACACAATTTTAATCTGAAGGTGGGAGGAAAGGGAAACCAACCAGGCCCATGGCGCCCCAGACCACACCCCTTTCACTGGTCCAAGAAGAATCTGCACCCAGGAAGTCAGGAGGCTGGGCTCTGGCTTCTGATTCTGCCTAGGAGAAGGAAATGGCAACCCACTCCAGTATTCTTGCCTGGAGAATCCCAGGGACAGAGGAGCCTGTTGGGCTGCCGTCTATGGGGTCGCACAGAGTCGGACACGACTGACGCGACTTAGCAGCAGCAGCAGCAGCAGCAGCAGAAGTAGCTGTATGACCATAGGATAAATACAGACCGCTGGACTTGAGCCCTCCAAAATTTCTTCTCCTCCAGACAAAGGGATGAAAAGAAGCAAAAGAAAAAGAGAAAATGGAGAAATGTATGGGAAGAGATAGTGGGAAGAAGCAGGGTTGCCCTCTCTCCCTGCCTATGCCCTCAATTGCCAGCCCAATTGTTATGGAGTCCATACAGTGTGCCTCCTAAATTCAGCCTGGGTTGTATCATGCATTTGATGGCCATTCATGGCCATCTTCTTTCATGAACTATCTGTTCATATCTTTCCCCCATTTTTATCAGTTTTTTTTTTCTCATAAAGGGATTATAAAAGGCATTTATATATTCTGGATGTAACTATTTTGTCTGATATAAGTGCTGTGTGTAGTTTCTTCTAATGTAAAGTTTGCCTTTTCATTTTCTCAAAAATATCTTTCAAACAGCAAAAGCTTTAAATTTTGCTAACATCAAATTTATTATATTTTAAATACTTTTGTGCATTTTGTATTCTATGAAATTTTACCTACTCCCAGAGTCCCAAAGATTTTCTCCTATGTTTTCTTCTATACACTTTAAAGTTTCAAGGTTTACATTTATTTCCACTTAGAATCCATTTACATTTATCATCCATTTCAGGGTAATTTTTGTGTATGACACAAGGTAAAACTTGACGTTCACTTTTTTCCTGTATTAATGTTCAGTTGATCTAGCACTATTTCTTGCACAAGCTGGATTTAGAAAAGACAGAAGAAGCAGAGATCAAATTGCCAATGTTCGTTGGATCATGGAGAAAGCAAGGAAATTCCAGAAAAACCTCTATTTCTGCTCCATTGACTACACTAAAACTTTAACTATGTGGATCACAACAAACTGTGGAAAATTCTTAAAGAGAGGGGAGTACCAGATAACCTTACCTGTCTCCTGACAAACTTGTATGTGAGTCAAGAAGCAACAGTTAGAACCTTATATGGAACAATGGACTGGGTTCCAAATTGGGAAAGGAGTATGTCAGGGCTGTATATTCTCACTCTGCTTATTTAACTTATATGCAGAGTACAATCAGGCAAAATGCCAGGCTGGATGAATCACAAGCTGGAATCAGGATTGCCAGGAGAAATATCAACAACCTCAAATATGCAGATGATAACACTAATAGCAGAAAGGAAAGAGGAACAAAAGAGCCTCTTGATGAGGGTGAAAGAATAGAGTGAAAAAGTTGGCTTGAAACTAAGCACTCAAAAAAATCCACCTGCCAATGCAGAGGACACAAGAGAAACAAATTTGATCTTTGGGTGGGAAAGATCTCCTGGAGAAGGGAATGGCTACCCACTCCAGTATTCTTGCCTAGGAAATCCCATGGACAGAAGAGCCTAGTGGGCTACAGTCTATGGGGTTGCAAACAGAAGCGACTGAGGACACATATGCATACATGCAAAACAATTCATTTTGATAAGCTGATATGACCTAACCTAACAACACTGAAATTAATCAGGATTTTTCTAATAATCCTTTTATATTTAATCTTTATGGCAGTTACAGATTTTCACCAGTGCTCTTTTATTTGGTATTTTACAGCTTTGCAAGATAGGCAGAGGAGATCCTACTATCTCCAATTTACTGATAAAGACATTGAGAATCACATGGAGATAAGTGACTTGTCCAAGTACACAAAGTTAAAATGGGGTGGAGCTAAGATTGAACTCTAGGTCCTCTAACAGCCTGCTACTAAGTTTCAAATTAAAACTCGCTAATATTACAATCATTGTTTCTTAATATTATGTCTCAGGAAGTTCAGATGGAACATATAGCATCACCAAGGTCTCCAAATATTTTCTTTAATAATTCTTTTCCCAAATTATGTGTCCCAGTATCACTCTCTGGACACTAGGACAGAGACAGCTTTTCCCATGACCTTTCAAGTGATGTCACTTTAGAAACCTTTTAAAGACTGGGCCAAAGAAAAAGATTACCGAGAGGAAGAACATGTTACCTTGAAGAGTAATCAGTTATGCGAATGGTTTCATTGCCTGTTATACCATGGATTATGCTTTCATTTTTCATATTAATGTTCTTTATGTTTTTCAATTAGTCACAGCAAATTACCTGTCCTTCGCCTTGGCAAGGGCAGCTCAGTGGGCATTGGTGGAGTATTTTCCAAGTTCCGTCTGGTGAATTCTTGCTCACATTCTTCTTGAGGCATTAACATGTAATTTTTTGAATGTTTCGTTTGACACCATCTCATTCATGTAGGAAATTACTTATTGAATAATGAATTGGAAATTTTCTCCTTTCTTTTTTTGCAATGGTGCATTGCAAAAAATTAACTTTAAGTTAAATCTTAAAAAAAGAATTGGAACATTAAATAAATTTAAAATTCATTCAATACTTCTTAGTCATTCTAACAGGGAGGACTTGTGGCACAGAGCATACAAAATAACAGATTCTCTAAATCCATGCCCACCTCCATTTTCCCCTGTCCAGTCACAGCAAAGTGCTTGCCCCTCCTCTGCACTCCATCCTACTGTCCCAATATTTCCCTTGTGACAATACCTGACTAGCTGCATTCTAACCACCTGTTTACTAGTCAGTCCCCATTCGTCCAACCCAAGTATGTGAGATTTTCTAGGACGAAAATAATGTCTTAATCAGGACTGAAATAATGTCTTAATCAGGACTGAATTCCTAGTTATTAACACACTACACAGCACAGAAGTAAGCACTTAGAAAGTAATGAGTGAATGAAGCCATTTGCCTTTGGAAAATTTGAATATATCCTTGTTAGCTACAGTCTTAAATCACAGAGTAGGCTTTGTTCAGTCTATAATTTAAGCATTACACTATATTCCCATAATCCTTTTTGGGGAGGGAAACCAAGTAACTTCTCCGCCCTTGAAGATCTCAGAGTCTAGCCAAGCTCTGCCAAATGTCAACTTTCTAAAAACCACATGGTAACCTCCCTTCAGAGTACTTCATTAAGAGCTCTCATTTTCCTTTTCTTTGATGTGTGACATGGTCCTTAAGATTAGCAAGTTTCTTCAAACCCTTTTGAAAGACATCTTAATATATTAGAGAAGAGGGGAGACCTCTTGTTCCTCAAAGAGTCTGGTGTTATTATATTTTGTAATTTTTTGGTTAGTGGGGGCACTAGAATTTCCAGCCCAAGGCCTACCCAGAGTTACATCTCTGCTCTTCACCAGAGGATAGTTTAAATTTCTTTGTACTCCAATTCCTTTGTTTCTGTCATTTTATGACTTTGGGGAGTGAGGGAGAAAACTGTTGTGGACATTCTGTGTCTCTTTAAAGAACTGAGTTATTATTAAACCGATACCTCCACTATTGAAATCCCTTGTTGTTATTAATAATCACTGCAATCAGCAGGGTGGAGAGCCATGAAAGAAAATGCTCTTATTTATTCAAACTTTATGCTAATTAAGCCTAACAAGTGATATATAAGTAGATTCAAAAATATCACTACTTTTTATGCATTGTGCAAATAAGTGAATACAGATAATATCCATTGAGGAAATGTTTACTTGACTTGAAATACAACTAAACTACAAAAGACATGAAAAACAGCCTACATTGTCTCTCTTTCCAGAGAAATCTTTTAAGTGATACTTGCTGCTAATGGAGTAGCATTTGGAAATCATCAGAGGAATAGCATAGTTGAAGGATTGTAAAAAAGCCTGAGAAAATTTGTTTTCCTTGATTGGGTACAATGTAGGATCAGTACAAATTGGTACAGTATAGAATTATCTGCCCTTCTCTAGGAAGGGCAGCTCTCCAGGAAGCACAAATGCCACGTAACCTTCAGTGTCCCATTCTTGCAACTTACCATACCAACAAACAAAAAGTTCCTTCCTATGACTAAGGAACACTTTTTCTGCTTTGATGTAAATTCAGTTCCTTTTATTGTGATGTTTTGCTGCAAAAAGAACAACTAATACCAGTTCCTTTTGTACAAATTTTTCATGCCCTTTGAAACCATAAAAGGATGACTCTTATCTTCATAATCTCCAGACCAGATGAAACCTAGTTCACTCTGTTCTCAGTCTCTTTAATCTTTCTTCCTCTGATCCTGTTTAAGGACCAAAACAGGAACAGCTCCAAAAACTTTCTCTACTCCTGGTTCTTAGGGCTACTTGGAGATGGATACAAACTGAATTGTCCACCCACAAAGTCATTATATCATGCCCACAAATGCACATAGATAATTACCTGGCTAAACAAAAAACAGATAAACAAAGAAATCCTGGAGAGACGTAGGCTGTGTATGTATATGTGTGTGAGTGTTTTTCATTAAGGGTTAAAACTGAGGAGACATGCAAATTTTGTAGCATTAACTCTGAGGTAGTCAATTTCAAAAATGAATGAGAAAACATTAAAAGGCAGCTAATTTAGAGATATAAAATTTATGTCAAGAAATAGGGTTTTCAAATTCCTCAGTCAGTTCAGCTCAGTCGCTCAGTCGTGTTCGACTCTTTGCGACCCCATGGATTGGAGTATGCCAGGCCTCCCTGTCCATCACCAACTCCCGGAGTTCACTCAAACTCAAGTCCATCGAGTCCATGATGCCATCCAGACATCTCATCCTCTGTCGTCCCCTTCTCCTCCTGTCCCCAATCCCTCCCAGCATCAGAGTCTTTTCCAATGAGTCAACTCTTCGCATGAGGTGGCCAAAGTACTGGAGTTTCAGCTTTAGCATCATTCCTTCCAAAGAACACTCAGGACTGATCTCCTTCAGAATGGACTGGTTGGATCTCCTTGCAGTCCAAGGGACTCTCAAGAATCTTCAAATTCCTAGAGAAAGGCAAATCACTATCAGTCAAACTTCCTACCAGACAGAAAGTTCAACAGTATAATGCAGATGTGGTAGAGTAGAAAAGAGGAAATTAAAGTTCATATTTTGTTGGATGTTGGTTAAGTCTCTTAAATTCTATTATCTTATAGTAAACACTTCTTGGGATTGTGCCCCAGCTTACAATTTTCCTTTCTCTGAGGATGGCCCTCATATGCAGAGGTGATAGGCCACCAGTGGTCATGTTAATACTATGAGATCCTGATCCCGTGGCCACAGTTATTGATCCAGGGGAGGGCACAGAATCCAAACCAAATAAACAAAATTCTTTCTTTCAGGAATTTAAAATCTGGAACAGAAAAGCACAGTGCATTGTAAGCAGTTTCATTCTTTCTAGCCCACCTGAAATGAATTCTTTATGTTTTTCACTTGACATTCATTTCCTTCAGTGCAGGGTCTTTGTCATTTAACCCTGCATAGAATAACAGAGGGGCTTCCCAGGTGGCTCAGAGGTAAAGAACCTGCCTGTCAGTTCAAGAGATGCAATAGATGCAGGTTTGATCCCTGGGTCAAGAAGATCCCTTGGAGGAGGACAGAGCAACCCACTCCAATATTCTTGCCTGGAGAATCCCGTGGATTGAGGAGTCTGGTGGGTTCCAGTCCACCGGACCACAGAGAGTCAGACATGAATGAGTGACTAAGCACAAATAGGGAAGATGATGTGAAGACACAGGGAGAAGGTGGTCATGTGAAAGTCATGGAAAGAGGCCCAGAACTGATCCTTCCTTCATGAATCTTAGGAGGAACAAACCATGCAAGTACCTTGATCTTGGACTTATCTCCTCTAGAGCTCAAAATGATGAGTGTACTGTAACTATTAAAACATAGATAAATGTCAACAAAGATGAAAAGCAAATATGCAAAAACAGAATGCACTGACAAGTTATGCAGTGGGTTATGAGTGAGTCCTTTCTCTTGTCAAAGCCTGTAATAGCTATATCTATCTAATTAAAAAATTTGCTACAGTGACGGCAAATTTTGTTGAAATACTGGTTCTAACGGGCCATGGGTAGTACTAGAATGGACTTCCCAGATGATTCAGTAGTAAAGAATCTGCCTGCCAGTTCAGAAGATGCAAGAGATGCAGGTTTCATCCCTGGGTTGGGAAGATCCCTTGAAGTAGGAAATGGCAACCCCCTCCAGTATTCTTGCCTGGGATATCCCATGGACAGAGGAACCTGGTGGGCTACAGTCCATGGGGTCACAAAAGAATCAGACACAGCTGAGCAACTAAGCACATTCACAGCTCACACATAGTACTAGAATATTTCTCTAAAATGGAAGGGGGAAATGTATGTCATAGGTTTATTGCTGCAGCACCCTAAAAAAAATCTGGTGGCAGTAGAATCTGTACCTATATTTAACCGTGTCCTAATTCTCAGTGTCTCTCTCTCCACATTTCACACAATTTCAATAGCTTTGCATACTGTGCCTGGCATCCTTGTTTTCATAACTGCTATAGTCAATTGTGAGTGGTGATCTACTGAATGACTAAAAAATGGTCAGTTAACTTGGTGTGGTCATTTTCTTCTAAAGAATGAATTTCTCATGACTGAAAACAGTGGAAAATGCATGCTATTGAACCACAGCTCCACAGGTGGGCCTCTATCTCTGCTTAGCACCAGTGTCATCATCTATCCTTACAGATTTCTGACTGGCTCCCAGCTTTTTCAGACCCTATCACTTGGGCCCATCAGCTTCTGTTCCTATCCACTCAGCCATTGCAAACCAAATCTGACCTCAAGGAGGGGAATATAAACAAGACTGGAACATTTTGGCAAGGTATCATACACAGGATTGTGAGTGCACAGTACATATTCTATTGCTTCTGTCTCTTGGATAACCGTGACTAATACATCTATGCACTGACTTAGTGAAGAATCCCCCTACCCCGTGGCTTCTGTGCACATTGCCTCATTTCCATAAAGTTCACCTTTTCCACATGACAAAATTAAAATTATTTTCAAGGTCCCTCCTCTGGTATACAGCTTGTCTATTTGCACCTCTCTTTCTGTGATTACTATGCTCTGTTTAACATCACAGTTAACTGAGGACCTAGTGTCTTACTTCATATTAGCATTATGTGTTCAGTGATTGCCATATAGATGCTCAATAATTAATTACTGAATTAATAACTGGCCATAAATATGGTGATCTTTTACAAAGGTCATGAAATCTTTCTTTGATCAGAAACCTCAAAATGGTTTCCTTTATTCAGCAAAGACTACATAGTATATGACTGATTTAAAAATATTTTGCTTCCCCTTGTCAGTTCTTAATGAGATAGTTCAATGCAATCCATCATTTTAATATTTGACAATTCTCAAAATAAATTAGTTAGTCCCAAGTCTTCATGGTAAACAGGGCAACATGCAGAAATTACAGATACTCTTTCTAATTTGAAAAATAATGCTTTTAGATATGGTTTTTGTGCTCTTCAAAGGACCAAGATAAAATATTAAAAATCATTTAACTTGCGTCATACCTAAAGGTGCTTTGGGATGAAAGGAAGGGAGAGTGGGAAGAAAGTCAGTTAGCATTCTTTCCCTGAGATCCTAACGCAACAATCTAGAGTGTCCTACACAATCCCTGTGGATGTGATAACAATCCCCATTTTAGAAATGCAAAAAAAGAAAGCATAAGGATATGAAGTGTATTTTTCACTGTCACTTGACTCAAGTAGAACAGTGAGTGTGTGTGCATGTATGTTAAGTCACTTCAGTTGTGTCTGACTCTTTGTGACCCCATGCACTGTAGTCAGCCAGGCTCCTCTGTCCATGTGATTCTCCAGGCAGGAATACTGGAGTGGGTTGCTGTGCCCTCCTCTAGGGGATGTTCCCAGCCCAGGAATCAAACCTGCATCTCCTGCATTGGCAGGTAGATTCTTTACCCCTGAGCCACCAGGGGAGCTGGTAGAACAGACAAGACTCAAATCAAATCTGACAGCCACTAAGACTTACTATAAAGCAATTGCATCATCTGCCTTAGAACTCTTAATCCATTCCCAGAATCAACCAAAACAACAAAAATATATTGTGAGATAAAATTTTTGCAGCAAAGAGATTGATAGATCTTCTTTCAATTTGTACCATTTTTTCAATAAATAGATACTGAGGGGTCTCCATGTATAAGCAATTATGCTGGAAGCCAGAGGTATAGCAGGTTCAGAGGTATCACAGTTCCTGCATTCAAGGAGTATACATTTCAGGGAAGAGAGTTTGAAAAATAATAAAGCAACTTATTTACTATCAGTTTCAGCCAGCATTACCAGGATGTTCTGGGTCACAGAAAAATGGACCTGACCTCTGCTGGATATCTGAGATTGTTTCCCTGAGGATGCGACTTTTAGAGGTAAAATTGGGCTTCCCAGATAGCTCAGAGGGTAAAAAATCCACCTGCAATACAGGAGGCCCCAGTTTGATTCCTGGGTCGGGAAGATTCCCTGGAGAGGGGTTAGGCTAACCACTCCAGTATTCTTGGGCTTCCCCAGTGGTTCAGAATTTTCCTGCAATGCAGGAGACCTGGGTTGGGAAGATCCCCTGGAGGAGGGCATGGCAACCCACTCAAGTATTCTTGCCTGAAGAACCCCCAAGGACAGAGGAGACTGGTGGGTTACAGTCCATGGGGTCACAAAGAGTCAGACATTACTGAGCGACTAAGCACAGCCCAGCATAACACATGGAGATTAACAAAACATTGAACAGGCAAAGGATGGATAGAGAGTTAGAGGCAGTTGAAACAGTATGTGAAGATTCTCGGAGGCAGGAAAGAGCATAGAATTTTTAAGGAACTGAAAGAAGATAGAAAGGCTCACAAAGTAGGCTTAGAATGAAGATTTACATTCTCAGACTCCGCATTGCTTAGCTCTAAGTCAGCACCAGGTCCAGCCAACAAGGTGAAGAATATGCCCACACTCAGTTGCAAACAAAACAGAGACAGCTGGTGAGATAAGCAACAGAGTACATCCCACAATTGATTTACCCTGGAAAATAACCCAAGATAGCAAAGAATTCCAGGCCCTTCATCTATGAGTCATCAAAACCATCCTGTGTTCCTACTAAGCATTAAATCCCTGCCCTTATATTTTAGATGAAGCTACCCAATGTCCTTCTTATCATATCTATATTTTAATCTATTCTAGGTAACCATCACCTGAACTAAACTCTTCTAGGTTACCCTGTTTAGCTTGAAGCTGAACAAACCATTCTTTCAAGTTTTCTAATCAGTCATAAATGGTGCATTCAATTTCTCAGGGCCACATTCAGTGTGGAAAAGATAATTCATTGAAGAGCTATATTGTTCTCAGAGTCTCAGTTACCTGAACAATGGGGATGTCAATGCAGTACTTACTGGCTTATGACAATCACAGTATAAGCTGAAGCTGTTCTAACCCTCAGGGAAGCCATCAAGAAAGAAAGCATTCAGATAAATTAAATTTGTAAGTCAAGGCCCAACAGTAAAACAAGTTGTGTAGCTTTTCAGGTTAACCAATTCCCAAATTTCATTGTTAAAAAGTAGTGTGAAATGATAATGACAAATGAAAAACATGACATAAGTAATAATTTTTCTTAAAATCCAAGAGGAAAATTAAGTCAAATATTATTTGAAGTGCACAATTAGCAAAGTTTTGGAATAGCCCCAAGTGACAATTTCAATCTTTGCTCTTCAAATAAAAGCTGACATATTTTTAGACAGTAGAACTGACTAAGATGTAAGTGCTTCGCAGTTAAAGTAATTGCATTTCTGGTGGTGGTAAGTGAATTACAGAAGTGACAAATGCTGTACTTAAATAATTTGAAGCCAACAACATCTCCTGTCTGCACAGAGCAGATTCAAAAGAGCAGAAGTCAGGAAAACATCTGTCTCATTTATTCTGTTCTTGCCTACATGGCTGAGGCCCAGTTCCTAGTTTGAGATGGAGTTATTCAAGTGCTCAATACAGGCAGCAATGCTGTCCAACCAGCATCCTGAAAACAGCAGATATGTCAAGACTCTGATTTCTAGCAGCAGTCAGCTTACTTTTCTTAAAAGTGAAAAAATGATGAAAGTATCTCTAAATGTACAAATGTACATTTAACCTTGACAAAAACCTTTTTTCCAGTTTCAATGAGAAAGGGCTCTGGTATTCAAGGAAAGTGAAGAATATGCCCACTCTGCTTGGAATGCCTGTTATTGCCAACTCTTAGACTCTGCATCCTTTCTATCCTTCAGTTCAGTTCAGCTGCTCAATGGTGTCCAACTCTTTGTGACCCCATGGACCACACCATGCCAGGCCTCCCTGTCCACCACCAACTCCCAGAGCCTACCCAAATTCATGTCCGTTGATGCCATCCAATCATCTCATCCTCTGTCGTCCCTTTCTCCTCCTGCTCTCAATCTTTCCCAGTATCCAGGTCTTTTCAAATGAGTCAGCTCTTCGCATCAGGTGGCCAAAGTATTGGAGTTTCAGCTTCAACATCAGTCCTTCCAATGAACACTTAGGACTGATCTCCTTTACAATGGACTGGTTGGATCTCCTTGTAGTCCAAGGGACTCTCAAGAGTCTTCTCCAACACTACAGTTCAAAAGCATCAATTCTTTGGCGCTTAGCTTTCTTTATAGTCCAACTCTCACATCCATACATGACTACTGGAAAATTCTATCCTTTAAGGCACATTCAAATTCTACCTTTTCTTTCAAGTCCTGTCACACCCATCTTCTGGTTTCTATAACCCTGGTTTATATTCTATTGAGTATCATCCTGCATTCCATTTGGTACTAGCGGTAAAGAACCCACCTGCCAATGCAGGAGACTTAGACGCAGGTTCGATCCCTGGTTTGAGAAGATGCCCTGGAGGAGGCCATGGCAACCAACTCCAGTGTTCTTGCCTGGAGAATCCCATGGACAGAGGAGCCACATAGAGACAGACATGACTGAAGAGACTTAGCTCGCACTGCATTCTATTAGCTATGCAAGCATTCATCTGTCTTCCTAAATAATTTGCTAAAGTTATATATGAGGTCCTGGAAGACAGGTAACATGATCACAATACCACTTTCAATTTCTAAAGTAATTTTTGGCATATAGTAGTATAGTATAATAGAGGCTTGTTGAATTAGACATGCACGTGTGCTAAGTCACTTCAGTCATGTCCACCTCTTTGCAGTCCTATGAACCATAGCCAACGAAGCCCCTGTGTCCATCGAATTCTCCAGGCATGAATACTGGGGTGGATTTCTATGCTTTCCTCCAGTGGATCTTCCTCCACAGATCAAACCCACATCTCCTGCATCTCCTGCATGGACAGGTGGGTTCTTTACCACTAGTGCCACCTGTAAAACCCATTGAATTATATACCAGAAATTAAAACCTTCTTTAAGCCAATACCTTGAGATTGTTTAGATAATAACAATCTTGAAACCTGACTGCATGAACATATGTAGTGAATAAACTATTCCTGAACAATTCAACTGACCTTCTTAGTCAGAAATCAATCAGCCATCGTCTAAGTATGAAGCAGTGCAAACAAGGAGTCTATATCCCCGAGTCTCTGTCAATCATGTTCTTCTAGAAGATCCCCAGTTGCTATGTTTGACAAATTCATGGTTGGATAGGTTTGGGGATGGTTCTGCTGCCCATCTAATAAACAGAGTTTCTGTATTAAAAGAAGACAATGTTTAATATCTGGAGACTTTTTCTGGGGGATAGAGGGAGGATTAAATAAAAATTACAAAAGAAAAATTCTGGTATTTATCTTTTTCAATCCACAAATATCTATTTACTTTGAAAGTATCAGCCTAAATAATACTAACCATCTCTCCACAATAAATAAAGAATATATATTTGCTTGCTATATATTTTTTATGATCATAGTCATTGTACTAGTTCCATTAAGATATGCAACTTGATTGTTGATTAAATCCTTGTTTATGCATTCAACTGAGCTAATAACTTATCTGGCTTCATCATCCACTCTGCAGCTGGATCTCTGAAATATGAAGTTGGATCAGCATGATATAACTTTTTTGTTAATAAAATATCCAGAAAAGGTAACAAATTGTATATCCTGACTATTAAACTTGTAGAGTCAATCAGCATGAAAGTGTGATTATGTAAGCACAAGATAGAATAAATGAAATGTACCACATGAGCCATGAATTTTGCATCATTATTCTCAAATTACATCCAGTTTGTCACTAAGTCTATCTGGCAGCCTGTTTTAATTGAATTAAAAACAGGAAAAGATACTTGTCCATGTGACTTTCATGCATCTTGCAGAAGAGGAAGTCTTTTTCAATCTCATTTTTTTCTTCTTGAGATTTTACTTGGAAAAATACAGACAGTGAGATTACCAAAGTGAAAGTGAAGTGAAGTCACTCAATAGTATCCGCCTCTTCGTGACCCCGTGGACTGCAGCCTACCAGGCTCCTCTGTCCATGGGATTTTCCAGGCAAGAGTACTGGAGTGGGGTGCCATCACCTTCTCCTGAGATTACCAAAGTTATATCTAAATATACACACAATTTAACTGGAATTAGGCATCAGTATTTTTTTTTTATTTCATAACACTATCTCTTATTCCCTGCTTCTTTTTTCATCAACGCAGATATTTATAACTAATATCTCCTTCTTTGCATACATAACAATAAAAGGAACTAAAACTACCCTAAACATTTCACCTAACATGTTATTGTAGACTAATAATTTATTTCATAATATCAACATTAGAAAGTACCTCTCCCATTTAACTATGTTCTTATAATGTTATTTATTTTTCATAACACCATTTTTAAATTTTATTTCTGATCAAGGGATATAGGAGCTTTTCACCTCTCCACCCACATAAAGAATTTTTTGATGGTTACTCTGTCAGTCAACCAGAAGGCTTTATTCTAAAAAACTATTCTTAAATATGTAATAGATTGTTCTCCTTGAGATTAAGTGATACAGTGGGACCACAGTAACTTAACATATGTATTGATCTTATTTATTCATGAGATAAACTTTGGAACAATGAAGCAATTCTTTTCCTTTTTCATCAAAGATATAACTTTCTCTTTAAGTTCTACCTTGTACATCACTCAGATGAACACACAGTTGGATGGAAAATCATATGTTACCCCAGCCTGAGGAAATTTAGGAGTACAAATGAATTCCAGATATCTAGCACTTTCTCTAGCATGGACCATCATATTATATAACATTCTTATCCCAGGATTCATACACTCTTTTTATTTACATATATATTTTAAAGCTTCATTGAGATATATTTGGCATATTGCATTGTGTAAGTTTAAGATGTAAGACATCTTGATTTGATATACTAATATATTACCATATAGTAATATATTATAAATGATTACAACCATAGCATTAACTAATACCTCCATCCTATTATAGAATTAACATTTCTTTTTTGTGTGTGGGGGAGAACATTTAAGATCTACAGTCTTAGCAACTTTCAAGTACATAATACATTAATATTAGCTACAACCCTCATGATGTACATTAGACCCTCAACTTGTCAATCTTACAACTACAAGTTTTCATTCCCAGACCCTGGTAACCACCACTCTACTCTCCATTTATATGAATTCAGCATTTTTGGATTCTACTTTTAGGTGACATCATGCAGCAATTGTTTTTCTCTGCTTAATTTATTTCATTTACCATAATGCCTCAAATATTACCTAAGTTTTCACAAATGGCAGTATATCCACTGCCTATACCACCTTCTTTAACCATTCATTGACTTATGGACAAGGTTATTTCCATATCTTGGCTATTGTGAATAGTAAACATTTGTGGCACAGACGGCTTTTTGAGATCCTGTTTTCACTTCCTTTGGATATATAACCAGAAATGGGATTGCTGTATCAAATGTTGTTTTATTTTTAATTTTTTGAGGAAAGTCCATACTATATTCCATAGAGACTGCAACAATTTACACTTTCCACATCATCCTCAACACTTGCTATTCTTGTCCTTTTAGATAATAGCCTTCTAACAGGAGTGAGATGATTATTTCATTGTGATTTTCATTTTCACTTTCTTGATGATTAGTGATGTTGAGTATCTTTCCATGTGCCTGCTGGCCACGGGTATCTATTCTTTGGAAAAGTGTCTATTCCATTCTTCTGCCATTTTTAAATCAGTTTTTTTTGTTTGTATTTTCTATTGAGTTATATGAGTTTCTTATAGATTTTTTTTGTATTTTAATGCTTTATCAGGTATATGATTTGCAAATGTTTTTCTCCTAAATGTAGGATACTTTTTCATTTTGTTGTTTCTTTTACTGTGCAAAAGCTTGCTAGTTTGATGTGGTAGTTTAATCACTAAGTAGTGTCCCACTCTTTGTGAACCCATGGATTGTAGTTGGCCAGTCTTCACTCTCTATGGGGTTTCCTAGGTAAGAAGACTAGAGTGGGTTGCCACTTCCTTCTCCAGGGGTCTCCCTAACCCTGGGATCAAACCCACATTTCCTGCTTGGCAGGCAGATTCTTTACCACTGATCCACCTGGAAAGCCATAGTAATGTAGCCTCATGTATTTATTTTTGCTCTTGTTATCTGTACTTTTGCGGTCATACACAGAAAACCATTTTCAAGATCAAAATCAAGAAACTCTTCCTTTATAATTTATTCTAGAAGTTTTATTTTCAAGCCTTTAGAAGCTCTATACAGTCAGCAAAAACAAGACCAGGAGCTGACTGTGGCTCAGATCATGAACTCCTTATTGCCAAATTCAGACTTAAAATGAAGAAAGTAGGGAAAACCACTAGACCATTCAGGTATGACCTAAATCAAATCCCTTACGATTATACAGTGGAAGTGAGAAATAGATTTAAGGGACTAGATCTGATAGAGTGCCTGATGAACTATGGACTGAGGTTCATGACATTGTACAGGAGACAGGGATCAAGATCATCTTCAAGGAAAAGAAATGCAAAAAAGCAAAATGGCTGTCTGGGGAGGCCTTACAAATAGCTAGAAAAGAAGAGAAGTGAAAAGCAAAGGAGAAAAGGAAAGATATAAGCATCTGAATGCAGAGTTCCGAAGAATAGCAAGAAGAGATAAGAAAGCCTTCCTCAGCAATCAGTGCAAAGAAATAAAGGAAAAAAAATAGAATGGGAAAGACTAGAGATCTCTTCAAGAAAATTAGAGATACCAAGGGAACATTTCATGTAAAGATGGGCTCGATGAAAGACAGAAATGGTATGGACCTAACAGAAGCAGAAGATATTAAGAAGAGGTGGCAAGAATACACAGAAGAACTGTGCAAAAAAGATCTTCACGACCCAGATAATCAAGATGGTGTGATCACTAATCTAGAGCCAGACATCCTATAATGTGAAGTCAAGTGGGCCTAGAAAGCATGACTACAAACCTAGTGGAGGTGATGGAATTCCAGTTGAGCTATCTCAAATCCTGAAAGATGATGCTTTGAAAGAGCTACACTAAATATGCCAGCAAATTTGCAAAACTCAGCAGTGGCCACAGGACCAGAAAAGGTCAGTTTTCATTCCAATCCCAAAGAAAGGCAATGCCAAAGAATGCTCAAACTACTGCACAATTGCACTCCTCTCGAACACTAGTAAAGTAATGCTCAAAATTCTGCAAGCCAGGCTTCAGCAGTATGTGAACTGTGAACTTCCAGATGTTTAAGCTGGTTTTAGAAAAGGCAGAGGAACCAGAGATCAAATTGCCAACATCTGCTGGATCATGGAAAAAGCAAGAGAGTTCCAGAAAAACATCTATTTCTGCTTTATTGACTGTGCCAAAGCCTTTGACTGTGTGGATCACAATAAACTGTGGAAAATTCTGAGAGATAGGAATACCAGACCTCCTGACCTTCCTCTTGAGAAACCTGTATGCAGGTCAGGAAGCAACAGTTAGAACTGGACATGGAACAACAGACTGGTTCCAAATAGGAAAAGGAGTACGTCATGGCTGTATATTGTCACCCTGCTTATTCAACTTATATGCAGAGTACATCATGGGAAATGCTGGGCTGGAAGAAGCACAAGCTGGAATCAAGATTACCGGGAGAAATATCAATCACCTTTCAGCTGAAGTTGAAACTCCAATACTTTGGCTACCTCATAAGAAGAGTTGACTCATTGGAAAAGACCGTGATGCTGGGAGGGATTGGGAGCAGGAGGAGAAGGGAATGACAGAGGATGAGATGGCTGGATGGTATCACTGATTCGATGGACATGAGTTTGAGTGAACTCTGGGTGTTGGTGATGGTAAGGGAGCCCTGGTGTGCTGCGATTCATGGATTCGCAAAGAGTTGGACACGACTGAGTGAATGACTGAACTGAACTGAACTAAATCCATTTTGGGTTAATTTCTCTCAGTGGTACAACCTAGAGTCCAATTTCATTATCCTGCATTTGGTTATCCAGTTTTTCCAACACCCTTTATTGAATGAAAATATCATTTTGAATTGAATATTCCTGAGCTCCATGTCCCATGTTAGTTGACTGTATATACAATAGCTTATTTTGGGGTTCTTTGTTCTTTTCCATTGGTCTATGTGCCTGTTTTAATGCCAGTATCATAACTTTTTTTTTTTTTTACTATAGCTTTGTAGTATACTTTGAAATCAGGAAGAATTTTGTCTCTAGTTTCTTCTTTCTCCAGTTTGAGTTTGCTCTTCATGGGTTTTTGTGATCTTATACAAATTTTAGGATTTTTTTCTATTCTTATGAAAAATGCTTTTGAAATATTAATAGAGATTTTGTTGAATCTATAGATGATTTATGTAGTACTGACATTTTAATGATATTATTCTTTTGATCCATGAATACCAGATATTTACTCATTTGTTTGTCTTATTAAATTGCATCAAAGTGTTAGAGGTTTTAATGTACAGATCTTTCACCACTTTGATTAAATTTATAAGCATTTTACTTTTTTCATGCTATTGTGAATTAGATTGTTTCATTAATTTCTTTTTCAAATGTGTTGTTATTAATGTGTATCAGTTCAGTTCAGTTCAGTAGCTCAGTCGTGTGCAACTCTCTGTGACCCCACGAACTGCAGCATGCCAGGCCTCCCTGTCCATCACCAACTCCTGGAGTTTACCCAAACTCATGTCCATTGAGTCGGTGATGCTGTCTAGCCATCTCATCCTCTGTCATCCCCTTCTCCTCCTGCCCCAATCCCTCCCAGCATCACGGTCTTTTCCAATGAGTCAACTCTTCGCATGAGGTGGCCAAAGTACTGGAGTTTCAGCTTCAGCATCAAACCTTCCAATGAACACCCAGGACTGATCTCTTTAGGATGGACTGGTTGGATCTCCTTGCAGTCCAAGGGACTCTCAAGAGTCTTCTCCAACACCACAGTTCAAAAGCATCAATTATTCAGCCCTCAGCCTTCTTCACAGTCCAACTCTCACATCCATACATGACCACTGGAAAAACCATAGCCTTGACTAGACGGACCTTAGTCGGCAAAGTAATGTCTCTGCTTTTGAATATGCTATCTAGGCTGGTCATAACCCTCTTTCCAAGGAACAAGTGTCTTTTAATTCATAGCTGCAGTCACTATCTGCAGTGATTTTGGAGCCCCCAAAAATAAAGTCTGACATTACTTCCCTGTTTCCACGTCTATTTCCCATGAAGTGATGGGACCAGATGCCATGATCTTCTTTTTCTGAATGTTGAGCTTTAAGCCAACTTTTTCACTCTCCACTTTCACTTCCATCAAGAGGCTTTTTGGTTCCTCTTCACTTTCTGCCACAAGGGTGGTGTCATCTGCATATCTGAGGTGATTGATATTTCTCCCGGCAATCTTGATTCCAGCTTGTGCTTCTTCCAGCCCAGTGTTTCCCATAATGTACTCTACCTATAAGTTGCATAAGCAGGGTGACAATATACAACCTTGACATACTCCTTTTCCTACTTGGAACCAGTCTGTTGTTCCATGTCCAGTTCTAACTGTTGCTTCCTGACCTGCATGCAGGTTTCTCAAGAGGCAGGTCAGGTGGTCTGGTATTTACACCCTTTTCAGAATTTTCCACAGTTTATTGTGATCCACACAGTCAAAGGCTTTGGCACAGTCAATAAAGCAGAAATAGATGTTTTTCTGGAACTCTGTTGCTTTTTCGATGATCCAGTATATGTTGGCAATTTGATCTCTGGTTCCTCTGCTTTTTCTAAAACCAGCTTGAACATCTGGAAGTTCACGGTTCACGTATTGCTGATTATATGTATAAGAAGTTCCAATATTTGGCCACCTGATGGGAAGAGGAAAAGACTCGTTGGAAAAGACCCTAATACTGGGAATGATTAGAGGCAGGAGGAGAAGGGGATGACAGAGGATGAGATGGTTGGATGGCATCACCAACTCAATGAAGATGAGTTTGGGTAAACTCCAGGAGTTGGTGATGGACAGGGAGGCCTGGTGTGCAGCAGTCAACCAGGTTGCAAAGAGTCGGACACAACTGAGTGACTGAAGTGACTGACTGAAGATCTGCCTGAAATGCAGGAGACCCCGGTTTGATTTCTGGGTCAGGAAGATCGCTAGAGAAGGATAGGTACCCACTCCAGTATTCTTGGGCTTCCCTTGTGGTTCAGCTGGTAAAGAATCCACCTGCAATTCAAGAGACCTGGGTTCGATCCCTGGGTTGGGAAAATCCCCTGGAGAAGGAAGGGAAAGGCTATCCACTCAAATATTCTGGCCTGGAGAACTCCATGAACTGTATAGTCTATGGGGTCACAAAGAGTCAGACACACCTGAATGACTTTCACCTTCCCTTTTCCTTTTCAAGTATAAAATAATAAAATCTACAAAGAAAAACAATTTTACTTTTTCCTTTAAGCCTGTTTAGATGACCTTTATTTCTAATAATTGCCTAATTGATCTGGCTAGTATTTCCAGTATTATTTTAAACAGGAGTGGTGAGAGTGGACAGTCTTGTCTTGTTCCTGATCTTAGAGGAAAAGATTTCAACTTTTCATCACTGAGTACAATTTTGGCTGTGGGTTTGTCATACACGGCCTTTATCATACTGAGGTATATTCCTTCTATACCCAATTTTTTGAGCATTTTTATCATGAAAGGATGTTGCAATTTGTCAAATATTTTTTCTGTAGCTTTTGAGACGATCATATGATTTCTATCTTTCATTCTACTAATGTGGTGCCATTTCATGCAAAATGGGCACAATAAAGGACAGAAATGGTACAGACTTAACAGAAGCAGAAGATATTAAGAAGAGGTGGCAAGAATACACAAAAGAACTGTACAAAAAAGATCTTCACGACCAAGATAATCATGATGGTGTGATCACTCACCTAGAACCAGACATCCTGGAATGTGAAGTCAAGTGGTCCTTAGACAGCATCACTACAAATAAAGTTAGTGGAGGTGATGGAATTCCAGTTGAGCTATTTCAAATCCAGTTGAGCTATATCATCATCACAGATAATGCTGTGAAAAAGCTGCACTCAATATGCCAGCAAATTTGGAAAACTCAGCAGTGGCCACAGGACTGGAAATGTCAGTTTCCATTCCAATTCCAAAGAAAGGCAATGCCAAAGAATGCTCAAACGACAATTGCACTCATCTCACACGCTAGTAAAGTAATGCTCAAAATTCTCCAAGCCTGGCTTCAGCAGTACGTGAACCATGAACTTCAAGATGTTCAAGATGGTTTTAGAAAAGGCAGAGGAACCAGATATCAAATTGCCAACTTCTGCTGGATCATCAAAAAAAGCAGGAGAATTCCAGAAAAACATCTATTTCTGCTTTATTAACTATGCCAAAGCCTTTGACTGTGTGAATCACAATAAACTGTGGAAAATTCTGAAAGAGATGGGAATACCAGACCACCTGACCTGCCTCTTGAGAAACTTATATTCAGGTCAGGAAGCAACAGTTAGAACTGGACATGGAACAACAGACTGGTTCCAAATAGAAAAAGGAATACATCAAGGCTGTATATTGTCACCCTGCTTATTTAACTTATACGCAGAATACATCATGAGAAACGCTGGACTGGAAGAAGCACAAGCTGGAATCAAGATTACCGGGAGAAATATCAATAACTTCAGATATGCAGATGACACCATCCTTTTTTTTTTTTTTTTTTTACTTTATTTTGCTTTACAATACTGTATTGGTTTTGCCATACATTGACATGAATCAGCCACGGGTGTACATGAGTTCCCAATCCTGAACCCCTCTCCCACCTCCCATCCCATATCATCTCTCTGGATCATCCCCGTGCACCAACCCCAAGCATCCTGTATCCTGTATCGAACATAGACTGGCGATTCATTTCTTACATGATAGTATACAGGTTTCAATGCCATTCTCCCAAATCATCCCGTGAAGAGGAACTAAAAAGCTTCTTGATGAAAGTGAAAGAGGAGAGTGAAAAAGTTGGCTTAAAGCTCAACATTCAGAAAATGAAGATCATGGCATCTGGTCCCATCACTTCATGGGAAATAGATGGGGAAACACTGGAAACAGTGTCAGATTTTATTTTGGGGGACTCCAAAATCACTGCAGATGGTGACTGCAGCCATGAAATTAAAAGACGCTTACTCCCTTGGAAGGAAAGTTATGACCAACCTAGATAGCATATTCAAAAGCAGAGACATTACTTTGCTAACAAAGGTCCATTGAGTCAAGGCTATGGTTTTTCCAGTGGTCATGTATGGATGCAAGAGTTGGACTGTAAAAAAAGCTGAGTGCCGAAAAATTGATGCTTTTGAACTATGGTGTTGGAGAAAACTCTTGAGAGTCCCTTGGACTGCAAGGAGATCCAACCAGTCCATCCTAAAGGAGATCAGTCCTGGGTGTTCTTTAGAAGGAATGATGCTAAAGCTGAAACTCCAGTACTTTGGCCACCTCATGTGAAGAGTTGACTCATTGGAAAAGACTCTTATGCTGGGCGGGATTGCGGGCAGGAGGAGAAGGTGACGATAGAGAATGAGATCGCTAGATGGCATCACCAACTCGATGAACGTGAGTTTGAGTGAACTCCAGGAGTTGGTGATGGACAAGGAGGCCTGGCATGCTGCTATTCATGGGGTTGCAAAGAGTCAGACATGACTGAGAGACTGAACTGAACTGAAGCACTCATTTTACAAAAGATTTTTTGTTAGTCATGAGGATCTGATGTCACCATGAAGGGATTTAATGCTTCTCTAGATATGAGGAGATGCAAGGATTGAGAACATAAAATCTGTTCCTAAGAACATTCAACTATCTAAAGACTTGTCCCACCAGATTCCCTGGAACACAGAGTACCTCATTCCACCCTGAAATCCCTCAGGGATTGTTGAAGGTCAACAGCTATAGCAGCACAGGGTTCAATCTCCGTAGAGACAGATGACAAATGCCTTTGTTGTTCAGTTCTTGGCAATGCCCTTTGTAAGTGCCAATTTGCAGTTGACAAAACAAATCTTCAAAACAACCACAACTGATACTATAACTGCTGCTGCTGCTGCTGCTAAGTCGCTTCAGTCGTGTTCTACTCTGTGTGACCCCATAGATGGCAGCCCACCAGGCTCCCCCATCCCTGGAATTCTCCAGGCAAGAACACTGGAGTGGGTTGCCATTTCCTTCTCCAATGCATGAAAGTGAAACGTGAAAGTGAAGTCACTCAGTCATGTCCGACTCTTAGTGACCCCATAGGCTGCAGCCTACCAGGCTCCTCCATTCATGGGATTTTCCAGGCAAGAGTACAGGAGTGAGTTGCCATTGCCTTCTCCAGATACTATAACTAGATAATAATAATGCTTGTCTTTATGTTATAAATATATGCCACATTTTGTGCTAAGTGTTAACTAAGCCTAGGAAATCCAGGAAGGGCTTCCTGGAGGAAGTAATATTAGATTTTTGTGTTAAAGTAAACAAAAAGATTTGACATAGAAAACTGGAAAACACTCTAGACCTATGAAATAGATATGGTATATCGGGAGAAGGCATGGTGTATCGGGAGAAGTTCAGTGTTGGAAAGGACAGAAATGTAGGCATAGGCTGGAGTCATTTTGTAGAAGGCCTTGCTCACTGCATAAGGATCTTGGGTTTTATCCTGAAGAAAATAGGGAATGATGAGCCTTTTCACGCAGGGTAGTACCATCTTCAGTTTTGCTATTTCAGAAAAGCATTCCATGAGTGAGATGGAAAATGAAATGGAAGGCTACGAGAACATGGAGACAGATTAGCAACAGCAGGCAGAGAACCAGACTGAAAGCCACTATAAGTAAAACACCCATAATAATATTGATTAGACCAATACTTACTTGAACTCTAGCTATGCTAGGGAAACAGCAATAAGCAAAACAGGCCTATTGAGTGGAATCTCCAGAACTGAGTTCCTGATAACTAAGATTCTTTTTAAAGTTTCCTGGGTAATTTTTGATCCACAGCTAAGTTTAAGAAATACTGGATGAGAGCTCTGTCTGCTAAATTTCATCTGTGAGTAGCAGATACTAATTCATGCAATTAATATTTATTGAGTACCTATTATGTACCATTTAGCAGAAACTGATTCCAGGAAAAAAATTGTTCAAGGAATGTGGTAGGGTGTGGGAGGTACTCTAGATGTAGTGACTGGTGACTTCTGAGAGGAGGTAACATTTGATCTAAAAATAGAGCTGATTATTAGAGAAATGCAAATCAAAACTACAATGAGACATCACCTCACACCGGTCAGAATGGCCCTCATAAAAAAATCTGCAAACAATAAATGTTAGAGAGGATATGGAGAAAAGGGGACCCTCTTATACTGTTGGTGGGAATATAAATTGTTACAGTCACTATTAAGACCAGTATCAAGGTTCCTTAAAAAACTAGGAATAACACTAACACATCACCCAACAATCCCACCAATGGACATATACTCTGAGAAAACCATATTGAAAAAGACATGTGTACCCCAGTATTCATTGCAGTACTATTTATAATAGCTAGGACATGGAAGCAATCTAGATGTCCACTGACAGATGAATGGATAAAGAAGCTGTGGTACATATACAATGGAATACTACTCAGCAATAAAAAGGAATGCATTTGAGTCTGCTCTAATGAGGTGAATGAACCTAGAGCCTATTATACAGAGTGAAGTAAGTCAGAAAGAGAAAAAATATATCATATATTAACACATATATATGGAATCTAGAAAGATGGTACTGGTGAACTTATTTGCAGGGCAGCAATGGAGACACAGAGAGCAGACTTGTGGACATAGTGGGATTAGAGGGTGGGATGAATTGGGAGAGTAACATGGAAACATATACACTACCATATATAAAATAGTCAGTGGGAATTTGCTGTATGACTCAGGGAGCTCAAACCTGGTGCTCTGTGACAACCTAGAGGGGTGGGATTGGGTGGGAGGTGGAAGGCAGGTTCAAGAGGGGAGGACATATGTATACCTATAGCTGATTCACATTGATGTATGGCAGAAACCAACACAATATTGCAAAGCAACTATCCTCTAATTAAAAATAAATACTTTGGCCACCTGATACAAAGAGCAAAGTCATTGGAAAAGACTCTGATGTTGGGAAAGATGGAGGGCAAGGAGGAGAAGGGAATGACAGAGGACGAGATGGTTGGATGGCATCATTGACTCAATAGACATGAGTCTGAGCAGACTCTGGGAGATAGTAAAGGACACCTGGCATGCTGCAGTCTGTGGGGTCGTAAAGAGTCTGAATCGACTGAGTGAACAACAATAACTAAAATAAATAAGTTTAAAAAATTTAAAAAATTAGAAATTTTTTAAAAAAGAACTGAAGGGGAGGAAGGCATGATCAGAAAGTTGTCACATTTTTTAGCTCTGCGTAAGCACATCTTCATAAAATGTTATGCTTTACATGCATGCTTGTTTATTTGCAAATGGATGCTTCTCCTAAAATCAGATTTAATGTGTGACTATACATGTGGGCATACAGGAGCATGTACACAATTGCACAACCATGCAAGTACATGTATATACACACACAATCATCTCATACTCTTAAATTTAAGGTAGCTAGAAACACTTCTTATGGAAGTACCATTTTGGAAACATTTTTATAATTAAAACTAGATTTTCTAAAGTGGATTATTTCTACAAGTAGTCTAGAAAGCTAATGCCATCTTTAATATAGCTTTTGTGGAATAGACTACTAGTTATAAACTTCAGGAAACATATAGTCACGTTATAAATTTTTAGGGTATTATAGAAGAGTCAGATAATTATAACTGTTACTAGTAGTGAAAAACTTAGAACTATTTGCCATAATAACAAATGTAATAATTTCTCCACTTAAATCATACCTGAGTTATGTTAGAAGGTAAAAGTAAGTGAAGTTCTGTGATTAATGCTGAACCTTCAAAATGAAAACACAAGGGTTACATTCTTACAAACTTTTATGAAATGTGCTGGTAGCCCATTTAAAATACATATATTTGTAGTAAAAGGAGCTGCCACTTTTAAATAAATAATAGGGCAAACAATTCCACAAGAATACAGAAAGACAGATATAGAAAATCATAACTCATAAGAAACTCATAGCCAGAAACCTCTATGGGAACGAGAACAAGAGTAGAAAAACCTAAACAGTTGTTGATAAATTACTAGAGGCTCTAAGTAGACAATTCTGAGAGTTAAAAATTCCAAGGGGCTCCACAATGAGACCCTCACATTTTTGTATGTTTTACATCTAGGAACTCTATCAGGTCCTCACAGTGAATATCAGAGAAAAATCTTCTTGTGCTTCCTGAAGGGAAAGGGGGAAAGGAATTATTTTTAAAATGCATCAGAGCATTCTGTTCTGTTTTTCTTAACAAAGTCTACCTTTTTGAGAAACCATTTTACTAGAACTTAACCTGCTAGGATTTTTCAGAGACTAATCTTCCTAGGAGAAGGGAAACACCCAAAAAGCAGCACTTCTGAAGTCCGTGATCCAAACATGAAGGTCCACTGAAAGAATAAGACATAGTCATAGAAATATAGAATGCTTCCTTTCCTCTATACCTTACCACCACATTACTAAAGGCCTATTTACAGAAGTCCAGTTTACCTTGGCAGAGAAGGCAATGGCAACCCACTCTTGCCTGGGAAATCCCATGGACGGAGGACCCTGGTAGGCTACAGTCTATAGGGTCGCGAAGAGTCAGACTTCACTTTCACTTTTCACTGTCATGCACTGGAAGAGGAAATGTCAACCCACTCCAGTGTTCTTGCCTGGAGAATCCCAGGGACGGGGGTGCCTGGTGGGCTGTGGTCTATGCGGTCACACAGAGTCGGACATTACTGAAGCAACTTAGTAGCAGCAGCAGTTTACCTCAGACATTATGTCTGGCTATCAAGAAAAGCTACAACACATACTAAAAACCAGAAAGAAAAGAGACAGAGAAAGTATCAGAATCAGAATCAGATATGACAGATAAATAGGAAATATCAGACTAGGAATTTAAAATAACTATAATTGATATGTTAAGTAATACATAAAGTAGACAGCATACAAAAACATGAGCAATGTAAGCAGGGATATGGAAATTCTAAGAAAAAAAAAAACAAAAACAAAAAGAAATGCTAGGGATCAAAAAACACTAACAGAAATTTTAAAAGCCTTAGCTAGGATTGTTAGAAGACTGAATACCGCTGAGGAAAGAATCTTTGAACTTGGGGATATAAAAATCTTCAAAACTAAAGAGCAAACAAAACAAAGAGGGGAAAAAACAGCAAAATATCCAAGTACTGTGGGAAAACTATACCAGGTGTAATATATGCATAATATAAAGGCCACAAGGAGAAGAAAGCAATGAAGAAAGAAGGAAATTTGAAACAATAATGACTGAGAATTTCCTCTAAGTTAATATCAAACACCAAACAACAGATCCTGCAGGCTCAGAGAACACCAAGCAATATGATAAATAACAAAAACCCCCTAAATCTAAGTATATCATATTCAAACTTTAGAAAATCAAAGATAAAGCCTTTGTAAGTATCTAGAGGAAAAATAAACATTACTTATGGAAGAGTAATGATAATACTTACACATGACTTCTCCTTAGAAACAATGCAAGCAGGAAGAGTATGAAACAAATTCTGAGAGTTAAAAAAACAAAAACAAAACAAAAAAAAAAACCCTACAATTCTGTACCTTGTGAAATTCTCCTTCAAAAGTGAAGGAGAAATAAAGACTTTCTCAGAAAAATGAAAATTGAGGAATTTGTTGCCAGTAGACTGGCCTTGCAAGAAATGTTGAAAGTAGTTCTTCAGAGAGCAGTGTTATTTAAGAAAGAGAGTTGGATTTATAAGGAAAGAAAGAGAAGAAGACAATGAATAAGCAAAGGCAAAATCACAACTTTTCTTTTTGTTAACTGATCTCAGATAACAGTTTGTTCAAATGATAACAGCAATGTATTTGAATTCATTTAATTATGTGCCCTTATAAATAAGTGAAATGAATGACAACAATGACACAAGGTAAGGGTAAGTTCAGTTCAGTCGCTCAGTCGTGTCCGACTCTTTGCGAACCCATGAATCGCAGCACGCCAAGTCTCCCTGTCCATCACCAACTTCCGGAGTTTACCCAAACTCATGTCCATCGAGTCCGTGATGCCATCCAACCATCTCATCCTCTGCCGTCCCCTTCTCCTCCTACCCCCAATCCCTCCCAGCATCACGGTCTTTTCCAATGAGTCAACTCTTCCCATGAGGTGGCCAAAGTACTGAAGTTTCAGCTTCAGCATCAAACCTTCCAATGAACACCCAGGACTGATCTCCTTTAGGATGGACTGGTTGGATCTCCTTGCAGTCCAAGGGACTCTCAAGAGTCTTCTCTAACACCACAGTTCAAAAGCATCAATTCTTCAGCACTCAGCTTTCTTCACAGTCCAACTCTCACATCCATACATGACCACTGGAAAAACCATAGCCTTGACTAGACTGACCTTTGTTGGCAAAGTAATGTCTCTGCTTTTGAATATGCTATCTAGGTTGGTCATAACTTTCCTTCCAAAGTGTAATTTCATGGCTGCAGTCACCATCTGCAGTGATTTTGGAGCCCAAAAAAATAAAGTCTGAAACTATTTCCACTGTTTCCCTATCTATTTCCCATGAAGTGACTGGACCAGATGCCATGATCTTCGTTTTCTGACTGTTGAGCTTTAAGCAACTTTTTTACTCTCCTCTTTCACTTTCATCAAGAGGCTCTCTAGTTCTTCTTTCCCATAAGAATGGTGTCATATGCATATCTGAGGTGATTGATATTTCTCCCGGCAATCTTGATTCCAGCTTGTGCTTCATCCAGACCAGTGTTTCTCATGATGTACTCTGCATAGAAGTTAAATAAGCAGGGTAACAATATACAGCCTTGGCATACTCTTCCAGATTTGGAACCAGTCTGTTGTTCCATGCCCAGTTCTAACTTCTGCTTCCTGACCTGCATACAGATTTCTCAAGAGGCAGGTCAAGTGGTTTCATATTCCCATCTCATGAAGAATGTTCCACAATTTGTTGTGATGCACACAGTCAAAGGCTTTGATGTAGTCAATAAAGCAGAAGCAGATGTTTTTCTGGAACTCTCTTGCTTTTTCCATCATGTTGGCAATTTGATCTCTGGTTCCTCTGCCTTTACTAAATCCACCTTGAACATCTGGAAGTTCACAGTTCATGTACTGTTGGAGCCTGTCTTGGAGAACTTTGAGCATTACTTTACTAGCATGTGAGATGCGTGCAATTGTGTAGACCTTTTCCAGTCCTGTAGCCACTGCTGAGTTTTCCAAACTTGTTGGCATATTGTGTGCAGCACTTTCACAGCATCATCTTTTAGGATTTGAAATAGCTCAACTGGAATTCCATCACCTCCACTAGCTTTGCTCATAGTGATGCTTCCTAAGGCCCACTTGACTTCACATTCCAGGATGTCTGGCTCCATGTGAGTGATCACACCATCATGATTATCTGGGTCATGAAGATCTTTTTTGTTTAGTTCTTCTGTGTATTCTTTTCTGTCCTTTATTAAGCCCATCTTTGCATGAACTGTTTGCTTGAAATCTCTAATTTTCTTGAAGAGATCTCTAGTCTTTCCCATTCTGTTATTTTCCTCTATTTCTTTGCATTGATCACTGAGGAAGGCTTTCTTATCTCTCTTTGCTATTCTTTGGAACTCTGCATTCAAATGGGTATGTCTTTCCTTTTCTCCTTTGCCTTTCACTTTTCTTCTTTTCACAGCTATTTGTAAGATCTCCTCAGACAACCATTTTGCCTTTTTGCATTTCTTTTCCTTGGGGATGGTCTTGATCACTGCCTCCTGTACAATGTCACAAACCTCTGTCCATCATTCTTTAGGCACTCTGTTTATCAGATCTAATCCCTTGAATCTATTTCTGACTTCCACTGTATAATCATAAGCCCAGTCCCATCATGGCAAATAGATGGGGAAATAATGGAAAAAGTGACAGACTTTATTTTCTTGTGCTCCAAAATCACTGCAGATGATGACTGCAGCCTTGAAATTAAATGATACTTGCTCCTTAGAAGAAAAGCTATGACCAATCTAGATAGCACATTAAAAAGCAGAGACATTAGTTTTCCAACAAAGGTCCATCTAGTCAAAGCTATGATTTTTCCCATAGTCATTTATGGATATGAATGTTGGACTATAAAGCAAGGTGAGTGCCAAAAAATTGATGCTTTTGAACTGTGGTGTTGGAGAAGACTCTTGAAAGTCTCTTGGACAGCAAGGAGATCCAGCCAGTCTATCCTAACAGAAATCAGTCCTGAATATTCATTTGAAGGACTGATGCTGAAACTGAAACTCCGATACTTTTGCCATATGATGCGAAGAACTGACTCACTGGGAAAGACCCTAATGCTGGGAAAGATTGAAGGTGGGAGGAGAAGGCAATGGTTAAGGATGGCATCACCGACTCGATGGACATGAGTTTGAGTAAGCTCTGGAGTTGGTGATGGACAGGGAAGCCTGGCATGCTGCAGATCCATTCGATGCCAAAGAGTCAGACACGACTGAGTGACTGAATTGAACTACGCTGAAAGATACATTTAGAGCAACAAATTGAAAGGGAAGAGTGGAGTAAAATTCACATATTTACAGTAAGTCAAGTAGGCAGTATCCTTTTGTCGTTCTTGAAAGAAATATTTGTTACATAACATCTTCTGAAGAATTAGTTTGAAAGAAGCTTGTTTTCCTGTGGTTATTGTTGTCCTTTTTGATTAGTGTGTATGCATATAAATGGTAGTGCTCTTGTTATTAGAAGCAGGGGGGAGCAAACCTTTTTTGAGTAACTACTATGGGAACATTGTCTAAATTTAGAAATCCCCTGAGAAAACCAGCAACATAAGTTTTGTTCTTTCGAAATGTTAAGTACAGAGAGGTTTAAGTGAATTCACATAGCAAGTCAGTTATGTATCTGGATTCAAATCCAGACCTGTCTAGTGGTAAATTCTTTCAGATCCTCTCGTACTACCCTCATTTTTTTTTTTAGAAAAAAAATCACACTCAAAGGGGAATTTAGAGTTCCCCTAGAAAGCCAATATATTATACAAAATGACTTTTTCATATGTTTCCAGCCTTAGAAGAGAAGTTTTGGTTCCTGGTGCCTGGAAATTTTCATGCTAATCCAAGGTCACCTTCATCCAGAATTCCTCAGGTATGTAAAGTTGACTCCTAGACTGTCCTTCTCTAGCATACAGACTTAGAGCAAAAAGAACCTGACATTGAAAACAGATAGTCCTGAGTTCTAATATTAGATTCAGAATTTGTCTATAACATTGGGCACGTATTTTAGGTTCTCCTGAGCCTCAATACCCTCCTTTAATGTTCTTTTCCACTTTTCTTCCTAAACTCATTCGGAGTAGATAAGAGGTATCTGTCATCTTACCTTTGGTCAATCCCTTGGATGTGTTAAATACTGCCACCATAGTTATGGTAACAATCATTGTCTAAACTTGGTGCCTTAAGGTTATTCCCACAAACCTCTGGGTTGGCTGGATGTCTCTATTTCAACACTATAGCTGTTGGAGGTGTTCTGCCCCACGGGTTTCCTTCCAGTGCCTACGTTAAAGGGTCAACAGCTATCCTGGGACATGCTCATGGTCATTGCAGACAGAGAGGAGGGCAAGCACAAGCATGCGAGTCCTCTTAAGTTTTAGGGTCAGAACAGGCATACTGTTACTTATGTATGTCCCATTCCTTTGGTTAAAGCAAGTTACAAGGCCAAACCTGGCCAAGTAAAAAATCAAGGTGTAACAATGTACCTTTTATGTTCATCAGTGACATTGCAAATGTACAGATGCAGGGGAAGATGAAGATTTAAGTTGACAAGTCAGTCTGTCACCATTTTTTAAACTATCTGAAACGTTCTTCATCCTTCTCAGCATTACTATTCTACTTCATTAGGAAAATCTTTCAGTTTCCTGACTTTCTACCTACAAGCTATTAGTATCCACATTAACCAACCATTTTCTTTTTTCTTCCAGTCTCAGATTAAGATACATCATTCAACCTGTGTTTTGAAGTCCATTCCCTTCTCATTCCTCTGGAAACCATTGATTATCTCTTCCTCTCCCACATACTCAACTTAGACTTTTTCTTTTCTCCTTTTAAAATGCTAATTTTCTACTCAAAAAAAAAAAAAAAGCTAAAAACAAATTTTAAACTTCTTTTGACCTAACAGCTTCCATCTAGCAATTTCCCTACCTTTCTCATTCCTTTCTCAGATAAGCTTTCAGTAAGTTTTATTCGGTTTTTCTCAATTCAAGTACTCCTCATTGTATTGAAATCTAGCTTCTGCTCCCATCACTCTACTTGTAATGTTCTCTCAAATGTCACTATAGATCATTTCTTTCCTGAAATGCTCTTCCTTTGGCTCACATCATATTTATTACTGTCTTCTCTACTCTTATATCACCATATGCTCTTTCTCAATCTCTTTCACTGATCCTTTCCTTTGCCCTTTCTTTTTTAACGTTTCCTAGATGTTGGACCACAGTCTTCATTTTATTCTTTTTCATGAATTGCCTATTTCCCAAGTTTTAACTATATCTTAATTTAATATCTTTCTTCTAGACTCCAGGTATCTCCAAATGGCTATCACACAGGCAACTGAAACTGAATCTGTTCAATTCTGAATTCACTGCTTCCTAGATAGCACACACTGACTCTTAAAATTCACATAGGGTTAAGGTTGCCAGCTCCTCTCACTCAGTCTTCCAAACCAAACCTTTCACCCACCTTTGTTTCCTCCTTTTCAATCTCTCTACATGAAACCAGTCACCAAGTTAGATCAAATTGGAATCAATTGTTTACTACCATTATCATAATTTAGAAGATTGTAATTTTGTGCATAATTTTGTTGTTGCTGTTGCTGTTCTTTGTTGACTTATTGTTTTTGTCAGGGCCTATTTCAGTAGCTTCCTAATTGGTCCCTCTCCATCTTGCCTCAAGGGGTAGACTTTTTACCATGAAGCTCCAACCACAATACTCTATATGCATTAGGTACTTAGTCTGAGTTAGATCTGTTCCTCTTCCTTATTCTCAAGGCAAATCCATAGGCCTAGACTTGGCCCAAAATGGAATTCACCCTATGACTTAATGACTTGTGGATTCTTCTTTTGAGAAAAGGCTTTTTTTTTTTTTTTGTAAGTAAACATTAGGCTTGTTTCTGGCATCTCTGATCTCCCATTTACTTTTTAGACTTTGTCTCCTTTATTTGGATCTCAATGTACTTAACATTTTTCTACTTCTCTTTTTCTACCTAGTCCTTTCCTTAGGATAATATGTAATTAACACTACCAGGATGATAAAGCTTAAAGAGAATAGACCTTAAATGTTTTCACAACACACAAAGAATGGTAAGTATGTAATATGATGGATGTGTTAACTAATCTTATTTTAAAATTGTCCTGTAATACAAACATATATCAAATAATCACCCTTACACCTTAAACTTACACAAGGTTACATCAGTTATATCTCAGTGAAGCTGGAAAACATCAGTGCTATGCCTAGCAGAGGAATGAACTGTTTGCTTTAGTTATCATGGAATATACTCAAGAAAAAGAAATACATTGAAATGCCAAACTATAACTTCTTAGAAAACATAAAGCAGGACTTAATTCAGAAGCATTAGTATTTTTAAAGGCTCCAAAATCTTATACTAAAGGAAAAATTCTCTAATAACGGAATTTTAGGAATCAGTAACTGGCTAAGGGAGGTATTTTTGGATGGTGTTGGGGAGGTGCCCTGAAAGCATAGTATCTCCATGGCCTACTCCCATCCTCTTGTTGGCTCTGTATCTTATTACAGGTTATTGCTATAAACAGTGATTGCTTAATACTTTTCTTTTCTGTTTGGAGATTCAAGGTAGATCGCAATGGTAGCTCAACTACCTTCTGCCATCAGGTTCAGAGAAAGTTCAGTTTTCTCCTAAATTGTTATTTTAATTGGTCAATTAATACTCATATCACTATTGGTGGATTACAATAAACTATCTTGTTGGCTAAATAGCTCTCAAAACAAATCGGAATGTGAAGGTGAACTTGATTGTAAACCTAGACTATATTTGAATTAATTTGTAAAGTAATAGTGTTTAGTACAGTGTTTAGTACAGCAGCATCAATTCTGAATATATAATCATGAAACTCAATGACCTTGAACAGAGAGGATGTTGGGAAAATTAGGTTACATGGGGAAAAAATAATGACTAGTGGATGCAATTCATAAGAGATATGTTGCTAATTTGAGTTATTGATTTAAACTTGAAATAGTAGTGAAGAGCATTATCATCTTCATTTTGTTTCCTTAAATGAAAGAATAATTGGGAAGCCAGACTGATTTATAAAACATACTGAAATTATGACTAACAGGCTGCTTGTATTGTTTCTTAGAAATCAAAAGAAAAGATCTCTTCTATCATGACATACTTAAAAATCAATTTGTGCCACCATTCTGTTTTTTTTTTTTTTCTCCTCCATCAAGTTTTCATGAAAGCCTCTTTTCCTTGTTCGATCCTCAGTCCCTTCTTGTTGGCAGAGGTAGAAATACCACCCTTTCTTTGACTAAGAAAGAAATCTACATGAAAAAGATTCTGGATATAGTCCTGGAGCAAATGCATCCATAGATTCTTCCCTTTGTTTCAAATGACTGGAATAATAATTTCAGATTTACTATGTCTGAACTGTCATTAACTGAAGATAAACCATCAAAATGAAGAGTTGTGAGGAATAATATTCAAATGTTAATGTCTTTGACTACATAGACTCGATGCTGGTACAATTTTAGGATGGTAAATGTCTCCTTATTATTTTTATGTTTTAGCCATTTAGTCAATAACAATACCTGTATGTTTAACTTAGTGTACAAAAAAAAGCCTTTGTGAGAACAGATGTGTATGGAAGTTTTTCTATACTGCTATACATTCTTCTCTAAAGTCTCTGAAGAAATTCCAAAAAGAAACACAGAAGGATTACAGAAGACACATTCCTTCTTCTTAGGACAACCATCTCTGAGGCCTGAATAACAGGTCACCAGCACTTTGAAATTCAGTTACTGACTTTTTTCAATCTTGCAAATCATAATTCTGAACTGACAGGAAGCACTGGGACTGAAACTAAGGGTCTTTAGTGAAGATGGACCAGTAATTATGTGAGGTGCTGCATGTTCTATTTTTGTTTGATAAATAATAGAATACTCTGGGGTGCTCCTATAATTACATCATAGTCTCTCATTCAGTATACTGCACTAGCTACCACCATTGAACATTCTGAGTTGTTTCTGGCCAGATAAATGAAAATAATGGAAGAAAATAATTACCCTAAATTGTATGAAACCCTTAGGAAAAATTAGTTTTATTAACCTAATGTTTGAGTCCTCACTGGTACTGTTCTTGAAAGATGTACAGTAATTTGGTTTTATGAAAGAACCTTTTTTTCGTTGTTTATTAATTAGCAGCAGGGTAACCAATGTTGTGTAGCAAAGGGACACTGAATAAAGAGATCTGGGAAAAAGAGTACTTTTATGATTAGGCTTTTATTCTTCCTAATCATCTCTTCTATCAGCAAAACTCCCAAGGATAGCAATGGCACAGTGAAAGCTGAAAGAAAGTGGCAGTGAAAGCTAAAATCAGCTAAAATAGTAGTTTGCTGCATTTAAGATGCAACAGAGGCAGCAGTGCATTGAGGTTAGTGTGAAGGTGAAAAAGAAAAAAACATAGAATACAACTGAAAAATAGATTTCTTTGTGGATACTACCCTGGCATGGGAACAATTACTACCTTGCAAAGAGATTTTTACCTTATCACTCTGTTCGCCTTAGGGGACAATAAAGGCAGGATATCATGGTCCACGGGGCCTCAGGAAAGCATTTACAGTCATGAGACTGCATTTACTTTTATATAAGGTAGACTTTACCCTGGATTCAGTTATCCTTTACTACAGCTGGGGAAATCTGGAATGTTTCCCTTATGCTTGTTCTCTTTAACACTATCAGACTTCTACTTGGATTTGTACCCCTGTCTGCCTCTCAAGAAAAGCTTTACAATTGCTTTCAAAAGTGGAAAGGTATATATTTTGTAGCTTACAAATCTCAGTTTGAATGCTAAAGCAATGTTTTTATGTGCTAATTGTATCCAACAGTAAGCCATGTTGGAGAAACACCACCCTTAAAAACCTGAACTGATGTTGAACCTAAGGGAGGTATGGATGTTGATGTTGATAAAAAGAGTGCTATTATAAATAAAGTGACCAGCTATTACTTCGTTGTACAAGTTGGAACACTTCAGGAAATGAGAAGGAGCTACTAATAATTACACCAGGTATGTAACCATAAATTGGGACTAATCACAAGATGCATTCGTCTTATTTATAAACCAAAGTAAAAGACAGGAAACCAAAACTAATATATATTAGTTCCAGAATAATGAACCAGAATCCAGGAAAAGAATCTGTTGATGTGAAAGAATGAATAATTTTAAAATATTTATTTTTTAACTTATATTAAAATATGTAAACTTTTTAATATAGAAAATATAAAATACTTGACTACCAAAATAATGCACTAGACACAATTTTTGTGTATTTTTCTTGTGATTATATGTATTATTTATGTAGTACAAGTTAATAATCAATCAAATAAAAGATAATTTATGTAGTAAAAGTAAATAATTAATAGATAATTTATGTAGTACAAGTAAATAATTAATTAAATGATAATTAATATAATTATCTTTTCATTTTGTGTTATTTAATCATCATTTTCCCATTCCATTAAGTATTTTCCTCCAACATGACTGTTATTGAGCTGATATTAATTCATTTATTCAATTAATATTTATTACAGAGTCCACATAATGCATTCTATGAAGGAACTATATTTTATTCAATAATACATTATCATTAGGCATTTCAATTATGACATTATTTAGTTGTTATGTATAAAGTTCACACAAATAACTTTACAGAAAAATCTTTGGTTTTCTCTCTGGTAGTTTCCTTAGGACATGTTATAGAATTGGAAATCCTGAATCTGATCATATGTGTATTTGTAAGGCTTTCAATATACTTTGTCAAGCTAAACTCCAGAAAGACTATATGATTTTTTGGGCATGTAGTCCATGAGATGGCTATCTTACTCAACATGTGCCAGCAATATAAATCATCCTTTACAAAATCTTTATCAATTTGAAAAGCAAAATCATATGTCATGGCCACTGGTGTTGATATGTCTCTTCCATTTGCACTACTAAAGCACTATTTAAATATTGTCTATTAAAAGTGAATTTTAGTATCTAGTTGAATTCCTGAACCCTTGTTACTTTGCTTTAAAATTTTTATATCTAAGTCTTGGCCATTTATTCTACCAAATCACACTTTAAAATGTCTACTTTCTTAAACTTTCAAACTAATTTGAAAG
Organism: Capra hircus; assembly: GCF_001704415.2. NCBI lineage: Eukaryota > Metazoa > Chordata > Mammalia > Artiodactyla > Bovidae > Capra > Capra hircus. The sequence continues at coordinate 6,282,383 of NW_017189517.1, forward strand.
GCAAACTTACAATAATGAGTCTTGCCATCCAGGACCATGTACACATCTCTAATTTTTCACAGTGTCTTTTATTTCCCCTAGACAATGTTTGCAGTTCTCCTCACATATATCCTGCACATTCTTGTCTTGTTTATTTGTAGGTATTGTGTAGTTTTGTTATGGTTGTGAATCAAATACATTTTTCATTAATTTTCAAACTCATTTGTACTGACAAGAATATATATAGAGAGAAAGAGAGTGAGAGAGAGACAGAGAGAGCAGACAGGCAGAGACAGAGAAAGAGAGAGCATGCCATGTTTTCTTATTGTCTGTAAGAGTTTCCAAATTATTTTCTAAAAACTTATTAGAATCCTGTAGTAGATAATTTTCAGTTCAGTCCAGTTCAGTTCAGTCACTCAGTCATGTCCGACTCTTTGCGACTCCATGAATCACAGCACGCCAGGCCTCCCTGTCCATCACCAACTCCGAGAGTTCACTCAGACTTGAGTCCATCAAGTCAGTGATGCCATTCAGCCATCTCATCCTCTGTCGTCCCCTTCTCCTCCAGCCCCCAATCCCTCCCAGCATCAAAGTCTTTTCCAATCAGTCAACTCTTCGCATGAGGTGGCCAAAGTACTGGAGTTTCAGCTTGAGCATCATTCCTTCCAAAGAAATCCCAGGGTTGATCTCCTTCAGAATGGACTGGTTGGATCTCCTTGCAGTCCAAGGGACTCTCAAGAGTCTTCTCCAACACCACAGTTCAAAAACATCAATTCTTCAGCACTCAGCCTTCTTCACAGTCCAACTCTCACATCCATACATGACCACTGGAAAAACAATAGCCTTGACTAGACGGACCTTAGTCGGCAAAGTAGTGTCTCTGTTTTTGAATATGCTATCTAGGTTGGTCATAACTTTTCTTCCAAGGAGTAAGCGTCTTTTAATTTCATGGCTGCAGTCACCATCTGCAGTGATTTTGGAGCCCAAAAAAATAAAGTCTGACACTGTTTCCACTGTTTCTCCATTTCCCATGAAGTGATGGGACCGGATGCCATGATCTTCGTTTCCTGAATGTTGAGCTTAAAGCCAACTTTTTCACCCTCCTCTTTTACTTTCATCAAGAGACTTTTTAGTTCCTCTTCACTTTCTGCCATAAGGGTGGTGTCATCTGCATATCTGAGGTTATTGATATTTCTCCCAGCAAGCATATTTTTCTAAGTCTTTATTATTAAGTTTTTTGTCTTTTGTTCTTTAATGGCTTTATATGTGCCTCCTATTTTTTCCTTCATTCATCTCCAAATAAGAAGTGATTCCCTCTAGAATTAGTGTTTCCCAAAACAAAGATCAGAAGCTACTTCCTCTTTGTGCATGTCTGTGCTAAGTCACTTAAGTCATGTGCAACTCTTTCCAACCCTGTGGACCATAGCCCACCAGGCTCCTCTGTCCATGGGATTCTCCAGGCAAGAATACTGGTTGCCATGCCCTTCTTCAGGGGATCTTCTGGCCCCAAGGACCGAACCCACGACTCCTACATCTCCTGCATTGGCAGGCAGGTTCTTTACCACTAGTGCTGCCTGGAAAGCAGTTTGAACTGCTCTATTTCAGGGGAAAAGCATGTATATGTCACTAGTTGGGTTTCTTCATTCAGATTCACTGACCTTGTAGTAATTATGAATTGCACTTTTTAAGAATTGTTTATTTTTACTTTTCCTTTTTTTTTTAATGCCTTAGTATTTTAGTAAGAATTTGGCACAGATCTTTCAGTGTTGTATCTTTTTGCCTTTTCATCCTGTTCATGGGGTTCTCAAGGCAAGAATACTGAAGTGGTTTGCCATTCCCTTCTCCAGTGGACCACATTCTGTCAGACCTCTCTGCCATGACCCGTGCATCTTGGGTGGCTTAGTTTCATTGAGTTAGACAAGCTGTGGTCCGTGTGATCAGATTGGCTAGTTGTCTATGATTGTGTTTTCAGTCTGTCTGCCCTCTGATGCCCTCTCTCAGCACCTACCGCCTTACTTGGGTTTCTCTTATCTTGGACATGGGGTATCTCTTCATGGCTACTCCAGCAAAGTGAAGCTGCTGCCCCTGACCTTGGACGTGGGGTAGCTTAATATTCAGAAAACTTAAGATCATGGCATCCGGTCCCATCACTTCATGGTAAATAGATGGGGAAACAATGGAAACAATGGCTGACTTTATTTTGGGGGGCTCCAAAATCACTGCAGATGGTGACTGCAGCCACGAAATTAAAAGATGCTTACTCCTTGGGAGAAAAATTATGACCAACCTATACAGTATATTAAAAAGCAGAGACAGTATTTTGCCAACAAGGTCCATCTAGTCAAGGCTATGGTTTTTCCAGTGGTCATGTATGGATGTGAGATTTGGACTATAAAGAAAGCTGAGTACTGAAGAATTGATGCTTTTGAACTGTGGTATTGGAGAAGACTCTTGAGAGTAGCTTCAACTGCAAGAAGATCCAACCAGTCCATCCTAAAGGAAATCAGTCCTGGGTGTTCATTGGAAGGACTGATGTTGAAGCTGAAACTCCAATATTTCGGCCACCTGATCCAAAGAGCTGACTCATTTGAAAAGTCCCTGATGTTGGGAAAGATTGAGAGCAGGAGGAGGAGGGGACGACAGAGGATGAGATGGTTAGATGGCATCACTGACTCAATGCACATGAGTTTGGGTAAACTCCGGGAGTTGGTGATGGTCAGGGAGGCCTGACATGCTGCAGTTCGTGGGGTTGCAAAGAATCGGACACGACTGAGTGACTGAACTGAACTAAACTGCACTGGCAGAGATACTTTCAAGAGTTTTATAATAATATAACATTTTGAACCAAAAGTGTGAGCTGGATCTGTTAAATGGTTCTCTCCAAATTCTCCCACACTTTATAGATTAAAATGTGGGACTTCACTTTCTCCTTCTCCAAAGAATTCTGAGGAAAAAGAGTGGATACTTTAAAATGTGTGCTGTTGATAAATTTGTAAAAAGGATTAATAAATACAAAAGAGAAGTGTCAAATGAGATCATCTCATTCTGATTTGCTTCCTATAAGTATATGAAATCAATTCAGCGGCTTTTTCCATTTGCAAATTCATTGGGTTACTTGCAATGACATTCTGCTTCTCACGTTCCATTGCAGCAAGAACAAAGGACAAAAAAAAAAAAAAAGAACAAAGGACAAAATGATGACAGCTGTCACAGCTGTCTCAGCTTGCATACTTATAGTTTATAACTTTTGATTATTTCAATTCAATTCAATTTTGCCCATTCTTCTTGCTAGATAAGTAGAGGGCCTACTAAACAAACATACTAATTTGAGTTATATCTGCTTTTGTTGAAGAATACATTTAAGGAACCAACATTTCAGAGTTCAAAGGATTTGGTAGAAAAAATTTAATATGTAACACTAAAAATATAGATATTACATTTGTGTGGTGGATTGGAAATAACATTGGGCTTTTAGTCCTAAATCTACTCTACTCAGGCTTCCCAGGCAGCTTGTGTGCTTAGTCACTCAGTAGTGTCCAAATCTTTGTGACCTCATGGACTGTATCCCACCAGGCTCCTCTGTCCATGGAGATTTTCCAGGCAAGAATACTAGAGTGGGTTGCCATGCCCTCCTCCAGGAGATCTTCCCAACCCAGGGATCGAAACCAGGTCTCCCACATTGCAGGTGGACTCATTACCCTCTGAGCCACTAGGGACTTAGTGGCTTAGTGATAAAGAATTTGCCTGCCACTGTAGGAGATGGGAGTTCAATCCTTGGGTTGGGAAGATCCCCTGGAGGAGAAAATAACAACCCATTCCGGTATTCTTGCCTGCAAAATCCCATGGCAGAGGAGCCTGATGGGTTACAGTCCATAGGGCCACAAAGAATTGGACACAACTGAGTGACTGAACAAACACAAAAACACTCCTCTGCTTGAAGTCTTGGCCTTGGATGAATTGTCTACTCCCTCTGAGCTTCAGTTTACTCATCTACAAAGGAAGGTTTGGAGTAGGCAGTCACTAAAGGAAGTGCCTTTGCAATGCTGGCAGCAGATGTTTCTGTGAAATACTTCATTTTAGTGTGCAAAGATACAGGTAGTTTAGAAACAATTGGATTTTATCCCTGGCTAATTGTGCAGTTACATATGAGAGAAACTTCAGGAGACTAAGTGACTTTTTCATTTCCATTTTTTCATATTCTTAGGGAAGATTTGGCTCATAACCCACCAAGACATTAAGAAAATGACCCTATTCATTTTGTCTGTGCCATGAACTTTTAAATAATGATTACTTTCCACAGTTTCATTATGTTGCTAGATGATGTACATTCAATTGCACATTAACTCTTTCTGTCCATGTAATAATTTTCTCTGTAACATTCCTGAACCATATTATGTGTACTTATGGAATAATAAAATTTTCACATATTACTTTTCTCACATAAGTTTTGTAAATATGCTTCTTTCAATGGAAATTCTTCCACAAAGATTTTTTAATGAGCTAAATGCAATTCTAATTTTTAAATCTACAAAATCTATTTTATGGAATATATTTAGTTCATTCTCATTACCTAGGGTTTCAAAAGAAAGAGCACCATAATGGGGTAACTACTGTGCTGTGAGGCACTGGGCAGTGAGAAACAAAAGATAAATTTCTTCCTAATAGACACAGAAAATGAAATGCTTTCTATTCTGTGTGACTTTAGAAAGTGTGCTGCATTTTGAAGGTTAAGAGCAAAATCAGTTTTGCAACCCAGTGATAGTTCAATTCATATTTCTGGGCCCTAATCTGATTCATTTTCAAGTTATTCCGGTAAGGCAGTTATAAAATAAAATGTGTTTCATCAGTCATAGTCCCTCTATGTTAACAACTCAGATTTTTTATCATTTGAGCTGATTTTGTCCTTTAGCAACTGATTTCCAGTATCCATATGCCTATTAGACATCCCTAAAGAGTGTCATTTATTCATATTTGTATATCATGTTGTAGTTTTTGTTCAATCACTAACTCATATCTGCCTTTTTCTACCCCATGGACTCCAGACTTCCTTGTCCTACACTATCTCCTGGAGCTTGCTCAAACTCATGTCCATTGAATTGGTGATGCCATCCAATCATCTTGTCCTCTATTGCCCCCTTCTCTTTCTGCCTTCAATCTTTCCCAGCATCAGGGTTTTTTTCCAATGAGTCAGCTCTTTGCATCAGGTGGCCAAAGTATTGGAGCATCAGCTCCAACATCAGCCCTTCCAGTGAATACTCAGGGTTGATTTCCTTTAGGATTGACTGGTTTGATCTGCTTGCAGTCCAAGGAACTCTCAAAGAGTCTTCTCCAACACCACAGTTTGAAAGCATCAAGTCTTTGGCACTCATCCTTCTTTATGGTCCACCTTTCACATCTGTACATGTCTATTGGAAAAACTATAGCTTTGACTATACAGATCTTTATCAACAAAGTGACATCTCTGCTTTTTTAATACACTGTCCAGATCTGTCACACCTTTGTTTCCAAGGAGGAAGTGTCCTTGAATATCATGGCTGTAGTTACCATGTGTAGTGATTTGGGAGCCCAGGAAAATAAAATCTGCCACTGCTTACGCTTTTTCCCTTCTATTCTCCATGAAGTGATGGGACTGGATACCATGACCTTAGTCTTTTGAATGTTGAGTTTTAAGCCAGCTTTTTCACTCACCTCTTTCACCTTCATCAAGAGGCTCTTTAGTTCCTCCTCATTTTCTGCTACTAGAGTGGTGTGTGTGTGTGTGTGTGTGTGTGTGTGTGTGTGTGTGTGTGCGTGTGTGTGCGTGTGTGTGTGCTCGTGCATGTGCTAAGTTGCTTCAGTTGTATCTGACTCAATGTGATGCTACGGACTTCAACCTGCCAGGCTCCTCTGTCCATGGGATTCTTCAAGCAAGAATGATCTAACTCATGTCTCTTATGTCTAACCTGCATTGGTTAGGCGGATTCTTTACCACTAGCACCACCTGGGAAGTCCCATTAGAGTGGTACCATCTACCTATCTGAGGTTTTTGGTATTTCACCCTGCAATCTTTATTCCAGCTTGTGAGTCATCCAGCCCGGCATTTTGCATGATATATTCTGCATATAGGTTAAATAAGCAGGGTGACAATTTATAGCCTTGATGTACTCTTTTCCCAATTTTGAACCAGTCCATTGTCCCATGTCCAGTTCTAACTGTTGCTTCTTGACCTGCATACAGGTTTCTCAGGAGACAGATAAGGTAGTTTGGTATTCCTATCTCTTTAAGAATTTTCCACAATTTGTTGTGATCCACAATTTGTTGTGATCCACACAGTCAAAGGCTTTAACATAGTCAATGAAGCAGAAGTACATATTTTTCTGGAATTCCTTTGTTTTCTCTATGATCCAAAAAATGTTGGTAATTTGATCTCTGGTTCCTCTGCCTTTTTTAAACCCAGATTGGTCTATGGCCATATACCCTGAACGTGCCTGATCTCATCTAAACACAGCTTGTACATCTGGAATTTCTCAATTCATGTACTGTTGAAGCTTAGCTTATAGGATTTGAGCATTACTTGGCTAGCATGTGAGATGGGCACAGTTGTACAGTAGTTGGAGCATTATTTGGCATAGCATTTCTTTGGGATTGGAATGAAAACTGAAATATCAGCTGTGGGTTCACAAAAACATAGGCAGGAGTCACAGATCCTCCATTGGTTAGTTGCTTAATTTGGGGATAGGTCATTTGACCTCTGTAAGCTTCAGTTTTTCTCTTCCCAACATGAAGAAAGTATGCTTAGTATCTACTGACATGGACAATATGCAATGATAGAAATGCTGTGCAGAAACAAGGAACACTTTTAAATATATTTAAATTTTATTATATAACAGTGCATATATCTATGAGATATATTATTTGTTCCATTTGTTCCAGTTAATACTTGGTATACACATTAATTTTTCCTTCCTTTGCCATAACTTCATGGTCACTTGAGTTCCACAGACCACTTGTTGCTGTAACAAGGACTTTTAATTGGCTTCTAATATCCATTCTCATTTTCTTATCAAATAACTTTTAATTGGCCACATAACTGCCTGAACAATAATCATATTCCATGGTGTCTCATGCAACTATGAGTGGCCATGCCATAAAGTTATGACTAACAGGATGTAAGCATAGGTAAAATAGGCAACATATGGAATGCTGATAAAGGGAAAGCCTGCCTTCTTTATTTATTATCCCTTTTGTGCTGAGTGGAATGCATAAATTACATCTGAATCTGGATCGGCCATTTGGGTCATGAATTGGAAAACTATGTTGAGAAAGTAGAGCAGTCATCTTATGAACCTGGACGACTGATTGTTAAGGACCACCCATACTAGGTTGATCCACCAAGCTGGACCTTTATGTGAAAGACATTGATTTTTAATCCATTGTTATATTTTTCTTTTATAACAGCTAAATTACATCCTAATGCAGTTGGAAACCACTGAAATAATGTATGTGAAAGAGCTGATCAATGTTAGTGATGCCTTATAATTCCCTAGGTCACTTTCTCCCTTTCTTAAGCTAAGTCCCCTTGAGATTGTCCTATAACACTATAATACTGTTGGCTTATGGACTTGTGGGCCTCTGCAAAATTGGGAAAATCTCCCTTCCCCTTGGCAACACATCCCCTGCTATGTTAGTTATTTTGACCTTCACGAACAGTTATGCATAGCAGTTCTCTGAGATATCCTCTGAATTCTCTGAAGCTATAATATGCAGTACTTTTTATAAGAAGCACTTTTGATTATTAGCTTCACTGAAAGTAATAGGCAAGCAGATTTGTGGTGCTGTTTCCATGTGTATTCAAGATTGCATTGCCACTTTATAATGCTCCTCGTTACTCACAAGCTGATTAGATAGTTGAAATCAAATGGAAAAATGATATGATTTATTACCTTTACAGAGTGTATTATAAAAATATAAACAATAAAAATTATTCAGAATTAATAGAACATAAAGTACTATTTTTTTCTCCTAGTGAAATTATAGGTGGAATCGGATCATATCTGGGTAGTAATGCAACATCCTGTTAACTTTCAATTACATTCCTGAACAGCAGCACTCACTCATGCTCACATGCTCTCTCTTTCTCACTGATAGATATTGTAATTAGGAGTTTAGGCCAGAAGATAATCCAATCGACTGAATACTAAATGCATTACATGATAATAATTGAATTCTCATATTTTAATATGCATATACAATTTAGAAACTCAAAATCATACTGAATCCAGAAAGTTTAATTACTGTAGTAATACACATATTGGTTGGGCTGTAAACAATGAAATATCACCACATCCCCTTACTTTTTTATGCAATGTATTGTTCCCTCAACTTTACAATGCTATTTTTGAGATATTTAATGCTGTTAGCTGTTGCAATGAGATATTAAGAAGTTTTATTCTTTATTAGGATTAAAGATATGTGCTTACAACCAAATACTTAAAGAACTCTATGTTTAATATTCTGCTCCTAACTGCAACAGTGCATCACTATGGCACCTCCATTAGCTTGTTCAATATTCCAGAGACTGCTGTGCTTGGCAATTGGAGAGCATCGGAAGATAAGCTCTATAAAAACCATCTATTCCTTCAAACATAGAGCACATCCATTGACATCTTAAATGATAATTAATAAATAAGGGACTCAGGCCTCATTCAAAATTAATACAAGATGAATTGTCTCTTTTTTCTTTCTCCAAATATGTAACTCAAATAGAAACCAAAGCAGAGTTCTCCCTTTGGTAAACTAATTGTGCTTTAAGTTTGAAGAGAGATAAAAACAATTATCAAAGCATAGGTTTACTTTCAGAGAGAGAGGAAGAAGCTTTTAAAAGAGAAATTTATTTGGCTATCACTGTTAAAAAAATGCATGAGTGAATTTGTAGGCCATGCCAAGAGAAACATGGATACTTGGAGGGCCATATGGACCCTAGTGCTAATTAGGATACTGTCTGTGAGCCATTTCTTACAGGTTTCAGGGCCTGTACTAACTAATCCTATCAGAGAATTTAAAAATAAGGTTATTAGCATGCACATTCTAAAAAATACACTTATCCATGAATATCAGCTTGGATATGGATTATTAAAAAATATGTTAAAGGCAGCACTGTTAATGACCAGAAAAACTTCTCCACTTAACCTATGTGATATAAAATTATTTCATGACAATATATTTTAGTGACACCAGCATATTCCTCTCTTTAGATTTCTGAGGTGGAGAGAATTGTTGTTCTGAAAAGTAGTAATATCGATATGCACTATTACTGGAACAAAGAGTGTGATTAATCTATATTCTGCGACAGTTCCTCACTAAGCTACATTTAGTATATAGAGAAAAATGTCTAAGGCTTCCATCCTCATGCAGTTGTATGGGCTCAACTGTTATGTTTGGAACTTAACCTATAGGCATACTGATGTGTTTATGATAAAGAAAAGGTAATTATATATTTTATTAAATTATATGGTAGTTTGTTCTGATATCTCCTTCTGACTCATGCTCTAGCCTTTTTTTTCTCATTTTTGTATGGAAGATTGTAGGGAGGCCTGATTTTTCAGGGATATAGATTTCTGTCTAGTTAAAGGACAGGTACCAAATAATTGATTTGGTTGCTGAGCCATTAGATCATTAAGTTGCCTGAAATAACCTTTTTGTAAATGTTCATTGGTGATCCAGTCTGAGACTCTGCACTCAGGGCTTGCTTATTAGTATCTGTGAAAAAATACTAAGTTGAATTTTCCCTTTGTAATTGCAAAAAAAAAAAAAATGTAGTCAGATATATGTATGCCACCAGAGTAGAAGATGGAGAAGGAAATGGCAACCCACTCCAGTACTCTTGCCTGGAGGATCCCAGGGACAGAGGAGCCTGGTGGGCTACAGTCCATGGGGTCACAAAGAGTCAGACACAACTGAAGCGACTTAGCAGCAGCAGGGTAGAAGATTTGTGTATTAAACTACTTGTGACTTGAGGATATACATACATCCTCTCCTTTACAAGCCTTTTCCAATGGCCTGATATTCTACTGTTAGGAATTTCTTTATTTTTTTACATTCAAACTGTGGCAACCTTGGAGAGTGAGATGACAAAGTTCTGGAATATGAAGGATCGGACCGCATGAACTGCAGCAGTACTAAGCTTGTGAACAAAATGAGAATGCTGAGCACCTGTAGGTATGTATTGAGAGAATAAGCAAACAGGTCACTGCTGAGTTTTTCCTTCTTTAAAATTTTGCGAGCAGACTTTTCCCATCCTATTTTACAGACTCCAAAGAAACTTATATCTTATAAAAGGAGGAACACTGGACTTAGAGTCCAGGGTCCTAGACCAAGCTATGTTCATTCATTGCATGCCCTAGGATAAGCCTCTGGAGAAGAAAATGGCAACCCACTCCAGTATTCTTGCCTAGGAAATTCGATGGACAAAGTATAAGCCTGGTGGGCTACTGTCCATGTGGTCACAAAGAGTCAGAGCAACTGAGCAGGACAAGCCTCAGATATGCAGATGACACCACCCTTATGGCAGAAAGCAAAGAGGAACTAAAGAACCTCTTGATGAAGTTGAAAGAGGAGAGTGAAAAAGCTGGCTTAAAATTCAGTATTCAGAAAACTAAGATCATGGCATCCAGTCCTATCACTTCATGGCAAATAGAAGGGGGAAAAATGGAAACAGTGAGAGACTTTATTTTCTTGGGCTCCAAAATCACAGTAGTCATTGTGGCTGCAGCCATGAAATTAAAAGACGCTTGCTCCTTGGAAGAAAAGCTATGACAAACGTAGACAGCATATTAAAAAACAGAGACATTACTTTGTCAACAAATGTCCATATAGTCAAAGATATGGTTTTTCCAGTGGTCATGTATGCATGTGAGATTTGGACCATAAAGAAAGCTGAACACCAAAGAACTAATGCTTTTGAACTGTGATGTTGGATAAAACTCTTGCGAGTCCCTTGGACTGCAAGGAGATCAAATCCTAAAAGAAATCAACTCTGAATATTCGTTAGAAGGATTGATGCTGAAGCTGAAGCTCCAAAGTTTGATCACCTGATGTGAAGAGCCAGCTCATTAGAAAAGACCTTGAGGCTCGGAAAGACTGAAGGCAGGAGGAGAAGGGGATAACAGAGGATAAAATGGTTGAATGGCATCACCAACACAATGGACATGAGTTTGAGCAAGCTCTGGGAGATGGTGAAGGAAAGGGAAGCTTGGCGTGCTGCAGTCCATGGGGTCACAAAGAGTTGGACATGACTGAGCGACTGAACAACAAGGACAAGCCAGTGAACTCCTATGAAAAAACTCATGTAAAATATGGTAATTTGAGTTGATGCCCTCGGAACCCTAACCCTATTCTGAATTTTATAATTTAGGTACCTAAAATTCTGTTTAATATCTAAGGAAGAGCATATTATCTAGCAAACTGGCAAATTATGTTTCCATCTCAACTATAATCATCCAAACCAGTTGTTTAAATCACAGCTTCTTCTTTGATTACAACTTTTGAGTTATGGTTCTGATTTGCAGTTTTGGAAGGAAGGTTATTTTTCTACATATGTCATAGTGCAAAAGCCATTTCATTTAAAATTCGTAACTGTTTCATGAAATTCCACTTTACTTAGTTCATTATTTCTTAGTTTCATTATTTCAACTTAGTTTCATTATTTCTTAGGTCTTTTAGGTATTCTATTATATCCTTTTTCAATCACTCCACATATCAGTCCATCATAGATGTATACATTTTAGTTTTTACATTGTTGTCAGCAAAACAAGAATTTAGTAATTCTACATGGCTGTCATATAATAACGATTTCAAAGAATTTTTAAAATTAATTTAACGTCATTTAACTAACCTAACTTCTTGTAGTCCTTAAACTGATTCTGATGTGGCCATTTTTACTAGCTCCCTAAATTCTGTTCATAAACTACTTATGGAGGTTTTATAACTCCTGAGATGAATGTCTACAAGTTAGATAGTTTAAGTGCCCACATCATAGCTTTCTGCTTATTCTTAGTTATTCCTCGTGAGTCAACTATTTCAGGCTGTTTATATGTTTCTATATTCTTCCAACTTACATACCCAGAGAATATTATATAGATATAGATATGGATTTATATAAATATCTATATCATCCATTTATATATACTTTAGATACACATATAGATATAGATATACAGAAGTATATAAAAGTAATAAAAATTACATGTAGAGACACTTGGAAAATATTGGTCTTAATTTAGATTAATTTAATGCCAATTAACAAACATTTATTGAGCATCTATTGTGTACCTTGATCTCCTTTGAGATGTGATTCTATATGGAACAGCTTGAACAATAACAATCACAAAGGATGCCAGAGAGTGGCATCACATCTGCATTTTTTCCTTGCAGTGAAGCTCACAGGCTAATATTTCAGTTAACATTTAGAATGGACCAAGGTCTCTCACCTTCCAGTCTTCTGGTTCATTTATTTTATTGGTATGTGTGCTTCCCTGGTGGCTCAATGGTAAAGAATCAGCCTGCCAATGCAGGAGACATAGGTTTGATCCGTGGATTAGGAAGATCTCCTGGAGGAGGAAATGGCAACCTGCTCTAATATTCTTGCCTAGGAAATCCTATAGACAGAAGAGCCTGGTGGGCTACACGGTCGCAAAAGAGTTGAATATGACTTAGCAACTAAACAACAACAATGCTTGATGCAACCTGAATCAAATCCAGGTCATTTTGCCTCTTGTCTATGTAATTAGCTAAAACCATATACTGTCTCTATTTTGTCATTCAAAAGTATAAATGTTGTCCTTAGAATTTATGAAAAGATTTACAAATAGGGAGATTTATAGTTAGACTAGTATCTCAGTTAAATATTATGAGCTACCTGTAGATATCATTACTTTTTACTCTTAACCAGGGTTTCTAAAAATGTTTTTAAAATTCAAACTTATCATTGATAATGTCCATTTTGGGCACTATGAAATATTTGACAAACATAAAAATATATACAATGTGTATATGTAAGATACAAGGAATATAATGACCTCTTATGTAGTCATCATCCATCTTAAAGATAACAACTATCTTGAATTATATTTTAATAAAAATTGTATATATTAAAGCATATAGCATGATGTTTTGATGTAGATATACTTAGTGAAATGGTTTATGCAGTCAAGCTAATTAATGTATCCATCTCTTCACCCTATGTGCATGATTTGATAAATTTATACCATCAATTTTTGCTTGATCTGGAGTTCTGGTATATGCTTGTTTGACTTCACCTCTTTTCATTCAATGTTATGTTTAGCACAAGACTTTGTGTGAGGAATAAGCCTTTCTTGCTTTAAGCCATCAAGATTTTTAAGCTGTATATTATCTAGCATATACTAATAAATATTGTCACTTCCATTTCCTAAAAGCATAGAAAAAAGGAACAAAAGTGAACAATAATGAATTTAAGGCTGCAATTACATGAATAATTGTCTTTATACATGTTAATTATAGAGATGTAACTCCACTAAGTTTAGCATTAATTCTCATATAAATACATGGTGTCAGATTTACAAGTGAAACTTTTTTGGCTAATGGAAGGCTGTACCTGTAGCTACTCCAGGAAAAGGGACACTCTACAGCTAAGTTGATACTAAAGCAGACCAACGAAGAAAAATAGCTTTTAACACCATCAACCTGCAATCTTTAAGGCACTTGGGTGGGATGGCTAACCTGTAAGGCAGATACCACCTAGTGTCCTTTCTGTTTCAGTTGGCTACACTGAATTACTGATCTAAACCATCTTGGAGGACCTGTCATAATGCTAATTTTCCTGAATTCACAAACCATTTCTTTTATGATATGAGGACTCTAGGGAAATCTGGCAGGCATTCCATTTTGTCTCTGATACTGTAGTTGAACACACTGATGCCATATGGCAGCATCTGGTCTATGAAAAACAAAATAAAAAATAATAATTTCATTAAAAGTGTTTAAAAATAAGTTTGAGGGGTTTCCAAAAACTGACTACAATAGCAATATTGAAAACGGTATTCCAAATTTCTTGGAAAAGATTTTAATTTAAAAGTGTTTTTTAAAAGCATATACCACAAAAGAAAGAAAATATTCAACAAATTAACAGACTAACTGGTTAATGGGGTTAAGGAAAGAGTAAGGTATGAGGAAAATGGGTGTGGCTCTATCTTTGTGGTGAGAGTCAATTCTTAGGTAGGTTGATAAGGAGTCCAGGGCCCTTGAGGAGAAAGGGGTCTGGGGCCCTCAAAGAGGAGAAAAAGAGACAAATGTTTTTTCCTACATTGCTTTGTCTTAGTCACATAAGATGTTTTTTCTTAAAGGCCAAGTTTTTATAACAACAGTCTTTAAGACTAACTTTTTAAGGCCAAAGCTAATGATTACACAACAAAACAACTCATCTTGCTCAAGGTTATGTTTTTCCTTAAGCTTGTACTAATTAAAAGACGCTTACTCCTTAGAAGAAAAGTTGTGACCAACCTAGATAGCATATTCAAAAGCAGAGACATTACTTTGCTGACTAAGATCCATCTAGTCAAGGCTATGGATTTTCCTGTGGTCATGTATGGATGTGAGAGTTGGACTGTGAAGAAGGCTGAGCATCGAAGAATTGATGCTTTTGAACTGTGGTGTTGGAGAAGACTCTTGAGAGTCCGTTGGACTGCAAGGAGATCCAACCAGTCCATTCTGAAGGAGATCAGCCCTGGGATTTCTTTGGAAGGAATGATGCTAAAGCTGAAACTCCAGTACTTTGGCCACCTCATGCAAAGAGTTGACTTCATTGGAAAAGACTTTGATGCTGGGAGGGATTGGGGGGAGGAGAAGAAGGGGACGACCTAGGATGAGATGGCTGGATGGCATCACGAACTCGATGGATGTGAGTCTGAGTGAACTCCGGGAGATAGTGATGGACAGGGAGGCCTGGCGTGCTGCGATTCATGGGGTCGCGAAGAGTCGGACATGACTGACCTACTGAACTGAACTGAACTGAACTGATCTAATTCTTCTTATGTGTCCTATACTTAACTTGTGCTTATATTGTAACTCATGCCACATTCCTCAGTTCATTTCTTATCTTTCTAAATCGCATTTGCCCCTAGCATCTTAAGATAACTATCTTCTAAAAAAGTATCTCAGTTCAGTCCCAATCCCTCCCAGCATGAGAGTCTTTTCCAATGAGTCAACTCTTCCCATGAGGTGGCCAAAGTGCTGGAGTTTCAGCTTTAGCATCATTCCTTCCAAAGAAATCCCAGGGCTGATCTCCTTCAGAATGGACTGGTTGGATCTCCTTGCAGTCCAAGGGAATCTCAAGAGTTTTCTCCAACACCACAGTTCAAACGCATCAATTCTTCGCCGCTCAGCCTTCTTCACAGTCCAACTCTCACATCCATACATGACCACAGGGAAAACCATAGCCCTGACTAGATGAACCTTAGTCGGCAAAGTAATGTCTCTGCTTTTGAATATACTATCTAGGTTGGTCATAACTTTTCTTCCAAGGTGTAAGCGTCCTTTAATTTCATGGCTGCAGTCACCATCTGCAGTGATTTTCGAGCCCAAAAAAATAAAGTCTGACACTGTTTCCCCATCTATTTCCCATGAAGTGATGGGACTGGATGCCATGATCTTCATGTTCTGAATGTTGAGCTTTAAGCCAACTTTTTCACTCTCCACTCTCAATTTCATCAAGAGTCTTTTTAGTTCCTCTTCACTTTCTGCCATAAGGGTGGTGTCATCTGCATATCTGAGGTGATTGATATTTCTCCAGGCAATCTTGATTCCAGCTTGTGTTTCTTCCAGTCCAATGTTTCTCATGATGTACTCTGCATATAAGTTGAATAAGCAGGGTGACAATATGCACCGTTGACATACTCCTTTTCCTATTGGGAACCAGTCTGTTGTTCCATGTCCAGTTCTAACTGTTTCTTCCTGACCTGCATACAGATTTCTCAAGAGGCAGGTCAGGTGGTCTGGTATTCCCATCTCTTTCAGAATTTTCCACAGTTTATTGTGATCCACACAGTCAAAGGCTTTGGCATAGTCAATAAAGCAGAAATAGATATTTTTCTGGAACTCTCTTGCTTTTTCTATGATCCAGCGGATGTTGGCAATTTGATCTCTGGTTCCTCTGCCTTTTGTAAAACCAGCTTGAACATCAGGAAGTTCATGATTCACGTATTGCTGAATCCTGGCTTAGAGAATTTTAAGCATTACTTTACTAGCATGTTCAATGAGTGCAATTGTGCGGTAGTTTGAGCATTTTTTGGCATTGCCTTTCTTTGGGATTGGAATGAAAACTGACCTTTTCCAGTCCTGTGGCCACTGCTGAGTTTTCCAAATTTGCTGGCATATTCACTTTGTGCTGTGTTATTATTACATATGTGTATATATTTCTACATATGCAATATACATATATGTGTATACATATTACTATGTATATCATATAGTGTACATTGTGTATATATATCAAATACAATTGTATATAATTATATACATTATGCATAATGACATATAGTTATGTATATATAATATATAATTTACAATACAAAATATATGTATATACAATACATATGTGTATCTATGTTATACATAGAATCCAACCAATCTGTCTTAAGGGAAATCAGTATTGAACATTCATTGGAAAGACTCATGCTGAAGCTGAAACTCCAATAGTTTGGCCACCTGATGTGAAGAATTGTCTCATTTGAAAAGACCCTTATGCTGGGAAAGATTGAAGTTGAGAGAAGAAGTGGGCAAAAGACCCTTGGCTGGGAAAAATTGAAGGCATGAGGATAAGGGGACAACAGAGGATGAGATAGTTGGATGGCCTCACTGACTCAATGGATATGAGTTTTAGTTAACTCCAGGATTTGGTGATAGACAAGGAGGCCTGGCATGCTGCAGTCTGTGGGATTGCAAAGAGTTGGACATGACTGAGTGACTGAACTGAACTGAACTATATAGCCATATATGTACATATATATTATACAATATATATTATTAACATACATTATATAAATTATATTATATATATAATCATATGCCATATATCTTATAATATATGTGTGTAAATATGTATCTGTATTTATATACATATATGTATAGATATAGATATATACAGTATTTAATACACTACATATTATATATATAGTATATATGATATTAAATACTATATATTGTATATGTAATATATACAGTGCTATATACTATATATTATTTATCACATATATAAAATATATACATATATTTTAAAATATATATAATATATTTTATATACAATATATGTAATAAAATATAGTGTATATATATACAACATATATTATAGGTCTTACATATTATATTAAATATTATATGATTTTATTATAATACAACATACACATATATTTGTATACTATATAATATATATACTATATATTACACATTGTATATATTTACATATTATATATACAATATATACAGAATAAATATATAATATAACATTATTTAAAAATATAATATAATAATATTCTTATTATATAATTTATTTATTATATATACATATAAAACCTTATATAACAAATATAACATATTTACTATGTGATAATCATATATAAAATATAAAATGGTATATATATATATATATATATATACACACACACACACACACACACACACACACACATAATGGAATATTACTCAGGCATTGAAGAATGAAAATTTGCCACTTGCAACGGCATGATTGAACCTCTCGGGTATTATACTGAATGAAACTAGTCAGGCAGAGAAAGAGAAATATTCTACGTTATCATTTATATGTGCAATCTAAAAAATAAGATGAATGAATGTAATAAAAGAGAAGCAGACTCACAAATATTGAGAAAAACTAGTAGTTACCAGTTGGGACAGGAAGGAGGAGGTGCATGGTTAAGAGGTACAAACTTGTATGTAGAAAATTAACTATAAGTATGTTATGGTATAACACAAGAGTCATACCTGACTAAAACAACTAAGCACACACACAAGTATCTTATATAAGGAATTTTAAACAGAAGCCAATATCACTCTCGCAGTAAACATGTATATTACCATATGTAAAGTGAATAAGCCATAGGAATATACTGTACTGTCCTAGAGGAGTGGGATGGAGAGGGAGATGGGGGCAGTTTAGGATGGGAGAGACATATGTATACATATGACTGATTCATATTGATGTATGGTGGAAACCATCACAATATTGTAGATCAATTATTCTCCTAACAGAAATAAAATTTTTAAAAAAGAAAACAATATCATAATAATAAAGAGTAAAATGGGGCAGAGGAAAAGTGGCAAAAAGGCAAAATGATTGTCTGGGCAGGGCTTACCAATAGCTGAGAAAAGAAGAGAAGCAAAAGGCAAAGGAGTAAGGGAAAGATATACCCATCTGAACGTAGAGTTTCAAAGAACAACAAGGAAAAAAAATAAAGGCTTCCTAAGTGAACAGTGCAAAGAAAGAGAGAAAAACAATAGAATGGGAAAAACTAGAGATCTCTTCAAAATAATTAGAGATACCAGGGGAAGATTTCACACAAAGATGGTCACAGTAAAGGACAGAAAAGGAATAGACCTAACAGAGGCAAAAGATATTAAGAAGAGGAGGCAAGAATACACAGAAGAACTATACAAAAAATATCTTCATGACCCAGATAACCATGATGGTGTGATCACTCACCTAGAGCCAGACATCCTGGAATGTGAAGTCAAGGGGGCCTTAGGAAGCATCACTATGAACAAAGCTAGTGGAGGTGATGGAATTCCAGCTGAGCTATTTCAAATCCCAAAAGATGATGCTGTGAAAGTGCAGCACTCAATATGCCAGCAAATTTGGAAAACTTAACAGTGGCCACAGGCCACAGTGGCCTTAGTGGAAAAGGTCAGTTTTTATTCCAATCCCAAAGAAAGGCAGTGCCAAACAATTTTCAAACTACCACACAATTGCACTCATCTCACATGCTAGCAAAGTAATGCTCAACATTCTCCAAGCTGAGTTTCAACAGTATGTGAACCGAGAACTTCTAGATGTTCAAGCTGGATTTAGAAAAGGCAGAGGAACCAGAAATCAAATTGCCAACATCTGTTGGATCATCCAAAAAGCAAGAGAGTTCCAAAAAACCTCTACTTCTGCCTTATTGACAGTGCCAAAGCCTTTGACTGTGTGAATAATAACAAACTGTGGAAAATACCAGACCACTTGAGAAACCTGTATGTCAGGAAACAACAGTTAGAACAAGACATGGAACAATGAACTAGTTCAAATTTGGGAAAGGAGTACATCAAGGCTGTATATTGTCACCCTGCTAATTTAGCTTATATGCAGGGTGAATGAAAGTCGTTCAGTCCTGTCTCTTTGCGACCCCATGGACTATACAGACCATGAGATTCTCTAGGCCAGAATACTAGAGCGGGTAGCCTTTCTCTTCTCAAGGGGATCTTCCAAATCCAGGGATCGAACCCAGGTCTCCCACACTGCAGGTGGATTCTTTACCAGTTGAGCTACAATACGCAGGGTACATCATGCAAAATGGTGGGCTGGATGAAGCACAAGCTGGAATCAAGATTGCAGGGAGAAATATCAATAATCTCAGATATGCAGATGACACCACCTTTATGGCAGAAAGCAAAGAGGAACTGAAGTGTCTCTTGATAAAAGTGAAAGAGGAGAGTGAAAAAGCTGGCATAAAGCTCAACATTCAGAAAACGAAGACCATGGCATCTGGTTCTATCAATTCATGGCAAATAAATGGGGAAACATTGGAAACAGTGACAGACTTTATTTTCTTGGGCTCCAAAATCACTGCAGATGGTAACTGCAGCCATGAAATTAAAAGACTCTTGCTCCTTGGAAGAAAAGTTATGACCTACCTAGACGGATTATTAAAAAGCAGAGACATTACTTTGCCAACACAGGTCCATATAGTCACAGTTATGTTTTTTCCAGTAGTCATGTATGGATTTGACAGTTGGACCATAAAGAAGGCTGAGCATCGAAGAAATGATGCTTTTGAACTGTGATGTTGTACTCTTGAGAGTCCCTTGGACTGTAAGGAGATCAAACCAGTCAATCCTAAAGGAAATCAATCCTGAATATTCATTAGAAGGATTGATGCTGAAGCTGAAACTCCAGTACTTTGGCCACCTGATGTGAAGTTCTGACTCATTAGAAAAGACCCTGATGCTGGGAAAGATTGGGGGCAGGAGGAGAAGGGGATGACAGAGAACAAGATGGTTGGATGGCATCACTGACTCAGTGGACACGACTTCAAGCAAGCTGTGGGAGATAGTAAGGACAGTGAAGCCTGGCGTGCTGCAGTCCATGGACTGGAAAGAGTCAGACATGATTGAACAACAACAAACTCAATAGGTACAAACTTTCAGTGTAAGGTGACTAAGTTTTGAGCACCTAATATTTAGCATGGCTATTATAATTAATATAAATATTATATGTTTGAAATTTGGTGAGAGTAGATCTTAAGCATTCCCACCACACACAAAAAAAGACTTAACTATGTGAGGTGATGAATTCATTAACATGATCATGCTAATTATTTCACAATGTACATTAATTGATTTTTAAATGATGAATGAGCCTTGTACACGTGGAATAACTCTCATTTGGTTGTGATATTTAATTTTATTATACATTTTTGCATTTTATTTGTGAATCTTTGGTTGAAAAACAAGGCAATATATGTTATGAAAGATACTCATCTGTATTTTTCCTTTCTTGCGATGTCTTTGTCTCGTTCTGGTATTAGGGAGTAAACAGGATCCTGATGCTGAACACTATGAAAAACAGATGAAGAAAATCAAACAAGATCTTAATTAATCATGTGGTTTTGGATCAGAAGACTCATCATAGTAAAATTGTCAATTTTTTCAAAATTTATCTCATAACCTTAGTGCAATTCTTATCAAAATTTCAGCAGGATTGTTTGTTCAGACAATTTTATTTGAAATGTATAAGGAAAGGCAAAGAAACTATACTAGCCAAAATAATTCTGAAAAATAAGGATAAAGATAGAGGAACTTTAAGACTTTTTATATAGCTACAGTTATCCATGTTAATACTGTGTGGAATCATGACAGCAATGTAAGTCAAAAGGACAGAGTAGACTTTCAAAAGTATGACTGACTGAGAGATGATAAAGATGCAAATATTATTTGAAGGAGAAAAGATACTTTTTCAACAAATGGTACTGCAATAATTGGACAACCAAATGAAAAAAAACATAAATCTCAACTTAAAACCTCATATCTTGTACAAAAATTAACCCAAAATGGATCATGGGCCTAGTTGTAAAACTATAAAAGATTTAAAAGAAAAACAAAAGAAATTCTTTGTTTCTGAGAGTGTGATGAAAAGTTTAGATTTGACATCCAAAGCAAGATTCATAGAAAAAAATTATAATGCAGCCTCATCAAAATTAAAAATGTTTGCTTTGTAAAAGACTCTATTAAAAGAAGGAAAAGATAAGCATACATATCCAACAAAGGCCCTATATCTAGACTATATTAAAAAAATTCTCAAAATGAAATTGTTAAAAATTAAACAACCCAATTCGAAAATGGGAAAAGACTAGAGTATACACTTTATTCAAGAGGGTAAATGGATGGCAAATAAGCACATAAAAAGATGTTAAACATTATTTTTTATTAATGAAAGGCAAATTAAAATCACAATCAGCACATACCTATTAAAGGGATATGATGAAAAATACTATCATGTGCTTATAAGCATGAAGAACAAATGTAACTTTCATATACTGCTGACAGAAATGCAAATTTTACAATCATTCTAAAAAATAGTTTCGTACTTTCTTTTAAAATTAAACACATATTTACCATAAAACCTAGGAATTGAACTCCTGAAAATTCAACCTAGAATAAGAAAACTTATTGTATTAGTTTCCTGTGGCTACTGTAAAAACTTACCTCAAACTTAGTGACTCATTAGAAATATATTCCCTTACAGATGTGGAGACCAGGAATCTGAAATCAGTTTCACTGGATTTAAATCAAGATGTTAGCAGGAGAGAATTCCCTTTGGTGGTTACTTGTGTTCTTTGGCTTATACCCACATCATTCCAACATCTGCCTCTGTGATCACATTGCCTTCTCTTCTCTCTGGGGCAAATCTCCCTTGGCTTCTCTCTTACAAGGACACCTGTGATTGCATTTAAGACCTGCCAGGACAATCCACAGCTGGGTATTGTTTTTGCTTTGGCTCCATCCCTTCATTCTTTCTGGAGTTATTTCTCCACTGATCTCCAGTAGCATGTTGGGCACCTACTGACCTGGGGAGTTCCTCTTTCAGTATCCTATCATTTTGCCTTTTCATACTGTTCATGGGGTTCTCAAGGCAAGAATACTGAAGTCATTTGCCATTCCCTTCTCCAGTGGACCACATTCTGTCAGACCTTTCCACCATGACCCACCGATCTTGGGTTGCCCCATGGGCATAGCTTAGTTTCATTGAGTTAGACAAGGCTGTGGTCCTAGTGTGATTAGATTGACTAGTTTTCTGTGAGTATGGTTTCAGTGTGTCTGCCCTCTGATGCTCTCTTGCAACACCTACCATCTTGCTTGGGTTTCTCTTACCTTGGGCGTAAGGTATCTCTTCACGGCTGCTGCAGCAAAGTGCACCCGCTGCTCCTTACCTTGGATCAAGGGTATCTCCTCACCACCGCCTTTCCTGAC
This sequence comes from Capra hircus, assembly GCF_001704415.2. NCBI lineage: Eukaryota > Metazoa > Chordata > Mammalia > Artiodactyla > Bovidae > Capra > Capra hircus. Next base: position 6,305,114 of record NW_017189517.1, read on the forward strand.
CTTCAATGTGGGATAGCTCCTCTAGGCCCTCCTGTGCCCATGAACTAAAATGGACTGGAAAGGGTGAATTTAACTCAGATGACCATTATATCTACTACTGCAGGCAGGAATCCCTCAGAAGAAATGGAGTAGCCATCATGGTCAACAAAAGAGTCTGAAATGCAGTACTTGGATGCAATCTCAAAAACGACAGAATCCAAGTCTATGCCACAACCAGGTATGACCTAAATCAAATCCCTTATGATTATACAGTGGAAGTGAGAAATAGATTTAAGGGACTAGATCTGATAGATAGAGTGCCTGATGAACTATGGAATGAGGTTCGTGACATTGTACAGGAGACAGGGATCAAGACCATCCCCATGGAAAAGAAATGCAAAAAAGCAAAATGGCTGTCTGGGGAGGCCTTACAAATAGCTGTGAAGAGAGGAGAGGTGAAAAAACAAAGGAGAAAAGGAAAGATATAAGCATCTGAATGCAGAGTTCCAAAGAATAGCAAGAAGAGACAAGAAAGCCTTCCTCAGTGATCAATGCAAAGAAATAGAGGAAAAAAAACAGAATGGGAAAGACTTGAGATCTCTTCAAGAAAATTAGAGATACCAAGGGAACAATTCATGCAAAGATGGGCTCGATAAAGGACAGAAATGGTATGGACCTAACAGAAGCAGAAGATATTAAGAAGAGGTGGCAAGAATACACAGAAGAACTGTACAAAAAAGATCTTCATGACCTAGATAATCACGGTGGTGTGATCACTCACCTAGAGCCAGACATTCTGGAATGTGAAGTCAAGTGGGCCTTAGAAAGCATCACTATGAACAAAGCTAGTGGAGGTGATGGAATTCCAGTTGAGCTATTTCAAATCCTGAAAGATGATGCTGTGAACGGGCTGCACTCAATATGCCAGCAAATTTGGAAAATTCAGCAGTGGGCGCAGGACTGGAAAAGGTCAGTTTTCATTCCAATCCCAAAGAAAGGCAATGCCAAAGAATGCTCAAACTACTGCACAATTGCATTCCTCTCGCACACTTAGTAAAGTAATGCTCAAAATTCTGCAAGCCAGGCTTTAGCAGTATGTGAACTCTGAACTTCCTGATGTTCAAGCTGGTTTTAGAAAAGGCAGAGGAACCAGAGATCAAATTGCCAACATCCGCTGGATCATGGAAAAAGCAAGAGAGATCCAGAAAAACATTTATTTCTTCTTTATTGACTGTGCCAAAGCCTTTGACTGTGTGGATCACAATAAACTGTGGAAAATTCTGAAAGAGATGGAAATAGTAGACCACCTGACCTGCCTGTTGAGAAACCTGTATGCGGGTCAGGAAGCAACAGTTAGAACTGAACATGGAACAACAGACTGGTTCCCAATAGGAAAAGGAGTACGTCAAGGAAAAGGAGTACGCCAAGGCTGTATATTGTCACCCTGCTTATTCAACTTATATGCAGAGTACATCATGAGAAATGCTGGGCTGGAGGAAGCACAAGCTGGAATCAAGATTGCCAGGAGAAATATCAATAACCTCAGATATGCAGATAACACCACCCTTATGGCAGAAAGTGAAGAGGAACTAAAAAGCCTCTTGATGAAAGTGAACGTGGAGAGTGAAAATGTTGACTTAAAGCTCAACATTCAGAAAACGAAGATCATGGCATCCAGTTCCATCACTTCATGGGAAATAGATGGGGAAATAGTGGAAACAGTGTCAGACTTTATTTTTGGGGACTCCAAAATCAATGCTGATGGTGATTGCAGCCATGAAATTAAAAGACGCTTACTCCTTGGAAGAAAAGTTATGACCAACCTAGATAGCATATTCAAAAGCAGAGACATTATTTTGCTGACTAAGGTCTGTCTAGTCAAGGCTATGGTTTTTCCTGTGGTCATGTATGGATGTGAGAATTGGACTGTGAAGAAGGCTGAGCACCAAAGAATTGATGCTTTTGAATTGTGGTGTTGGAGAAGAGTCTTGAGAGTCCCTGGGACTGCAAGGAGATCCAACCAGTCCATCCTAAAGGAAATCAATCCTGAATATTCATTGGAAGGACTGATTCTGAAGCTGAAACTCCAATACTTTGGCCACTTGATGAGAAGAGCTGACTCATTGAAAAAGACTCTGATGCTGGGAGAGATTGGGGGCAGGAGGAGAAGGGGACGACAGAGGATGAGATGGCTGGATGGCATCAGTGACTCGATGGACGTGAGTCTGAGTGAACTCCGGGGAGTTGGAGATGGACAGGGAGGCCTGGCGTGCTGTGATTCATGGGGTCGCAGAGTCGGACATGACTGAGTGACTGAACTGAACTGAGGACAATCCAAGATAATATTCCCATCTCAAGATAATTAATCATATTTGCAAAGCATATTTTGCCACAAGGTAATATATTCACAATTTCAGGGATTAAAAAGTGAACATCTTTGGAGAACTTTACTCAGCCTACCACACATGTGCTCACACAGAGTCTTGTGTATGAAAGTTCTTAGCAACTTTTTTCATAGTAATCCCAAAGCGGAAACAATCCAAATGCCCTTTGATGGATGACTGAATGACTGTAGTATTTTTACACAGTGGAATTCTTTTCAGCAATAAAAGAAATAAACTATTGATTCGCACAATTTGGATCAATCTCAAAGCACTGTGTCAAATAAAACAAGCTCAGTTTCAAAATGTACACTATTGTTTGATTCCAGTTGCACAGTACTCTGGAAAAGACAAGACTATGTGACAGAGAACAGATAAGTGATTTTCCAGGAGTTAGAGTTTTGCAGAGGATGTGATTCTAAAGAGACAGCACTAGGAGCTTGGGAGTGATGAAACTGTTCTGATTACAGTGGTTGTTACACGAATCTATACATGAGTTGAAATTCATAGAGCTATACAGCAAATACGACAAATTTTACCTTAATTTTATTAAAAAATCTGAAGAAGAAATTCATTCAAATAGATTCTGTATACAAAGGTCTGAAGGTAAGGGAGCATTGCACTGTGGAAGCATGTGTGCTAGGTCGCTTCAGTCATGTCTGACTCTGTGCGACCCTATGGACTGTATCCCTCCAGGCTCCTCTGTCCATGGGATTCTTCAGGTAGGAACACTAGAGTGGGCTGCCATGCTCTCCTCCAGGAGATCTTCTCCACCCAGGGATTGAACCTGTATCTCATGTTTCGTTCATTGTCAAATGGGTTCTTTACCACTAGTGCCACCTGGGAAGCCCCAGAATTATTGCACATCTGCTTAACTGTAGTAACTGCTTTTAGTATTGATCGGCAGAGGCTTAGAGCACAGGCATGTAGATGGCCAGAAAGAAAAAAGTGCTGGGACTTCAATGGTTCCTCAATAACCCTGAAATTAAGAAGACTGACTTTAAAACTGTCTCTGGAAAATCTAATGCCTGACAATAATGAATGAGTGTTCTCATCTCATGTGCTGATTTTCTCATAGAACTGAAAGGTGATGTCTGTAACAGGGACAATTTGAATATCAAAATAGTGATGACTGAATCTAGGAAAAGACTAAAGTTTTTCTAACAGAATTCAGTTACCATTTTAATTCTAATTCATTCTCTTGATTCGTGAATGATCTACCTAAGGAAATGAATAGTTCTTCTGCCTCTAGCATCCCAGAATTAACAGAATCACTCCATGTGTCCTCTTCTTGAACTTCCCACACATTTATTACTTATCTTTTTTAACAATTCATTTGTAGTTAACTTTATTATCATTTGCCTAGGGCCAAGTCTTTTCTTTTCACAGAAGTTTGTATGGATCTTTGAAAAATAAATTCATGATATAACTGTATTAAGCAGAATTATTGACAAGTCATGTGAAGTTCTCATGCCTTGCAGTAATAAGGAACGCTTGCGTGAAATAGCAAAAAAAAAAAAAAAAAAAAATTCAGGTTGCACATATTCCTCTGATGCCTTGTATTCATAAAACATGGACCAGCTACCTTTTGGGTTTGGGGATACAAACCAGTTCTGTCAACCATATTCCACCCATTGGTTTAAAAAATATACTTTGCTTTTTCACTTTACTTTTTTTTTAATTTATTTTTACTTTATTTTACTTTACAATACCGTATTGGTTTAGCCATACATTGACATGAATTCGCCAGGGGTGTATGTGAGTTCCCAATCCTGAACCCCCCCTCTCACCTCCCACCCCATATTATCTGTCTGGATTTTACTTTTAATTAGAGACTACTTGCCAACCATAAAGAATGTTGAGTGCGAAAGACTGAGGGCAGGAGGAGAAGGGAGCAGCAGAGGATGCAATAGTTAGATAGCAACAGGGACTCAATGGTCATGAATTTCAGCAAACTCTGGGAGATAGTGGAGGACAGAGGAGACTGGTGTGTTGCAGTGCGTGGGATCACAAAGAATCAACATGAGCTAGCAACTAAACAACAACAACAAAATAGCTAACCTTATACTTATCACAAAAGTTGGAAACATCTCATCCTGTTACAACTGTCTCCTTTAAATTACTCTCATATTCTTAAATGTCAATTAGAATTTAATAAAACATTAAGTTTAAGCTGCACTGTAGCTTTTAGCAAAGTTCTCTGACCTTGGAGAAAATATATTTTTGGTGATGTTTCTTTCTTGATTCCTATATTGAAATAAAAGAGTATACTGAAAACACTTGATGCACTGTGAATAGCTTATATCTTTTCTCCAGATATTATTACAAATATATTTTTATTTGACATTTCTATTAAATCATTTTTATACTGCCAATAAAGACATAGTTTCATTTCTTAAGAATCAAGTACAAGGAAGAATGCAACATATAAACTAATATAAAATATAATTCTCACAATAGGTTGCAGTCCAAAGGAAATAAAACAGGTGTGTGTGCATGTGCACACTCATGTATTAACACACATACATGGAGTTAAATAGAAAAACAAAGCATGATAATCAGTGGCAAAACAGAATTTTCAGTGGGAGGAGTTAAATTTGATATTTGAATCCACCTCTTGCTATGTGACTCTGAGAAAGTTGCCTGAAACTGTTAGGTTTTAGATGTTTCATCTTAAAAACAGAAGCAATAATGCACAGAGATATTGTGAAGTTTTTACTGAATACTGTATATGAAAGTGTACAGGCTCTCACATCCAAAATAGATAGTCGATTGAGCACCAGGGCAGTGACTGTACCCAATGCAGGGACCTCCAGGTCAGATACCCTTTTATAGTACTTAAAGGAGCCCTGCTACTCTGGAAAGAATATGGGCTTTGGAGTCAGGTCTACTAGGTTTTAAATCATGGCTTGGGCAATTCATGATTGTAAAACATTGTGCAAGTGAATTAACCTTTCTGATTCTTATTTTCATTATTTTCAATGGGCATATTATTAACCACTTACCTCAGAGAGTTACTGTGAAGATTAAAGTAATATTACTATATAATTTAACACCGGGTGCCTAGACAGCATATTTAAAAGGAGAGACAGACATTACTTTGCTGACAAAGGTCTGTCTAGTCAAAGCTATGGTTTTTCCAGTAGTCATATACGGTTGTAAGAATTGGACCATAAAGCCAAGGAATGGATGCTTTTGAACTGTGGTGTTGGAGAAGACTCTTGAGAGTCCGTTGGACTCAAAGGAGATCCAACCAGTCCATCCTAAAGGAAATCAATCCTGAATATTCATTGGAAGGACTGATGCTGAAGCTGAAACTCCAATACTTTCGCCACTTGAAGCGAAGAACTAACTCATTAGAAAAGACTCTGATGCTGGGAAAGATGGAAGGCAGGAGGAGAAGGGGACAACAGAGGATGAGATGGTTGGATGGCATCACCGACTCGATGGACACTAGTCTGAGCAAGCTTCAGGATTTGGTGATGGACCGGGAAGCCTGGCATGCTGGAGTCCATGGTGTCACAGAGTCAGACACGACTGAGCAACTGAACTGAACTGAACTGCCCAATATACAATGGAATATAAATTTTCTAAAGTGAATCTTCCTCTCAGCTTTACAAAGATCACAGGAAGTTAAACAGAGAAGAGTGAAACCCACATACTGAAATAGATTATGAAACACTAATGAGTTTATACATATATGTTAGAGTGTATGTGCTATTATAAACTAATCTGTGGAAAATCTCAAGAATACAAAAGCATAACCACAGTGCCCTTTTGTTGTTAGTCAATAATACCTACTCATTAGAGAAAAGAGTGTATGGGGAGAGTGTCCACTTGTCCCTATCCAAATCTCATTGTTAGATCGTACTGACAGTGACTGTGGCAGACAGACTAACGGCAGAAGGGAAAATCATCTGTGAAAGGAGCCATCTGATGGTCTTGCTTGTCTATTCCTAAATTAAGGTGTCCCCTATAGTTTGTTCTCAAGAATATTTAAAAGTCAGTGGCTTCTTATAATTCTAATCTATTACTTTTTCATTTTGAGCTGAACTCCAGTAACTTTTGCTACTTTTTTTTATCTATATCTTACTTCCAGTGTTTATAGATTATAAATATTTCTAAATATTTTTGTAAGATAAAGGACAAAATGTCAATGACTAAGTTTGTACTGCATTTGTTAGGCAAACCCTTTGGCAGGCACTTACTAGTGAAAGAGAAAGGTACCTGCAAGCACAACTGTAGTTCTTGTTTAGTTGCCAAGTCTTGTCTGACTCTTTGATACCCCATGGACTGTAGCCCACCAGGCTCCTCTGTCCATGGGATTTCCCAGGCAAGAATACTTGGTTGCCATTTATTTCTCCAGGGGATCGTCCTGACCTAAGGATTAAACCTGTGTCTCCTGCATTGGCAGGTGGATTCTTTACCACTGAGCCACCAGGGAAGCCCCAAGCACGACTCTATTGGATGTGTTAATGCTAGAGTTGTCATGGTTTTAATTTGATTGTAATTTATTGTGCAGTCAAAATGTGTTAGGCTCCATAAAGAACACACTGAAAGCATGATCTGTATGTTAAGGATTTTATACTCTAAAAAAGGAAATCCATTAACTCAACTACAGAATGTATTCATTTATGTAATCATTTGTGAAATCTTGATTAGGTAACTCATTTAGCTAGTCTTATACTTAGCAGGTATTTAATATCTTTCTATTTAAAAATCGTGTTGCTTCAAATAACATTTCAAGATATTTTAATGTGATATTGCTCACATGTATGAAATTATTCCTCCCCACTTGTAAGCTAATTAACAAATATCTCATCAAGAGCAAAAACCTCAGCAGATAGGGACGAACCAGAACAAACTGAGTCCTCAGAGAACAGCCATGTTCATTTTACATTAATTTTCAGAAAATGACTATACAAGGAGAATGGATGCCCTCAGAATAACAAAGCAGTTGTGGTGGGACAAAAAATTCAAGGTTATACTGCAGCTTGATTCATAGGAGTGTGAGATTGTCCATTTCTCACTCCACCAATCTCTTGTGAGCATTCACAGTGTCCCAAGTGCCTTGCAAAACACTGGAGATATAATGATGAAAACGGACATGGTTTTTGCCTTTTGAGACATTTGCAATCTAGCTGCAGAGATGGGGAAATTATTCATTTGTCCAACAAAAATTCATTGAGTGCTTTCTTCAGGCTAGACAATTTTCCTAGAGCTGGGGAGACAGGATAAAGAAGAGAGACAGAAATCTCTGTCCTCTTGAGCATATTAAAATTGGGATAGGCTGATGACAAATCTATGTGTGTGTGTATGTGTGTGTAGACATATCCTTCATAGATAGATATAGATAGACCCATATGTGTATATCTACATATATGTCTATACTCAGATGGTGGTATATGCTGTGGAGAACTATAAATTTGCAGAGAGGGAGAAGGTGTGTTGGGTGATATAGGAAAGGTTTGGGGAAACCTCACTAGTAAGGTGATATATTAGTAGAGATCTCATAAGGTGAGGGAGTAAGACAAGAGTTGTAGAAAGGGAATGGGCTGGGAGAGCATTCCAGGCAGAATAGAAAGGTCAAAGACTGAAAGAAAATGGGTGCTTAATAAAGTATGCAGGTATAGCAAAGAGTCAATGGATCTGACTGGAGCATTCTGAAGCATGGTTAATATTTATAGATGCCAAAATTTCTGAATCATATAGCCCCATCCACTTTTCATCCTTACTCATTAATCCAGTGTCTTTTTCCTTCATCTGTATCCTCCCTATCCTCCTCTGTCACTTCAGCACCTGGACATGTGATTTAGCCTCTCCTGGCTTGTGGCCTTGACTTTCTTCTGGTCCCCTCTGGAATGTCCTCCTTGACTTGGTGTGCTTCCAGAGGATATTTGGCTTTATGAACCTTCATGGCCTCCTGCCCCTCTGTACCTATCCACAGCCTTCGTGGAGGGTCTCGGTATATGTCTCATGAGTTTATTGTGAGGGCCAACGAGATAAGTATGAGTAAGCATCCCATAAACTTTTAAGTGTTTTATACTTGTAATGAAATATTTAGTTCCAAGACCATGAGATCCCAAATGAAAAGATGATACCAACAGTAAAGTCATTTTGCAATACCAAATCTAGGCAAAGCAGGCAACTGGGAAAAGAACAGCTAGGCAGGAAGCCTATCTCTGTCAGGGTAAGATGAATCACCAGCAAAAAATAGAGTGGCCTTTGGAAGAGTCAGGGCAGCTGGGTTGACTTGTCCCCATCAGTCTAGCAGAGAGTGCTGCATAACTCAGCTTCCTTTCTGCCCCTCTATTTCAAACAATTTATAGATGCATCTTTATTTTTCCTCATGCCAGATGTTTTTCTTCATTTTTCTTTATGCTAGATTCTTTTCTTCTGTTTTTCTCAGGACATTATATCTTTATGTTTCTCCTCTTGTTATTACTTTTCTGCTTTCTCTGCCTTATTATCTTATAGTTCTTGCTCCTTTACCTTGAAAGTGTTTTGTTATGGTCCCTGGGGAAGTTGCTTTACAGTTTGCAGTACATGTGATGTTAGGAGTCAACCTGGCCACCTTGGCTCTCTGAGAAGACTGTTGCTACACTGAAGTGATTCCTGGAGAGAGGGCAGCAGCATGGTAGCATGGTGAAGAGAGTGCTGCATAAGGAATCAGTAAGTCTAGATTTACCACAAACATGCTGGGTTAACTTTGGCAAATCTCTAGGTTAATGTAGGTCTCAGTTTACCTAATATAAATAGTAAAGTTGCTGAACTAAGTAATCTCTAGGAGTTCTGGATTCCAAAAATGCTATGTTAATGTGACACACAAAAAGAATTGTTTGGTTTTGGCAATAGAGGATAGTAGGACCAGAGCTGGTCATTGAACTGTTGGAATAACAGCTTTTGCTTTCTGGTATATTGCATCATGTCATGATCCTCAGAGTGTCTAATGAATGCCCAAAGTACTGACTGGTGACCCTGCCTCCCCAATGAAACTGTCCACTGTGCTCTGCATGTAGTGTCTGCTTACTGAAAATAACTGAATATATTGTGGGGTGACATATTAAAAAAAAACTCTTTATTTCCAAAAGATGGTATTGACAGATTGCTCTGGATGTGACAAAAGAGGGTAAAGCAACACTGGAGGAAGCCCCTAGAGAGAGTTCTTACAGAAGAAAAGTGATGAGATGAACAAATGGTCTTGGAGCTCTACATTCCACTAAACCTTTGACTGGTCAAGATCAAACAACACTGATTCTACCTTCAACTTCACCAAGAATTAAGGGAGTTATGCCTCTGAAGCAAACGATTTTTTAGCCTCTACACTAAAAATAAAATTCAGAGAATTTGGAATCGTTTTTGTGAAATTAGCTTGTGAAATTAGGACAAGTTATCTTTCTGACTTGATTCCCCTAGTACCTTCTTGATTAACCCATATTTGGAAGGTTATGAAGAATAAACTGTGTAGGAGTATAGGCAGCAATGAGATGATTAGTGTGGAGTTATAACCATGAAGGTCAAGTACAGGGAATGCTTGAATTTGTAGAAATGATTACAATTATTTTGCATACCCCTAAATCCATTTTCTTGGTGCAGCTAAATTAAAAATTTTGACCTATTTCCAAACATAAACCCCCACCCACATTGCATCTGTATCCACCTCATCTGTACCCTTCTCACCTTCTTGAGGTCATCACTCCAGCAATGACTGTTCCCTTCTTTCTCCTATATCAAACATTGAAAAAATATTATTTAAAATCTCTAGTGTTTCTTGTGTTAAAAACAAAAATAAATATTTTTCTTACCCTGCATCACCTTCTGGGCTTCCTGGGTGGCTCAGACGGTAAAGAATCCACCTGCAATGTGGGAGACCTGGGTTCAACCCGTGGGTTGTGAAGCTTCCCTGGAGGATGACATGCAACCCATTCCAGTATTCTTGCCTGGAGAATCCCCATGGACAGAGGAACCTGGTGGGCTACAGTCCATGGGGTCACAAAGAGTTGGACACGACTGAGCGACTAAGAACAGCACATCATATTCTAGCTACAGCCCCAGTTCTCTGTTCCCTTTCTTAAAAAGCAGTACTTCTTAGAAGATGTATCTTTTCATCCTTAAATCTTTCAAACCCCTTTTAGAAGGTTTATTTCAGCTTCCAAGATGACATATTCTCCTGTTTATTTCCTATAATATGAGGCACTCTGTCTCAGTCACCTTTGATTATCATACTTGCTTCTTCTCTGCATGAGCTAAAAATACTGGAGTATTTGCAATATTTCCACTATTCTTCTACCCACCTACATTCTTACCTGAGCAATTTCAAATCTGTCTATGATTCTACATAGTACCCCAAGCACTGACCTCTACTTTGTTTTGTACTAACATATGACTACCTAATTGTCCTCTCTACTTAGACATTTTATAGGAACCACAAACCTAAAATGCTGCAAACAGAACACTTGATCTATGGTTGCTCCACAATCAACCTGATCTTCCATAGCCTTTTCCTTTACAGGACCATCCATTCAGCTCCCCGGATCAAACAACCAGAAGTCACCCTTCCTCTTTTCTATCTTCCTCATTCCCCACAGCCAATCCATCAGCAAGCCCAAGAGACTGTAAAATATGTCCAGAATTAAACCACTTCTTTCTGTGGTATACTAGTAATACAAACCTAGTTCAAGCCACCCTCATTGGATGTCTCCTGTACTCTTGTAATAGCCTCTGAATTGGATCTCCCTGCTCCTCTCCTTTCTCCTTTTCAGCTTATATGCCACCCAGGGGACAAAATAATCCTTTCAGAAGTTGGTCAGACTATGTCATTCTCCTGTGCAAAATGCTCCCATGGCTTTCCATTAACCTTAAGATAAAATCTAGACTCCTTCCCTACAAGACTGTAAGACCTGGCCTCTGGCAACCTCTTTTATCTCATCTTCCACTCCATGCCTGTTGTTGTTTGGCCACAGAATATTTTTTTCTCAAATATACCAAACTTGTTGCCATCCTAGGACATTTGCATTGGCTGTTTATTTTTATATTTGACATCTATCTTTATCAGTCTTAACTCCAGTACATGTGGGGGTAGAGCTATAATTTACATGTGATATTCAATGAGATAAAAATATAGACATTGCAGTTACAGTACAGAATGATGCACATAGTGAGACTTGGAAAGAAAATCAGATACATTAAACTGCAAATTCACCCATAAATAATCCAATACTCTCCTAGTAGTCTTTTGTTGAAGAGAAGCTTCTTGAATTATATGTTACTCTTAGTTTTCTATCATACTGTTATTTTAGGGAAGAACTGTACTATAGCATGGTAAAAGTTATAATGTTTGTAAAAAATAGTTTCCTTGCCATTATGATACTTATGCTGACTTTTATTCAACAGAACTGATATAACTAATGTTTTATTTGACTCAAATAAAATGAAAAAAGATATCAGATAAGAAAGGAAAAGCAATAAAGAAGTTATTTTTCCATAATTTGGAGAATACTTTGTTTTATAAAACTTTTTGTTCACTATTCCTGGATTAGAATTGATAGTCATGAAACTGATTTACTTGCTTCACAAAAATCTATTTACCAAGAATAACCAATTTTTTTCTTTTCTTTCCTATCAGAATCAATTGAATTGAGCCCGTTCATTTGAGATGACACTATTAAGCAAGGAATGAGCCCGTCTGTGTGACTAAATTGAGACCGCTGCAATCAATACATTCAGTGACCTTTCTTAATTCTTTCACTTGGAACGATTGTTTCAATAGAATTTATAGCAAGAACTTAAAATCTCAAGTTCAATTGTTTTTAATGTATCCTTTAAGAAAGCTACAATATCAGTTGACAATGGGTTCTCCAGTATGATAATGTAGTAATAAGTCAAATTTCTTAAAATTAGATTTATCCAGGAGACTTTGAAGGACTATATTTAGAATCTGAAATAAAAGTGGATTCATAATCATATGGGTCGTACATTATTGATTTTTATTTAGAAAAAAATCAACAGTTGTAAAATTAGTTTATTCAAATATTCTAAATATAATTTTCTTTTGTGGGAAGAAAGGAAATTTCCCAGAACATTTACATGCCTCTTGTCCTTTACAAATGCATTTCATACACTAAGGTAAACCATCTGTTACCCCTCTAGTTTTGCCATGATGAAAACTATTATAATGAGACTAACTTTTTTAAACATATATTTTATTTATTTATTTATTTATGGTGGTCAAAAGCAGGGTGGCTATATATATGAAGACAAATGTGCACATTGAGATAAACTTTTAGAAATTTGTTTCTAATTTTTGAGGTTGATGTGAATATCCTGAAAAGCAGGCCTTTTTCTACTGATTATCGTCAAGGTGTAGGCTTGGTAGGTTTCAGTCTTGCTAATAGCTGGGTTTCAGTCCCTGTTATCAAAAAAATGCTGAACTTTGCATTGTGAAGTTGAGGTTTAAATGGAAGGAACACAAAAATCTCAGGAAAATACATGCATGTTTTTAGCCTAACAACTCTTGTAACAAGAATTGATAAAGTGAGTGAGTCTTGAGAGAGCTGGAATAGAATGAAAATAAGTCAAATAGAGTGTAAGTTTAAAGAAAAACTAAAACCATACCATAGTACATCAAATGCAAAAAATGTTATGGAAATAAGGAACATATTCTTGTAAGTGCAGTTGCCTTAAACAGTATTTTAAAAACTGAAGTATGGCAAAACCAATACAATATGGTAAAGTAAAATAAATAAATAAATAATATAAATAAATAATAAAAACTGAATCTTGGTTTTAATTAAAATTTTCTCCAACTTATGTGATCATTGGGCAAAAAAATAAGTCTGAAACTAATTTATTTTTATAAATCACGCAAGAAACTAGGAGCACCAAAACAACAATTATACTTGATTAAAATTTTTCAACTTTTAACAATTTGCTCTTTCTTCCTTCTTGTTCCCCCTCTGTCAAAATCTATCCCTTACATATAAAAATAACGCTAAAATAACAATGCCTGGCTAGTTTCTCCTTCATTTTATCTTCACTTGTGTTGACAGCTATAGGACTAAGCTATTTACAGTACATACTTTAAGTGACAGTGTGAAATTGAAACTAAATCCAGGTTCAAATCCTATCTTTATAACATTGAGTAACTTACCTAACATTTTTGAATTTTCTTTTCTTTTCACCAAAGGAAAGGGAGCATAAGTTCTACCTGATAGGAATGATGAGTTGAATGGGAAAATGTATAGGAAGCACCTGATTTGTAGTGACAGTCAATAAATGATCATTTCCCTCCCTCACATATTTGTCTTGAACAGTGAAATAGTCATATAGTGTACGTATTACTGTCTGGCATTTTGTACAGGTCTTCTTATCAACACAGAGGTTTTTATCCCACCAAATCATACCTTGCTTAAATACTTTTATAAAACTGACGAATAACTAATTTATCAATGTCAGTCCTATTTCCAATTACCATATCTATCCTAGTCTTATTACACATATTTTTAATATTTTTATTTGATGTTGCCAAGTGTTGAAGCTAAATTCTAATCAGCCTTTTGAATATATTAGGGTTTTTTTAAGTGATAGGGAGCTACAAGAATTTATTTATCTTGCTACCTTCATATTATAGGTGTCATGTATATGATACCTACAATATGCTGATAACTTAACCAGATAATATACTTTTGGCTTTCAACAGAGATATACATGTTAAAGAACTTTAAGAGGACAAAAATAGTCTGCTATATTTATGCAGATAGTGGCCATTTTTTTTTTCTTCCTTCATTCCTGAAGTTCCAAATGTTTGCCTTGTATCATTCCCCTTTAATCTAAACAACTTAATTTGACATATTTTTAGAGAAGGTCTGGCAGCAATGAATTCTCTTCATTTTTCTTCAACTAGGAATGTCTTTAATTTGCTCTCATTCCTAAAGAATATTCACTGGATATGGCATTCTAGCCTGGCAGTTTTCATCTTCTTTTTTTTCTTAGAGCACTTTAAAGATGTTTCATGTCTTCTGATCATCAGGGTTTCTGAGGGAAAATATTCAGTCATTTGAACTGTTGTTTCTATTCAGGTGATGTGTCATTTTTATTTAGCTGCTTTCAAGAATTTTTTAGATTTATCTTTGGTTTTCAATGCTTTGTTTATGGTGAATCTAATTTTGGTTTTCTTTAAGTTCATCTAACTTTTATTTTGCTAAGTTTCTTGAATGGGTAAATTTATGTCCCTGAACAATTTGGTAAATTATTAGCGATTATTTCTTCAAAATTTTGGGTATCAATATCTTTTTCTTATATTTATGAGACTCTAATCACATGAGTTCCCTGGTGGCTCAGACCGTACAGCGTCTGTCTACAATGCAGGAGACCTGGGTTCGATCCCTGAGTTGGGAAGATCCCCTGGAGAAGGAAATGGCAATCCACTCCAGGACTATTGCCTGGAAAATCCATGGACAGAGGAGCCTGGTAGGCTACAGTCCATGGGGTCACTAAGAGTCAGACACGACTGAGCGACTTCACTTCACTTCAATCACATGACTATGACCTCTAATGAGATTGTCCCACATTCTCTTTTTTCCCACTCTGTTCTTCAGATTGAATGATTCCTATTGATCACAATCCAAGTTAACTGAATCCTTCCTCTGTCATCTTCATTCTGCTTCTAAGCACACTAATGAGGTTTTTTGTTTGTTTATTTTTATTTCAGGCACTTTATATTTTGGTTCTAAAATTTCCATTGGGTTCCTTTTCAGTTTCTTTCTCTTCTAAGAACTTCTATCTTTCCATTAATTCTAAAAGAGCTCACTTTACCTCAGATAACATGTCTTTAACAACTGCTTTAAAATATTTGTTCATTCTGACATCTGTGTCTTCTCAATGTTGTCACATAGTGATTGTATTTTTCTTTGAGAATTGGTATGACTTTCCCAGCTATTTGAATTTTGAGTAATTTTAGACCATATCCTAAGCATTGTGAATATTATGTTGTAAGACTCTATGACCTGTTAAAATCCTCTGTAGTATGTAGATTTTTTGTTTATTTGATTCAGGAGTCAATCCACATGATTAGGTTCAAATCACAAATTGTGCCTCAACTTTTGTGAGCACTGGTTACAGTATCAGTTCAGGTTTCAAAATCGTTGCTATGCTATTTGTGTCTGCCCCAGGTTATGAGCCACTCAGGGGTTGAACTTGGGTGGAGATTTATGTTACAGTTCAGTTCTCAAACGAGGCTTCATTGTTTTTATTTCATGTGTGTGCTGCTCAGGAGCAAGCCCAAGATATGTATTGGTTCATACACTGATTTAGGAGGTCCTTTTCTCTAGCATTCTCCTCTCCAGGATTGCACCCATACTTGATGGCTCTCAGGGGCCCTTATTTCTGTTTCTTTTGGCCAGAATGTTAGGCTTCTCTTCGAGTTTTAGTCCCCTTCAGGCTCTCTTGCAGTTAGGGCTTCCCTTAAGGCAGAGAAAAATTCTTTAAATTTTTTTAGTACTCATTTTAACTGTGTACCTCTGTGACATGTTCCAGCCTTGGGTCAAAATGCATTACAAAGGAGAAAAATAAAATCAAGAAATTCAGCACCATTTTAGTCATTTTTCAAGTTTTGACTTCTCTTTCTAATCTTCCTGTTGTTATTTACTTTTAAGAGTCCTCAGGCAGTTCCTTCATCCATTCTTTCCACAAGTTTTAGCTATAATCAATGGGAGAGTAGGTCAGTATCAGAAGTCCTTTCCATTTTCCAAGAGCATTTTAACTTTCAATTATCTGGATCACTGAACTTATAGCTATATCTCTGTCCTTTACACACATATCCTGCACTGGGTATTTCCCTGAGGATGGCTAAGGGAGCATCACTCAAATATCAAAATATTGCTGCCAAAACCAACTGAAAATAAGTCATTTAAGTCATGCAGCAGCTTTTCTGTCTATTCACACAAAGGAATTCTGCCCACAGGATGGTCTCTTGTGACAGAGAGCCATCATGAATATCTTTCTTGGTCCGTGGAACTTACCAGTTTGTGACACTCACATGTTATCAATTAGCATCTTTTAGATGCCAGCTTAAGTGGAACAAGAAGCACCATTTCTCATTAGAAGGAGATATAATTTCTGAGGTTATTCTTCTGTGGATATGGGTTACAGTAACCATCTTTTCTTCTTACATTTTCATCTTTTTTTTCTTGCATTTTGGTTGGAGTTGGAAATGGATTTTATGGCCATATATCCAATGAAATTGATTGGCTTTAATAATGTTTTTTTTTGTCCAACACAGTTTTCCACAAATGTTTCTGGCTTTGATTTGCTTTTGCAGAGTGGTGATTTCTTTATACTTTCCTACTTACTTGATTGAAGAGAATGAATAAGTACTGTATCAGAAATAAACAGCAAAGTCATCCATTCAACAATTATTTCTTGCATTCTTATCATGTATTACACAAGGTGGGGAATGAGGTCACTAGCAGGGCAGATAGGTGCTCAAGAATAAAAGAATGGGGTGGGGAGGGAGGTGGGGGGTTCAGGATAGCATGGCCGATTCATGTTGATGTATGACAAAAACCATCACAATATTGTAAAGCAATTATCCTCCAATTAAATAAATTATTTTTAAAAAGAATAATGAATTCAAGGAGAACTACTAACTTTCTGAAAAAGGGAAACTCAGGCCCTGATAAAACTGTGCCTACTTAGCCAACCCTTTGCTGCTGTCTTTTTATGTCTTTTAAAATTTTATTTATTATCCACTATCAGTGGCAGATTTACTGTGAAACCACTGAAGCTTGAGCTTTCACATAACCCTCACTTTTACAGGCACAGCCAACCTAGTTCCAGGCAAGCACTGATCTACTTTGTGTCAAAATGATCCCTTTTTGTTTGTTCTAGAATTTCATATAAAATGGGATCTCTCAGTAAGTGTTCTGTTTCTGGCTTCTTTGGCTCAGAGTAATGTTTTTGAGATTCATCCATGTTTGTGCATGTATCAGTTGTTTATTCATTTTTATTGCTGAGTATTCTTCCATTGTATAAATATATTTCAATTTGTTCATCTATTATCTGCTGCTGAATATTTGCTGTTTCCAGTTTGGGGCTCCTATTCATACAGCTGCTATGAATGTTTGTATGCCAGTCCTTTGTGAAGGCATGTATTTTCATTCCTCATTGGGTAAATATCTAAGAGTGAACTTACTGGCTCAGAGTATAAGCTCAAGTTTAGCTTTAAAGAAATTATTATACTGTCTTCCAAAGTAGTTTTTACATTTTAGATTCCCACAAGCAATGTATGAGAGTTTCCACTGCTGACCATATTTGCCAATAGTTGATACTGTTAGTCTTTATACAAGAAGTATATAGTGTTATCTCATTATGGCTTCATTTTGTACTTCTCTGGTAACTAATTGTTTTACCATATTTTCAAGTACTTTAAGGCCATTCACCTATCAACTTCTGTGAAGTGTCCAGCACAATTTTATTGGGTTGTATGCAGTCCATGGGGTCACAAAGACATGACTGAGCATCTGAACTGACTGACTGATTGGGTTGTTTGTCTCATTATTGTAATTTTTCTGTATATATTCTAGAGAAAAATTCTTTTGCAGAGATTATTAGTAAGAAATTTTCTCTCTGAATCTTATATTTTAATTTTCTTAACAATATTTTTATTGTTAATATGTTTAACAGCAATTTTTTAAATGAGGTGAAGCACAATTTATGAATTTTCTTTAAAGTTCTTCATTGTGTAACATAAAAATATTTAATATCCCAAGATACTCTGGAAGTTTCAGAGTCTAAGTTCTACATTCAAGTGTATGATATATTGAGTTAAATTCTATACAGTGAGTGAAGAGTTGAGGTCTATTTTTTTCCATATTCATATCATGTTGTTTCAGTGACATTTGAGGAAAGAACGATCCTTTCCTCCCATTGAATCACTTTGGCATTTTTGTCAAAAATTAATGATCATATCTTGATTCTTGTTTCATTTCAATTTATCTATATATCTCTCCTAGCATAAGTATCACAATGTCTCTTGAACTCAAGTATTGAGAGGGTAACAGGCAGGAAAACTAGGGGTCCCCAAGCGGAGGAAATAGGCTGCAAGTGTCAGACTTTTTTTCCTACTCTATATAAAATTAAAAGGAGGTTCCTTTTAAAACTCTGTGTTGCCATGACAACACCTTTTTCCACCTGAACTTTTCTCAAATTTTAAGCTAACCAATGCAGTTTTTCTTATGGAAATGTTTTTCTTAAGCTATGTTAATGAACTATGTATTTGCCTTAGAATCTCCTTTTCTTCAAGATTCCTGTCAGTTGTTTTATGGCCCAAGATGACTCACTTTGTGCCAAAGCTATCTCAAAATGCATGTTGTGGGTGAGGGGCCTGGTGCCACTCTCTGTATTGAGACATTTCCTTTCTCTAATTAGCAGCTCGCAGAAGAAGTGAAGTCACTTAGTTGTTTCTGACTCTTTGTGATCCCATGAACTATAGCCTGCCAGGCTCCTCTGTCCATGGGATTTTCCTGCCAGGCTCTTCTGTGCATGGGATTTTCCAGATAAGAATACTGGAGTGGGTGGCCATTTCCTTCTCCAGGGGATCTTCCCAACCCAGGGATTGAACCCAGGTCTCCTACATTGCAGGCAGATTTCTTAACCAGCTGAGCCACAAGGGGACCATATGTATATAATAGGTATATGACTCCTTGGTAAAAGCTAGCAAGGGAGCAGAGTGCCCCCTTCTAATGTCTATGTCAGAAGCTTTCTCTATCTCTTTTATACTTTAATAAAACTTTACTACACAAAATCTCTGCACAATCAAACCTCGTCACTGGCCCCAGATCGAATTCCTCTTCTCCAGATGCCAAGAATCCTGGCGTCATTCATGGCTCATAGCAGCAACCTTTCAGTATTATCTGTCTTCACACTTAGCTCCTCTTTTTCAAAAATTTTTTTACTATACCAAGTCTTTTTCATTTTCAATAAAACTTTTAGTATCAGCTTGTCATTCCTACAAAATAAGCCTTTTGTCATTTTGATCGTAATTGCATTGAATCAATTTGGAGAAATGAACATCTCAACAATATTCAGTCTTTTAATCTATGAACATAGCCTAACTCTCCTTTTTTTAGGTCTACTTTTATTTATTTCAGGTATGTGTTATATTTGTGAGCACACAATTCTTACATACATTTTTGTAAATTCATTTCTAAATGCTTCATATATTTAATGCTATCATAGGTAATAATTTTTAATTTCCTTTTCTAATTTTTCATTGCTAGTATATACAAAAGCAAGTGAATTTTTATATTGACTTTGGATACTGCAACCTTGCTAAATTTGATTATCATTTCTGGTATTTTTCTGGATTTATTGGAATTTTCTTTGTACATGAGCATGTAATCTTCAAATAAAGGGAATTGTACCTCTTCTTTGCCTATTTGAATGACATTTCTTACCTTATTCATTGGCAAGAATAGCCAATAAAAATGTGATTAAATATGGTAAGAGATGATATACTTAATTTGTCTCCAATCTTAAAGAGAAAATATTCAGTCTTTCATCATTAATGATGCTAGGTGTTGATTTTCCATAGATGATGATATGCAAAAATTAACTCAAAATAGATGATACATTCCACTAGTGGAAATGATTAATAATGGCTTTAAATTCCCTTTTTCTCTTTTTGCATATAGTCAATTTTTCTAGCACCGCTTCTTGAAAAGACTATCTTGCCACCTTTCTCAAAAGAACAACAACAACAATTGGGTCACCTTATGTACTTCATTCTGTTCCACTGATCTATGTAATAATACAGATCTATATTTGTACAAATATTTCTCTGTACTGATGATCAGTGTTATAATCAAGCTATGTAAATGTTCCAGTTTTATTCTCATTTTTCAAAATTATGGCTACTCCAGGTTCTTTCAATTGTCATACAAATTTAATAAACTGTCAATTTCTTCAAAGTGTTTTCTGGAATTTCAACAGAGATTGCATTAACTGTATAGATCAATTAGGAAATAGTGGACTTTTCAACTTTCAAACCATGAACCTGTTACACACTTTCGTGTATTTAGATATTCTTTACTTTGTCTTAGCCATGTTTTGTGGGGTTTTTAGTGTACAGTTTTAGACATATTGTCAAATATATCTCCAAGTAGTTCATATTTTTGATGCTACTGTTAACTAGTGTTTTCATTAAAGTTCATTTAAAAGAATTCCTTTCATTCTAATTTTTTTACTATATAAAAATAAAATTTATTTACATATATGGACCTTGTGTCCTAAAACCTTACTATGCTTGATTATTAGTCCTTACCATTTTCTACACAATGATCATATTATCTGCGAATAAAGACAATTTTACATGTTTTTATCAACCTATATGCCATTTTTTTCTTGCCTTAATACAGTATCTATTTTAAAGGGAAAGCATTCATCCTTCTACCATTGAGTATGCTATTATCTGTAAGATTTTTATAGATTTTCCTAGTCATATTATATTTCCATTCCTTATTTGTTGTGAATTTTAAACATGGATGGATGTTAAATTTTGTCAGATGTAGGAGGGGGTGCATCTGTTGAGATGATCATTTTTGCTTATTCACATGGTGAATTACACCAAATAATTTTCAAATACAAAAACAATTTTAAACTCTTGGGACAAATCCTACTTAGTCATCAAGTAATCTGTTTTTTATTATAACAGAATTACATTTGATAAAATTTTGTGAAGGTTTTTGCATCTATGTTCATGAGGGATACTTGTCTAGTTTTCTTTGGCAATGTTTTTGTAAAGATTTGGTATTCAGGTAATGTTGGCCAGAGAAATTAGTTAAGAAGTGATCCCTCCTTTTTCACTTACTGTAAGAGCTTGTGTTGGATTGGCACTGTTTATTCCTTACATGTTTGGTAAAAGTGACCAGTGTAACCAGAGTTTTCTTTGTGGTCAGATTTAATTTCCAAATATTTGAGGGTTTTTCAGATATCTTTTTCTTACTCATTTTTTAATGAAATCTTACTCTTTTCATACAACACATGGTCTATGACATTGTTCCTTTAAAATGTACTGAGTCTTATTTATGGCTTATCTAGTTTAAAGTTGCAGTGTGCTTTTTAAACAAATGTATACTCTTATTTTTTGGTAGTGCATGCATGCTCAGTTGCTCAGTCATGTCCAACTCTTTGCAACCCCATGGACCGCAGACTGCCAGACTCCTTTGTCCATGAAGTTTTCCAAGCAAGAATATTGCAGTGGGTTGCCACTTCCTACTCCAAGGGATCTTCACAACCCAGGGATTGGACCCACGTCTCCTGCATCTCTTGCTTTGGCAGGCAGCTTCTTTATCACTGAGCCATCTGGGAAGCCTTGGTGGTGGTGGTGGTTGTTCAGTCACTCAATCATGTCCAACTCTGTATGACACCATAGACTGCGACACACCAGGCTTTTGTGTCCTTCAGTATCACCTGGAGTTTGCTCAAACTCATGTCCATTGAGTCCGTGATGCCATCCAACTGTCTCACTCTCCTCCTGCCCTCAAGCTTTCCCAGCATCAGGGTCTTTTCCAATGAGTCAGCACTTCACATCAGGTGGCCAAAATACTTCAGCTTGAGCATCAGTCCTTCCAATAATAATTCAGGGTTGATTTCCTTTAGGACTGACTGGTTTGATCGCCTTGTCCAAGGGACTCTCAAGAGTCTTCTTCAGCACCACAGTTCAAAAGCGTCAGTTATTCAGTACTCACCCTTCTTTATGGTACAACTCTCACATCCATACATGACTACTGGAAAAACCACAGCTTTGGCTATACAGACCTTTTGCCAAAGTGATGTTTCTGCTTTTTAATTCACCAAGTTTGTCATAACTTTTCGTCCAAGGAACAAGTGTCTTTCAATTTCATAGCTGCAGTCACTGCATAGTCACTGTGCAGTTATGTTGGAGCCCAAGAAAATAAACTTTGTCACTGTTTCCATTGTTTCCCCGTCTGTTTGTCAAGAAGTGATGGGACTGGATGCCATTATCTTAGTGTTTTGAATGTTCAGTTTTAAGCCAGCTTTTTCACTCTCCTCTCACCTTCATCAAGAGGCTCTTTAGCTTTTTTTTTTTTTTTTAATTTAAATTTATTTTAGTTCCTCTTTGCTTTCTGCCAGTAGGGTGGTGTCATCTGCATATCTGAGGTCATTGATATTTCTCCCCATAATCTTGATTCCAGCCTGTGATTCATCCAGCCCAGCATTTCACATGATGTACCTTGCATAGAAGCTAAATAAGCAGGGTGACAATATACAGCCTTAACATAGTTGTTTCCCAATTTTTAACCACTCCTTTGTTCCATGTTCGGTTCTAACTGTTGCTTCTTGACCTGCATACAGGTTTCTCAGGACCCTGGGATTGAACTGTGGTCTCCTGCATTGCAGGAATATTCTTTACTATCTGAGCCATTAGGTAAGCCCTTCTTTGTTGGTGGTAGAAAGTTCTGTATATGTTAATTAGGCTAAGTTTGTTGATGGTGTGTTTTTAGTCTTCTATATATTTACAGATTTCGTATCTTTCTATCAATTAGTGAAGTAAAAGTTGTGACATCTGCAACTATTTATATGAATTTGTCAGTTTCTAAGTTCTGTGTTTTAACTTAAACGATTTTGATGTCCATAAGAATGTGAATGTTATGCCATTTAAAGAATCAATACTTTTATCACCAAGAACTATCCCTTTTAATCTATAATAGCTTTTATCATCCTGAAGTCTATTTCTCTGTTATTACTATAGGCACTTGAGTTTTCTTATAATTGAATTTATATGATATATATATATATTTCTATCCTTTCAGTGTTTACATGTTTATATATTTGTATTTGATTGTCTGAAGATTAGTTTATGTCCTCTGAGAATCAAAATTCAAAGGAGGATTAGACATGCAAAAAATGTGTTAGGTGAAACACCTGTGAAGGAAAATTGTAAGAGCATAATGCAAGTCTGACTTTTGTACTCAGATGTCAAATGGGAAAAAACTGACAACAGTACTTTTAATAATCCCTTCAGTTATATTTGGGCTTCCTTTGTGGCTAAGCTGATAAAGAATCCATTTGCAAAGTGGGAAACCTGGGTTCAGTCCCTAGGTCGGGAAGATCCCCTGGAGAAGGGAAAGGCTACCCATTCCAATATTCTGGCCTGTAGAATTCCTTGGACTGTATAGTCCATGCAGTCACAAACAGTCGGACACAACTGAGCGACTTTCACTTTTAGTTATATTTGTTATCTTCTCATTATCCATTATTCATAAATATTGTATTTATTTAGTAATTTTCTTTATAATCTTCCCCATTTGAAATTTATTTTGAAGGAAACATAGCAAGCATAGATAAAAGAGCTTTTCCTAAAGTTTCCCCAAGCCAACTTTATCCATAATTACATTTAAGTAGGCTGAAAACTGGGGCTCCTCAAAACTCAGTGATGGGCATCAGGAAGAGGTACGTTTACATTGGAAGAGGTATGTACCCAATCAACAATTTACTAATTCGTACTTACTACTCTCTTTGCTTACCCATTTCTTTCTTCCTTCTTTCCTACACCAAACCCAAGGGCTATGGATGCTCCACGTTTAAGCCCTGCTAGCTACCCTGGCACTGGTCAAGTACCAACTACTCCTGGATTATGCTCCCTGACCTGTTTGGGTAGAGAAGGATTGTGTACATATTCTGAAATAATTTTGCATGTGACAAATATTAATTTTTCCACATCCTGGGAAACTGTATGTAGAATGTCTCTTCTTTAATTTCATCTTTTCACACATGGTTTCCCATTAAGTACTGCAACACATCAGGCATATAGGAGAGAATTTTCATCACTGGATTCTAATCTTGATTCCCATTGTACCAAAATTTGTTACTACTTGTGATACCATCTTCATCAGTTTATTTTTATAAACTCATGTTGTGCTGTGCTGTGCTGTGCTTAGTTGCTCAGTCGTGCCTGATTCTTTGCAACCCCATTGACTGTAGCCCACCAGGCTCCGCTGTCCATTCTCAGGTGGGAATCAGTTTGAACTTGCTTGAAAAAAAGGAAAAAGGACAGTGAAGCATGAACAGAGGAGGCAAGGAGGAAAATGAAAGAAGGTAAGTTTCTGAAAGTCAGCAGAGGCCAGATCATAAGGGGTCTGTAGCAGTGATTGCAAGGGTTGTGAGTTTCATTCCACGTTCATGAGAAGCCACTGGAGAGTTTTAAGCAGAGGGATAATATAATCTGATTTTTTGTTTTATACAGGTTGATTCCCTTGGGAGTCCTTCAAGACCCACAGCTGCCTGTGTGATTAGTCGCTCAGTTGTATCTGACTCTTTGCTACCTTATGGACTGTAGCCCACCAGGTTCCTCTGTCCATGGGGATTCTCCAGACAAGAATAATGGTGTGGGTTGCTATGCCTGCCCTTCTCCAGGGAATCTTCCCAACCCAGGGATCGATCCTAGGTCTCCCGCATTGCAGGCAGTTTCTTTACTGTCTGAGCCACCAGGGAATATCCAAGTCTCCAACAAGCAGTAGAAGAGAGGCAAGAAAACACTGATTGTGTTACCAAGTCTTTCAGTTTCTTATCCAAGTCTGACGGTTCTTTGGACACCATGGGAATAAACAGAAGAGAGTGTTGGAAACATTCTGTGCCCTTCATCTATGATATATGCTCCAGAATGATAGCACAGCTCCCTGCAAGAATGCAATACTGTCTTGATCCTAATCAAAAGAGGTATGTTCTGAGGAATGCTAGGCAGATTCACAGCATACAAGCTGAGTATAGAGTTTCAGAGATTTAGTGGAAAATATCACTTATTCAAGAAAAAAATTTAAATGTGAACTGTAATATCACCTCCAGTTTGTTTGGCTTCTGTGGCACTGACCACTGTTGTTTTCTGCTATTTCTCTTTGGTTCTGAAGTTTGTGTTTCTAAAATGGCAACCTGAGTTTCAGACAACCTGTAATTTAGAAATGTTCTATGTTTTAAAGTGTACTTTGCTTTCAGGAAAAGCATTTATGTGTCAAGTAGCAAAACAAGAATGAAATAATAGAAGGTGAAGTTCTCCATTAAAGAAAGAAAAATTGAGTAGAGACCTGTTAATGTATACTGCAGAAAATAAAAAGGATGGAGATATGAACATGCCTATCAACTTACTTGTATAATACAGTGATTTTTCAAATGTTAGAGGAGCATTTTTGAGTCCGTGTTATCATAGTGGAATAGTGCCTGAGGATGCTGTTTTCAGAAGGTCAGAGTTCCACAGCTGCTCAATCACTATGTTGAGAATTTGTCTTTAATCTTCTGGCTTCTTTTTAGTTCTGACATCATGTTCTTTCTGTTTTGCTATTATGGAAACATGCCTTGGGCTAATACTTTTGCTTGTTGTACTGTGTGACATTTAACCTCTCTTCTTTATAACAACAACAATAATAATAATAAGATCAAAAGCTATGATTTATAGAGTGGTAGGCACTTTTCATCAAGATTTAACCTAATTTTTAAAACAGTCCTGTAAGTCAGGAATTGGGTCCAATTTCCAGATGAGAAAAATAAGTCTACTTCCATGGATGTGATGGTAGGGCCATACTCAGGGAGAGGTCAGAAGATGGGGGCCTTTAGGACAGCACTGTTCCCTCCTTTTCAGTGTCACAGAGCTAGCCAAATGAGTACAGCTTGGCAGCCTCTAGAGGAGCTTTGCTGGTATTGAACAGAAAATTCAGTTCTCACTGTCATTTTGAAGTAGGAACCTTTACACTTTCTGATCCTATTTATCTTGTTATAGACTTTCTCTCTAATAAGAAATAGATTCTCTCAATGTTCAGATGGTCTATATATAAAAGCTCTCCTATGAACATAAGATGTATAACACCTAAGTATTGCCCCCAAACTATAATTTGCATAGAATAATATAGTATATTAAGTTCTTTTGTGTTGCCTCCTACTGTATTAAACTCAAATCTAAGCCTGCATATCTGGTAAAAATGACAGCTTTTCTTTTCGTGTAAATGCTTGCTGCCCAAGCACTTATTAAAATTAGAATTCCTAAGAGGCACATTTGAAAAGAGAGAAGTGCAGTTGTTGGCACTAATGGGAAAGAAGCTATGCTTTCATCTTCACTTTCTTTTCGCTTAAATAGAGGACTGAGAGGATGGAAAGTGTGCAACTCTTCTTTTATTTTTATGGCATTAGAAGATATGAGAACCACCATAACTGGGTTCTTGGAACCAGTTGCAGCTCCATTCTATTACAGACACTTGTGACTGCATAAAAAATGCCAATACCTTCACTCTCAAGATAAGATCAACTGCCTTCAGTTTAATCCTATTTTAAGAAGTGTCAGAAAAACAATTTATCTCTGTTCTGTGTGAGAAAATGTACATGCTAACAGTGGGAGGTCTGTTTAAACTATTTATTTGAAAACCACCAGCCTTAGCACAGCCTATGCTGTCAATGGAATCAGTTTCTTCATTCTTACTGACACACAAAATCTTCCCTTTGATCTCACTAGATCACAGCTGTTTATTACAAACTATACATCTTGTCTATGTGTCCTAAAGTTTATAAAGTGATTTTTCCAAAGCAACCATGGATTTTTACACTTATGTTTCAAACTCTGGATAGAGTGTTGGGCGTATTCAGCAACATTATAGCATGGAGTAAATTATATTATGAGAGACTCCTCAGGATTCATTCATCTGTTAGACATTATAGTCATTACACAGAACTAACATGACACTGTGACTCTAAGATGTATTAAGACTCTTCGAAGCTGAAAATTGCATTGCAAGAGCGGTTGCTATAAGTGACTGCATTGCTCTGAGCTGATGCAGTGTCCAGCTCTCAAAGGACAAATATTACAATACCTTTGAAGTTATTACTCAGGCCATCCCTGCCCATGGCTTACTTCTGGCCTCAGAGACAGTAAGCCCTGGCATCTATCTTTCCCATTCAATAGCTTCCCAGCTTTCTATTTGCTACTTCAACTGCAGAGATAGGCTTGCAGCCAAGAGTCTGACCAAAAACTACCCAGTAAGTTATGTGGCCAAGTCTCTGCTAGGGAAGCAAATGGTAGTCTTACCTGAATGAGGAGACAGATAGTGTTATGGGAAAAAAGTGTGCTTTGTTACTAGGCTGGGGTTCAAATCTCAGCTCTGCTATAGATTGGCTGGATGGGCCTATTAACTTACCTGCTTCACAGTGTCCTCATTTATGAATTAGGCATAATCCCCCATACCTTATGGAGTTATAAGAATTAAGGGCTATAACATGCAAAAACACTTCACATGGCACCCAGATATAATAGATAATAATACATGTTCATCTATTCTCCTCACTCATGAATTGAGGAAAATATGATTTGCCCTGCTTATCTCAACCCAAATAGCCCATTGTTTTCTAAGCTTTCTTGTGGACAGAGCCTTCAATTTTTCCCGCGATGGATGTTTACATGGAAACTTAAACAGTAAAACAAATTTACCTAGGGCTCTTGGGCTCACCCAGTTGTTCTTTCACTGATTGCCCTCAGTGGTGTTTGAAATATTTCCAGGTAACACAGTTTAAAAGCCACTGCAGTAAGGTGGTACTGTAGACTGAGTGTGTGCCCCTGAAAGCATATATTGAAGCTCTAGTCCCTGAAGTGATGGCATCTGGAGGCAAGGTCTTTGGGAAGTCATTGGATTTGAATGAGGTCATAAGGATAGAGCCCCCATGATAGGATCAGCCAGGGGAGACAAACAAGTGACAAAAGCTATTAGTTGTTATTTTCGTCATAGGTTGAGGTGAACTTTAGAAGCAGGAAAGATGGTAGTAAGGGAATAGGGAGGTTCTGAGAAGCAAACTGATTTGATCTGAGCCAGTCAAGCATGCTATGAGCAGGGCCAACATGGTGGGTAGTTGCACAGGGCACAGTGCTCGTATGGCTTCACATTCTGTTGAATACATTACTGCTGCCATCTTGAAATTTTAGTATTTTGTGAACAAGATGCCCTACATTTTCATTTAGCACAGGGCCCTACAAATTATGTAGCTGGTCCATTACATGGGAATGTAAGTTTTACAGAATCCTAGCCACTTCATCTTATTTCCTTCTCTCATGGGAATGTAGCATTGTATAGCAGCTGGAAACTACCTTAAATCTATTCCCTTTTCTTCTCCCTTGAAGCAGATGGTCTTTGTACATTAGTCTTCAGTTTCTCCTGCTGCTTGTCCCACTACCAGTCATGGTAGTTCTAAGTCTAAACTTCATCAAAATCATTCATTATTAAATATGGACAAAATTAGTAGTACACAGAGACACTGGAATAGACATGTTGGTTGTACTCATCAGCATTTTTCCTTTGTGAAATTAGGGAGGTGGGGGTTACCTCTAATCTGTGTCACAGAACCATCCAGACACAGTCAGACATGCATAAGATTTTTAATGCTTCTATTATATACATGAAACAGCAAAATGCTTCTTATAGGCGTAAGGTTTTTCTTTTTTTTTTTCTGGATCTTGATCATCAAGAGTCATCATACAAGTATTCATCCAAAGAAAGTTTGAAAATGCATGCTATGTCTGATAATGAATAATTATATCACCTCAGGAATTGTAAAACTGAGCTGTCTTAGTCTAGGATTCTGCTCACTTTATTAATATCTTCAGTGGGTCATTTTTCCCCTCTAGGTTTGTACAGATAGAAAATGGTGCTGTCGTTGTTCAGTTACTAAGTTGTGTCCAACTCTTTGCTACCGCATGGACTGCAACACACCAAGCTTTCCTTCCTTCACCGTCTCCTGGAGTTTGCTCAAACTCATATCCATCGAGTTGGTGATGCCATCCAACCATCTCATCCTCTGTTGGCCCCTTCTAATCCTGCCCTCAATCGTTCCAAGCATCAGGGTCTTTTGCAATGAGTCAGCTCTTCGCAACATGTGGCCAAAGTATTGGAGCTTCAGCTTTAGCATCCATCCTTCCAATGAATAGTCAGGACTGATTTCCTTTAGGATTGACTGGTTTGATCTCCTTGCAGTCCAAGGGACTCTCAAAAGTCTTCTCCAACACCACAGTTCAAAAGCATCAATTCTTCACTGCTCAGCCTTCTTTATGGTCCAGCTCTCACATACGTACATGACTAGTGGAAAAACCATAGCATTGATCATACAGCACTTTGCCGGCAAAGTGATATCTCTTTTTTTTTAATTCTCTGTCTAGGTTTATCATAGCTTTTCTTCCAAGAATCAAGCATCTTTTAATTTCATGGCTGTAATCACTGTCCACAGTGACTTTCAGTTCAGTTCAGTTCAGTCCAGTTCAGTCGCTCAGTCGTGTCTGACTGTTTGAGACCCCATGAATTGCAGCACGCCAGGCCTCCCTGTCCATCACCAATTCCCCGGAGTTCACTCAGACTCAGGTCCATCGAGTCCGTGATGCCATCCAGCCATCTCATCCTCTGTCGTCCCCTTCTCCTCCTGCCCCCAATGCCTCCCAGCATCAGAGTCTTTTCCAATGAGTCAACACTTCACATGAGGTGGCCAAAGTACTGGAGTTTCAGCTTTAGCATCATTTCTTCCAAAGAAATCCCAGGGTTGAGCTCCTTCAGAATGGACTGGTTGGATCTCCTTGCAGTCCAAGGGACTCTCAAGAGTCTTCTCCAACACCACAGTTCAAAAGCATCAATTCTTCGGTGCTCAGCCTTCTTCACAGTCCAACTCTCACATCCATACATGACCACGGGAAAAACCATAGCCTTGACTAGACGGACCTTAGTCGGCAAAGTAATGTCTCTGCTTTTGAATATGCTATCTAGGTTGGTCATAACTTTTCTTCCAAGGAGTAAGTGTCTTTTAATTTCATGGCTGCAGTCACCATCTGCAGTGATTTTGGAGCCCCAAAAAATAAAGTCTGACACTGTTTCCACTGTTTCCCCATCTATTTCCCATGAAGTGAAAAGACCGGATGCCATGATCTTCGTTTTCTGAATTTTGAGCTTTAAGCCAACTTTTTCACTCTCCACTTTCACTTTCATCAAGAGGCTTTTTAGTTTCTCTTCACTTTCTGCCATAAGGGTGGTGCCATCAGCATATCTGAGGTGATTGATAGGATATTTCTCCTGGCAATCTTGATTCCAGCTTGTGTTTCTTCCAGCCCAGTGTTTCTCATGATGTACTCTGTATATAAGTTAAATAAGCAGGGTGACAATATACAGCCTTGAAGTACTCGTTTTCCTATTTGGAACCAGTCTGTTGTTGTATGTTCAGTTCTAACTGCTGCTTCCTAGCCTGCATACAGATTTCTCAAGAGGCAGGTCAGGTGGTCTGGTATTCCCATCTCTTTCAGAATTTTCCACAGTTTATTGTGAGCCACACAGTCAAAGGCTTTGGCATAGTCAATAAAGCAGAAATAGATGTTTTTCTGGAACTCTCTTGCCTTTTCCTTGAGCCAGCGGATGTTGGCAATTTGATCTCTGGTTCCTTTGCCTTTTCTAAAACCAGCTTGAACATCTGGAAGTTCACAGTTCACGTATTGCTGAAGCCTGGCTTGCAGAATTTTGAGCATTACTTTACTAGCATGTGAGATGAGTGCAATTGTGCAGTAGTTTGAGCATTCTTTGGCATTGCCTTTCTTTGGGATTGGAATGAAAACTGACCTTTTCCAGTGCTGTGGCCACTGCTGAGTTTTTGAAATTTTCTGGCATATTGAGTGCAGCCCTTTCACAGCATCATCTTTCAGGATTTGAAATAGCTCTACTTGAATTCCATTACCTCCACTAGCTTTACTTACAGTTTTTTTCTACAGCAATCTATGCTGGTACATACACCACAGGTTTCTTCCTAGAGACACTGACATGCTTGGGTCCTAATGTATCTATGTTCTGATTTGTCAGAACAATGAGTTTACAAGTGGATTGGACCATGTGAAAACATGGACTGATGGCCATACCCATCCTCTTTAATATATATCATATAGTAGGACACTGTTACTGTAACACTCTTTCCTTCAGCAGTATTTGCTATGAGAGTGATAAGATTTCTTTTATCCTCTGCACAGTGCCCCACAGCAGTGACTGCCAGTCCCTAAGTCAGGCTGTCCTGGTCCCTTGCCTGGAGTACCACAGCAACAGGATGTCCTCTTCCCTCCTGCTTCTCTGCAATGCACCCCTAACACTATGGCCTTTGTGATTTTTCTGAAACAAAAGCCAGGCCACCTTGAGTCTTAGTTACAAACCCTTCAGTGATTTCCCATTGCTCTTAGGGTGAAGCCTAAGCTTTTTGACGTGGCTGGTAAGGATGTCTGTGATCAAGCAGAAATATAGACTCTGTGTAGATATATCGATGTGGCCAAAGATGAGGGTGACAGAGTGAACACAGGATGGGGTGAGGTCAAATTTTAGCTGCATTATGGGTGCTCTCTGTGGTGCCTTCTTGTCTTCCCCTTCCTTTATTTTTTTTTTTTTCTGGGCTGTTTATAGGCTCACTTACATTTTCTGCCACCAAGTGTACTGTCCTTGAGTTTTCTTTGAAAACTTACGAGAGCTTCTGTATGCTCAGAAGGCATGGACAGGTTTTGCCTCTGAATCTGGTTTCTCATCTTAAAACATCACTAAGGCTTCATTCTGAAGGATGGACAGTGCCCTCTTCACAATGTGGATCAGTGAGGTCCATCAAGTAACCAAGAAAGGACCAAGATTTCCCTTATCACAATTACACAAGTGTTATATTGAAAGGGCTTTCCTAAGCAGTACAAGGAGAAGGATATGGCAACCCATTCCAGTATTCTTGCCTGGAGAATCCCATGGACAGAGGAGCCTGGCAGGCCATGGTCCATAGGGTTGCAGAGAGTCAGACATGACCAAACAATTAAGCAAGCAGTACAAAATGTAAAATGAGTTGGATAGTGGCACTGGATTTCCCATTTTATTCTAAAAAATAACCAAGGCCTTGATGACCTGTCAGCTGGCCACATCTCTGAACTCATTCTGACTCTTTCACTCTTTCCTTTCTATGGTGGTCCAAAAAATGTCCTCTTGTAAATATATACATGTCAATTCCCTGAAAGCTGTGAGTGGTACCTTCTATGGCACAAGACGTGATTTTGAGAAGAAGAGTTTATCCTGGATTATCCAAATGGGCCCAATATTATCACAGGGGTCCTTATATCAGAGACGCAGAGAGAGATACACAAAGAAGTCACAAAGAGGAGGAGAAATGAAGGAAGAGGCAAATGTCAGAGTTACACTGCCACAAAGCAAGGAGTATAGACAGTCACAAGCTGGAAAACCAATGAATAGACCCTCCTCTAGAGCCTCTGCAGGGAACATTTCCCTGTAGACACCTTGATTTTGGACTTCTGGCCTCCAGAGCTATGAAAGAATAAATGATTAAAGCTATCCAGTATATGTAAGCATTTGATAAATATTTGTTAAATGAAAAATCATCTAATATCAGAGATAGAAACAGGTAGTGATAAAGGAAGTATTTTATAACTTACCAGTCATGCTTCCTAAACTGTCCTAATCATTAACTACACAACCTCCCTAACCCCAACAAATCACTTAATTTCCCATTTTCAAATACTGGAGTTTAAGGAAAAACTTTGAGACATTTCATGTATTACTGTTGAGTATAACTATTTTTTTCAATCATATAGTCAACAATTTTTAAAAAAATCAAACTGAAGTTATCAAGTATTTTCTTCTGTATCATGTTGAAATCCTAAGCATAGAATTTCCTAATTAAACAAACATTTTGTAGATATGACCAAAAATGGTGAGTATTTCTGAAGACCTGTATCTCTTTTTATCAAAGATGTCAGCAAGGGATACAATCCATGTGCTTTTGTCTTGCTGAATCCATGTGACACAGGCTAATTAAAGGGTTGTTTATGGTTCTGGTAGATAAAGAGAAAAGATACAAAGACACAGTGTCTACACTGCAGCCAGCAAAATATGCATGCAAAGGTTAGGCAGAGGCAAATTTCCTGAGGGAACAAGAATGGAGAATCCAACAGACTTTTTTGTTTTGAGCTGAAAATAAAGTATGATATTGTTTGAGTTCTTTGGTTCCATTTTGTGGAGGAAATGTGTAGCAGAGATCCCAGAAGGGAGTTGGAAGACGTCTGAGGAGGAATTCCAAGATTGTAAACTGCACTCCAGCCTAAGCCTATATGCTGTCAATGCTAAGAATTTCTTAATGAAGATCACAGTACTTAGCATTGCTATCATACAATGTCAAATGAAAGGGTCAGAGACAGGTTCTTGATGACTTGGAAGCTTGCTTTGTTGAAATAAAGCTTCTCTTAAACTGAAAAGCTAAGTCCACTCCACAGTGACGAGAGATGAAATAATATGCATAATTCTTATGTTTTGATGTTATAAAAGTTTATATAAATCTGTCTTAGCATTGGAAGAATGCTTAGAATATTTGCAACCAATTACTATAAATATTTATGAGATTAGACTGATTTGGGGAAAGAAAATGGTGGAAATAATTATTTTCATTGTTGAACCATTGTTCCTTTTAAAGTAAAATTGGTTAATTGGAAAAAAATGACATACATTCAAAATAACACATATTATAATTGTACAGACTGATGCTTTTCCCCCACAGTAAAATTATCCTGTAACTACCACTCAGATCAGAAACAGAACACTAGCAATATCCTGAGAAGTCCCCCTACTGTCCCCCACCAGTTACTACCTTCCCTTTCACTCCAAAGGTAACTTCCATACTGTCATTATTACAACAAAATACTTACATTTTGTTTCATATCTATCATTTAAAGTTCAACAGACATTGATGCTACAATTTAACCTCACCAACTGTCAAATTTTATGTCTTTCTATTTTGTTCTTCTCAAAAAATATCATAAGGGCTAAAGAGACCTGTCAATTTTGATCTGAGACAACCTCTGCTTTCCCCATTCCTGCTTATGTATATGCTCTAATAGATGCTTTTAAATAAAAATCCATACTCTCATTTCTCAAATTAAAAATGTGCTAGTAGCCAAGCACTAAAAAGCAAGGCAGACCTTACACACACATACACACCAAAAGAAATGTATTTTAGTTTAGGATTATGGTTTTAGTTTCAAGCTTGAATAAAATAATTTAAAGGTACTTTGAAAAGGATAAAAATACTTTAACTGTGTTTTTTTTTAAATAAGGGCACACTCAGAAGTTAAAGGGCTTCCCTTGTGGCTCAGCTGGTAAAGAATCTGCTCACAATGCTAGAGACCTGGGTTTGATCCCTGGGTTGGGAAGATCCCCTGGAGAAGGGAATGGCTACCCACTCCAGTATTCTGGCCTGGAGAATTCCATGGACTGTATAGTCTATGAGGTTGCAGAGTAGGACATGACTGAGCAACTTTTACTTCAGAAGTTAAAACCCTTGAATTCCAAAGCTCTTGTCCACTTTACTGTTAACCTTGATGATGAAAAAATTTTAAAAATAATAAAAGTAAAGGGTAGATGCGACATACCACTGAAACATCATTTACCTGCCATGGGTACATTTCAATTCTATCCATCATGGCCTCTTAGGAGCCCCAGGAAGGTTCTGGCAGGACCTGCTAAGGGGTTTGCTCTATGGGTGGTAGCTTATCAGTGTGAGGACATATCCTGAGTCGCTTTATGGAAGGATGAACATCCAGCAAGTTCCAGCCCAAAGTGAATCTTGGAAAGTCAACAAGTACATAATTTTATTGTCATCTATGAGATTCTGCTGCTGAGACAGAACATGAATACATATGCATGAATAAAAGAAAAACATGGAGGTACAATGTCCAGACTATAACTTCTATGAATAGCAAAAGTTTCAACTGGTAAAGAAGGTTTATCTTGCAGAGGGATTCAACTGAAAAGGCCTTAAGGACAAGGCCTTGAGAGGGCCAGAATCATCTTTCATCCTTTTAAAATGGCTCTGACTTTCCTGAGATGGCCACAGAGCAGCTGCCAAATGTCAATTTCTAAGTATTTAAACACTGTAAAATAAAGTCATCTTAAAGAAGCCTGGTGTGCTGCAATCGATGGGGTCGCAAAGAGTCAGACACAACTTAGCAAACTAAACAACAAAGAGATTAAATAGCCATATTCTAAAGATAGTTGCCACTGAGTGAGTCTGATGGTTGTGCCAGTATTAGTTTATATGATGAGAAAATTCAGGCATCTCCACAGGTGCCGATATACAGTTTTGTTTGATTTCCTTTGGCTTAAACCCTCCTTGTTCGGGTTTCTGAAAGATGGATCTTCTTTAATCATCTCCGTTATTTAAGTAAAGCTCAAGGTGTATTTAATGAAATCTAAACAAGGATTTCTGCAATATAATTTCTGCATGACAGACATTTAATGCAAGGCTACAATCACTCATGAATTTGCCATTATTATATTTTGTTTCTGTTATAAATGCTTATCACTTTGGCATCTTTCACATCTGTGCCTGTTGTCATGACAGTTCCAGCAAGAACTTTTCTTTGTGTGTGAGGATAAGAGAAGTCAGTCAGATTATCAAATTTATCCAGAACCAAGCACAACAGCATCCAGCAATACTCATGTTTTCTTCATCTTTATATCCATGACAAGAAACTTTTCAGGATTTCTTGGCTGGCAGAAACTATTTCTGTCTTGAATTTTGTTTAATTTTTTTCTGTTTGCTCTCATCCCAGGGCAAAGCTTCCTTAGGTGCAAGTAGAACCAAAATAATAGCTCAGTAGAACTGATATAATAACAAGTACTATGCACTTAGTCAGAGTGATTTTTTTTCAAACATTTCTTAAGCTCTCCATGCCCAGCTTGAGAGACTTTACTCTCAGCTAGAGCTTCCCTGTGTAGATCCAGGAGGCTCCCAAGTGGCTCAATAGTAAAGTATCCACTTGCCAATGCAGAAGACACAGGTTCAGTCCCTGGGTCAGGGGAATCCCCTGCAGAAGGAAATGGCTATCTACTCTAGTATTCTTGCCTGGGAAATCTCATGGATAGAGGAGCCTGGCAGGCTACAGTCTATGGGGTCGCAAAAGAGTTGGACAGGACTTACCACCTAAACAACAACAACCCAGCATGTTGATCCAGGACTTAGCTACCATTAACACCACAGCCATCTCAGCACCTCTTATCTTAACTTCTTTCTCACTAGTTTTGTACGATTTTGAATTGTTTATAAATGAAGCTTTACAGTACGTTCACTTTACTGTTTGATTTTTTCCATTAAATTTATGTTTGTGAAATTCATCCATGTTGCTGCCTGTGATAGCAATTCATCACTTTTCATTGCTGTTTTAATAATATACCACAATGTATTCAGCCATTTTACTATTTACAGGAATTTGAGTTGTTTCCAGTTTGGGGACACTACAAATAGTGCTGCTATGAACATTTTTATCCATGTGTTTAAATTTATCCATGTGTTTAAAAAAACATGTATACATATATGCTAAGTATGCATATATACTCATAGTATATTAGAATGAAATTGAAATAGTTGAGCTGCAGCATAAGTACATTCAGCTTTGATAAAGACTGTCAATATGGTTATATCAATTTGCATACAAACTAGCAGTGGATGAGACCTTCAGTTGCTCTATATCTTTTTACCACTTTGCATTATCATTTGTTTTCATCTGAGCCATTCTGGTATACATATAGTGGTATCTCACTGTGATTTTGTTTCCATTTCTCTCGTGACAAATCGTGCTGAGCATTTTTTAATGTGCTTACTTTTTTCATTTGCTTATGTGCTTTGCTGACAATTTGGATATTCTGTTTTTTTAACCAAGGAGGGGAAAGACCTATTTGCTGAAAACTATAAAATACCACTAAAGAAAACTGAAGACAATTCAAAGAGATGGAAAGATATATTTTGCTCTTAAATTAGAAGACTAAATATTGTTTAAATGGCCATACATCCCAAATCAATCTAAGATTTAATGTATTCCTCATGAAAATGCCCATGAAATTTTTCACATAACTAGAACAAATAATCCTAAAATTTATATGGAACCACAATAGACCCCAAACTCCCAACACAATTCTGAGAAAAAAGAATGAAGCTGGCGATAGAACCCTTTCAGACTGAAGACTATACTACAAAACTACAGCAATCAAAACACCATGGTATTGGCACAAAAACAGACACATAGATCAATGGAACAGAACAAAGAACCTAGAAATAAACTCACATATCTACAGTCAATTAATCTATGACAAAGGAGGTAATGGTGAAAAGGCAGTATCTTCAAAAAATACGTTGGGAAAAGTGGACAGCTACACATAAGAGATAGAGTGCAAATATCTCCTTTTATGGTGGCTTTAAAAAAAAAAAGGTTTATTAAGGAATATTTTCATACCATAAAATTCACCTATTGAGAGTATATGCATTGAATGTTTTCCCGTAATTTGTGCAACATTCACCAAAATTCAATTTTAGAGAATTTTCACAATCCTTAAACGATCCCTCATGCCTATTTGCAGTTAATTCCCATTATTACCCTTAACCACAGGCAACCACTGATCTCATATTTTCTTATATACTTTGCCTTTTTTAGAATGCCAAGAAAATGGAACGTTCATTATGTAGGGTTTTTTCCTGACTTCCTTCACTTAACATGGTGATTTTTTTTTAGTTTGCAAGTATTTTATTTTTTTTTAATTTTAATTTTTATTTTATTTTACTTTACAATACTGTATTGGTTTTGCCGGAAAAACAAAATGAGTTGAGTGATTTTGAGTTGAGTTCAGTTCAGTCACTCAGTTATGTCTGACCCTCTGATACCCCATGGACTGCAGCATGCCAGGCCTCCCTGTCCATCACCAACTCCTGCAGCTTGCTCAAACTCATGTCCATCGAGTTGGTAATGCCATCCAACCACCTTATCCTCTGTTGTCCCCTTCTCTTCCTGCCTTCAATCTTCCCAACATCAGAGTCTTTTCCAATGAGTCAGTTCTTAGCATCAGGTGACCAAAGTATTGGAGCATCAGCTTCAGCATCAGTCCTTCCAATGAATGTTTAGGACTGATCTCCCTTAGGATTGACTGATTTGATCTCCTTGCAGTCCAAGGGACTCTCAAGAGTCTTCTCTAACACCACAGTTCAAAGGCATCAATTCTTCTGCACTCAGCTTTCCTTATAGTTCAACTCTCACATCCATACATGACTACTGGAAAAAACATGGTTTTGACTATATGGATTTTTGCTGGCAAAGTAATGTATCTGCTTTTAAATATGCTATCTAGGTTGGTCATAGCTTTTCTTCCAAGAAGCAAGTATCTTAATTTCATGGTTGCAGTCACCATCTGCAGTGATTTTGGAGCACAACAAAATAAAGACTGTCACTGTTTCCATTGTTTTCCCATCTATTTGCCATGAAGTGATGGGACCAGATGCTATGATCTTAGTTTTTTGAATGTTGAGTTTTAAGCCAGATTTTTCACTCTCTTCTTTCACCTTCATCAACAGTCACTTTAGTTCCTCTTCACTTTCTGCCATAATGGTGCTGTCATCTGCATATCTGATGCCACGAATCTAACATCTAATACTATGCTATAAATTTCTCTCTAAGTTCTTCTTTAGCAGCATCCCTCAAATTTTGACATATTTCCATCTTCCTTTTGATCAAAAATATTTTCCAGTTTCCCCTATGATTTCTTCTTTGACCCATGGATTATTTAGACACTTGTTTTTAATTTCAAAATATTTGGAGATTTTCCTGATATCTTTGTTTCTAGTTCAACTACATTATGATCCAGAAACACACTTTTGTTTTTCTTCAAAGTTCAAAACTACAATGAAATATCATCTTACACTGGTCAGAAAGGCAATGATCAAAAAGTCTACAAACAGTAAATGCTAGAGAGGGTGTAGAGAAAAGGGAATCCTCTTACACTGTTGGTAGGCATGCCAACTGATACAACCGTTATGGAGGACAGTATGGAGGTTCCTTAAAAAGCTAGGAATTAAGCTACCACATGACTCAGAAATCCCACTACTGGGCCTATACCCTGAGGAAACCAAACTTGAAACACACACACACACACACACGTACTCAATATTCATTGCAGCACTATTTACAATAGCTACCACACAGAAGCAATATGGAAGTAGATGTTCATCGACAGATGAATGAATAAGGAAGTTGTGGTACATATACACAATGGAATATTACTAAGCTATGAAAATGAACACATTTGAGTCAGTTCTAATGAGGTGGATGAACCTACAGCCTATTATACAGAGTGAAATAAGTCAGAAAGATAAAGACAAATATCGCATATTACCACATATATATGGAATCTAGAAAGATAATACTGACAATCCTACTTGCAGGGCAGCAAAGGAGACATAGACATTTGGGGCAAAGTGGGGGAAGGAGAGGGTCAGATGATATGAAAGAATAACACTAAAACATACACATTACTATATTCAAAATAGATAGCCAGTGAGAGTTTGATGTATGAAAGGAAATCCATAGCTGATGTTCTGTGACAACCTACAGGGGTGAGATGGGGAGGGAAGAGTGGGCAGGGATCAAGAGAACATATGTACACCTAATGCTGATTCATGTTGATGTATGGCAAAAACCATCACAGTATTGTAAAGTAATTATCTTCTAATTAAAATATATATATATATAAGTTCTTACAATTTGTTTTATAACCCAGGTTAGCATCTACTTTATTAGATTATTTCATACATATTAGAAATGAAAGTATATTCCTCTTTTTTTTTTTATTTGGAGTCTTCTACATATGCTATTGTGTCAAATTGATTGGAAATGTTGTCCTGATATTCAGTAAGCTTACTGATTTTCTATTTATGCTATTGGTTAATAAGAGAGGAATGATGAGATCTTCAAGTATAAATTTTGATTGATTGGCTTTTCAGTTCTGTCAATTTTTGCTTCATGTATTTTGAAACTCTATTATTACATACATAAACATGTAAGATTGTTGTGTTGAAGAAGTGACCTTTTATCACCAGTGAGAAAGTGAACTATCTAAACTTAAAATTATATTTAAATCTTTCTTTTTAGGAATCTTTCCTGTACTTATTTGTATTACCCATGGACAAAACATATAATTCCATCTTTATTCTCTTCTTACAATTTATGCTAGATTAATAATTTTTAATCCAACTTTGATGAAATAATTTATGAGCTAGTAAACAAATTTTATTCCAACATTGTCTATTGAGATTGTATGTAACACTTTTCATTGTGATTCTATTTTTGGCTGCTCTGGGTCTTTGTTGTTGTGAGCAGGGCTTTCCCTAGTTGTGGTGCACAGGGTTGGTTGTCCCCAAGGCATGTGAGATCTTAGTTCCCCGACCAGGGATCAGAGGCCCATCCCCTGCATTGGAAGATGGATTCCTAACCACTGGACCACCAGGGAA
Organism: Capra hircus; assembly: GCF_001704415.2. Classification (NCBI taxonomy): domain Eukaryota; kingdom Metazoa; phylum Chordata; class Mammalia; order Artiodactyla; family Bovidae; genus Capra; species Capra hircus. The sequence goes on from NW_017189517.1 coordinate 6,345,838, forward strand.
GTCCCTTCATTGTGACTCTAAATAACCTTAAACTTCCACAACTCACTTATTCTTTATGCAAGTAGATGGACTACCTTTGTCCAAAACATGGATCACTTACCTACTAATTCAGCATCCATTTGGAGCAAAATTATTTCACTAAATACCATGAATATTTTTTAAAAGTGTCCCATGTTCTTGAGAAGATTGAAGTCTAATGTAAACAAAAATATGGAAATGAGCATAAACTGTAATAGAAAGGAGAGTAAAGCAGTAGTCATGAACAGAATTGGATAGGGCAGAGAGCCAGGAAATAGTGCTATAGCCTCAATGGAAAATAACTCAGCAAAATGACTTTATCAGGCTCTAAAGTTATTTTTGTGATCTATCAGTTCCAGGATACTAACAATCAAGAGCAAACAAAAATCAGAAGGCACTAGGGTTGTCTATAAACGTCAGGAACCACAGCATCAAAGAATATAATAATTGGATTTGTGGAGATTGATCCTAAATATCTATCTATGGCAGAATAACTTGCGTGTTGGGTGACTACAACTTTTAGGAGTTTTGAACAGCATTACTACTTAACATTCTTGTTCATAAATGAATTTGGCTTAGATTCTAATCTGTATTAAAGTAGACTGAATATTAATTGTTTTAAATCATGTATTTGGAGAATAATTTATTCATATGAAATCCAGACCCAAATAAGAAATTCAGCACAATAATTAAGAATAAAAATCCAAAGAACCTCATGCTTCAAGCATTTAGCATCTGATATAGCTTTGCATACTTATAAGGTACACTGCAATAACGCTGAAAACAAAGTGAGTGGGTACAATATATCACTCTGTAATTAAAAGGAACAGATCTAGTTTGAAGAAGGAAACTGATCTTTTAAGTGCTTATTTTGGAAGTTTTTAATCTTTTCAACAATAATTTTATTGACTTCATAACATGAGATTATCTATCTGTCAAATGAGGTATTTATACATTGTATTGTAATTAAATTATGGTCTCTAGGGCTCAGTGTCAAATGTTAAGAATGATAGGCTACTCATTCACAATAAAGGAAAAGTGGAGTGTGGACATGTGTCTGTGTATGCACACACATGCACACAATGAGTTTTGATAAATATATAATGTATTGTATGCACCACTGTAGTATCATACAAAATAGTTTTCACTACCTTAAAAATCCTTTGTACTCTGCATATTCATCTTGCCCACCCCTGGCTATCACTGATCATTATACTGTCTCCATAATTTTGTCTTTTCCAGAGTGTCATTTAGATGGAATAGATAGCCTTTTCAGATTTTCTTTTTTCATTTAGTAATATGAATTTAAGTTTCTTCTATGTCTTTTTATGGCTTGAGAGCCCACTTCTTTATACTAAATAATACTTTTTGTCTGGACAACTACAGTTTATCTATCCATTAAACTGCTGAAGGATAACTTTATTGCTTTCAAGTTTTGGCAATTTTGAGTGAAGCTGCTAAAAACATCTGCATGCAGGTTTTGTCTGGACATTAGTTTTCAAACCACTGATACAAATACCAAGGACTGTGATTTCTGGGTTGTATGGTAAGAACATATTTAGTTTCATAACAAACTGCTAAATGGTCTTCCAAAGTAGCTGTGCCACTTTGCATTCCTATCAGCAATAAAGTTTGTATAGCTTCACATCCTCATCAGCATTCCGTGTTGTCAGTGTTTGGGGTTTTAGCCCTTCTAACAGGTGTTTACTGGTATCTCATTGCTATTTTAATTTGCAGTTCTTGGATAATATATGATGTCAAATATATTTTTCAGTGCTTACTTGCTTTCTATATATATTCTTCAGTGAGGTATCTGTTAGGTCTTTCTCTTATTTTTTATACAAATTGTTCTTCTTCTTATAATTGTATTTTAAGAGGGTTTTTAAAATATATATTATAAATAATAGTCCTTTATCAGATATGTATTTTGCAAATATTTTTCCCGCTTTGTCACTTATCTTTTCATTCTGTCAACATTGTCTTTTAAAAAGTACAAATTTTTAACTTTAATGAAATCCAGCTTACAAATTTTATTTCACAGACCTTGCCTTTGTTGTTGTATCTAAAAACTCATCACAGTGGTATATAAAAATATTGAATCACTGTGTTGTACACCTGAAACTAATGCAATATTGCAAATCAACTGTATAATTTCTTGAAATTTTTTAATTAAACAAATAAATGTCATTGGCACACCCAAGATCAATTATTTTTTCTCCTTTGTTGTCTTCTAGGAGTTTTATAATTTAATGCTTTACATTTAGGTGTACAACTCACTTGAGACAACTTTTGTGAAGGGTATACGTTCTGTATCTAGATTCACTTTTTTTGCATGTAGATGTCATTTTGTTTCAGCACAATTTGTTAAAAAGACAACATTAGCTCTGTGATCTTGTAACAGGTTCCAAAACTGTCTAGCCTTACTTCATCAACTATAAGAAAGTGGATTAATAATACTACCTCTCTCATAGGGCTGTTGAGAGGATTAGCATATGATAGGAAGGAACGTTGCTCAGTAGTGTCTGACTCTTTGCAACCCCATGGACTGTAGCCTACCAAGCTCCTCTGTCCATGGGATTTTCCAGGCAACAGTACTGGAGTGGATTGCCATTTCCTTCTCCAGCAGATCTTCCTGGAGTGGATTGCCATTTCCTTCTCCAGCGGATCTTCCTGACCCAAGGATCAAACCCTGGTCTCCCACATTGTAGACAGACGCTTTACTGTCTGAGCCACCAGGGAAGTGGTGCTCAGTAGATAAATGTTAACAGCTAAATTGTTACGATTATCATCAGAGTGTCCAACAAGGCTGAGACAAGTCAGATCAAAAGCTGTCTCCATGTAGTCAGCATATGAGGGAGAGCACTTGGGTATGGATAAAGCCTAAAGAGTCACAGCCCAAGGTGTTTTATTGAACTACAATAGAGAGAAGAATGTTATCGTGGAGAAAGCCTGGATCATAAGCAGAAGAAAAAATAAAATGGGTGTAAAGTTAAATGGACAAGGCCAAAACATCAGGTGGTACAATGGTAAAGAATCCCCCTGCCAATTCTGGAGACAGGAGATTTGGGTCTGATCCTTGGCTCAAGGTGATCCTCTGAAGAAGGAAATGTCAATCCACTTCAGTATTCTTGCCTGGAAAATTCCATGGACAGAGGAGTCTGGCAGGCTACAGTCCATGGGGTCACAGAGTCAGACATGACTGAGTGAGAAAAATACAGCACAAAAACATCATGATAAGAACAAGCTGAAGATTCAAAGCCAGGAGAAACAAGAATTAATTAAATGTGGAATATGACTCCTGGTACAGAGAAGAAATCTCATCTCCAACACTGGGCACGTAGCAAGAGTTTGCTTTTATGCATTGGATGACCTGACCAGAACAAATAGACCTCCTTTAAGGCACTGTATGTACGGGCTCCACTTGCACCACCGCCCCCCCAGAACATCATGAACCAAGGTTTGGTGAGCCCCCAAACACATCAATCCATGTTATCTACTATGTACTTTAATTCTTCCCAGGATCAAGCACATAAAGTAGTGGTTCACTGGGTACAAGAAGAGTAATTTATTTCCGACTTCCACATATTTGTCCTTTTCTTTCTGCTTTGGTATGCATAAGGCCTGACCATCATTAAACAGAAATATTATATTGGATGTGCAATTCAAGGAAATAATTTTTCTCAATCCATTGGACCAAAAATTATTGTCTTTCTAAAGGATAGAATGGTAACCCCCATAGTTTAGCTTCTTGCATTAATATTGCCTATGGGTTAATGTACTATTAATATGGCAAAAAAAAAAAAAGAAAGAAAACCCTTTAAATAGCAGCTTGTGCTTCTCTTTTATTTCTCTTCAGCAAAAGTTGATTTACTGTGTGTTTCTTCCATCTGGCAGGAAGCTAATCTGAATATGAATCAAGCCTTGCAAAAATAACTGCAGGAAATTTTAGACATTCACAATTTTCCAAAGTTTTTTTTTTTTCTCTTTAACAATAGCATTTTTGTCATTCTTTCAGTTGAGCAAAGATTTTTAAATGAAATGAAATATGACTATTTAAAGAGCTGTGCCACTTCATCCTGAATGCCTCCTTTACTGTTACAGATTCACATTGTTCATATTCGAGATACATGTACATAAATGAGTAATTGCTGTTATCCCAAAAAGTTTTAGTCATGAAAAGTAAAGAGATTAATGTGATGTTCACAACCTGATAAGCAAAGTGATCAAAAAATTATTCTCAAATATCTGATTCGTCTTTCCTTGAAGTATATTTTGTAATAATGCTGGCTTCTTCTAACATTGGCTTTACCAACTAATATTTCTGGTGCTTGAGGAAAAACATCCCTCTACCTCATTAAACAAGACTTGATTTTTCAGCAAGTAACTCCTGGCTATTTTCAAAACCAGTGCTTCCTGGCCATTCCCACATCACAGCATACCAAAAAAATTATAATGTTTACCCTGGGATAAATGGAGAAGTCTGCTTGAGCAGGAAGTTAACCAGCCCAGAAACTCCCACTGCCTCAGGCCCCATCAGGTCACCCCAAGATTGAGGGAATTAAATATGCCCTCATACCTGTAAACTATTTTTCAGCACATAAGCTCTGCTCAAGGAAATTTGTTTCTCAGAGCTGTGTATTGCGAAAGGAAAATGTGCGTCATGTGAAAATGGAAGTAATATCATCTAGACTAATACATAAGTGTCTTTGGCAGAATTTCCATACAAGAATTATATAGCCAAGTCAATCTATTCTAATCTGATCTATCAAGTATGAAATATTAACCCAGTGTTTTCCAAATTGTGTTCCACAGAATGCTAGTCTTCCATGAGGTATTAATAGATACTAAAGTGAACACCCCCTACCCCCACTCCACCCCCACCATGGTGGTCAAATACTTTTGAAAGTTATAGGGTTAACTGGGTTTCATTACTATAGAACTTCCTGAGCTTTTTCATATGCTAATGAGACTTGTGAATCTCCAAGAAAGCTGATGTGCAACAAATGGTTGTGCCTATTGTGCACTGCATGACACTAAAGGTCGCTATTCATATTGTAACTTATTACATGGCACTAATTGAAGCAATATAGAATCCATACATGGCTCAGTTTCTCTGGTAGCGCTAGTGGTAAAGAACCTGCCTGCCAATGCAGGAGATGTAAGAGAGTCAGGTTTGAACCCTGGGTAGGGAAGGTCCCCTGGAGGAAAGCATGGCAACCCACTCCAGTATTCTTGCCTGGAGAATCCCATGGATGGAGGAGCCTGGTGGGCTATGGTCCATAGGGTTGCATAGAGTCGGACACAACTTAAGTGACTTAGCACGCATGTACAACCTATATATGGCCATCCTAGGATATAGCATGCAGCATTTTCCATACATATTTTTCTATGGAACATTGCCCAGGATACTTGTTAATATCTAGTATAACATAGTTAGAGCTTTATGGATTCCACTGATCATCTTGTCCTTTATGCTATATTTCAGGGATATCATGTTCTGAGTAACTCTACTCTTTCTATTCCCAGACTGTGAATTTTCCAGCCTCTAAGAGGAAAGAACATGGACTTTGGTGTCGTATTGATCTGGATTCAATACCAGTTATGCCACTTCTTTTACCAGCTCTGAACTTTCATATCTGTAAAATGGACTGCACATTACAGGTTGATTGCACAGAATAAATGAGCAAGCGTATAGAAAGCTTTAGTGTACTGCCTGACCCACAGTAGCATATAACAAATCTTCTCCCTCGTTGCCTTTACTCATGTTGTTTCCCCTGCCTGAAATGCCTTTCTATGCTCAGTCTGCCTTTCAAGGATTACTTCATTTACAAAGCCTTCCCTAATGCAAAAGCTCCCTCCCTCAAACCTCTGCAGCACCTTGTGGCTCTTTCCTAGGTTTATTCCAGCACATTCTTCTGATACTAGAATAATTATGACCAATTTCTCCTCTCCCCTGCTTAATTATTACATCTTGAGGGCATCAGCATTGTCTTACTTATCTTGTTCCTCAACAAAACCTGCACAATCTTAAGCAGTCAATAAATGTTTGTAAAATCTAATGGAATCAAAATGGTAAAGTGGCTGGCAGGTACCCACAGTATATTTTTCAACAGCTCTTCTGGACTGACTGAATGCACATTATAGTCTGCAAAAATCTGTCTATTGGTATGCAGAGACAGTCACAGAAAGCCCTAAAGATATATTTTACATAGCACAAGGAAAATATTCTGAGGTTTAAGTTGCACAAATTGGTAGTATAATCAACACCTTCTCTAAAATAAAGGTCTTTAAGCATAGGGATGGTGGTGGATAGTCTAATCATTGATTGCAAACTCAAAAGTAAAGCAAATATTTTATAACAGAGTCCCAGACTCAAATATCAATATGTATAAAACCTTTGTTACTTAGTTCTCTTCAAGTACAAGTCTATACGAAACACTAAGCTAAACAGCATTTTACATATTTGTTAAAATAATGCATTTCCTTATAATATACATTTTAAGTATATTTAAATTTTTGCATTAATAAAATATGCATGCTTTACACCCAGGGTTATATTTTATTCAAGTTCTCTTGCTAAAGTATTTTAAAATGAGATATATGTACAAAATAAATTATACATTAGCTTTTCAAGTAAGAATTTTGTTATGAAAATTTGACAAATGCCAACAACCTTGTGCAGTCAAGCTACATTTATCAACAGGAATTAGACACTTTAGGAAGAAAATCCAGCAATAAAAACCTCTTTTTAAAACAATGTTGGGACAAAAAGATTTTTTTATGAATACCTAGTTAAGACGTACAGTTCGATTCTTTATTAGGTTCTTTGGTTCTTGACATGCTATTTAAAGTATGATTTATCAGAACAGCAGAAAATTGTAATTGTTGAAGTTTTTATAATGATCATAGCAACTGATTAACTTCTATAACAATATGATACCCAGTGCTCCAATATAAAGTGCTAATAATAATAATCTGTTATAAGCATTTGACTTGTCTACAATTCTAAAGAGTTGGGGCTTTAGATAATGTAGCTGTTATACTTGGAAATTTCTAGAGTATATGGATACAACCATCGAAGCAAGCTAGAAAGTGATTACTAATTGATAATCTCTTAATCTCTTCATGACAAATATCAATGATACCATTGTAATTGTTGTTGTTTTTATTTTTATTAGCCAACATTTTATGGGCTCTTAATATTTGTCAGTCACTATGTTAAGTAGTTTACATGCATAATCTCTACACTTAAAAGGCAAACAAATGTTGGCCAGCAAGAGGGAAAAAAAGAAAGTGAGCTAACATTTTTAAAAGACAAGATGGAAAAGATAAAAGTAATATTGCTAGTTGGTGAAAGAAACCAAGGTGATTCTGACCATGAATTTACTATGGTCTTGGGTCTGGTCTTTATCTTTCAAAGCCCAGAAATTTTGACCCATATATTCCTTCATTGAAGGCAGACCTATCTAGGGAGCCAAATTCTAATCAGAGGGCTACACTTTGTGAACCTGGAAATAGAGCAAAGGAAAAGGATTCTTTAGCAATATTTTATCCAGGCCACAGGGAAGCCTAGAAAATAGAATAGGTAAGGCCATCTAGGACAGAGAGAACAGTATGTGCAAAAGGAAAGAGAAGTAAAAAAAAAAAAGTACAATGTGTTTCTGGAAGATATTATAAGTAAAGAGCTTAGATTGGCTGGAGCAGGGGATCCTGAAGCAGAGGTGTGATAGAAAACAGGGCTGCAATAGTAAACAAGGCCAAAAGGCAAAGGATCTAGGACCTTGATTGTAAGGAGGAGCTATTTACGGCTCATCAGACTCCTCAGGAGTCTGTTTGGAGGGAACAGATAGAGAATGTAAGGAAACAGAATGTTGTAAATGGCTCAGGTGAGATGTTATGCAGATCTAAATTAAGATATGATTCAAGAGATCAATTCTTCTTCAGCTGTTTCCTTTGCTATTATTTTCTCCCACTCAGAGTTGTCTTTTCACCTTGTTTATAGTTTCCTTCCTTGTGCAAAAGCTTTAAGTTTAATTAGTTCTCATTTGTTTATTTTTGTTTTTATTTCCATTACTCTTAGGAGGTGGGTCATAGAGGATCTTGTTGTGATTTATGTCAAAGAGTGTTCTGCCTATTTTCCTCTAAGAGTTTCATAGTTTCTGGTATTACATTTAGGTCTTTAATCCATTTTGAATTTATTTTTGTGTACGGTGTTAGGAAGTGCCCTAATTTCATTCTTTTACAGACCAATCAATTCCACTACTGGGCATATACCCTGAGGAAACCATAATAGAAAAAGACACATGTACCCCAAAGCTCATTGCAGCACTACTTACAATAGCTTGGACATGGAAGCAACCATTAACACATGAGTGGATGAGAAAGTGATGGTACATACACACAATGGAATATTACTCAACTATAAAAAGGAATGCATTTGAGTCAGTTTTAATGAGGTGGATGAACCTAGAGCCTATCATACAGAGTGAAGTAAATCAGAAAGAGAAAGGCAAATATTGTATGTAAACATATATATCTATATCTATATATCTATATATATATCAGTTCAGTTCAGTCGCTCAGTCGTGACCGACTCTTTGCAACCCCATGAATTGCAGCACGCCAGGTCTCCCTGTCCATCACCAACTCCCGAAGTTCACTCAAACTCATGTCCATCCAGTCAGTGATGCCATCCAGCCATCTCATCCTCTGTCATCCCCTTCTCCTCCTGCCCCCAATCCCTCCCAGCATCAGGGTCTTTTCCAGTGAGTCAACTCTTCGCATGAGGTGGCCAAAGTATTGGAGTTTCAGCTTCAACATCAGTCCTTCCAATGAACACCCAGGACTGATCTCCTTTAGAATGGACTGGTTGGATCTCCTTTCAGTCCAAGGGACTCTCAAGAGTCTTCTCCAACACCACAGTTCAAAAGCATCAATTCTTTGGCACTCAGCTTTCTTCACAGTCCAACTCTCACATCCATACACGACCACTGGAAAAACCATAGCCTTGACTAGATGGACCTTTGTTAGCAAATAATGTCTCTGCTTTTGAATATGCTACTAGGTTGGTCATAACTTTTCTTCCAAGGAGAAGGCGTCTTTTAATTTCATGGCTGCAATCACCATCTGCAGTGATTTTGGAGCCCCAAAAATAAAGTCTGACACTGTTTCTACTGTTTCCCCATCTATTCCCATGAAGTGATGGGACCAGATGCCATGATCTTTGTTTTCTGAATGTTGAGCTTTAAGCCCACTTTTGCACTCTCCTCTTTCACTTTCATCAAGAGGCTTCTTAGCTCCTCTTCACTTTCTGCCATAAGGGTGGTGTCATCTGCATATCTGAGGTTATTGATATTTCTCGCAGCAATCTTGATTCCAGCTTGTGTTTCTTCCAGCCCAGTGTTGCTCATGATGTACTCTGCATATAAGTTAAATAAGCAGAGTGCAATATACAGCCTTGAATTACTCTTCCCCTATTTGGAACCAGTCTGTTGTTCCATGTCCAGTTCTAACTGTTGCTTCCTGACCTGCATGCAGGTTTCTCAAGAGGCAGCTCAGATGGTCTGGTATTCCCATCTCTTTCAGAATTTAGAGAACCTAGAAAGATAGTACCAATGATCCAATGTGCAGGGCAGCAAACGAGACACATACATAAAGAGCAGAATTTTGGACAGGGTGGGGGAAGGAGAGGGTGAGATGATTAGAGAGAATATCGTTGAAATACATTTTTTTGTTGTTTAATCACTAAGTCACATCTGACTCTTTGAGAACTCATGGACTACAGCACGCCAGGCTTCCCTGTCATTCACTATCTCCCAGAGTTTGCCCAAACTCATGTCCATTGAGTCAGTGATCTAACCATCTCATCCTCTGCCATCCCTTTCTCATTTGCCTTCAGTCTTTCCCAGGATCAGGGTTTTTTCCAGTGAGTCAGCTCTTCACATCAGGTGGCCAAAGTACATACAATATACAAAATAGATAACCAGGGGGAGTTTGATGTATGATGCACAGAACCCAAAGCCAGTGCACTGTGACAACCTAGAGGGATGGAGTCGGGGGAGAGGTGGAAAGGGGGATTAAGAGGGAGGGGACACATGTATACCTATGGCCAACTTATGTTGATGTATGGCAAAAACATCACAATATTATAAAGCAATTATCCTCCAATTAAAAAAAATTAAAGATATAATTTAGGGACAAAGAACTTTTCCAACAGTTTCTTGAGAAAATGTGTTCTGCATTGAAAATTACTGTCTTCGTTAAACATTGCATTTGGTATTCAATAATTGGTACACAATACATTTGAAAGGTGATGCTGGTCCATATTTAAAAAACAAATACTGTAACACAATCATAATAATAATTCCACAAAATCATGCTTAGTGTAAGCCAGAAACAAAATGAGAAACTATTTTAAAATGTGAATGACTGAAATTATTTTTATAAACTTTGATTAAACACCATGGTTCTCATCCCAACAATTAAAAAACAAAAACCAGACAAGATTTCCAATTTTTATTTAATTTGGCAATTAATTGCCAAATAAAAATGTTTGACCACTTACTATATTAATCAAAATTTTAAAGCCATCATTTTCAAATATTTGAAGCCATCATTACCAAATATTTTTCAATACAAAAACAGTAAAGTTAATATTTTAGAGTAAATCCCATATAGTGCATGTTGTTTATAATTGTATGAGAATGAGTATTAGAAGCATTAAAAGAAAAAATGAAGAAAAGAAAGTTTCCAGTGTATGTGTCTGTTAATACTTGTTTTATATGTTTTCTTAACAGGAGAAATATAAAATTAAAATAAATGAGAAGTAACATCGAATTGAGCCAATGTCTACACATATACATGCACATCAGTTTGTGAGGGAGAACATTGATTCAGTAAAGTACCAATGATTTATTCAACTGCTTTCCTATAGGCTGATCAGCAATCATAGATAAAATTTTGCATTTTAATTTTAGAATAGGAATAATGCTTTCTGTGTTAGAACATGTTTCCTCATTTTTCATTTCTCGTTCACAGGCAGAATGTTTTAAGAAAACACACACACGCACAGAGATTTGACCTATCTTTAAACACCAGGCAAATTAGGCAAATTATACAAGAATGTTCATAGTAGCATTATTCACAATAACCCCAACTGGAAATAGCCAAGGTGTTCACTCATGACATATCTATAGAATGGAACATTATGGGATCTCAAATGCAGCTTATGTCTATAAGTGTTCACTATGTGCCAAGCTGTTATTGGTGGCCTCCAGCAACTTTCTTCATCACCATCGTGACAGGCTGCTTTTATGGTTTGGGGATGCCCTTTTCTTTACTCACAGCAGTAGAAACTATGCTCTTTCTCGAAGTTACAAATCCTCAGATACCTGAATCTCTGCCTTGGGGGGAACTTACTTTAGAAATTAAACAAAGGTCTTATGATCAATTTTCCTTCAGTCCTAAAGTGGCAGCTTCTTTCGATTAACATTTCAGCTATACATTAGAATTCTCTTTAATCTGTGTGAGTAGAGATAGCTTTTACTTTATACATCTGTGACTTACCACAATTTGGTTAAATAACTACCAGCTCCCCAACAACACGTTTTGAATTTTAGTTACAAGGGTATAATAACTGTGAGTAATCGCATAAAGCACAAAATTTTCAAGCTGCTCTTCAGTCCACAAATCACTAAACAAATAATAGATGAATGTTATGATCACTAACAAATCACGTCATTTCTTTCAACATCTGCTGTTGGTTGGTCACCTCATATGGCATTCAGTTCCTGCATAGACAGCAAAGCATGTATGTGTGCTGAATTCTTGTTCCCAGTGATAAATCCATGTGATATTTTACAAAAATGGATAATTGAAAAAGAATTAGCCAACAAAGATGAAAGTGGAACAAAGAAACAAAAATAACAAAAAATGATGATGTTGGAAGTGAAAATAAAATCAAGCATAAGTGAAGTTATAGAAGAAATATCTCACTCTGGAAAATGCTGACATTGTTGCCAAGAGACTCTAGAAATGAAGCCAGAAGAACATAGTGAGGGCCAAATTATTGACATATAAGTACTTTGGCCACCTCATGTGAAGAGTTGACTCATCAGAAAAGACTGATGCTGGGAGGGACGGGGGCAGGAGGAGAAGGGGATGACAGAGGATGAGATGGCTGGATGGCATCACTGACTTGATAGACTCGAGTCTGAGTGAACTCTGGGAGTTGGTGATGGACAGGGAGGCCTGGCATGCTGTAGTTCATGGGATGGCAAAGAATCAGACACGACTGAGTGACTGAACTGAACTGAAGTGTGGAGATGTTGCAATTCAAAAGATGAAGATACCCCTAAATTAGAGATTCCAGCAAAAACTTACACATTAAAGGAAATCTTAGAGATATTTTACAACATTGAAAGTGTGAAGAATAAAATGTTGGAAGCTAACCCAAATTTAGGACTATGACAATCCGCCAAAGCTCGTTTCATATCTTAAGTTGTATGCCAAGAAGAAACAGGCAAGTACTACTCAAACTACTCTTGATAAATCTTTACAAAGAAATAAAACACTATAACACTCAAAGTTTTTAACTTTTAAGTTAAAGTATACTCAATATACATAACTTTTGCTGCTTTTTAGTCCCTTATTTATTAAAAACAATAAGAGAATACTTCAGTATTTTGACAAAAAAATTTAAATGCAATCAATTCTCCCCCATTGATTACTAAGATCATTTTGCAAAGTTTCAGCTTGCACTGTCATTTTTACAGTTCTGCATTAATGTGAGAAATGATGACTGTCTATACTTAGCTAGCTTTTACTTGGTCAGCAATACTTTACATTTAATTTACCCACTCAAAATTTTGATACGGTTTCTGCCTCTTGACTGAGCATTGACTGACTGATCAAATGAGTATGAAAGTGTTCACTGTAAAGTTCTCTCATCTTCGCTGTATGTTTGGAAAATATTTTAAATAAAATGATAGAAAAATCAGACAAATATTACCTTATACTTCCTGATAAGTAAGAAGAATGAAGGAAAATTATCTTATGTAATGAAAAACAACACTATTTTTAGACAATACAAACAGGGAGAGTGGTGAGTTTATCAGAAGCAAATTAATATAAGGCTATAACCTCATGCCAAACATTCAAAAAGTCATGGCCAATGGAGGGGGAAAGATCCTCATATTCTAGGATGATGCAGCAAGGAATTACACCAACCACTGCATGCAGAGGTATTTCTAATGGAAAGGGTATTAATAAAAGCCTGAAAAGTGTTTCTAATACCTATCATCTGGTCAGAATCAGATTGATGAGATGAATTGACAGCACAGAAGAAAGTCAAGACTGAACTCTTCAGAGCAGAAGCCGTTACTTACTGCCTTCAGGAATTCTTCAGTCATTCAGACAAGGGGGAAAAGGGCACTTACAAAAGAGAAAGAAATACATCAGACTGGCCTTGGATTTCTCTATAGCACTGAACAATATGAAGGGGTCTTATAAAAATGACTCAATGACGAAATTTTGCCAGACAAAATAAAGTACAAAATGGAGTACAAAATGAAGCAGGGCAAAGGCTAATAGAGTTTTGCCAAGAGAATGCACAGGTCATAGCAAACACCCTCTTCCAACAACACAAGAGAATACTCTACATACGGACAACATCAAGACAGTCAATACCAAAATCAGACTGATTATATTCTTTGCAGCTGAAGATGGAGAAACTCTGGACAGTCAGGAAAAATAGAACTGGGAGCTGACTGTGGCTCAGATCATGAACTCCTCAGTGCAAACTTCAAACTTATACTGAAGAAAGTATGGAAAATCACTAGACCATTCAGGTATGGCCTAAATTAAAGCCCTTATGATTATACAGTGGAAGTGACAAAGAGATTCAAGTAATTAGATTTGATAGAGTACCTGAAAAACTATGGACAGAGGTTTGGGACACTATACAGGAGTCAGTGATCAAGACCATCCCAAGAAAAAGAAATGCAAAAAGGCAAAATGGTTGTTTGAGGAGGCCTTACAAATAGCTGAGAAGAGAAGAGAAGAGAAGATAAAGGCAAAGGAGAAAAGAAAAGATATCTATTAACAAAATCCTAGCAAACAGAATCCAACAACATGTTAAAAAAGATCATACATCATGACCAAGTGGGCTTTATCCCAGGGATGCAAGGATTCTTTAATATCCACAAATCAATCAATGTAATATACCACATTAAAAAAAATTGAAACATAAACTCCATGATTATCTCAATAGATGCAGAGAAAGCCTTTGGCAAAATTCAACATCCATTTATGATAAAATCCCTCTAAAAGCAGGCATAGAAGGAACATACCTCAACATAATAAAAGCCATATATGATAAACCCACAGCAAACATTATCTTCAGTGGTGAAAAAATGAAGGCATTTCCCCTAAAGTCAGGAACAAGACAAGGGTGCCTACTCTCACAAACTATTCAACATAGTTTAGGAAATTTTAGCCACAGCAATCAAAGAATAAAAAGAAATAAAAGGAATCCAGATTGGAAAAGAAGAAAAAAACTCTCACTGTTTGCAGATGACATAATCCTCTACATAAAAAACCTTTATACTCCACCAGAAAATTACTAGAGCTAATCAATGAATACAGTAAAGTTGCAGGATATAAAATTAACGTACAGTAATCCCTTGCGATCCTATGTGTATTCCTGTACACTAACAATGTGTATTGTATTCCCTTGCATTCCTAGTGTATTCCTACACACTAACAATGAGAAAACAGAAAGAAAAATTAAGGAAACAATTCCATTCATGATTGCATAAAAAAAAAAGAATAGAATACTTGGGAATATACCTAAAGAAATAAAAGACCTATATACAGAAAACTATAACACACTGATGGAGGAAATCAAAGAGGACACAAATACATGGAGAAATATACCGTGTTCATGGATTGGAAGAATCAATATAGTGAAAAATGAGTATACTACCCAAAGCAATCTATACATTCAATGCAATCCCTATCAAGCTACCAACGGTATTTTTCACAGAACTAGAACAAATGATTTCACAGTTTGTATGGAAACACAAAAAACCTCGAGTAGCCAAAGCAATCTGGAGAAAGAAGAATGGACCTGGAGGAATCAATCTGCCTGACTTCAGGCTCTACTACAAAGCCACAGTCATCAAGACAGCATGGTACTGACACAAAGACAGAAATATAGATTAATGGAACAAAATAGAAAGCCCAGAAAGCCCAGAGATAAATCCACACACCTATGGACACCTTATCTTTGACAAAGAGGCAAATATATACAATGGAGAAAAAACAATCTCTCTAACAAGTGGTGCTGGGAAAACTGGTCAACCACTTGTAAAAGAATAAAATTAGAACATTTTCTAACACCATACAGGAAAAGAAATTTAAAATGGATTAAAAGATCTAAAGTTAAGACCAGAAACTATAAAACTCCTAGAAGAAAACAAAGGCAAAACACTCTGCAACATAAATCACAGCAGGATCCTCTATGACTCACCTCCCAGAGTAATGGAAATAAAAGCAAAAATAAACAAATGGGACCTAATTAAACTTAAAAGCTTTTGCACAATGAAGGAAACTATAAGCAAGGTCAAAAGACAGCCTTCAGAATGGGAGAAAATAATAGCAAATAAAGCAACTGACAAAGAATTAATCTCAAAAATACACAAGCAATTCCTGCAGCTCAATTCCAGAAAAATAAATGACCCAATAAAAAATGGGCCAAAGAACTAAACAGTCATTTCTCCAAAGAAGACATACAGATGGCTAACAATCACATGAAAAGATACTCCACATGACTCACTATCAGAGAAATGCAAATCAAAACCACAGTGAGGTACCATTTCACACCAGTCAGAATGGCTGTGATCCAAAAGTCTACAAACTAAGTGCTAGCGAGGGTGTGGAGAAAAGGGAACCCTTTTACACTGTTGGTGGGAAAGCAAACTAGTTCAGCCACTATGGAGAACAGTGTGGAGATTCCTTAAAAACCTGGAAATAGAACTGTCATATGACCCAGCAATCCCGCTGCTGGGCATACACACCGAGGAAACCAGAATTGAAAGAGACACGTGTACCCCAATGTTCATCACAACACTGTTTACAATAGCCAGGACATGGAAGCAACATAGATGTCCATCAGCAGACGAATGGAAAAGAAAGCTGTGGTACATATACACAATGGAATATTACTCAGCCATTAAAAAGGATACATTTGAATCAGTTCTAATGAGGTGGATGAAAGTGGAGCCTATTATACAGAGTGAAGTAAGCCAGAAAGAAAAACACCAACACAGTATACTAACACATATATATGGAATTTAGAAAGATGGTAATGATGACCCTATATGTGAGACAGCACAGATGTATAGAACAGTCTTTTGGACTCTGTGGGAGAAGGCGAGGGTGGGATTATTTGAGAGAATAGCATTGAAACATGTATACTATCATATGTGAAACAGATCGCCAGTACAGGTTCGATGCATGAGACAGGGTGCTCAGGGTGCACTGGGATGACCCTGAGGGATGTGATGGGGAGGGAGGCGGAGGGGGGAGAATTTTGGGATGAGGAACACATGTACACCCATGGCTGATTTATGTCAATGTATGGCAAAAACCACAATAATATTTTAAGTAATTAGCCTCCAATTAAAATAAATAATTTTTTTAAAAAGAAAATATATCTACATTTGAATGCAAAGTTCCAAAGAATAGCAGGAGAGATAAGAAAGCCTTCCTAAGTCATCAATGCAAAACAATAGAGGAAAACAATAGAGTAGAAAAGACTATAGATCTCTTCAAGAAAACTAGAGAAACCAAGGGAATATTTCGTGCAAAGATGGGCACAATAAAGGACAGAAACAGTATGGACCTAACAGAGGCAGAAGATGTTAAGAAAAGGTGGGGAAAATACACAAAAGAACTATACAATAAAGAACATAACGACCAAGATTACCACCATGGTGTGATTACCCACCAATAGAGCCAGACATCCTGGAGTGTGGAGTCAGGTGGGCCTTAGGAAGCATCACTGCGAACAAAGCTAGTAGAGGTAATGGAATTCCAGCTAAACTATTTCAAATCCTAAAAGAAGATGCTGTTAAAGTGCTTCATTCTATACACCAGCAAATTTGGAAAACTCAGCAGTGGTCAAGGATTGGTAAAGATCAGTTTTCATTCCAATCCCAAAAGAAAGCAATGCCAAAAAATGCTGAAACTACTGCGCAATTGAACTCATCTCACACACTAGCAAAGTAATGCTCAATGTACTCCAAGTGAGGCTTCAAGAGTACATGAACCAAGAACTTCCAGATGTTCAAGTTGGATTTATAAAAGGCAGAGGAACCAGAGCTCAAATTGCCAACATCCATTGGATTATCAAAAAAGCAAGAGAGTTCCAGAAAAACATCTACTTCTGTTTTATTGACTAGGCCAAAGCCTTTATTGTGTGGAACACAACAAACTGTAGAAAATTCTTAAAGAGATGGAATACTAGACCACCTGACTTGCCTCCTGAGAAATCTATATGCAGGTCAAGAAGCAACAGCAACACCCAGACATGAAACAGCAGACTGGTTCCATGTTGGGAAAAGAGTATGTCAAGACTGTATACTGTCACCATGTTCATTTAACTTATAAGCAGAGTACATCATGCAAAATGCCAGGCTGGATGAAGCATAGCTGGAATCAAGATTGCTGGGAGAAATATCAATAACCTCAGATAAGCAGATGACACCACCCTTATGGCAGAAAGTGAAGTGGAACTGAAGAGCTTCTTGATGAAAGTGAAAGAGGAGAGTGAAAAAACTGCCTTAAAACTCAACATTCAGAAAACTAAGATCATGGCATACAGTACCACCTTCATAGATGGGGAAACAATGGAAACAGTGTCAGACTTTATTTTCTTGGGCTCCAAAATCACTACAGTTTATGACTGCAGCATGAAATTAAAAGACGCTTGCTCCTTAGAAGAAAAGCTATGCCAAATCTAGACAGCATGTTAAAAATCAGAGACATTACTTTGCCGACAAAGGTCTATATAGTCAAAGCTATAGTTTTTCTCACACCCATGTGTGGATGTGAGATTTGGACCATAAAGAAAGCTGAGCACTGAAGAATTGATGCTTTTGAACTGTGGTGCTGGAGAAGACTCTTGAGAGTCCCTTGGACTGCAAGGAGATCAAACCAGTCCATCCTAAAGGAAATCAGTCCTGAATATACATTGGAGGGACTGGTGCTGACTCAGAAGCTTCAATACCTTGGCCATCTGATGTGAAGAACTGACTCATTGGCAAAGACCCTGATTCTGGAAAATATTGAAGGCAGGAGGAGAAGGGAAAAACAGGATGAAATGATTGGATGGCATCACCAAGTCGATGGACATAAGTTTGAGCAAGCTCCAGGAATTGGTGATGGACAGTGAAGCGTAGTGTGCTGCATTCTATGGGGTCATAAAGATTCAGACATGAATGAGCAACTGAAATGACCTAAACTAAACCAGACAACAGATGTTGTGAGAGAAGTTGTGGTAAAAGGAAGCATAATAGTCAATTTAAGAAGATAGTAGAATCATTTCTGCAATCCTGAGAAGGGGGACAAATGGCATATGATTTTATAATCTGTCAAGTTGCCCTTTGTGTATAAAGGTAAAAGGCTTCTTCAAGCATGTACACATTCAAGGACCAACATGAGCCCTACCTGAAAACATTACTTCATAATGCAGTCAACTAAGAGATTAATTCAAATATAGAATTAGGGATAGAAAAGCTTTGGCTAAAAAAACTAATGGTAAGCACCGAATGCTTTTAAATAGAGAACTAAAACTAAACCGTTATGGAAATTAGGATTTTAGAAGTCAATTTAAATGCTAATAGCCTTGAAAAAATAAAAATAAGTAACAAGTACTGTCTAAAAATCTCCCATGGAGTTTAAAAAAATTAAAAGTGTTTGAATTATTTTTTTTTTTTTGCTTAACCTTGACAACTTTTTTCAATTTTCCTCTGGCTTCTACTAAATTCAAGTAGACTTCAATGTACTCTTTCTCATAAATTTTTATTTTATATTGGAGCATAGTTGATTAACAATGTTGTGTTAGTTTCAGGTATACAGCAAAATGATTCAGTTATACATATACATATATCTATTCTTTTTCAAATTCTGTTCCCATTTAGGTTAATAAAGATTATTGAGCAGATTTACCTGTGCTATACAGTATTTGTTGGTTATTTTCTTTAAACATAGTGTGTCAATGTATAACTTTAAATTTAAAATGAATACAGTATAATCCCATTTTTATAAAACTACTTCATGAATCTATCCAGCTGTTCAGCCACTTGTATATTTGCATAAAGAAAGGTATGGAATGATATTCACTAACGTTACCAGTGGTTGTCTCTGGGTAATAGACTTTGAGGTGACTTCTCCATTTGTTGTACTTCTGCATTGCTTGGTTTATTTTAAATAGACAAGTGTTTACTGAAAAACTAGTCATTTGAAAGTAAAATCATAAGGTTAGGATTGCTAACCTGGTAAAATATCAATAAATAAAAGTAAAGAGGAATGTTTAAACTTCAGAAAACCTAGTACAACCAAACATCAACAAATAATTCAGGTATGGATTATAAACCATTCTCATCAACTCACAAAAAAATTATTGGACCCTACAGACAAGGTAATAGTTGGCCAATGTAGCCATTAGGTTTGAAAAAGTAAAGAAATTCCATTTCTCTTTAATTTATCTTATAAACTAGAATTTTAGAAAATTAAAAATTTTCCTCATCCAAAGTAGTAAAAACTTATTTTATTGCTGTCATATTTAAGTAGTTATAGAATGTTATTAATCAATATTTGCAATTTATAATTGTTAACAAATTCTAGTCAAAATGGCAAATGGAAAAGCTAAAGCTTTAATAATCTTATGTTCCTCTGTAACAGTATTTTATATTCAATCAAGCAAAATGTGTTAGTTTACTTCCTATCTATTTTTCAAGAAAAATCTTATTTTAAATCATTAAAGATCTGTGACCTTCAGTGTTAATGTCATGCATTTCCATGCCCAGAGATTTTTGTCTATGTGTTTTTATTCATTCATTTGCTAAATAATTTCTGTGGAGTCATCTAAATGTGGGCAAATCAGAAAACTTCAGGGCATGATTATGCCCAGTTTCAGCAATTACTTTTGGCAAATGGTGCTGGCTTTTCACAATAGTTTTCAAACATCTAGTAAGTAATTGCTTGTAACTGTGTCATTGTCTGACAGTGAAATGAAAGAACAGGCACTGCAGTGCTGCTGAACCCCTCCATTTGTACTGTACTGAAAAGCTTTCCAGCCACATAATTCCTCTTGACTGTCATGCTATGGAAATTGCAGGGGGTTGCTGTAATATAGGCTTTTAACTTATGAAAAAGAACCGAGAGGAAAAAAGTAATGAAATTACACAAATTAGCCTGGCAGTCAAATTCTGTTTCTCCTCTTTCCTGACAAGACCTGATAATGGAAGGGTCCACCACCTTTTTTAGCATCTTAATTACTTAGATGCCATAATTTCAATCTCCTCAACTGGTACACTATTAAAAGATTCTCTCACCTCTAGCAGTAATCACTAGGTTCAAAAGCTACTGTGCCTTTCTGATTATTTTCAAGAAATAGATGTAAAACAAACCATCTGAGAAGGTGATTTTTCAAGCCGTGCACTCTGGATCATTTGTTTGTTCACTCACTGATCAAATATTTATTGAGCACCTACTATATATTCAAAGTACTGGTCTAGTTACTAGGGATATAAGGATAGAGAAGATAGATAAGGGTCTTACTTTCAAAAAACCTACATTTGGCTAGGGATAGGTAAACAATTGACTATATAATATGCCAGATTATGTTTAGTATTATGAAAAATAAGGCAGGATAAGGGGCTTAGAGAGAGACTATTGTGTGGACAGAGGTATTCAGAGATATGCCAAATATGGAAAGGACAAAAAAGCAATTTATTACAAACTATTTTAAAAGATTTCTTAATGACATACTGGAAATTGTCCCCTGTTGAGACAAGACCTTCCAATCATATTCCTTCCATGTTCTCTTTATTCAAAGTGATCTCTTTCCTCAGAATTTGTATGGTATTCACTTAAAAGCTTTGACTGGTGCTTTATAGAACAGTTGTTTCTGTACAGCTAACCTCCCCTGCCTAATAGGAATCACTCTTACATCAAGGTGTGTGTTTTATTCATCTGGGTATCTGTTAGGGGTTACATCATATCCCCTAAAAGATATGCTGAAATCTTAATCCCTACTAACTCATAATGTGACTTCACTTGGAAACAGAGTTTTTAGAGAGGTAATCAAAATGAAATCACTACAGTGGACCATAATCCATGACTGGTGTTATTACACAAAAGAGAAATTTGGACACAGAAATAGATATCCACATAGGAAGGACTGTGTGAAACACAAAGGAAGAATGACATGTGAAGACTGAAGACTGGAGTAATGCATCTATAAGCCAAGGAATGGCAAAAATTTTCAGTAAAACACCAGAAATGAAGGAAGAAAGTAAGGACACTCCCCTAGGACCTTCAAAAGCAGTACAGTCATGCTAATACCTTGATTTTGGACTTTAAGCCTCCAAAACTGTAAGACAATAAATTTCTATTGTTTCAAGCTAACCGGTTTGCTGTACAGTTCTTTGTCACATCAGACCCAGCAAACTGAAATAGTGTCAGTCTAAGGGCTTAAGAAAGATGGTGAATATGTGATGAATAAATAAATGAAGTCTTTATAAATAATAAATTTTGTGTGCACTTTACAAGTGAAGAAACTTAGGCATATCTATAATTGAACTACTTATGTGACACACGGTATGAATTTGGTTGACCTTCAAAACTCAGGTATTTCTTTAATAGAGAAGTAAGGTTTTGTGATAGAGTCCCTTTTCCTTAATAGACACCATTCCTTTAATTTTCTATAGTTTAGTGCAGCAAATGGTATGCGTGTAAGAGCTCTACCTTGCTAAAGGAGAATAAATAGAGATCAAAAATCAGAGTTGATTACTTGGAAATCACCTCACAAGTCAGGTCACATAGAGAATCAAGCCTCAGAGCCTGGCTGAAAGTGTAATACTACAAACTGATTTTTCAGGCTAGAAAGCATAAGTGCAAAAACCCAGCCCTTCCCAAAGTAGATTATGAGTAATTCAGTTTCAAACATTTACCCAAAAACAAATGAGCTGGAATGAACTCTATTGGAATCTGAGTATTGTGCTTCTCAAAAAAGGCAAACAACTGATTCATTCAACCTTAGTACCACTTAGATCATGCTTAGTATCTAGAAATAGTAAACCAGCACAAGCCCAAATGACATTAGGGAGTTAATGCTGTCCTTCAGTTGCTAAGTCCTGTCACACTCTGCAACTTCAGGGACTGCAGCACTCCAGGCTTCTCTGTCCTTCACTATCTCCTGAGTTTGCTCAAACCCATGTCCATTAAATTGGTGATGTCATCCAACCATCTCATCCTCTGTTGTCCACTACTCCTCCTGCCCTCAATCTTTCCCAGCATCAGGGTCTTTTCAATGAGTTGACTCTCCACATCAAGTGGCCAAAGTACTGGAGCTTCAGCTTCAGCATCAGTCCTTCCAATGAATATTCACGACTGATTTTATTTAGGGCTAACTAGTTTGATCTCCTTGCAGTCCAAGGGACTCTCAAGAGTCTTCTCCAGCACCACACTTCGAAAGCATCAATTCTTGCACTCAGCCTTCTTTATGGTCCGACTGTCAAATCCGTACATGTCTACTGGAAAAACATAACTGTGACTATACAGACATTTGTCAGCAAAGTGATGTCTCTGCTTTTTAATATGCTATCTAGGTTGGTCATAACTTTTCTTCCAAGGAGCAAGTGTCTTTTAATCTCGTGACTGCAGTCACCATCCACAGTGATTTTTGAGCCCAAGAAAATAAAATTTGTCACTGTTTCCACTGTTTCCCCATCTATTTGCCATGAATTGATGGGACTGGATGCCATGATCTTAGTTTTTTTAATGTTGTTTTAAACTAGCTTTTTCATTCTCCTCTTTCACCCTCATCAGGAGGCTCTTTAGTTCTTCTTTGCTTTCTGCCATTAGAGTGGTATCATCTGCCTATCTGAAGTTGTTGATATTTCTCCCAGCAATCTTGATTCCAGCTTGTGAGTCATCCAGCCCAGCATTTTACATAACATACTCTGCATAGAAGTTAAACAAGGGGCGTGACAATATATAGCCTTGACATACTCCTTTCCCAATTTGGAACCAGTCTGCTGCTCCATGTCCAGTTGTGTTGCTTCTTGACCTGCATACATGTTTCTCAGGAGTCAGGTAAGGTGGTCTGGTATTCCCATCTCTTGAAGAATTTTCCAGTCTGTTGTGATCCACATAGTCAAAGGCTTTAGCATAGTCAATGAAGCAGAGGTAGATGCTTTTCAGGAATTCTCTTGCTTTTTTTGTGATCCAACGGAAGTTGGCAATTTGATCTCTGGTTCCTCTGCCTTTTCGAAATCCAGCTTGTACATCTGGAAGTTCTCAGTTCACATACTGTTGAAGCCTAGGTCTTGAAAGATTTTGAGTATTATCTTGCTAGCATGTGAAATAAGTGCAATTGTACCACAGTTTGACCATTCTTTGGCATTACCTTTCTTTGGGAAGTCAATGTACTATAATACTAAAAATTATGGAATTTGGGGGGTTTCCCAGCTTTAAGATATAATTGACAAATAAATTTATTCATATTAAAGATATACAACTTGATATTTTGACATCCAAACACATTGTTAATGTTTGCCACAATCAAGCTAATTTGCATATTTCTAACTACAGTCACCATGCTGTACACGAAGTCTCCAAAACTAATTTATCCTACATATTTCAAACTTTGTACTATTTGATCAACATTTCCCCATATTTCCTTCCCTGAGTCCCATGTAATTATCATTTTATGGCTCTGAGGGTCCAGCTTTGCAGATTCCACATTTAAGTGAGATCAAGTAGCATTTGTCTTTCTGTGTCTGCCTTATTTCACTTAGCTTAATATTCTCCAGGTTTATCCATGTTTTCACAAACGGCAGGATCTCCTTTATCTTTATGAATAAATAATTTCCATTGTATAGCTATACTACTTTTCTATTCTCAATTTATCCTTTCATGGACATTTAGGTTGTTTTCATGTTTTGGTTATTGTGAATAATGCTGACATGAATATGGGAATGCCAAATATCTCTTTGAGACATGAACTTCACTTCCTTTGGGTGTATACCCAGAAGTGAGATTGTGAATCATAAAAAAGTTCTATTTTCAGTTTTTTGAGAAATTCCCACACTATTTTCCATGTCTGTTCCAATTTATAGGCTTCCCTGGTGGCACAGTGGTAAAGAATCTACTTGCCAATGCAAGAGACATGGGTTTGAGCCTGGGTCAGGGAGTTCTCCCAAAGAAAGAAATGGCAACCCACTCCAATATTCTTGCCTGGGAAATCCCTTGCACAGAGGAGACTGGCAGACTATAGGCCATAGGGTCACATAGAGTTGGTCACAACTTAGAGACTAAACAACAACAACCATCAATTTACATTCTCACTAATGGTGTACAAGAATCCCCTTTTCTCCATAGCCCTGACAACAAGTATCTTCTGTCTTTTAGGTAATAGCCATTCTAAAAGATGTGATGTGATATCTCAATGTGGCTTTAATTTTCATTTCTCAGATGATTAATGATGCTTGGCCATTTGTATGTCTTCTTGTAGAAATGTCTATTCAGGTTCTTCACTCATTCTTTAAATGAAGTTTTTTTCTTCCTTATATATATTTATAATAACCCCTTACCATTTATATAGTTTGAAATATTTTCTCCCATTCCCTAGGTTGTTTTTTCATTCCATTGATCTTTTCATTTGCTGTGCAAAAGCATTTTGTGTTAAGTCACTTCAATTATGTCTGACCCTTCATGATCCTATGGATTGTAGCCCTCCAGGCTCTTCTGTCCATGGGGTTCTCCAGGCAAGAAGACTGGAGTGGGTTGCCATTTCCTTCTCCAAAAGCTTGTTTAGTTCAATACAATTTCATTTGTCTGTTTCTGTATTTGTTGCCTGTGCTTTTGGTGTCATATTCAATAATTAGTGCACAGACAGTGTCAAGAAACGTTTCTTGGGGGTGGTCCTAAGATGGCAGAGGAATAGGATGGGGAGACCACTTTCTCCCCCACAAATTCATCAAAAGAATATTTGAACACTGAGCAAATTCCACAAAACAACTTCTGAACACTGGCAGAGGACATCAGGCACCCAGAAAAGTAGCCCATTGTCTTCGAAAGGAGGTAGGACAAAATATAAAAGATAAAAAGAGAGAAAAAAGAGTTAGGGATGGAGATCCATCCCGGGAAGGGAGTCTTAAAAGAGGAGACATTTCCAAACTCTAGGAAACCCTCTCACTGGCGGGTCTGTGGGGAGTTTTGGAATCTCAGAGGGCAACATAACCAGGATGAAAAATAAATAAATAAATAAATAAAACCCACAGATTACATGCCTAACAGCAACTCCCAGCAGAAAAGTACCACAAACGCTCTCATCTGCCACCAGCAGGTGGGGGCTGAATGGGGAGGAGCAGCCTGCATTGCTTAGGGTAATGATGGGGCCTGAATGCCCTGAGGGCAATCTGAGGGAGCTAACGTGAGATAGCAACCTAAACTGTGGGATAGCCGTGGCGGGGGCTGGGGAGGGGAAGAGAGGGAGAGAACTATCCCGCGAAAAGCCCTAACCTAAGGTACTGCTGGCTGGCTCACAGAACAAAGGACTGAATACCAGAGGAGAGCTAGCAGGCTGAGAACCAGCCCATCCCCTGCAGGAGGCAGGGGTCAGGCAGGGGCCAGCCAGAGCCGAAAAGGGGCAAACACAGCCCCAGAGACGGCTTTCCCTACCAAACTCCAAACAGGCTTCCAGTTTCTAACCAAGACTTCCTGGGTAACTAGATGGTTGACATCCACCAGGAGGGTTGCAGCCAGAGATCAGCTCCCCAGAAAAGACACACAGCACACTGGAGATGGGCAAGCCTGCTACAACCCAGGAATCCTAGCCACTGGGACCAGGGAGGTGATAAGACACACTAACCACCTGCGGAGGGTGCACTCGCCAAACCCCAGGGTTAGTAGAAGGAAAAAAATCTTAAAAATTAGGGCAGAAATAAATGTTAAAGAAACAAAAGAGACCATAGTAAAATTCAACAAAGCTAAAAGCTGGTTCTTTAAAAAAATAAATAAAACTGACAAACCATTAGCCAGACTCATCAAGAAAAAAAGGGAGAAAAATCAAATCAACAAAATTAGAAATGAAAATGGAGACATCACAACAGATAACATAGAAATACAAAGGATCATTAGAGACTATTATCAGCAACTACTGCTGCTAAGTCACGTCAGTCATGTTTGACTCTGTGCGACTGCATAGACGACAGCCCACCAGGCTCCTCCATTCCTGGGATTCTCCAGGAAAGAACACTGGAGTGGATTGCCATTTCCTTCCCCAATGCATGAAAGTGGAAAGTGAAAGGGAAGTCACTCAGTCCTGTCTGACTCCTAGCGACACCATGGACTGCAGCCTATCAGGCTCCTCCGTCCATGGGATTTTCCAGGCAAGAGTACTGAAGTGGGGTGCCATTGCCTTCTCCATTTCAGCAACTATATGCCAATAAAATGGACAACTTGGAAGAAATGGACAAATTCTTAGAAAAGTATAACTTTCCAAAAATGAACCAGGAAGAAATAGAAAATCTTAACAGACCCATCACAAGCATGGAAATTGCAACTGTAATCAGAAAACTTCCAGCAAACAAAAGCCCAGGAACAGACAGCTTCACAGCTAAATACCATCAAAAATTTAGAGAAGAGCTAACATCTATGTTACTCAAACTCTTCCAGAAAATTGTAGAGGAAGATAAACTTCCAAACACATTCTATGAGGCTACCATCACCCTAATACCAAAACCTAATAAAGATGCCACCAAAAAAGAAAACAACAGGCCAATGTCACTGATGAACAGAGATGCAAAAATCCTTAACAAAATTCAAGCAAACAGAATCGAACAACATATTAAAAAGATCATACATCATGACAAAGTGGGCTTTATCCCAGGAACGTAAGGATTCTTCAA
Source organism: Capra hircus (assembly GCF_001704415.2). Taxonomy (NCBI): domain Eukaryota; kingdom Metazoa; phylum Chordata; class Mammalia; order Artiodactyla; family Bovidae; genus Capra; species Capra hircus. Next base: position 6,373,056 of record NW_017189517.1, read on the forward strand.
TATTCGCAAATCACTCAATGTAATACACCACATTAACAAATTCAAATACAAAAAACATATGAAAGTGAAAAGTGAAAGGGAAGTCGCTCAGTCCTGTCCAACTCCTAGTGACCCATGGACTGCAGCCTACCAGGCTCCTCTGCCCATGGGATTTTCCAGGCAAGAGTACTGGAGTGGGGTGCCATTGCCTTCTCTGTAGAAGGAATATACCTCAACATATTAAAAGCTATATATGACAAATCCACCGCAAACATTATCCTTAATGGTGAAAAATTGAAAGCATTTTCCCAAAAGTCAGAAACAAGACAAGGGTGCCCACTCTCACTACTACTATTCAACATAGTTTTGGATGTTTTGGCCACAGCAATCAGCAGAAAAAGAAATTCCGACATAAATCACAGCAGGATCCTCTATGACTCACCTCCCAGAGTAATGGAAATAAAAGCAAAAATAAACAAATGGGACCTAATTAAACTTAAAAGCTTTTGCACAATGGAGGAAACTACAAGCAAGGTGAAAAGACCGCCTTCAGAATGGGAGAAAATAAGACCAAATGAAGCAAATGACAAATAATTAATCTCAAAAATACACAAGCAACACCTGAAGCTCAATTCCAGAAAAATAAATGACCCAACCAAAAAATGGGCCAAAGAACTACACAGTCATTTCTCCAAAGAAGACATACAGATGGCTAACAAACACATGAAAAGATGCTCAACATCACTCATTATCAGGGAAATGCAAGTCAAAATCACAATGAGGTACCATTTCACGCTAGTCAGAATGGCTGTGATCCAAAAGTCTACAAACTATAAATGCTAGAGAGGGTGTGGAGAAAAGGGAACACTTTTACACCATTGGTGGGAATGCAAACTAGTACAGCCACTATGCAGAACAGTGTGGAGATTCCTTAAAAACCTGGAAATAGAACTGCCATATGACCCAGCAATCCCACTTCTGGGCATACACACTGAGGAAACCAGAATTGAAAGAGACACATGTACCCCAATGTTCATCGCAGCACTGTTTCTAATAGCCAGGACATGGAAGCAACTTAGATGTCCATCAGCAGATGAATGGAAAAGAAAGCTGTGGAATATTACTCAGCCACTAAAAAGATACATTTGAATCAGTTCTAATGAGGTGGATGAAAGTGGAGCCTATTATACAGAGTGAACTAAGCCAGAAAGAAAAACACCAATACAATAATACGCATATATATGAAATTTAGAAAGATGGTAATGATAACCCTGTATGTGAGACAGCAGAAGAGACACAGATGTATAGAACAGTCTTTTGGACTCTGTGGGAGAAGCCAAGGGCGGGATGACCTGAGAGAATAGCATTGAAACATGTATATTATCATATGTGAAACAGATCGCCAGCCCAGGTTCGATTCATGAGACAGGGTGCTTGGGGCTGGTACACTGGGATGACCCCAAAGGATTGGATGGGGAGGGAGGTGAGAGGGTGTTCAGGATGGAGAACACATGTACACTCATGGCTGATTCATGTCAATGTATGGCAAAAACATTATTATTGTAAAATAATTCACCTCCAATTAAAATAAATAAATTTTTAAAAAATAAAAAAAGAAATGTTTCCTCTACATTTTCTTCTAATAGTTTTACAGTTTCAGGTCTTATATTTAAGTCTTTAGTCCAGTTTGACTTCATTTCATATGCTGTGTATTATAAGAGTCCAATTTCATCTTTCTGCATATGGATATACAGGTTTACCAAACTATTTATTGAAGAGATATCCTTTCCCTATTGTGTGTTCTTGCCACCTTTGTTGAAGAACTATTGATTGAAAATATATGGATGCCGTTCTTCGCTTTTTATTTTGTTATTTGGTCTATATGTTCATTTTTATACCAGTACAATGCTGTTTAATTTACTCTAACTTTGTAGTATATTTAAAAATCTAGCAGTGTGATACCTCCAGCTTTGTTCTTCTTTATCAAGGTTGTTTTGCCTAATCAGGGTCTCCTGTGGTTCCATAAGAATTTTGGGATCGTTTTATCTCATTCTGTGAAAAATTCCATTGGAATTTGGATAGGGATTGCATTGAAGCTATTTATTTCTTTGGGTAGAATAATCATATTAAAATATTAATTCTCCCAGTCCATGTAGATCGTATATGCTTCCATTTATTTGCATCATCTTCAATTTTTTTCATTAATGTGTCGTAATTATCAGTGTTCACATCTTTCACTTTCTTGGTTAAATTTACTCCTGGTATTTTATATGATTCTGTCCTTAATTTCTTTTTTGGATAGTGCATTGATAACATAGAAGTGCAACTCATTTTTGTAAGCTGATTGTATCTTGCAAATTTACCAAATTCATTTATTAATTCTAAAATTTTGGTGGTGTCTTTCGAGTTATTATAAGATTATGTCATGTGTAAACAGAGATAATTTAATCCTTCCTTTCTGATTTGGATGCTTTATATTTCTTTTTCCTCCTTAACTGATCTGACTAGGACTCTTAGTACCATGTTGAGTAGAAGTGGCAAGGATGGGCATTGGTGCCTTGTTCCTGATCTTACAGGAAAAGCTGCAAGTATTTCAGCATTGAGCATCATGTTAGCTGTGACTTGTCATATGTGGCCTTCATTATGTTGAGTTACATTCCTTCTATACCTAATTTGTTGAGAGTCTTATAATGATTGGTTGGTCAGTTCAGTCGCTAAGTCACGTCCGACTCTTTGCAGCACATCAGGCTTCACCAACTCCTAGAGCTTGGTCAAACTCATGTCCACACAGTCAGTGATGCCATCCAACCATCTCATCCTCTGTCGTCCCATTCTCTTGCCATCAATCTTTCCTAGAATCAGGGTCTTTTCAAATGAGTCAGTTCTAAGCATCAGGAGGCCAAAGTATTGGAGCTTCAGCTTCAGCATCAGTCCTTCCTTCCAAGGAATATTCAGGTCTGATTTCCTTTAGGATGGGCTAGTTGGATCTCCTTGCAGTCCAAGGGACTCTCAAAAGTCTTCTCCAACACCACAGTTCAAAAGCATCAATTCTTCAATGCTCAGCTTTCTTATAATCCAGCTCTCACATCCATACATGACTACTAGAAAAACCACAGCTTTGACCAGATGGACATTTGTTGGCAAATTAATGTCTCTGCTTTTTAATATATTGTCTAGGTTGATCACAGCTTTTCTTCCAAGGAGAAAGTGTCTTTTAATTTCATGGCTGCAGTCACCATCTGCAGTGATTTTGGAACCCAAGAAAATAAAGTTTGTCACTGTTTCCAATATTTCCCCATCTATTTGCCATGAAGTGATGGGACAAGATGCCATGATCTTAGTTTTCTGATGTTGATCGTTAAGTCAGCTTTTTCACCCTTCTCTTTAACTTTCATCATGAGGCTCTTCAGTTCCTCTTCACTTTCTGCCATAAGGGTGATGTAATCTGTGTATCTAAAATTACTGATGTTTCTCCAAGCAATCTTGATTCCAATTTGTGCTTCATTCAGCCTGACATTTCGCTTGATGTACTCTAAATATAAGTTAAATAAGCAGGGTGACGATATACAGCCTTGACGTACCACTTTCCCTATTTGGAAACAGTCCATTGTTCCATGTCTGGGTCTAACTGTTGCTTCTTGACCTGCATAGAGATTTCTCAGGAGGCAGGTCAGGTGCTCTGGTATTTCCAGCTCTTTAAGAATTTTCCACAGTTTGCTGTGATCCACACAATCAAAGGCTTTGGCATAGTCAATAAAGCAGAAGTAGATCTTTTTTCTGGAACTTTCTTGCTTTTTCTATTATCCAGCAGATGTTGGCAATTTGATCTCTTGTTCCTCTGCCTTTTGTAAATACAACTTGAACATCTGAAAGTTCACAGTTCACGTACTGTTGAAGCCTCGCTTGGAGAATTTGGAGCATTACGTTGCTAGTGTGAGATGAGTTCTCTGTTAGTCTCCAAGGCAAATCATTCAATATCACGGTAATCCAACACAATGCCCCAACCAGTAACGCTGAAGAAACTGAAGTTGAAAGATTCTATGAAGACCTACAAGACTTTTTAGAATAAACGCTCAAAAAAGATGTCCTTTTCAATATAGCCAACTGGAATGCAAAAGTAGGAAGTCAAGAAACACCTGGAGTAACAGGCAAATTTGGCCTTGGAATGTGGAATGAAGCAGGGCAAAGACTAATAGAGTTTTGCCAAGAAAATGCACTGGTCATAGCAAACACCCTCTTCCAACAACACAGGAGAAGACTCTACACATAGACATCACCAGATGGTCAACACCAAAATCAGATTGATTATATTTTTTGCACCCAAACATGGAGAAGCTCTATGCAGTCAACAAAAACAAGACCAGGAGCTGACTGTGGCTCAGATCATGAACTCTTTATTACCAAATTCAGACTTAAATTGAAGAAAGTAGGGAAAACCGCTAGACCATTCAGCTTTGACCTAAATCAAATCCCTTATGATTATACAGTGGAAGTGAGAAATAGATTTAAGGGCCGAAATCTGATAGACAGAGTGCCTGATGAACTATGGAATGAGGTTCGTGACATTGTACAGGAGACAGGGATCAAGAAGATCCCCATGGAAAAGAAATGCAAAAAATCAAAATGGCTGTCTGGGGAAGCCTTACAAATAGCTGTGAAAAGAAGAGAAGTGAAAAGCAAAGGAGAAAAGGAAAGATATAAGCATCTGAATGCAGAGTTCCAAAGAATAGCAAGAAGAGATAAGAAAGCCTTCTTCAGCGATCAATGCAAAGAAATAGAGGAAAAGAACAGAATGGGAAAGACTAGAGATCTCTTCAAGAGAATAAGGGATATCAAGGGAATATTTCATGCAAAGATGGGCTCGATAAAGGACAGAAATGATATGTATCTAACAGAAGCAGAAGATATTCAGAACCAAGAATGCACAGAACTGTACAAAAAAGATCTTCACGACCCAGATAATTACGATGGGGTGATCACTCATCTAGAGCCAGAATCTTGGAATGTGAAGTCAAGTGGGCCTTAGAAAGTATCACTACAAACAAAGCTAGTGGAGGTGATGGAATTCCAGTTGAGCTATTTCAAATACTGAAAGATGATGCTGTGAAAGGGCTGCACTCAATATGCCAGAAAATTTGGAAAACTCAGCAGCGGCCACAGCACTGGAAAAGGTCAGTTTTCATTCCAATCCCAAAGAAAGGCAATGCCAAAGAATGCTCAAACTACCACTCAATTGCACACATCTCACATGCTAGTAAAGTAATGCTCAAAATTCTCCAAGCCAGGCTTCAGCAATATGTGAACCGTGAAGTTCCAGATGTTCAAGCTGGTTTTAGAAAAGGCAAAGGAACCAGAGATCAAATTGCAAACATCCGCTGGATCATGGAAAAAGCAAGAGAGTTCCAGAAAAACATCTGCTTCTGCTTTATTGGCTATGCCAAAGACTGACTGTGTGGATCACAATAAACTGTGGAAAATTCTGAAAGAGATGGGAATACCAGACCACCTGACCTGCCTCTTGAGACACCTATATGCAGATCAGGAAGCAACAGTTAGAACTGGACATGGAACAACAGACTGGTTCCAAATAGGAAAAGGAGTACGTCAAGGCTGTATATTGTCACCCTGCTTATTTAACTTATATGCAGAGTACATCATGAGAAACGCTGGGCTGGATGAACACAAGCTGAATTCAAGATTGCCGGGAGAAATATCAATAACCTCAGATATGCAGATGACACCACCGTTATGGCAGAAAGTGAAGAGGAACTAAAAAGCCTCTTGATGAAAGTGAAAGAGGAGAGTGAAAAAGTTGGCTTAAAGGTCAACATTCAGAAAACAAAGATCATGGCATCTGGTCCCATCCTTCATGGGAAATAAATGGGGAAACAGTGGAAGCAGTGTCAGACTTTATTTTTGGGGAGAGGGCAGGCTGCAAAATCACCGCAGATAGTGATTGCAGCCATGAAACTAAAAGATGCTTACTCCTGGGAAGGAAAGTTATGATCAACCTACATAGCATATTCAAAAACAGAGACATTACTTTGCCAACAAAGGTCCATCTAGTCAAGGCTATGGTTTTTCCAGTGGTCACATATGGATGTGAGAGTTGGACTGTGAAGAAAGCTGGGCGCCAAAGAATTGATGCTTTTGAACTGTGGTGTTGGAGAAGACTCTTTAGAGTCCCTTGGACTGAAAGAAGATCCAACCAGTCCATTCTAAAGGAGATCAGTCCTGGGTGTTCTTTGAAAGATGATGCTAAAGCTGAAACTCCATTACTTCGGCCAACTCATGAGAAGAGTTGACTCATTGGAACAGACTCTGATGCTGGAAGGGATTGGGGGCAGGAGGAGAAGGGGACAACAAAAGATGAGACAGCTGGATGGCATCACTGACTCAATGGACTTGAGTTTGTGTGAACTTCGGGAGTTGGTGATGGACGAGGAGACCTGGTGTGCTGCAATTCATGGGGTTGCAAAGAGTTAGACACGACTGAGTGATTGAACTGAACCAAACTACTACACTCTGTATAATAGGCTCCAGTTTCATCCACCTCATTAGAACTGATTCAAATGTATTCTTTTTAATGGCTGAGTAATACTCCATTGTGTATATGTACCACAACTTTCTTTTCCATTCATCTGCTGATGAACATCTAAGTTGCTTCCATGTCCTGGCTATTAGAAACAGTGCTGTGATGAATATTGGGGTACACGTGTCTCTTTCAATTCTGGTTTCCTCGGTGTGTATGCCCAGCAGTGGGATTGCTGGGTCATATGGCACTTCTATTTCCAGGTTTTTAAGGAATCTCCACACTGTTCTCCAAAGTGGCTCTACTAGTTTGCATTCCCACCAACAGTGTAAGAGGGTTCCCTTTTCTCCATACCCTCTCCAGAATTTATAGTTTGTAGACTTTGGATCACAGCCATTCTGACCGGTATGAAATGGTACCTCATTGTGGTTTTGATTTGCATTTCCCTGATAACGAGTGATGTTGAGCGTCTTTTCATGTGTTTGTTAGCCATCTGTATGTCTTCTTTGGAGAAATGACTGTGTAGTTCTTTGGCCCATTTTTTGGTTGGGTCATTTATTTTTCTGGAATTGAGCTGTAGGTGTTGCTAGTGTATTTTTGAGATTAATTATTTGTCATTTGCTTCATTTGCTATTATTTTCTCCCATTCTGAAGGCGGTCTTTTCACCTTGCTTATAGTTTCCTTCATTGTGCAAAAGCTTTTAAGTTTAATTAGGTCCCATTTGCTTATTTTTGCTTATATTTCCATTACTCTAGGAGGTGGGTCATAGAGGATCCTGCTGTGATTTATGTCGGAGAGTGTTTCGCCTTTGTTTTCCTCTAGGACTTTCATAGTTTCTGGTCTTACGTTTAGATCTTTAATCCATTTTGAGTTTCTTTTCCTGTATGGTGTTAGAAAGTGTTCTACTTTCATTCTTCTACAAGTGATTGACCAGTTTTCCTAGCACCACTTGTTAGAGAGATTGTCTTTTCTCCATTATATATTCTTGCCATCTTTGTCAAAGATAAGGTGTCCATAGGTGTGTGGATTTGTCTCTGGGCTTTCTGGGCTTTCTATTTTGTTCCATTGATCTATATTTCTGTCTTTGTGTCAGTACCATGCTGTCTTGATGACTGTGGCTTTGTAGTAGAGCCTGAAGTCAGGCAGATTGATTCCTCCAGGTCCATTCTTCTTTCTCCAGATTGCTTTGGCTACTCGAGGTTTTTTGTATTTCCATACAAACTGTGAAATCATTTGTCCTAGTTCTGTGAAAAATACCGTTGGTAGCTTGATAGGGATGGCATTGAATCCATAGATGGCTTTGGATAGTATACTCATTTTCACTATATTGATTCTTCCAATCCATTAGCATAATATATTTCTCCATGTATTTGTGTCCTCCATGTATTTGATTTCCTTCATCAGTGTTTTAAAGATTTCAATATTTAGGTCTTTTGTTTCTTTAGGTAGATCTATTCCTAAATATTTTATTCTTTTCATTGCAACTGTGAGTGAAATTTTTTCCTTAATTTCTCTTTCTGTTTTCTCATTGCTAGTGTATAGGAATGCAAGGGATTTCTGTGTTTCTGTTATATCCTGCAACTTTACTATATTCATTGATTCGGTTCCGTTCAGTTGCTCAGTTGTATCTGACTCTTTGCGACCCCGTCAATCACAGCACACCAGGCTTCTCTGTCCATCACCAACTCCCGGAGTTTACCCAAACTCATGTTCATCAAGTCAGTGATGCCATCCAGCCATCTCATCATTTGTCGTCCCCTTTTCCTCCTGCCCCCAACCCCTCCCAGCATCAAGGTCTTTTCCAATAAGTCAGCTCTTTGCATGAGGTGGCCAAATTATTGGAGTTTCAGCCTCAGCATCAGTCCTTCCAATGAACACCCAGGACTGATCTCCTTTAGAATGGACTAATTGGATCTCCTTGCAGTCCAAGGGACTCTCAAGAGTCTTCTCCAACACCACAGTTCAAAAGCATCAATTCTTCAGTGCTCAGCCTTCTTCCCAGTCCAATTCTCGCATCCACACATGACCACTGGAAAAACCATAGCCTTGACTAGATGGACCTTTTTTGGCAAAGTAATGTCTCTGTTTTTGAATATGCTATCTAGGTTGGTCATAGCTTTCCTTCCAAGGAGTAGGTGTCTTTTAATTTCCTGGCTGCAATCACCGTATGCAGTGATTTTGGAGCCCAGAAAAATAGTCTGACACTGTTTCCACTGTTTCCCCATCTATTTCCAATGAAGTGATGGGACCAAATGCCATGATCTTTGTCTTCTGAATGTTGAGCTTTAAGCCAACTTTTTCACTCTCTTCTTTCACTTTCATCAAGACGTTTTTTAGTTCCTCTTCACTTTCTGCCACATGAGTGGTGTCATCTGCATATCTGAGGTTATTCTCCCAGCAATCTTGATTCCAGCTTGTGCTTTTTCTAGCCCAGCGTTTTTCATGATGTATTCATTGATTAGCTCTAGTAATTTTCTGGTGGAGTCTTTAGGGTTTTTTATTTAGAGGAGCATGTCATCTGCAAACAGTGAGAGTTTTACTTCTTCTTTTCCAATCTGGATTCCTTTTATTTGTTTTTCTGCTTTGATTGCTGTGGCCAAAACTTCCAAATCTATGTTGAATAACAGTGGTGAGAGTGACCACCCTTGTCTTGTTCCTGACTTTGGGGGAAATGCTCTCAATTTTTCACCATTGAGGATAATGTTTGATGTGGGTTTGTCAAATATAGCTTTTATTATGTTGATGTATGTCACTTCTATTCCTGCTTTCTGGAGGGTTTTTATCATAAACGGATGTTGAATTTTGTCAAAGGCTTTCTCTGCATCTATTGAGATAACCATATGGTTTTTATCTTTCAATTTGTTAATGTGGTGTATTAAATTGATTGATTTGCAGATATTGAAGAATCCTTGCATCCCTGGGATAAAGCCCACTTGGTCATGATGTGTGATCTTTTTAATATGTTGTTGGATTCTGTTTGCTAGAATTTTCTTAAGGATTTTTGCTTCTCTGTTCATCAGTGATATTGGCCTGTAGTTTTCTTACTTTGTGGCATCATTTTCTGGGTTTGGTATTAGGGTGATTGTGGCCTCAGAAGTGCTACTTTTAAAATTTTACTTATCCTGGCTTTCAGGCTTGATTCTCCCTCAAAAAGGCATACCTTGTGTAGGGTATGTAGATTATCTGGTAACAACATTCCATATGCCCTTTTCACTCAACTTTCCTAGCAGTATTAAAGGGATGCTTCAGCCTCAAGGTCAACTCTGTTAGTCCAGATTTAAGGAATCTTGAATAAACCAAGTCAATGAGCAAACCTTCCACACAACATCAGTCAAATATTACTGACTTTCAAGAAAGACCAATTAACTTGTTTTCCCCATTTTCACTAGGACTAAGAGTGGAATTGGTCATCTATCATGAGAAAGCCTATTCTAAAGTATAGACAGCCAGATTATAAATGGCTTGCAATTTACTAGATGGTCTGTTTTTTAAGAAACTGTCTCCAAAATTGAGTATGAATGTATTTTTGATCAAGAGAGCATATTTCCAGGAAATACATGTTAGTAAATATATAAATAAAATGCAAGGCTGTTTACCAAAGCATTATTTATAATATAGCAAAAGGCTGGATACAACCCAAATGTCCATAGCATGTTGTATGAACAAATTATGTGACATTCTTATAAGGTGAAAACTGCATATTATGCTACTGTCTAAGAAAGGAGGGAAGAGGACATTTTGTCATAGCAGAAATCATGGAAGCTATCAAAGACCACTGAGATTGTACCAAAAAAACTCTGGTGCCAACTTAAAGAGACTTTTACTGACAGAATAAAAAAATGTAACCATCTATTAAAACAAAATTTTGATAGATTAAAATACATAAAACATGTTTAAATCCATAGCTTCATTGTGGTATGTTAAAAAGTTATTTTTTTTATTTTTGTAGGACACTAGGGCAAGAGCTAACGCAAACATACTGGTTTATTTTTAAAATGAGAGGATAAAACAAAACCTAAAAACATGTTTGTGGAAGGAAGGGATAGGATGGAGGATAGAGGAACAGGTACTATATTTCTTAAATATACCTTGACTTATAGATTTCACTTTACATAATTTTACAATTTAAATCCCAATAAGGCAGTCTCTAAAGTTTGAAAGCAAAACCAAGTATATGAATCTAGCTATGTATCTGGTAGTGACAAAATAACATAATTATTGCAGGAGAATTTTAAGAAAATTATTTCAAAAGAACAACAACATAAAATTAAACCAAAAATGACATTTATGGTGGTAGGTCCAGATTGTTATTCTGAGACTGTGACGTGTGTGTTGTAGGATAAAATAAACAAATGTGTCAGTGTCATTGGGAAGCAGAATTTTCAACATAAAAGAAAAGAGACAGATTAAAGAGATTAACTAAAAGTTCATACACTTGAACTTGAACTGTAACATCAAGTGTGAACTCATGATGTTATTTACCTTAAAGAAAAATATTCCCTAGTTCTGTCCACTGAAATGTCCTAGAAATAAGGACCTCAAGGATCCAGACAGACTGTGGTCTTAAAGCACTATTTCCTAATAAAGGAAAGCAGAAATCGTTGGAAAGATAGAATATTATAGGTCTAAGAATGGAAGTGAATAAATTGAGTGAGCCTGAGACATATCGTTATATAAGAAGTTAAGGAAGCAATCAAAGGTGTCTGGGGTTTTGTCAAAAAGAAACTCAGGTACCTATTGAAGAGGTTCCATCAGCCAAAGGTAGGACAAATTGAACTTCAATAAGAATAATCATTTCAATGAGTTAAAATGTGTTTAATCCAAATGTTTAAATCCACATATTCAGTGTGATGCTTAAAAAAATATAGGTGCTGGTAGACTTTCAAGGATGCTAGAGATCTAACCCCTTATTCTGAAAACTGGTAAAGAAAGAGAAAGCAGTGAAACATTAACCCTCTCCTTTCCTAAATGAATTGTATCATGGGTAACCAAATAGTAGTTGAGGGGACAGTTTCCCTTCACAGATGTGTTCCAATCAATAAATGAAGAAGGAATGATAAAATTAGAATATCATGTTGTAGTTCTAGAGTAAAATAACTGATATAAAATCACCAACAGATGTGGGCATCACAAAAAGGAAAACAACCTGGCAAAGTTTAAAATGGCATAACTTACAGTCCCAAATTATAGTCCTAGACTTATACCAGATAAGTTCTTGCATATGTGTACCAGGAGACATTATAAGAATGTTCATAGCAGTACTATTCCTATGAAAATATGGATGACAATCTAGATATCCATAAATAGTATAAAGGATAAATGAATAGTGTTATAGACATACAATGAAATACAGTATCACAGCAAAAATAAATGAACTACAACCGTACTTGACATTGAATTAAGAAGGAAGAAAAAGAAAAAGAAAAAAAAAAACAGAACACAGTGGGAGACCTAGATTTGATCCCTGGGTTGAGAAGATCCCCTGAAGAAGGGAATGGTTACCCACTCCAGTATTCTGGCCTGGAGAATCCCATGAACTATATAGTCCATGGGGTTGCAAAGAGTCAGACACGACTGAGTGATTTTTCACTTTCACTTTCAAGATTACATTAATGTAAAGGTCATAAAACAGACAACTTTAAAGAATGCATTGTTTCAGGATACAGACATTTATGGTATAACTATCAAATAATGTAAGAATGTAATTAATACAAAATTCAGAGTACTATCTCAGAGTGGTTGTTGGGGGCATATGGGATTAGAAACAGACACACAAGAGGCTTCAAATTCACTGGTGATATTTTATTTCTTAAATTGGATGGTAGACATAGTTGTTTCCATTTCATTATTATTGATTAAATACTATTTGTATATACTATATATGTGATAAATGTGCCTGTGTATAAATGCATATATGCTTGTATATATGTATATATGTTGTTGTTGTAGCTTAATCACTAAGTCATGTCTGACTATTTGCGACCCCATGGACTATAACCCACCAGCCTCCTCTGTCCATGAGATTTTCCAGGCAAGAATACTGGAATGGGTTGCTATTTCCTTCTCCAGGGGATCCTCCCCATCCAGGGATCAAAGCCAGGTCTTCTGCATTGGCAGGTGGATTCTTTATCACTAGCACCACCTGGGAAACCCTGTCTTTATATAGGCACAACTACAAAAGGGGTTTGTATAATGGCTGAGACATAACACATGTAGAACAAAAATCTGAAAGCAAAGAATTTGGCTATAAATAAGTAATGCATATAGAAGTAAATAATTGAGTTATTATAACAATGCAATGAAAATGCAGTTATTTAACTTTGACGCTCTGTAAGAGTAATTCATTCATCAAATATTTTTAAGTCCCTGTGTCATAAATACTGTACTGTATGATAGGCATGTGGTGACAAACAGAAAATATGTAATCCTTGCTCTTTAGTGGGGGAAAGAACCATTAAACAAGTAAATGACCCATAAATGTGTACTTACAAACTGCAATGAGGGTATTAGTATTACAACCAATGTTTACTGAGTAGGTTTGGGTCAGGAAGTTTTGTAAAAGGTAGATTATCATTCTACAGAGGAGAAAACTGCTGTACACCTATGTTGGGCAATTAGTTCAAGGTCAAATAGCTTACAAGAGGAGCAGCTGCAAATCATACCCAGGCAGTCTGACTACAGAGCACAAGCTCATATGCTACACTGAGTAGGAAAAACACTTGAGTTATCAGGGAAACAATGTGGATCATTTTAGCTTTTACTGGTCAGAGAAAGCCTCTCTGAGCACCAATATTTATGCTAGGAATACAGCATTAGGAAAAGTTAATGATCTCTTGTGTTTTAAATGGTCTAAGTGATAGGAAGCCTAGAGGACAGGTGGAAAAAAGGAGAATACTGAAGAGGGAAGTCATAAACGAAAGGCCTGTCTCCTTCAGCCCCTCTGATCACCTTCTTAGAGCTCAGGGGAGCATGTAACAACGGGAACTGTAGTGAAATGTCTGCCCAGAGCATGGCACCGGGGAGTAAGGAGCTAGAAATGAGCATCAGTTGCCACTTTGGCTCCAGCAAGTCTCTATTTTGGTTTTCTCTTGAGCCTCTCTGGACCTCCAGATGAGCTCGAAAGACCTGAGTGGCTGCTTCTCAGTGTCTTTCTTTAGTGCTGTTTGCCCCACTGAGGCCTGTCCCACAGGCTCCTTAGGACCAGCCCAGTGATCATCAACTCAGACTACTACTTCAAGGCTGCTGTACCCTGAACAAACGGAAGCCTCTGGGCTGAGCAGGAGGCCAGCTGCCCCTCAAAAAAAAATACAGTGGAGTATGAGAAGATGACCACTGTTCACCTCAAAAAATCACTCCAGACAGTGTCTATTAAACAGTCATATGAGAGGGTGGTACCACCTAGCATGCAAGCCAGAAAGACTTGTCAAAGGCAATGCAATCAGTATTTGACTTGGGGACAACAGATTTTGCCAGTGCTCAGCAAGGCAGGCTACAGGATAATAAAGACATGTTAATAAAATGCTAGATGATTTTTTTTAATAATGACAAATTTTGAAATCAGAGTTGAAATCACAATTTGCTGAGAATTAACTGGCCACCTGATGTGAAGAACTGACTCCTTAGAAAAGACCCTGATGCTGGGAAAGATCTAAGGCAGGAAAAGGGGACAACAGAGAATGAGATGGTTGGATGGCATCACCAACCTGATGGACATGAGTTTGAGTAGGCTCCAGGAGTTGGTGATGGACAGGGAAGCCTGGCATGCTGCAGTCCATGGGGTCACAAAAAGTCAGGCACGACTGAAGGACTGAACTGAACTGAACTGAATGATGCTTCTATTATTGTTTTCATAAGAAAAGACAGTCAAAATCACTTTGGCTTTAGAGAAAAATATTCTAGTGCTCTTAAACCCCATTTGTAATTAAAATCTTCAGATGTTCCTGATGTAGATTTTCCAGAAAATACAAAATCAAAAAGACTATTTTGCTTTCTCATAAGGATATGACCTTAACCTGAAGAACTAGACCAATAGGAAACATATTTGGTTGACCTGATTAAAAGGAATAACCCTAAATTATGACTGAAAATGTAGAGAATAGAACTTTTAAAGAGAATTTCAAGCACTTATGAATATTACACATCAATGCTCTCTTATCTAGAGCTCTTTTTCACATAAATGTTACAAATTCAAAACCATTGGATGGTCAAAGAAATAATCAGTTGAATGTTTCATAGATGTGTTAGTTATCTCACTGTAAGGATGATGCTGTCAAGAATAAGAAGGATAATAATGATTTAAGGGTTGGAAATATTAACATTAGATTTCCAAAACATTTATTAGGATAAGTATATTTTTAAAAGCTTTCCTATTTAGAAATTCAGTTAAAGGAGTCACGTGTATTGGAAACAGAAGTAGCCAAATGTAAGAGAAAAATAATCCTAGCAACAGCCACTCTCCCCCTTGGAGTTTCCAACCATCAGGAAGTATGCTTATGGTTATAGGATCTTTATAGATGTTTGATGCTGTGAATGGATAACATGTCCCTTACAAATTCCTTTTGAAGTTGTAACAGACAGAAGGTATGATATTTGAGTAAGAAGCTCTGCTGAATTTAATGACAGACAAGGAATTTGGGAGAGTAGTACTAATGAAGAAGCTGCTTGCTGTAGGACCTGTGAGTCCATTTTGAAATGAGAAAAGAAAAAAGAAAATCATCAGGGAAAAGTTTACTTCTTGTTGTGAACATTTGAAGCTTTCTCTGGAACTTCAATAGAAATACTTGTTTTATTTTTGTGTTTATTTCTTTCTCTTAACATTGCATGTAGCCATTGCTCATTCCATGCCACATACTTTGTCAAAGCTCCCCTGAAGGTTTTCTGAAAACTACCAAAAGAAACTACAAAGAAGAATTCAAAATTCAAAGCTAAAAGAGTGAAACACAGCAAAGGAAACCATAAACAAAATGAAAAGACAATCTACAGACTGGGAGAAAATATTGGCAAATGATACAATCAACAATGAATTAATTTCCAAAATATGAACAGCACATACAATTCAATAACAAAAAATCAAACCACCCAATCAAAAAACTGGGCATAAAATCTAAATATACATTTCTTCAAAGAAAACATACACATAGCCAACATGCACATTGAAAGGTGTTCACCATTGCTAATTATCAGAGAAATGTACATCAAAACTACAATAAGGTATCACTTCTCACAAGTCAGACCAGTCATCATTTAAAGTCTACTTATAATAAATGCTGGAGAAGGTGTGGAGAAAAGGAAACCTCCTTAGACCATTGGAGGGAATGTAAATTGGTGCAGCTACTATGGAAAACAGTATTGAGGTTCCTCAAAACACTAAAAATACAGTTACCATATGATCCAGCAGTACTGGGTATATCCCCAGATAAAACTATAATTCAAAAAGATATATGCACCCCTATGTTCACAGTAGCACTGTTTACAAAAGCCAAGACATGGAAACAATCTAAATGTCCATCAACAGATAAATAGATAAAGGAGATGCAGCATGAACTTAGCCATAAAAAGAATGAAATAATGCCATTTGCAGCAATGTAGATTGACCTAGAGATTACCATAGTAAGTAGCTCAGAAAGAGAAATGCCATATGATATTACTTATATGTGGAATCTAAAATACAGAATCCAGGAGATGCAGGTTCAGTCCCTGGATCAAGAAGAACCCCTGGAGGAGGATATATTTTTATACACTTTTTAAAATGTATTCTATAAAGTATTTGTATTTGTCAACAGTTTAGAGTACTGCTCATATACATTGGAGAGTGAGTGTGCTTTAAATACAATTTGTTTTCAGTTGTGATATTCTATTTATCATGGCCATTTTAAAGAAATACTTAAAATAACAAATAATTCAATAATTATAATTCATTGTTTACTTTGAAGTGAAGTGAAAGTCATTCAGTCTCTTTCTGACCCCATGGACTATAAAATCCATGAAATTCTCTAGGTCAGAATACTGGAGTGGGTAGCCTTTCCCTTCTCCAGGGGATCTTCCTAACCCAGGGATTGAACCCAGATCTCCCGCATTGCAGGTGGGTTGTTTACCAGCTGAGCAACCAGGGAAGCCCAAAGTAAATTTTATATATTCCTATTATTTCTGTGCCTAAGTGACTGTTATAAAATTCAGATTTCTTTTTCTCTCCTAGTAATCTCTAATATTGCATTCATCCCTAAAGAAAAAAAAAAAAAGATGGCTATGTTCTCTGCAGTCATGCATGTATATATGACTTGCTATAAATATATATAATATGTATATTCAGAGATGTTTTTCATTTTATCTATAATGGCAAGGAAGAGCAGAAAGAATAAGGAAGAAGAAGATGAGGTAAAGGGGGAAAGGAGGAGGAAAAGAGAGGAGGAGGAGGAAGTAGGTGGATAGATGAAAAGCAGAAAGAAGGGAAGAAGAGGAGAGAGGAGGGGAAAAGAGAGGCAGAGAAAACTATTAATAATTAGGGAACAGCTAAGTATATTGTCTGAGCTACCAGGAATATATCCCATCCATTCCATGGAATTTTCAGTTGTTACATATAGCTATGATGACTAACAGTTTGCCAAATGTTTAAAACACAATGCATATCATAAAAAGCAGAATACACAGTTACATGCACACAATGATTTACAATTATGCAAAAATGCATGTGCTTGTGGGCATTACTCAGAGGAGAATATGCAAAAAAAAAAAGTTGTTTTGGAACCATGGGATTAAGAATTGAAGGTTAATGTTTTTCCTTTTCAGAATTTTTACTGCTATTATATTGTTTTTGCTATAAAATAAAGATAAGTGAGGAAATGGATCACTATAGTTAACTAATCAACATGGCTATGGTAAAGAACCAAAGATTTATCTGAGAATGACATTTCAGCTAAAAAATAAATTCCCTATTATTTGTCATTTGAAGCACAGATCTTCTCACCCCTACATACAATTTAGTGGCAAGGTAAGGGAGCATATCTGGCTTCCCTGATAGCTCAGTTGGTAAAGAATCTACTTGCAATGCAGGAGACCCAGTTTCGATTCCTAGGTAGGGAAGATCTGCTGGAGAAGGGATAGGTTACCCACTCCAGTATTCTTGGGCTTCCCTCGTGGCTCAGCTAGTAAAGAATCCGCCTGCAATGTGGGAAACCTTGGTTGTCTCCCTGAGTTGGAAAGATCCCCTGGAGAAGGGAAAAGCTACCCACTCCAGTATTCTGGCCTGGAGAATCCCATGGACTGTATATTCTGTGGGGTCACAGAGTCGGACATGACTGAGCAACTTTCACTTTCACTTTTCAAATGAGCATAAGGAAAAGAAAAGTAGTCATAAAATATGGGCAGACCCTACTGAGGAAGAGAAGCTGCCAAAAGAGGCTTAAAGTGTGCATCTTAAGAGTACCAGAGTGTGCAGCTGCAAAACAGCATTTCCTTCCAAGTCTCCTATGAAAATGCAATCAGAATTGGAAGATAAAGTGTGTGGAATATAAAATAAAATACATAAGCATCTGACTTAAAGTTCCTAGACTTTCCTTTTAGTGTACTAGTTGTGAATGAATGGATCCTCAAAATGATTAAACACCTAAGATTAGCATTGTCTATTTTTCAGCTAAGTCCCTGGCACAAAGATTAGGAATGCAGCATAGGCTAGAATTTTGCACCTGTGTCTATTCTTGACCAGATGCTACCCAGTGGTCACACCTGGAAAAGGCTATAATGGCCCTTTCTTTTCTGGCTATTACTATTCTTAGCATAATTCCTCTGGCTTCAGTGAGGATAAATGCCTCCAGAAGGAAAAAAAGGGCTGTGACCTAGAGGCAAGTGATGTTTCACCTGGAATACACTGCAAGGCTGGTGAGAACAGGGTAATTATCTTTAGCAATGATATTCTCTTTTGATAAGGCTATGGGGGAGGGGCAATGTGAAGGCATAAATAGGTCAGTTCATTTTTCTCAGCTTCCCTTAGTCAGCAGCCCTTTGGCTGCTCTAACAGGAAAGAATGGGAGCCCTGACAACTCATGGGTCAGCAGAGCACATGCTGCTTAAATGAAATCTATCAATGCATTGAGATATGGCTGGTCTTCCAAAAACCTCTCTTCCCTACAAAAATACCAACAGCTCAGCTCCCACCCCTTGGCTGCTCCACATCTCAGTATCAGCCTTTCACTGACTAACCACTTTTTTTCAGAGCTGGTATATAGAACCTGTAATCCTTGATAAAACTGCACCTCTGCCTGAGCCATGAATATTTTTCAAGCACTGGTTGAAATTAGAGAATGAAGACTGTTAAAATTGCAAGCTTTCCATAGAACTATAGTCACTGGTCTGGATAAAGTCTGATGACTTGGGACGAGTCAAGCAAATCTCCCATAAGCATATTGATGTTCAGAACAAATCAAACTGGCAGCATCTCTTAGCTCATCCATTGTCCTTTCATCTAGGAAGGCCATCATCCTTGGAGAAAGTTTTCAATCATTTCTCACTTGACTACCATGCTCGAGTCCCAGCTCCAGAAATGGGACCACATCATCTGCAACCTGGAATTCCCAATCAAGAGGAGTTTCAAAGTCAGACTATGTGCAACAAATCCCACCCAATCCATCCCCCTCCAAACACACTTAACAATCTCTAGACACCCAGACACTAATGCAAAACATCATGACTTCTAACACATTTCTAATTTACTACAGATCAAAGTTCTGTCTGTGCTACTGACTTATCCCATCAAGACAGGCACTAAGTTATAAATCACCCCGGGGCAAAAGGAAAAGAAAGAGCAAATGGACATTATGCTAACTGAGATAAGCCAGACTCTGAAAGACAAACACTGCATGATCTGACTTCCATCTAAAAGAGTCAAACTCACAGAAGCAGAGAGAAGAATGGTGGTTGCAGGGACCTGAGGGGAAAAGAAAGTGGGAGATGTTGGTCAAAGTATTCAGTTTCAATTACAAGAAAAATAAGTTCTCTAGACCTAATGTACGGTATTACGACTATAGTTAAGCATGCTCAGTCGTGTCCGACTCTTTGCTGTAGCCTGCCAGGCTCCTCTGTCCATGGGATTCTCCAGGCAAGAATACTGGAGTGGGTTGCCATGCCCTCCTCCAGGGGATCCTCCCCACCCTGGGATCAAGCCTGCATCTCCACCAATGAAGCCCAGTCCAGAAAGGTAGATTCAGCTAAATGAGATGAAGAATTTGGCATGTCAATGCCCAGGTCGAGTTTCAACTCCTGATAGCCAGTCCAAAGTGTGGCTGCAAGAGCACCTGGGGGTCTGCTGGCCTTCTGGGGATGTCTCTCATCCCCATCTGGGTGGTGGCTGCAAGTCATTGTTCAGTGTCTCAGTCGTGTCTGACTCTGTGTGACTCCATGGACTATAGCCCACCAGGTTTTTCTGTCCATGGGATTCTCCAGCCAAGAATACTGGAGTGGGTTGCCCTTTCCTCCTCCAGGGGATCCTCCCAACCCAGGGATGGAACTCGTGTCTCCTGTGACTCCTCAATTGGCAGGTAGATTCTTTTACCACTGAGCCACCTGGGAAGCCCCCTAGTTAATAATATTGATATATACTTGAAATTTGTTGAAAGTTAATTTTTTTAACAACCATCTTTTTCACATGTGCTTTTAAACACTTCTCTACAAACATGACAAAAAAGGCGACATGTTCATTCACTGATACAACAATGTTAAGAGAGTTGAACTTTTAAGTGTTCTCGCTATAGAAAGAAATGATAACTATGTGAGCTGAATAATGTTTACTAGCTTGATTGTGTACTTGTTTCACAATGATGTGCATATCAAAACATCACACTGTATGCCTTAAATATAGACAATTTTTATTTGTCAATTATATTTCAATAAAAGCTGGAAAATAGAGTAAAATGAGGAAGAGGGCAAGATAAAAGTAGATGCTTTTACAATACAGTTTTGGAAGAGACAGAGAGACTTTGAATGGCACTCATGGATCTCTTCATGGAGAAGACATATCAGCCTCACGGAGATTGGAAGTCATCATGAGTAGAATCAAGACTCTCTCCCTGGAGAAATGAAAGTGAAAAGTGAAAGTTGAGAAATGAAAGTGAAAAGTGAAAGTTGCTCAGTCGTGTCCAATTCTTTCTGACTCCATGGACTGAATTCTCTAGGCCAGAATCCTGGAGTGGGTAGCCTTTCCCTTCTCCAGGGGATCTTCCCAACCCTGGGATTGAACCCAGGTCTCCTGCATTGCAGGCTGATTCTTTACCTGCTGAGCCACAAGGGAAGCCCTGGAGAAACGAAGAGGAAGAAAAAGGACAAGCAGAAGACAAATAGAAAGAGGAGTCTCTCAGAGAGCTGTGAATCAAGTATATTAAGTAAAGTTTGTTCATGTGCTTTCATCTAACAATAACATTTAATGAAAACTATTAATATTTCAGACATGCTCCAATTCTTTCTACATGCACCAATGATTTAATCATCATAGCACTCTAAGAGACAGGTAATATTATATCCCCATTGACATATGAGGAAACTGAGGTACAAGTCTCTTTATTGCTGCACTATAATCAGTATCAGAAGTTAGCAAACTTTTTCTGCAAAGCCAAATAGTAAATATATTTGACATTGCAAGTCACATACCAGATCTGTCTCAACCACTCAACTCTGCCATTGTAGTATAAAAGCTGAAATAGACAGTGAATGTCTATGAAATAGCTATGTTTGGATAGAATGTAAATGAACAGCTATGACCATGCACATATGAAACTTTCTTTACCAATAAAGTAAATAAATGCAGCAGGGCAGATTTGAGGCACAGTATGTAAACTTCTGAGCTGATTTCTGGGGCCATAGAAGCAATTGGTCAGAGATATGTGGCATCAGAACAGAAACCTGTTGCTTATAGGTAGTGGGATTTTTCACTTTCTGTCAGGCATTTTTGTCTTGTGGATCTGCATCACTGAGACAATTTGCTTTAGGTGTGCAATGTGTCCAAGGGACATAACTGCAATTTATCAGCCAAAAAGACTCTGTCTCTAAATGAAGCCATTAAGAGAGGATCTCAAACATAACTCACATTAGGGTAGGAAAGAAAGTAAAGGTTTGGCATCTTTAGACATATTCTGAGACTCCTCCCCCACAATTATAAAGGCCAGAGACAATCAGAAGCACCCATTATAAAAGCAAGCTCATTTCACAGGGTATTCAAGGCAAAGGAGGAGAGAAAAAATGTCCCTGTATTGTTTGTAATCTAATTTTGGAAATTTTATCATAGTTAGCTAGTTAGTTCAGTCGCTCAGTCATGTCTGATTCTTTGCCACCCCATGGACTCCAGCAAGCCAGAATTTCCTGTCCATCACCAACTCCCAGAGCTTGCTCAAACTCATGTCCATCGAGTTGGTGATGCTATCCAACCATCTCATCCACTGTTGTCTCCTTCTCCTCCTGCCTTTAATCTCTCCCAGCATCAGGGTCTTTTCTAATGAGTCAGTTCTTCATACAGGTGGCCAGAATATTGGAGCTTCAGTTCAGCATCAGTCCTTCCAATGAAAATTCAGTATTGATTTCATTTAGGATTGACTGGTTGGATCTCCTTGCAGTCCAAGGGACTCTCAAGAGTCTTTCTCCAACACCACAGTTCAAAAGCATCAATTCTTTGGCACTCAGCTTTCTTTATAGTCCAACTCTCACATCCATACATGACTACTGGGAAAACCACAGCTTTGACTACATGGACCTTTGTTGGCAAAGTAAGGTCTCTGCCTTTGAATAATCTGTCTAGGTTGGTCATACCTTTTCTTCAAAGGAGCAAGCATCTTTTAATTTCATGGCTGCAGTCACAATCTGCAATGATTTTGAAGCCCAAGAAAATAAAGTCTGTCACTGTTTCCACTGTTTCCCCATCTATTTGCCATGAAGTGATGGGACCAGATGCCATGATTTAGTTTTTTGAATGCTGAGTTTGAAGCCAGATTTTTAACTCTCTTCTTTCACTCTCGTCAAAAGGCTCTTTAGTTCCTCTTGGCTTTCTGCCATAAGGGTGGTATCATATCCATATATGAGGTTATTGATATTTCTCCTGGAAATCTTGATTCCAGCTTGTGCTTCATCCACCCTGGCATTTTGCATGATGAGCTCTGCATATACAGCATTCACATAGTCCTTTCCCATTTTGGAAACAGTCCATTGTTCCATGTCTGCTTCTAATTGTTGCTTCTTGACCAGCATACAGATTTCTCAGGAGGCAGGAAAGGTGGTCTGGTATCCCCATCTCTTGAAGAATTTTCCACAGTTTGTTGTGATCCACACAGTCAAAGACTTTAGTGTAGTCAATGAAGTAGATGTTTTTCTGGAATTATCTTCCTTTTTCTATGATCCAACGGATGTTGGAAATTTGACTTTGGTTCCTCTGCCTTTTCTAAATCCACCTTGAACATCTGGAAGCTCTCAGTCATGTACTATTGAAGCCTGGCTTGGAGAATTGTGAGCATCACTTTGCTAGCATTTGAGATGAGTACAATTGTGTGGTAGTTTGAGCATTCCTTGGCATTGCCTTTCTTTGGGATAGGAATGAAAACTGACCATTTCTGGTCCTGTGGCCCCTGCTGAGTTTTCCAAACTTGCCAGCATATTGAGTGCAGCATTTTCACAGCATTATCTCTGAGGATTTCAAATAGCTTGGCTGGAATTCCATCACCTCTGCTAGCTTTGTTCATAGTGATGATTCCTAAGGTCCACTTGACTCACACTCCAGGATGTCTGGCTCTAGATGAGTGATCACACCATTGTGGTTATCTGGGTCATGAAGATCTTTTTTTCATTCTGTGTATTCTTGTCACCTCTTCTTAATATCTTCTGCTTCTGCTATGTCCATGCCACTTCTGTCCTTTATTGTGCTCATCTTTATGTGAAATGTTCCCTTGAAAGTGAAAGTGAAGTCATTCAGTCATGTCCGAATCTTTGTGACCCCATGGATTGTAGCTTACCAGGCTCCTCCCTCCATGGGATTTTCCAGGCAAGAGTACTGGAATGGGTTGCCATTTCCTTCTCCAGGGGATCTTCCCAACCCAGGGATTGAACCCGGGTCTCCTGCATTCCAAGCAGATGCTTTAACCTCTGAGCCACCTCCCTTGGTATCTCTAATTTTCTTGAAGAGATCTCTAGTCTTTCCCATTCTATCGTTTTCCTCTATTGCTTTTCATTGATCAGTTAGCAAGGCTTTCTTATCTCTTCTGGCTATTCTTTCGGACTATGCATTCAGATGGATATATCTTTCCTTTTCTCCTTTGCCTTTCACTTCTCTTCTTTTCTAGGCTATTTATAAG
This sequence comes from Capra hircus, assembly GCF_001704415.2. Lineage (NCBI taxonomy): Eukaryota > Metazoa > Chordata > Mammalia > Artiodactyla > Bovidae > Capra > Capra hircus. Next base: position 6,396,886 of record NW_017189517.1, read on the forward strand.
GCCTCCTCAGACAACCAATTTGCTTTTTGCATTTCTTCTTATCGGGGATGGTTTTGATCCCAACCTCCTGTACAATGTCATGAACCTCTGTCCATAGTTCTTCAGGCACCCTGTCTATCAGATCTAATCCCTTAAATCTATTTCTCACTTCCACTGTATAATCATAAGGGATTTGATTTAGGGCATACCTGAACGGTCTAATGGTTTTCCCTACTTTCTTCAGTTTAAGTCTGAATTTGGCAATAAGGAGTTCATGATGTGATCCACTGTCAGCTCCCTGTCTTATTTTTGCTGACTGTATAGAGCTTCTCCATCTTTGGCTGCAGAGATATAATCAATCTGATTTTGTATTGACCATCTGCTGATGTCCATGTGTTGAGTCTTCTCTTGTGTTGTTGGAAGAGAGTGTTTGCTATGACCAATGTGTTCTCTTGGCAAAACTCTGCTAGCCTTTACCCTGCTTTATTTTGTATTCCAAGGCCAAACTTGGCTGTTACTCCAGGCATAGACAATGTGTAAATTAAACCTCTACCACATCCTAGGTTCTGATTGCTACCATTTAAGTGCCCTACTTAGAAACACATACTCCAGAATTACTAAGCACCTGAATGCCCTATTTCAGAGGTCCTCACTCACTGTGGAACAATTACAAATGATCTAAATACAGGTATACAAATCTGTACCATCTGTCTGAATCAGATGACCATTATATCTACTATTGTGGGCAGGAATCCCTAGAAGAAATGGAGTAGCCATCATGGTCAACAAACGAGTCCGAAATGTATTACTTGGATGCAATCGCAAAAACGTCAGAATGATCTCTGTTCCTTTCCAAGGCAAGCCATTTAATATCACAGTAATCCAAGCCTATACCCCAGCTAGTAACACTGAAGAAGCTGAAGTTGAACGGTTCTATGAAGACCTACAAGACCTTTTAGAACTAACACCCCCAAAAGCTGTCTTTTTCATTATAGGGGACTGGAATGCAAAAGTAGGAAGTCAAGAAACACCTGGGGTAACAGGCATATTTGGCCTTGGAGTACAGAATGAAGCAGGGCAAAGGCTAATAGAGTTTTGCCAAGAGAATGCACTGGTCATAGCAAACACACTCTTCCAACAACACAAGAGAAGACTTTACACATGGACATCACCAGATGGTAAACACTGAAATCAGATTGATTATATTCTTTGCAGCCAAAGGTGGAGAAGCTCTATACAGTCAGCAAAAACAAGACCAGAAACTGACTGTGGCTCCGATCATGAACTCCTTATTGCCAAATTCAGACTGAAATTGAAGACAGTAAGGAAAAACCACTAGACCATTCAGGTATGCGCTAAATCAAATCCCTGATGATTATACAGTGGAAGTGAGAAATAGATTTAAGGGACTAGATCTGACAGACAGAGTGCCTGATGAACTATGGACTGAGGTTCATGACACTGTATAAGAGACAGGGATCAAGATCATCTCCATGGAAAAGAAATGCAAAAAATTAAAATGGCTGTCTGGGGAAGTCTTAGAAATAGCTAGAAAAGAATAGAAGTGAAATACAAAGGAGAAAAGGAAAGATATAAACATCTGAATGCAGAGTTCCAAGGAATAGCAAGGAGAGATAAAAAAGCCTTCCTCAGTGATCAATGCAAAGAAATAGAGGAAAGCAATAGAATGGGAAAGACTAGAGATTGCTTCAAGAAAATTAGAGATATCAAGGGAACATTTCATGCATAGATGGGCTTGATAAAGGACAGAAATGGTATGGACCTAACTGAAGCAGAAGATATTGAGAAGAGGTGGCAAGAATACACAGAAGAACTGTACAAAAAAAGAGCTTCACAACCCAGATAATCACGATGGGGTGATCACTCACCTAGAGCCAGACATCCTGAAATGTGAAGTCAAGTGGACCTTAGGAAGCATCACTATGAACAAAGCTAGGGGAGGTGATGGAATTCCAGTTGAGCTATTTCAAATCCTGAAAGATGATGCTGTGAAATGCTGCACTCAATATGCCAGCAAATTTGGAAAACTCAGCAATGGGCACAGGACTGGAAAAGGTCAGTTTTCATTCCAATCCCAAAGAAAGGCAATGCCAAAGAATGTTCAAACTACCACACAATTGCACTCATCTCACAGGCTAGTAATGTTCAAATTCTCCAAGCCAGGCTTCAGCAATACCTGAACCGTGAAGTTCCAGATGTTCAAGCTGGTTTTAGAAAAGGCAGAGGAACCAGAGATCAAAGTGCAAACATCCACTGGATTATCAAAAAAAACAAGAGAGTTCCAGAAAAACATCTATTTCTGCTTTATTGACTATGCCAAAGCCTTTGGCTGTGAGGGTCACAATAAACTGTGGAAAATTCTGAAAGAGATGGGAATATCAGACCATCTGAGCTGCCTCTTGAGAAACCTATATGCACATCAGGAAGCAACAGTTAGAACTGGACATGGAACAACAGGCTGGTTCCAAATAGGAAAAGGAGTACGTCAAGGCTGTATATTGTTATCCTGCTTATTTAACTTATATGCAGAGTACATCATGAGAAACGCTGGGCTGGAAGAAGCACAAGCTGGAATCAAGATTGCCGGGAGAAATACCAATAACCTCAGATATGCAGATGACACCACCCTTATGGCAGAAACTGAAGAAGAACTAAAAAGTCTCTTGGTGAAAGTGAAAGAGGAGAGTGCAAAAGTGGGCTTAAAGCTCAACATTCAGAAAACGAAGATCATGGCATCTGGTCCCATCACTTCATGGGAAATAGAAGGGGAAAAGGTGGAAACAGTGTCAGACTTTATTTTTTGGGGCTCCAAAATCACTGCAGATGGTGATTGCAGCCATGAAATTAAAAGACGCTTACTCCTTGGAAGGAAAGTTATGACCAAACTAGATAGCATATTAAAAAGCAGAGACATTACTTTTTCAACAAAGGTCGATCTAGTCAAGGCTATGGTTTTTCCAGTAGTCCTGTGTGGATGTGAGAGTTGGACTGTGAAGAAAGCTGAGTGCCAAAGAATTGATGCTTTTGAACTGTGGTGTTGGAGAAGAGTCTTGAGAGTCCTTTGGACTGCAAGGAGATTCTACCAGTCCATCCTAAAGATCAGTCCTGGATGTTCATTGGAAGGACAAATGCTAAAGCTAAAACTCCAGTACTTTGGCCACCTCATGCGAAGAGTTGACTCATTGGAAAAGTCCCTGATGCTGGGAGGGATTGGGGCAGGAGGAGAAGGGGACAACAGAGGATGATTGGCTGGATGGCATCACTGACTCGATGGACATGAGTTTGAGTGAACTCCGGGTATTGGTGATGGACAGGGAGGCCTGGCGTGCTGCTATTCATGGGGTCACAAAGAATCGGTCAGGACTGAGCAACTGAACTAAACTGGACTGAAATATGTACTGAAGGCTTGATTAGTTAGCATGAGGATATGTGTTTGGCTAGAAGATTTACATCATGTCTTTCCTGAATGAGATAGAACATTCTGTCAAGACCAACAGCTTTATACATTTGAACTAACACCTGAGATCCAGAACACTGTGCTTTTGGATCTGTGGGCTTCCCAGGTGGGATTAGTGTTAAAGAACCCAGCTGCCAATGCAGGAGGCATAAGAGATGCAGGTTCAGTTCCTGTTTCAGGAAGACACCCTGAAGGAGGGTATGGCAACCCACTCCAGTATTCTTGCCTGTAGAATCCCGTGGACAGAGGAGCCTGGAGGGCTACAATCCATGGGGTTGCAAGAGTCAGACATGACTGAAGTGACTTAGCATGCACACACTGACATTAAATATGGAATTCTGTCACCTGAGCCTGTGAATGTGGTAGCCAACCATGTCTTCATAATAGTATCTTTGCCTCAGAAAGAAGTCTTTCTTCCATGTGAAGTGCTTTGACTAAGTGCCTAGAGGCCCTAAGGAAATAGAGTGGGGACCGGTCATGGAAATACGTCGTGCAACTGTGTTTGTGCCTGCTCATTAATAAATGTTTGCAAGTATGCTAGAGTGTGAGCTAATGCTTGCTTTCAATTATAACATATCACCTGGTATCAAGGTTATAGGGGAGAAGATACATAGCTCCCTTGCACCTTTCATTTTATGAAGCTACTCATATTGAGAGTGTTAATAGCCTTGGTAGGGAGGCTAGAGGTCCTCAAGTGACAGGAGGAAATAAAACTGCAAGTGGCAGACTTTTTTTTTCTTTTTTCTTCTAATCCTGTGTTGTCATGGCGACACCTGGTTCTGCCAGAACTTAACTTTATCTCAAATCTTGAGCCAACCGCTGAATTTTTCTTATGGAAATGTCTTCTTTAAGCTATGTTAATGAACTCTGTATTTACTTGGAAATCTGCCTTTGTTCAAAATTCATGTTAATTGTTTTATGGCCTGGGATAACTCACCTTGTGCCAAAGCTATCTTAAAATTCATGTTGTGGGTGAGGGGCCTGGTGCAACTCTCTCAGTTTTGAGGTGTTTCCTTTCTCTAATAAGCAGCTTGCTAATAGGTGTAGGTGAAAAGTTAAAGTCGCTCAGTCGAGTCCAACTCTTTGCAACCCCACGGGCCATACAGTCCATGGAATTCTCCAGGCCAGAATATTGGAGTGGGTAGCCTTTCCCTTCTCCAGGGGATCTTCCCAAACGAGAGACTGAACCCAAATCTCCCACATTGCAGGCTGATTCTTTACCAAGTGAGCTATCAGTTCAGTTCAGTTCAGTCGCTCAGTCGTGGCCAACTCTTTGCGACCCCATGGACTGTAGCACACCAGGCCTCCCTGTCCATTACTAACTCCCGGAGCTTACTCAAACTCAGGTCCATCGAGTCAGTGATGCCATCCAACCATCTCATCCTCTGTCATCCCCTTCTCCTTCTGCCTTCAGTCTTTCCCAGCATCAAGGTATTTTCCAATGAGTCAGTTCTTCACATCAGGTGGCCAAAGTATTGTAGCTTCAGCTTCAGCATCAGTCCTTCCAGTGAACACTTAGGACTGATTTCCTTTAGGATGGACTGGTTGGATCTCCTTGCAGTCCAAGGAGAGTCTTCTCCAACACCACAGTTCAAAAGCATCAATTCTTTGACACTCAGCATTCTTTATAGTCCAACTCTCACATCCATACATGACTACTGGAAAAACCATAGCTTTGACTAGATGGGCCTTTTCAGGTAAAGTAATGTCTCTGCTTTTTAATATGCTGTCTAGGTTAGTCATACCTTTTCTTCCAAGGAGCAAGTGTCTTTTAATTTCATGGCTGCAGTCACCATCTGCAGTGATTCTGGACCCCCAAAAAATAAAGTCTGACACCGCTTCCACTGTTCCCCCATCTATTTCCCATGAAGTGATGGGACCGGATGCCATGATCTTCATTTTCTGAATGTTGACCTTTAAGCCAGCTTTTTCACTTTCCTCTTTCACACTCATCAAGAGGCTCTTTAGTTCTTCTTCACTTTCTGCCATAAGGGTTGTGTCATCTGCATATCTGAGGTTATCGATATTTCTGCTAGCAATCTTGATTCCAGCTTGTGATTCATCCAGCCTGGCATTTTGCATGATGTACTCTGCATGTAAGTTAAATAAGCAGGGTGACAATATACAGCCTTGACGTACTCCTTTTCCTATTTGGAACCAGTCTGTTGTTCCATGGCCAGTTCTAACTGTTGCTTCTTGACCTGCATACAGATTTCTCAGGAAGCAGGTCAGGAAGTATCTGGGAAGCCCCTAATAGGTATATAATTCCTTGCTAAAAACTAGCAAGGGGGCAGTCTTTCTGTCCCCTTCTCATGTCTATGTCAGAATCTTTCTCTATCTCTTTTATACTTTAATAAAACTTTATTACACAAAAACCTCTGAGCAATCAAGCCTTGTCCCTGGCCCTGGATCAAATCCCTCTCCTCAGGAGGCCACAAATTCGTGTCTTTCATGGCTTGTAGTAGCAAACTTCCAGTATTTACCAAGAAACCCTAACAATTGTTTGACTGATTGATTGACTTAGGTCAGGTTACACAGATGAGTTCATTTGCTTATGCAGAGTATCTTTTGTGCAAATTGTTTATTCAGTGCCATGGTAGGTACCAAAGATACAGAAAACATGGACCCTATCCTGCAGGAAATCACAGTTTGGTATTATAGGGAACAGAAAATGTTAGTATATTTTGATATTTTTGAAGGATTGCTATTTTTGGACTTTGCATTGGATTTTAACTCAATTTATAGAGCTTTATCAGCCACATTGATATACATCCATTCTTACCAATCTAGTTTTACTGCTGAGGAAACTGGAAAATGAAAAGTTATAAGTAAAGCTCAACAAAAATCTGATATTTTCCTAAAACCTTCAAGAATTTATTAGTAAGAATGATTAAAGAGGTAAGTGGGAGGGTACATGGAGGATTGCAAGCAAGTTGTAGTTAAATGGCAGAATAGAGAAATCATTCAAAGAGCCAGATTCTTAACCAAATTGAGCTTGAAATCTCTACTACATAACCAATCACAAACAAAAATGTGTTCAAATGCACTGAGTCAATTCTTTCCAAAGAAAACCCACTCAAGTACAGAGTGCAAGCTGTAAACATTTCAGCTGCCACAACAAATCAGTCTCTCGAGATCTTTGCATGAGTATACACATCTGGCTTTCATGTAGCACATACTGAAACCAGAAATGGTTTACTAGATAATCATATTTGTAATCATGTTTCTGAAATCAATAGTGTAATTCAAAGGGATTTTAATTCTAAGCCTAGTCTTGCATTTTAATCCAATCTTGGCTTTTTCTGAAAGGACCACAGTGGCCACCAGTAATCGAGTTATAGATGCAAAGACCAGATATCACAGCAAAAGACATCTAGTCTTTGTTTTCTCTCTACTAGCTGGAATATAGGACATGTTAACATTAAGCAGTATTTCCAGAGTCCACTGCATCCATTAAAACACATTTGGGAAAGATAATGGCATTGATTACACAGTGATAATAATGCTGTAATTCTCCAGATTCTTTGAAAGAGTGAAGAAGGTACAGATGCCCAGCTTTGACACAGCCCTCCTATCTTAATAAAAATTAAATCTTAGCAGCTCTGCCATGGTGGCCATTATGCTCAGGAAGAATCTCATGATAACCTGCTCAGTCTTTTCCTAAGTCTTGAAAAAGAAAGTTAATTCTCCAGTTTCACACACATACAAAAAGATTTCCAACTATGGAGTCGGACTTTGGAGTCACATGATGATTTCCACCAAGTAAATAAAGTCACAGACTAGAGTCTGGAAGTCAAGGTTTCAACTACTAGAATTCCAGTAGATCTCTAATTGTTACTGGTAGCTCTGCCAACAAGTGGTGACACCTTCTTCACTTGGGTTTTCAAGAATCCCTGGCTATTGGACAGCAACTGCAGAGGTATCTTCTCCCTGTCCCCACTTTGACCCTGGAATCAGCAGCCTTTCCACCTGTCCCCTTATTGCCTCTTGCATCGAGACCCCTAATATACACCCCACTTCTACTCCATTCTTCTATCCCCACACCCTGAAACACACAGGCATACTCTCCTGTGATCTTACAGCTTCTGAGGAAAGTCATTTCTTCCCATAAAAATCTGAGAACCCCTTGGGAAGAATAAAAATATACTACAGAGGAACTATAGATACACACTTACATGAATCAATATAAAAAAGTATACTCACTAGTAGATTCAATCAAATTCTAAAGACAATTGTTACTTGAAATTCTTCAAATAATTTGGAATTATAATTTGAGGCCCATTGAATATGAACTTTAAGAGTGAACGGTGAGGTTAGCAGTGGGGTGAGAGGGCAGGGGCTGAATCATATTCAATGCACACCTACACCTCTCGCTTAAGCAATCAAACAGGTTGAGGAGGGAATGAAGATAGTCACAGAAAAGACAAGAATAAAAAGTAAGGAACAACAACTATTGACTTGACAGCTTGTTCAAGTCATAGATTGGAAATTATGCACTCAGATAACAAACCAGAAAGAAAGCAAAGAGATCTATTAGAAAGATAGCCTTCTACCTAATATTTTAGTCAAAGGAGACAAAAAAGCCTCCATACTGGGGTTCTATACTTATTGACAAATGAATTAATATTTTTTATTCTGAGGTGGTTACACAGATTCCTTGTATTGCAGAGATGCAGTATGGAATAGCTGAATGCACGAGGTCTTAGAATGAAACCCTGATTCCTAAAAAGAAGACATTGTCAATCTTGTTGAATATTAGAATCACCTAGGAGGTTTCAAACTCTGTCTGCCTGGGCCCCACCCCCAAGGTGTGCTGATTCATCAGGAGTGGTCTGGGTATCTAGGTACTTTTTTAAACTCCCTGAGTGATTCTAATGAACATGTATATTTGAAAACCACATGTTAGAGCAGCATCCTTCAAGTGCAGTCCCTGTCCCAACAGCTTCAGGATCACCTGGGAACTTGTTAGAAATGCAAATTCTCTAGCCAAACTCCAGAAACTCTGGGGGTGGGATCCCACAAAGAGTTAACAAGACCTCCCAGGGGATCCGACCACATGCTAAAGTAGGAGAATGGCTGCCATAGAACAGTGGTCTCTAACTTTGGTTTGCATAAGAATAACTTGGAGACATCCTGTGAAAATAAAAATCTAATTCAGTAATTCTGAGGTGAGGGCTGAGAGGAGGGCTGAGATTCAGCATTTCTAACATGCTATCAGTTATTACCTAAAAATTGTGAGTTCAGTTCAGTTCAGTTCAGTCACTCAGTCGTGGCCGACTCTTTGCAACCCCATGGACTGCAGCATGCCAGGCCTCTCTGTCCATCACCAACTCCCGGAGTCCACCCAAACCCTTGTCCATTGAGTCGGTGATGCCATCCAACCATCTCATCCTCTGTCGTCCCCTTCTCCTCCTGCCCTCAATCTTTCTCAGCATCAGGGTCTTTTCATATGAGTCAGCTGTTCGCATCAGGTAGCCAGAGTATTGGAGTTTCAGCTTCAACATCTGTCCTACCAATGAACACCCAGGACTGGTCTCCTTTAGAATGGACTGGTTGGACCTCCTTGCAGTCCAAGGAACTCTCAAAAGTCTTCTCCAACACCACAGTTTAAAAGCATCAATTCTTCAGCACTCAGCTTTCTTCACAGTCCAACGCTCACATCCATACATGACCACTAGAAAAACCATAGCCTTGACTAGATGGATCTTTGTTGGCAAAGTAATGTCTCTGCTTTTGAATATGCTGTCTAAGTTGGTCATAACTTTCCTTCCAAGGAGTAAGTGTCTTTTAATTACATGGCTGCAGTCACCACCTGCAGTGATTTTGGAGCCCCCAAACATAAAGTCTGACACTGTTACCCCATCTAATTCCCATGAAGTGATGGGACCAGATGCCATGATCTTAGTTTTTTTAATGTTGAGCTTTAAACCAACTTTTTCACTCTCCTCTTTCAATTTCATTAAGAGGCTTTTTAGTTCTTCTTCACTTTCTGCCATAAGAGTGGTGTCATCTGCATATCTGAGGTTATTGATATTTCCCCTGGCAATCTTGATTTCAGCTTGTGCTTCATCCAGCCCAATGTTTCTGATGATGTACTCTGCAAATAAGTTAAATAAGCAGGGTGACAATATACAGCCTTGACGTACTCCTTTTCCTATTTGGAACCAGTCTGTTGTTCCATGGCCAGTTCTAACTGTTGCTTCCTGACCTGCATATAGGTTTCTCAAGAGGCAGGTCAGGTCGTCTGGTATTCCCATCTCTTTCAGAATTTTCCACAGTTTATTGTGATCCACAGTCAAAGGTTTGGCATAGTCAATAAAGCAGAAATAGATGTTTTTCTGGAACTCTCTTGCTTTTTCATGATCCAGTGGATGTTGACACTTTGATCTCTGGTTCCTCTGCCTTTTCTAAAACCAGCTTGAACATCTGGAACTTCACGGTTCAGGTATTGCTGAAGCCTGGCTTGGAGGATTTTGAGCATTACTTTACTAGCAAGTGAGATGAGTGCAATCATGCAGTAGTTTGAGCATTCTTTGGCATTGCCTTTCTTTGGGATTGGAATGAAAACTGACTTTTTCCAGTGCTGTGGCCACTGCTGAGTTTTTGAAATTTTCTGGCATATTGAGTGCAGCACTTTCACAGCATCATCTTTCAGATTTTGAAAAATTCTGAGTAGCAACACTATATAAACAGATTGTTCTCCTACTTTGATATACACAAGAATAATTCAGTCAGGGTGCTTCTTATAAATTCAGATTCCCCAGACCAAAAATTGTGGAGTTAGTATATGGAAGATGAGGCTTAGGATTTTAACATCATGCACTTTTACAAGAAGCCCAGGCAATTCTCATGCAGACGTCCCCAGACCACACTTTGTAATATTGACCTAAAAGTAAGCTTTGAGACTTGACCTAAGGCAAATAACTTAGCCTCTCAATCCCCATTTCTTCATCTGCAGAATAAGGCTAATCATTTTTACCCTAATGCCTCATACAGTTGTTTCCAAGCCAATGAGGATAACACAAGCAAATTAACCAAGTAAACCACACCAAGGATCCAATACAAAACCAGAGTTTGGACTCAGCTACTAGAGTTGTGAAAATGGAAGATAGGATATGAAGCAGAACTGGCAGCATTCAAATCCTTGTGGAATGGCCTCTGAAGGGTGAGAACAGCATCACCCTCAAAACCCCAGGAACGCATTCCCTGTACCATGATCTGTGATCTAAACTACATCAGAAATTCAGAACTACTCTGAAGGCTGTGCTGCCTTGATTGCACAGGTGGAAGAAAAAACTTCTCTTAAAGCATGCATATGCACACACACAAACACACATGCAAACATATACATGCACACATCCTGATGGGCTACACATATTACTTTGGTGGATACTATGGTACTGTACCCAGATCTCCTCTTAAAGAGTTCTTATTCCCATCTCACAATGACAGGGACCATCAATTGTAGATGGCTGACAACTGCATCACTCATTGCTAATCTCCCTTCCCCCCATCACTGCAGTACATCTACCAAACTAGTAAATCAAACACAGTACCTTATTTCACATGAGAAATGATAGAGATTGGTACCACCCTGAAAGACTTAAACAGTTCAGGAGTGGTCATCTTTATCACAATCCCATTTAGTTAGTTCACCAGGCAGGCAGCTACAAAAACATGAATGAGGGTGGACCACCACAAACTTAGACAAGAAGCAACCCTATAGGTATTTCCTGTGTCATATGATGCATCCATGCAAGAACAGACTAATATTGATCTTGATATTTTTCCCTTCTGGAATACTGATGATACCATGGCCAACACAGCAGCTGTAATCTGGACTGCTACTCAGTTGAGCTTGTCATAGTCCACAGTTGATGTCCAGGATCTACTTGGTCTTCAGCTTTATCTTGTCTCTCTTTGCAAGATATAAAGGCCTCTTTGTAAGCTACCAAAGAGCTCCTCTGGCTGTCCACTTAGTTTTCGCACTGCTTACTAACTGCTTTTATCTTGTCATTATCCCTCTCTAGGGCATCAGTGTATCTTGCCAACTTCATTGTCTTTGTATGCATTTTTGCTTCAAATATTTAAAACATTGCACCTGTGAGGGCATTTCATCTTATTGAAAAACTGGTGAACTTTTAGCAATTTGTCCTTCATCTAGTGCTAGGGATTCTCCTCCATCACATCCCAGGATGGTGTGATTCAGTCTTCAAACCATATTTCAATGCCTGCTTTCTTACACCTTTTCTGTTACCACTGTTACAGTTGGGTTGGGTCCCTTTGTAAGGTGATACCAATACAAAGGAGTATCAAAGATGGTATTGGAGACAACACTAGTGAAAGTAAAAGGGAGAAGGTAGGATTGTGTAGGGGGACCCCTCAGACCGTGATACAGACCTGCCACAGTGCTGTCAGTACAACAGCTTGCTCCTTTAGAAGAGTTCCACTTTCCAAGGACCCAACCATCTCTTCAGTCAGTGAGTTTTGGGTTTGAAATCTGGTTCAGGTTCAAGAATTGTACAAGGTTCTGTCACTGTCTGCAGCCACCCTAGAAGTACATGATTTCTATTCAAAAACAAAAGGAGGCATGAGGAGCCAACAGCTAGGAACTGCTGGCTTACCACACTCACCTTTGGACAAGGTGCCTTTTCTTGAAGCGGAGTTGGAGTGGCATTAGATCTCTCTGCCTTTCAATGTGCTAACCCAAGGTTCAGGGATGAAAGTCTCCATCAGTCCACCAGGTGAGCTATTTAGGCTAGCACAGGTGCTAGCGGAGAGTGAAAGGTATCTAGCATATGTCACTGAGGAGGATTGTATGTCTCATTTGTAGTCTCAAGGTCAAGAAAGAGCAGCAGCAGGACTGTCATTTGTCCTTCTGACCCTTCTCTTACAAGGTTTCCCAGGAGAAAAAAAACTAATGAGACCAACTGAATTTCTAAGCAAACTATTCTAAATGGGGCAAACTTACCATGAGGGACAAGTAGTTTTGAGCAGTATAAAAAGATTGGATAATGTTGTGCACCACCTGTATCTTCTTGGCTGATATACCTACTGTAAGGGGGAAGGAAGAGGGTGGATTTATTAGATGCCTAATGGCTGACGGCTCAGTCCCTCAATGGACATTATCCTTGCCTAAAACAGTTGCCTCAACCTGCATTCCTGTTTCCTCCTAGGGGTTGTCCATGGCTAATGGCTGGCTAAGAAAGAGATACAGAGTTCCAGCCACCTTACCTCTATTTGAGAAAGCTGAAATAGTGTCTCTGACCCGAAACTGTCTGTCAGCTTACCTGAGGCCTCAGCTGTAAATTGATGTCCGCTTTTCCCTTTGCTCAATTCTGCCTTCCTCACTTCTTTACAGGTATCTCCCAAGAGGACTCCACAATAGATCAGCACCCAATTTCCCATCTCAGATTTGGTTTCCAGGGAACACATTCTGGAACATTTATTTATTTAGCTATCAGTTTCCCTACTTAATTTATTCCAATAAATAAGCTATTTTTCCTATATAAAATGAGTATGCAATCAAAATAATGCTACCTTCTTTCTCCATTCTCAGGTCAAAGTATTATTTTTTTTTAATTTTTAAATATTTATTTATTTGGCTGCATGTGGTCTTAATTACAGCACGTGAGATCTTCATTATGTCATGCAGGATCTTTCATTGCAGTGTACCAACTCTCTAGTTGTGGTGCATGGCCTTAGTTTGCCCTGAGGCATTGTGGGATCTTCCCAGACCAGGGACTGAACCTGTGTCTCCTACATAGGCAGGCAGACTCTTAACAACTGGAAGACCAAGGAAGTCCTCAAAGTCTTCTTTTAATATGAAGATACCAAGTATAAAGTGTATGCATACAGACTTGTTATGGCCTGAATGTTTGTGGAGCCCCAAAATTCATATGTTGAAATCCAGGTGGGGCCTTTCAGAGGTGATTAGGTCATGAGAGCAGAGCCCTTATGAACTATATGTAAAGTAGATAGCCTGTGGGAGTTTGAAGTATGACACAGGAAATGCAAAGCCAGTGCTCTGTGACAACCTGGAGAGATAGGATGGGGAGAGAGATGAGAAGGGGATCCAGGAAGAAGGGGACACATGTTTACCTATGGCTGATTCATGTTAACAAATGGCACCAAAAAAAAATCACAATGATATTAATGTTCTTTAAAAAGAGACTCCAAGACTCCTTAGTCCCTACCACCATGTGAAGACACAATGAAAAGGCAGCAGTTTGCCACAAGAAAGAGGGCCATTACCCAAATCCGACCATACTGACACCCTAAACTTGGACTTCCATCCTGCACAACTATGAGAAATAAATTTCTGTTGTTTATAAACCACCCAGACTGTGGTTTTATTACTCTATAATTTCAAACCAACTAATATAACACTTAAGTGTGAGTTTTAATCTATCCTATGTTTGACAAAGCAATTTTAAATCTAAAAAAATCTCATTTTTCCACTAAAAAACGTGTGAGTTGGCATATTTTAATGGCTGAAAAATTTATTTGGGTAGAACCAGTCTTCCTAAACAATTACAATTTCTTATTTTTTATCTCATCCTTGGAGTATGCTGTAAGTATGGCTATTCAGTTCAGTTCAGTTCAGTTGCTCAGTCGTGGCTGACTCTATGCGACCCCATGAATTGCAGCACGCCAGACCTCACCATCTATCACGAACTCCTGGAGTTTAACCAAACTCATGTTCATCGAGTTGGTGATGCCATCCAGCCATCTCATCCTCTGTCATCCCCTTCTCATCCTGCCCCGATCCCTCCCAGCATCAGAGTCTTTTCCAATGAATCAACTCTTCACATGAGGTGGCCAAAGTACTGGAGTTTCAGCTTTAGTATTAGTCCTTCCAAAGAACATCCAGGACTGATTTCTTTTAGAATGGACTGGTTGGATCTGCTTGCAGTCCAAGGGACTCTCAAGAGTCTTGTTCAACAACACAGTTCAAAGCATCAGTCTTCGGTGCTCAGCTTTCTTCACAGTCCAACTCTCACATCCATACATGACCACTGGAAAAACCATAGCCTGGACTAGATGGACCTTTGTTGGCAAAGTAATGTCTCTGCGTTTCAATATGCTATCTAGGTTGGTCATAACTTTCTTTCCAAGGAGTAAGCGTCTTTTAATTTCATGGCTGCAGTCACTACCTGCAGTGATTTTGGAGCCCCCAAACATAAAGTCTGACACTGTTTCCCCTGTTTCCCCATCTATTTCCCATGAAGTGATGGGACCAGATGCCATGATCTTAGTTTTCTGAATCTTGACCTTTAAGCCAAATTTTGCACTCTTCTCTTTCACTTTCATCAAGAGGTTTTTAGTTCCTCTTCACTTTCTGCCATAAGGGTAGTGTCATCTGCATATATGAGGTTTTGATATTTCTCCTGGCAATCTTGATTACAGCTTGTGCTTCTTCTGTCCCAGAATTCCTTATGATGTACTCTGCATATAAGTTCAATAAGCAGGGTAACAATAAACAGCCTTGATGTACTCCTTTTCCTATTTGGAACCAGTCTGTTGTTCCATGTCCAGTTCTAACTGTTGCTTCCTGACCTGCATACAGGTTTCTCAAGAGGCAGGTCAGGTCGTCTGGTATTCCCATCTTTTTCAGAATTTTCCACAGTTTATTGTGAGCCACACAGTCAAAGGTTTGGCATAGTCAATAAAGCAGAAATAGATGTTTTTCTGGAACTCGCTTGCTTTTTCCACGATCCAGCGGATGTTTGCACTTTGATCTCTGGTTCCTCTGCCTTTTCTAAAACCAGCTTGAACATCTGGAAGTTCAAGGATCAGGTATTGCTGAAGCCTGGCTTGGAGAATTTTAAGCATTATTTTACTAGCATGTGAGATGAGTGCAATTGTGCGGTAGTTTGAGCATTCGTTGGCATTGCCTTTCTTTGGGATTGGAACGAAAACTGACCTTTTCCAGTCCTGTGGCCACTGCTGAGTTTTCCAAATTTGCTGGCATATTGAGTACAGAATTTTCACAGCATCATCTCTCAGGATTTGAAATAGCACAACTGGAATTCCATCACCTCCACTAGTTTTGTTTGTAGTGATGTTTTCTAAGGCCCATTTGACTTCACTTTCCAGGATGTCTGGCCTTGGTGAGTGACCACACCATCGTGATTATGTGGGTTGTGAAGATTTTTTTTGTACAGTTCTTCTGTGTATTCTTGCCACCTTTTCTTAATATCTTCTGTTTCTGTGAGATCCATATCATTTCCGTCCTTTATCAAGCCCATCTTTGCATGAAATGTTCCCTTGGTATCTCTAATTTTCTTGAAAAGATCTCTAATCTTTCCCATTGTATTGTTTTTCTCTATTTCTTGCATTGATCAGTGAGGAAAGCTTTCTTATCTCTCCTTGCTATTCTTTGGAACTCTGCATTCAGATGCTTATATCTTTCCTTTTTCCTTTGTATTTTGCTTCTCTTCTTTTCTAGCTATTTCTAAGGCCTCCCCAGATAGCCATTTTGCTTTTTTGCATTTCTTTTCCATGGGGATGGTCTTGATCCCTGTCTCCTGTACAATGTCACGAACCTCTGTCCATAGTTCATCAGGCACTCTATCTATCAGATCTAGGCCCTTAAATCTATTTCTCACTTCCACTGTATAATCATCAGGGATTTGATTTAGGTCATACCTGAGTGGTCTAGTGGTTTTCCCTACTGTCTTCAATTTCAGTCTGAATTTGGCATTAAGGAGTTCATGATATGAGCCACAGTCAGCTCCCGGTCTTGTTTTTGCTGATTGTATAGAGCTTCTCCATCTTTGGCTGCAAAGAATATAATCAATCTGATTTCGGTTTTGACCATCTGGTGATGTCCATGTGTAAAGTCTTCTCTTGTGTTGTTGGAAGAGGGTGTTTGCTATGATCAGTGTGTTCTCTTGGCAAAACTCTATTAGCCTTTTCCCTGCTTCATTCTGTATTCCAAGGCCAAATATGCCTGTTACCCCAGGTGTTTCTTGATTTCCTACTCTTGCATTCCAGACCTCTATCATGAAAAGGACATGTTTCTTGGGTGTTAGTTCTAAGAGGACTTGTAGGTCTTCATAGAACCGTTCAACTTCAGCTTCTTCAGCCTTACTGGTCGGGGCATAGACTTTGATTACCGTGATACTGAGTGGTTTGCCTTGGAAACAAACAGAGATCATTCTGTCGTTTTTGAGATTGCATCCAACTAGTGCATTTGGACTCTTTTGTTGACCATGATGGCTACTCCATTTCTTCTAAGGGATTCCTGCCCACAGTAGTAGATATAATGGTCATCTGAGTTAAGTTCACCCATTCCAGTCCATTTTAGTTCACTGATTCCTAGAATGTCAACGTTTACTCTTGCCATCTCCTGTTTGACCACTTCCAATTTGCCTCGATTCATGGACCTAAGATTCTAGGTTCCTATGCAATATTACTCTTTACAGCATCGGACCTTGCTTCTATCACCAGTTACATCCACCTCTGGGTATTGTTTTTGCTTTGGCTCCATCCCTTCATTCTTTCTGGAGTTATTTATCCACTGATCTCCAGTAGCATATTGGGTACCTACTGACCTGGGGAGTTCCTCTTTTGGTATTCTATCATTTTGCCTTTTCATACTGTTCATGGGGTTCTCAAGGTAAGAATACTGAAGTGGTTTGCCATTCCCTTGTCCAGTAGACCACATTCTGTCAGACCTCTCCACCATGACCCACCTATCTTGGGTGGCCCCAGACGGCATGGCTTAGTTTCATTGAGTTAGACATCTGAATGGTCTAGTGGTTTTCTACACTTTGTTCAATTTCAGTCTGAATTTGGTAATAAGGAGTTCATGATCTGAGCCACAGTCAGTTCCTGGTCTTGTTTTTGCTGACTGTATAGAGCTTCTTCATCTTGGCTGCAAAGACTATAATCAATCTAATTTCAGTGTCAAGCATCTGGTGATGCCCATGTGTAGCCTCTTATCTTGTGTTGTTGGAAGAAAATTTACCTATTCTTATTTAGGGGTGGGGGTGGAGAGTCGGAATTAACCAAGATAGTGAAGAAGAACTAGGAAACTTCATCAATAAAGGTACAATAACAGATGGAGGGGAACTCTGCCACTGCACAGCTTTTACATTATCTATAATTTACATTAGACTACTTTAGTATAGACAGTTGACATACACATGTGACTTAGTTTTAATCTATACCCTTAGTAGAAATTAATTAATTTTTGAAATGTGCTAATCAAAAAAGCACACTATCTGTAACTGGCTTTGAAAGGCTCTAATCAGGATGAACCATCACTTCTTATTTTAAATAAGAAGCTTGGTTCATTAGCTTAAGGGGCATTAGAAATAAGTTTTTGTAGTTAATTTAGTTATATTTAATGCATGTGGATTGGCTGGAAATATTGCAATGGCACCTCCATTCTTGCACCAACTGGTGACCACAGCATTCTAGCATCCTTCCAAATTGCGCTCTATGCCTAAGGATTATTTTCTGTCACATATCTCGCTTCTTCATGGAGAAACCTTGTCATTAAATCCAAGTATAAGATTGATAGAATTACATCTTATTACAACTTCCTGGAGTGAAGCATTCATGCAAGGTTCTTGTCTAGATGTCAAAAGGACAGTATGCTGAAATTTCACCAAGAATGGGGTCATGCTTGCTAATGAATGTTTGTTCATTGGCTGAATTTGGTATGCAAGTTATTTTTATTGAAATATATTGATAGAATCAAGAACAAATTTATAGATTTGCCCTACCCAATAACTGAAAGCTACCCATGAACTTTGACAATTAAGCATGGCCATATTACTTTAATTTTACCATAAGTTCCACTTCCTACATGGAGGAGTAAACATGTAACAAACTGTCCCTCCTGAAGATAATAATGACAACCCTCAGGAAAAAAACCACATTGTATGTACAGTAACAAAAATTTGCATAGCCACAGACTTTTCAGAAAGCAGGTGGTCCAGGAGACTATATCTTTACAGAATACCTTTAATTTGCCAGGGAAAAATAGTGGAAAAACTATCTACCCAGAATTCTTTACCCAACAAAATAATCTTTAAGTGTGAAAGCAAGGCAATGACACTTTCAAGTAAAGAAGCACTAAGAGAATTTGTTGCCATTCTAAAAGAAAAGAGATAACAGAGAAATAAAACCAGAATACAAATAATAAAAAATATAATGAAATGACAGGTGTAAATTCAGCCATTTAATAATTACATTAAATATTAATAAATCAACCCTTCCAGTTAAGAGGTCAAGATCATCAGAATAAATGAAAAAATCAAGACTCAATTATGAGTTATTCACAAGAGACACATGTTAAACATAAAGACAGAGATAAGTTGAAAATAAATGGGTGAAATAAGATACACTATGCAAGTATTATGTGTAAAAATAAAGGAGTGACTGTATTAATATCAAATAAAATCAATTTTAAGAAAACGAGTATTAACAGATCTAAAAGGAAATAGCATCACCGACTCAATGGACATGAGTTTGAGCAAACTGTGGGAGTTGGTGATGGACAGGGAGGCCTGGTGTGCTGCAGTCCATGGGGTCACAAAAAGTCGGATGCAACTGAGTGACTGAACTGAACTGAAAAAGGAAATGAGGAAGACGTGATAATCATAAATGCACCTAAGTCTAATAACAGCATCTCAAAATATTAATACATGAAAACTAAACTGATAAAACTAAAGGGAAAAATAGGTAATTCCCAATATAGTGAAGAATTTTAACAATCCTTTCTTATCAAATGATAGAACAACTAGAGAAAAATTCATAAAAAGTTTGCTAATAAAATAACATATTTCTAAATAATCTATAAGTAAAATAAGAAATCAGAAGACAACTTCAGAACCATTTGAAAATTAATAACAATGCAACACAAAAATTTGTGTTATGCAACTAGTGAGGTACTTTGAGAGAAATTTTAGTTTTAAATAGTTATATGAGAAAAGAAGAAACACCTAATTATCAATGAATTAAGGTGCTCATCATGAATCTAGATAAAGAAGAACAAAGTCGACCCAAATAGTTAGAAGCGAAAATAAAGATAAGAGCAGAAATCAGCAAAATAGAAAACAGGCAAGCACAACATAAAATTAACAAAACCAAAAGCTAGTTCTTTGAAGAAATAAATAAAATTGATAAATCTCTTACTGGGAAAAAAAAGAAATACAAAAAAGAAACAATCTTAATGAGAAGAACCATCAGTACAGTCTATACTGACAATAAAGATTTATCATTTTGAATAACTATATACTAATGATATGAAACAGGCAATTTTTTTACAAATATATGTTAATATTCTAATACCTTAATATTATTTAATGTCTATTAAATATTTTTTTATCAAAGATCCTCTCACTAGGAAACTCCACGCTCACAACCTTCCAATGAAAATATAAGTCGTATATAAAGTTCTTCAGAAAACAGAGGAAAAAGAAACACTTGCCAAAGCATTTTACAAAGGTGACACAACCCTGATACCAAAACCTAACAAAGATACTACACAAAAAATACCTGACAAAATTCAATACTAATTAATTATAAAAATACTTCACCAAATAGACATAAAATGAAACTTCTTCAACATGATAAAGGTAACCTGTGAAGCCTCTTCGGTTAGCATAATATTTAACTGATAAGATATTAAATGCTTCCCCTAATATGAGGAATAATGCAAGCATGTCTAATCTCACCATTTCTATTCGGCATGATACTGGTGGTCCCAGCCAGGGCATTAAAGTAAGAAGGAAAAAAAAAAAAAGCATAAGGACTGGAAATAAATAAAATTACTTCTGTATGCAGATGACATGATTATTTACATAGAAAATCTCAATGAAGCAACAAAACAATTACTAGAACTAATAAACTTTAGAAAAATTATAGGGTATAAAATTACTATACAAAAAGTAATTATATCTCTTATACTAGCAGCAAGCCTCTAGAAAATTAATTTTTAATTTCACTTATAATAACATTAAAAATCATAAAATAATTAGGATTAAGCTTAATAAAAGATGTGCAAACCTTTCAGTGAAAACTATACAACATTACTGAGAGATGCTTTTAGAAAATCTAAATAAATAGAGAGATATACCTTGTTCATGGATTAGAAGACTCAGTACTGTTACAATGCCACTCCACCCACAAATTGATCTATAAGTTCAAAGTAAACCTGATCAAGACATCAACAGGCTTTTCTGCAGAAAATGATAAGATGTTTCTAAAATTGATACAAAAATTGAAACCTAAAATAGCCAAAGCAATTTTTAAAAAGAACACAGTAGGAGGACTTCTACTATCTGATTTTGGGACTTACCATAATGTTATAATAAACAAGACAGAATGATTTCAGCAAAAGGATAAACAAGTCCATCAATAAAACAGAATAGAGATACAAGAAAAAATTGCAAAAAAAAAACAAGAAAAAATAGATAGTCATGAAAGGTTCAAGGCAATCAAATGGGGAAAGCAGAGTCTTTTCAAAATAGAGTTAAATATTTGTATATCTGTTTCATATAAAAAAAACATTGTCTCTTGCTTATTTGAAATGAATCATAGACATATATGTAAAACCTCAAACTATAAAACTTCTACAATAAAACTTGGGAGGAAATCTTTGCAACCATGAGGTCAGCCTAAATTTCTTAGGACATAAGAATTATGAAAAAATAAAAAATAATTAATAAAGTTAACTTTGTCAAAATTAAAAACTTTTATTCTTGAAATACATCATGAAGAAAACAAAGCTACAAGCCAGAGAATGGTAGAAAATATTCACAATGTATATACTGAGAAATTATTTGTATCTAGATTTTATAAAGAATTCATACAAATAATAACCAAACTAACCAATAAAAAATGAGCAAAAGATTTGTACAGACACCAAGAAAATATACAAATGGTAAGTCAGTTCATGAAGATAATCAATATAATTAGTCATAAGAAGAAATGCAAATTAAAATCACAATGCAATACCACTGTACATGCATTAGAATGATCAAATTGAAAAGACTGACCTTAACAAATATTGGTAAGTTTGGGGGCCTTACAAATAGCTGTGAAAAGAATAGAGGCGAAAAGCAAAGGAGAAAAGAAAAGATATAAGCATCTGAATGCAGAGTTCCAAAGAATAGCAAGAAGAGATAAGAAAACCTTCAGCAATCAATGCAAAGATATAGAGGAAAAGAACAGAATGGGAAAGACTAGAGATCTCTTCAAGAAAATTAGAGATACCAAAGGAAAATTTCATGCAAAGATGGGCTCGATAAAGGACAGAAATGGTATGGACCTAACAGAAGCAGAAGATATTAAGAAGAGGTGGCAAGAATACATGGAAGAACTGTACAAAAAAGATATTCATGACCCAGATAATCATAATGGTGTGATCACTCATCTAGAGCCAGACATCCTGGAAACTGAAGTCAAGTGGGCCTTCGAAAGCCTCACTACGAACAAAGCTAGGGGAGGTGATGGAATTCCAGTAGAGCTATTTCAAATCCTGAAAGATGATGCTGTGAAAGTGCTGCACTCAATATGCCAGCAAATTTCGAAAACTCAGCAGTGGCCACAAGAAAAAAGGTCAGTTTTCATTCCAATCCCAAAGAAAGGCAATGCCAACGAATGCTCAAACTACCGCACAATTGCACTCATCTCACATGCTAGTAAAATAATGCTCAAAATTCTCCAAGCCAGGCTTCAGCAATACCTGAACCTTGAACTTTCTGATGTTCAAGCTGGTTTTAGAAAAGGCAGAGGAACCAGAGATCAAAGTGCCAACATCCGCTGGATCGTGGAAAAAGCAAGAGAGTTCCAGAAAAACATCTATTTCTGCTTTATTGACTATGCTAAAGCCTTTGACTGTGTGGATCACAATAAACTGTGGAAAATTCTGAAAGAGATGGGAATACCAGACCACCTGACCTGCCTCTTGAGAAATCTGTATGCAGGTCAGAAAGTAACAGTTAGAACTGGACATGGAACAACACACTGGTTCCAAATGGGAAAAGGAGTATGTCAAGGCTGTATATGGTCACCCTGCTTATTTAACTTATATGCAGAGTACATCATAAGAAACGCTGGACTGGAAGAACACAAGCTGGAATCAAGATTGCCGGGAGAAAGATCAATCACCTCAGATATGCAGATGACACCACCCTTATGGTAGAAAGTGAAGAGGAACTAAAAAGCGTCCTGATTAAAGTGAAAGAGGAAAGTTGAAAAGTTGGCTTAAAGCTCAACATTCAGAAAATGAAGATCATGGCATCTGGTCCCATCACTTCATGGGAAATAGATGGGCAAACAGTGGAAACAGTGTCAGACTTTATTTTTGGGGGCTCCAAAATCACTGCATACGGTGATTGCAGCCAGGAAATTAAAAGACGCTTACTCCTTGGAAGGAAAGTTATGACCAACCTAGATAGTATATTCAAAAGCAGAGACATTACTTTGCTGACTAAGGTCCGTCTAGTCAAGGCTATGGTTTTTCCAGTAGTCATGTATGGATGTGAGAGTTGGACTGTGAAGAAGGCTAAGCGCCGAAGAATTGATGCTTTTGAACTGTGGTGTTGGAGAAGACTCTTGAGAGTCCCTTGGACTGCAAGGAGATCCAACCAGTCCATTCTGAAGGAAATCAGCCCTAGGATTTCTTTGGAAGGAAAGCTGAAACTCCAGTACTTTGGTCACCTCATGCGAAGAGTTGACTCATTGGGAAAGACTCTGATGCTGGGAGGGATTGGGGGCAGGAGAAGGGGACGACAGAGGATGAGATGGCTGGATGGCATCACTGACTTGATGGACGTGAGTCTGGGTGAACTCCGGGAGTTGGTGGTGGACAGGGAGGCCTGGTGTGCTATGATTCATGGGGTCACAAAGAGTCAGACACGACTGAGCGACTGAACTGAACTGAACAAATATTGCTAAGTTTTGGGGCAACTGGAAATTTCACACACTGTTCATGGAGCTTTAACATGGTATAGCCCAAGCATTTGTCAGTTTCTTAAAAATTTATACATATGCCTTCCGTAAAACCTAGTATTCCATTCTTAGTTGTTTACTCAAGAGAAATGAAAATACCTGTCTGCACAAATGTTCATAGCAATTTTATTCACTGGAGCCATAATTTAGAAACAGTCCTTATGTTCATCGGTTTATAAATGAACAAATAAAATTGAATATTCATACAATGAAATACTAATCAGCACTTTTGAAAACAAAGTACTGATACATGCAACAGCATGGATGAATCTCAAAATAACTGTGCTCATTGAAGAAGCCATACAGAAAAGAGTACATACTATATGATTCCATTTGTATAAAACTCTAGAAAACGCAAACTAATCTCTAGTGAAAAAATATAGACATTTGTTGTCCAGAGCTAGAGGCAGAGGGAGGGACAAACTGCACAAATTTCCATGAGGAATATTTTCTGGGATGATGGAAATGTTCTATACTTCTATCGTGGTGATGGTTTTATGTGTATACACGACTACCAAATTCATCAAACTGTACAATTTATATTGATGCAGTTTATTGTATATCAATTATATCTAATATAATTACACCTAAGTAAAGTAGATTTTTTAAAGTCCATTTTAATGATAGAGGAGAAATAATCCATTTTAGCAGGGCTGAAGTGAATAGATTTGTCCGCTTGCTGTTCAAATGCATATGGTAACTGCTCTGATGTAAACATTTCCCAGGGCTCAAGATGCTTTAAACTAGAACCTGAAGCAAGATCATCTGGCCCAGGTTTCTCTGTATACAGAGGATTAACTGAAACCCAATAAGATGAAAAGACTTATCCAAAGTCACAAATCCAGTCATTAGCAGAGCCAGCACAATAATTTGGATAGCACACTATCAAGTGCTTCCTGCCATAATACAGAAACTGCTCACAAAGTTGTGGTTTTTTTAGTATTTATTATTCCACTCAATTGAAATAGAAGATTTAGGATCATTTACCATGTGCAATTCAGTTCAGTTCAGTCACTCAGTCCTGTTGGACTCTTTGCAACCCCATGAATTGCAGCACATGTTATATGTATACAATAATCTGTCTAGGTAGATATTTTATTAGCACAGAGCATAAGGAGAAATATACTGTGTAGTTTGTATTAGTTTTTTACTGCTGTGTAAAAAATACTTACTCCCCCTAATTTAGTGGCTTAAAATAGCATTTATCTCACACTTTCTGTAGTTTAAGGAAATTTCATAGTTGCCTTGTGTGTATACTGGGTNTATGGTAGTTCTATTTCCAGATTTTTACGGGAATCTCCACACTTTTCTTCCATAGTGGCTGTACTAGTTTGCATTCCCACCAACAGTGTAAGAGAGTTCCTTTTCTCCCACCCTCTCCAGCTTTTGTTTGTAGACTTTTGGATAGCAGCCATTCTGACCAGTGTGAGATGGTACCACATTGGGTGGCTGCGACGGTGCACAAGCGCGACCAAGAGGAGCTACCCCACGTCTGAGATCAGGAGTGGAGGCCGAGAGTGCCAGGCTGCGACAGCGCAGGAGCAGCCAAGAGGAGCTACCGCACGCCCGAGGTCAGGGGCAGCAGCCGAGAGGAGATACCCTGCGTCCGAGGGCAGGGGCGGTGGCAGGGAGGAGCTACACACACCCAAGGTTAGGGGCAGCAGCCGAGAGGAGCAACCCCACATCCAAGGAGCAGTGGCTGCACGGGTGCCAGAGGGCCTAGAGGAGCTACTCCATGTTCAATGTCAGGAGGGGTGGCGGTGAGGAGATACCCTTCGTCCAAGGTAAGAAGCAGCAGCTGCACTTTGCTGGAGCAGCCGTGAGGAGATACCCCAAGTTCAAGGTAAGAGAAACCCAAGTAATATAGTAGGTATTGCAACAGGGCATCAGAGGGCAGACACACTGAAACCACAATCACAGAAAACTAGTCAATCTAATCACTAGGACCACAGCCTTGATTAACTCAATGAAATTAAGCCATGCCCTGTGTGGCCACCCAAGATGGGTGGGTCATGGAGGACAGGTCTGACAGAATGTGGTCTACTGGACAAGGGAATGGCAAACCACTTCAGTATTCTTACCTTGAGAACCTCATGAACAGTATGAAAAGGCAAAATGATAGGATACCAAAAGAGGAACTTCCCAGGTCAGTAGGTACACAATGTGCTACTGGAGATCAATGGAGAAATAACTCCAGAAAGAATGAAGGGATAGAGCCAAAGCAAAAACAATACCCGGTTCTGGATGTGACTGGTGATAGAAGCAAGGTCCGATGCTGTAAAGAGCAATATTGCATAGGAACCTGGAATCTTAGGTCCATGAATCAAGGCAAATTGGAAGTGGTCAAACAGGAGATGGCAAGAGTAAACGTTGACATTCTAGGATCAGTGAACTAAAATGGACTGGAATGGGTGAACTTAACTCAGATGACCATTATATCTACTACTGTGGGCAGGAATCCCTTAGAAGAAATGGCTTAGCCATCATGGTCATCAAAAGAGTCCTAAATGCACTAGCTGGATGCAATCTCAAAAATGACAGAATAATCTCTGTTCGTTTCCAAGGAAAACCACACAATATCATGGTAATCAAAGCCTATGCCCTGACCAGTAATGCTGAAGAAGCTGAAGTTGAACAGTTCTATGAAGACTTACAAGAACTTTTAGAACTAACAACCCCAAAATATGTCCTTTTCATAATAGGGGACCAGAATGCAAAAGTAGGAAGTCAACAGGCAAATTTGGCCTTGGAATACAGAATAAAACAGGGCAAAAGCTAATAGAGTTTTGCCAAGAGAACGCACTGGTCATAGCACACACCCTCTTCCAACAACACAATAGAAGAATTTACACACGGACATCACCAGATGGTCAACACCGAAATCAGACTGATTATATTCTTTGCAGCCAAAGATGGAGAAGCTCTTTACATTCAGCAAAAACAATACCAGGAACTGACTGTGGTTCAGATCATGAACTCCTTATTGCCAAATTCAGACTTAAATTGAAGAAAGTAGGGAAAACTACTAGGCCATTCAGGTATGACCTAAATCAATCCCTTATGATTATACAGTGGAAGTGAGAAATAGATGTAAGGGACTATATCTGATAAACAGAGTGCCTGATGAACTATGGAATGAGGTTCGGGACATTGTACAAGAGACAGGGATCAATACCATCCCCATGGAAAAGAAATGCAAAAAAGCAAAATGGCTATTTGGGGAGGCCTTACAAATAGCTAGAAAAGAAGAGAAGCAAAATACAAAGGAGAAAAGGAAAGATATAAACATCTGAATGCTAACTTCCAAAGAATAGCAAGGAGAGATAAGAAAGCCTTCCTCAGAGATCAATGCAAAGAAATAGAGAAAAACAATACAATGGGAAAGACTAGAGCTCTCTTCAAGAAAATTAGAGATACCAAGGGAACATTTCATGCAAAGATGGGCTCGATAAAGGACAGAAATGATATGGACCTAACAGAAGCAGAAGATATTAAGAAGAGTTAGCAAGAATGCACAGGAGAACTGTACAAGAAAATCTTCATGACCAAGATAATCATGATGGTGTGATCATTCACCTAGAGCCAGACATCCTGGAATGTGAAGTCAAATGGGCGTAATAAAGCATCACTATGAACAAAGCTAGTGGAAGTGATGGAATTCCAGTTGAGGTATTTCAAATCCTGAAAGATGATGCTGTGAAAGTGCTTCACCCAATATGCCAGCAAATTTGGAAAACTCAGCAGTGGCCACAGGACTGGAAAAGGTCAGTTTTCGTTCCAATCCCAAAGAAAGGCAATGCCAACGAATGCTCAAACTACCGCACAATTGCACTCATCTCACATGCTAGTAAAATAATGCTTAAAATTCTCCAAGCCAGGCTTCATCAATATGTGAACTGTGAACTTCTAGATGTTCAAGCTGGTTTTCGAAAAGGCAGAGGAACCAGAGATCAAATTGCCAACATCCTCTGGATCATCGAAAAAGCAAGAGAGTTCCAGAAAAACATCTATTTCTGCTTTGTTGACTATGCCAAAGCCTTTGACTGTGTGGATCACAATAAACTGTGGAAAATTCTTCAAGAGATGGGAATGCCAGACCACCTGACCTGCCTCTTGAGAAACCTATATGCAGGTCAGGAAGCAACAGTTAGAACTGGACATGGAACAACAGACTGGTTCCAAATAGGAAAAGGAGTACATCAGGACTGTGTATTGTCTCCCTGCTTATTGAACTTATATTCAGAGTACATCATGAGAAACTCTGGGACGGAAGAAGCACAATCTGGAATCCAGATTGCCAGGAGAAATATCAATCACCTCAGATATGCAGATGACACCACCCTTATGGCAGAAAGTGAAGAGGAACTAAAAAGCCTCTTGATGAAAGTGAAAGTAGAGAGTGAAAAAGTTGGCTTAAAGCTCAATATTAAAAAAACAAAGATCATGGCATCTGGTCCCATCACTTCATGGGAGACAGATGGGAAAACAGTGGAAACATTGTCAGACTTTATTTTTTTGTTCTCCCAAATCACCGCAGATGGTGACTGCAGCCATGAAATTAAAAGATGCTTACTCCTTGGAAGGAAAGTTATGACCAACCTAGATAGCATATTCAAAAGCAGAGACATTACTTTGCCAACAAAGTTCTGTCTAGTCGAGGCTATGGTTTTTCCTGTGGTCATGTATGGATGTGAGAGTTGGACTGTGAAGAAAGCTGAGTGGCGAAGAATTGATGCTTTTGAACTGTGGTGTTGGAGAAGACTCTTGAGAGTCCCTTGGACTGCAAGGAGATCCAACCAGTCCATTCTAAAGGAGTTCAGACCTGGGGTTCTTTGGAAGGACTGATGCTAAAGCTGAAACTCCAGTACTTTGGCCACCTCATGTGAAGAGTTGACTCATTGGAAAAGACTCTGATGCTGGGAGAGATTGGGTGCAGGAGGAGAAGGGGACGATAGAGGATGAGATGGCTAGGTGGCATCACCAACTTGATGGACGTGAGTTTGAGTTAACTCCGGGAGTTGGTGATGGACAGGGAAGCCTGATGTGCTGCGATTCATGGGGTCGCAGAGTTGGACACCACTCAGAGACTGAACTGAACTGATAATGAGTGATGTTGAGCATCTTTTCATGTGTTTTTTAGCCATTTGTATGTCTTCTTTGGAGAAATGTCTGTTTACTTCTTTGGGCCATTTTTTCTGGAATTGAGCTGTGGGAGCTGCTTGTATATTTTTGAGATCAATTCTTTGTCAGTTGCTTCATTTGCTATTATTTTCTCCCATTCTGAAATCTGTCTTTTCACCTTGCTAATAGTTTCCTAATTGAAAGCATTTCCTCTAAAGTCAGGAACAAGAAGGAAGCCCACTCTCACCACTACTATTCAACATAGTTTTGGAAGTTTTGGTCAGAACAATCAGAGAAGAAAAGGAAATAAAAGGAATTCAGATTGGGAAAGAAGAAGTAAAACTCTCACTGTTTGCAGATGACATGATCATCTATATACTGCTGCTGCTACTGCTAAATTGCTTCAGTCGTGTCCAACCTGTGTGACCCCATAGATGGCAGCCCACTAGGCTCCTCTGTCTCTTGGGATTCTCCAGGGAAGAGTACTGGAGTGGGGTGCCATTGCCATCTCCAATGCATGAAAGTGAAAAGTGAAAGTGAAGTTGCTCAGTTGTGCCGACTCTTAGCGACTTCATGGACTGCAGCCTACCAGGCTCCTCCATCCATGGGACTTTCCAGGCAAGAGTACTGGAGGGGGGTGCCATTGCCTTCTCTGGATCGTCTACATAGAAAACCCTAGAAACTCCACCAGAAAATTACTAGAGCTAATTAATAAATACACTAAAGTTGGAGGATATAAACAACACACAGAAATCCCTTGCATTCCTATACACTAACAATGAGAAAACAAAAAGAGAAATTAAGGAAACAATTCCATTCACCATTGCAACGAAAAGAATAAAATACTTAGGATTATATCTACCTAAAGAAACTAAAGACCTATCTATATAAAACTATAAAACACTGATGAAGGAAATCAAAGATGACACAATTAGATGGAGAAACATACCATGTTCATGAATCAGAAGAATCAATATAGTGAAAATGACTATACTAACCAAAGCAATCTATAGATTCAATGCAATCCCTATCAAGCTACCAAGGGTATTTTTCAGATAATTAGAACAAATAATTTTGAAATTTGTATGGAATTACAAAAAAACCTCGAATAGCCAAAGCAATTTTGAAAAAGAAGAATAGAACTGGAGGAATCAACCTGCCTGACTCAGGCTATACTACATAGCAACAGTCATCAAGACAGTATGGTACTGGCACAAAGACAGAAACATAGATCAATGCAACAAAAGAGAAAGCCCAGAGATAAATCCACGCACCTATGGACACCTAATCTTTGACAAACGAGGCATGAATATACAATGGAGAAAGGACAATCTCTTTAACAAGTGGTGCTGGGGAAATTGGTCAATCACTTGTAAAAGAATGACTCTAGAACACTTTCTAACACTATACACAAAAATAAACTCAAAATGGATTAAAGATCTAAATGTAAGACCAGAAACCATAAAACTCCTAGAGGAAAACCTAGGCAAAACACTCTCTGACATAAATCACAGCAGGATCCTCTATAACACACCTCCCAGAGTAATAGAAGTAAAAGCAAAAATAAGCAAATGGGACCTACTTAAACTTAAAAGCTCACGAAGTTTCAACTTAGCCAACTGTATAGATACCAAGAGTTCATAACCCCAAACAAATGGCCAACACTACATTCCACCAATAAACATCTTCAGTTCAGTTCAGTTCAGTCACTCAGTTGTGTCTGACTCTTTGCGACCCCATGAATCACAGCACACCAGGCCTTCTTGTCCATCACCAACTGCCAGAGTTCACTCAAACTCATGTACACTGAGTCAGTGATGCCATCCAGGCATCTCATCCTCTGTTGTTCCCTTTTCCTCCTGGCCCCAATCCTTCCCAGCATCAGAATCTATTCCAATGAGTCAACTCTTCACATGAGGTGGCCAAAGTACTGGAGTTTCAACTTTAGCATCAGTCCTTCCCAGGACTGATCTCCTTTAGGATCGCCTGGTTAGATCTCCTTGCAGTCCAAGGGATTCTCAGGAGTCCTCTCCAACACCACAGTTCAAAAGCATCAATTCTTCACCACTCAGCTTTCTTCATGGTCCAACTCTCACATCTATACATGACCACAGGAAAAATCATAGCCTTGACTAGATGGACCTTAGTCAGCAAAGTAATGTCTCTGCTTTTCAATATTCTATCTAGGTTGGTCATAACTTTTCTTCCAAGAGTAAGTGTCTTTTAATTTCATGGCTGCAGACACCATCTGCAGTGATTTGGGAGAACAAAAAAATAAAGTCTGACAATGTTTCCACTGTTTTCCCATCTATCTCCCATTAAGTGATGGGACCAGATGCCATGATCTTTGTTTTTTGAATATTGAGCTTTAAGCCAACTTTTTCACTACTTACACTTTCATCAAGAGGCTTTTTAGTTCCTCTTCACTTTCTGCCATAAGGGTGGTGTCATCTGCATATCTGAGGTGATTGATATTTCTCCTGGCAATCTTGATTCCAGATTGTGTTCTTCCAGCCCAGCGTTTCTCATGATGTACTCTGCATATAAATTAAATAAGCAGGGTGACAATATACAGCCTTGACGTACTCCTTTTCCTATTTGGAACCAGTCTGTTGTTCCATGTCCAGTTCTAACTGTTGCTTCCTGACCTGCATACAGATTTCTCAAGAGGCAGGTCAGGTGGTCTGGTATTCCCATCTCTTTCAGAATTTTCCACAGTTTATTGTGATCCACACAGTCAAAGGCTTTGGCATAGTCAACAAAGCAGAAATAGATATTTTTCTGGAACTCTCTTGCTTTTTCGATGATGCAGAGGATGTTGGCAATTTGATCTCTGGTTCCTCTGCCTTTTCTAAAACCAGCTTGAACATCTGGAAGTTAATGGTTCACATATTGCTGAAGCCTGACTTGGAGAATTTTGAGCGTTACTTTACTAGCGTGTGTAATGAGTGCAATTGTGCGGTCTGTGAGCATACTTTGGCATTGCCTTTCTTCGGGATTGGAATGTAAACTGACCTGTTCCAGTCCTGTGGCCACTCCACTGCTGAGTTTTCCAAATTTGCTGGCATATTGAGTGAAGCACTTTCACAGCATCATCTTTCAGGAATTGAAATAGCTCAACTGGAATTCCATCACTTCCACTAGCTTTGTTCATAGTGATGCTTTATAAGGCCCATTTGACTTCACATTCCAGGATGTCTGGCTCTACGTGAGTGATCATCCCATCGTGATTATCTGGGTCTTGAAGATCTTTTTTGTATAGTTGTTCTGTGTATTCTTGCCACCTCTTCTTAATATCTTCTGCTTCTGTTAGGTCCATACCATTTCTGTCCTTTATTGAGCCCATCTTTGCATGAAATGTTCCCTTGGTATCTCTAATTTTCTTGCAGAGATCTCTAGTCTTTCCCATTCTATTGTTTTTCTCTTTCTTTGCATTGATCTCTGAGGAAGGCTTTCTTATCTCTCCTTGCTATTCTTTGGAACTCTGCATTCAGATGTTTATATCTTTTCTCCTTTGTTTTTCACCTCTCTTCTTTTCATAGCTATTTGTAAGGCTTCCCCAGATAGCCATTTTGCTTTTTTGCATTTCTTTTCCATGGGAATGGTCTTGATCCCTGTCTCCTGTACAATGTCACGAGCCTCATTCCATAGTTCATCAGGCACTCTGTCTATCAGATCTAGTCCCTTACATCTATTTCTCACTTCCACTGTATAATCATAAGGGATTTGATTTAGGTCATACCTGAATGGTCTAGCGGTTTTCCCTACTTTCTTCAATTTCAGTCTGAATTTGGCAATAAGGAGTTCATGATTTGAGCCACAGTCAGTTCCTGGTCTTGTTTCTGTTGACTGTATAGAGATTCTCCATCTTTGGCTGCAAAGAATATAATCAATCTAATTTTGGTGTTGAGCATCTGGTGATGTCCATGTGTAGAGTCTTTTCTTGTGTTGTTGGAAGAGGATGTTTGCTTAGCAGTCATTTTTATAGTGTAACGTAGAAACAAATGGCCTTGAGAATAGCCTTTAGGAACCTGGAACAAAACCGGTTCATAAGTAGAATAGCTGCTGTATATTCTATATGATGAATAATTGTAGTTCTTACTCCAGTGTGTTCACTCCCTAGACCCATGATGGTAATGGTAATTAAACACATAACTCATGCATATATCAGTGGCATAGCCCAGTATTCATAATGTAAATCTTGAAAATAAATTTTTTAAAATAAGAAAATTAGTTTCTAAGGAAGAAAAAGTAATTGACTGCAAGAATTCTTCACTAAACTAGATTTTCTTCTATGTTGATATTATCAGCACTGACAGTTATCACATGGAATCCAGGCCTTTATATTACTTTGGACAAGAGAAATTTGCCTAGTAGCATTTCAAGCAGTCCCCCCAGCTCCTCCATTTCATTTGTTGTGATATTCTATTAAGATATCCAATATTTTTCTTGGGCTGAGGCAACTTTTGCAAACAGTTTTGGAACATTTCATTAAGCGTTTCCTTTAAAATAAAAATTGAAATACTTTTTTCACGTAATAATCCTCCTTTACCCTCAATTTTTGTCTTTCCTGTTCTGTTGCAGTAACCCAAACATTGTTTTTCAAGGTGAACAGGTTTTAGGTAGGCCAAATGTGCCTCATCCCCACAAAGGAAACTCAAAGTAATATCTGACTACTTGCCATTGGATAGGTGGAAAATTACTCCTGCTTTTGCTTCCAGAAACTGCCTCTTCCTTTTTTTTTTTTTTTTTTTTTTGAGTTGTACTCCCTCTCCTTCCAAAGCTGAACTTGGCTGATAAGAAGCTATGGAAACTGTTTCAGAGCAGACTTGGCCAGGAAACTCATTATTACTAACCTTCTCAGAAGAGCTTCTGGATGGTAAGCTTAGACTACAGTATGTCTGGCTCTTGCTGCCCTTTTGGGAAAGAGTTAAGGCACAAATGAAAAAAGTTCTAAATCTAAGAACAATCCATTTAACTACTTAAATTCTCTCTCAGATTATTCCTCTAAGTTATTCTCTTGTCCACAAATACCTGGAGAAACACTCACTGACATCTACTTATATGAAATACATGTATACTGAGAGTAAAACTATTCTTATGACAAGGCCAGACTTATTTACATGCCCAGTTGAGGAATTGTATGGGGAGGGGGAATATGCAGTGTCTAGTCAAAGGGCAAATGTTTTCTTAGAAATGATTTTTGAGGTGCACAACATTCTGTTCTCAAACATATGCCTATGCTCTTCTCCCAGGACCACTGCTGCTTTTTAACAAAGAAATAATTCAGAATATTTAAATATAGCCAAAGCATCCAGACGAATGTCCTTATTTCCAAAATACAAGATGGAAGAATTTGACAAGGTAATACAACCCTGCTTTCCATAATATTTTAAAACTGAATATAGATTTTCTAATTTTTTTCCCAAAGGCATGAAGAATAGACAAAATATCAAATCACCATGGTGAGGGCCAATGTGTTGTGTTCTTCTCTCTGCCCCAGAAACTTCTACCATTCCCTGCAGAGAACATGTAGAAAAAGGGCAACACAAGGTGGAACTCAGGATAGCTATTTGAGAGAGGAGTCCATAAAATGAGAATCTTATAATGAATATTTGGTGCTGAAGCCAGATTTCTCAGAATATTTCCTGCTGGAGGAATGAAGGTGGGACACATTGGGAGTAGAATCACATACAGTAGCATTCCAGTAGAATATAAAATAAACCATCTTATCTGAGGAACTTCAATAACACAGCCTCTTCATTTTGGCCTAAGCAGTGTTATGATATTTAAGCATGAATTTTTGCTAAAAATAGGAGCCACTTGTTATTACTGTTTGGTTGTAAGAAACCATGCTTAGTGGCTTCTAGGACAGCTGCATCAAGCAGCAGATTCACTGGAGTATGAGAAAGCAAGCATAGCAAGTACAGGGAACTAGGTCATAGATAGACTTTGAGAAGCTTCTAGAAAAAAAGACATGCATTCTAGCCCTGACAGCCACTTGTCTCTTGCATCTTAAACCCCAACTTCTTCAGGTATAAAACTGGCCTACCTATATAGGCCTTGGGGTAACTGTAAGATCACACAATAAATTCTATAGGGAAGATATTTTTGATAAATGTCTTTGTAAACTTTGTGTTAGTTACTCGTCATGTCCGACTCTGCAACCCTATGGACTATAGCTCACCAGGCTCCTTCGTCCTCGGGATTTTCCAGGCAAAAATACTGGAGTGGGTTGCCTTTTCCTCCTCCAGGGGATCTTCCGGACCCAGGCATCGAACCCACGTCTCCTGCATTGGCAGGCAAATTCTTTACCACTAGTGCTACCTAGGAGGCCCTCAAAAGAGATTTTTTTAATGTTATCTGTTGCCATAATGATTGTATTATTAAACTTACCATGGCCAGCAAAGCCCACTGGGTTATGAGAGAAATATGCTGGAATCCAGGTGGTAAGCTAAGATCTAACTGCTTCCTTTTTGCTTAGTCTAGTTTCACTTGCCCACAGCGGGCCATGTGCAGAGTGGTCACATCACATGTCAGGTTAGAGGTTCCAGTGCAGAACTACTTCTCCAGACGCGCCAACTTGGTGAGCCTTGCAGAAAAGTGCTGTGTCAAACCCTCAGTCCAAAACAGCAGTGGCAGGCTGCATCTGGATATACTGTGTCCCACACTGTGGATCTGGAGCTGTGAGAACCCCATGAAAACCCAGCAAGAATATGAGAATCCCAGGAGAACTCAACCTCTTCCCTGCTGCTGAGAACCCTATAAAGCAGCCCTGCCCACCACCTGTTGGGCAAGACCTATGCCCTGGAGTGTTATCTCCTGCCTCTCCATTCTATGCTCAAAAAATAGAACTTTAACTTCTGAAACAAAATTCCATCTCATTCTATTGACTCGAGCCACACCATGCAGAAGGACCCTGGTTGGGGCCTGGCGTGAAAGGTTCAGTAACATTACTGCTTTAGTTCTTCTATTTAATTTTTCTCAAATTCCCGAGTAGGTGATATCAACACTTGCAAGATCTATGACTTATTTCTGAAGTTTCTCAAAGTGTGATATAAAGAAAATATTAGGGTGCAATATTCACCAACATGTATATTATCTTATACTTTTTATTTCTATCTTTCAGTTTCAATTAGAAAGAGGCCTTCTGAAACTATTCTTGTACTTTGAACACACTTAATGTATTATCTTTTAGGTTTGCGTAAACAGTCACTGCTAAAGATATAGTTCTTCAGTAAAGACTCAATGGTTGTCATCTCTCAGAGAGTCAATAAGACCCAGGAATCTACATATTTAATAGGAAACCACCACCATACCTTTTTGATGCAGATACGTCCTAACTAAAATTTAGCATTCTTATTTTTTGGTAAAAATTACTTAAAGTGCTTTAAAAACATACAGGTGAAAATCTGACTTGGCTTGAATTAGGGTTTAGGAATTTGTGTTTTTAATAGGCACCCTAGGTGACTGTTATCAAGGACATAATTCTTTATATCACACTTTGAGAAACACTGGTAGGGGAACCATTGTTCATTCCAAAAGTAAGGGCGCCATTCGGGATCATTTGCAGCATTAACCTTAACTAAACAGAGTCAGTAGAATTATTTATTAGCACGACTTTTACAAAGGGTTGCTTAAGAAGAAATAATTTTCAGTTTAAGAAGAAATAATTTTAGTGAAACGCTGCTTGCCCAATGAATGACACTTTATATTTAACAGTGGATGATATAAAAACTGGGATTAGATTCTGTTATCAACTTTAGACGACTCTGTCTTACACCAGCATCTTACCGGATACTATCTGTCCTAGTGCAGGTAGATGCATTCTAATTTTTATTTATCCCATTACAAAACCTCACAAGTTCTGGTCTGATGTCCAATCATTGCTTCACAAGAAAGGTTACATTTTACTTCCATTTAAATTAGAAACTTTGTGAGGTTCATAGCAGCTTTGGGGTTTTGTTTTGTTTTGTTAATGAATCAGGTATGAAAAAGGGTTAAGCAATAAGAATCTCTTTAAGAGCTGTGAGCTGGGTGATAAATCTATAAAAGAATTTCAGCTGCTTCAGCATAGGAGGAGGCACTGTTGAAGGGAACTGTAACTTTGAGTCATAGAATGGCTAAATATATATCTTGTGATGCAGGAGAATGAAATGTCTCTCTGAATGGTATGAAAAGACTCCGATTGGCATAAAAAGACAGCATATACTGTAGATGCATGGCTCCAACAACTGTTTAAAGCATATGAGAATAAAAGTAATGTAGGAACATCTCTAACAGTTGTGTTTTGTGGATGCCTTCTCAAAAGCCATCATTCCCTTCTATATTTATTGCTTTTACCAAACCCTCCTACAGCTTTGCAGGATTAGTGAGTTATCCTTGACCATGTGATCAACAGAGGTTGTTTCAGGTATGCTCTGCATCAGAGAGGGAGCCAAATCAGATGGGAAAAGTCACAGCCAGGAGAAGAATTGCAAAGCTTCAGTTGGCACTATAGGTCTTATTCTTATCTCCAGAGATAGTACTGATTTCTAAAGAACTGGAGGTTGTAAATGGGTCAGCTGACAGATGACAGCTAATAGGCTAACTCCTGCAGAATAGCAAATCGTGACACAGCCTAACATTTTAACTCTTCTACTTCCTTAATACATATTTTATATTACTTTGTCATACTAGGGAAGCAACATGTGAGCACTCTAATAAATTTGGAAAATAGAAAGATTGGGAGGAAAATAACACCACTGTAAACATCCATTTTAGACAACCTGCTAAAAAATAACTGTGTTCAGTGAAGTGACATGGGAAAGAGCCACCACATTCTAAGAGCTGGAGGAAGGAATGGAGATTGAGAGGCAGTCTGAAAGGGTAAAGAAAGTCTGTGTTCTTATATCTGCATTTATCTTTTCAACTTCCCTAGTCAGTCAACATTTCCTGCCTCTGTTCCTGGCTCCCCAAGCCTTTCACTAAGTCCTTTGGAATACCCAGTCTATGGTCAGCAACTATGATCTATATGCTCAGTCGCTCAGTCATGTCTGACTCTTTGTGACCCCATGGACTGCAGTTTACCAGGCTCCTCTGTCTATAGATTTTCACAGGCAAGAATACTGGAGTGGATTTCCATTCCCTTCTCCAGGGGATCTTCCCAACCCAGGGATTGAACCAGTCTCCTGCGTTGCAGACAGATTCTTTATTGTCTGAGCCACCAATTCACTTTTTTCACTTTCTATGGTCAGCAAGCTCCTCTAAATCCTCAGCTAGTGTTTTATCAGCATTAAAGTACATTTGAATCACCTGGGCATCTTGTTAAACTGAAGATTCTGATACAGTAGGTATGGAGTGGGACTTGAGATTCTGTCCTTCTAACAAGCACCTGGCTGATAATGATGCTGGTCAGTGGGACAAATTTTGAGTAAAAAGTCCTAAACCGCTTGTCAATTGATCATCTCATCATGTAAACATCATTTGAATCTAGTTGTCCTCTGAAGACGCTGCCTTCCCTTCAGTCTACTAAGGGGAAGGTATTTTGTCTCTCACACCCCACTTAATCATTTCTAAAGTATGCCTTAAGACAGTATTTTCATCTACTTCTTTTGTGGGAAAAAAAATGCAGTTTCTTTGGGATTCATGTCATTCAGTCATGCTAGCCCCTCCCAATCTTCATGGCAACCACTCACCAACTCTTTCTCATTCTTCTTCATTGATTCATGATCTTGACATACAGTACATGCAGTAGAGATATACACACAGAGGAATTTTGTAAGAAGAGCTAAGAGTTTCTGAAGAAAGTCACAAAATCTGCCTGTCAGATGTATATCATTATCAATTTCTAGTCACTGTGTAAGAGATAGATAGTTGTTCACCAAAATTTGTTCTGCCCTTTGCAGTAAACAATTTAAGAGAAAAGCAGCACTGATGTCAGAGAGCTGGACTGGGGCTATCATTGGGTCCGTGTGTTGTTAGGAGCTGGCCTGACACTCACAACAAGGTCTTGATGGTTCTTGTTGGACATGAACAATTTCACAGAACATTAACATCATGTAAGGCTACTCTGTGACCACGATGTATCAAGACAAAAAAAAAAAATCCACTCAATAATCATGTGAACACTGACAAAAAATAAATATTGTGCAAACACAAAAATGACCAAATATCTTTAACTTCACTAACGTGACTGCTGCTTCTATGCCAATTACAGCTTTATGCATGTGGTACCTTTCATTCCTCTTAGATATGATTTACTAAGATGCCCAGTCGTTAAGATCATACCCCCACTCCTGACATCACCAAATCTAGAGCAAAGCCCTACTTTCTTCAACTCTCCCACAAATCACCTAACTTAATCCCATAGCCCAAAATAAGCCAGATCAAACACATCTTCCTGAGAAGTGTCAAGGTTCCCCAAGGTGCATGTTCTCCCCTGCCACATGAATCATAAGTAAATCCAACTCATTCAATTTATCTTATACCACATACAAAAATCAACTCAAAATAGGTTAAACAGTTAAAAGCTATTGTACTCCTAGAAGAAAATATAGGGGGAAATCTTCATGACACTGACCTTGCCAATAATTTCTTGGATGTGACACTAAAAATACAGTCAAAAAAAAGCAAAAATGGAGAAGTGGGGTTTCATCAAACTAAAAAGATTCTGAACAGCAGAGAAAACAATCAACGGAGTGAAAAGTCAGCCTACAGAACAGAAAAAATATTTGCAAAGCATATACCTGATAAGAAGTTAATATAAAACATAAAAGGAACTCTTAAAACTCAATAGTAAAACAAAACAAAAAAAATTTTAATGATTTAAAAGTGGGCAAAGCACTGGAGTAGACATTTTTCCAAAGAAGACATATAGATGGCCAACAGATGTATGAAAAGATGCTCAACATCACAAATCATCAGAGAAATGCAAATCAAAAGTGCAATGAGATATCACCTCACACCTGTCAGAGTGGATATTATCAAAAAGACAAGAAATAAGTGTTGGCAAGGATGTGGAGAAAAGGGAACCCTTGTGCACCATCGATGAGAATGTCAAGTGGTGTAATCAGTATGGAGAAGCATATGTAGGTTCCTTTAAAAAATAAAAATGGAACTACCATGTGATCTAGCAATCCCACATCTGTGTATACATCCCAAGGAAATGAAATAAGTATCTTGAAGAGATATCTACACTCCCATGCTTGTTTCAGCATTATTCACTATTGCTAAGATAAGGAAACAACCTGTGTCTGTTTGTGATAACAAGGTTGAGCCAAGAGGACATTATGCGAA
Organism: Capra hircus; assembly: GCF_001704415.2. NCBI lineage: Eukaryota > Metazoa > Chordata > Mammalia > Artiodactyla > Bovidae > Capra > Capra hircus. The sequence continues at coordinate 6,436,715 of NW_017189517.1, forward strand.
ATGAAATAAACCAGAAACAGAAAGACAAATATTATATGATAGCACTGGTATGTGGAATCTAAAAATGTCAGCCTCATAAGATGGTGGTTGTGTTAGAGGAAGCACAGTGATTGAAACCACCCACCATGACCAGGTACCATACTAACCATTTGCATGAGTTGTTTTATGACAGGAGATCCTGATAAGGAATACGGAACTAATAAGCCATCACTAACCGGAAGAGTTCAGGAAAGGTCTAAAGGAGACACTGCATGTCTGTCCACTTCCCAGAATCCCTCTCGCTAGCATTCATCTTGGCTGAGCAAACCATGCACCACCAGGAAAGACTCTGAATTAGAATTATTGGTCAAAGACCACTCGGAAACTAATCCCATCACCATAAAACCCGACATTGCAAGCCACGTGGCAGAGCAGTTCTCCTGGGTTTCCTTACCCTACTGCTCTCCACCCGGGTGCTCTTTCCCAATAAAATCTCTTGCTTTGTCAGCACATGTGTCTCCTCGGACAATTCATTTCTGAGTGATAGACAAGAGCCCAGTTTCAGGCCCTGGAAGGGGTTCACCTTCCTGCAAAAAATGGCATTTCTGGTGGGACTCTTCTTCGCTGAAACTGACATCCTGACTACTCGGAGTACTCAGGGGCCAGCTTGCCTGCCAATGGACCAGACCCAGCGGCTGCAACTGGGACCCTTTTGTCCGTGGTCTCCTCCTGATACAGACAACTGGCCAGAGTGCCCTGACCGGTAAGGAACAAGAGACTTTATTGACTTCTCTCCCCTTCCCTCTCTCCTTCCTCTCCTTAACCCTTCCTATCTTTCCCTGTTTTTCTAGTCCCCCATTCCTGGACGCAGGAATCTGGTCGAAGGGTCCTCAGCCTGAGCTGAGGATTGGAGACTGATCACCTCCTCCTGGCAGAGAACTCGAATTCTGGTTCTGATTTCTGGTAGGGCCAAGTTCCAGTCCTCCCTTCTCTGGAGGCCAGGGAAAAGACCCATAATGCCTGAGTATCTCTAGGTGGCAGGAGACGTCTGTAAGGCCACCCTTTTTGCCCCTCCTCTCCCGCCCCTCCCACTTCTTCTTTCAACCTGGCTTCCTTTCCTCCCTTGATCCCTGGGTCGGGAAGATCCCCTGGAGAAGGAAATGGCAACCCACTCCAGTATTCTTGCCTGAAGAATCCCATGGACAGAGGAGCTTGGTGGGCTACAGTCCACAGGTCGCAAAGAGTCGGACACAACTGAGCAACTTCACTTTCACTTTCACTTTGATGAGAACTGCCAGGTTTATGTGTGTGTGTTTTAAGTCTGTGTTCTGTGTTGTGATTTTTGATGGCCATTTTGCTTTTTCTGGCCACCATTTGGTTTAGACCTGCTGCCATTTTGTTAGAACTTGATTTTCTTTCCCTGTGCCTTGAGACCAGGGCTATCAGGAACACTAATCTAGACCATCTCTAACTCCTGACACTGAGGAAAAAGGGAAAAAAGACTTGAAGCTAGATCTTGCACTGTCTAAATATGTCTTGGTATGTCTTTCTCTCTGGGTAATATTTTTGAGGTTAATTTGTAAATAAGCTCTATTTATTTGGCTTAAAAAAGGTAAGTGCTTACAAATCAAGTAATTTTAAATTAAACAATAAGTTCCAGGTTCATGTGAACTGGGAAATATTCAATATTAAATACCTGATATTAGTGTTTGTTGACCTATCTAATATAGATATGTCTTAGAGTAATTAACGTTAAGCAGAATATTTTCATTAAACCTAGGTTTAATATAAGTTAAATATTATATCTGTTATAAGTTTGTCAACAAAGAAATTACTCAAGTGAAGAAAGTTCTAAAAAAGGTAAATGAGATATGAGCTTTTATGTAAGCTCTATTAAGAATAATTATTCTGTAGAAATATCTGTCTAAAATAGTCTCTCCAGATTGGTGTAACTTAAATTTCTAAGGGTTGTGCTAAGTGTGCTAAGTGTTGGAAATCTATTGAATAGTTAGGTCATTTCCAAATAAAATAAGATTTTGAAACATTTACTACTAAACACTAATTTCTTTTTACAGAGAAACTAAAGAGATTTGGGACTATAAATTAATAATGTTTGGTGCCATCCTAAAATGTTCTAAGAAAGCAAGGCTTTTAAAACTTATCACTGGTATTTATGATCACCAATCTATCAAATGCTAATATAAAAGTTAGTTCTTGGTTGCTAAAGGAAAGTAGGAAGTGTGTTTTCAGTTAAAAAAAAAAGCATGAAAAATACTAAAAAGAGTTATGCATGATCAGGATTTTCTAAAATTGGATTACAATTAGTTACATAAATTGATTTTGTTAGGAATGACACAGCCATAAGAAAACTGGTTAGAGACAATTAGGTCCAAGATGGCGGAGCTGACTTTCACTAGACCTTGAGCCTTGGTATTTACGCCCATTGTGACCCATAAACACTGACTCAGTTCAGTTCAGTTCAGTTCATTTCAGTCGCTCAGTCATGTCCGACTCTTTGCGACCCCATGAATTGCAGCACGCCAGGCCTCCCTGTCCATCACCAACTCCTGCAGTTCACTCAGACTCACGTCCATTGAGTCAGTGATGCCACCCAGCCATCTCATCCTCTGTCGTCCCCTTCTCCTCCTACACTCAATCCCTCCCAGCACCAAAGTCTTTTCCAATGAGTCAACTCTTTGCATGAGGTGGCCAAAGTACTGGAGTTTCAGCTTTAGCATCATTCCTTTCAAAGAAATCCCAGGACTGATCTCCTTCAGAATGGACTGGTTGGATCTCCTTGCAGTGCAGGAACTCTCAAGAGTCTTCTCCAACACCACAGTTCAAAAGAATCAATTCTTTGATGCTCGACCTTCTTCACAGTCCAACTCTTACATCCATACATGACTACTGGAAAAACCATAGCCTTGACTAAACGGACCTTAGTCAGCAAAGTAATGTCTCTGCTTTTGAATATGCTATCCAGATTGGACATAACTTTTCTTCCAAGGAGTAAGTGTCTTTTTATTTCATGGCTACAGTCACCATCTGCAGTGATTTGGGAGAACAAAAAAATAAAGTCTGACAATGTTTCCACTGTTTCCCCATCTATTTCCTATGAAGTGATGGGACCGGACGCCATGATCTTCGTCTTCTGAATGTTGAGCTTTAGGCCAACTTTTTCACTTTCCTCTTTCACTTTCATCAAGAGGCTTTTTAGTTCCTCTTCACTTTCTGCCATAAGGATGGTGTCATCTGCATATCTGAGGTGATTGATATTTCTCCTGGCAATCTTGATTCCAGATTGTGCTTCTTTCAGTCCAGTGTTTCTCAAGATGTGCTCTGCATATAAATTAAATAAGCAGGGTGACAATATACAGCCTTGACGTACTCCTTTTCCTATTTGGAACCAGTCTGTTGTTCCATGTCCAGTTCTAACTGTTGCTTCCTGACCTGCATACAGGTTTCTCAAGAGGCAGGTCAGGTGGTCTGGTATTCCCATCTCTTTCAGAATTTTCCACAGTTTATTGTGAGCCACACAGTCAAAGGCTTTGGCATAGTCAATAAAGCAGAAGTAGATGTTTTTCTGAAACTCTCTTGCTTTTTCCATGATCCAGCAGATGTTGGCAATTTGATCTCTGGTTCCTCTGCCTTTTCTAAAACCAGCTTGAACATCTGGAAGTTCACAGTTCACATATTGCTGAAGACTGGCTTGGAGAATTTTGAGCATTACTTTACTAGCATGTGAGATGAGTGCAATTGTGCGGTAGTTTGAGCATTCTTTGGCATTACCTTTCTTTGGGATTGGAATGAAAACTGACCTTTTCCAGTCCTGTGGCCACTGCTGAGTTTTCCAAATTTGCTGGCATATTGAGGGCAGCACTTTCACAGCATCATCTTTCAGGATTTGAAACAGCTCATCTGGAATTTCATCACCTCCCCTAGCTTTGTTCGTAGTGATGCTTTCTAAGGCCCACTTGACTTCACATTCCAGGATGTCTGGCTCTAGATGAGTGATCACACCTTCATGATTACCTGGGTTGTGAAGATCTTTTTTGTACAGTTCTTCTGTGTATTCTTGCCACCTCTTCTTAATATCTTTTGCTTCTGTTAGGTCCATACCATTTCTCCTTTATCGAGCCCATCTTTGCATGAAATGTTCCTTTGGTATCTCCAATTTTCTTGAAGAGATCTCTAGTCTTTCCCATTCTGTTCTTTTCCTCTATTTCTTTTCATTGATCGCTGAAGAAGGCTTTCTTATCTCTAAATCTGACCAAATGTTCTAAGCGCTTTTAATTGATCTTTTTGATAAAACTTCCTAAATCGAATTCTTTTGAAGTTCCTTTGACCTTTAGCTAACTTTGGAGTGCTTCAGAGGGCCCCTGAAACACCCTAAAGAGAGATATTAAACTCTGTTTATTTGGTTGGTTAAATTACATGAAAAAGATTATCAAATGAGTAATAAATCCACTCATGTTATAATGTATGGTAAAATTACTAATACAGATATCCTAGAAATTATATGGAGATCTTAACAGTCTGATATGTACTGGTATTCTAAAGGAAAACCTCATGACTACACAAAAGTTAACAGAAGGACTGAATGAACCAGCAAATATGCTCATAACTTTTATGGTTTCTATCTGAAAAATCACAGGTTTGAATCTTATGTTTTCAGGGAGTAGGGAAAACCTTCCTATCAAGATAATTATGACAATACTTCAGTAAAATTAAATGTTATAAACAAAACAATTATATTTTCTCTCTATCTGACTCCTCCAAAAATTGGAAATTCTTAGGTTTCCAGTAAGTTTATCAGATGAGTTAGGAAGGTTATCTCACGGGTTCAAAAATCTCAAGAAATTTTTGCGACCTTATAAAGGGAAGAATTCACCTACATTTGTTAGGCAAAATCTGTGATAAGCCTTTGGTGTGAGTTTCCCAGCCCTGTTTTATTTTAATGGTTCAGTCTGAGACTCTATAAATGTTTCAGCAAAATAAAAAGTCTATAATCAATTATGGTTATATAAATCATCAGACCAAAATTAGTGAGAACAGACCTATCCTTAAATTGGTTATATTTGATGAAAAATGAGGGTAACTCTAGGGAGAAAAAGATATTTCAAAAAATGTTAAATCCCAGTTTATTAATGGAGGTCTGCATCCAGTAAGACTCATCTCTTACATAGTTCTTTGCTGTTATGTGATATTAATGTAAAATTTAATTGAATTCTTAAAGAACATCCTAAGTTTGCTTCTGAAGCTCATCTCAGTAATCTATCTTTGGATGAAGATCAGATGCCTCATGACCTGCAACCAGGACTAGGAAAACACATAATTTAAGGGACTGTCTCCAACCTGGATGGAAGGACATTTTTATCAGGAGAAACTACACTACACCAGGATGAGAAGACAACGACATCAGAGGTAGACAGCTTCCCCAAGATGCTGGACCTGATTCATATGATCATTTATGTTTTCTTGACTTCTTAGACCTTTGCATATAAATCAAATGATTTTCTATCATAAGCCTGATTCTACGCTAGTTTTAGAAATCAATTCAATTGTTGGGTTTGTGGCCAATTACCTGTGTCTAGTTCTGGGTTATCATGGTAAATTTCTCTACTACAAGACTCTAACTGGTTGGCTCTGAGAAAATTTACTTTAAAAAAATTATAAGCATATTCAGGTCACTGTGATATTACTAGATGGATCCCCTCAGCAGGCCAATTAAGGATGCCAGCTCTGACTCAGGCCATAAATTTGAGCTTTTTTCTATTACTCAACCTCAGTCAGAGTAACAAGACAAGTTTCAGCAAAGGAGAAAAAATATCCCAGAATTATGGGATGGATTTATATAGATAACACCAGGCTATGGTAATTTAGGTCTGAAGTCTCTTCTGTGTTGGAAACAATTAAATCATACTAAGGACAGTCAGATATAAGCATCTGAATGCAGAGTTCCAAAGAATAGCAAGAAGAGATAAGAAAGCTTTCCTTAGCAATCAATGCAAAGAAACAGAGGAAAACAACAGAATGGGAAAGACTAGAGATCTCTGCAAGAAAATTAGGGACACCAAGGGAACATTTCATGCAAAGATGGGCTCGATAAAGGACAGAAATGGTACGGACCTAACAGAAGCAGAAGATGTTAAGAAGAGGTGGCAAGAATACACAGAAGAACTATACGAAATAGATCTTCACGACCAAGATAATCACGATGGTGTGATCACTCAACTAGAGCCAGACATCCTGGAATGTGAAGTTAAGTGGACCTTCAAAAGCATCACTAAGAATAAAGCTAGTGGAAGTGATGGAATTCCAGTTGAGCTATTTCAGATCCTGAAAGATGGTGCTGTGAAAGTGCTGCACTCAATATGCCAGCAAATTTCGAAAACTCAGCAGTGGCCACAGGACTGGAAAAGGTCAGTTTTCATTCCAATTCCAAAGAAAGGCAATGCCAAAGAATGCTCAAACTACTGCACAATTGCACTCATCTCACATGCTAGTAAAGTAATGCTCAAAATTCTCCAAGCCAGTCTTCAGCAATGTGTGAACTGCAAACTTCCAGATGTTCAAGCTGGTTTTAGAAAAGGCAGAGGAACCAGAGATCAAATTGCCAACATCCCCTGGATCATGGAAAAAGCAAGAGAATTCCAGAAAAACATCTACTTCTGCTTTATTGACTATGCCAAAGCCTTTGACTGTGTGGCTCACAATAAACTGTGGAAAATTCTGAAAGGGATGGGAATACCAGACCACCTGACCTGCCTCTTGAGAAACCTATATGCAGGTCAGGAAGCAACAGTTAGAACTGGACATGGAACAACAGACTGGTTCCAAATAGGAAAAGGAGTATGTCAAGGCTGTATATTGTCACCCTGCTTATTGAACTTATATGCAGAGTACATCATGAGAAATGCTGGGCTGGAAGAAACACAATCTGGAATCAAGATTGCCAGGAGAAATATCAATCACCTCAGATATGCAGATGATACCACCCTTATGGCAGAAAGTGAAGAGGAACTAAAAAGCCTCTTGATGAAAGTAAAAGAGGAGAGTGAAAAAGTGGGCTTAAAGCTCAACATTCAGACAACGAAGATCATGGCTTCTGGTCCCATCACTTCATGGGAAATAGATGGGGAAACAGTGGTAACAGTGTCAGACTTTATTTTTTTGTTCTCCCAAATCACTGCAGATGGTGACTGCAGCCATGAAATTAAAAGACACTTACTCCTTGGAAGAAAAGTTATGTCCAACCTAGATAGCATATTGAAAAGCAGAGACATTACTTTGCCAACAAAGGTCCGTCTAGTCAAGGCTATGGTTTTTCCAGTGGTCATGTATGGATGGGAGAGTTGGACTATGAAGAAAGCTGAGTGCTGAAGAATTGATTCTTTTGAACTGTGGTGTTGGAGAAGACTCTTGAAAGTTCCTTGGACTGCAAAGAGATTCAACCAGTCCATTCTGAAGGAGATCAGCCCTGGGATTTCTTTGGAAGGAATGATGCTGAAGCTGAAACTCCAGTACTTTGGCCACCTCATGCGAAGTGTTGACTCATTGGGAAAGACTCTGATGCTGGGAGGGATTGGGGGCAGGAGAAGAGGGGCACGACAGAGGATGAGATGGCTGGATGGCATCACGGACTCGATGGATGTGAGTCTGAGTGAACTCCGGGAGTTGGTGATGGACAGGGAGGCCTGGCGTGCTGCAATTCATGGGGTTGCAAAGAATCGGACACAACTGAGCGACTGAACTGAACTGAAGGACAATCAGTCTAATAATATGAGAAAACGGGGCTATGTGCCTTATAGATGATGCCAATATATAATTTCCCTGAAAGATAAGAATTCTACAGAGCAGACTAAGTCAGATGACCTGAGGATATACTGGGCTACATCTAATGGAAGCTCTTAACTTACATCTTACTTGTGACTTTACTAATATTGCCTGCTATATTATTTGTATTTCACCTGTTTTACAAAATTACTGTTTCTTAAACCGTCAAATGTGTGTGAGGCCTCTAATAGAATAATATATAGTTTCATATGAGATCGATGATGGTAACAGTATAACTTTAGATATGGGAAGAAGCAACAATTGGGAATATTTTCCTGGACCAAGAGGCTAGTAAGACAGGTGGTCCAGAGAATTTTGGATACTGTTTTATGGCCTAGTCCAGTAACAGCATATTGAGTGGCCTGTCAACAAAATCTTTGTCAAACAGCACCATGGGATAAAATGGTCATGAAATGCCCCCCATCAAATCATGTTCAAGTTTATGAGCAAAAAGGGACTCTGCCAACTGAAGACTGACACTTGCCATCTACATCTACAAAGATTAAATCACGGCTGCTGCAACTGCTGACTTTCAACGCCCTTGAAAGGAGTCCAGGGTGAAAATTAGGAATGAAGCACTCTGTGCTCTGGACAAAACTGGCATAACAGGCATTCAGATAGTTAGATCTTTTCAGGAGAAGACTTTATGAGTCCCAATTCTTGCATCTTCTCAAACCTAGAGAAACACTGACGTCATTAACAGTGAAATCTGCTTTGGCTATTAAGGAAAAGTTTACTATTAGAAGTCAAAATAGAGTAGCTATGGTTCAGATATCCTGGGAAATAACTAGGTGATGCTATGGGTGTACTTTCAGATTAGACCTTGTATTGCTAAACACTTGAGTTTTCTGAATCGTGTCAGGCTTGGATAACACCATTCTCAAAACAATGTCTCCTGGAAGCTAGTAACCTTACTTTTTATAAAACTAGGCAACTGGCTACAAGTCTCCCTGAAGTACCAGGTCCAGACTGGGTTTCAGGCCTATTCTTCTAAAAAGAAATGAGATTTATTTTGTTTACTAAATTCCAGTTATCACTCCTCCAACTACTTCTAATTGGGTCTGTTACACCAAAATGGCAGACCAAGGGATTAGGATTTTAATCATACAAGACTCAGATCTAGAACTTGGAACACAGAAAATACTTCCAATTCAGTGTCTATACTCCAAGCTGAGGCAGTCCTATGCCCCATTTTGACAGGAAGTTATCACAGTCATAGTTGCCCAGTTCCCTAAATTAAAGCTAAGCGAGATTCTGTGGGGCTCTGGAGTACAGATCTGTTCTGTGTTCTCCATTTCTTATCTGTAGGATATAGGCTTCGTTCAGCCTCCTTGACCTTCCCTGAGTTCCAAAGCATGGATTCAAACAATTGCTAATCAGGGAAGGGAGGGGATACAGAAACAGGAGAAACAATTAAAGGTTGGTACAGCCTTCAGACAGAGTCCTGGTTCCTACTCAAAGAAATATGCATAATAATGCCTTTGAGCTCCCATTCAGGTGGAGGATGGTAACTTCAGACTGAACACAAGATTCCTGGAGCACAGCTCTGTTGCCTCACCACCAACCAATGAGAAAGGGTCACAAACCCTGCAACCCTCACCCCAAATGTTGCCTTCTGTTTCTGGGGACCAGAGATGACCATCCTGTTAGGTTTCCTGTTTGGCCCTTGTCTATTTCATCTCTGAGAGGGGCCAACTAAATTGCTGTTACTACAAAGGTGGAAGCTGGTTTCAGATGTGGAACACCTCAACTTAGATCAGGTAGAGAGAGACTTCTGCTCTGCTAGGCAGGCCTATGCCCATGAACAGCAGGAAGAAGTTACAGAAGAAAGAGACCTCTGCCCCAATTCCCAAGAAGTATCTTGAGTATGAAGTCTCTCACGGGGAGTTGTTAGGGGAAGCATGGTGATTGAAACTGCCCACCCTGGCCAGGTACCATACTAAACATTTGCATGAGTTGTTTTATGACAGGAGATCCTGATAAGGAATACGGAACTAATAATCCACCACCAACTGGAAGAATTTGGGAAAGGTCTGAAGGAGACACTGCGTGTCCTTCCACTTCCCAGAATCCCTCTCGCTAGCATCCATCTTGGGTGAGAGATGCGTGTGCCACCAGGAAAGACTCTGAATTAGAATTATTGGTCAAAGACCACCCAGAAACTAATCTCATCACCATAAAACCTGACATTGCAAGCCATGCGGCAGAGCAGTTCTCCTGGGTTTCCTTACCCTACTGCTCTCCACCCAGGTGCCCTTTCCCAATAAAATCTCTTGCTTTGTCAGCACATGTGTCTCCTCGGACAATTCATTTCCGAGTGTTAGACAAGAGCCCAGTTTCAGGCCCTGGAAGGGGTCTGCCTTCCTGCAACAGTTACAGCAACTGGAGGTGGGGGAAATGGGAAAATATTGGCCAAAGGTACAAACCTAGTTACAAGTTGAATAAGCTCTGGGGGTCTAATGTATACAGGATGACTATAATTAATTAAAATTTGCAAAGAGAGTAAATCTTAAGTGTTCTCACTGCACACGCACACAAATTGGTAAATATATGAAGTGACGGATGTGTTAATCAGCTTGACTGTGGTCATCATTGAGAGGATATCAGGCAGAAAGTCTAGGGGTCCCCAAGTGGAGGAAATAGACTGCGAGTGTCATATGTTTTTTTTTTTTTCCCCCCTTCTCTATACAAAATTAAAAGGTTTCTTTTAAAACTCTATGTTGCCATGACAACACCTGGTTCCATCAGAACTTAACTTTTCTCAAACCTTGAGCTAACCAATGCATTTTCCTTATGGAAATATTTTTCTTAAGCTATGTTAATGATTATGTATTTACCTTAGAATCTGCCTTTCTTCAAGTTGGTTCTGCCTAAGATTCAGAACTGATAATGGCTCAACAAACCAGCATGTTTTACTAATGAAGATGTTCTCTTAAGCTATGTTAATGGAACTATGCATTTACCTTAGAATCTGCCCTTCTTCAAGATTCATGTCAATTGTTTTATGGCCCAGATGACTCACCTTGTGCCAATGTTATCTCAAAATGCATGCTGTGGGTGAGGGGCCTGGTGCCACTCTCTGAGTTTTGAGACATTTCCTTTCTCTAATTAGCAGCTTGCTAATAGGTATATAACTTCTTGCTAAAACCTAGCAAGGGGCACTCTTTTGGCCCCCTTCTCATGTCTATGTCAGAAGCCTTCTCTATCTCTTTTATATTTTAGTAAAACTTTATTACACAAAAGCTCTGGGCAATCAAGTCTCATCACTGGCCCTGGATTGGACTCCTCTCCTCCGGAGGCCAAGAATCCTGGTGTCATTCCTGGCCCATAGCAGCAACCTTTCATCATTTTCTGATGTATACATGCATCAAGTCATCACACTATACACTTTAAATATAAACTTTTTAATTGTCAAGACAGGAAAGATACGAATAAAATAAAACTTATAGAAGGAAACACAGAAGACTATTTTTGTGACTCCTGAGTAGATAATGATTTGTTGAAACACACACACACACACAAAAACCATAAAATAGAACTTTGAAAAAGTTAACTACCATAGTGTTGATAACTTCTGATCATTGGCCTAGCCATGATAGGGAAAGTGAAAAAGTAAGGAACAAACTGAAAAAAAAAATCTTTATTAGCATAGAAATACATAAAGAACTCAAAATCAATGACACAGATAGAAATATTTTTTTAAATGAGTTGAAACCAAACAGATGTTCCACAAAAGAGAAAGTGAATATCACCAATCCTGAAAACCACTGAACTTCATTAGTGATCATGGGAATGCAAACTAAGCTCAAAATGAGACAGCATTTTATCCACATGATACGAGCAAAAATTTAGAGTCTGACAATACCAATTGCAGGTGAAGATGTGAAACAAGAGGAACTAATACAATCCTGGTGCATGCTAAGTCTCTTCAGTCATGTCCAACTCTGTTCGACCCTATGGACTGCAGCCTGCCAGACTCCTCTGTCCATGGGATTCTCCAGGCAAGAATACTGGAGTAGGTTGCCATGCCCTCCTCCAGCTGTCTTCCTGATCCAGGGATTGAACCTGAGTCTCTTATGTCTCCTGCACTGGCAGACGTGTTCTTTACCACTGGCACCACCACTAGCATAATACTTGTAGAAGTGATGAATGGAAAACAATATGACATCATATTACAAAGCTAAATATGCACCCAGAATATGACCTAGCAATTCTATTCCTAAGTATATACCCTAGAAACTCTAATATTTAATCAAGAGACACGTATGAGAAAATTAGTAATGACAAAATCTTGTAAACATCTCAAATGTTCATCAACAGTAAAATGAACCAATTGTGAGATACTCACACTACAAAATATTATACCTTGGTGAAACTGCATGACTGCAGCTAAATTATCAACATGAATGCATCCTGCAAATATAATGGTGAGTTTCTAAAAAATGAGTTGTGTATATCGCATGATGTTGTTTTTATGAAATTCAAAAACAAACAAAAAACTCTATACTGTTTAGAGGTTATATTTATATGGTAAAACTTCTTGTAAAAAGGAAAAAGCAAAGAATGATAAAAACAAAATTTTGAATAGTAATATGGAGATATTATGGGCTTCACAGTTGCGCTAGTGGTAAAAATCTGCCTGCCAATGCAGGAGACACAGAGGCATAGGTTCAGGCTTGGGTCAGGGAGATACCCTGGAGAAGGAAACGGCAACCCTTTCCAGTAGTCTTGCTTTGAAAATTTCATGGGCAGAGGGGCCTGGCAGGCTACCATTAATGGGGCCACAAAGAGCTGGAAATGACTGAGTGGCTGAGCACTGAGCATGGGGATATGACAGAGAAAGGGCACTGGGCAAGGATTCATAAGCAATATCAAAAATAAAGGTACTTGTCATCCTTTACATCCAAAATTGGGTAGTAGGTTCAGAGGTATTTATTATTCATTTTATTATTATTATTCCAAACTTACATATGTGACATATATTTTTAGATATAATAAATAAATGATAGTAAGATTAAAAAGTTTATGTGCAAAATGTGCATATATACGTATAAATTTGGACCAATCATGTCACTTCTCTACTTGAAAGATTTAATGGTTTCCATTTTGGTCTACTGAATTGTCTAGCTATAGAACCCTTCCTTTATTTCCAGCTTAATCTCATTATCCCTACCTATAAAGTACACACTAGCCCTCCTGACTTTCTTCTGTCTTGAAATAGACAAACTCTGTGCTGCCTCAGTGGAGAAGGCAATGGCACCCCACTCCAGTACTCTTGCCTGGAAAATCCCATGGACGGAGGAGCCTGGAAGGCTGCAGTCCATGGGGTTGCAAAGAGTAGGACACAATTAAGTGACTTCTTTCACTTTTCACTTTCATGCATTGGAAAAGGAAATGGCAACTCACTCCAGTGTTCTTGCCTGGAGAATCCCAGGGATGGCAGAGCCTGGTGGGCTGCCATCTCTGGGGTCACACAGGGTCAGACATGACTGAAGCGACTTAGCAGAAGCATGCTGCCTCAGAGGAACCAGAGATCAAATTGCCAACATCCACTGGATCATGGAAAAAGCAAGAGAGTTCCAGAAAAACATCTCTTTCTGCTTAATTGACTGTGCCAAAGCCTTTGATTGTGTGGATCACAATAAACTGTGGAAAATTCTTCAAGAGATGGGAATACCAGACCACCTGACCTGCCTCTTGAGAAACCTATATGCAGGTCAGGAAGCAACAGTTAGAACTGGACATGGAACAACAGACTGGTTCCAAATAGGAAAAGGAGTACGTCAAGTCTGTATATTGTCACCCTGCTTATTGAACTTATATGCAGAGTGCATCATGAGAAATGCTGGGCTGGAAGAAACACAATCTGGAATCAAGATTGCCAGGAGAAATATCAATCACCTCAGATATGCAGATGACACCACCCTTATGGCAGAAAGTGAAGAGGAGCTAAAGAGACTCTTGATGAAAGTGAAAGAGGAGAGTGAAAAAGTTGGCTTAAAGCTCAACATTCAGAAAACGAAGATCATGGCTTCTGGTCCCATCACTTCATGGGAAATAGATGGGGAAACAGTGGAAACAGTGTCAGACTTTATTTTTTTAGGCTCCAAAATCACTGCAGGTGGTGACTGCAGCCATGAAATTAAAAGATGCTTACTCCTTGGAAGGAAAGTTATGACCAACCTAGATAGCATATTGAAAAACAGAAACATTACTTCGCCAACAAAGGTCCGTCTAGTCAAGGCTATGGTTTTTCCAGTGATCATGTATGGATGTGAGAGTTGGACTGTGAAGAAAGCTGAGTGGCGAAGAACTGATGCTTTTGAACTGTGGTGTTGGAGAAGACTCTTGAGAGTTCCTTGCAATGCAATGAGATCCAACCAGTCCATCCTAAAGAAGATCAGTCCTGGGTGTTCTTTGGAAAGAATGACGCTAAAGCTGAAACTCCAGTACTTTGGCCACCTCATGCGAAGAGTTGACTCATTGGAAAAGACTCTGATGCTGGGAGGGATTGGGGGCAGGAGGAGAAGGGGACAACAGAGGATGAAATGGCTGGATGGCATCACCGACTCGATGGATGTGTTTGGGTAAACTCTGGGAGTTGGTAATGGACAGGGAGGCCTGGCGTGCTGCAATTCATGGGATCGCAAGGAGTCGGACACAACTGAGTGACTGAACTGAACTGAACTGAACTGATGCTGCCTCAGAGCTGTTGAGCTTACTATTCCCACTGCATGGAAGACTTTTCCTCACCATCCACTCACATTATGCTTAGGTTTCAATTTAAAGTTCTTTTTTTGTAAAGAGGTCTTTTCTGATCAGTCCCTTCTAAATCCATTTGGGGATTTATATTAAGTCCTTTGTTATTTTCTCTTGTTATGTTGGACTTATGTATTTATGTGATAATTTCTTTAATATTTTTCTCCTCCATCAGACTTAAGCTCTATGAGGAGAGCAGCCATATTAATTTTTGTTCACTTTTGTGTTCACCAGCACATAGAACTACATTCTCTCTAGAGTAGGCACCCCCCAAAATTTGTTGTATAAATAAGTAAATGAATGGAAGAATGAATACATATGAATAAATAGCATGAAAGCATACTCACAAAATAGGAGAAAGACTCACAACATTATATGTGTGTATGTGTGTGTGTGTGTGTGTGTGTGTGTGTAGCATTACTAAAATGACTATTAAAATATGAACTTAAGGTTTAAGGGAAATGATTACAGAAAATCTCAGATATAGGAAGATACAGAGGAAAATTGTTAAACCTGCTGCTGCTGCTAAGTCGCTTCAGTCGTGTCCAACTCTGTGCAACCCCATAGACGGCAGCCCACCAGGCTCCCCTGTCCCTGGGATTCTCCAGGCAAGAACACTGGTGTGGGTTGCCATTTCCTCCTCCAATGCATGAAAGTGAAAAGTGAAAGTGAAGTTGCTCAGTCATGTCCAACCCTCAGGGACCCCATGGACTGCAGCCTACCAGGCTCCTCCGTCCATGGGATTTTCCAGGCAAGAGTACTGGAGTGGGGTGCCATTGCCTTCTCCATGTTACACCTGACATCAATCTAAATGAACATTATATAAAATAATAACAAAGAATAAATTCATAGTGCAAAGCAAAAGATGGAAAAGAAATAAAAAATATTGATAAACAGTGGCATCAAGCTTTATATATACAAAATAAAAAAATGGGAGAATATGGGCCTGATTTTATCGATGCAACAAAGTCGCTAAGCTTTCTGAGCTCTAGTTTACCTATCTGTAAGTACTCAAAAAATGTTTGTTGAAAAATAATCTCTAACAGGGACACAGGAACTGTCCTTTCCAAGTCTAATCCTCTGCTGCTGCTGCTGCTGCTGCTGCTGCTGCTGCTGCTGCTGCTGCTGCTGCTAAGTCGCTCCAGTCATGTCCGACTCTGTGTGACCCCATAGATGGCAGCCCACCAGGCTCCTCAGTCTCTGGGATTCTCCAGGCAAAAACACAGTGGTTGCCATTTCCTTCTCTAGTGCATGAAAGTGAAAAGTGAAAGTGAAGTCGCTCGGTTGTGTCCGACTCTTTGCGACCCCGTGGACTGCAGCCTACCAGGCTCCTCCATCCACGGGATTTTTCCAGGCAAGTGTACAGGAGTGGGGTGCCATTGCCTTCTCCATCTAATGCTCTATGCTTTCTTTTTTTTTTTTTTATTTTTTTCTTTTTGGCTGCATCCAGCAGTATGTGGGACTTTCATTTCCTGGCCAGGGATTGAGCCTGGGCCCTCTGCAGTGGAAACGTAGAGGCTTAACCACTGGGCCATGGGGAAAGTCCCTCTATGCTTTCTTAAATGAGAACAAATCATTGGAATTTCTTGTCACATGGACAATATGTCACATGGACAATATGTTTCAAGATTTTCTAATCATCTTTATAAAAAATATTTTTCAATATTATTTTTTCAAAGTATATAAAAGCATGGAAAAAACCTGTAAGAGGAAAAAAGAACTGTAGAAAGGTATCAGCATAAAAAATGGAAAAAGGTAGTGGGTAATAGTGCATCACATCTTTCAAAATTAAAATCTGTCCAAAATTTAAAAGCATTTTTCATCTTTAGGGAATCACCAAATTCTTCCCTTAATGAAGAGTGATAGGTCCCTGGATGTTACACCTACTGCCACTTGCAATCATTTCTCTCTACCTTTATTTCCTATGGCTAGACACTAAGTAGCATTACCAAGATGCAAGTCTCAGAACTGCTTAGCAAGCTCATGTACTGTATTCTGAGTCAAGGGTAACTCCCAAACCATGGCCATCTTTCACAATTACCACCCCTTCTGACCAATCTGTCAGGAGTACCACTGTTTACTTCCCAGGCAGCCCTGGCCTCAGCAGAAATACACAACTTTTTTGTTTTGCATATTTTACTTACTATTCTCTGTGGTTAAAGACTATTATACTATTATAGTGTCTGACAAATATAACCCAGCAGGTATCATGACACCACTTGGAGATGAACATTTTTGAAGGATTTATTTCATAAGGAAACACACCAACAAATAAAGCTGAACAGATGGATCCTGAACACAGATTCAGAAAAGTTGAACACAGCAAATAGTGAAGATTGATACCTACCTACAAAGCAGCAATCTGGACTCAGAGAACAGCAGGCTGCCACAGATATATGGCATATTTATTGAAACATAAAAAGAGTTTCACAGTCCTCCTAATTATTATACCTACCTCTGGTCACATAGAGCTAGTCTATAGTGAGTTTTCCACTGATTTATTTAACTCTTAAATATCATAAACTCCTAAACAATACCTATGTTCATGCAGAAGCAACAAATTTTCTGCTATGCTTTTAAACATTGTTTGCACTTTTGAAATGTCAGTGATATTTGCAGTTCTAAACATTGTGTTTCATGCCATTTCAAAGGTGCAGTTGTTAGAGCCAAAAATATTCATGTTTTAAAATCCTATCTCATATAAATGGCTCAGGGTCAAAAGACATGAAAAATCTCTGTTTCATCTTAAGTCTGCTCAAATGCCTTATATAAAAGAATGTCAGGAAGAAAATAAATCCTGGAAGATTCTCCTGCTTTGCAAAATGAAAGAAAACCTTAGATTTATCTCAATTCCCATTACAGTTTGCAAAAGTGCTTCTCAACTAACAAATTTTAACACATCAGTAAAATCATTCCATTTAATGTAGCTAAACACTGAAAATAACACTGTGTTTTTGACTGATAGCAATAGGAAAATTTCCTCTTCCTGGAAACTGAAGATGTCACATTTTGTGTATGCTAAGACAGGCCCTCACCTCCTGAATTTCATGTCTTTCACTTGCATTCCATGACCTTTAAAGAACACGGTCAGAATTAAAACTGGTCAGCAAGTCTAAGAATCCAGTGTGATGAACAGAAGCCCTACAGCCAAGCTCATGCATTCAAGAGATGCCAAGCCTTTGGAGTCTAGCCTCTTGTTGATGTTTTCTGTATTTAACAGTAATAACAAAATAGTAATTAACAAGATAATTAACAAAATTAACAAAATAATTAAAAACAAGATGCATTCATTCAATATTTTTCACATATTAAATATGATTATATTATTATGGCTATGTGAGAGTTGGACTGTGAAGAAAGCTGAGCGCCAAAGAATTGATGCTTTTGAACTGTGGTGTTGGAGAAGACTCTTGAGAGTCCCTTGGACTGCAAGGACATCCAATCAGTCCATTCTAAAGGAGATCAGCCCTGGGTGCTTTTAGGAAGGAAAGACGCTGAAGCTGAAACTCCAGTACTTTGGCCACCTCATGCAAAGAGTTGACTCATTGGAAACGACTCTGATGCTGGGAGGGATTGGGGGCAGGAGGAAGAGGGGATGACAGAGGATGAGATGGCTGGATAGCATCACCGACTCGATGGACGTGAGTTTGAGTGAACTCCGGGAGATGGTGATGGACAGGGAAGCCTGGCATGCTGCGATTCATGGGGTTGCAAAGAGTCGGACATGACTGAGCGACTGAACTGAACTGATGCACATTGAGTTACTTTTTTAAGACAAAGGATATAAAGCAAAATTTAATATTTTTTAAAAATTTTTATTTCATATTGGAGTATAGTTGATTTACAATGTTGTGTTAGTTTCAAGTATATAGCAAAGTGATTCAGTTATACATATGTCTATTCTTTTTCATTCAATAATTTTAGCAGCTACTCAGCGTCAAATAGAGCATTAGGCCTTGGAGAGAGAGCTATGAAGAGACCAGAAACTTCCTGTTAGCAGAAATGAGTCACAGGCTACAATTTGCTTCCAAGAAGGCAGAGAAAGTAACATTTTGGGTATTCCATCTTCTTGCATGGGAGATTGACAAGGAAGATGGAGTTGAGAATGGCATCTTGAGTGGGCAGCCTTCAATTTCTGCCGATACTAGTCTGATTCTTGATACAAACTATGTACAGTGCTCCTGGAAGTTGTGACTGAGATGGCCTGTGGGTGAATGACTAGGTTCCATCACTGAATTTTTGATATCTAAAAGGGACCTTTAGTGTGCAGGAAACACAATTTGCCATTTTTTGGTTTGATATTAATTTATTAAAATTACAAAATAAAAAGTATATAAAAATCATAGTCTATTCCATAAATCTAGTACACTTTGTCAATCACTTGCAAGAGAGCCTTCAATAAATGTTAATTCAACTCAGGCTGAACAGACTAAATTCTGCTTAATCCTGTTTGTAAACTTAGTTGCCTCAATTCTCTTCAACATTTCAAAGTGCATATATAAATCAAATATATCTGATACCTGACTAGATATACTGATCCCCAAAATCAAAACCTTACTACTTGCTTGAACAACTCACGTATTTAATAAGTCAAGTTTATGTATATAAAGAATATAAAATGATCTTAAATATTCTAGTGCATTAATAGTATGTGTTAGTGTAAGTTGCTTTCAGTCGTGTCTGACTCTGCAACCCCATGGACTGTATAGCCCATCATGCTCCTCTGTCTTAAATGTACTCAAAATATTTTACATACTTTAATAAAAATCACAAATTAATGAAATTTTAAAATTGGAATCTGTTCAAACTGTCACTCTAAATTATACCATGTTCTCTTCAACATCATAAGCAAATTAAATATCAACTGCTACACACATTATTCTGAACTTCACATACTGGTATTAATACTATGGATTTGATTCACTTCACTATCCCTCTGTTTTATTCCAATCCTCCCTAAGATTTTAAAGATTCTGTGCTCACTTATGGGCTTCCCACAAGGCACTAGTGGTAAAGAATCCACCTGCAAATGTAGGTAGATGTAAGAGACACAGATTCCATCCCTGGGTTAGGAAGATGCCGTAAGGGTGGGCACATCAACCCACTCCAGTATTCTTGCCAGGTGGATCCCATGGACTGAGAAGGGTCACACAGAGTTGGACATCACTGAAGTGACTAAGTGTACACACACACAAATGTGCTCAATTATGAGCCACAGATGTGAAAGTGGGATGGAGTAACAGAGGCAACAACATTGCCACAAGACTCTATTTGTGTGCAACTGTATAAACTGGAGTTGTTGTTTTTTTTAAATCACTATGGCTCCAGGGAACTCTAGATCCAATCCTTCAACTAGGGTTGGTTTCTTATGAGTTCAAGTAGCATCCTTACATCATTTTCCATCATTATCTAACTTGAATAGATGAAAGTCTTCAAAATGCTTCATCTCTCAAGTTCATAGCTAAACTACTTGAACTAATTTCTACCACCTGAGTTAATTCAGGATTCTTCTTGTATGTTTTCATCTGAGCCTTCATTCTTATAGTGTAATGACATCTGATTATATTCTACACACTTCTCATATGGTGTCTCCAAGATATAAACTGCATATGATGATTCTCACTTTGGCACATGGCCACTACATAACTGTAACTTCTCCTGATTCCAGAGAGAGGAGTCTTGGGTCATGCAGTGGACAGAGCTGCCCTGTACTTTCATCATAGCCCTGGGACACTAGGCATATCAACTAGTTCGCTCTGCCAACTTTTATGCCTCACTGAGTACCCATGGAAACTTTGGAGCTGCCAAAGTTGCACGAACATTGTTTTTCAACTTTTTATTTTGTACTGGGGCAGAGTCAATTAATGTTGTGATAGTTTCAGGTGAACAGCAAAAGGACTCAGCCAAACATATACTTGTATCCATTCTCCTCAAACTCCCCTCCCATCCAGGCTGCCACATAACACTGAGCAGAGTTCCATGAGTTGCATGAGTGTTCTTCAGTTCAGTTCAGTTCATTTCAGTTCATTTCAGTTGCTCAGTCATGTCCGACTCTTTGCAGCGCCATGGACTGGAGGACGCCAGACTTCCCTGTCCATCACCAACTCCCAGAGCTTATTCAAACTCATGTCTATTGAGCTGGTGATGCCATCCAACCATCTCATCGTCTGTCGTCCCCTTCTTAAACCCTCTTTTTGCCTATGTTGCCCATGAGGGTGTTATCATTTGTACTTTGTCACACCAGGATGGTAGTTTCCCCAATGCTCATGCTTCTCTCTGTTCCCATACCAGTTCTGTGAAGAATGGTGACAAATCTTTGGCTTTCTACTCTAAATTGGCCTTCTACTCTCCTTGGCTCAAAGGGTTTTCCTGGTGAGTTTGAAGGGTAAAGAGGACGAGTTGTCCCCGTGTGCACCTAAATCTTGCCGCATTATACTTGAACACTTGCTTTTTGAACTTAGAGGCAAGACATTTGGGCTTCTTTGTTTCTCTGGGCCAATAGGTCAACTTTTTCCTGGGTTCAACTTAGCTCCTTTACTTACAGCTGAAATAGAAGAGGTCACATGGAAGAAGAAGAAGACTTATCAGTTAAGACACAAATAATTATTTGGCCAGCCTTGGTATCTTACTTGGGAGATGGAAGAATTTCTGTTACCACTTCTTCTAAGCAGGCCTCTGGTTCAATAGCTAGAACAGATGCAGTCTAGGATGAGAGTACCTTGCAGATTTATTGGAGTCAAGGCCAATGGCTTCTCTAAACATGACTGATTTCTATTTGTCCTTGAGCTCTCCATTTAAGTGTCACCTGATTGAGAAGGTCTTCTCTGACCTCTCAGGCCAGGCAAGGCCTCCCTATTACATATTCTCAAAGTAATCTTGTTTCTCTTTAAGCATAAGTTTCACTTGACATTTTGGTTTAATATTTACTTTAACTAGTAGACTAAGCACTCTGTGGGTCTTGGGACCTTCTTCTTCTTCAACATAGCTCACTCTCCAGCGCTGAGCAACTGCTGAAAAAATACTGGATGGATGAATCATTTTTGAAACTATTGTAGTTAATGAAATACAGTAAACATTAACAAAGGGCTTCCCCACTGGTACAGCAGAAAAGAATCCGCCTGCAATACAGGAGACACAGGTTTGATCACTGGGTCGGGAAGATCCCCTGGAGAAGGAAATGGCAACCCACTCCAGTATTCTTGCCTGGAAATTCCCATGAACAGAGGAGACTGGCAGGCTACAGTCCATAGGGTCTCAAAGAGTCAGACATGACTTAGCGACTAAACAATAACCAAACATTAACAAGAAGCTAGGCTCTAAAGACTTGACATCTCTTCAGTGCATGAGCTTGGGCAGTGGGGCTTCTGGTCACCACACTGAATTCTTGGACTTGCTTACCAGCTTTAATTTTCACTAAGTTCTTGAAAGGTCATAGAATATAAGTAAAAGACATGAGATTCATGCCTTTAGAGCCATATAGCAGCTTCATAAAGCTAAATTCTCAGAAACAGAACCACCAGGCTCAAAAGGTTAAAAGAAACAGCAAGGAGATGGAGGTAACAGAGAAAACATGAGAAGATGTTTTAAATCTGAATGCTGACTGAATTATTCATTTCTATGAACTAAGACATCACAGATTTGAACTGAGTTTACCTGGAGATCCGGGTGCATCACTGGGTTGGGAAGATCCCCTGGAGAAGGAAGTGGCAACCCACTCCAGTATTCTTGCCTGGAGAATTCCATGGACAGAAGAACCTGGCAGGCTACAGTCCAAAGGGTCACAAAGAGTCGGACATGACTGAGTGACTAACACTATCTGGAAATAGCTAGATTAAGATTTTTATTGCTGTTGTTATTGTTGTGGTTTTTGTGTTCTACTCCTATAAAGTAAACTAGGCACTTGAGAAAGAAAACGAATTTACTAACAGGAAAATGAAGTAAGTTTTGTTTCTGTATATTTGAGTTTGTGACTATGAAATTCACACATTTATATCTCCTCTCTAGCTGCTCAAATCTTAGGAGGTTACCTGGCATCACACAGGAGAGATGAATTGGCAGATAAATATGTTTACAGAAGGCATCAGTCAGCCCACATTAAATTAACACATTTATCGATTTCCTACTATATGTTCAGCTCTGCTCAAGCTTGCTTTTTCTAATTTAAGCGCCTTCTAGGATTTAAAGTAATCAGTTGACTTTGCAAGCTTGGGTGATACAAACCACAAAAGCTGAGTAGGAATATGAACTAGAGGCTTCCTAAGGCTATCGGAAGGCTGAAAACTCTGAAAAGAACTCAAGCACTTTTGTAAAAGGAAAGTGGAAAAACCGATGTTCTCCCTCCTCTCTTTTCCATTGCTGAAACTGTAAAGGTTTTACCTCTTTCCGTATTGATCATGACTCTGATTTCTTAAATGCCTGAAGAGAAGATTAAATGCTAAAATGTCTTTTTTCATAACCCAGCTGAACCCAAAGAACTTTTCTGACTATGTTCTATGATACACATTTGCAGTTTAAGAAAAGCACTATGGATGGAAAAGGTATTCAGGTGTTATGGAGTGGAGAGCATGAGAAGTCAATTCAACCAAATTCTCGATTTACCAAAAGGGAGATGAAGATGGAAGCCCAACAAGGCCTTAATGTTTTTGTTTGTTTGTTTAATTGTTTTAAATTTGGTTAAAAGGAAATGACCTAGGTTAATCATCATCATCAATATCATCAACTATGATAAGAAGCATGAAAGCTTATCTGTTGATTTTGCTTTGGCTTTCCAAGTAAATTGCACACTCTTATTTATCTAAGCAATTCCAAAACTACAGAATAAGCAAAATGGAATATAACCCATTTCAAGTTTGGATTCAGTTCATTCATTAACTTTGTTAAGAGCACATTGTATTTTCGTTTCTGCTAGAAATTTATTCCAGAGTGGGTCAATAAAGAGAGCAGATAGAGGAATGAATGGATGCAGAGCATTGTAAAAAATAAATAAATGGCTATTTCCAATTGTTGGCTAGGTGCTTTCTGCAGCCTTTCTACAGACATTGGTTAAGTCACATTTCAATCATTAATCAAATTGAGTGTGTCCTTATCAGACATCACTTCTGGCCTTAGCTGCTCAACTTTGCAGCTCACTCCACTCCATCTAGGCTTCCTATCCACTCCCCAATTAATAGATGGTGTACTTTATCTTCTGTAGGAATGGAAGTTTCCTTGGCTTATACTGCACAACCTTGTATATGTGTGTGTGTTTAGTTGTGTCCAACTCTTTGCAACCCCGTGAACTGTAGCCTGTCAGGCTCCTCTGTCCATGGAATTTTCTATGCAAGAATACTGGCATAGGTTGCCATCTTCTACTCCAGGGGATCTTCCAACCCGGGACTGAACCTGTGTCTCTTGCATCTCTTGCATTGGCAGGCAGATTCTTTACCACAACACCACCTGGGAAGAAAAGTAGCCTCATATATGCATCAAACTAATTTTCAATCAAGCCACATCAACAACTCCTTGACATGCCTGTCAGTATCTGTATCTGTAAGTCCTCATCAGAGAGATGTGCTCTCTGGGGAAAAAATCTTTTTAATAAGCAGCACCTTTCAACCCACTTTAAATACTTTACCCTACATCATGTTTATTTTCAAATAACTCTTTAGTATTTTAAAGTACATGTAAAATATATGACAAAACTTATCTTTTACTCTATCCTAAGGAATAAAAGGAAAAGGAGTACGTCAAGGTTGTATATTGTCACCCTGCTTATTTAACTTATTGCAGACTACATCATGAGAAATGCTGGGCTGGAAGAAGCACAAGCTGGAATCAAGATTGCCGGGAGAAATACCAATAACCTCAGATATGCAGATGACACCACCCTTATGGCAGAAAGTGAAGAGGAAAGTGAAAGAGGAGAGTGCAAAAGTTGGCTTAAAACTCAACATTCAGAAAACAAAGATCATGGCATCTGGTCCCATCACTTCATGGGAGATAGATGGGGAAACAGTGGAAACAGTGTCAGACTTTATTTTCGGGGGGCTCCAAAATCACTGCAGATGGTGACTGCAGCCATGAAATTAAAAGATGCTTACTCCTTGGAAGAAAAGTTATGACCAACCTAGATAGCATATTGAAAAGCAGAGACATTACTTTGCCAACAAAGGTCCATCTAGTCAAGGCTATGGTTTTTCCAGTGGTCATGTAGGGATGCGAGAGTTGGACTGTAAAGAAAGCTGAGCGCCAAAGAATTGATGCTTTTGAACTGTGGTGTTGGAGAAGACTCTTGAGAGTTCCTTGGACTGCAAGGAGATCCAACCAGCCCATTCTAAAGGAGATCGGATCTTGGAAGGAATGATGCTAAAGCTGAAACTCCAGTACTTTGGCCACCTCATGCAAAGAGTTGACTCATTGGAAAAGACTTTGATGCTGGGAGGGATTGGGGGCAGGAGGAAAAGGGGACGACAGGGGATGAGATGGCTGGATGGCATCACCAACTCGATGGACATGAGTTTGAGTGAACTCTGGGAGATGGTGATGGACAGGGAAGCCTGGCGTGCTGTGATTCATGGGGTCGCAGAGAGTCGGACACTACTGAGCGACTGAACTGAAGAAATAAAAGGGATAAAGTGGTAAGAACTTGCTGCTATTAAATATACATTTAGTATATAGATGGAAGTATATATGTATTTCACATAATATATATATCTATATATGAAGAGAAAGACAGACTGAGTAAAATGAATAGCTACGATACATTTCTATAGCACTTTATATCTTATAGATATATTTCATACGTAGTATTCATTCATTTGCTCAAAAATATGTACTGGTATCCTAGTATGCCAGGTACTGTTATTGACACAGAAAATAAGCAAACAACAAAATGGCCAGAGGTCCCTATCCTTGTGAAGTCCAACAGTCCCAGTTTATACCTGCTGTCCTGGTGTCAATGTAACAGCACTCACTTCCACTCTCAAAGATTTCTCAGTTGATACAAAATTATATGGTCTCTGTATAAAGTATGTATTATATTAAACAATAAGTAGTGCTATGGAAGGAGAAGGCAATGGCAACCCACTCCAGTACTCTTGCCTGGAAAATCCCATGGGCAGAGGAGCCTGGTGGGCTGCCATCTATGGGGTTGCACAGAGTTGGACACAACTGAAGCGACTTAGCAGCAGCAGCAGCAGTGCTGTGGAAAAGGCAAAGGCAAAAGCAGAGCAGAGTAAATGGGCCTTGGATGTGAGGAAGGTGGTTTCTATTTTAAATAGGATGGTCATAGAGGCTTCATTGGTGCTTCAGACAGTAAAGAACCTGCCTCCAATGCTGGAGACCCGGATTCGATCCCCAGGTCGAGAAGATCCCCCAGAGAAGGGCTTGGCTACCCTCTCCAGTATTCTTGCCTGGGGAATCCCATGGACAGAGGAGCCTGGTGAGCTACAGTTCATGGGTTGCAGAGCTGAACCCGACTGAGCAACTTAACACTTTCACTTTCAGAGGCTTTGTTAAGGAGGTGGCATTTGGGCAAAGACTTGAGGGAAGGGTGAATGTTGGCTATGTAGCTCTCTGTCCAAATAGTGTACCTGGAAGAGACAAGAACAAGCAAAGACCCCTGGGTTGAGATCATGCTTGAGGAATAACAAGAAAACCAGTGAGGCTTGAGCAGAGTGAATGAGCACACTGGATGAGGAGGTAAGGCCAGAGTAGTAATGTAGGTGGGAAGATCATGAATGGACATGTAGGAGTTTGGTTTTAATTTTGTTGTGTTGATCAGTCACTAAATCATGTCCAGCCGTTTTTGGCCCCTTGGACTGCAACATGCCAGTGCTTCCCTGTCCTTCTCTTTCTCCTGGAGCTTGCTCAAATTCATGTCCCTTGAGTCGGTGATGCCATCCAACCATCTCATCCTCTGTTGTCCCCCTCTCCTCCTGCCTTCAGTCTTTCCCAGATTGGTTTTAATGACAAGTGAATTAATGAGCCACTGGAGGATTTGGAACACAATAGGAAGTCCCACTAAGATCTGATGCTTTTATCAGGATCACCCTTGTTGCTCCATTCAGAATTGAGTGAGCAGGTGGGGTGTCAAGTGTGAAACTGGGAGACCAGTTGGTCTGCAATAGTAACAATCCAGGAAAGAAGTATTCATGGTTGTACCAGTGAAGATAGTGAGAAATTCATGGATTCTGGGTATTTTGAAGGTAGGGACATTTAAATTGGATATTCACAACAACTCTGAGAGGTAGACAAGAAAGAATTATGCCATTTTGCGATTCAAGAAACTGGAACTCAGAGAGGTTGTAGCTTGCCTAAATTTACACAACTAATTGAATGGAATAAGGAGCACAGAACCCGTCTCCTGTCCGTCTCGGACTTTGTGTATGGTATACAACATTTCCAAGCATACTGCAGACTATACAATAAGCACGCACTTTCCTCATACCAGGCCCAAAGGAGTATCTTCCAGCAGAAAAAAAGTGAGAATGCCTTTGTCATCATTAGTCTGGGGTTCTCTCCAGGATACATGTTAAAAGGAGTATGTCCATTCTCAGACGTGACAATTTTGACTGAAATGATTAAATGACTTGTGCATGTATGGAACAGCCTAATACCTCCTAAAGCAACAGTATCATATAATGGGAAGAGGACAGGAATAGATAGACTTGGGTTTAAAATCCTGGCTTCCCAGGGGGTGCTAGTGGTAAAGAATCTGTCTGCCAATGCAGGAGACATAAGAGATGCGAGTTCAGTCCCTGGGTTGGGAAGATCCCCTGGAGAAGGGCATGGCAACCCACTCCAGTATTCTTGCCTGGAGAATCCCACGGACAGAGGAGCCTGGCAGTCTACAGTCCATAGGGTCACAAAGAGTCGGACACAACTGAATTAACTTAAATCTTACCCTGACATGTATAAGCTGTGTATTTAGCAAAAGTTACCTACTATATGCATCTTGAGCCTGTTAAGAACATTTAATAAAGTCTAAAAGACACACCAGATGCGCCCACTGCCTAAAAGTCTCCCCCAGATATTAATCTGACTGAATTATATGTGCTTAAATGGCACCACCTCAGAGAAGCTTCCCTGACAATCCAGCATCATCTTCCAAGCACCTATTACTAGAGGACATTAAGTTAATATAGAGTTATGCACTTACAATCTCCATGAGGTCAGGAATTTAATTTTTCATGATTCTATCTGTAGTACCTACCACAGTGCCTCATACACAGTAGTTCCCCCAGAATAGTTGATGAAGAAATGAGTCTTGTATCCCTACCGCACTCACTTCCTCCATCCTCGAGAGACACTGGTTTGCTTTCAAGGCTCTGGGCTCTTTTCCATTTCAAGGGCTTTGCATTTAAGTCCTCTCCCTATATGCTCTTCCTCCCACTCTGTCTAGTGAAAGTCTACTCATTTCTCCAATCTCAGGCCAAATGAACACTTCCTTAGAGTAGGCTTCCCTGATCCTGGACTAGGTCAGTTATCCCTATTGTAAGCTCTAACAGCACAAGGTATTTTCCATTATAGCACTTACCACAGTTTTTTAATATTTATTTGTGTGTATACTCAGTCACTCAGTCATGTCCAACTCTTTTGTGACCCCATGGACTTTAGTCCACCAGGCTCCTCTGTTCATGGATTTTTCCAGGCAAGAATACTGGAGGGGGTTGTCATTTCTTTCTCCAGAAGATCTTCCTGACCCAAGGATCAAACCTGCATCTCCTGTGTGTCCTGCATTGGGATGTGGATTCTTTACCACTGAGCCACCAGGGTCAATTTACTTGGGTGATTATTTAAGGTCTGTCCAGTCCACTGGAATGTAAGTTCTGTGAGTTCACTACTGTTTCTATCTAGCACCTAACATAGTCAATGCTCAATAAGTATATGCTAAATGGATAAAGGAAGAAATGTATCCATGTGCAGAAAACTCAACACATACTATAGAGCCTTTGCAGGTTTATTAAAGCCCAAAGAAGTTTTGAGGGAAAAAAGGATCAATTTCAGTAACAATATAAATTGTAGCCATGCTTCCCCTTGCACAAGCAGGAAGGATTTGCTGACAAGAAGGCAAAGGTGTTCCAGTCACTTGAGTAAGTGGATAATCCAAAGGCCACTTCCAAATATTGTTCAATGGGCACACAAGCAATTTCTCCTGAAATTGTTTTTCCTGTTGATCCTATTCTCTCTCGAAAAATTCACCAAGAGGGCTTGCACTCTCTATGTAACTTCTTATAAGCAAGTATGTGTTTCATTGACTCGAACTCTTAAAACTGTTTCAATTTCATTGTGAGGCTGCAGAGTGAATACAGTAACTGACTAGATAGTGGAGTTCTTGTGCTGGAAGCATAGCTAAGAATCAGAATCCTTGAGTCAGAATCATGGGTTTTTCGTACGGTGCCTTCTACAGTTCAGTAGGAGAGGATATGAGTATCTACATAGTTTACTTGATATTTGTATATGCACTTGACACTTGTAAGTACACTTGACTTTTAAAATTAAAACTTGGTCGTTGGCACTAAATTGACTTAAAATTAAGAGATACTGAGAGAGGGGAGTATTTTTCCTTGGTAAACAAGAGTCAACACAGTCGGATTTTATAATCTAAATGCTTGCTTTCATTAGCAGAAAAAGAACAGAACTGAGTATTTGCTGGAGTCTGACCTCCATGGCCAATAGTGATGGAGGCACCATATATCCATTTTGTCCTGGTCCAGTAATTTGTTACCTCGGTCAGGGAGTAAAAAGCAAAACTCTTGGATAAATCATACCTATGTATTATACATGAGTCAAGTTACACCAAATTATCCTATTTTCTTCAAGAGTTCCAGGTCCCCTAATCTATGACCACTCAATCTCCAATTTTTTTCCCTCTATCTCACAGGACCCTATGGCATCTTAGCACAGTAGAGAACATCAGGGAGACAAAGCAAAGACACTAAGAAGTCAGGATCATTGAAACTGTAGAGGAGACAATGGTTTGTACAGCTACTATATAGCCATCTGACCAGACTGAATGACTGCTCTTTATTACTGATTTTTATAGCATATTAATGAAATTGAGCTAATTAATTGAGTTTATTTCTTGTCCTGTAGACTAAGGGTGAACAAACTACAACTTACTAATTGGCCAAATCTGGCCCTCCAGCTCTTTTTGTCAATAAAGTTTATTGGAACACAGCCATACTCATTCAGTTATTCAGTTTCTATGGCTGCTTTTATGATATGATGGCAGAGTTGAATAGTTGCAACAGAGACCATCTGGCCCACAAAGCCTAAAATATTTCATATCTGGCTCTTTATAGAAAAGCTTTACTGACACTTGTCTTACATTATGATTATCTGACAATTGAAAAAATCTGGACAACTTAAAACAGTAAACTGTGTTAATCAATTACAGATAGTAATGTCTTCTTTATGTTGTTTCATCTTTCAACAACAAAAGCCTTTACATTTAAGCAATAAGTTGTTTTTATTTCTGCTTTAAGTCATAAAATTTAGCCAGATTGCCCTCACTCCGTTTTAAAATATATTATACATTAAACAGAAGATACTGAGCATGATTTAATAATGTCATATAATAGAATAAGCTTGGGCTTTGGAGTCCTACCAGAGAATGGACAAGACTTATGCTAATTCCATTAACAAACAACCCACTGGACATTTCAGTTTACTTCTGTTCAGTTGCTCAGTCGTGTCCGACTCCCTACGACCCCATGGACTGCAGCAGGCCAGGCCTCCCTGTCCATCACCAACTCCTGGAGCTTACCCAAACTCATGTGCCAGCCAACCATCTCATCCTCTGTCATCCCCTTCTCCTCCTCCCCACAATCTTTTCCAGCACCAGTGACTTTTCAAATCAGTCAGCTCTTCGCATCAGGTGGCCAAATTACTGGAGTTTCAGCTTCAACATCAGTCCTTCCAATGAATATTCAGGACTGATTTCCTTTAGGATTGACTAGTTGGATCTTCTTGCAGTCCAAGGGACTCTCAAGAGTCTTCTCCAACACCAGAGTTCAAAAGCATTAATTCTTCAGCACTCAGCTTTCTTTAGTGGGCTTCCCTGGTGGCTTAGAGGTTAAAAGCATCTGCCTGCAATGCGGGGGACCTGGGTTCGATCCCTGGGTCAGGAAGATTCCCCTGGAGAAGGAAATGGCAACCCACTCCAGTATTCTTGCCTGGAGAATCCCATGGATGGAGGAGCCTGGTGGGCTACAGTCCACGGGGTTGCAAAGAGTCAGACACGACTGAGCAACTTCACTTCACAGCTTTCTTTATAGTCCAACTCTCACATCCATACATGACTACTGGAAAAAACATAGCCTTGACTAGATGGACCTTTGTTGGCAAAGTAACATCTCTGCTTTTTAATATGCCATCTAGGTTGGTCATAATTTTTCTCCCAAGGAATAAGCGTCTTTTAATTTCATGGATGCAATCACCATCTGCAGTGATTTTGGAGCCCCCAAAAATAAAGTCTGCTACTCTTTCCACTGTTTCTCCATCTATTTGCCATGAAGTGATGGGACCAGAAGCCATGATCTTAGTTTTTTGAATGTTGACCTTTAAGCCAAGTTTTTCACTCTCCTCTTTCACTTTCATCAAGAGGCTCTTTAGTTCCTCTTCACTTTCTGCCATAAGGATGGTGTCATCTGCATATCTGAGGTGATTGATATTTCCCCTGGCAATCTTGACTCCAGCTTGTGCTTCTTCCAGCCGAGCATTTCTCATGATGTATGCTGCATATAAGTTAAATAAGCAGGGTGACAATATACAGCCTTAACGTACTCCTTTTCCTATTTGGAACCAGTCTGTTGTTCCATGTCCAGTTCTAACTGTTGCTTTCTAACCTGCATACAGATTTCTCAAGAAGCAGGTCAGGTGGTCTGGTATTCCCATCTTGTTCAGAATTTTCCAGAGTTTCTTGTGATCCACACAGTCAAAGGCTTTGGCATAGTCAATAAAGCAGAAATAGATGCTTTTCTGGAACTCCCTTGCTTTTTCAATAATCCAGCGGATGTTGGCAATTTGATCTCTGGTTCCTCTGCCTTTTCTAAATCCAGCTTGAACATCTGGAAATTCACAGTTCACATATTGTTGAAGCCTGGCTTGGAGAATTTTGAGCATTACTTTACTAGCGTGTGAGATGAGTGCAATTGTGCAGATAGTTTGAGCATTCTTTGGTATTGCCTTTCTTAAGGATTAGAATGAAAACTGACCATTTAGATAAGGATTTATGAGTTCCAAATCCTGTCAGATATTTCCTTTTTGTATTCCTTTATTTTGAACAACTGGTATGTTCCCAAGAACTTGTTCCCAAGCCATGGATCCTTCCTGCAAAAAGGAAAAATTGAAGTCACATCCTCCACTAGGTAGCAATGTGTTCGCCTAACCTGCTGACCTCTCTTCACGTTCTCCATGCTCACCAGCACTGTTTTAATCTAGATCAAACTTTCTGGCTGCTAATAAAAGCTAATCAACATCAAACCCAGAAGTATTGCTTGTTCTCTGAGCAATAGCAGGCCAGAAACAAGAGTTTCAAGAGACACAACAAAAAACTAAATAGTGATTATAAACTGACAGCAGTACTTTTACCAATTTACCTAGCAATCTTTGGTAATGATTCTTTACAGCAATGAAACATCTAGCGTGTGGCTATTTACTATAGGACTTAGAAGGGTCAGAAGATATTTTTGTCTCACTGGGATTTTGCAAATGATGATAAATGAGATCTTTCACTTTAGGCACAAAAGAGGGATCCTTCCCTCCTAGATTTCCTGAAACAGCTTGAATGAATGGCCCCAGCACATTTGAAAAGACTTTCTGATTTCTCTCTCCTGTGCTGTTTCCTTCATCTTCCTTTGGGGAGAGGGGGATAGAGCAAATTTTGGTAAGGGTTCATCTCTCTGCTGACTTGAGTATTTAGAATATATTTGGTTTTTCTGTCATCTGTGCAAAACCAATAAAAATATGAATACTGTAGCAATTTCTCAGTTCTCCTGAAAAAAATGTTCCTCTGCAGAAAGAGTCTATAGACCCACTGGGTCCACAGCTATTCAGATTATACCCATCACCCACTCAACCACACCAGGCCCAAGAATTCCCTACATCAGAGCCTAGCATGGGAGCAGTTCCTTTGAAACCTTACACATCAGAAAAGCAGCTGTCTCCTCTTCCCTTCCACAAAACGCTCAAAGAATTATTATTATTATGGAGGCAATGCTGTCTGAGTTATAAAAGTCTACTAGGGACCCTCCTGACTTGGTCCTGAGAAGATTTGAAATTGAAAACCTAAAGGGAATTCCCTGGCAGTCCAATGGATAGGACTCTGCACTTTGACTGCAGCAGATCTGGATTTAATCCCTGATTGGGGAACTGAGATACCAAGCAATGTGGCCAAAACAAACAACAGCAACAAAAACCTAACACCTGCCCCTCTATGCCACAAGGTGATTCTCTAGGGAACCTGGCCCTGTCTGAGTTCCCATGGAACTAGCCAATATATTAATGCAGAAGCCATCATCACCTTGTTTCCCAGAAGCTGAGCCTAGAAAAAAAGTTTTACTATATTCTCTCCCTATAGACAAATATACAACAGGACCTCCACATTGCATTGCTTTGCAGATCACAATCCATGTGAGTAGCATCCCCTTGGAACTGTGTTATACACAACTTGTACAACCACACCGTGGTACAACCACACATGGTTCCAAAGCTATACAAGGCCTAATCCTTGGAAATGACAGTATGTCAGGGTTTGTGGTGAGGGAAAATTAAGATTGAAGATGGAAACAAGGCTGCTAGCCCACTGACCTTGAGAGAGGGAGATTTTTCTGTGCAATTGTTAATGTTATGTGGCAATCTGGCTGGATCGCAGGGCCTAGTTACTTCATCAAACATTTATTTGGATGTTACTGTAATGGCATTTATGGATGAGATGACCATTTAAATCAATGGACTGACTTTGAGTGAGTCAAATTGCCCTCCACGATGTGAGTGGGCCTCATCCAATCAGTTGAAGGCCTGAATAAAACAAAATATTGACTGCTCATAAGCGAGAAGGAATTCTCTAGCAGATGATACTCACACTTAAAGTAAAACATTTGTGCTTAGTATCCAGCCTGTTGGTCCACCCTGTATATTTTTAGCTTGCAAGCCTCTGTGTTTTCATAAGCCAATTCCTTAAATCAATCTCTCTCTTTCTCCCCTTTCTATCTCTCTCATGCGTGTTCTCTCTCCCCCCTGCCCCCACCTCAGAACTGGCCCATGCAAATATAGAAGCTGGCAAGGGGAGCTTCAATGTATACATACAGACACACATACATACAACCTATGGGTTCTGTTTCTCTGGAGAATCCTAGTTTGTCTGGTTAGACCCAATGTAATCAGAGTTCAGTTCAGTTCAGTTCAGTCGCTCAGTCGTGTCCAACTCTTTGTGACGCCATGAGTCACAGCACGCCAGGCCTCCCTGTCCATCACCATCTCCCAGAGTTCATTCAGAATCACGTCCATCGAGTCCGTGATGCCATCCAGCCATCTCATCCTCGGTCGTCCCCTTCTCCTCCTGCCCCCAATCCCTCCCAGCATCAGACTCTTTTCCAATGTGTCAACTCTTCGCATGAGGTGGCCAAAGTACTGGAGTTTCAGCTTCAGCATCATTCCGTCCAAAGAAATACCAGGGTTGATCTCCTTCAGAATGGACTGGTTGGATCTCCTTGCAGTCCACGGGACTCTCAAGAGTCTTCTCCAACACCACAGTTCAAAAGCATCAATTCTTCGCCGCTCAGCCTTCTTCACGGTCCAACTCTCACATCCATACATGACCACAGGAAAAACCATAGCCTTGACTAGACGGACCTTAGTCGGCAAAGTAATGTCTCTGCTTTTGCATATGCTATCTAGGTTGGTCATAACTTTTCTTCCAAGGAGTAAGGGTCTTTTAATTTCATGGCTGCAGTCACCATCTGCTGTGATTTTGGAGCCCCACAAAATAAAGTCTGACACTGTTTCCCCATCTATTTCCCATGAAGTGATGGGACCGGATGCCATGATCTTCATTTTCTGAATGTTGAGCTTTAAGCCAAGTTTTTCACTCTCCTCTTTCACTTTCATCAAGAGGCTCTATAGCTCCTCTTCACTTTCTGCCATAAGGGTGGTGTCATCTGCATATCTGAGGTGACTGATATTTCTCCTGGCAATCTTGATTCCAGCTTGTGCTTCTTCCAGCCCAGCGTTTCTCATTATGTACTCAGCATATAAGTTAAATAAACAGGGTGACATTATACAGCCTTGACGTACTCCTTTTCCTATTTGGAACCAGTCTGTTGTTCCATGTCCAGTTCTAACTGTTACTTCCTGACGTGCATACAGATTTCTCAAGAGGCAGGTCAGGTGGTCTAGTATTCCCATCTCTTTCAGAATTTTCCACAGTTTATTGTGATCCACACAGTCAAAGGCTTTGGCATAGTCAATAAAGCAGAAATAGATGTTTTTCAGGAACTCTCTTGCTTTTTCCATGATCCAGCGGATGTTGGCAATTTGATCTCTGGTTCCTCTGTCTTTTCTAAAACCAGCTTGAACATCAGGGAGTTCACAGTTGATGTATTGCCGAAGCCTGGCTTGGAGAATTTTGAGCATTACTTTACTAGCATGTGAGATGAGTGCAATTATGCGGTAGTTTGAGCATTCTTTGGCATTGCCTTTCTTTGGAATTGGAATGAAAACTGACCTTTTCCAGTCCTGTGGCCACTGCTGAGTTTTCCAAATTTGCTGGCATATTGAGTGCAGCACTTTCACAGCATCATCTTTCAGGATTTGAAATAGCTCAACTGGAATTCCACCACCTCCCCTAGCTTTGTTCGTAGTGATGCTTTCTAAGGCCCACTTGACTTGACATTCCAAGATGTCTGGCTCTAGATTAGTGATCATATCATCATGATTATCTGGGTCATGAAGATCTTTTTTGCATAGTTCTTCTGTGTATTCTTGCCACCTCTTCTTAATATCTTCTGCTTCTGTTAGGTCCATACCATTTCTGTCCTTTATTGAGCCCATCTTTGCATGAAATGTTCCCTTGGTATCTCTAATTTTCTTGCAGAGATCTCTAGTCTTTCCCATTCTGTTGTTTTCCTCTATTTCTTTGCATTGATCGCTGAAGGAGGCTTTCTTATCTCTTCTTGCTATTCTTTGGAACTCTGCATTCAGATGCTTATATCTTTCCTTTTCTCCTTTGCTTTTTGTTTCTCTTCTTTTCACAGCTATTTCTAAGGCCTCCCCAGGCAGCCATTTTGCTTTTTTGCATTTCTCTTCCATGCGGATATTCTTGATCCCTGTCTCCTGTACAATGTCACGAACCCCATTCCATAGTTCATCAGGCACTCTATCTATCAGATCTAGGCCCTTAAATCTATTTCTCACTTCCACTGTATATTCATAAGGGATTTGATTTAGGTCATACCTGAATGGTCTAGCGGTTTTCCCTACTTTCTTCAATTTCAGTCTGAATTTGGTAATAAGGAGTTCATGATGTGAGCCACAGTCAGCTCCTGGTCTTGTTTTTGTTGACTGTATAGAGATTCTCCATCTTTGGCTGCAAAGAATATAATCAATCTGATTTTGGTGTTGACCATCTGGTGATGTCCATGTGTAGAGTCTTTTCTTGTGTTGTTGGAAGAGGGTGTTTGCTATGACCAGTGTGTTTTCTTGGCAAAACTCTATTAGTCTTTGCCCTGCTTCATTCCACATTCCAAGGCCAAATTTGCCTGTTACTCCAGGTGTTTCTTGACTTCCTCCTTTTGCATTCCAGTCCCCTATAATGAAAAGGACATTTTTGGGGGGTGTTAGTTCTAAAAGGTCTTGTAGGTCTTCATAAAACTGTTCAACTTCAGCTTCTTCAGTGTTACTGGTTGTGGCATAGACTTGGATTACTGTGATATTGAATGGTTTGCCTTGGAGATGAACAGAGATCATTCTGTCATTTTTGAGATTGCATCCAAGTACTGCATTTCGGACTCTTGTTGACCATGATGGCTACTCCATTTCTTTTGAGGGATTCCTGCCCGCAGTAGTAGATGTAATGGTCATCTGAGTTAAATTCACCCATTCCAGTCCATTTTAGTTCGCTGATTCCTAGAATGTCAATGTTCACCCTTGCCATCTCTTGTTTGACCACTTCCGATTTGCCTTGATTCATGGACCTGACATTCCAGGTTCCTATGCAATATTGCTCTTTACAGCATCAGATCTTGCTTCTATCACCAGCCACATCCACAGCTGGGTATTGTTTTTGCTTTGGCTCCATCCCTTCATTCTTTCTGGAGTTATTTCTCCACTGATCTCCAGTAGCATGTTGGGCACCTAATGACCTAGGGAGTTCCTCTTTTGGTATCCTATCATATTGCCTTTTCCTACTGTTCATGGGGTTCTCAAGGCAAGAATACTGAAGTGGCTTGCCATTCCCTTCTCCAGTGGACCACGTTCTGTCAGACCTCTCCACCATGACCCGCCTGTCTTGGGTTGCCCCGCAGGCATGGCTTGGTTTCATTGAGTTAGACAAGGCTGTGGTCCTAGTGTGATTAGATTGACTAGTTTTCTGTGATTATGGTTTCAGTGTGTCTGTCCTCTGATGCCCTCTTGCAACACCTACTATCTTATTTGGGTTTCTCTTACCTTGGGCGTGGGGTACCTCTTCACAGCTGGTCCAGCAAAGCACAGCCACTGCTCCTTACCTTGGACTAGTGGTATCTCCTTACTGCCGCCATTCCTGACCTTCACAAGGGCTCTTTAAACATGAGAAAGAATAGTAGAAGAGAAAGTCAAAGTGATGTGATGTAACAAGAACTTAACCTGCTAGTGCTGGCTTTAAAGATAGAAAAAGGCACTATGAGCCAAAGAATGCGAGCAGTTTCAAGTTACTGTACGAGGGAAGGAAACACATCATCCCCTGGTCTCCAAAAGAAACATATTCCTACTGACACCATGATTTCAGCCAAGGGAGATCCATTTTAGACTTCCAGTTCCCAGAACCTTAAGATAAAGCATTTGCATTGCTGGGCTCTTAAATTCACAACACCTTGTTCAGCAGCAATGTGCAGTTGATACAACAAGGAAGTGGCCCGTCTCTGGAGTCTGACACATCTGGGTTCTCACTGTTCTCTATTGCCTACCACAAGCCTGCAACTCCTTATCTAAAATTACAAAAGCTAAAAGGTTTTGAAAAATAAAGATGTTTTGTAACTTATTTGGGAGCAACACGTGACTTTATCTGGACAAATATGGATCTACCTATAGTCTTTATCTCATTAGGTGTGAATATTCATATTTTTCAATGCATAAATATTAAAAGTATTTGACTATGTGCTGTTACTACCGATCCTGTTGCTAATCTTATGTAATATATGACATATATCTTTCTAAAAATCCAATCCAACAATTTCTGAATCTTGAAACATATCTGACTTTAGACAAAAGATTGTGGATCTCTCTGAGTATGACTTCGGATAGTTTACTTAGTTCTTTAAGCCTCAAATTCTTCATCTGCATGTACTAACCATTCAATAATTGTAGTAAGTGTTAATTATTATTACCCCTTTCTCTCTTTGCCTCATTCCATGTACCGGCTCCTTCTTCTCTTCCTCAGTGCTTATACTGAAATAGCTCTCTCACAGATAACCATGAAGAACTCTGGCCAAAATTGTCTGCAACAGACAATCTCTGAACCTGACAGACAAATGTTATTGAGGAGAATACTGGTGAAAGGATCAGAGGATAAGTAGGAAGGAGAAACTTGTTCTTGTTTGCTTAGCAGAGGCAAGCAAAAACCACTTATTAAAAATCCCTGTGCATACTGTAGAGCTGAGAACAAAGAATCTCAGGGACAGTCTTAGAAGGATATAAAACAAGTCCATCTAAAATAGAGCAGAGACATCACAATAACCCTAGAATGTCATTGAGAAGATAAACTTTTTCAAATATCAGTTGTCTCAAATTATTCAGTGTTTCTTAATCACTTATTAAGTGTCAGGACTTTCACATACATTATTGCATTTAATGCTCAAATCAATAGGACATAGTTTTCTATGTCAATATTTGATAAGAAACTCTGGTGCAGAGATAAAGTGACTTGCTCAAGGTGATTCAAAGGCAGAGTCAGGATTTGAAACTTGTCTACACAAGCCAACTCCTGCTCTTCACATTGCCTATGCTATGTTGCTGCTTATCTTTTTGTTTGTTTTGTTTTGTTGCCCTTGTGTTTGGCCAAGTGGCTCGGCTTACAGAATCGTCACCAACCAGGGAGCGAACCCAGGCCTCCAGCAGTAGAAGCATGGGAGCCCTAACCACTGGACCACCAGGGAATTTCTGCTGCTGCTTATTTTTTTTTAATACCTCTTGATTTAGATAAATTGGCTGAAATAGCAGATTTGAGAAAACAATGATTTCCACAGGAGGGATTAGAGAAAAGCTCAAAACTCAAAACACTGTTAAATTCTTTTCATTTTCTGTGGTCTTACTGTGGCATGCTTCACTTAGCTAAGGGTTACAAGATACTATGACTCAAATTTCTTTTAAAAAAAACACGTTTATCTTCTAATTCTTAGAAAGAAAACTCTTGCTATCCTTGGGCCAAAATGCACATTGTTAGAAGACATTATTTTTAACCTTTGAACAATTGAAATACATGCAAAAGCTCCTTTTCTTTGAGATTTTTCCCCCTCTCTTTACACATGCAGATCACACTCTTTTGAGATGCTGATCTTTTCCCATGATGCACTTGGCTGACAGAAAGATAAGCTTACTGCACTGAAATGCCAGTTGAGTTGACAAGCACACTCCATCAGTATGCAGTGTTTACACAGTACAGTTTAGCAACAGCAGTTCACACAGTCTGCTGTCTTGGATCAGAATCCTAATTAAGCCTTAAATCTTTTGAGTTCAAATTAATTCTTATCACTGAGGTCTTACACTTTTTGTTGTAGAAATCTGAAGCTTTGTTTGCAAAGAAAACAGAATATAATGCATTGCCAGCTTGGTCTGAGCAGTTGTGTATAAATATCCTGGTGCACGATTTGAGAAATGAGTGCAATTCATTTTGGTCCATCTAGATTCTTTTTCCCATTAATTACCACCTTCAATGGTTGCTGAGCACCAGAGAACTGTACTTTTTTGGTGCTGCCTATCCTCCAACCAATACACAAAATATGTGGGTTTGTGAAACAAACTTCAGTTGTTGGCAACAATGACTATTGAACTCCAGCTACAAGCATCTCTATACCACATCAAAAAAGGACTGTGTCGGTAAGCTTACAGAAAATAGTATCTAAATTCAGATGGTTTCTACCTATTAAAACTTCTGAAGTATACTTCAAAAGAGACAGCTGGAAAGCCAAGTGCCAATTCCATTTCTTTGAGCTTTTATCTCTTCAACAAATCTCACTACCTCTGTCACAAAGGCACAAATGAAACTTATGAAATACCAATTACTGTGGAGCAGACCCATTGAAGTTTTCCCCACCCTTAGTTCAGACTACATATCATCAACATTATCACTTAAGATGCTTTATTGGATATTAAAAAGAAGTGATTAGCACTAATCCTTTTCTAGAATTAGAAGTGGCAGAACATAACAAACTTTAAAACTTCACTCTTAAAAAGCAATATTGTTTCCATTACTATTTCTGAACAATGCACTCTAATGACAGTTCAAAAGTCTTTTGGGGTTGGGGTGGGGGGAAGGGGCAGGGAAAGAGGCAACTATACAGCTAACAAAAGACCTGTGATTCTCTCTGAGACCAAAATGAAGGATTCCAAAGTTTTAGCCATGTGCAGGACTTGGATATTGGTATAGCCAGAGATAGCCCACCCAACAGATTTTCACAAGGTCAACAGGGTATTCTTCAATTTGTGATCTAACTGAGTGATATTGGTATGAGATAAGAGTCCCACTGAAGGGAGGCTGAAATGCTAGCTTGGAGGGGAGCAGTAATCAGCAAGTGAGTGGGGAATGAGTATTGTGCCCCAACATTATGCTAAGAGTGTCAGACAGAGTCATAACTGCTTTTCTGCAAATACTGAATTAAGAGAAAATTTCTGAATCATTCTCATTTTGTTGGATATAGCCATGCATTTCACACCTAAGCAAAAATAAGCTTGAATTGCACAAAGTTCAAGTGTAGAGGCAATTATTCCAAAGTTATTTTAAAAGGCCTTTCAAAGGTTCTGAACTTGGGGGCTAGTTGCACAACTCAGGTGAGGGATGGAGAGAAGCGAGAGAAGAGCTTCCTATACCACCAAATAGATGGTGGGTAGTGAACCAGCACTGCCCCTCCCTGCTTAGCACAGGCCATGGCTCACAACAGGAAGGAAATAAATACCTGGTAGATTAAAGTAAAGGTTTTTGATCAGGTAAGTATAGTAATAAGAAATGGCTTTAGGAAAACTCAATGAGTAAGTAGCACTGTGTAGGATGGCCCAGATCTGGAAGAAACTAGAAGAGGGAATGAGCTTCCCAGATGGTATTAGTGGTAAAGTACCCACCTACCAATGCAGAAGACATAGAGATGCATGCTCATTCCTTGGGTCAGGAAGATCCCCTGGAGGAGGACATGGAAACCTACTCCAGCGTTCTTGCCTAAAGAATACCATGGACAGAGGAGCCTGGCAGGCTACAGTCCATGGCATTACAAAGAGTTGGACAC
Organism: Capra hircus; assembly: GCF_001704415.2. Classification (NCBI taxonomy): domain Eukaryota; kingdom Metazoa; phylum Chordata; class Mammalia; order Artiodactyla; family Bovidae; genus Capra; species Capra hircus. Next base: position 6,477,961 of record NW_017189517.1, read on the forward strand.
AACTGAAGCAATGTAGCATGCATGCACTCACAGAGAACAATCAGGAGGCAGAATGACACAGAATGGAAAATATAAATTTTTAAAAAGCAACGGGCAAATTTCATTAGTAATCAGGAAAATACAAATTAAAATAATAATGACATATTTCTCCTGTCAGATTTGCAATAAATAAGAAGTCTAGCAATAGTAAGTCCTAGCAAGGATATGAGGAAAGAGGCCATTTGGAGAACTTGACAGTATCTCTTAAGATTTAAAATGTGAGAATCCTTTGACCTATGAATTGCACCCATGGAAATAATATCACTTGGACACAAAAAGACAGAGATGTATGATTCACTACAGTATGGTTTATAATCAAATAAAACAAAAATAACCACCAAAAACACCCTGGGAAAACAACCTAAATGTCTATCAGTAAAGGAATGCCAAAATAAGCTATCCTTGTTTTGCTAACAGTTGAAACAGCAGTTTAAAAGAGTGAGGAAGACCTATATGTATTGACATGAACTGATCTTTATATATGCTAATAAGGGGGAAAACATGATAATATAACAATGCATAGAGCATGAACCTATTTATATAAAAATAACCAAAACCAACCAAATATACATATGCTGCTGCTGCTGCTAAGTCACTTCAGTCATGTCCAACTCTGTGCGACCCCATAGACGGCAGCCCACCAGGCTCCACCGTCCCTGGGATTCTCCAGGCAAGAACACTGGAGTGGGTTGCCATTTCCTCCTCCAATGCATAAAAGTGAAAAGCGAAAGTGAAGTCACTCAGTCGTGTCTGACTCCTAGCGACCCCACGGACTGCAGCCCACCAGGCTCCTCCATCCATGGGATTTGCCAGGGAAGAGTACTGGAGTGGGAAACATGCATATATATGTACAGGAAAAAAAAAAGCCCTGGAAGGAAATACACCAAAGTATTATTCATTGAAGCTACCAATTTTTTAAAAAATTACTCAGCTAGAAATATGTCCAACATACTGTTAAGTGAAAAAAGTATATCATAGTGAAACACATATAGTTCCTATGTATGTGTTTCAAAAATCTGTATATGTATGCTTAAGTCAGTTCCAGCTGCTATAACAAATACCATAGAATGGGTGGCTTCAACAACAGAAATTTATTTCTCACAGTTCTGGAGGCTGAGAAATCCAAGATCAAAGGGTTGTTGGCTTCAGTGTTCGGTGAGAGCCTTGTTCCTGATTTGTAGACTACCACCTTTTCTCTGTATCTTTTTATGACTGAAAGGGATCATCTCTCTCATGTTTCTTCTTATAAGGGCACTATTCCTATTCATGAAGGTTCTACTGACATGACCTAATTACCTCCCAAATGTAATTGGAGGTACCAATTACCATCACATTGGAGATTAGGGCTTCAACATGTAAATTTGGGGGGAACATGAACATTCAGTCCTTGCTATGCTTGCATATAAATAGAAAATGGTCTGAGAGGACACATAACATGATTCCAAGTAGGCATCAGTGATTACCTCTGGTCAAGAAAGTAGGATGTGGGGGGCAGCTTTGGTAGGGTTGATGATGATAGTTGATGAAAGGACATTTTCATTGTTTATGATGTATAATTTTATATTAGTTGTACTTTTTATGACAACCATGTATACATATGTAAAATTTTTCTTATTTTGAAAAAATATAATTAGCAAAAGAAACAACCCTAGGTTTGCATGGTTTTCATTCTGAACCCATCTATAGACCACCTGGAAGCTGCAGATCCTCACTTTGAGGACAGGTTGGCTCACTCTCCCCAGAGCCAAGTTCACCCACTGAAGCAGTTAATTAAGGCCTTCTGATGCTCTCACATATGGAAACTCAGGAAGCAAATTCAGCAGGTGAAGCTCCAAGGATTGTTGCTGCCCAGATCACCCCCTGCCCCCAGAACACACACACGCACAGAGAGCCACAATTGGTTGCTCTTTTTTTTTTTTTTTTTTTTTTTTTTGATTTCTGGAAATTCTGTACAAAATCACTATGTAACAAGGCTTTGGTGCTTTGGTCTGGTGATGCTCTGGATGACTAGTTAGCAAACCGATCTGCTCTCATCTTTAGGCAATGGCTTGCTGTAATACACACCATAGATTAAATGTTAAATTGCCTACACATCTAGCTAAGGTGCAAGGTAGGGTTTCCTTCAAGCAACTGCAATTTATACTGCTTCTTAAATAAAGATCTTGTATGTTTCCTAAAGACACACAGTTCTTTCAAACCGGCCATACTTCTTTTGGAGCTGTCCGCATTTGGAGCACTCAGTGTCTCCAGGGGATAACTGTAAGTCAGAGATTTGTACAGAGTGAAGGTGGCTTTAGCACCACTGTTGGCTCCAGTGTTTTATGACGTGTCACACTTTCAGACAATGCAATTCTGGGGAATTGGTATAAACAAGGTGAAACTTACGTTTAATAGAGCCCTGAGTTTTTCCAAGGACACCTAGGAGGTTTCCACTAGAATTTTTCATGAAGTTTTGTTTTAGCTATCTTTTAAATTATTTTAAGCCAAAAATTGAACCTCTCATTTTATTACTATCACATGACACTCATTTATTCATTCAATCATTTCACTTCATTTATTCATTCAACTAACATTTTCTGAGAACCATTTATTTTACAAACATTTATTGAAACCTAGTATGTTCCAAGGACTGTGTCAGGTACTGAAATGCAGTGTTCTCTGTGAATGATAGTACTGATGATAAATGCTGGGATGGTAGAAAATGTATCTTTCCTGGCTTCACTGCTGTCAGAGACGTTGACACCTAACTAGCTTGTCTTAGCTTCCCTGCCATCCATTCATTCATCAACACATGTACATATTGAGTTTTAGGCATTGCATTAGGCATTAGGAATGTAACTGTGAGTAAAATGAAATGAAAGTTCGAGCCTGGAGTGTCACTCATCTCTGTGCCCCAACTTCATAAAGTGCAATTCAAGCAGCTACACTTTAATCCGTTTGATATAGTGTACTTCCAGGTAAGATTTACTTGGAGGGGAGAGGAATGGGATTTGATTGTTTAAAGTTGGAAATTTTACTTTGAATTACTACATTGGCTATGATTTTTCTTACTACTGAATCTTTACAACTATATGTCTCAAATCTGAGAAGTTCCTTTAAAGTTATTCCTTAATCTTGCTGACAGCTTCTTATTTCCCTGGGGTCTCACAGTCCCTCATTTTATAATCATTTCCTCTAAGATTCTCATCTATTTTTACATCTCAAATCAATTCTTATCAGTGAACAAAAATCAAGCAAGAAGGAATTCACCTTGCTGACTCAGCTACTTCCTATACAAGGAGCTTGTCTCTGATGCAAACTCAATTCATTCTTAACAATGGATATAACCTGTTGGGAGCCAGCGTGAGGAACTCCGCCCATGGCAAAGGCCATGAGGAAGGAAGCTTGGCATACGCAAAGGCGTGATCAAGCCTCAGGAAACCCCCTGTTCCCGAGCATCTACCCCAAAACCAGAGTACTTTACGGGGAGCTCTCCCCCATAACCATTTCTCTCAGAGAAGGAGTTAACTTGCAGCTCCAGTTAATAAAAATTCCTGGGTATGACAAGAGTGTTTCAACTTACGAACTCTCAACTTACGAAGGTTCTCTGGCCTGCCTGATCAGGCTCGTCTGGCTGCATGTGATTGTTTACAGCCTCCCAACTGTGAGAGGCACGGGATGTTTTAAAACTTTCTAAATACAGACTCTTTTTAGAAGATTATTAGTATAGCATTAGTAGGAATTATATTGGTGAAGGGTTTTTTCATTTGTCCTGCCAATAATTACTGCTGATTCCCTGCCCTGGGTATGACAAGGATGTCTCAGGTCAAACCTCTCTGCTGACAGACTAGCTTGTGTGACAGCCTCTCAGCCATAAACAGCACAGAGAGTTTGGAGTATTAGCATAGGGCTTTTTTCATTGATGAGTCAATGATTGCCATCAGGCCTCCATATCCTTAGGCACCTGGGAATATATTAATCAATGTATTTGGAATATAGAAAAGGAAATATAGTAGTTTTTTGATGTTAGCAATGCTAGACTTTTGAGTTAATGAATCTTCTCTTTTGTTATAGATCACTGTACTTTGTTATAAATCACTATAAATCACTGTGTCCTTGCTATGCAAAAATGTAACTTTATCACTATCTTAAAACAAAATAGATCTTAAGGGGAACATTGGTGAAGGGTTTACATTTGTTGAGCCAATACTTGCTGCTAAATCTCCATATTCCTGTCCTTATAATGAATATAACTAGCATATAGGAGAAATAAGTATTAACCTTTAAGATTAATCATGTTAAACCTTAGGTTAAGTAAATTCCTTTCCTGATTGTAACTCACTACACCCTCACCCTATAGGAATGCAACTTTATTTGGAGGGTGGCGCCTGATTTAAGAAAAAAATCACCCCTGGAAAAATAAGTTTTCTGGTTAACTGACCGGTATCAGAAATGGCCATAAAATGTCAGCAGACCTCACGGCCAAAAGATGATGAAACTCATAAGACCTTTGTATAATTTTATATGAAGCACCTGATTGTGATAAGGGTCAGGTCTGCTGACCCCCGCGTGACTCTGTATTCATCCCTATGTATAACAAAAAGGTATATAAACAAACCTGGAAAATAAAGAAATCGGATCAGTTTCTGGAAAGACTGACTCCCCCGTGTCGTTTCTTTCTCGCTCCCCGCTTTCCTGGCTGAATTACCATCTGAAATGTGGGTACTCACCAAGCCTGCTAATTCTGCCTGGGCATCTGAGATCAGACCGGGGAGGCCTCAGTGCCTCCTCTCCTTTGGGAGAATGGAAAGACGCCTGTGGCCTACGTAGATGGTGATTGGTATTCTATGTAAACCAGCTATTCAGCCTCTTTTCTCCACTAATTCTCCTACTACACTATCTGTTTCTAATCTCCCTCTACATCTATAATTAAATAAGTTTTTTCCAGGACGCTGACTCCATCCCCACCTTCAAATTCCCTGGATCCACCGGGGCTGGACCCCGGCAATAACCTGTTAAACTGATTTAAAAGCAGACACTAAACTTGCATGACCACCCCAACTAAGTGCAAACCTGTTTGATGTGTTGAATAAAAATGTCCTTACTTTCTATTTAGCCAACATATTTTGATAGTGACTAATCATACCACACTTGTTACTATCTCCCTCGCAAATAGCAAAGTAATTCTCTACACTAGCACAATACAATTTATAAACAACTTAAAATGCATCACCTCATTTGATCCTTAAACAACTCAGTAACTAACACTTACAATCTAGACAGCATATTAAAAAGCAGAGACATTACCAACAGAGGTCCGTCTACTCAAAGATGGTTTCTCCAGTAGTCATGCATGAATGTGAGAGTTGGACTATAAAGAAAGCCGAGCACCAAAGAATTGATGCTTTTGAACTGTGGTGTTGGAGAAGACTCTTGAGAGTCCCTTGGATTGCAAGGAGATCCAACCTGCCAACCCTAAAGGAAATCAGTCCTGAATATTCATTGGAAGGACTGATACTGAAGCCGAAACTCCAATACTTTGGCCACCTGATATGAAGAACCAACTCATTGTAAAAGACCCTGATGCTGAGAAAGATTGAGGCAGGAGGAGAAGAGGACAACAGAGGATGAGATGGCTGGATGGCATCACCGATGCAAAGGACAGGAGTTTGAGTAGGCTCTGTGAGCTGGTGATGGACAGGGAAGCCTGGCGTGCTGCCATCCATGCGGTTACAAAGAGTCAGACATGACTGAGCGACTGAACTGAACTTACAAGTAAGTAAGTAAATGATAGTCGCTGAGTTGTATCTGACTTTTTATGACCCCATGCACTATGCAGTCCATGGAATTCTGGCCAGAATGCTGGAGTGGGGAGCCTTTCCCTTCTCCAGGGGATCTTCCCAACCCAAGGATCAAACCCAGGTCTCCCACACTGCAGATGGATTCTTTACCAGCTGAGCCACAAGGGAAGCTCAACTTACAAGCAGCATTTGAAAATGGCACAATGCAACTAAGCAGCTAGATTTATCAATGCTTTGATTTTGAGTTATAGGAATGCCTGCTTTCTAGTGGTATTATTCATGTTTATAAAGTTCTGAACTACTAGCAAACAAAAAAAAAAGAGGAAGAAGCATTTATGCAGTCTCATAAAAGATTTCAATTATGTCCTGACCTCTAATTTTCCATTTATTAGAATGTCAAGAAATGAGATTTATACTGGTTACTGGCAAACCTTAAGGATGTGGAAGCTGATTGGTTAAATGTTGTATTTCGGCCAAACATGGGTTAAACAAGCTACACCCATGTTTTCAATATATAAATAAGATATTGAGGTAAATATGTGCTTCTCCTAATTGTTTTAAATGTTTCTGAGCACATAATACAGACTGAACTCCACTGAAAATGGAGTGACCTCCCAAAAGATATGTCCACATTGAAATACCTGGAAACTGTGTATGTTACCTTCTTTGGAAAAAAAAAATGGTCTTCTAGATGTAATGAAGTTAAGGATCTTGAGATGAAATCATCTTGGATTATCCATGTGGGCCCAAATCCAATGACAAGTGTCCTCATAAGAAACAGAACAAGAGAAGACACAAACATACAGAGGAAGAGATAATATAAAAACAGAGACAGAGATTGGAGTGATGTTGCCACAGCCAAGGAATGTCTGGAGCCACCAGAAGCTGGAAGATTAAAGGAATCAATTCCTAAAGAGACCCAGAGTGGGTGTGGCCCTGCAGACACCATGATTTAAGCCTTTGAACCTCCAGAGCTGTGAGGAAATAAATTTCTATTGTTTAAAGCCACCTAATTTGTTATAGCAGCCACTGGAAACTAATACACTAACCAAGTGAATTTTTCAAGTCATTACTTGTAGTGATACTTCACATTAAAGTCTTCACATTCACTCTGTTCTTATTCAGTCCAATTCCTTGAAAGGCTAGCAAGCTTTCATCACCATTGAGCAAAGTTACACTTTTAGCCTTTTTAAAGTTGTAATTCTACTTCAGAAGCCTTTTGAAAATTAATCAATATTTTTAAATTCCAGGAAAAAAAGAGCTGAATTTCCCATTATGAAATCACCAAAAAGAAATTACTTATTTCAAACACTTGATTAAACCTTGTTATTTTGGTCTGTTATTGTGGAAACATAAAATGCTATGTCTATAAACAGAAAATCCTTACATCAAGTCTTGGTGCAATATGATTTGTGTAGGCTTTGGAAGTATTCTCTATTTAATCTGATTAGCTTTTTTTTTTAATTACTCCAGTTCAGTTAGCTATAGAGTATTTTATATTTAGAAATGGTGCATGTGTGTGCATAGTAGTGGGGTAAGTTGTTTCAATAAACCACTAAGCTATTCAGTTTATATGCTTCTGGTCTAGCTGGGTTTCACATATGATATTATGTACTGTATTTTATGTACATTAGGTAAAATAACAGAGGAAAGAGAAAGAAAATTTTTACTGAGCATTACTAACAAATTAAAAAATAAACAGCAAATCTCTCAAGGCTTACTAAACATTAAGCCTCTAATCACATTTGTGCCATAAAACACTTACCCCAAGGGGAAAAAAAATGCTGTATTTATAACTCAGATAGTAGAAAACATTTCCCTCGGGAAGAAATACAAATGTAAACTTTATCTGCATAAAAACGTTCAGATTATTATTTCTCTTCAAAACTCCACAAAACATTATGTGACAATTTTTACTTAGAAAAGATACAGCATATTTATTTGGACTCATTATTTGCTTTGATCTTTCTTAGTTTTGTCAGCCTGGAGTTGTAGAAAGACCACTGAAGCTGATATTAGAAGACCTAAGTGCTTTTTCCTGCTCTGACACCTTGTGAGCTTAGACTCTCAAAATCTCTGATCCTTAATCCAAAAACATGAAGATAAAAGCATCCATGCTACCTACCTCGAAGTTGTTGTCAGCATCTCTGTTGAAATTTCACTCATCTTTCAGCAGTTGAGACTATCACATCTCCCTATAAAGCAATGGTTCCCACAGCTGCACATCAAATCACCTGAGCAGCTGAATCCACTCCCAGAGATCTTGAATTGACTGGTTTAGTGTGGGGCATGAGTATTAGAACATTCTTAAAGCCCCTCAAGGTGATTTTAATGTACAGCCTTTAGAACCACTGCTGTAGAGCCTTTTTCAATCCATAGAAGCAGAATTCATCCCTATCTTGATGATAAACTTAACCTAATCAAACTCTAAGTGACTTGCCCAAACAACTGAAATGCTCCCTATCCTCTGCAGAAAATTCTGTCTAGTACCCTCAGGAAATTCACAGCTGATAGGTTACTATCTGAAAAATAGCAATAATAGCTAAAATTTATATGTTACTGTTCCAAGCATTCTACTAGTACTCATATAGTCCTCACAATAACATTACTATTACCCCATTTAGTTGATGAGAAAACTGGGGCAGAGATAATGAAGTAAATTGTCCACAATCACATAATATGCAAGTTGCTGGGTTGAGATTTGAACCCAAGCCACTCATGAGGCAACACTGAAGCACAGTGGAGTGACTGCTCACTTTTGCTCCTACTGAATGTGTTATCTGTGTAAGGAAAATCACTCTGGTTTGTTCCCACACCTGTTTATGCCTGGTGTATTATTATTCCATAATTTAGTTAAAATATTATATAACCCCCCCAAAAAAGAGAGTATAAAGAGAAAGAGTTGCTATTTCTATGAAACTGAAATGATTGCTTTAGAAGGGACCTCATTAAAAAAAAAAAAAAAAAAAAACTGCTGTCAAGTGAAGAGTGGGAGAGGCAAATCTAAAGTATTTGTGAAAAATCATTAAAATCTAGGATTCTGTGCTATGATTGCTTTGTATATTTTTAAAATTTAATTTTATGGTACAGTTTAAAGAAACTGACACTGCAAATCATTAGTAAAATGTTATGAATGTGGTCAAGAAACAGGAGGGAAATCACTCTGCTGACCCATATTCAGGGAAAAGACCTTAGACCTGCATCAAAACATGGGCAAGTGTATAAACTTACATATTTAAATCCTAACAAAAGATTTCAGGCATGTATATAGCATTTCTTATCATCCTCCAATTTAATCCATTTTAAAATAACTGACCAACCACTAATACACATCATGCTGGAGAAAAGTCTAAAGAACTATTACAGAATACTCTATTGTTCGGCATTGTGAACTTCTATTTACAAGTCTGTTTCAATCACCTCATTATGAGTGCCTTGAGAACAGGGATACTGTCTTAATCATCATTTCATGTTCAGGCCTAAAATAGTGCCTGGCACAAAAGAGAAATTCAATTAATGTAAAAGTTAATGACATTATATGCATGAAAGTATTTGGAAGCTGGAAAGTCTTATGGAGCTATAGGCTGTGGTTTGACTGGGCACACACCTCAATGTCCCATGGTTTCTCAAGGTATAAATTCAGGAATATAAGCACTTCCAGTATGTTTTTTTCAAGCACTCCCAGTATTAATCAGTAACATTGGTAGAGCTGGGTGTTTAAGCATGAGTCAGAGAATCAGACCTAGTTTGGATCCTGGCTTTACAACTTACTAGATGGGTTACCCTGGGCAAGATACCTAACTGATCTGTATCTCAGTTTGTTCATTTGTGAAATTGAGATGATTATAAAAATACCTATCAGTTGAGTGTTGATATAGAAATATAGGGCTTTCCAGGTGGTGCTAGTAGTAAAGAACCCACCTGCCAATGCAGGATATGTAAGAAACTCAGGTTTGATCCCTGCGTCAGGAAGATTCCCTGGAGGAGGGCAAGCAACTGACTCCAGTATTCTTGCCTAGAGAATCCATGGACAGAGGAGCCTGGTGGGCTACAGTCCATAGGGTTACAAACAGTAGGATACGACTGAAGTGACTTAGCACAGCACCACACACATAGAAATATAAAACATGTAAATGTCTATCAATTGAGTGTTTATATAATAAGCACTAAGCTAAATTGTTAGATTAAAAAAAAGAGGAGGTAGATAAGAAAATATACTTACAGTATTTTCTTATTACTGTAAAAAAATGGAATATCAACACAAGCTTGAATATACACAAGAATCTTCTAGAAGAATACAAAAGAAACCATTAAAAGTGGCTGTATCTGTGGAGTGGCCCCAGAGAGTAGTAAAAATTTAGAGAGGTAAAGGATTTTGCACAAGAGGGTTGCTAGCAAAAAATTCTAATGCATTAAAAAAATGAGAAGAAGAAGAAAATCCACAGCAGTTAGCTTGGGTCAGCATGCTGCTAGAGTTCTAAGGTGAAAAAGCAATCCAAGCTAAGCCTTACAGCAGGGATGTCAAATTCAGAGCACACAGCCTCTTCTCCCTCCATAGCGTATGAATCAGGATGTTCTTCTCCACTGAGCCTGGGAAAGGCCTCAGGAACATTCTCAAGTCAGTGATCCAGTCATCAACAGACTAGAATTGGCCAATTTCATCAAGGGATGAAACCTATTTGCCATCCAGAATTAGAGACACAAAATGGGTCAAGAAGATTCTTTAAGGAAAGGAATATCTGGCTTACAGTCACTGAACCTGAAGGAAGAAAAGTTGCTAAGTAAATTAAAAATGGCTTCAAAGAATATAAGAAACTCTTAAATGGAAGATGGTTATTTTTTTTAGCACTAAAAGTTTAGTGCTCAGAGTACCTTCAAGTTCTTCTAAGAAAACCAAAAGAGTTACAGCCCCTTTCCTATCTGAAATTAAAATCACCACAGGAATAGCCATTACAATGAACATTTCCACCTAGTAAGTTGGCGTCACTTTAACACTTTGACAATCAACACATTTTCATGTAAATAGCGATTGCTTCGTCCTCACCATCTTATGAGCTAAATAGTGCAGATTATTCGATTCTACTCTGTTGATCAACACTTTTGGCTGCTGAAAATAAGAAACTTGCCTGGGATCACATAACAGGCCAGTGGTAGAAATGAAGTAGGATTCAGGGTTCCTGACAATCAAATGGGGTCTCTCTCCCTGAATGTCAACTTAAGGGAAGGTAGCTTGATTGGTGAGCCAGCTAGAGGGGCAAAGAATGAATGGTATGTAGGTTATTATACTAAATGTGATGTATTTTGCATATACAGGCTGATGAATTCTAGGGGTCATCTAGATCTGTTATAATAATAATTGATCAGGCAGCAAGTATGGGCCAGGCACTGTGCTGAGCACGCTGTGTTTACTGTCTCACTGAAGCTTCCTATTCCTCAGGCCCCAAAATGTGGAGTATCCTCAACTCCATGCTTTCTCTCATACCACACATCTAGTCTGTCAGAAAATCCTGTCACCCCTACCATTAAAATGTACCCAGGGTATGCTTAATTTTCACCCTTTCTAATACTATTCCTCACCATCTCTTGCTCAAATTAAGGCAACCACTTCCTTAATAGCCTCCCTTCTTCCACTCTTTCCCTGCCCTAATTTATTCTCAACACAACAGCCAGAGTGATACTTTGGAAACTCAAATAACAGTGTGCCACTACCCTGCTCAAAACTCTGCTATGGCTCCCAATTTCACTTGCCCTCAGAATAAAAGTCAAAGTCTTGACAGGAGGATATAAGGCCTTTATGACCTACCAGACTGCCTTTTTGTGTGGCTTCCTTCCTCCCTCTGGTCTTTTCACTTGCTGTGCTGTCTCCTTAGGATGCTTTTTTCCAAGAAGCGCGTGGTCTCTCCCCTCACATCCTCCAGTGTGCTGTGCTCTGTGCTTAGTCACTCAGTCGTGTCTGACTCTTTCCAACCCCATGGACTACAGCCCACCAGGCTCCTCTGTGCATGCAGATCCTCCAGGCAAGAATACTGGAGTGGGCTGCTATGCCCTCCTCCGGGGGATCTTCCCAAACCAGAGATCACACACAGGTCTCCCATATTGCAGGCGGGTCCATGTCCTCCAAATCTCTGCTCAAATGCTATCTCATCAGAGGAGCCTTTCCTGGTCACTGGAGTTCTTTACATGGCCTTCCTCCCCCAACTCCAATCCTCCTTCCCTTCCCGCTTCCTTCCCCACAGGACTTACCCCCTCAGTTCAGTTCAGTCGCTCAGTTGTGTCCAACTCTTTGTGACCCCATGAATCGCAGCACGCCAGGCCTCCCTGTCCATCACCAACTCTCAGAGATCACTCAGACTTGAGTCCATCGAGTCAGTCATGCCATCCAGCCATCTCATCCTCTGTCGTCCCTTTCTCCTCCTGCCCCCAATCCCTCCCAGAATCAAAGTCTTTGCCAATGAGTCTACTCTTCGCATGAGGTGGCCAAAGTACTGGAGCTTCAGCTTTAGCATCATTCCTTCCAAAGAAATCCCAGGGCCAATCTCCTTTAGAAAGGACTGGTTGGATCTCCTTGCAGTCCAAGGGAATCTCAAGAGTCTTCTCCAACACCACAGTTCAAAAGCATCAATTCTTTGGCACTCAGCCTTCTTCACAGTACAACTCTTACATCCATACATAACTACTGGAAAAACCATAGCCTTGACTAGACGGACCTTAGTCGGCAAAGTAATGTCTCTACTTTTGAATATGCTATCTAGGTTGGACATAACTTTTCTTCCAAGGAGCAAGTGTCTTTTAATTTCATGGCTGCAATCACCATCTGCAGTGATTTTGGAGAACAAAGAAATAGTCTGACACCATTTCCACTGTTTCCCCATCTATTTCCCATGAAGTGATGGGACCAGATGCCATAATCTTCGTTTTCTCAATGTTGAGCTTTAAGCCAACTTTTTCACTCTCCTCTTTCACTTTCATTAAGAGGCTTTTTAGTTCCTCTTCACTTTCTGCCATAAGGGTAGTGTCATCTGCATATCTGAGGTTATTGATATTTCTCCCGGCAATCTTGATTCCAGCTTGTGCTTCTTCCAGCCAAGCATTTCTCATGATGTACACTGCATATAAGTTAAATAAGCAGGGTGACAGTATACAGCCTTGACGCACTCCTTTCCTATTTGGAACCAGTCTGTTGTTCCATGTCCAGTTCTAACTGTTGCTTCCTGACCTGCGTACAGATTTCTCAAGAGGCAGGTCAGGTGGTCTGGTATTCCCATCTCTTTCAGAATTTTCCACAGTTTATTGTGATCCACACAGTCAAAGGATTTGGCATAGTCAATAAAGCAGAAGTAGATGTTTTTCTGGAACTCTCTTGCTTTTTCCATGATCCAGCGGATGTTGGCAATTTGACCTCTGGTTCCTCTGCCTTTTCTAAAACCAGCTTGAACATCAGGGAGTTCACGGTTCATGTATTGCTGAAGCCTGGCTTGGAAAATTTTGAGCATTACTTTACTAGCATGTGAGATGAGTGAAATTGTGCGGTAGTTTGAGCATTCTTTAGCATTGCCTTTCTTTGGGATTGGAATGAAAACTGACCTTTTCCAGTGCTGTGGCCACTGCTCAGTTTTCCTAATTTGCTGGCATATTGAGTGCAGCACTTTCACAGCATCATCTTTCAGGAGTTGAAATAGCTCAACTGGAATTCCATCACCTCCCCTAGCTTTGTTCATAGTGATGCTTTCTAAGGCCCACTTGACTTCACATTCCAGGATGTCTGGCTCTAGGTGAGTGATCACACCATTGTGATTATCCGGGTCGTGAAGATCTTTTTCGTACAGTATTTCTGTGTATTCTTGCCACCTCTTCTTAATATCTTCTGCTTCTGTTAGGTCCATACCATTTCTGTCCTTTATTGAGCCCTTCTTTGCATGAAATATCCCCTTGGTATCTCCAATTTTCTTGCAGAGATCTCTAGTCTTTCTCATTCTGTTGTTTTCCTCTATTTCTTTGCATTGATCGCTGAAGGAGGCTTTCTTATCTCTTCTTGCTATTCTTTGGAACTCTGCATTCAGATGCTTATATCTTTCCTTTTCTCCTTTGCTTTTTGTTTCTCTTCTTTTCACAGCTATTTGTAAGGCCTCCCCAGACAGCCATTTTGCTTTTTTCCTTTTCTTTTCCATGGGGATGGTCTTGATCCCTGTCTCCTGTACAATGTCCCGAACCTCATTCCATAGTTCATCAGGCACTCTATCTATCAGATCTACGCCCTTAAATCTATTTCTCACTTCCCCTGTATAATCATAAGGGATTTGATTTAGGTCATACCTGAATGGTCTAGCGGTTTTCCCTACTTTCTTCAATTTCAGTCTGAATTTGGTAATAAGGAGTTCATGATGTGAGCCACAGTCAGCTCCTGGTCTTGTTTTTGCTGACTGTATAGAGCTTCTCCATCTTTGACTGCAAAGAATATAATCAATCTGATTTCGGTGTTGACCATCTGGTGATGTCCATGTGTAGAGTCTTTTCTTGTGTTGTTGGAAGAGGGTGTTTTCTATGACCAGCGCATTTTCTTGGCAAAACTCTATTAGTCTTTGCCTTGCTTCATTCCGCATTCCAAGGCCAAATTTGCCTGTTACTCCAGGTGTTTCTTGACTTCCTACTTTTGCATTCCAGTCCCCTATAATGAAAAGGACATCTTTTTTAGGTGTTAGTTCTAAAAGGTCTTGTCGGTCTTCATAAAACCGTTCAACTTCAGCTTCTTCAGTGTTACTGGTTGTGGCATAGACTTGGATTACTGTGATATTGAATGGTTTGCCTTGGAGACGAACAGAGATCATTCTGTCATTTTTGAGATTGCATCCAAGTACTGCATTTTGGACTCTTTTGTTGACCATGATGGCTACTCCATTTCTTCTGAGGGATTCCTGCCCGCAGTAGTGGATATAATGGTCATCTGAGTTAAACTCACCCATTCCAGTCCATTTTAGTTCGCTGATTCCTAGAATGTCAAGGTTCACTCTTGCCATCTCTTGTTTGACCACTTCCAATTTGCCTTGATTCATGGACCTGACATTCCACATTCCTATGCAATTTTGCTCTTTACAGCATCAGATCTTGCTTCTGTCACCAGCCACATCCACAGCTGGGTATTGTTTTTGCTTTGGCTCCATCCCTTCATTTTTTCTGGAGTTATTTCTCCACTGATCTCCAGTAGCATATTGGGCACCTACCGACCTGGGAGTACCCTTTCAGTATCCTATCATTTTGCCTTTTCCTACTCTTCATGGGGTTCTCAAGGCAAGAATACTGAAGTGGCTTGCCATTCCCTTCTCCAGTGGACCACATTCTGTCAGACCTCTCCACCGTGACCCGCCCGTCTTGAGTTACCCCACGGGCATGTCTAAGTTTCATGAGTTAGACAAGGCTGTGGTCCTAGTGTGATTAGATTGACTAGTTTTCTGTGAGTATGGTTTCAGTGTGTCTGCCCTCTGATGACCTCTTGCAATACCTACCATCTTACTTGGGTTTCTCTTACCTTGGGCGTGGGGTATCTCTTCACGGCTGCTCCAGCAAAGCGCAGCTGCTGCTCCTTACCTTGGATGAGGGGTGTCTCCTCACTGCCGCCCTTCCTGACCTTCAATGTGGGATGGCTCCTCTAGGCCCTCCTATGCCCAGGCAGCCACCACTCCTTGGACGTGGGGTTGCTCCTCCTGGCTGCCACCCCTGACCTCGGACATGGGGTGGCTCCTCTCGGGCGCCGCCTCTGGCCTCGGATGTGGGGTGGCTCCTCCTGGCTGCCGCCCCTGACCTCGGACGTGGGGTAGCTCCTCTTGGCCGAGCTTAGAGCGCCGGCTGGTCGCAGCCGCCTGCGCTTAGTGCACCGGCCTGTTGCAGCTGCCTGCGCTTACCCCCATGATATAGTAAATATTTTCTCAAATATTTTGTTCATTCTGTGTGTTTCCTTACAAGAATGAAGTTCTGTAAAGGAACTACTCCTGTATATCCAGCTCCTAAAACAGTGACAGATACAGAGTAGGTTCTCAAGAAGTATTCATTAATACAAAAAAGAGTTGTGTAATTTTAAATTATTCCCATTTTACATATAAGGAAACATAGGGTCACAGAGTTCAAGTGATTTTTGGCAAAGCATCTGCCTACAATGCGGGAGACCCGGGTTCTATTCCTGAGTTGGGAAGATCCCCTGAAGAAGGAAATAGCAATCCACTCCAGCACTCTTGCCTTGAAAATCCCATGGACGGAGGAGCCTGATAGGCTACAGTCCATGAGGTCGCAAAGTGTCGGACACGACTGAGTGACTTCACTTCACTCAGCAAGAGAGGAGTCAGGAGTTGAACACAAGTTTTCTAAACAACATTCTATCTCTTTCTCACCTATTGTAATGAAGAGTTAAATCTTTTTAAAAACATGTTCCGTGAGAATCATCAGCTCTAGATGCACTAAAATTTATATGTGGAAAAAAATGTAATACAATCTTATCCCCATGTTGTCACAGCCTATAAAATACTCTTAACAGTAAGAGTTGTATCCTTTCTCAAAATTAAAAAAATATCAAAACATATTTGGGATCTTGCATTTGACAAGAGCAGCTGATGGTCCTTTCAGCTATCTAAATTGAAAATAGACTTACTATAAACTTGATAGCAAATGAACTAGAAGAAAAGTGAAACAGAAGTCTTGTGACCCAGCAAGACATTATATTAATAATATCATTTATATATTTATAAAATTATAACAAAAAGTTTTATTCTTTACATTTTATAAGGATATATTCTTACGCATCACTATGACTCCTTTTAGATTGAGGACAAGAGGAGAAGGGAGTACAGAGGACGAGATGGTTGGATGGCGTCACCAACTCAATGGACATGAATTTGAACAAACTCCAGGAGACACTTCCCTGGTGGCTCAGAGGTTAAAGCGTCTGCCTCCAATGCAAGAGACCCAGGTTCGATCCCTGGGTCAGGAAGATCCCCTGGAGAAGGAAATGGCAATCCACTCCAGTATTCTTGCCTGGAGAATCCCATGGATGGAGAAGCCTAGTAGGTTACAGTCCACGGGGTCGCAAAGAGTCGGACACGACTGAGCGACTTCACCTCACCTCACCAGGAGACAGTGAAGGACAGGGAAGCCTGGCATGCTGCAGTCCACGGGGTCACAAAGAGTCAGACATGACTTAGCAGCTGAACAACATTTTATAAGTAATAAAATATTTTTAAAGGGAAAAACTTTATATTTTTTGTACCTTTAATGTCACTTTTTCCTGCTTTTTGAACAAGGAGCCTTGCGTTTTCATTTTGCACTGGGTATTGCAAAAGAAATACACAGAGATAATACTTTTAAAAGCTATTCCCTCTTCTGAGTTTGACAGGAAGCCTGCCCAGTTTTAGAACTGTGCCATCTTCCCTGACCCCTACTCCATTCCCCTGCCGTATACACACAGCTAATAAAGTAACTTAACCTTATCTTATGCATCATTTGATCAGGCCTAACATTAGCCAGAATCTAATTACCTGATTCATGTTGAAATGCTCTAAATTGATAGTAAACATAGTCTCCATTCCACATAACACATAGGTTTTAATAGGGGTAAAACGGATAACTCTCAAGGGACTTATTCATCTGGATCTCTAGTTCTTAGCACAGGTCCTAGCACAGAAGTAACACTTGATAAATATCTGCTAAACTAAGTGCATAATAGAGAATGTCAGGACTCCCTAGCAGGGTGTTAGTGGTGCTATTCTTACTCAAAGGTACCTTGGGTGTTTCTTTACCAGTCCCTCTGAAATGAGGATATGTAGGTCAAAGTACAGAGAAGGCAATGGCACCCCACTCCAGTACTGTTGCCTGGAAAATCCCATGGACAGAAGAGCCTGGAAGGCTGCAGTCCATGGGGTCGTTGAGGGTCGGACATGACTGAGCAACTTCACTTTCACTTTTCACTTTCATGCATTGGAGAAGGAAATGGCAACCCACTCCAGTGTTCTTGCCTGGAGAATCCCAGGGACAGGGGAGCCTGGTGGGCTGCCGTCTATGGGGTTGCACAGAGTTGGACACGACTGAAGTGACTTAACAGCAGCAGCAGGTCAAAGTAAAATTACTTACTATTGTCTGTGAAGACAGGAACTGCTTGTATCATTTTCCCTTGGACCTAGAACAGTACCTGGCACTCAACCAACAATTGTGTGATAAATGACTAAGTGGAGTATATTCAGATCCCTGGTCCAAAGGTCTAACCTGGGCTTTTCTGTGCAGATTGGAGCTTAGTGTAGGAGATAACTTGGGCTTCTAGTCCAAGAACATCTTACCACAAGTAAGGAATGGCCTTCCTTTAAAAAAAAAAAAAAAACATGGATATGTCCCTGAATTTCAAGGCAAGAGACCCTAGAGAATTCCCATGATGAAAAGGTGGGCTCAACTGTCAGTCCCAAACTCCATCTTTCTTGTTTTAATTTCCCAACAAGGGTCTCTCATTCTGGTTCTTACCATCATTACTACCAGACTCCTTCATGAAAACATCAGTCTAAGTTCAGACAAGAATCCATTTTGGAGAGCTGAGCAGGATGGCCTATTATTATTCAAGATAAAGATAAGTGTAGATCAAGTGTTAGTTGTGCAGCTGTGTCCAACTCTTTGCAATCCCATGGACTGTAGTCCACTATGCTCCTCCATCCATGGGGTTAACAAGGCAAGAATACTAAAGTGAGTTGCCATTCCCATCTCCAGGAGATCTCAAGAGTTTTACTAAAGGCCATGAAGATATAAAAATTAAATTAACATGAAAACAAATATAGTAAATATACAAATAGAGGGAAAAAAAGATTTCCTAAGTACAGATATTTAATTCTGAGAATGTCAGTGAACAAATCAACTATTAAAATTATATCTTCCTCTTCATATCAGCAATGAACCTTTTTCCCTTCCAGCACCGTGCTTATCTTTCAGCTTTCATGAGCCACACAGTGAATAAAACCTAACAGCCTCACCCCAACTTTCACCACCAAAAACATGCCAAACCCTTGGGTGCTCTCCAGTCCTTTCTAGAGCTAGAGATCAGCTACATTATTGACTTGGATGCAAAACATTACTACTTTGCAAATCTTTGCTGGATTGTGTGTTTGTCCTAGTTTTAAAGTCCATTCTATCACTCAGATACAATTAATTTTGCTAAAGCCCATTAGCTTTTCCCAAAATTCTATAAAAGCCCTTAAAATATATAGCACTTGAAATACAAATTTATAAAGAAAACAGCACATGTATAGAAGTGAGTGGGGATTTCAGAAATAAGATGATTAAGATCATGGTACTTAAGGGGTTCCAAGGAATGATGAAACAAATCACTATTATGAATCTCTTCTAATATCCAGAGAGAGAGAGAGAGATCTGTGTCTGTGATACTCCATGGCTCGCACACACTTTGTTGCATCTCTCATAGAACCAGCACCTGGCACATATCTTCAACAATGGAATGTTCTGCAAAGGTCTCACTGGTTGCTGGTCCTTCTACAGAGGAAAAAAATATCATTTTCTGGTGAGCTTTGTATTCAAGATCCAAATCAGACAAGCTAGATTATTTTTCTTCAAAAAATGGTTATTATTTGCTCTGTTGTAAATAAATACAGAATGTTATGTTATCAAGGAAACATTTTTGGATCCAGGGGTACATAGTCAAAAGCAATACATTGAAAAAAATACCCTAAGAAGATATTCATCCCTCCAAGTATGAAAAATGACTATTTTAACAGAAGCTTATGAAATACAATTGCTGTATGGATGAGACACTCCCATGTCAAGTTCCAGCCAGTCACCGACATTTCCAGTGCAATGTTAATAATTCAGAATATATTGGAATAATTTAATAAATTAATACTGTAGCTTTGAAAAGCTCAACCCCATAATCATTCTCCTCTGGAAACACTTCATTCCATCTTATTTTTATAAGCACTTCATATGGAAATATGATATGTTGTTCCTGTTAAGAAAACTACTTTAGCAGGCAATAAGTGGATTTATTAAATAATTAGCATGCAGATAGAGGAAAGCTATGTGCCTTGCCGAAGAAGATCTAAAATGGTTATCGGGAGCAAAGTGATATTCACATTTTTAAAAACTATATCAGAAATTGCAGATGCCAGACACATTCACATTAACAGTACAGTTCAGTCATGGATTAGATATGGTGCTAGCATTTTAGTGTGGGAATAATTTCAATCATATAAATGTGAGCAAACCTATGAGGATTTAGAAAGGCCAGATAAGGCATAAAATACATCCTGGCTGTGGCAGGGTAACAGAGTCATTCTAGCAAAAGGATATATAATGTAGATTATTCATGACCTAAGAGAAGATATAGTGACACACAGAAGACTCTTACTAATAAAAATGGAGATGATGATACACACAATTATTAAATGCCCAGAGGGTAGCAAGTATGATATTGGAAATATAAAAAGGCCAAGTGGTTCTCTCTCAGCACTACAAAAGAAATATCAGGATGTCCCCAAAGATAGATAAAGCATAAGCCAGTGGGTTTTGTTTTAATAAAAGGTATGGTTGGCAAAGACAATGGAAATTCATGGCCATGTAAGTTAGTGACCAAATTCACTCCTCTGCTATAGCCACAGCCAAACTTAATTTCTCTGTCAAAGAAAAGCAAACAAAAAGGAAATCCTGTAGATTTGGG
This sequence comes from Capra hircus, assembly GCF_001704415.2. Taxonomy (NCBI): domain Eukaryota; kingdom Metazoa; phylum Chordata; class Mammalia; order Artiodactyla; family Bovidae; genus Capra; species Capra hircus. Next base: position 6,498,469 of record NW_017189517.1, read on the forward strand.
ATGACAACCAAGTTATTCTTTGCTTATATTCTCCTTCAAAATAGCTATGATGGAGGAAACATGAAAATATCAATATGACAGTAGGTTGAAGTTTTAGAGATGGAGATAATTACATTAAAGTGCTTTATAGGTAGTAAAGTACTATATGAAAGATAGTTTCAATTATAATTCAGCCATGCAACTTCCCATACACTTTCAGATTCCTGCTCTGATTTGAGCCACTTGTTCTTGCATATCTACTATTTCCTTTCATACTCAAAATGTGAATCATTCCCCAGGTAAACAGAGATTACAAAAAAATAAAGTGACTTGCCTCTGGTTAGGTGAATCTGGGAGTCAAACTCAGATGCACTGATTCCTCATCCAGAAACACAGCTATCAGAGTTCTGCATAGTTCTTAATCAGTCTCTCTCTTCTCACTAAGGGCTGTCACCATTTGCTCAAGATAGAAGCCACCTCATGTGAATGTTCTCCCAGAATGTAAACACTAACTTGAGACACCTTTTTTCCTATGTTCCTCTCACAAGTCATTCTGTCCCTTTGAATTAATTTTTTGCACTTATTCCAAATAGTCCAAATTCCTTTTTTAAGAAGAACAATCACTCAATAACTTTGGTTCAGATTCTGTCTTGAAAATCCAGCATCATTTCAGCCAATACAACAAACAGAAACTAGCTGACTTATTGAGATGACGTGCAGCTCATGTTTCTTCCCTGAGGATTCAGAGTTGCTCAAGGTAGAAATCAATGCAAATAAAAATGCCTCTAAGAAAAGGAGCTGTTTGGGGAGGGAGGTTCAAACGAGAGGGGATACATGCATACCTATGGCTGATTCATGTTGAGGTTTGACAGAAAATAATAAAATCCGTGAAGCAATTATCCTTCAGTAAAAAGTAAATTAATTTCAAAAAAAAAAAAAAAAAAGACTTGACGTCTGCCAAAGATTGAGGAAGAAGGTGGTCTTCTCCCTTCCTCACTTTTTCTTTGATTATGAAAATGTAGCCCTCTCTGTTCTTGGGGCTGCTCTCCCTTGCCTGCCCATTTGAATCTCCCACAAGCTTCCTATGCTAATAAACTTACTCTTCACCTTAAAAAAAAGAAAAGAAAAGAAAAAGAGCTGTTTGATTTTATCAAGCATATACCATATTAGATAAAACTGTGACTTTAATGATAACAACTGTTAATCAGATCATTCCTTCAAGTAATTTAAATGTATCTAATTCAACTTAAATTTTGCTATTGCCTGATTTTCCAGTTCCTACATTTCATGTTCAATTTAGTACAAAATATTTGCTATATGCAGATAGGAAAAGAGGTAAATTATCATTTCAAGGCATTTGGATATGTCATTAAACTTTGGAAATATGCTAATTAACATAAAAGACAATTCCCCGAGTAGCTGAAAGTATGAGGTATATAGAAATATATCTCCTAGCACTGCTAAGAATAAGACCCAGTAAAGCTTCAAGATTTCTCACAGGTTGGTCTTGGCATTCAGAAACAGCCTGGGGATGAGCAAGTGACAAGTAGGCCATAAGGGAATTTTCTCCTCCTCCACTGAGAGGCAGGAAACTGAACTTCTTTAAAGTTTGTTTATGTTAACAAATTAAATATCTATAATAACAAATCTAAATCATTGACCCCCCTATTCCTTGCTCTTGTTACTGTTACAAAACAACTTCATAAAAGACAGCATAGAGAAATGAGATGCAAACATAAGCACAGCTTTATCGGATCTTCTAGGGGAAAGTAAAAAAGGAACAGAAGATAAAAGAGATAGAAAATAAGTCTGAACAATGTCTTGTGGTATGAACTATGAAATTATAACAAACACTTCAAAATGCTTGTGTCATAACTTGACAGATCATTCAATTGTTTCCTTGTGCTGCTCAAGGTGAGGATCCTGGCTTCTGTCTCCACATGGGCTAAATAGCTTTTACTCACCTCCTAGCTCTCTAACTGTGCCTCTATCCCCAGGTAACTCTCTGACAAAGGTGTGCCTGTGGCCAAAGAGGCTGAGTGATACTGTGAAGCCAACACTTGCCATGAGAAGAGCAATCAGAAGCAAGTTACCCGCTATTTAACCAAATTACTATGGTGGAGCAGAGCCTACAGAAAACTGTTCTTCCCTAAGATCTCTTAGAAAGATGCTGGAGGAGATAACATAAGTTTGAATCAATAAGAGTGGAACCTCAAAAAGACTCTTGGCGCAATTTGATTTCAGAGAAGAAAAAGATCAGAGCATGCCAGACTCATCAAGAAAGTCCATATGGAGAACAAGGGTATTGAGTTGTATCTTAAAGGCTGGGTAGGACTTGACTGCGTAGAGAATAACAGTATCCATGGCTTGAAAATGTATTCTGTGCCAGGCACTGACTTAGGTCCATGATATATTGATATATCATCTCACTGACTTCTTCCATAGAGGAAGTTTTATTACCCCCATGCACAAAACAGAAAACAGGCTCAGGAAGACTGACTTTCCCAAGGTCAGACTGCTAGAAAGTGTCCTCAGGAGAACGTCATAACTTACAAGGTTTTGCATAGCTGACCCCTGTTTGTCTTTCCAACCTCATCTCATACCATTCACCTGCTCATTCAACACACTCCAACCATAAATGAACCAGTCTCTTTCATCTCAGGATGTTCACATTTTGTGTTCTCTCTGCTTGTCCAAATCTGCCTTTTTTCCCTGCAAACCTTTTATGAATAGAGCAGATTTTTTAAAGTTACATATTTAAAAAGGCATTCTCTGAATGCTGATCTCAATTAGGTTCCTAATTAGACTCCCTTACAGACATACTACTCATAGCACTTATCATAGTTTCTATCTAAATAATTATACACATGTTGTATTAGGTAACAGTTCTCCAGGTTGGCAAACTAAAATTTCAGGTAACAGTTGGTAATGGGGTCTTGAATCTAAATTCTGCAGTCTGGAAACAAGACAAGCTGTTTATGCTGCAGTCTTGTGGATAATTCCTTCTTCTTTGGGACACACCAGTCTTTGCTCTTGTAAGGCCTTCAACTGATTGGATGAGCTCTCCCCCGAACATACACACACAGTATGGAGGGCATTTTGCTTTGCTCAAAGTGTACTGAGTGAAATGTTAATCACATCTTTAAAAAATAGTTTCAGAGCAACATCTTGACTGGTGTTTGACCAAACAATGATACACCACAGCCTAGCTAAGCTGATAAAATTAACCATCATACATTTAAGGACTATTTAAGGACTATTTTCCCTACTTGACTATAAACTCTAGGAGGGCAGACACTTGGTCCATTTTTTCACAGCTGTATCCACAGTGCATAGAATAGCAGCTGGCAAAAAATATTTGCTCAAAATTATTTACTGCTGGATGAAAGGAATATCTGCCAGGTCTTGATGGTAGGTTCATCTAGCACTGGCAGAAAATGTAAAATAGGAAACAGTAACTGACTACAGGACAGTAAGCATTTCTAGCCAGTAAGGTTTAATTCAGTTTAACCAACAATTATGAACTGGTTTCCATCAACTCGAAACTATCCTGGGTATACATGCTGCTTGCTAATTCGCTTCAGCCACATCCAAATCTTTGTAAACCTATGGACTGCAGCCCACCAGGTTCTTCTGTCCATGGGATTCTCCAGGCAAGAATACTGGAGTGGATTGCCATGTCCTCCTCCAGGGGATCTTCCCGACCCAGGGATCAAACCCACATCTCTTACGTCTACCCACACTGGTGGGTCAGTTCTTTACCACAAGCGCCACCTGGGAAGCCCATCCTAGGTATACAGGAGATACCAAAATGAATATAATAAGAGTCATACAAAGGTCACGGTACAAAGGTGTTTGTTGCAGAAGTATTTACAGCATCAAAATTTGAAAACAATCTTTATCTCCAACAGTAGTTAACTGAATGGACAGTTATTGGTGTTGGACTGAGCTCTGATAGCTAGGTTTGAAGAGTTTATGTCCAGTAAACATTTTCCACTATTGTTGTTGTTCAGTTGCTCAGTCGTGTCTGACTCTTTGTGATCCCATGGACTGCAGCATGCCAGGTCTCCATGTCCTTCACCATCTCCTGGAGTTTGCTCAAACTCATGTCCATTGAGTTGGTGATGCTGTCCAACTGTCTCATCCATCTCATCCCCTTCTCCTCCTGCCTTTAATCTTTCCCAGCATCAAGGTATTTTCCAATGAGTCAGCTCTTCGTATCAGGTAGACAAAGTATATGGACTGATAATACTCAATCATTTATATACAAAACTGTTTTATAAAAAATAAGTGTTGTGAAGTAGCACCAGATGGCAGTTCTAGTAGATCTTTATATCACTGTTCTTTGCTAGCCTGGCTTCACATACAGAGACAAGATGCTCCAACAAGGTGTCCCATCTTTAGATATTGAGTATCTACTATATGCCTGTCACTATTCTAGGTCAGACTGTAAAGTGTCTGTCTACAATGAAAGAGACCTGGGTTCGATCCCTGTGTTGGGAAGATCCCCTGGAGAAGGAAATGGCAATCCACTCCAGTACTATTGCCTGGAAAATCCAATGGACAGAGGAGCCTGGTAGGCTACAGTCCATGGGGTGGCAAAGAGTTGGACACGACTGAGCGACTTCACTTCACTTCTTCATTCTAGGTCTTAGAGATATAGTGATGAACAAAACAGGCAAATAACCAAGCACTTATGGAGCTTGTACTCTACAAATAGTAGACAAATAATCGACACTAATAAGAGAAAGCAGATAAAGGAAAGACAAAGTATCTTTGGGCTTTAACATATTAGATAAGAACTCCAAGAAAGGCATCACAGAAGGTGACAATAAAGTAAAAACTTTAAAGAGGTGAGGGAGAAGCTCTTTGTACATCTGGAAGAAGAGAATTCCATGCAGAGGGAAGAGCATGTCCAAAGACCTGAGATGGGAGTTGTCCTGGCATGTCAGAGTTTGCAGCAGAGTGAGAAACAGGGAGAGTAACAAGGGATGAGATGAGACATGCAATGGTAGGGATAAGGGAGAGATTAGGGATAGATGCAGTATCATGTGTGAATGTGAGAAAAGACATAAATTTGGAGCATGTTTTTTCAAGTATAAGATGGGTTCAGTTCAGCTCAGTGGCTAAGTCCTGTTCAAATCTTTCTAAACCCATGAATTGCAGCATTCCAGGACTCCCTGTGCATCACCAACTCCCAGAGTTCACTCAAACTCATGTCCATCGAGTCAGTGATGCCATCCAGCCATCTCATTCTCTGTCATCCCCTTCTCCTCCTGCCCCAATCTCTCCCAGCATCAAAGTCTTTTCTAACGAGTCAACTCTTCACATGAGGTGGCCAAAGTATAGGAGTTTCAGCTTTAGCATCATTCCTTCCAAAGAACATCCAGGACTGATCTCTTTTAGAATGGACTGGTTGGATCTCCTTGCAGTCCAAGGGACTCTCAAGAGTCTTCTCCAACATCACAGTTCAAAAGCACCAATTCTTCAGTGCTCAGCTTTCTTCACAGTCCAACTCTCACATCCATACATGACCACTGGAAAAACCATAGCCTTGACTAGATGGACCTTTGTTGGCAAAGTAATGTCTCTGTTTTGAATATACTATCTAGTTTGGTCATAACTTTTCTTCCAAGGAGTAACCGTCTTTTAATTTCATGGCTGCAATCACCACCTGCAGTCATTTTGGAGCCCCCCCAAAATAAAGTCTGACACTGTTTCCACTGTTTCCCCATCTATTTCCCATGAAGTGATGGGACCAGATGCCATGATCTTTGTTTTCTCAATATTGAGCTTTAAGCCAACTTTTGCACTCTCCTATTTCACTTTCATCAAGAGGCTTTTTAGTTCCTCTTCACTTTCTGCCATAAGGGTGGTGTCATCTGCATATCTGAGGTTATTGATATTTATCCTGGCAATCTTGATTCCAGCTTGTGCTTCTTCCAGCCCAGCATTTCTCATGATGTACTCTGCATAGAAGTTAAATAAGCAGGGTGACAATATACAGCCTTGATGTACTCCTTTACCTATTTGGAAGCAGTCTGTTGTTCCATGTCCAGTTCTAACTGTTGCTTCCTGACCTGCATACAGGTTTCTCAAGAGGCAAGTCTGGTGGTCTGGTATTCCCATCTCTTTCAGAATTTTCCACAGTTTATTGTGATCCACACAAAGTCTTTCACATTGTCAATAAAGCAGAAGTAGATGTTTTTCTGGAACTCTCTTCTTTTTCCATGATCCAGCAGATATTGGTAATTTGATCTCTGGTTCCTCTGCCTTTTCTAAAACCAGCTTGAACATCTGGAAGTTCACAGTTCACGTATTGCTGAAGCCTGGCTTGGAGAATTTTGAGCATTACTAGCGTGTGAGATGAGTGTAATTGTGCGGTAGTTAGAGCATTCTTTGGCATTGCCTTTCTTTGGGATTGGGATGAAAACTGACCTTTTCCAGTCCTGTGGCCACTGCTGAGTTTTCGAAATTTGCTGGCATATTGAGTGCAGCCCTTTCACAGCATCATCTTTCAGGATTTGATATAGCTCAACTGGAATTACATCACCTCCACTAGCTTTGTTTGTAGTGATGCTTCCTGAGGCCCACTTGACTTCAAACTGTAGGATGTCTGGCTCTAGGTGAGTGATCACACCATCATGATTATCTGGGCAGTGAAGATCTTTTTCGTACAGTACTTCTGTGTATTCTTGCCACCTCTTCTTAATACCTTCTGCTTCTGTTAGGTCCATACCATTTCTGTCCCTTATTGAGACCTTCTTTGCATGAAATATTCCCTTGGTATCTCTAATTTTCTTGAAGAGATCTCTAGTCTTTCCCATTCTTTTCTTTTCCTCTATTTCTTTGCACTGATCTTTGAGGAAGGCTTTCTTATCTCTTCTTGCTATTCTTTGGAACTCTGCATTCAGATGCTTATATCTTTCCTTTTCTCCTTTGCTTTTCCCTTCTCTTCTTTACACTGCTATTTGTAAGGCCTCCCCAGACAGCCATTTTGCTTTTTTCCTTTTCTTTTCCATGGGGATGGTCTTGATCCCTGGCTCCTGCACAATGTCATGAACCTCATTCCATAGTTCATCAGGCACTCTATCAAATCTAGGCCCTTAAATCTATTTCTCACTTCCCCTGTATAATCATAAGGGATTTGATTTAGGGCATACCTGAATGGTCTAGTGGTTTCCCCTACTTTCTTCAATATAAGTCTGAATTTGGCTATAAGGAGTTCATGATCTGAGCCACAGTCAGCTCCTGGTCTTGTTTTTTGCTGACTGTATAGAGCTTCTCCATCTTTGGCTGCAAAGAATATAATCAATCTGATTTCAGTGTTGACCATCTGGTGATGTCCATGTGTAGAGTCTTCTCTTGTGTTGTTGGAAGAGGGTGTTTGCTATGACCAGTGCATTTTCTTGGCAAAACTCTATTAGCCTTTGCCCTGCTTCATTCTGAATTCCAAGGCCAAATTTGCCTGTTACTCCAGGTGTTTCTTGACTTCCTACTTTTGCATTCCAGTCCCCTATAATGAAAAGGACATCTTTTTGGGGTGTTAGTTCTAAAAGGTCTTGTAGGTCTTCATAGAACCATTCAACTTCAGCTTCTTCAATGTTACTGGTTGTGGCATAGGCTTGGATTACTGTGATACTGAATGGTTTGCCTTGGAAATGAATAGAGATCATTTTGTAATTTTTGAGATTGCATCCAAGTACTGCATTTCAGACTCTTTTGTTGACCATGATGGCTACTCCATTTCTTCTGAGGGATTCCTGCCCACAGTAGTAGATATAGTGGTCATCTGAGTTAAATTCACCCATTCCAGTCCATTTTAGTTCACTGACTCCTAGAATGTCGACGTTTACTCTTGCCATCTCCTGTTTTACCACTTCCAATTTGCCTTGATTCATGGACCTAAGATTCCAGGTTCCTATGCAATATTGCTCTTTCCAGCATCGGACCTTGCTTCTATCACCAGTCACATCCACAGCTGGGTATTGTTTTTGCTTTGGCTCCATCCCTTCATTCTTTCTGGAGTTATTTCTCCACTGATCTCCAGTAGCATATTGGGCACCTACCAACCTGGGGAGTTCCTCTTTCAGTATCCTTTCATTTTGCCTTTTCATACTGTTCATGGGGTTCTCAAGTCAAGAATACTGAAGTGGTTTGGCATTCCTTTCTCCAGTGGACCACATCCTGTCAGACATCTCCACCATGACCCGCCCGTCTTGCGTGGCCCCACACGGCATGGCTTAGTTTCATTGAGTTAGACAAGGCTGTGGTCCGTGTGATTAGACTGACTAGTTTTCTGTGATTATGGTTTCAGTGTGTCTGCCCTCTGATGCCTCCTCGCCACACCTACCGTCTTACTTGGGTTTCTCTTACCTTGGACATGGGGTATCTCTTCATGGCTGCTCCAACAAAGTGCAGCCGTTGCTCCTTACATTGGACAAGGGGTATCTCTTTACCACTGCTCCTCCTGACCTTGAATGTGGAGTAGCTCCTTCAGCCCTCCTGTGCCTGCGCAGCCACTGCTCCTTGGACATGGGATTGCTCTTCTCGGCTGCCGCCCCTGACCTCGAGTGTGGGGTAGCTCCTCCTCACCACTGCCCCTGACCTCAGACATGGGGAGCTCCTAAGATGGGTAGAGAATATTAAATCCAAATATAATTTTTATACCTACTAAACACAAAGGAAGACCTTCTCCCTGCAAGCAGTGTATGTAGAACCTATTCAAACTTGCAAACCTTAGTAATTAGCTGTATAACATTTTAAACCAGACTATAAAAACTTGGACAATTCTTGTAGTGAAACATCATTTTAATATCCACACCTAAACATATCCCATCAAAGACTGGCATGTCTATCAATCAATGTGATACACCATATTAACAAATTGAAAGATAAAAACCATACAATAGTCTCAGTGGATGCAGAGAAATCTTTTGACAAAATTCAGCACTCATTTATGGTTTAAAAAAAACTCTTCAAAAAATGGGCATAAAAAGAACCTACCTCAACATAATAAAGGCCATATACAACAAACCCGCAGCAAAGATTATCCTCAATGGTGGAAAACTGAAAGCATCCCTGTAGGATCAGGAACAAGACAAGAGTGCCCACTCTCACCACTATTATTCAACATAGTTTTAGAAGTCCTAATTACAGTGATCAGGGGAGAAAAAGAAATAAGAGGAATCCAGATTGAAAAAAAGAAGTAAAACTCTCACTGTTTGCAGATGAGATGATGCTATACACAGAAAACCGTAAAGATACTATCACAAAATTACTGGAGCTAATCAGTGAATTTACTAAAGTCAGAAGATACAAAGTCAATATACAGAAATCACTTGCATACATATACCCTAACAACAAAAAATCAGAAAGAGAAATTAAGGAATCAACCTCATTTACCATTGCAACAAAAAGAATGAAATACCTAGGAATAAACCTACCTAAGGAGACAAAAAAAAACTGTATACAGAAAACCGTAAGACACTGATGAAAGAAATCAAAGATGGCATAAACAGATGGAGAGACATTGCATGCTCCTGGGTTGGAAGAATCAATACTGTGAAAATTATTGTACTACCAAATGCAATCTACAGATTCAGCGCAATCCCTATCAAATTACTAATGGCGTTTTTCACAGAACTAGAACAAAAAATTTCACAATTTACATGAAAGCACAGAGGACCCCAAATGGCCAGGGCAGTCCTGAGAAAGAAGAATGGAGCTGGAGCAATCAATCTTCCTGACTTCAGACTGTACTGGAGGGCTGCAGTCATCAGGACAGTATGGTACTGGCACAAAAACAGAAATATAGACTGATAGAACAAGATAGAAACCCCAGAGATAAACCAATGCACCTATGGGTGCCTTATCTTTGATGGAGGAGGCAAGAGTATGCAATGGGGAAGGGATAGTCTCTTCAATGGGTGGTGCTGGGAGAACTGGACAGCTGCATGTAAAAGAATGAAATTAGAATATTTTCTAATACCATACACAAAAATAAACTCAAAATGGATTGAAGACCTAAATGTAAGACCAGAAACTATAAAACTATTAGAGGAAAACATAGACAGAATACTGTATGACATAAATCATAGCAAGATCCTCTATGACCTGCCTCCCAGAGTAATGGAAATAAAAAACAAAAATAAACAAGTGGGAACTAATTAATCTTAAAAGCTTTTGCACAGCAAAGGAAACTATAAACAAGGTGAACATGGACTTCTAGATTGCTTCCATTGCAACCCAGAATAAGAGAAAACAATGGCAAATGAAACAACTGACAAAGGATAAATTTCTAAAACATATAAGCAGCTCATACAACTCAATACCAGAAAAACAAACAACCCAATCAAAAAGTGGGCAAAAGACCTAAACAGACATTTCTTCAAAGAAGACAAACAGATGGCTAATAAACACATGAAAAGATGCTCAACATTGCTCATTATTAGAGAAATGCAAATGAAAGTTACAATGAGATATCACCTCATACCTGTCAGAATGGCCATCATCAAAAAATCTACAAACAATAAATCCTGGAGAAGGTGTGGAGAAAAGGGAACCCTCTTGCACTGCTGATGGGAATGTAAATTGATAACAGCCACTATGGAAGACAGTATGGAGATTCCTTAAAAGAAAAGAAAAAAAAAAAAGCTAGGAATAAAAGCTAGGTCACCATATGACCCAGCAATCCCACTACTAGGCATACACCCTGAAGGAAACCACAGCTGAAAAAGACACACGCACCCCAATGTTCATTGCAGCTCTATTTTCAATAGCTAGAACATGGGACCAATCTAGATGTCCATTGACAGGTAAATGGATAAAGAAGCTGTAGTATATATATATGCAATGGAATATTACTCAGTCTTAAAAAATAATGCATTTGAGTCAGTTCTAATGAGGTGGATGAACCTAAAGTCTATTATACAGAGTGAAGTAAGTCAGAAAGAGAAAAAAATACTGTATATTAACACATATTTATGGAATCTAGAAAGATGGTGCTGATGAACCTATTTGCAGTACAGCAATGGAGATGCAGACATAGAGAACAGACTTATGGACATGGGGGTAGGGGAAGGAGGGAGAAGGTGGGACAAATGGAGAGAGTAACATGGAAACATATACACTACATGGCTAAAATAGATAGCCAGAAGGAATTTGCTATATGACTCAGGAAACTCAAACCATGGCTCTGTAACAACCTAGAAAGGTGGGAGGGAAGGTCAAGAGGGAAGGGACATATGTATACTTATGGTTGATTCATGTTGATGTAAGGCAGAAACCAACACAATATTGTAAAGCAATCATGCTTCAATTATAAATAAATCAAATTTTTTAAAAAATAAAAAATCAAATTTTTAAAAAGACTGACATGCACCTTTTCCTGCCCAAGTGTTGTGGAAGAAATTTAGCTTATCTTTATATTTTTCATAACTGGACCCATTGAAATTGAGAAAGAATATTAATTTGTGTTGCTGGATAAAGTGCTTTAAATAGCCAGAATCAAGGAGTTCACAATATAGTCTTACATCCAATAAGGAGACTCTAAATTAAGCCCAGTGAGAATACTAGGAATGGATAGGAGAGCCTTCCTTATTCATATATGCTATGAATGTCACCAGAACTACATCACCAGATTTACTCTCCATTTTGTGATGATCTATTAATAGCGAGGCCTTTAGTTGCCTATGATTCCCCTTAGATAAATGCAAGTGAAAAAGAGGCCAGTCTTACACATCTATAACTGGGGTGAAGGATCAGCTCCAAGAAAGTTATTCTGATTGACTGCTTTCAGAAGTCGAAAATAATACAGCCAGTCCACTACACTGCCAATCAAGATGCAGTCCTGTTGCACAATTTGGACATTCCAAGTAGTTAAGATAGCCTTCTGAACAAAGGAAAAACATTTTGCATTTGATATCAGAGCAAGTAGAATTAATACCAGCCTAAACATTAAGAGTATAAAAATCAGGATAGCAGCTACTTCAGTAGAGGGGTGTGATGACAGGGAAGGACTGTGAAGAGGAAATGAGGAGTGTTTTGATATGATTGATGCATAAATAGGTATATTTCTATTGTACAAATGTATTAAATTACATGTTTTGACTTGCGCAGCTTTCTTTATTCATGCCTACTTCAACAAGTATACTTAAGTAAATGTCAGACTGGAAAGCAGGGGTAGAACTGTCAAAATTCTACCTTGAATCATTACAGGAATCAGGAAATGGCTCTTCAACAGCTGGTAGAGACAGGTCCAATCCTGCCCTAGGAAACCAGGCAAAGTTCAAAGAAAGCACATCTAACATGGCTTCAAAAGGAAGCCCTTCCCAGTTTTAGGGGAAGAATGTGAGGCTAAATGTAGGATGGGAAGATAAATAGCGAAGAAGAATGTGGATGGCTGGCACCCTAGAAAGGGAGGTAGAAATCCTCTCACTGTGAAGGGGTAAGAAAGAAGATAATAAAGCCTTCCTCAGTGATCAATGTGAAGAAACAGAACAATAGAATGGGAAAGATGAGAGATCTCTTCAAGAAAATTAGAGATACCAAGGGAACATTTCATGCAAAGCTGGGTGCAATAAAGGACAGAAATGGTATGGACCTAACAGAAGCAGAAGATATTAAGAAGAGGAGGCAAGAATACACAAAAGTACTACACAAAAAAGATCTTCATGACCCAGATAACCACAGTGGTGTGATCACTCACCTAGAGCCAGATATCCTGGAATGCAAAGTCAAGCAGGCCTTAGGAAGCATCACGATGAACAAAGCTAGTGGAGGTGACAGAATTCCAGTTGAGCTATTTCAAATCCTAAAAGATGATGCTGTTAAAGTGTTGCACTCAATATGCCAGCAAATTTGAAAAACGCAGCAGTGGCCATAGGACTGAAAAAGGTCAGTTTTCATTCCAATCCCAAAGAAAGGCAATATCAAAGAATGTTCAAACTACCACACAATTGTACTCATCTCACATGCTAGTAAAGTAATGCTCAAAATTCTCCAAGCCAGGCTTCAACAGTATGTAAATGAAGAACTTCCAAATGTTCAAGCTGGATTTAGAAAGGGCAGAGGAACCAGAGATCAAATTGCCAACATACGTTGGATCACAGAAAAAGCAAGAGAATTCCAGAAAAACATCTACTTCTGCTTTATTGATTATGCCAAAGCTCCTGACTGTGTGGATCACAACAGACTGTGGAAAATTCTTAAAGAGATGGGAATACCAGAGCACCTGACCTACCTCCTGAGAAATCTGTATGTAGGTCAAGAAGCAACAGTTAGAACCGGACATGGAACAACGGACTGGTTCCAAATTGGGAAAGGAGCACGTCAAGGCTATGTATTGTCACCCTGCTTATTTATTTGCAGAGTACATCATGTGAAATGCTAGGCTGGATGAAGTACAAGCTGAAATCAAGATTGCCAGCATTAATATCAATAACCTCAGATATGCAGATGATACCACCCTTATGGCAGAAAGTGAAGAGGAACTAAAGAGCGTCTTGATGAAAGTGAAAGAGGAGAGTGAAAAAGTTGGCTTAAAACAACATTCAAAAAAAGAAGGTCATGGCATCCAGTCCCATCGTTTCATGGCAAATAGATGGGGAAACAGTGACAGACTTTATTTTCTTGGACTCCAAAATCACTGCAGATGGTGACTGTAGCCATGAAATTAAAAGACACTTGCTCCTTGGAAGAAAAGCTATGACCAACCTAGACAGCATATTAAAAAGCAGAGATGTAACTTTGCTGACAAAGGTCCATCTAGTTAAAGCTATGGTTTTTCCAGTAGTCATGTATGGATGTGCGAGTTGAGCTAAAATGAAATCTGAGCATCCAAGACTGTGGTGTTGGAGAAGACTCTTGAGATTCCCTTGGACTGAAAGGAGATCCAACCAGTCCATCCTAAAGGAAATCAGTCCTGAATATTCATTGGAAGGACTGAAGCTTCATGCTGAAGCTGAAACTCCAATACCTTGGCTACTTAATACAAAGAACTGACTCAATGGGAAAGACCCAGATGCTGGGAAAGATTGAAAGCAGGAGGAGAAGGGGACGACAGAGGATGAGACAGTTGGATGGCATCACTGACTAATGGACATGAGTTTGTGCAAGCTCCGGTAGTTGGTGATGAACAGGGAGGCCTGGTGTGCTGCAGTCCATGGAGTTGCAAAGAGTTGGATGTGACTGAGTGACTGAACTGACTGATGCAGGGGCAGGAATCCTCCCAATATGGCAACTGCCATCAAGCCATAGTAATGGAAGGTAAGAAGCAAGCTTCCTTTCTTGTAAATCTACAGCAACACTTATGTGTCCTTGCAGTATACTTCAAAACCAGCAATCAAAACTACCTGAGCAGGGTTTGGCTCTATCTCTGAAGGATTAGGGTCAGTGCTGAAAACAGAACATTCACCTGGTATCTCTTTGGCTTAGGATGGATAATATATTCCTCAGCATAAAACACATTCCAAGTGGTCAGAAGCTGTACATTATTCAGAGCTCAGTGGCACTAAATTAAATATCGCCATTTCTCCAGACTCATAAACACAAAGGGAAACCTGCTCCACTTCTGGTTTTTTTTTAAAGGTTCCAATATTTCATTAGGGAGAGATGATGTCCATCACATGGCCACCTGCCCTGCATAACTACTACATGGTAAGCTGCAAGCCTACCTACTTACTCACAAGCCACAGGCGATCAGATCTCATCACATTCTTGGTGAGAACACACCTAAACCCCCAGGTTCTTGCCATTCATATGCACAACCAACAAATCATTGAGTTAAATATGGTATTTGGGTCTATAATTTGAATGCATTTCCCACCTGACCATACATACCCTTTGCCTCACTCACCTAGACTTTCCTCCCTATACTGCTGTCTATATTCCTTAATTTGACTCACCAACAGATTCCTTTAAATTCTTCAGAACATATTCCCTATTCAATCTATATCTTCAACCTCTTCAACCTCCTTCCATCTCCTCACCTTAATCAAGACCTGCCTGTCCCATGAGGACATGAAGCTGTTAAAGGTGGGTATTTTTCTCTCTTAATCTTTGAATCTCAGAGCCAGAAGCAGCCTTATTCCTCACCACTACTTCAAAACCATTTCTTTTATTCAAAAAAAAATCTCAAGACCCTATAAAACTCATACCATTATACATAAAACAACGCTACCTCTCCTAGTGGCTACCAACAACCAACCTCCCAGGTGGCACTAGTAGTAGAGAACCTGCGTGCCAGTGCAGGAGATGGAAGAGACACGGGTTCAATCCCTGGGTTAGGAAGATCCCCTGGAGGAGGGCATGGCAATCACTTGAGTATTCTTGCCTGGATAATCCCATGGATAGAGGAGCCTGAAGGCCACAGCCCATAGGGTCACAAAGAATTAGACGCCACTTTGCATGCACCTAGCACCGACCTCCCAGTGCCTCTTCTTCATTCATTAAAGGCTTTGGCCATGGCTCTCTGACATCATTCCATTTCTATTCAGGTCATAATGTTTAGGGATGTCAACAATCACATGCATGGAATGTCTAATACTCTAGGTCCACAGCTTTTTAACTTCTTCCAGTTTTCTCTCCCTCTGCCTCATCTAAGTCACTCACTCCCATGTGCATGCACTCAAGTTTAACATTACCAGTAACTGTATCACTTCTGAAATCTTGATTCCAACCTCTCATTCTTTCTCTTACTCCCACTCAAACAATCTTTCAGCAAACTTGTCATCTCCAATCCATTAATCCCATCACCATTTCCATGTCCTCACTTCTTTACCCAAATTAGATCCTATTATCCAGCATTGTGATCATTCTCTTTCTTATACACTAACCCTTCTATCTCTCTGAGCAAGGAGTAACATCTCAACCTTGGTTGAGCCCAAGTATATCATTTTCTCACATGTAAAACTTAGCAGTTGAATAGTACTTGAGGAAAAGTCCTATTTAAATCCATAGTCACAAACCTCACATAGACACTCTATAGTACCAGGAAATCCTACATTCTCCTGATAAATTTGCTTTTACCATACCCATTTTGTAACTTTTCCATCTTTCTTCAAACATGCCATAGCTTCACTCACATACTCTTAGCACATGGACTTAGCACATTCCTTTTTGAGAAATTAGAAGCAACTGACTTGAATTCTCTAATCTTCTTCAAAAGATAACCAATGATCCCCCATGGTTGCAAATCCAGTGGACCCCTCTCTGCTCCTGTCTTAAACACTCTCTCTTTAAACACTCCCATCTCTAGGTACTCAGGGTGTTACGCTCTCCTGACTGTCTTTATACACAATTGGTCAATCATTCTCAGTTGTCTTTGCTGTATCATCTTCCTCTTCTTGGCCTTTCATTGTTGAAGAGTCCCCATATTGAGGGGTACTCTTCTCTAAAAATAGTTTGTCCATCAAAAAAATCTCACCCTGGGATATACTTTGAACTATCACTTATATGCCAAGTTTATAGTTTCAGCTTTAACCTCTTTTGTGAACTTCAAATTGTTATATTCTCAACATCTTCATATAGTTCTCTATTAAAGTTCAAACTTAATATGACCCAGCATCCAGATTTCACAACCAAGGCTGGCTAACTCCACAGTCTTTCCTGTCCCAGTAAATAACATTATCATTCACCCAGTTGCTCAGACCAAAAATCAAGAGGCCATCATTCTTCCCACTCTCTCATCATTTATATTCAATCCAACACATGTTTTGTTAACTTATCTTTAAAATATATCCCCAAATCCATGCATCTCTTTCCATCCTTACTGCAGTCAGGATAAACCAAACCACAATTACTTCTCACCAGCTGGCTAATTGGTATTTCTGCTTTCGGTCTTGCCCTTTATACCTAAGAATCTACTAAACTCCAAACAGCAGTTGATTCTCACATATAAAGCAGATTGTCATTTTCCTGCTTAAATTCCAACAGTGGCTTCCCACCACACTCAGAATACAATTCCCAGTCCTTCTTATAGGTTATACAAACTCGGAGGATCTGGCCCCTGCCAATGTTTTAATTTCATCCTATACCTGTCTTCTCACCTTAATTGCACGAGCCTCCTTTCTATTCCTCAAAGAAGCAATCCCCTTTCTCACTTCAGCATCTGTGTGTGCTGATTCCTTTGCCTGGAGTACTTTTCCTCAGCTCCCAATGTAGTTGGCCTTTTTTGGAATATGCCAATATCAGGACAAACATCATGTCTTCAGAGAGGTCTTTCCTGAGAAGTCATTCCAAGGCAACCAACCTTTTCCCTACCACACCCTAACACACTGTTTTGCTCATTACTTTCATATCAAAACAACCTGTAATTATAGTTTTATTTGTTTGCTGGGTTATTTTCTCTTTTTTTTATTGGGTTATTTTCTTATTATCTGTCTACAATAGAAGGTTTTTGAGGGCAGGGGTCTTGTCTTTTATACTGTAGAGCATATGTTCTACCTAAGCTTAAATGGCTTTGGAGTCCTCATTCAGTGCTCTAAGAATCACTCATCTATTTAGAGATCCTAATTTATGAGTTGAGGAATCTCTGGCCTCTTCTCTAATTGCTGGGACCAATCTATATTATGGGGCAGTTTTACAAATTGTCCTGCTAGTGTACAAGGGTTGGAATAGAAGTTTCTGACAAACTATCCTCTTGCTTTTATGTAATCAACTGCACATCAGGGAGTTGTACTTTTTCTGACATCTGACCCTTTAAAAACGACACTGTGAATACTTGATTCTTTGATAGCTAGGCAGATAAATGATTTCTACTAAGTTATTCTGTGGAATACATACTATGGGGCATATGACTATATAGTCCAGTGAGGTATAAGGAGCGTGCCCCAACCAGAGACAACTCAACTGCAGAAACAATCCCTACTTTTCTTTTCCTTTTAAGGTAGCTAAAAGCATAGCTTGGAGGTATCTACAATCCAAGTTCTGTACTACCCTCTGCTTAACTATTCAGAAAGCAAGACTCATAACAAAAATAACCTGAAAGGATATTTTGTTGCTGCTCATATCAAGAACCCTCCAAAAAAATCTATTCTTCAATTCCATTAACCAAATATTTATTCAGTGCCCAGTTTTGTTCTAGGTAGGCCTGCTCTCAACATAGGTGATACAATGATCAATAATATAGGAATACTATTCTCAAGAAGCACACAGCCTGATGGGAAAGGATGGCAGAAGCTTTGAAACATAAATATCTCTACTATAACTCTTTTACAATGCAGTGAGAAGTGCTGTCCTAAAGGTGCAAAAAGAAGTCAGAACACAAAGGAGGTGGGATTTATGAAGGCTTTTGCCAAAAAGAGACACCCTTGGACTACTATTTGAAGCCAATATCACTGCAGCAAAGACATCAATCATACACAAACTAACCCAGAGTGTATCTAGAGGTTTCAGCAATGGAAATGGAACACACTAGCTGTGGCATTTTCTATACTTGTTAGCAAGCTGAAGTCTAACTCTGATGTCCCTAGACTGTGTTTTTGAAAGCCTCATGCATCAGAAGCGCTTCTGTGTCCTTGAACTTTCTATGCAGTCAGAACTATGGAGTGACAGGGCAAGAGAATAACTTAGTGGAAATCATTTATCTGCCTAGCTATCAAAGAATCAAGTACTCACAGTGTCATTTTTAAAGGGTCAAATGTCAGAAAAAGTACAACTCCCTGATGCGCAGTTGATTACATAAAAGCAAGAGGATAGTTTGTCAGAAACTTCTATTCCAACCCTTGTACACTAGCAGGACAATTTGTAAAACTGCCCCATAATATAGATTGGTCCCAGCAATTAGAGAAGAGGCCAGAGATTCCTCAACTCATAAATTAGGATCTTTAAATAGATGAGTGATTCTTAGAGCACTGAATGAAGACTCACAAAGCCATGTAAGCTTAGGTAGAACATTCTGCTTTCTGAAGTCCAATTTTCCCCTCGTATGTAGAAGAATTTCATAATTCCAACATCTGTGAGCTATCCTAAGCACCAAATGAGAAAACGGGTGTTTTGCAATATCACCTATGCATTTAGAAGTGCAATATTACATCTGTACCATACCACCTCCCCCCAAATTCGGCAGTTTCTCCTCTTTGACTCACAGGGCAGACTTTACTATTGACTCTTGTCTCACTAAGAAATATCAACAAATTTACCCTGGTTCCTTAACTAACAATGGAAACCCCTCCAAGAAATGTTGGAGTCCCTTTCAATAATCAGTCTCATATCATTCAGTAATATCTAGAAACCTTGCCAATGTATTGTTGAAAATTAATCCCAGAACTCTGAATATTAATATTTTTACTTAAAAATAAAAGACCTAGCCAGTGCAATAAGGCAAGAGAAATAAAATACATACATGGTGGAAAGGAATTATTAAAACTATCTCTATTCACAGATAATCTGATTGTCTATACAGAAAATCCCAAGGAAATAAAAAAAAAATATCTAGAACTAAGTGAGTTTAGCAAAGTTGTGGCTCCCCTGATAGCTCAGTGGGTAAAGAACCCGCCTGCAATGCAGGAGACCAGGGTTCAATTCCCCAGTTGGAAAGATCTGCTGGAGAAAGGATAGGCTACCCACTCCAGTATGCTTGGGCAAAGTTGTGGGATACAAATTAGTGCAAAGACAATATAGGAAAGTCAATGGCATTTCTATATACAAGCAATGAAACTGGAAATTAAATTTTTAAATTAAAAAAAATGTCATTTACCACCCAAAAGTAAAGTGTTTATATGTAAATCTACAAAATCAGGCAGGATCTGTACGTAGTAATATACAAAGCACTGATGAAAGAAATTTAAAAGCAAACCACATAAGTAGAAATATAGTTCATATTGATGGGGTTGGAAGACTCAATATTGTTAAGATGTTGATTCTTCCTAACTTCATCTATAGATTCAATTCAAACCCAAACTCCCAGTAAAAATTTTGTAGCTCCTGAAGGTTTGACTACAAAATTCATGTGGAAATGCGAAGGATTTAGAGTAGCTAATCAAAATAACTTTGAAAGAGAAGAATACAGTTCCAAAATATTGCCTGATATTAAGATTTATTACAAAATTACATTAAGCAATAAAGCATGGCATTGGCATGTGCCTGGGTGCTGTCACTTCAGTTGTATCGGACTCTGCGATCCCATGGACCCACCAGGCTCCTCTGTCCATGGGGATTCTCCAGGCAAGAATACTCCAGGAGGTTGCCATGCCCTCCTCCAGGGTATCTTCCGGACGCAAGGATCAAACCAGCGTCTCTTAGGTCGCCTGCATTGGCAGGCGGGTTCTCTACCGCTAGCGCCACTCGAGAAGCGCCGCCTGAAAAAAAAAACTCCCTACGGCCGCGGCAGTGGTGACCACGCGAGGGGCGGCGTCCCAGCCCCCGGGGGCGGTGCAGTCCGGGGGAGACTGGAGGGCGAGCCCGACCTCCCAGACCCCAAGGTAGACGGGCGACGCCCCTCGCCCCCACCCAGGGCTCTTGAAACCTCCGCGCCGGGACGCGCTAGGTACCTGGAAAGGGGCAGGCGGAGGAGGCGGGGGCGTGGTGCCCCACGGGCCCGCGGCCCAGACCCTGACCACCGCGGCCGCCCGCGGGCCTCGGCGCTACCAGCCCGTGACGCGGGGCCTGCCCGGCGCTGGCCAACAGCCACCTGGAGTCCCTACAGCCGCCGCCACCACCCCCGACGACCTCCCCGCCCCCTGTTTCCCCCGAAAAGGAGCAGAACCCCCCTTGCGCCCAGACGGCACCCTCCTCTTCCCCCACAGCCGTGGCCCTTCCCCGCACCCACGTCCCAGGCACCCTTCCCCCGCCACCGAGGGCAGAAGAACGCTCCGACGGGAAGCGTGGCGCAGTCGAGTAGGGCACAACAGAGGAAAGGCGCGAGAGAGCCGGCCGGCCGGCCGGTCGGAGGGCGGGGAGAGGCGCCTGGCGACCTGGCGGAGAGCAGAGCAAAGGACAAGCGACCACCGGCTGGGAAGACTGGTCCAGGGCCGGCGGCGACCGGCAGCCGAGCGGCCCCGCCCCACAGCCCGCGAGACGCACCGGAGGCTCCGGACTGTGCCGTCGCGACCTGGGGCAGTCGTGGCCAAAGGTGCGTAGCAGGAGGAACCTCGGCCCCCCAGCCTCGAGGTATGTAGCCGGGAGGTCGGGCGGGAGAGAGACGCCGCTGGAGACGACAACCCGGGGCCAGGGTCCACCTGGGCAGGCCAGGCGTGGGTGGGGGGTGAGTGCGGGTCGAGTGGCGGGGACGGGGTGGGAGGAGGCGCCGAGGGGGCGACGGGGGTGGGAAGTGGGAGGCGAGGAGCCGCCTTCCTGCCCGAAGACCCTTTTCACGCCGCCCCCCATCTTCTCGCTCTCCTTCCCCTACCGGAAAGACCACTGGACCCGACCGCCGGCCGCCGGGCAGACCCTGTCCCTGCGCGGAGTGACGGGCCACCGGATGTCTCCCTCCCTCCGTCCCATCCCGCTCCGCCCTGGTGGAGGAAGCTCGCGAGCCGGCGGGCGAGGCCACCGCGCTGTTACCTAACAAATTGGCATCGAGATAGACAAATCCTCCAATGGAAGAAAATATAGAGTCCAGAAAAGAAAGTAGAAAATACTTGAATCTATACCTCATACCATATACAAAATTTAATTCAAAATGAAACACTGACCTAAATGTAAATCTTGAAACTATGAAACTTCGAAAACTAAGCATGAAAGAGAAATTTGCGGGGGGGGGGGGGGGGTGTCCTAGGCCAGACTACCGGCTCCCCCGGTGGCACTAGTGGTAAAGAACAGGCCTTCCAATACAGGAGACATAAGAGACGCAGGTTTAATCCCTGGGTTGGGAAGATCCCCTGGAGAAGGGCATGGCAACTCACTCCAGTATTCTTGCCTGGAGAATCCTATGGACAGAGGAGTCTGGTGGGCTACTGTCCACAGGGTCGCAAAGAGTCGAACACAACTGAAGCGACTTAGCGCACACGGCAGGCCAGACAACAATTTGTTAGATATAATACCAAAACACCAAATCCGTTTTTAAAAAATGGATAGGGTTGGCTTCAATAAGAACAAAACTTCTATCCAAAATATTGTTAAGAGAATGAAAGGATAAGAGAAAATATGAGAAAATCATGTATTCAATGGAGGTCTTGTATCCAGTGTATATAGAAAACTCAAAACTCAATAATAAGAAAACAATGCAATAAAAAGTTTTAAAAAAAATTTAACAGACGTATCAGCAAATAATTTATGTGAATGGACAATAAGCACATGAAAAGATTCTCAACATAATAACTTGGAATAGGCAGATAAAAACACAATGATGTGCCATTCCATACTTGCTAAATGACTGAAATTAATACAGTGACCAAACTAAGTGTTGGTGAGTATACTCTAATATTTCAACTCTTCCATTCCCACTACTGCTTTAGTTCAGATTCTTATGAACTATTATACTGTATCCCTTTACTGTTTAAATATTTCCTCGAAAACTCCCCATTTTTACTCCTGTCAACCTCCAGATGTTCTCCATACTGTAAATAGCATGTTATGGTCTAAATGTCTGCATCCTCCCAAAATTCACAGGTTGAAATTTTGATGCCTAATGTGATGGTATTAGTAGGTGAGGCCTTTTGGAGGTGATGACTCTATGAGAGTAGAGCCCTCATGAATGAAATTAATGATTCTATAAAAGAGACCTAAGAGAGCCTCCTTGCCCTTTTTCAGCTTGTGAGGATATGAGAAGTCTGTAACTTAGAAAAGGGCATTCTGTTGAAACCTGATCTCAGACTTCTAGCTTCCAGAAAAACTTTGAGAGATGAATTTCTGTTGTTTATAAGCCATCCAGTCTGTGGTATTTTATTATAGCAGACAGAACAGACTAAGATAGAAAATTGGTACTGGAAGTGCAATTGCTGCTGTAACAAAAAAAAAAAAAAAAAAATGAGGCGGCTTTGTAACTGAGTAATGGGCAGAGGCTGGAAGAGTCTGGAGGTGCATTGCTAGAAAAAGTCTTCCTTGACAGTGAATGGACTGTAAATAGCTATTCTTGTGAGGGCTCAGAAGTAGAAGAGGAGAACTATTGAGAATGCCTAACTTTTACCTTGTACCTCTCTTGCTTCATCAATATGCTCTACCTTACACTGTCTTCTCTTTAAAAAAAAAATCTTATGCTCCTTCCTCTTACGTATTTTATGCATCCTACTAGACAAAACCATGTTATTTTTCCTGAACACATTATTTTATTTCAGACTTTTGTGCCCTTTACAAATCTACTATTTTCTTTATCTAGAATATCCTTACTTCTCTTGTCCAACTTATAATCATTTGTCAAGATTCTGCAACAGCATCATTTCTTCTGTGACCCAGTGCTCCAAACATTAGCTCTTCTGTGCCCATAACACTATGTTTCTTCAGTCAATAACAACTCTCTCAGTGTACTATAGGAACTAATTTATATATCTGCCTCTTGTACTCTACAGTGAACCCTTTAATGGTATGAATTGTAACTGTACATTTAATGCCTATACAATTTTTGTGACTATACATCTTTTTTTTGTGAATTGTAACTGTACATTTAGCTATGATTAGTGCCTAATTCCACCCCACTCCAGTACTCTTGCCTGGAAAATCCCATGGACGAAGGAGCCTGGTAGGCTCCAGTCCATGGGGTTGCTAAGAGTTGGGCATGACTGAGGGACTTCACTTTCACTTTCCACTTTCATGCATTGGAGAAGGAAATGGCAACCCCCTCCAGTATTCTTGCCTGGAGAATCCCAGGGACAGAGGAGCCTGGTGGGCTGCCGTCTGTGGGGTCGCACAGAGTTGGACACGACTGAAGTGACTTAGCAGCAGCAGCAGCAGCAACATCATCACAGGCAGTTTTGCACAGGTAAAAATGAAAAATTTAGACCACCTTCTGTCTCAAGTGGGGGTGTTCATGGGGTCCTGGCTTTCAGTTTCTCTTGATGTCTGTTTAGAATGCCTCAGCCATTTACAAAATTTCTGAACATTTATTTGGAGGAAGTTACATAAGGGGTGCTGGGTGCTGCAAATCCAAGAAAATTTTTTTAGACACAGCATGATGTTATAAAATATGTATATCTTTGCTGTGGCCCTGAACTGATGGTTGTTTTCTCCAGGAGACTCCTGAGTTTTTTTGTCATGGTCATATATTATCTTCAAACCACGACCTTAGTAGTCCTCTGAGGAGCTTCACCTTACCCTCTCTAACATGTTTGGAGAGTTGGTTACAGCTGTGTGATTTGTGTTGTTAACATAAATCTGGCCCCTGAAGCATTGTGTTTTGGACTTTCCAGCCATGATAGATGGCTTCCCCAGAAGTTTCTGTCATTAACCTTATTGTTCCAGATGCTCCTCCCAACCACCTTGGGAGCTTCCTTTTTGTTGGAGATGGTTACAAGAACTGTGGCCCAACGTTAAATCAGTTAGGCAATAATTATGTGACCCATGGCTAAACATACCATTTCTGGCATGCCCCTCAGGGACACTTTTAAAATTCTTCTTTGAAACATATGTGAAAGTTTAGCTTTAGGTATTTTAGGAGCTTTGGCGACAGGAATATCATCTTTTTTGTTCCCAGTAATTCTGATATGGGTAGAAAACTGGGTCTAGGTGCACAGTTAAGAGTGAAGTTAACTTTGGCTCAGTGTCTGAACTGGACTGAGGCCTAGTATGCTTTCTCAAGAATAATGACAGTTTCATAATTTTCATCCAGGAGAGACTTAGAGATGGCACTCTAGTCACAAGTGGATCCTAAAGGACTGGATTGGAAGCTACATTTGCAGAGCAATTTATATAAGATTGTGAAAACATCATTTGTCCACATCAGTGAATTGAGAAAAAGGGATAGATACTTGGAGGAAAGCTAAAGGAAAGCTTGTGTTCGTCAAGGAACACAAACCACTTCTGCTACTGCTGCTGTTCAGGGAAGAGTGCACTCTCCATAATGGAAAGTGTTTGGCTTCTTGATGCAATTATTGGGAAGAGTCTTTTGGGAGAAGGCTGTTATTGTTTTGTTTTGGGCCAAAATGCACAGGTTGTAGGATCTTAGTTTAGTTTCCCAACTAGGGATTGAACCTGGGTCTTCATCAGTGAAAGCATGGAGTCCTAACCAGTGGACCACCAGGGCATTCCAGAAAGGGTATTCTTGCTTAGAGTAGATTCTATTTTTCTCTATTTCCATGAATTGACTTTTATAGAAACCAGCTTGATCTCTGCCACTTCATGATAAAAATACTATGTATGATTCTTAAATGATTCTGCTCCTTTCAGTTCAGTTCAATTTAGTTGCTCAATCGTGTCTGTTTCTTTGTGACCCCATGAAATATCCAAGTTCTTGTTTATCAATAGTTCATTCTTTTATATTACTTTGTAGTGTTCCATGGGACAGATATACGACAGTTTGTTTAACTAATCTGCTGCTGCTGCTAAGTCACTTCAGTCATGTCTGACTCTGTGCAACCCCATAGACAGCCCAACAGGCTCCCCAGTCCCTGGGATTCTCCAGGCAAGAACACTGGAGTGGGTTGCCATTTCCTTCTCCAATGCATGAAAGTGAAAAGTGAAAGTGAAGTCGCTCAGTCATGTCCGGCCCTCAGCGACCCCATGGACTGCAGCCTACCAGGCTCCTCTGTCCATGGGATTTTCCAGACAAGAATACTGGAGTGGGTTGCCATTGCCTTCTCCGTTAACTTCTAGAATATCTAAATTGTCTCCTGACTTTGAGTCTTTTTTATATCACCTATTTCTTTGCTAAAACTTTATATATCTTTTCTGCAGGTATTTTTTCATTTGTTTTAATCATGTCCATAATTGCTCACTGAAACATTTTTATGATGACTGCTTTGAAGTCTGTTAGATAATTCTAACATTTCTACTACCTAGTTGTTAGCCTCCGTGCATTGCATTTCTCATTCAATTTGAGATCTTTTTAGTTCTTGGTATGATGATTTTCAGTTGAAACTTGGACATTTTGTGTGTTATGAGACCCTGAATCTCGTTTAAAGTTTTGTTTTATCTGACTTTCTCTGACTCTGGCACAGAAAGGAAGAGTGACACCACCTTGTTACTGACAGGTGGAGGTAGAAGTTCAAATTCCCAATTTGGCTTCCATTGACATCTGAGGATTGGAGGTTCCCTCAGATTCTCTACCCTGGATGGGGTAAAATTCCAGGCCCGTAAGTGGTCTCTTGCTGTCCAGTGGTGATGACAGTCCCCAGTTTCCTTTTGCCCTTCTTTGACGTCACCCTGGCAATGGAGTTGGGGCTGCCTTGTTACAGACCTGGGAAGATAGAAGCCTATGGTCCCCATTCAGCCTTGGCTGTTGTGTGCAGCGATGACACCACAGTTACTTGTGCCATGTTTGACTGGAATAGAGCAGTTAATGTCTAAAAGGTTTCTGTCTTACTAAGCTGCCCCTTTCTTTGTCCTTAGGCTAGAGAAAGCAGGATTTTGCCGGAACTTTTCTTTTTGTCTGCATCTATTGGTATTTCCTGATTGCTGGTTTCTTCAGCTCCATGACTGGGACTTAGGAAGCAAGAAAAAAAGAAACTCAGGGAACTCACCTCTTTGTCATTCCTCAGACTCCTAGGCCCTTAGCCAGTCTGGCTGATTCTTTTCACCGTTCAGAGTCCTTTTATATTTGTTTTGAATATAATGTCTAGGATTTTTAGTTGTTCACAGCAGGAATAATAAGAAAATACATATATATTCCATGTTGTCAGAAGTAAAAGTCTTCAGACTAGATTTTGATGATTAGAAAAGGTCAGAGTATTTTCCCTCTACTTTTCAGATCAGTAATTTCTATTGTTCTCTTTTCAAGTTCACTGATTCTATCCTCTGTCATCTCCAGTCTACTGTTGAGCCCATCCAACAAGATTTTTATGTCAGCTACGGTATTTTTCAGTTTTATATTTTGTTTCTTTTTTTATAATTTCTATCTCATTTTTGACAATTTTTTCTTTTTCTTTTCTTTATAGAGAATTTGTAGTTATTTGTTGAACCTGTTTTCTAATGGCTGCTTTAAATTCTTTTTTTTAATTTTATTTTTACTTTATTTTACTTTAAAATACTGTATTGGTTTTGCCATTCATTGACATGAATCCACCATGGGTGTATACAAGCTCCCAATCCTGAATCCCCCTCCCACCTCCCACCCCATATCATCCCTCTGGATCATCCCCATGCACCAGCCCCAAGCATCCTGTATCCTGTATCGAACATAGACTAGCACTTTGTTTCTCACATGACAGTATACATGTTTCAATGCCATTCTCCCAAATCATCCCACCCTCTCCCTCTCCCTCAGTGTCCAAAAGTCCATTCTATACACCTGTGTCTCTTTTGCTGTCTCGCATACAAGGTCATCATTACCATCTTTCTAAATTCTGTATATATGTGTCAGTATACTGTATTGGTGTTTTTCTTTCTGGCTTTCTTCACTCTGTATAATTGGCTCCAGTTTCATCCACCTCATTAGAACTGATTCAAATGTATTCTTTTTAATGGCTGAGTAATACTCCATTGTGTATATGTACCACAGCTTTCTTATCCATTCATCTGCTGATGGACATCTAGGTTGTTTCCATGTCCTGGCTATTATAAACAGTGCTGCAATGAACACTGGGGTACATGTGCCTCTTTCAATTCTGGTTTCCTCGGTGTATATGCCCAGCAGTGGGATTGCTGGGTCATAAGGCAGTTCTATTTGCAATCTTTTAAGGAATCTCCACACTGTTTTCCATAGTGGCTGTACTAGTTTGCATTCCCACCAACAGTGTAAGAGGGTTCCCTTTTCTCCACATCCTCTCCAGCATTTATTGCTTGTAGACTTTTGGATCACAGCCATTCTGACTAGTGTGAAATGGTACCTCATTG
Source organism: Capra hircus (assembly GCF_001704415.2). Classification (NCBI taxonomy): domain Eukaryota; kingdom Metazoa; phylum Chordata; class Mammalia; order Artiodactyla; family Bovidae; genus Capra; species Capra hircus. Next base: position 6,526,312 of record NW_017189517.1, read on the forward strand.
TGGTCTTGATTTGCATTTCTCTGATAATGAGTGATGTTGAGCATCTTTTCATGTGTTTGTTAGCCATCTGGATGTCTTCTTTGGAGAAATGTCTATTTAGTTCTTTGGCCCATTCTTTGATTGGGTCGTTTATTTTTCTGGAGTTGAGCTGCATAAGTTGCTTGTACATTTTTGAGATTAGTTGTTTGTCAGTTGCTTCATTTGCTATTGTTTTCTCCCATTCTGAAGGCTGTCTTTTCACCTTGCTTATAGTTTTCTTTGTTGTGCAGAAGCTTTTCATTTTAATTAGATCCCATTTGTTTATTTTTGCTTTTATTTCCAGTATTCTGGGAGGTGGATCATAGAGGATCCTGCTGTGATTTATGTCAGAGAGTGTTTTGCCTATGTTCTCCTCTAGGAGTTTTACAGTTTCTGGTCTTAAGTTTAGATCTTTAGTCCATTTTGAGTTTATTTTTGTGTGTGGTGTTAGAAAGTGATCTAGTTTCATTCTTTTACAAGTGGTTGACCAGTTTTCCCAGCACCACTTGTTAAAGAGATTGTCTTTACTCCATTGTATATTCTTGCCTCCTTTGTCGAAGATAAGGTGTCCATAGGTGTGTGGATTTATCTCTGGGCTTTCTGTTTTGTTCCATTGATCTATATTTCTGTCTTTGTGCCAGTACCATACTGTCTTGATGACTGTGGCTTTGTAGTAGAGCCTGAAGTCAGGCAGGTTGATTCCTCCAGGTCCATTCTTCTTTCTCAAGATTGCTTTGGCTATTTGAGGTTTTTTTGTATTTCCATACAAATCTTGAAATTATTTGTTCTAGTTCTGTGAAAAATACTACTGGTAGCTTGATAGGGATTGCATTGAATCTGTAGATTGCTTTGGGTAGTATAATCATATTGATTCTTCCGATCCATGAACATGGTATATTTCTCCATCTATTAGTGTCCTCTTTGATTTCTTTCACCAGTGTTTTATAGTTTTTAATATATAGGTCTTTAGTTTCTTTAGGTAGGTATATTCCTATTCTTTTCGTTGCAATGGTGAATGGAATTGTTTCCTTAATTTCTTTTTCTACTTTCTCATTATTAGTGTATAGGAATGCAAGGGATTTCTGAGTGTTGATTTTATATCCTGCAACTTTACTATATTCATTGATTAGCTCTAATAATTTTCTGGTGGAGTCTTTAGGATTTTCTATGTAGAGGATCATGTCATCTGCAAACAGTGAGAGTTTTACTTCTTCTTTTCCAATTTGGATTCCTTTTATTTCTTTTTCTGCTCTGATTGCTGTGGCCAAAACTTCCAGAACTATCTTGAATAGTAGTGGTGAAAGTGGACACCCTTGTCTTGTTCCTGACTTTAGGGGAAATGCTTTCAATTTTTCACCATTGAGAATAATGTTTGCTGTGGGTTTGTCATATATAGATTTTATTATGTTGAGGTATGTTCCTTCTATTCCTGCTTTCTGGAGAGTTTTTATCATAAATGGATGTTGAATTTTGTCAAAGGACTTCTCTGCATCTATTGAGATAATCATATGGTTTTTATTTTTCAATTGTTAATGTGGTGAATTACATTGATTGATTTGCGGATATTGAAGAATCCTTGCATCCCTGGGATAAAGCCCACTTGGTCATGGTGTATGATCTTTTTAATGTGTTGTTGGATTCTGATTGCTAGAATTTTGTTGAGGATTTTTGCATCTATGTTCATCAGTGATATTGGCCTGTGGTTTTCTTTTTTTGTGGCATCTTTTTCAGGTTTTGGTATTAGGGTGATGGTGGCCTCATAGAATGAGTTTGGAAGTTTACCTTCCTCTGCAATTTTCTGGAAGAGTTTGAATAGGATAGGTGTTAGCTCTTCTCGAAATTTTTGGTAGAATTCAGCTGTGAAGCCGTCTGGACCTGGGCTTTTGTTTGCTGGAAGATTTCTGATTACAGTTTCAATTTCCGTGCTTGTGATGGGTCTGTTAAGATTTTCTATTTCTTCCTGGTTCAGTTTTGGAAAGTTGTACTTTTCTAAGAATTTGTCCATTTCTTCCACGTTGTCCATTTTATTAGCATATAATTGCTGATAGTAGTCTCTTATGATCCTTTGTATTTCTGTGTTGTCTGTTGTGATCTCTCCATTTTCATTTCTAATTTTATTGATTTGATTTTTCTCTCTTTGCTTCTTGATTCGTCTGGCTAATGGTTTGTCAATTTTATTTATCCTTTCAAAGAACCAGCTTTTTGCTTTGTTGATTTTTGCTATGGTCTCTTTTGTTTCTGTTGCATTTATTTCTTCCCTAATTTTTAAGATTTCTTTCCTTCTGCTAACTCTGGGGTTCTCCATTTCTTCCTTTTCTAGTTGCTTTAGGTGTAGAGTTAGGTTATTTATTTGACTTTTTTCTTGTTTCTTGAGGTATGCCTGTATTGCTATGAACTTTCCTCTTAGCACTGCTTTTATAGTGTCCCACAGGTTTGGGGTTGTTGTGTTTTCATTTTCATTCGTTTCTATGCATATTTTGATTTCATTTTTGATTTCTTCTGTGATTTGTTGGTTATTCAGAAGCATGTTGTTCAGCCTCCATATGTTGTAATTTTTAATAGTTTTTCTCCTGTAATTGAGATCTAATCTTAGTGCATTATGGTCAGAAAAGATGCTTGGAATGATTTCGATTTTTTTGAATTTATCAAGGTTAGAGTTATGGCCCAGGATGTGCTCTATCCTGGAAAAGGTTCCGTGAGCACTTGAGAAAAAGGTGAAATTCATTGTTTTGGGGTGAAATGTCCTATAGATATCAATTAGGTCTAACTGGTCTAATGTATCATTTAAAGTTTGTGTTTCTTTGTTAATTTTCTGTTTAGTTGATCTGTCCATAGGTGTGAGTGGGGTATTAAAGTCTCCCACTATTATTGTGTTATTGTTAATTTCCCCTTTCATACTTGTTAGTATTTGTCTTACATATTGCGGTGCTCTTATGTTGGGTGCATATATATTTATAATTGTTATATCTTCTTCTTGGATTGATCCTTTAATCATTATGTAGTGGCCTTCTTTGTCTCTTTTCACAACCTTTGTTTTAAAGTCTATTTTATCGGAGATGAGTATTGCTACTCCCGCTTTCTTTTGGTCTCTATTTGTGTGGAATATCTTTTTCCAGCCCTTCATTTTCAGTCTGTATGTGTCCCTTGTTTTAAGGTAGATCTCTTGTAGGCAGCATATATAGGGATCTTGTTTTTGTATCCATTCAGCCAGTCTTTGCCTTTTGGTTGGGGCATTCAACCCATTTACGTTTAAGGTACTTATTGATAAGTATGATCCCGTTGACATTTGCTTTATTGTTTTGGGTTCGGGTTTATATGCCCTTTTTGTGTTTCCTGTCTAAAGAATATCCTTTAGCATTTGTTGGAGAGCTGGTTTGGTGGTGCTAAATTCTCTCAGCTTTTGCTTGTCTGTAAAGCTTTTTATTTCTCCTTCATATTTGAATGAGATCCTTGCTGGGTACAGTAATCTGGGTTGTAGGTTATTTTCTTTCATCACTTTAAGTATGTCTTGCCATTCCCTCCTGGCCTAAAGAGTTTCTATTGAAAGATCTGCAGTTATCCTTATGGGAATCCCCTTGTGTGTTATTTGTTGTTCTTCCCTTGCTGCTTTTTTTAATTTGTTCTTTGTATTTGGTCTTTGTTAATTTGATTAATATATGTCTTGGGGTGTTTTGCCTTGGGTTTATCCTGTTTGGAACTCTCTGGGTTTCTTGGACTTGGGTGATTATTTCCTTCCCCATTTTAGGGAAGTTTTCAACTATTATCTCCTCAAGTATTTTCTCATGGTCTTTCTTTTTGTCTTCTTCTTCTGGGACTCCTATAATTCGAATGTTGGAGCGTTTCATATTGTCCTGGAGGTCTCTGAGGTTGTCCTCATTTCTTTTAATTTGTTTTTCTTTTTTCTCGCTGATTCATTTATTTCTACCATTCTATCTTCTACTTCACTAACCCTATCTTCTGCCTCCGTTATTCTACTATTTGTTGCCTCTAGAGTGTTTCTGATCTTATTTATTGCATTATTCATTATATATTGACTCTTTTTTATTTCTTCTAGGTCCTTGTTAAACCTTTCTTGCATCTTCTCAATCCTTGTCTCCAGGCCATTTATCTGTGATTCCATTTTGATTTCAAGATTTTGGATCATTTTCACTATCATTATTTGTAATTCTTTCTCAGGTAGATTCCCTATCTCTTCCTCTTTTGTTTGGTTTGGTGGGCATTTCTCCTGTTCCTTTACCTGCTGGGTATTCCTCTATCTCTTCATCTTGGTTATATTGCTGCATTTGGGGTGGCCTTTGTATATTCTGGGAATTGGTGGAGTTCTCTTTATTATGGAGTTTCCTCACTGTGGATGGGGTTGTATCAGTGGCTTGTCAAGGTTTCTTGATTAGGGAGGCTTGTGTTGGAGTTCTGGTGGGTGGAGCTGGATTTCTTCTCTCTGGGGTGCTATGAAGTGTCCAGTGATGGGTTATGAGACATCAGTGGTTTTGGAGTAGTTTTGAGCTGCCTGTATATTGAAGCTCAGGGGTGTGTTCCTGTGTTGCTGGAGAATTTATGTGGTATGTCTTGTTCTGGAACTTGTTGGCCCGTGGGTGGTGCTTGGTTTCAGCGTAGGTATGGAGGAGTTTGATGAGCTCCTATCAAATAATGTTCCCTGGATTCAAGATTTCTCTGATGTTCTCAGGTTTTGGACTTAAGCCTCCTGTTTCTGGTTTTCAGTTTTATTTTTATAATAGCCTCAGGACTTCTCCATCTATACAGCACTGATGATAAAACATCTAGGTTAAAGATGAAAGGTTTCTCCACATTGAGGGTCACCCATAGAGGTTCACTGAGTTACACAGAGAAGAGAAGAGGGAGGGGGTAGTTAGAGGTGACTGGAATGAGATGAGGTGGGATCAAAAGAGGAGAGAGCAAGCTAGCCAGTAATCACTTCCTTATGTGCCCTCCACAGTCTGGACCGCTCAGAGGGATTCACGGAGTTATACAGGGAAGAGGAGAGGGAGGAAGTAGACAGAGGTGGCCAGGAGGATAAAAGAGGAAAATGAAAAGGAGAGAGAGAGATCCGGCCAGTAACCAGTTCCCTGAGTGTTCTCCACCGTCTGGAACACACAGAGATTCACAGGGTTGGGTAGAGAAGAGAAGGGTTAGGGAGGAGATAGAGGCCACCTGGTGGAGAAAAAGGAGAGTCCAAAGGAGGAGAGAGTGGTCAAGCCAGTAATCTCACTCTCAGGTAAAATTGGGTACTGAAGATTGGGTTTTTAAATGTACAAAATTGACAACAAATACCAAAAGCAAAGATTAAAAATCTGGAGTAGAGATTGGATTTTCAAAAATACAATATTAAAGAAAAGAAGAAGAAGAAGAAAAAAAAGCCACAAGAATTAAAAAAAAACAGCAACCACAAAAAGACTATATACAGCGTTTGTTTTAAAAATAGGGTCTTTTTTTTTTTTGAAAAGTAATAATAGGTTATAAAAATAATAATTAGAGAAATAGAGTACTTAAAATTTAAGAAAGTTAAAAAAAGAAAAAACAATCACGCAACCACATCAACTCAAAAAAAAAAAAAAAGAATGATTGTAAAAGTAGTAAAGGTAGATCTGGCCCTTTCTCTGGTGTTGTGGGCTGTGTGGGGTCACTTCCAAGGCGGTTCCCTCTGTTTAACTTCCTCTGTTTGCTGGTCTCGTCAGTGTCTGATTTCCGTCTTGACACAGGGAGGGCGGTGTTGGACACTTTTTTTTTTTCTAGCTCACTGTTCAGTCGCACTGTGGGGAGGGAGGGATACTGCAGACAAATATTACTGGCGTGTGTTTGTAGTGTCTCATCCACGCTGGGCTTGCGCCTGCTTGCGGCGCACACCACTCAGGCTCTATGTAGCTCCACCAGGGAACTGTCTGAGGCCGGCCCTAGGCTTCATGCACCTCCCTGGTCTAAGCCGCTCAGCTTCGGTGCTCAGGAAGCCCTCAGAGGTGCAGATTTGGTTGGGCCTGCGTTTTGTGCCCTTCCCAGGTCCGAGTAGCTCAGGAGTTTGGCGAGCGCGGTCGCTGCGACTATGGCCTTTCCCTGCTGCTCAGTTTTCTGGGTGTACCGCTGGCGTTCCTTCTCAGGCGGATGATGACTGTCCAGAACCCCCAGAAGTCTTAGTTAACAGAGAAGCCTGCTTGCATTTTGGTAGGTGATGTCTCTCTTGGGCTGTGATTGCCCCCTTCCAGCCCTTAAGGCTCTGGCTCCCTGTCACCGGAGGGGGATGGTCTGCAGCCGGCTATTTCTGTTCTGTCCTTTGTTCTGTGCTCGGTCCTGGTGGTGTCTTATGTTCGAGCGTTTCGCCTGGTAGCTATCCCACAGTCTGGTTTGCTAGCCCAAGTTAGTTTGCTCTGGCCATGCACGGGGCGTTCAGGCCCGATTCTCAAAAAAGCACTGCCGCCTGCACCTCCCGCTCTTCCCTGCCCAGCCCCCACTTGCTAGTGGCAGATGCAGGCGTCTGCGCTGCTTTTCCGCTGGGGGAGTTACTGTTGGGCTCGTAATCTGTTGGTTTTAATTATTTATTTATTTTTCCTTCCTGTTATGTTGCCCTCTGTGCTTCCAAAGCTCGCCACAGACTCGGCTGCGAGAATGTTTCCTGGTGTTTGGAAACCTCTCTTTTTGAGTCTCTTCCCGGGAACGGATTCTCTTCCTGGGACGGAGCTCCCTCCCTACCTCCTTTGTCTCTTTTTTTGTCTTTTATATTTTTTCCTACCTGTTTTTGAAGCCAATGATCTGCTTTGCTGGGTGCCTGATGTCCTCTGCCAGCATTCAGAAGTTTTGTGGAATTTACTCAGCATTGAAATGTTCTTTTGATGAATTTGTGAGGGAGAAAGTGGTCTCCCCGTCCTATTCCTCCACCATCTTAGGACGGCCCCCCTAAATTCTTGTTAGATAATTCCAACATTTTATTCACCTTAGTTTTGACATCTGCTGATTGTCTTTGCTCTCTCACATTGTGCTTTACTTGGTTCTGGGTATGAAAGCTGTTTTTCAATTGTATCCTGCACATTTTGGACATTATATTATGAATTCTAGATCCTATTCCTTTTTTTTTTTTTCTTTTTAGCAGACAGTTCCCCTGTTGAGATACTTGACAGGTCCATGTTCAACTTTCCTCTGGTCCCCACCAACATCTTCTCAGCAAAGGCAAGGTGCTGACTCACATAGCATTATTATAGACAGAGTGGAAGCTCAGCTCCCTCTTTGACTGAACTGACACTGTCCTGGCAAACATAAAGAACTAACTCATACTTCCTGGGTACCTCCCAGCCACAATGTAAACTTGTCTTTCTGCCAAGTAACATGGTTACTCACCAGTATGTGTGGGAAAGAGGGATGACTCAGACTGCTTCTATTATCTTCTTGTTAGCCTCTGTGCATTGCCTTTCTCATCTGTTTGAGATCTTTTTAGTTCTTGGTACCTAACCTATAGGGCAGGGTAGATTGTTAGCTCACCACTGGCACGGTGTCACTGTGATACTAGGAAAGTGGAGAGGAGGTATGCCAAATAGCTCTGCTTCAGAACTATGTCATAGCTCTGTGTGGCCCAATGTTATGAGGGGAAAGAGGCTGTATCCTGATCACATTATCTTTGAGGGGTAGTCAGAGCACCTCCTACTGTGCCATCTGGAAGACTTGGAAGACCAGCTCTCTGCTCTGCCCCCAACACACACACACCACCTTGGAGGGGAATAAGGATGTTGTGTGTTTCTGCCAGGCAGGGAATATGAAGGCCAATACCTTGTTAAGCCTTGCCAGCATTACCCTGCTGGGGGAATTCTGGCACTACCACCTTCAGCCTTAGAAATGTAAGATCAGTTCCCTACTCCTTCCTAATAACCTTTTAGTGTGCCGATGGTGTGTGGATGTTGTAGTTTGTCTGTTAGTGTTTGGCTAGCATGAGGCAAGTATTGCTACAAGATTTTCTCTTGTTAGGCCAAACTTTTCCTGGTCTTTTGGCTAGGAAAGAACTTGCATTTTCTTTATTAAATGGCAAAGGTAAGTGGAAGGTTAATATATACATAATTACCAAGTATGTTAAAAGAAAAATGATATATATTTTAATACATGTATTTATGGAAAAGCCTAGAATAACCTTTAAAATAATACACAGCAGATTTTTAATTGTAGTTACCTCTGAGGATGATGCTGTTATAGTGCTGCACTCAATAGGTCAGCAAATTTAGAAAACCCAGCAGTGGCCACAGGACTGGAAAAGGTCAATCCTCATCCCAGTTCCCAAGAAGGGCAGTACTAAAGAATGTTCCAACCACCGGACAATTGCACTCATCTCCCATGCTAGTAAGGTTATGCTTAAAATCCTCCAGGCTAGGCTTCAGAATTACATGACCTTGCAGATGTTCAAGCTGGGCTTAGAAAAGGCAGAGGAACCAGAGACCAAATTGCAAAATTTCATTGGATCATAGAGAAAGCAAGAGAATTCCAGAAAAACATCTAACTCTGTTTCATTGACTATGCTCAAGCCTTGGACTGTGTGGATCATAACAAACTGTGGAAAACTCTTAAAGAGATGGGAATACCAGACCATCTTGCCTGTCTCCTGAGAAACCTCTATGCGGGTCAAGAAGCAACAGTTAGAACTCTGTCTGGAGCAACTGACTGGTTCAGGATTGAAAAAGGAGTGCAACAAGGTTGTTTATTGTCACCCTGTTTGTTTAACTTATACACAAAGCACATCATGCAAAATGCTGGGCTGGATGAGCTACAAGCTGGAATCAAGACTGCAGGGAGAAATAGCAGAAACCTTAGATATGCAGATGATACCATTCTAATGGCAGAAAGTGAAGAGGAACTAAAGAGCATCTTGATGAAGGTGAAGGAAGAAAGTGAAAAAAAATGGTTTAAATCTCAATATTAAAAAACTAAGATCATGGCATTCAATCCTATCACTTCATGGCAAATAGAAAGGGAAAATGTGGAAGCAGTGACAGATTTCCTCTTCTTGGGCTCTAAAAGCACTGCAGATGGTGACTGAAGCCATGAAATTAGAAGATGATTGCTTCTTGGCAGAAAAACTATGAAAAACCTAGACAGTGTGTTAAAAAAAAACAAAGATATCACTTAGCCAACAAAAGTTCATATAGTCAAAGCTATGGTTTTTCCAGTAGTCATGTATGGATGTGAGAGTTGGACCATAAAGAAGGCTGAGCACTAAAGAAATGATGCTTTTGAACTGTGGTTCTGGAGAAGACTCTTGAGAGTCCTTTGGACATCAAGGAGATCAAACCAGTCAGTCCTACAGGAAATCAGTCCTGATTATTCTTTGGAAGGACTGATGCTGAAGCTGAAGCTCCGATATTTTGGCCACCTGATGCAATCAGCTGATTCATTGGAAAAGACCCTGATGCTGGGAAAGATTGAAGGCACAAGGAGAAGAGGGCAACAGAGGATGAGATGGTTGGATGGCATCACCAATTCAATGGACATGAACTTGGGCAAACTCCAGGAGATGGTGAGGGACAGGGAAGCCTGGTGTGCTGCAGTCCATGGGGTCGCCAAGAGTCAGACACAACTTGGTGACTGAACAACAACTGAGAAGGGGTATGGATTTTGAAGGAACTTTGTAAAGGGGAAAATTGTGATGGATTTTTATTTTTCGAATTTTTTTACAAGATATATGAACTACTAGCTTCCTAAGTAAAATATTTAAGTAGGCCTAAAACCAGAAATAGGTGCTGTGTGTTAATCAGTAAATTAACTGCTTACTGATGCAGTAGACAAAACCTGACATATGAGTGACTTAACACAATTGTTATTGTTGTTCACATAAACTCTGATTTGGGTTGGCAGGAACTTTCTGCTTTCAGGTGACTCAAGGATATAGGCTGCTTCCATCTTGTAGCACCACTATTCCAACATGGGGGTCTCCTTGTTTGCTGCTAAATGGCAGAGGAAGCATGGAAAGGGCATACTGGCTCCTACCTAACTGCCAGTGGACAACCCAGAAGGTGAGGAAGACAAAATGTGGACGAGTTCTTGTAGTCTATTCCATAAGCCTTCACATACTCTCTCTCCCATGAGCTGTCACCTAGTAGGTGCTCAATAAAAAGCAGCGACTGTAATTGTTATGACAATTCTCTTCATTTATTGAAGGGAGTTTCTGAGAAAACCCAATTTACCTTGAGATTCACCAACTTTTCAGGAAACTACTATCTGTTAGGTGCTTTCTAATATAAGATAACACCTAGTTGTCAAAGGATTCTATAATCTCGGCAGGGAGAACTCACCCTTCTTCACCCAATAACACTTTATTTCACTACTCTTTACAATAATGTTTCTAATTTCAGCAGACTGAGAATTTTCTCCTTGCTTGTGATACATGGCCAGAATCTTTTATGAGCCTCTGCTATGTTCTACATGACTGAACATCCTGTACAGGTAGGTGTCTTTTGGCATGCTGCAAACCAGGACTTTCCTGTACAACAGGTACACAGACAAGGGGCAGTAGAAGGATGGTTGTTTTAGTCAGCTCAGGCTGTTTTAACAAGATACATCAGCTTTTATACATCAACTTTGTGGTTTAAACAACAGAAATTTATATGTCTTCTGGGGGTCCGTGAAGTCCAAGATCAGGCTGCTAATGGACTTGGTGTCTGGAGAGGACCTTCTTCTTGGCTTGAAGACAGTTATCTTCTCATTCTATTGTAACATGGCCAAGAGAAATCTCTAGCCTATTTTTCTCTTCTTATAAAGGCACTACTCTCATCATAGAGGTTCCACCATCATGACCTCATCAAAACCTAATTACCTGCCAAATGCTCCACTTCCTAATACTACCAAAATGGGGGGTATGTTTTCAACATATGAATTTGTGGGGGACATAAACATACAGTTCACAACAAAGTTTTTTTTTGTTGTTTTTAAACAGAGCTAGCCATGGATGGAGGAGCCTGGTAGGCTGCGGTCCATGGGGTCGCTAAGAGTCAGACACAACTGAGCAACTTCACTTTCACTTTTCACTTTCATGCATTGGAGAAGGAAATGGCAACCCACTCCAGTGTTCTTGCCTGGAGAGTCCCAGGGATGGGGGAGCCTGGTGGGCTGCCGTCTATGGGGTCGCAGAGTCAGATACGACTGAAGCGACTTAGCAGCAGCAGCAGCAACAGCAGCAGCATGTCTGCTAAAGAACCATTTTCATCTCCCAGAAAGACTACAGAGATTTTAAGAATTTAGCCTCTGTAGACATTTGATTACACAGAGATTTCTATGGTCTTTCCTTATCTATTATTTATGATGAAGGTTTTGGTTTTTAACCAGATAGATAAGCACATCCATCTATGTATGTGTTCAGTGGTCAATTTCAAAAAGACATCCCATTAAAGTCCTACTGCAAATATTATGGTGGTTTCAAAAATAGTGTATCTAACTTCAGAGTTACGTTCCAATAGCCAGTAGATTATATGCCAAATCACACTCTACTAACAAGCACATTTGGAAAACACTTTGATATTCTGTTAAATATACCTGGGGAAATGAACATGTATTAGCTTCCCAGGGCTATCTGTAAATCTTAATGAGAATTCCATCTCGTGGTCCTCTTCTGCCTTCTGGTTATCACCAGCAATCCTTGGTATTCCTTGCATTATAAATGCATCACTCCAATCTCTGCCTCCATCCTTCGTATCACCTTCTTCTCTGTGATTCTGTATGTCATATCTCCCTTTCTTTGTTCTTATTTGTACACCATTCATTGTATTTATGGCCTACCCTAAATCCAAGATAATCTCAAGATTCCTAACATAATTACATCTGCAAAGACTATTTCCAAATAAGGTCACATACACAGATACTGGAAATTAGGACTTGGATATATCTATATCTATATCTGTATATATCTTAAATACATATCTTTTGGGGGGTCACCATTTAACTCACTACAGATCAGTATAATCTACACTGTCTATTTGAACTTTCCAAACTGAACTTCAAAGTTGAAGGGGCTGTTGCTATCAGGGCTCCAGAGTGAAGATGAAACAGTAAGGGTACTTTTGCAGGGAGTAGGAATGTTCTCTGTTAGGGGGAAGGCAGTGGTGGTGCTGGGTCATCCACTGGGAACAGGGTACAGCTTTCAGATGAGGAGACAGTGAGGCGCTGTCCAGCAGACCAGGTTCCAGAACTGGACAAGAGGGCACACTGGGGAAGATAAGGGAAAGTGTGCTGTAATTCAGGATATTGCTAGAACTGGACACAAATGCCAGCATCTGGGTAGAGTTAAGTATGAAGGTATCCCAGGTCTCTAAGCAAGAGGATCCTAGAAAACAAAGTTCAGACAATCCCCAAATTATGTCTTATTCTCATTTTCTCTTCATTTTTGTTTAGTACCTTGTCACGTGGTCCTTCTTTTTGTCACCCGAGAGGTTACACAGTACTCATAAGAGAATGGACTAAAAGATAGACCTGCCGTAAGCTAGGAGGTTATGGGCCCTAGATGAATTCAGACCATAGTCTAGTCTCAGCCCTATCACTTACTAGAAATATAATCTTGGGGAAATTACCAACACTATAAGCCTTGGATGCATCCTCTATAAAATGGGTTTGATAAGCCCTCTTATAGGACTGCTGGAATGTATGGAAAATAAGAAAAGCATCTAGCACAGTGGCATTTATTAGGTCTTTAATGAATGGCAATTATTTCTAGTATTATTTTGTCCCCAGACCTTACTACCCTCTCTTCTGGGATTTTGTTTTTATCCAGGATGTCCCAAATAATATACAGATAATCAAATCAGGAAAAAATGCAGTTTCACAAAATTCACTGAATTTTTCCTCTTAGAGGATTATTAATTTGGGATATGAGTAAATTTCCCCAGCTAATATAACTCAAAGCTCCTAGAATTGAAGTCAAATTCTTTCTTTCTCTCCCAGCTACTCATCCATCCAAAATACTATTTTCATTCATTTGACTGCCACCAAAGTCTAGACCTTGCTAAGATTTGGCCTAATTACACTCAAGATGGGATGGACTTACCTCCTGGCTCAGACATTAAAGAATCTGCCTGCAATGTGGGAAACCTGGGTTTGATCCCTGGGTCTGGAAGATCCCCTGGAGAAGGAATGGTTACCCACTACAATATTCTTGTCTGGTGAATTTCATGGGCTGAGGAGCCTAACAGGCTATAGTCCATGGGGCCACAGAGAGTTGAACATGACTGAGGGACTAACACTTTCACACTCAAGCTTCCCAGGTGGGGCTAGTGGGAAAGAACCTACCTGCCAATGGAGGAGACGTAAGAGACGTGGGTGGAATCTGCTTGCAATGTGGGAGATCTGGGTTTGATCGCTGGGTCACAAAGATCTCCTAGAGGAGGGCATGGCAACCCACTCCAGTATTCTTGCCTGGAGAATCCCATGGACAGAGGGGCCTGGCGGGCTGCAGTCCATAGGGTCAGAAAGGGTCAGACACGATTGAAGTGACTTAGTACACATGCACACTCAAGATAATCTATCTTTAATGGGATCTTAACAGAGTTGGCTCTGACTCTCTTAGGCCAGGGACAGGAATGCCAGCTTAGTGGCTTCTGGGTATCACCTCAAGAGAGTATCACCCTATTCTCAAGAAATCACTGCAGAGCCTTCAAGCACTGTATTCACTGCACTGGAACAAGAGTTTGGGGTACCTCTCATACCTGCCCCAGGTAGGGATTTCCCTCTGGTTTATCTCTGATCCAAAAGAAACTACTAAGCAATTTTCCATTCCATGCTCTTCTCTCACCTCTAAAACACACAGTCTAAGAGTCTGGCCTCTGCCATCACCCATAGCTTACTAATAATTAGCTTTCATAGAAAAAATGCAGTTTCCCAAAGAACCAAACTGCCCTAGCTCAGGGCATTTCCACTTGACTGCTCCCATCTGGAGTCCTACCTCCTTACTCTTTTTTTCAACTGTTGTTTAGGTAATGGAGGATATCTTACTTTCTTCCTGATATTATTGCTTCTCCTAACCTCTTCCTTTCTCTGGGCAGGAGTAGGTCTTGCTTATCCTCAGATTTCCACTGTTATCACAGTGCTTTCTAAAGAAAATATATCCAGTTAATGTTTGATGAATAAATGAGTCAGTGAGTAGATTTTTATTTACTAAGATTAAGATCACTCTTTCTTTTCTGAATAAGCCAAGCAAATTCAAGTATATATCTTTTAATTTTACTGAACAAAATCAAATCAAATCCCTTATGATTATACAGTAGAAGTGAGAAATATATTTAAGGGACTAGATCTGATAGACAGAGTGCCTAATGAACTATGGACGGAGGTTCATGACATTGTACAAGAGACAAGGATCAAGACCATCCCCATGGAAAAGAAATAGAAAAAAGCAAAATGGCTGTCTGAGGAGGCCTTACAAATAGCTGTGAAAAGAAGAAAAGTGAAAAACAAAGGAGAAAAGGAGAGAAAAAAGGATCTGAATGCAGAGTTACAAAGAATAGCAAGGAGAGATAAGAAAGCCTTCCTCAGTAATCAATGCAAAGAAATAGAGAAAAACAACAGAGTGGGAAAGACTAGAGATCTCTTCAAGAAAATTAGTGATACCAAGGGAACATTTCATGCAAAGATGGGCTCAATAAAGGACAGAAATGTTATGGACCTAACAGAAGCAGAAGATATTAAGAAGAGGTGGCAAGAATACACAGAAGAACTGTACAAAAAAGAGCTTCACGATCCAAATAATCATGATGGTGTGATCACTCACCTAGAGCCAGACATCCTGGACTGTGAAATCAAGTGGGCCTTAGAAAGCATCACTATAAACAAAGATAGTGGAGGTGATGGTATTCCAGTTGAGCTATCTCAACTCCTGAAAGATGATGCTGTGAAAGTGCTGCACTCAATATGCCAGCAAAATTTGGAAAACTCAGCAGTGGCCACAGGACTGGAAAAGGTCAGTTTTCATTCCAATCCCAAAGAAAGACAATGCCAAAGAATGCTCAAACTACCGCACAATTGCACTCATCTCACATGCTAGTAAAGTAATGCTCAAAATTCTCCAAGCCAGGCTTCAGCAGTACGTGAACTGTGAACTTCCAGATGTTCAAGCTGGTTTTAGAAAAGGCAGAGGAACCAGAGATCAAATTGCCAACATCTGCTGGATCATCGAAAAAGCAAGAGAGTTCCAGAAACACATCTGTTTTGTTGACTATGCCAAAGCCTTTGACTGTGTGGACCACAATAAACTGTGGAAAATTCTGAAAGAGATGGGAATACCAGATCACCTGATCTGCCTCTTGAGAAACTTATATGCAGGTCAGGAAGCAACAGTTAAAACTGGCCATGGAACAACAGACTGGTTCCAAATAGGAAAAGGAGTACGTCAAGGCTGTATATTGTCACCCTGCTTGTTTAACTTATATGCAGAGTACATCATGAGAAATGCTGGGCTGGAAGAAGCACAAGCTGGAATCAAAATTGCAAGGAGAAATATCAATAACCTCAGATATTCAGATGACACCACCCTTATGGCAGAAAGTGAAGAGGAACTAAAAAGCCTCTTGATATATCTACCTAAAGAAACAAAAGACCCATATATAGAAAACTATAAACACTGGTGAAAGAAATCAAAGAGGACACAAATAGATGGAGAAATATACCATGTTTGTGGATCGGAAGAATCAATATAGTGAAAATGAGTATACTACCCAAAGCAATCTACAGATTCAATGCAATCCCTATCAAGCTACCAGTAGTATTTTTCACAGAACTAGAGCAAATAATTTCAAGATTTGTATGGAAATACAAAAAACCTCAAATAGCCAAAGCAATCTTGAGAAAGAAGAGTGGACCTGGAGGAATCAACCTGCCTGACTTCAGGCTCTACTACAAAGCCACAGTCATCAAGACAGTATGGTACTGGCACAAAGACAGAAATATAGATCAATGGAACAAAACAGAAAGCCCAGAGATAAATCCACACACCTATGGACACCTTATCTTCGACAAAGGAGGCAAGAATATACAATGGAGTAAAGACAATCTCTTTAACAAGTGGTGCTGGGAAAACTGGTCAACCACTTGTAAAAGAATGAAACTAGATCACTTTCTAACACCACACACAAAAATAAACTCAAAATGGATTAAAGATCTAAATATAAGACCAGAAACTTTTATAGTTATAAAACTCCTAGAGGAGAACATAGGCAAAACACTCTCTGACATAAATCACAGCAGGATCCTCTATGACCCACCTCCCAGAATACTGGAAATAAAAGCAAAAATAAACAAATGGGATCTAATTAAAATGAAAAGCTTCTGCACAACAAAGGAAACTATAAGCAAGGTGAAAAGACAGCCTTCAGAATGGGAGAAAATAATAGCAAATGAAGCAACTGACAAACAACTAATCTCAAAAATATACAAGCAACTCCTGCAGCTCAATTCCAGAAAAATAAAGGACCCAGTTAAAAAATGGGCCAAAGAACTAAATAGACATTGCTCCAAAGAAGACATCCAGATGGCTAACAAACACATGAAAAGATGCTCAACATCACTCATTATCAGAGAAATGCAAATCAAGACCACAATGAGGTACCATTTCACACCAGTCAGAACGGCTGTGATCCAAAAGTCTACAAGCAATAAATGCTGGAGAGGATGTGGAGAAAAGGGAACCCTCTTACACTGTTGGTGGGAATGCAAACTAGTACAGCCACTATGGAGAACAGTGTGGAGATTCATTAAAAAACTGGAAATAGAACTGCCTTATGACCCAGCAATCCCACTGCTGGGCATACACACCGAGGAAACCAGAATTGAAAGAGGCACGTGTACCCCAGTGTTCATTGCAGCACTGTTTATAATAGCCAGGACATGGAAACAACCTAGATGTCCATCAGCAGATGAATGGATAAGAAAGCTGTGGTACATATACACAGTGGAGTATTACTCAGCCATTAAAAAGAATACATTTGAATCAGTTCTAATGAGGTAGATGAAACTGGAGCCAATTATGCAGAGTGAATTAAGCCTGAAAGAAAAACACCTATACAGTATACTAACACATATATATGGAATTTAGAAAGATGATAACGATAACCTTGTATGTGAGACAGCAAAAGAGACACAGATGTATAGAACAGTCTTTTGGACTCTGTGGGAGAGGGTGAGGGTGGGATGATTTGGGAGAATGGCATTCAAACATGTATAATCTCATGTAAGAAACGAATTGCCACTCTAGGTTCAAAGCAGGATACAGGATGCTTGGGACTGGTGCACTGGGATTTCCCAGAGAGATGGTATGAGGAGGGAGGTGGGAGGGGGGTTCAGGATTGGGAACACATGTACACCCATGGTGGATTCATGTTGATGTATGACAAAACCAATACAGTATTGTAAAGTAAAATAAATTTTTGAAAAAAGAGAGAAAAATAAAAAGCCTCTTGATGAAAGTGAAAGAGGAGAGTGCAAAAGTTAGCTTAAAGCTCAACATTCAGAAAACGAAGATCATGGCAACTGGTCCCATAACTTCATGGCAGATAGATGGGGAAACAGTGGAAACAGGGTCAGACTTTTTATTGGTGGGGGGGAGGGGTCTCCAAAATCACTGCAGATGGTGATTGCAGCCAGGAAATTAAAAGATGCTTACTCCTTGGAAGGAAAGTTATGACCAACCTAGATAGCATATTGAAAAGCAGAGGTATTACTTTGCCAACAAAGGTCCGTCTAGTCAAGGCTATGATTTTTCCAGTGGTCATGTATGGATGTGAGGTTTGGATTGTGAAGAAGGCTGAGCACTGAAGAGTTGATGCCTTTGAACTGTGATGTTGGAGAAGACTCTTGAGAGTCCCTTGGACTGCAAGGAGATCCAACCAGTCCATCCTAAAGGAGATCAGACCTGGGTGTTCATTGGAAGGACTGACGTTAAAGCTGAAACTCCAGTACTTTGGCCACCTCATGCAAAGAGTTGACTCATTGGAAAAGACCTTGATGCTGGGAGGGATTAGGGGCAGGAGGAGAAGGGGACTACAGAGGATGAGAAGGCTAGATGGCATCACCAACTCAATGGACATGAGTTTGAGTGAACTCCGGTGCTGGTGATGGACAGGGAGGCCTGGCGTGCTGTGATTCATGGAGTCACAAAGAGTCGGACACGACTGAGCAACTGAACTAAACTGATTGAGACTAAAATAGCTAAAGGGAATCCAAAAATTAAGATTTGTTAAGATTATGCCTATTTTCTTGAATAAGCCATGCAAGTACAGGTATATATTTTAATATTACAGAATAATACACTAAAGTGGTTAAGATAATCCAAAAAGTAGGGTTTGTCTAGATTACTCTTTCTTTCTTGAATAAGCCATACAAGTCCAGGTATACATATCTTAAATTTTACAGAACAGTAGACTAAAGTGGTATGGGAATCCAAAAATGAGCCATGTTTTACATTTTTTCTCTATTGCCTGCTGAGTTTTTCCACATTTCCAAGAAAATCCCAGTATCACGTTATCTTGTTTCAGGTCACAAAATACAATGGAAGGTTCCCCAACTTGTTTTGCAAAATATCAAAACTCTTATTCTTGAATCTGATAAATGTTTAGCAATAAATGTGATCAACATCATTCATAAACAGATTCTAAAGTCAATAAGCCTATTCAAAGGAAGAGTATTTGAAAAAAAAGTATTAAAAGGGAAGAAAAAATGATAAACTTTTAAGTCAGCAATACAGAACAGGAAAACAAAGTTGTTGCACAGAGTGTTCTCCCCAGCCTGACCCCGACTCTCCTCTACTTAGAAACCTGACTGCCCTCTTCAAACACAGTTTCTTCAGTTGGGTCAGGAATTACTAGCAAATGCTGCACAATAAACATGGCAGTATTACTATCCATAGAGTTATTTCTGGCCCCAGCTCTCTCTTCCTCATCTCTTAAAGCCTCCTCGTAGCAGTCTGAGAAGGAAATGAGGTCAATCCATTTGATCTTGGCCAAAAATTCCAAAACTTTCAGCTTGCTGGTTTCAGCATAGGACCTTGGACCCCACCGGAATTCGTACCATGAAGGATCACTATTAGACACCATCCGGTACTCTAGAGAATTCTCCTGCACCCAGTTTCTGGTGATGAGCTTCCTAGGCTCCCCATAAATGAAATGCTTCCTCCCAGCTTTGATGCCTATCATATTCAAGAAATTCCAGATGTTTTCCTCAGGGACACAGTTCCCCTCTATGAATATCACACCCAGAATGATTATCAGAAGGCCACTTGTAGGCATGTTCTGATCATCACTAACTATCTTATCATGTGTGAGGCCTAATGAGTTGAAAAGGATGTAGCAGTGGGTTTTAGGGTCCACTTCCTTCACATCAATGCCAGAGATCACCTCTAGGCACTTAGAAGCTTTCTCAAAGGTCACAAGGAATTGTTTGTTATCCCTTTTGATGACAACCTTTAGCATTTCTGCCTTTGTTATGGGCTCCTTCTGTTGATATTTGAGAATCATTAAATGAACCAAATTAGCCACCTTCTCATTTAGCAGGTCTCTGGGCAAGGATTTGGTGTCTTCTGAGGCCTGGTGAAAGCCTGTGCCCTCCTCTTCTTGGCTGCTGGAGTCTTCATCTGATGTGCTGCATGATGTGGAAGAGAAGAAGCTCCCGGGACTCTCCGGAGGCTCCTGCTCCTCCTCCTCCTCCTGCTGCTTCTCCTCCTCGTGCACCTTCTCCTCCTCCTGCTCCATCTCCTCCTCCTCCTGCTGCTCCGTCTCCACCTCCTGCTGCTTCTCCTCCTGCTCCTCCTCCTCCTTCTCCTCCTGCTCCTCTTTCTCCTCCTTCTGCTCCTTCCCCTCCTGCTGCTTCTCCTCCTCCTGCTCCATCTCTTCCTCCTCCTCCTCCTTCTGCTCCTTCTCCTCCTCCTGCTCCTTCTCCTCCTGCTGATCCTCTTTCTCCTCCTCCTGCTCCTCCTCCTTCTCCCTCTGCTCCTTCTCTTCCTCCTGCTCTTTCTCCTCCTCCTGCTGCTGCTGCTCCTCCTCCTTTTCCTCCTGCTCCTCTCCTGCTTTTTCTCCTCCTCCTGCTTCTCCTCTGGTGTGCCCAATATCAGTGGAGAGGAAGGGATGGGGGCAAGGAGATGGGTAGGAGAAGGTGAAAGAGCAAGAAGAAATGGAGAAGGTCTCCTCCTCCTCAGGTATGGAATCCTGAACCATCAGCAGGCCTTGTATCTCACTTAGGGTATGAAAGCCTGGCTCAAAAGTGAGGCGTGGACGCTTTGGAGAATAAGGCATGATAACTCTTGTTGGAGGGAGCAGGTGGAAGTGTTAGCAGGATGGTGGGAGATGGGATCCCACGGGCCTGAAGGAGAAAGAGGGTCAGCAGCCTCATCAGAGAAATGTACTCTTGGCAGCTCTGACAAAGGCTGACTTACAGATCTCCTCTTTAGGGAGTTCTCTAGGGCCTCACAGGGCTCCTGTCTCCCTGGACAGTTTGTTCCCTGGGAACCTGTAAGAGGATGTTAGAAAGCTCCTCAGAGTGCAGCCAACCAGCACAGCCCAAGGCTTCCAGGGATGACTATGGCAGGTGGGGTCAGGCACTGTGACATCCCTTCGGTTCTGGAATAGGTGGGGTCCTTGGTAGACATTCAGAATATGCACCTCAACTTGACTTCTCAGCACTGCCTGGGCTTCCTCTGCTCTGCTGACCTGAGGACATGTGCCTCACACCAAGGCCCTTACCTCATAGTTCCTGGAGCCCCTGACAGGTGAGGAGGGGTTGAGTTCTGTGAGGTCATTGCTGTTCTGGAGTGGATGATCCCCTCCATGCTAAGGTTCTTACCTTTGCTCTAACAAGGCTTGTGCCCCCTCTTTCCCTGCCTCCGCTAGCTTAAGACAAAAGCTTACATTCCTGAGACAGATGAGAAGTGAAGGGGTAACACTTTCGGCCACACCTGCCCAGGGCCTTTCAGGGTGATAGCAGGTGCTGAATGAAGTTTGTGGGTTCCCCCTCTCTCCTAGCTGAGGGTTACCCTCATTCCTCACACTGCTGGTTGGTTCTGGGACTCCCTCTGCTGTCGTGAGTCTGGCCCCTTCAGAACAAGCCCTCACCTGCCTGAGAAGACCAAGAAGGAAGTAAGTGTACACCATCTGACCACTGTGCCCAGGGCTCCCCAGGGCTGACCACAGGGGCGGGGCAGAGCTGGGTATGCCTTGGGTCCTCAGGTGAGAGTGTGCCCTCAGTCCTCATTCAGAGTCCCTACCTTAAACTCTGGCAGAGTCCAGGACTCTTCCCTCTGCTGAGCTGATGTAGCTTCCCCACAGATGGCCACTTCCTCAGAATGAGAACTTCACCTCCCTGAAAAATCCATGGGCAAAAATGAAGCACTACATCTTACCACCCTTGCTAGGTCCTTCCAGTGCTAAAAGCAAGTGCTGGGCCCCATGTGTCCTCTGGTAGGGCTATCTTCAGTCTTCCCTCATCGTATCCATTTTTACCTTGACAGGGCGTAGACCACCCCCTGCTGACTGGACATTACTGCCTCAGACCATGACCTCACCTTTCTGAGACAACTTTCTCACCCTTGGATAAAGTGGAGGCATATCATATACAACCAACCCTGCCTGAATCCTTCCAGACCTAAGGACAAGAGATAGCTAGACTCCATGGGGTCTCTTCTTTCTGGGATTGAAAGTGCCTTTGGTCCTCACCAAGTGTCCTTACCTTGACTCTGGTAGAGTCTGGGACTTTTCCCTCTTCTGATCTGACGTGACTCCTTCAGCTGACCTGTCTTCTCACTCACACCAAGGCCTTCACCTCAAGACCTAAACACACTCAAGACAAAAGTAAAGAGACATTACATCCAACCACCCCTGGTTGGGGGTCTCCCATGGCTGGCAGCAGGGGCTGGGCTTCCTCTTCTAAGATAGGTAATTCCCTCTGTCTTCCCTCAATGTATTCTTTACTCCTGGAGGGCCTTGCCCACTTTAGGTGGTGACCTGAAATCATCCTTCTCAGACCAAGGTTTTATCTCCCAGGGACACTTCCACATACCCCTTGCAGGGAGTGAGGGTACACCACATCTGAGCATTACTGCCTAGATCCTTCCAGGGTGGATAGTGGGGACAGAGTGGAGTTTCTGTGAGACCCCTTCTGTCTGTGTTAGGGAGTAACCTTAGGCCCCTTCTTCAAGGCCTTTACCTTACCTTGACTCCTCAGATTCTGGAACTGCCCCCTTGGCTGATGTCATCAGCTCAGACCAAAGTGTTCATCTCCCTGGGACACCTCATACAAAGTAAAAAGACACAATGTCCAGCCACCCCTGCCTGGGGTCTGTCCTGGCATAGGGAATGTACTCAATCCTTGCTCAAAGTATTCATCTGTACCCCTGGCAAGGCTTGTCCTACCCTCCGCTGACCTAAAGTTTTCTGCTCCAACCCAGACCTCACCTCCCTGAGACACTCTATCCCCTGAACTCCTGGTAGACCTTTTGGCAGAAGTGAGAGTTCATCCCCTCTGTTCATCCCTACTTGGATCCTCGCAGGGCTGAGATTCTGTGGCATCCTTCTTTTCAGGGAAGGGGGGGTCTTCAGGCCTCTCAGTGGCCCTTACCTTGATTCCTGACAGAGCCTGAAACTCCTCCCTGTTCTCAACTGATGTGTCCCCCCTTCAAAGGGATGCCCTCACCTCTCTGAGATGCCCATTCCCCAGGAAAAGTTAGGAAATGCCACATCTGTCCAACCCTGCCTGTGGTCTCCTGGGGCTGACAAGAGGAGCAGAGCTGGGCTGGGGCCCCTTCTCTTTAAGACAGATATTTTCAGGGCAGGCAAGGCCAAATCTACTTGGGGAGGGAGGTTCTCTCAATCCTCCCTCATAGTCCTCTCTCTTATCCAGAGGTCTACCCCTCAGAAAAAGTCTCACCTCCCTGAGACTCCCAGAGTGGAAGTCAATAAAGCCACATTTGGCATCCCTGCTACATGGCCTCGCAGGGCTGACAGCAGGGGCAGGTTTCTGGGAGACCCCTCTTCATAGGGTGGGAGGTCCTGTAGATCTTCCCTCAGAGTACTTACTTTGATGCCTGACAGCATGTGGCTCTCCTCCCTCTACTGATCTTAGGCACACCCACCAGACCCAGGTCTTCCATCCTGGGAAGCCCCCAGGAAAAAAAGTAGTCAGGGTCCAAATCCAGTAAGCATCCTTGGCTCTCCTGTGTTGGTGGCAAGGGCAGAGAACTGTTGGGTCCCATGTGTTCTTGTGTAGGGGGTGCCCCCAGTCCTTTATCTGACCTTGGGGAAGGCCTGCAATTTCTCCCTCTACCAAACTGTCCCTGCTCCTTCAGACTTGGTCCTCACTCCCCTGAGAACAACCAGAGAAACGTAAAGAGAGGCCACACCCTCCCTCCCCGACCTCCCACCATTTCCCATTCCACTCCCCTCCCCACCCCTCTGCCCAGCACCTCTGAAGGCTGAGAGTAGGGGCTGACCAGCATGTCTTCTGCAGCAGGGAGCTCTGGCCTGCTTAGGGTATTCCCACCACCCCACAGGCAAAGGCCTCTCTCCCCCGAGACCAGCCCCACCACGTCCTGAGGGAGCGAGGGCCACTGCTTCCAAGCCCCACGGCCGAATCCTCCAGGTGACTGGAGTGGCAGAGCAGGATTGGTGGGGCTCCTCGGCTGCAGAAGGTCCCCCCAACCCTGAGTTTCACATTCACACCCCACGGGCCCGCCTCCCCTCCTTCTCTTGACCTGAGGCCGTTCCCTCACCCTGCAACAACCATCGCCATGAGGCGCCAGACGGAAGTCAGAAGACAAAGAGGGGCGCAGCGCCCCCTAGGTCGCCTCAGGGCTGAGAGCAGGCGGGGAGGGCATCATGGGCCCCTGGGTCCCCAGGGGGACCCCTAAGTCTCACAGAGTGGAGAGGGAGCCTTCCTTTGCATCCTCACCTCCACGTCTCCCACCGAGTCCTCCACCGACGCCTCAGTGTCCCAGGCCTCTGGGCGCAAGTCAGGACACAACACACTCGGGACCCCTGCCTGAGACCTCCTGGGAAAGATGGCCGAGGCACAGCATGCCAGAGGGTCCCGTCCACGGGGGCCAAGGAGGCTGCTCTCCCCTGCTCTGGGTCCTCGCCTCAAAGGCCGGCAGGGCCTGGGCTCATTCCTTGGTGCCCCAAGTTCATCCTCCTCTAACAAGCCTCACCGCATGTCCAGGAAACCTACTGTGGGTTCTCAAAGCTGAAAGCAAGCACACGGTGGGGCTCCCTCCACCTGACCAGCAGTGGGCTTCTCCCACTTCTGGGTCCTCACCTGATAGACAACAGCTGGACTCCTTCTTCCCCAGCCTCTCAGAGCAGTCTCGTGTCCCTCAGACTCCAGGAGAAATGGGCCCGACACACCACCTCTGGAAGTCCTACGTACGGTCTCCCAGGGATGACTGCAGGGCTAAGGCGGGGCCAGGTTTCCCTGCCCCATCCACAAGGCGGATTTTCGGCTCTACCTATCAGACACAGCCAGCGTTCCCACTCATTCTGTGGGGCAGGGCTGGATTTCCAGCTCTACCTTACTAGACGCAACCAGGGTTCATTTCATGGCTGTCTGTGCGGCAGGGCAGGGTTTCCAGCTCTACTATGAAAAGTGGCCAGGTTTCTCCACCCCATCTGTAAGGCGAAGCCAGGGTTCCCACTCCTTCTGAGAGGCAGGGCCGAATTTGAAGCTCTACCTTAGGAGACACAGCCAGGTTTCTCTGTCGCATCTGTGAGGCAAAACCAGGGTTCCCACTCTTTCAGAGAGGCAGGGTTTCCAGCTCCACCTATGAGACACAGCCAGGGTTCCCGCTCTTTCTGCAGGGCAGAGTCCAGTTTCATGGCTCTGCCTGTGCAGCAGGGCAGGGTTTCCAGCTCTACTATGAGACATAGCCAGGTTTCCTTGCCCCATCTATGAGGCAGAGCCAGAGTTCCTGCTCTTTCTGCAGGGCACTGACAGGATTCCAGCTCTGGTGTGGAAAAGCCATGCAGTCCTAGCTCAGAGTCCTCATCTTGACTCTGGGCTCAGCCTGGGCTGCTTCCCTCCTGATCTCCAGAACAAGCCCCTACTCCTAGAGAATATCAAGGCATATGTGCCAGGGCTATGAAAGGTTGACAGCAGAGGCAGGGCAAGCTACTGGCCCGCCCTGAGATTGCAGGCATACCCTCAGATTTGTCCAAAATAGTATTTATATTTACTCCTGACAAGGCTTGTATGCCCTCCTTTTTGCTGACCTGATGATGCATCCTTTGGTCCAAAGTCACCATTTCTCTAAGCACCTCTCCAAAGAGGGCATGGGGGAGGGGCACTCTATCTGACTGGACTACCCAGGACATCCCATGCTGACTGTATGAGCAGCTTTTTGTGGGTCCCCCACTGTTTGGGAAGGGGCTCACCACAGTCCTTCCTCAAGATCCTCCTCTGGATGCCTGGCAAGGCCTGAGTCCCCTTCCCTCTCCTGACATGAAACAGGGCTCCTCAGAGCAAGGTCCTCAACTCTTTCTGATACCTTAGTGTATCAGAACCCCACACCCAGCCATCATGCTTTAGGACCTCCTAGAGTTGAAAGCAAATAAAGGGCTGGATTCTATAGTACCTTCTCTGTCTGGGGCAGGCTTCTAATTGCTCGTCCCTCAGGGTCTTCATCTTGATGTCTGTTGGTAATTGGATGATGACAGTGTTACTTGTCCCTACCTTCTGACCGCATCCAGTGACCACACCCTGAGGTTTCACAGGGCTGACCACAGAAAGAGGGCAGGAGTAGGGCCCAGTTCTTCAGACCCTCCAATCCTCTTTTAAGTCCTCACCTTGACAACTAGCAAGATCTAGACTCCTCCCCACTGCTAGCCTATGTCTGCCACCTTCAGACCAAGGCCTCTACCCTCCTGAGACCCCCCAAGCTGGAAATGAAGGGGGCTGCTCAGCCTGAGATCTATGCTTGAAGTCTCCCAGGACTGATATCAGCAGTGAAGCAGGGTTCTGTGGGGTACTCTCTGTTCTGGTATGGGTGCACCCCTCAGTCCTCTCTGAGAGTCCTCATCTTGTACCCTGGGTTCAACTAAATACAAAATGGGAAATTATCCCTTCCTGCCATCTCTGGCCATTTGCTCAAGTGCATCTCCTATAGAGAATGGTTTTAGATTCCAGGCTAGATGCTGTGTAAGAGAGTAGCAGCATCCATGAGAGAGATGAAGCCCAACTTCCTAATGGGTCTCTTCACTAGCCAGACTTAGATTTTAGAAACTTTTGTTCTAAAAAATGTATTTTCTACAAGGAAGAAGCTGAACAGTTGTGATTATGGAATATCCTGCCTCTTTTGAGCTTATCTAACTCTGCATTGTCCAATGATGTAATTTTCTTTTTTATAACCCTCATTCTTAGAAATATATTGTACATTGCACATCTCTACCAAATATATATGTAGAATATATGTGTGTGTGTTTGTGTGTATTTCATGAATATCTACCCTTACTGTGGGTGATTCATTGTGATACTCACTATTCCACTTTTAGTACATTTTTTATAGTCTGCTAAAATAGTACATTAAAAAAAAATCAGTCTTTACCCACTAAATGTCATACTGGATAAATCAATCCATTTTTCCTGCTGTCCTGTTGTCCTCAAGGATACTGGCATCTGGGGTCTGAGGTGCAGCCTCAGGTTACTATATTGAAGTAGGAGCAGAAGCTTTTAAACTTTACTCCTCCCTATACTGTCATCTTCCTTCTATTATAATCTATAAATTCTCTCCAACCTCTCTTAGGCCCAGGACTTCCTCATCCCAACACAAGTTCAACACAGTCCTCAGTCTTCCCCAGAGGTTTCTCATGTTTTGTTGCTTAGATTTTATTATGTACAGTTGTGAGATTTCTTTTTATTCTACCTTCTATGGTTTTCCAGGCTTGATTTTCGGAGAAGACAACGGGCCAAGTTTGATTGTCATCTTTGCAGCTACAAGTAAGGCATGAAATCTGTAAATGAGAATTGACATCTTTACAATGATGTATATCCCATCAGTAAGTATGAAATACTGCCCCATTTATCTGAGACTTACTTTACCTGAATTTATCAGTAAACTTTTATAGTTGCCTCCATAAAGATCTAAAATGTTTTTGTGATGATTCTTTTAAGGTACTTTTTGGATTTTATTGCTGTTGTGAATGGGATATTTTCGATTACATGTTCTAATCAGTTACTGCTTTTATGTGACAAGCCTCTGTCTTTTGCTATAGTGAATTTATACTTTCTGAGGTTTCTTGTTCATTTGAATATTCCACATGCTTATTCTTTAGAATTTTCTACACAGGTAATATCACCAAATAGTATAACTTTCTTTTCAATATTCATACCTCTTATTTATTTTGATATCCACAGTTCTGACTTTGTATTCCAGTATCATTTTAAATGATAAAGATGATAGCATGTATCTATTTATTTTCCCTGACTTTAATGGAAATGCTTCTACTATTTCACATTAAAGCATATTTGTTGTAGATCTAGGGGGATGGAAGGTCCCTTGTAACCTTAGTTTGCTAAAAGAATTCCCATGAACTTGCATTGAAATTTTCTATTATTTTTTAAAAATATACCCATTGAAGTAATGAAATGGTTTTCTTTTGTTATGGGCTGAATTGTGTACCCCCAGAATTCATATGTTGAAGTCCTAAACCTCAGCAATTCAGAATGTGACTGAATTTGGAGATAGGGCCTTTAAAGGGAAAACTGAGGTAAAATGAGGTCATAAGGATGGGGCCTAATCCAATATGACTGGAGTTCTTATAAGAAGAAGGGATGAGGAAACAGATGCACATAAAGAGAGACAGAAAGAGAAGACAGTCATCTACAAGCTGAAGAAAGTGATCTCAGGAGAAACCAATCCTGCCAACATATGGATAGTAGACTTGTAGCCTGCAGAATTATAAGGAAATAAATTTCTATTGTTTAAGCCACCTGGTCTCTGGTATTTTTGTATTGCAGTCCTAGCAAAGTAACACACTCCTTTAATTAGTTAATGTAGGGAATTATAACTGAAAGTATTTCCTAATGTTAAATCATGTTTTTATTTCTCAGACACTATCTCTTTGTTCATTTCATTCACTGCTGTGCTGAATATGCTATTAATCTATTTAAGGTATTTTCTGCCGTGTGAGTGAGTTTGGCTCAAATGTTATTTTCGTGGGGAGTCCTCATCTCGTTTTTGAATTAAGGAGAGCTAGCCTGGGGAAAATAGTTGAAAAACTGCCCACCATTTTATATGCTTTAGAAGAGGTTAATGACATGGTGATTTGGCTCTCTCTGACCATTTGATAAAATCGGCCTTCAAACTGCTTGTTTTGGAGCATATAAGGATGGTTTAAACTTTGAAAATAGTTTCAGTTTTTATTGTTCAGTTGGAAGTTTCTATTTCTTTATGAGGCGATTTGATCTTTATTTTCCTAAAAAGTCATTGCTTTCACTTAGGATTTCATATTTAATGACTTGATATTTATAATAAAAATTTTTATTACAGAAATCCTAAAACATACACAACAGTAAAGAGAATAGTATAATGAACCCAATATACCTGATACTCAGCATCAACAATCATTAATGCATGGCCAACATGGTTTTAATTATATATACCTCCATCTACTACCACCACCAATCTTTGCTTCTTGAATAATGTAAAACAAATTTAAGATATTATGCTGTTTCATCTCTAAATATTTCAGTATGCATTTTAAAGGATAAAATATGAACTCAACACAATTATAAACCCTAAAAATTTTTATTTATATATATATTTCTTAATTGCTTTCCTTCAAATTGGTGCCCAAATATGATCTATACATTGGTATTGCTTATTATGTCCCCAAGTTATTTTTAATCTACAGGTTTCCCCACACACATAACATTTTTCCATTACAATTAATTTTTGTTATTTAATGAAACACATACATATATCTTGTGTTCTGTCCTATTTCCCATAATCTGGATTTTGTGGATTGCAACACTTTAGTGTCTTTTAACATGTTCTTCAGCCTTCTGTACTTCTTTTCATTCCCAGTTAGAGGAGAGACTTGATCAGACTTTTTTGTGTGTGTGTATTTTCTTTTGTTTTCCAAGACTACTCCATAGGTGATGCTGTGTACTTCCAATGGTGGTTTAGTCACCAAGTCATGTCTGACTCTTTGTGACCCCATGGACTGTAGCCTGCCAGGCTCCTCTGTCCATGGGATTTTCCAGACAAGAATACTAGAGTGGGTTGCCATTTCCTTCCCAGGGGATCTTCCCCACCCAGGGATCAAACCTGGGTCTCCTGCATTGCAGGTGAATTCTTTGCCAACTTAGCTACCAGGAAAGCCCAAGTACTTCCAGTAGGAGGGTACATAATGTCTGGTTATCTCTCTTTGTGCTGATGCTGGCAGTCACTGATGACAATTATCCATTAATCCCTTAGGTCTTGAAGAATGATAATTTCTTATTCGCTCATTTCATTTTAATTTATTTGCTGAAATACCCCTATACTTATGTAGAAATTATTCTTTGTCCATCATCTGTTTATCCTGAGGGAAAGGTGTAATATTTGCTGTGTTCTCTTACTACATTTAAATCTCTTCTGCATCAATATTTTGTATAATTTTATCTAAGTTATATTGTTTATTTCTGATTTTATATTCAGTTCAGTTCAGTCACTCAGTCATGTCTGACTCTGCGACGCCATAAACCAACCACAGCACGCCAGGCCTCCCTGTCCATCACCAACTCCTGGAGTCCACCCAAACCCATGTCCACTGTGTCGGTGATGCCATCCAACCATCTCATCCTTCTCCTCCTGCCCTCAATCTTTCCCAGCATCAGGGTCTTTTCCAATGAGTCAGCTCTCCACATTAGGTGGCCAAAATGTTGGAATTTCAGCCTCAACATCAGTCCTACCAATGAACACCCAGGACTGATCTCCTTTAGGATGGACTGGTTGGATCTCCTTGCAGTCCAAGGGACTCTCAAGAGTCTTCTCCAACACCACAGTTCAAAAGCATCAATTCTTCTGTGCTCAGCTATATTCAGTAATCATATTTTAAAATTTTGTCTGTTTTATAAGATTTTCAAAGAATGGGCTTTTGTTATTTGACTCTACTGTTTTCCATTTCCTTATTTCTGCATTTACTTTCTTTATTTCCTACTTTATACTTCCTTAGGTTTAACATGCTATTTATTCCTTAGCTTCTTGAATGGCTTGGATGTTTCATACATTTCTTATTTTTTAAATACATCTATTTAAGGCTATATATTCCCCTCCGAATAGCACCTGGGTTACATCATACAGTTAAAGTTAAATATATCATCTGATTACTTACATTAATAGAATTTTTCAAAATATGTATAAAAACTAGAAGTGCAAAAAATATATTTGATTAAAAGATGGAGAATATGAGAGATATATAGTGTTATACAGAGAAGGCTTCAGGATCCAGGGGTATTTATGTTTTTTCTTTTCTTAATTATAAAAGTGGGTAGCCTTTCCCTTATCCAGGGGATCTTCCCAACACAGGGATCAAACCCAGGTCCCCACATTGTGGGCAGATTCTTTACCAGCTGAGCCGCAAGGGAAGCCCAAGAATACTAAAGTGGGTAGCTTATCCCTTCTCCAGGGGATCTTCCCAACCCAGGAATTGAACTGGGATCTCCTGCATTGCAGGCACATTCTTTACCAACTGAGCTATCAGGGAAGCCCTTATTAACTACAGAAGAAACTTAAACCTGTTTAATTGCTGGTGACAGAATTGGGTTTATCCCAGGAATGTGATGAAGTTTAATACTAGAAAATCTGTCACTATTATTGGCCGCACATGTAATCGTCAGAGATTGTCCAAGAAAACAGAAGCCATGATAAATATTTAAAGCAGAAAATTGGTGGCAAAAATGACAGAGAAGCTAAACATGGGACAGTTGGGGAATCCAATAATTAGCGACATAAAGAAGTGTTAGTTTCAATAGGATCTGAAGCCATGTGGATCAATCTGATAGGGCTGGAACCATGGGAAATATGTAGCTATTAAAGGGAAACGACTTGATGCAGAGTAAGGAGAAAAACTGGCTGTTTCTTTCTCCTGGGTTTAATATCCTGCTGGTTTGCCTGTTGGCAGAACTCAGATGGAAGCAAAATGTTAGCCAGCCTAAGAATTGCAGACTGTAGGATTCAGCCCATATATATTACAAGGCAGAGAGGAGGACAAATGAGGGGTGAATCTGAGGGCAGTTAAGCCCAGGAAAAGCATACAGTGTTGACAGATTAAATGAGAAAGATAATATCTAAATTGATACAGAATCAATAATGTATTTTGTCCTCATTCCACACCTTTCCAAGTCCAGGCTAGATTAAATGTTCTTCTCTGTGTTCCCATACCCCTTTTATGCTCCTCGTCTCATCATGAAATTAATTTCCAAGATGTGATTAACAGTTTGTCTATCTCCATAGACTATGCCATATCCCCCACTGAATCCACAGTGTCTGTATATTGCTTCAGTCAGAGTGTGCACTATAAATATTTGTTCTTGAATCATTTGATTTGCCATTGCATTTGAATTTTTAAATAAAATACATAATTATTTTAACTTTATAATTTTTCCTAGGTTGAATATCACACAAAAGACATGATTGCACAAATGTAAACACAGAAATTAAGGTAACAGCTTCCATCTAGTCAGATTACACTCTTACCTGAAGTAATTAGCATCAACCATTATCTAACCTAGGAACTGCATCGTTCTCAACGTTTACCTGTCAATATTTTAAAGATATAATCTTAGAAACCTATAAAAGCTGGAAAATGAAGGAATTATGAAACTTATATGTTGAGAACCTCAAGAAAAAGGTCTTGAAAAGTTAGTTTTCTTTTTTCCACAAATTACTTTAGTAACAGACTTTTCTCAAAAATATTGAGTAGAAAATAGAAAAATTAATCTCAGAGATTGACAGAATATGCTTCACCCAGGATTTAATCAAAAAATAGACAAGGCCACCTCGCCTGGGTGTCTTAAATGACCTTTGTATTACATGGCTATTTAGCTGGAAAGAAATTCTCTCTATAGTATACCACTACCAACATTTAAATCATACAATCACAGATTCACAGTACAGAAAAAGGACCTTGAAGGACATTTAGTCTAGTCACCCACTGAAGTTTTAGACATACTACTTGTTACAAAGTTCCTTACGTAAAGTCCGTAATTGGTCCCTGTGTAACTGGTTATTCATTAGTTCTGATTCTGCTTTGTGGAATCACAATAAACATTTCTAAACAACCACATGGCAATCCTTCAGATGTTTGAAATTAGCCAACGTGTTCTGTTCAAGTCTTATACATGCTAAGTCACTTCAGTTATGTCTGACTCTGTGTGACCCTATGAACTGTAGCCCATCAGGCTCCTCTGTCCATGGGGTTCTCCAGGCAAAAATACTGGAGTGGTTTGCCATGCCCTCCTCCAGGGAATCTTCCCAACTTAGGGATCAAACCCAGTCTCTATGTCTCCTGCATTGGCAGGCAGGTTCTTTACCATTAGTGCCACCTGGGAAGTTGAAGTCTTATTAGTCCAAAATAACATACTTATTTCTTTCAGGTGATTCCCATATATCACAGTGTCTACTAAACACTAAACTTCACTGTCTACTAAACAGTTGTAGTTAGAGGTAAATTAACTAAAATTAAATATTTGCATCTTTAGTCATAATAGCCATGCTTCAGATGTTCAGGGTGGCAGAGGATGAGATGGTTGGATGGCATCACCAGCTCAAAGACATGAGTTTGAGCAAACCCCAGGAGATGGTGAAGGACAGAGAAGACTAGTGTGCTATGGTCCATGCTATCGCAAAGAGTTGGACATGATTTAACAACTGAACAACAACATGTAGCTGGTAGCTATTGAATTGGAAAGCACTGATAGAGAGCATTTCCATCATCCTTATCACAAAAGTACTGTTATTGTTCAGTGCTGGTGTATACCTCTCTTTTTTGTAGATTAAAAAAGATTTATAAATGGTGAATTATAAGTTAGGCTTTTTTTTAATCTTTCATTATCTGGTATCTTCCTTCTAGAAGCACTACACTTCTCATAGAACATAATATTACTCACATTCAATTAGAAAAGCAAAAACACTAAGATCCAAGACTTCATCTGAAAATAATCTTCTTTTCTGTGAAATGTAGTGATCTATAACTTTGACTTTTCTTTCTAAGCCTATGGATATTTGCTTTGCAATGCTGCAGCAGTTTTCAAAATCAGAAATTCTAAACTCCTTGAAGAATTCTAATAACTCCCTGAAACGGTTAGTGCAATGTCCAAGAATATGTTTTTATTTTTATAATAATTTACTAATCAATTTACTGCTTGAGCATAGGCTGCACTTGTCCTGGCATTCAGGCCAAAGAGTTAATGTTTGTACAAACACTACAGGGACAGGTTCTAGGGACAGATGAGAAAGACAAGGTCCCACCTTGGGTCCCAGCACTTACTCCATGTGAAGTATGACCTCTCCCCCTGATCCACAGATGATGCCATCACTATTACTGCTTTAGCTGTCACCATCACTGCCCCCAATTTGGGCCAAGATTCCAGCATCACCTTCCTGTTAGGGACCTGTGGTACCTGGGACCTGCAATAAAATGAAATATAATTAAATATTCACTTCCTCCATGAGCAAAGGGAGGCTTGCCAGGAAGCTATTTTAACAGTTGATGTAAGAGGTCATAAGAATATTAACTAGAGTAGTTGTGGTAGGAATGGAAAAGAGTGAACAGATAAAGAGTGTTTTCTTTGAGAACAACTCTATTACTTCCCTTAAGTAATAGAAACAACTCTAATCTTATATAAAAACTGAATGTTAATGTTTCACATAACCAAACCAAAGGGTCAGTCTGTCCTCAAAACAGTTGGAACTGAGACCTCAACTACCACCTGGCTGCCCACTTTGCTGTTTCCATTCTCTACAGTATGCCTATCTTTGTAACCAAGGACACCTAGATACTCTACTAGAACAACTTCGTTTGATTGAGAGGAAAAAGCAATTTCCTTCCAAGAAGATAGAGATGCTCCCAAGGGAAGAGACACTAAGACAATAAACCAGATAATGTAAACCTCAGAGACATAGTCTCCAAAAAAAAAAAAATGACAGATTTTCCTAACATTTTATAAATGTAAATGGAGGCTACA
This sequence comes from Capra hircus, assembly GCF_001704415.2. Classification (NCBI taxonomy): domain Eukaryota; kingdom Metazoa; phylum Chordata; class Mammalia; order Artiodactyla; family Bovidae; genus Capra; species Capra hircus. The sequence goes on from NW_017189517.1 coordinate 6,560,488, forward strand.
GAGGGCAGTACCTTATTTCTCCTAAGTGGAAGAAGGCGAATTTTTATCTTGGCTTTTCCTATCCTTGGGTCATTCTTCTGATATGAGGAAGGGTTGTGTCAAGAAAGATACTTGAACTCAGAATAACAGAGGTATGTAATTATCTGTCTCTTTGGGTTGTCCGACCTTTGTTCACCTCCATTAGATCTAATAATAAAGAGCTAATTACAGATGCCAAAAAAATATCCAAATACAAGCAAAAAAGCTGTAGAAACTCCATACTCAGAAAACCCACATATCATATTACACTTTCAATAATTCTTTATACCTTCTTAATATATTTATACATAAGGAAGGTAAAGGCTGGAACAAGAAACTTTGATATTCCTAATTGTTTTTTAACATGACATGGTTGTATTTTTCTTCTTGTATCCATAGGAAGATGCAGATAACTGAAAATCTGAAGAATGTCCTAATGTAAGCCTCTTATCAAAGATTGGATGCTAAATAGAAAAGAGTTAAGTGTTATAACGTTCCCACTCCTTTGGAGAGTAAGCCAATGGAGGTATATTAGGATGCAGGGAGTGATAGGGTTGGAGGGTTAACAGGAAAAGGTGATTTCTCCAGTTGAAACCTTTCCCCAGTGCACCCTACTGTTAAGAGCAGAGCACTCTTTTTAAAGTGCTTCTTATCAGTTCTAGTCTTAATTCAAAAATCAATCTTCTTAGTCTGATGTGATAAGCCTCAGGAAGACATAGGTTCAGTTAAGTCACCCAGTTGTGTCCGACTCTTTGTGACCCCATGAACCCCAACACGCCAGGCCTCCTTGTCCATCACCAACTCCCGGAGTCCACCAAAACCCATGTCCATTGAGTTGGTGATGCCATCGAACCATCTTATCCTCTGTCATCCCTTTCTCCTCCTGCCCTCAATCTTTCCCAGCATCAAGGTCTTTTCAAATGAGTCAGCTCTTCGCATCAGGTGGCCAAAGTATTAGAGTTTCAGCTTCAACATCTGTCCTTCCAATGAACACCCAGGTCTGATCTCCTTTAGGATGGACTGGTTGGATCTCCTGGCAGTCCAAGGGAATCTCAAGAGTCTTCTCCAACACCACAGTTCAAAAACATCAATTCTTTGACACTCAGCTTTCTTTACAGCCCAAATCTCACATCCATACATGACCACCCTAAAAGCCATAGCCTTGACTAGATGGACCTTTGTTGAAAAAGTAATGTCTCTGTTTTTTAATATGCTCTCTAGGTTGGTCATAACTTTCCTTCCAAGGAGCAAGCGTCTTTTAATTTCATGGCTGCAATCACCATCAGCAGTAATTTTAGAGCCCCCCAAAATAAAGTCAGCCACCGTTTCCACTGTTTCCCCTGTTTCCCCATCTATTTGCCATGAAGTGATGGGACCGGATGCCATCACCTCAGTTTTCTGAATGTTGAGCTTTAAGCCAACTTTTTCACTCTCCTCTTTCACTTTCATCAAGAGGCTCTTTAGTTCTTCTTCACTTTTTGCCATAAGGGTGGTGTCATCTGCATATCTGAGGTTATTGATATTTCTCCCGGCAATCTTGATTCCAGCTTGTGCTTCTTCCAGTCCAGCGTTTCTCATGATGTACTCTGCATAGAAGTTAAATAAGCAGGGTGACAATATACAGCCTTGACATACTCCTTTTCCTATTAGGAACCAGTCTGTTGTTCCATGTCCAGTTCTAACTGTTGCCTCCTGACCTGCATATAGGTTTCTCAAGAGGCAGGTCAGGTGGTCTGGTATTCTCATCTTGTTCAGAATTTCCACAGTTTATTGTGATCCACACAGTCAAAGGCTTTGGCATAGTCAATAAAGCAGAAAAAGATGGTTTTTTGGAACTCTCTTGCTTTTTTGATGATCCAGCAGATGTTGGTAATTTGATCTCTGGTTCCTCTGCCTTTTCTAAAACCAGCTTGAACATTAGGAAGTTCACGGTTCACGTATTGCTGAAGCCTGGCTTGCAGAATTTTGAGCATTACTTTACTAGTGTGTGAGATGAGTGCAATTGTGTGGTAGTTTGAGCATTCTTTGGCATTGCCTTTCTTTGGGATTGGAATGAAAACTGACCTTTTCCAGTCCTGTGGCCACTGCTGAGTTTTCCAAATTTGTTGGCATATTGAGTGCAGCACTTTCACAGCATCATCTTTCAGGATTTGAAATAGCTCAACTGGAACTCCATCACTTCCACTAGCTTTGTTCGTAGTGATGCTTTCTAAGGCCCACTTGACTTCACATTCCAGGATGTCTGGCTCTAGGTGAGTGATCATACCATCGTGATTATCTGGGTCATGAAGATTTTTTTTTTTTGTACAGCTCTTCTGTGTATTCTTGCCACCTCTTCTTAATATCTTCTGCTTCTGTGAGGTCCATAACATTTCTGTCCTTTATTGAGCCCATCTTTGCATGAACTGTTCCCTTGGTATCTCTAATTTTCTTGAAGAGATCTCTAATCTTTCCCAATCTGTTGTTTTCCTGTTTCTTTGCGCTGATTGCTGAAGAAGGCTTTCTTATCGCTCCTCGCTATTCTTTGGAACTCTGCATTCAGATGAGTATATCTTTCCTTTTCTCCTTTGCTTTTCGCTTCCCTTCTTTTCACAGCTATTTGTAAGGCCTCCCCATACAGCCATTTTGCTTTTTTGCATTTCTTTTCCATGAGGATGGTCTTGATCCCTGTCTCCTGTACAATGTCACGAACCTCATTCCATAGTTCATCAGGCACTCAGTCTATCTGATCTAATCACTTGAATCTATTTCTCACTTCCACTGTATAGTCATAAGGGATTTGATTTAGGTCATACCTGAATGGTCTAGTGGTTTTCTCCACTTTCTTCAATTTCAGTCTGAATTTGGCAATTAGGACATCATGATCTGAGCCACAGTTTGCTCCTGGTCTCATTTTTGCTGTCTTTATAGAGCTTCTCCATCTTTGGCTGCAAAGAATGTAGGTGAGGTGAAGATGAGGTGAAGTCGCTCAGTCGTGTCCAACCTTTTGCGACCCCATGGACTGTAACCTACTAGGCTTCTCCGTCCATGAGATTCTCCAGGCAAGAATACTGGAGTGGATTGCCAAGCAAAGAATGTAATCATTCTGATTTTGGTGTCGACCATCTGGTGATCTCCATGTGTAGAGTCTTCTCCTGTGGTGTTGGAAGAGGGTGTTCGTTATGACCAGTATGTTCTCCTGGCAGAACTTTATTAGGCTTTGCCCTGCTTCATTCTGTACTCCAAGGCCAAAGTTGCCTGTTACTCCAGGTGTTTCTTGACTTCCTACTTTTGCATTCTGAATGCCAAATCGAGCTTCCCACTAGACCCTGAGTGCACATAGTCCTGCAAGTATCAGCTGAGAAGCCACTACCTTCCTCTCCATTCGCCAAACTGTTTTCCCTCTTTACCCACACATACTGGCAGTACTTTGCCTTTCTACTGACAACTACCATTTGCCTGGGCTTGACAAGTTTTATGCAGAAGAGTCTTCCCTTCTAGACTGTACATTCCAGAATTAAGTGCACATATTGACACATGGTAAGTACTCAGGAGTAGAAATAAACTGATACGGGGGCACCAAAGATTGCCTTCAGCATAAGAATACCCAGCCCCTCCTACCCATTGTAATCATAATACTAGAAGCCTGGACCACACAATGGTAGCCAAAGGTGACTGACTACAGCAGGCCAACTGAGAACAAGACAACTTGAGGATGACCATATACTGGCTCTGTCACTGACTGGTATTTTATTAGAAACAAGTTGGTTCTTGAAAGTTGTATCCACTGGTTGTTTCAGCTTTTGAACACTTCATTCTTAAATTTCTCTCTCTACTAAAGTATGGCATTTTCTTTTCCCCTTGGAGCATCTTGTGAAAAACTATGCTCTTTTCTCTCTCAAGTTCAGTTTCTGTAGTACATATACACAATTATATTCAATATATTTCACTTGAGTGTACTCCTCTCTCCTCTAATTTATTTCTGATATTTTGTGGAAAATTACTTAAGTGATGAGACACTTTATTTCCAAGTATATCTTCAGGCAAAAGAGGAAGGAGTGAATTTACAGACAGTGCATAAACCCAACATTATGAATATCTCCCAACAAACTGATATTTACAACAAACAGGCAATTTTTGCCATACTTCCAAGAAGACATAAAATTTTCTAGAATCCATAACACATCATGTGGGCAACAGAAAGGAACTTCAGGCACTTAACTGTTCATGGCAAAAGGACAAAGCAACCAACAAAAAACATGCTGCAATATCAAAGTAGTCACACCAGGATAGGATATTAATTTCAAATATAGTTTTTAAATGTCACAACTGTCAGAATACTAGAAGGGTTCTTGAGGTAAATACTAAAGAATTACCCTGCAGTCCAGGCTATTTTTACTCTTCCACATTATCTTTGATATTTTAAAGATAACCTTTAAATTGTAAACATTTATTATAAAAGAATATGAAAAATGAAAAAAAAATGTAAAGAAAAATTTTAAAAATCCATCTGTGATATACCACCCAGGGATGAGGGATTTTAAAATATTGACATACAGTTGATATTATACATGTTTCAATGCCATTCTCCCAAATCATCCCACCCTCTCCCTCTCCCACAGAGTCCAAAACACTGTTCTATACATCTGTGTCTCTTTTGCTGTCTCATACACCAGTGGTTAAAGCTCAACATTCAGAAAACGAAGATCATGGCATCTGATCCCATTGCTTCATGGGAAATAGATGGGGAAACAGTGGAAACAGTGTCAGACTTTATTTTGGGGGGCTCCAAAATCACTGCCGATGGTGATTGCAGCCATGAAATTAAAAGACACTTACTCCTTGGAAGAAAAGTTATGACCAACCTAGATAGCATATTCAAAAGCAGAGACATTACTTTGCTGACTAAGGTCCGTCTAGTCAAGGCTATGGTTTTTCCTGTGGTCATGTATGGATGTGAGAGTTGGACTGTGAAGAAGGCTGAGCACTGAAGAATTGATGCTTTTGAACTGTGGTGTTGGAGAAGACTCTTGAGAGTCCCTTGGACTGCAAGGAGATCCAACCAGTCCATTGTGAAGGAGATCAGCCCTGGGATTTCTTTGGAAGGAATGATGCTAAAGTTGAAACTCCAGTACTTTGGCCACCTCATGCGAAGAGTTGACTCATTGGAAAAGACTCTGATGCTGGGAGGGATTGGGGGCAGGAGGAGAAGGGGACGACAGAGGATGAGATGGCTAGATGGCATCACTGACTCGATGGACGTGAGTCTGAGTGAACTCCGGGAGTTGGTGATGGACAGGGAGGCCTGGCGTGCTGCGATTCATGGGGTCACAAAGAGTCGGACATAACTGAGCGACTAAACTGAACTCACATGGTGTATTCATGTTGAAGTATGGCAAAACCAATACAATATTGTAAAGTAAAAAATAAATATATAAATAAATAATTTTAAAAAATAAAATAAAATATTGACATATAATTGAAACCTTGAAAATGAGTTGAACTTCATGGGTAATTTATATGTGGATTTTTTTTTCAACAAATGTATATAGAACAAATAATCCACAGTTGGTTGAATCTGCAGATGTGCATATATGTGTATGGAGCGTGAACTATACAGTTAAAAGCAGAATTTCAACTGTGTGTGGGGTCAGTCCCACTAATACCCATGTTGTTCAAGGGGCATCTGTATTTATTCTCTCTTTTGTAATGCAAATATAGAAGACCTCTTATTTATTGCAAGCAGTCTAAAAAGTCAGTTGAAATAAGAATAAAAATTATGCTAAATATTTTTAATAGATTACTTTTTAGAGCATACAGAGTTTTTTCAGATTGGCTTCTCTCACTTAGTAATATGTACTTCCAGTAAGATTCCACCATGCCTTTTCATGGCTGGACAGGTCATTTCTTTTTAGCTCTGAATAATATTCTACCATCTGAAAGTACCACAGTTTGTTTATTCAGTCACTTACTGAAGGACATCATTTGACTGCAGGTTTAGACAATTATGAATTGAACCACTATACATACCCAGGTACAGGTATTTGCATGGACATCATTTTACAATTCTTTTGGAAAATACTAAGGAGTATGATTCCTGGATAATATTAAAGAATGTTTAGTTTCGTAAGGAACTGCCAGTCTTATAAAGTAGCTGTACCATGTAGATTTCCCACCAGCAATGAATGACAGTTCCTATTACTCCTCATCCTCATCAGCATTTGGCATTCTCAGGGCTCTGAATTTTGGCTATTCTAATACTTGTGTTCCCTTCATGGATCACAGCCTTGTCATGGCAAAGGGGCTTGCATAACTCAATGAAGCCATGAGCTATTCCATGCAGGGCCACCTAAGATGGACAGGACATAGTGAACAGTTCTGACAAAATGTGGTCCACTGGAGGAGGAAATGGCAAACCACTCCATGGTTTGCCTCAAGAATCCCAGGAACAGTACAAAAAGGCAAAAAGATATGACACTGGAAGATGAGCCCCCCAGGTCAGTAGGTGTTCAATATGTTACTGCAGAAGAGCAGAGAGCAGTTACAAATAGCTCCAGAGAGAATGAAGCAGCTGGGACAAAGCAGAAATGATGCTCACTTGTGGATGTGTCTGGTGGTGAAGATAAATTCCGACACTGTAAAGAACCATACTGCATAGGATCCTGAAATATTAGGTCCATGAATCAAGGTAAATTGGATGTGGTCAAGAAGGATATAGCATGATTTAACATCAACATCTTAGGAATATATAGGAATCGGTGAATTTAATTCAGATGACTACTATATCTACTACTGTGGGCAAGAATTCCTTAGAAGAAATGGAATAGTCCTCAGAGTCAGCAAAAGAGTCTGAAATGCAGTACTTTGGTGCAATCTCAAAAATGACAGAATGATCTCAACTTGTTTTCAAGGAAAATCATTCAACATCATAGTAATCCAAGTCTATGCCCCAACCATTGATGCCAAAAAGCTGAAGTTGACCAGTTCCATGAAGACCTACAACACCTTCTAGAAGTAACACCCAAAAAGGTGTCCTCATCATTATAGGAAAAAGTGAAAGTGACAGTTGCTCAGTCATGTCCGACTCTTTGTGACCCCAAGGACTATACAGTCCATGGAATTCTCCAGGCCATAGTATTGGAGTGGGTAGCCGTTCCCTTCTCCAGGGGATCTTCACAACCCAGGGATCGATCCCAGGTCTCCCACATTGATAAGTGGTGCTGGAAAAACTGGATAGCTACATGTAAAAGAATGAAATTAAAACACTTCCTAACACCATAAACAAAGATAAACTCAAAATGGATTAAAGACCTAGATGAGGTGAGGTGAAGTCGCTTAGTCGTGTCCGACTCTTTGTGACCCCATGGACTGTAACCTACTAGGCTTCTCCGTCCATGGGATTCTCCAGGCAAGAATACTGGAGTGGATTGCCATTTCCTTCTCCAGGGGATCTTCCCGACCCAGGGATCGAACCCGGGTCTCCTGCATTGGAAGCAGATGCTTTAACCTCTGAGCCACCAGGGAAGATCGTCCCAAAGACCTAGATGTAAGACCAGAAACTATAAAACTCTTCAAGGAAAACATAGACAGAACACTTGATACCATAAATCAAAGCAAGATCCTCTATGAACCACCTCCTAGAGTAATGGAAATAAAAACAAAGGTTGTAATCCAGAGGAACAGAGAGATAAAAATTTTTTTATCTTTGTCTTTTGGCCATAAAGTGGGGAAGTTTTTTATATATTGCATAGCATTACACATTTATGCCTATTTTAACATTAACTTCTGAAGAAGTTTTTTCTAAGAAAATTTGTTTTAAATTGATTTTTTTTGATGCTGCCGAAGACAAATGACAGGATTATGTGTATACAGTGTATATCTTTTCCTTCATGCAGAGTTTTGCAAAGGTGATTTTCAGTTTGTATATGGTGTGTATTTACACGATTATGGTTCCTTATTTTATGAGTTAGCCTTCTCACTGCTTGATGATTTTTAAAAGCTGTCAGGTCTAACTCAGTAAAATAACCATACCTTAAAGCGTTTCTCATTATTTGAATCCTGCAGCTGTAGCAAATAATTTGTTAAATTGCTATATTCAGAACAAACATGGATATAAATCTAAGTACTACATCTGTACATCTTATAATTTACTATAGCTTAATGCTTAACTAATTTAAAATAAGGAATCAAATATATTTGACACAGTAGACGATACAGGTTGCATGTGGACACTCAGCCACATTAACAACTTGGAGAAAAAAAATTAAAAAATGGCAATGTTATAATGAATTCTCAGGTGAACTTTTTTTCAGTTATGAAACATCTATTTTGAATTTGTAAATATTTTAACTGTTTTATTAAAGCGTGTAATAAACTATTCTTTGAAACCTGTTGGGCAGAATGAAAATTTAAAGCCATAATGGCAAAAGATGGCGTACCGATTGTAAAATAAACAAATAATAACAGCTATTGATTTTTTTGTATCTTTCATAATATAATTTTCTAACAATGCAATAAAACCACTAAATTTATATATCCAAAAAAAAAAAAAAGTAAAAAAGTGGGACCTAATTAAACTTAAAATCTTGTGCACAGCAAAGAAAACTATAAGCGAGGTGAAAAGACAACCTTCAGAATAGGAGAAAATAATAGCAAATGAAACAACTGAGAAAATATTAATCTACAAAATATATAAGCAGCTCATACAACTCAATACCAGAAAAACAAACAACCCAATCAAAGAGTGGGGAAAAGACCTAAACAAACATTTCTTCAAAGAATACATACAGGTGGCTAACAAACACATGAGAAGATTCTCAATATCGCTCATTATTCAGTTCAGTTCAGTCGCTCAGTCATGTCTGACTCTGCGACCCCATGAATCACAGCACACCAGGCCTCCCTGTCCATCATCAACTCCCGGAGTCTACTCAAACTCACGTCCATTGAGTCGGTGATGCCATCTAGCCATCTCATCCTCTGTAGTCCCCTTCTCCTCCTGTCCCCAATCCCTCCCAGCATCAGGGTCTTTTCCAATGAGTCAACTCTTCGCATGAGGTGGCCAAAGTACTGGAGTTTCAGCTTTAGCATCAGTCCTTCCAAGGAACACCCAGGTCTGATCTCCTTTAGGTTGGACTGGTTGGATCTCCTTGCAGTCCAAGGGACTCTCAAGAGTCTTCTCCAACACCACAGTTCAAAAGCATCAATTCTTCGGCACTCAGCTTTCTTCACAGTCCAACTCTCACATCCATACATGACCACTGGAAAAACCATAGCCTTGACTAGATGGATCTTTGTTAGCAAAGTAATGTCTCTGCTTTTTATTTTTTATTTTTTTTAGTGGGCAGCCTTTCCCTTCTCCAGGGGATCTTCCCAACCCAGGGATCGAACCCAGGTCCCCACATTGCAGGCAGATTCTTTACCAGCTGAGCCACAAGGGAAGCCCTGTCTCTGCTTTTTAATATGCTATCTAAGTTGGTCATAACTTTCCTTCCAAGGAGTAAGCGTCTTTTAATTTCATGGCTGCAGTCGCTCATTATTAGGGAAATGCAAATCAAAACTACAGTGAGATATCACCTCACACCAGTCAGAATGGCCATCATGAAAAATTCTACAAACAATAAATGCTGAAAAGGGTGTGGGGTAAAGGGAACCCTCTTGTACTGTTGGTGGGAATGTAAACTGATACAGCCACTATGCAAGAAGGTCTGGAGATTCTTTAAAATCTAAGAATAAAATCACCATATGACCCAGCAATCCCACTCCTAGGCATATACCCAGAAGAAACCAAAATGAAAAAAGACACATGTACCCTGGTGTTCATTGCAGCAGTATTTACAGTAGCTAGAACATGGAAGCAACCTAGATGTCCATCAACAGATGCATGGATAAAGAAGCTGTGGTACATATACACAATGGGATATTACTAAGCCATAAAAGGGAATACATTTGGGTCAGTTCTAATGAGGTGGATGAAGCTAGAGCCTATTACAGAGTGAAGTAAATCCAAAAGAGAAAGATAAATATCATATACTAATGCATATATCTGGAATCAAGAAATATGGTACCAAAGAATTTATTTGCAGGGCAACAGTGGAGAAATAGACACAGAGAACAGACTTATGGACATGGGGAGAGGGGAGAAGAGGGTGAGATGTATGGAAAGAGTAACATGGAAACTTACATTATCATAAGTAAAATAGATAGCAAATGGGAATTTGCTGTATGGCTCAGGAAACTCAAACAGGGGCTCTGTATCAACCTAGAGGGGTGGGATGGAGAGGAAGATGGGAGGGAGGTTCAAGAGGGAGGGGATATATACATACCTATGGCTGATTCATATTGAGATTTTGACAGAACACAACAAAATTCTGTAAAGCAATTATGCTTCAATTAAAAAATAAATAATTTTTTTAAAAAGATACCATAAGAAATAGGCAAATTTGACCTTGAAATACAAAATGAAGTGGGGCAAAGGCTAACAGAGTTTTGTCAAAATAACATGCTGGCTATAGCAAACACCATTTTCCAACAACACAAAAGATGACTCTACACATGGACATCACCAGATGGTCAACACCAAAACATAATCAGATTGATTATGTTCTTTGCAGCCAAAGAAGGAGAAGCTCTAAACAGTCAGCAAAAACAAGACCTGAGCTGACTGTGGCTCAGATCATCAGCTCCTTAATGCAAAATTCAGACTAAAATTGAAGAAAGTAGGGAAACCACTAGACCACTCAAGTATGACCTAAATCAAATCCTTTGTAATTATACAGTGAAGGTGACAAATAGACTCAAGGGATTCGACCTGGTAGACAGAGTGCCTGGAGAACTATGGATGGAGGTTCATAACACTGTATAGGAGGCAGTGACCAAAACCATCCCAAAGAAAGAAATGCAAGAAGGCAAAGGGGTTGTCTGGGGAGGCTTTACAAATAGCTGAGGAAAGAAGAGAAGCAAAAGGCAAGGGAGAAAGGGAAAGATATGCCCAACTGAACACAGAGTTCCAGAGACTAGCAAGGAGATAAGAGATCCTTCTTAAGGGAACAGAGCAAAGGAATTGAGGAAAACAATAGAATGGGAAAGACTATAGATCTCTTCAAGAAAATTAGAGATATCAAAGGAACATTTCATGTAAGGTTGGGCACAATAAAGGACAGAAATGGTAAGGACCTAACAGAAGCAGAAGAGATTAAGAAGAGGTGGCAAGAAAACACAGGAGAACTATACAAAAAAGGTCTTAATGACCCAGATAACCATGATGGTGTGGTCACTCACCTAGAGCCAGACATCCTGGAGTGTGAAATCAAGTGGGCCTTAGGAAGCATAACTATGAACAAAGCTAGTGGAGGTGATGGAACTCCAGCTGAGTTATATAAAATCCTAAAAGATGATGCTGTTAAAGTGTTGTACTCAATGTGCCAGCCAACTTGGAAAACTCAGCAGTGGCCATAGGACTGGAAAAGGTCACTTTTCATTTAAATCCCAAAGAAGGGCAATACCAAAGAATGTTCAAACTACCAGACAATTGTACTCATTTCACACGCCAACAAGGTAATGCTCAAAATCCTTCAAGCTAGGCTTCAAGAGTACGTGAACCTAGAACTTCCAGATGTACAAGCTGGGTTTAGAAAAAGCAGAGGAGCCAGAGATCAAATTGCCAATACCTGTTGGATCATGGAGAAAGCAAGGGAATTCCATAAAAACATCTACTTTTGCTTGATTTAATACATTTAAACCTGGATTGTGTGAATAACAACAAACTGGAAAATTCTTAAAGAGATGGGAATTCCAGACCACCCTACCTGTCTGTCCCCTAAGACCTGTATGCAAGTCAAGAAGCAAGTTAGAACTGGAAATGGAACAACAGACTGGTTCAAAATTGGGAAAAGAGTATAACAAGGCTGTATACTGTCACCTTGCTCATTTAACTTATATGCAGAGTGTATCATGCAAAATGCCAGGCTGGATGAAGCACAAGCTAGAATCAAGATTGCCAGGAGAAATACCAACAACCTCAGATACGCAGATGACACCACTCTAATGGCAGAAAGTGAAGCAGATCTAGAGCTTCCTGATGAGGGTGAAAGAGAAGAGTGAAAAGCTGGCTTGAAACTCAACATTCAAAAAACCAAGATCATGGCATTTGTCTCTATCACTTTATGGCAAATAGAAAGAGGAAATGTGGAAGCAGTGACAGATTTTATTTTCTTGAGATCCAAAATCACTGCAGATGGTGCCTGCAGCCATGAAATTAAAAGACACTTGCTCCTTGGAAGAAAAGGTATGACCAACCTATACAGCATATTGAAAAGCAGATACATTACTTTGCCAACAAAGGTCCATATAGCCAAAGCTATGGTTTTTCCAGTAGTCATGTATGGATGTGAAAGTTGGACAATAAAATAGGCTGAGCACTGAAGAACTGTTACCTTCAAACTCAGGAGCTGGAGAAGACTCTTAAGAGTCCCTTGGACTGCAAGGAGATGAAACCAGTCAATTTGAAAGGAAATCAACCCTGAATATTCGTTAGAAGGACTGATGCTGAAGCTGAAGCTCCAATACTTTGGCCACCTGATGCAAACAGCTGACTCATTGGAAAAGACCCTGATACTTGGAACAATTGAAGGCAAAAGGAGAAGGGGGCAGCAGAGGATGAGATGGTTAAACAGCATCACTGACTCAACAGACATGAATTTGAGCAAACTCTGGGAGATAGTAGAGGACAGAGAGCCTGGTGTGCTGCAGTCCACAGGGTGGCAAAAATTTGGACATGACTTAGCAACTGAACAACAACAATACTTGTGTAGCAATATCTCATTGTGGTTTTAATTTGCAATTCCCTAATGATATATGTTGTTGAGCATCTTTTCATATGTTCATTCATCATGTATATATCTTCTTTCATGAGGTGTCTCTTCGGTTCTCTTGTCCATTTTTTAATTGGGTTGTTTTCTTACTGTTAAGTTTTAAGAGCTCTTTATATATTTTGAGCTACAGTCCTTTGTCAGATGTCTTTTGCAAATATCTTCTGCCAGTCTGTGCTTTGTCTTCTCATTCTCTTGACAGTATCTTTTGCAGAACAGAAGTTTATAATTTTAATGAAGTTTAAGTTATCAATTATTTCTGTCATGGATCATGCCTTTGGAATAGTATCTAAAAAGTCACTGTTATACCTAAGGTCATCTACATTTTCTATGTTATATTCTATTAATTATGTAATCCTGCATGTTATGCTTAGGTAGGTGATCTATTTTGAGTTAATTTTTGAGAACAATCTATGTCTAGATTCTTTTTTTTTGGGGGGGGGGATGTCAATGTCCAGTCATTTTATCACTTTTCATTGAAAGGACTATTTTCTCTCCATTGTATTGTCTTTGTTCCTTTGTTAAGTGAGTCTATTTCTGGGCTCTCTATTCTATTCCATTGATAATTTTTCTATTCTTTCATTAAAACCACACTGTCTTAATTACCGTGGCTTTATTGTAAGTCTTGAAGTTGGGTAGTGTCAACCCAACTTTGTCTTCTCCTTCAGTATTGTGTTATTTTAGCTATCTATGGTTATTGCTTTTACTTAGAAGCTGTAGAATCTGTTTGTCAATGTCCACAAAATAATTTCCTGGGATTTTTTTTTTTTTTACCACAAATAAGATCTTTTATTTGTCACCATTAAAAGTCTGCATTTTAAACAGATTCTTGGACTGGTGGCTCATATTCATCAGCTCATTCAACTTTAGCACCTGTCTCATCCCCAATAGCTTTTCCAGAACTACTGGCTTCACCATGTAGTTCCATGAGTTTTCCCAATTCAAATTTGGGCTTCTTCAGCATTTTTACTTTTCTAACGAAGACATCATGGAGCAGATAAATAGACTGGCAAGCCTTTTCTATGTCTTTTCCAATGCTATCTGGAATCAATTTATTGACTACCTCTTTCAAGTCATTTGTCTGCACCTCTTGGGTCATGATTTCCATCATCTTCTTGTGGATCTGGTACACCTGCTGGTGCTGGGCATAAGAGGTCTTCTGAATCTGATTGTTGCATTTTTTTAATTAAAACTCACAGAGTAACCATTGGTAGTCTTGATATCAACGTGAGTTTCAATCATGATCTGCCATTTTTTGACCATGGAGCACATTTTGTCACGGCTAAGATCCATACCATGAAAATTAGTCAGACAGTTTTTGCCCTGAACATCCTCAGTAATTAGCTTGAATTTTCTAAATGCTACTTCATCATTCTGTAGATCATCAAGACTCACTTCAAAAACACGACCTTTGAGGCCATCAGATGTGATTTTGGTTTCTTGAGTTCTCATGACCAATGTTTTCCCAATATTCCTTATATTGAACATAACTGATGCTTTCACATCATACCGATCTCTTTTAGGAAATGGGACAACCACTTTCTTCTTGGCTCCCTTTTTGCCTCCTCTCATAAGGTGCTTGTTCTTGCCGACCGCCATGGTGCTGCTCAGAGCCAAAAGGGCTTTCCTGAGATTTTAATTGGGACTAAATTGAATATATAAAATAAATTGGAAAGAAGTAACATCTTGACAATACTGATTCTTCCTATCCATGCATATGGAACATCTCCATTTACTTAGAGTTTTTATTTCTTTCATTAGAGTTTTGTAGTTCTTTTCCATATTTTTAACATAAAACATGAAAGTGTATATTCCTTAACTAGTCCTGTAAGGTGAAGCCAAGGTCTTCTCTTAAAATGTATCCAGAGTTCTGTTCCTCATCCTTATGAGGAACAGTGAATACTAGTTACATTTTATTTCTAGTTACATTTCTATGTTATTGTTATTTCCAGTTACATTTTATTTGCATTGGAGCAATAACTTAAAAAGCAACAAACAATCTGAGAGAGGTCTTCTAATTTTTATAATATTTTTGCAAATTTTTAATTTTCTTGCTCACTCCAGATTAATAAGGATTTATTTTAGAGCTCACCTTTATTGAGTTTTCCCAAGGCTTTTATCTGAGCATTCTTGCACAAAAAAAAAAAAGCTTTATTTTTATAGTTATATCACATTGGTTTCTTTGACATTTAATTGAACTGTTATTATATCAAGCTTAATTAGCATATAAAAACATTTGCAAATATACAAATAATTCTTGATAAGCATACTCCTCAATCAGTAGAGAAAGGACCACATAAGCACACAAGGAGATGCCTACCAGCCATGAGCTTCACACGTGCTACAACTATTACATGTATCATAGAGGACCCAGAAACCATTCAGAGGTCAGCTAACATAACTTCTATTGTTTATTGTTTATTTATTTTGCTTTATTTTTATGTAACAAAATCACAAAGGGAAAAGGAACAAAAAGCAACTTTAATCACCATTCTATATTTAGAAACTGTCAATAGAATAAGTTTAAAGAATAGAATTTTAAAGGTTTTTGAGAGGGTGGGTATTGTGTGTGATGTTTGTTTCTGGTGTGCTTTGACAGAAATTTTGCAGTTTGTTCTTTAATTATGAAATATTTTATATAGACTTCTTGATGATGGCTATTTTGACAAGAATGAGGTAATAACCTCATTGTAGTTTTGATATTTATTTTTCTAATAATTAGCAATGTTGGGCATCTTTTCATGTGCCTGTTGGCCATCTGCATGTCTTCTTTGGATAAATGTCTATTTAGATCCTCTGCCCAGTTTTTGATTGGGTTGTCTGCTTATTTTTTATATTGAGCTGTTTGCATAATTTTGAAATTAATTCCTTGTCGCTTGCACCATTTGCAAATATTTTCTTCCATTCTGTAGGTTATCTTTTCATTTTGTTTATAGTTTCCTTTGCTGTGCAAAAGCTTTTGAGTTTAATTAGGCCCCATTTGTTTATTTTTGTTTTTATTTCCATTACTCTAGGAGACAGTTCCAAAAAATATTGCCGCAATTTATGTCAAAGGGAATTCTATGTTTTTCTCTAGGAGTTTTATAGTATTCAGTCTTACATTTAGGTCTTTAACCCAAAAGCATGGAGATTATTATAATGAACACCTATGTGCCAACAACTCAGCATATCAAATAAACATAAGAGATATAAATAAAACCTCTTGTTCATGTATCCATCTGGGTCCCAACAAGAAACATAGTGACACACTCAATATGAGATCATTCCAAGAGATTTTGATAGAAAAATTGACTGTTTACCAAGGTGTGGTTATGAGAGAGCTACAAAAAACAGTGCAGAAATTTGGGATTAGTAGCAACAAAGCTGTTACCATCTTTAGGCCCAAAGGGATACGAAAAGTAGATATGCCTGGAATCCAAAGAATATCATGTAGAATTGGCCTCTTTAAGTATAGCAGAGACCTGTGGTCAAACATAGGCAGTCTGAGGTGACCTCACAGAGAAGGAGCGAGAAGAATACTCTCCACCCTCTTTCTGAATTTCTACTGGCTTCCCCATTGTCCAAATCCTTCCTGAAGCCACAGAACATGAAGAACCCGTTTATGCAGTTGATACAGGTCAGCCTCCCCTGGCAGAGAGCAGAGTGGAGAAGAGAGTTAACTGAAGAGGCAGATATCAGTTATTCAGCTTTCTCATCCCATCCCACTCTCTTCTTCCTCTCATCCACAGTAGTATCACTAATCTGAATTTAGTGTTCAGTATTTCCATTCAGAACTGTGTGCTTTTACCATACTTGCATATGTCCATCTGCACTAGAGTACTGTTTAGTATGGTAGTTACTAGGGTTATCCACCAAACACAATCCTACGGGAAATCAACACTGAATATTCTCTGGAAGAACTGATGCTGAAGCTGAAACTCCAATACTTTGGCCACCTGATACAAACAGCCGACTCATTAGAAAAGACCCTGATACCGGGAAAGATTGAGGGCAGGAAGAGAAGGGGCGACAGAGGATGAGATGGATGGAGGGCATCACCAACTCAATGGACATGAATTTAGCAAACTCTGGGAGATAGTGAAGGACAGGGAAGCCTGGTGTGCTGCAGTTCATGGGGTTGTAAACAGACATGACTTAATGACTAAACAACAACAACCAAATACTTGAGGTGATTTTACACTCACATAGTAAGATTATACTTCCTAGTCCTTCAAAGTTCCGTGTGACTATGTAACTTTCTTTGGAAAATGAAATATAAGTGAAAAGGAAATGTGCCTCTTCCAAGGAGAAGCTTTAAGAACTACCATGCAAGTCACTTTATCTGCTTCCTACTGGTAAAGTGATCAGTGAAGCATGTGATAAAATGAAGTTTATATCAGCCTGGGACTCTGAATTACTCATGAACAGAGGCCCCAGATAATCAGTGCTGGACGTATCATGGATCTAAGTCACTGAGATTTCAGAGTGTTTGTTAAAGTAGTATAACTTAGCTTGTCTAAACAGAAATGTTTTACATAGTTTTAAACTTTGTATAAATTATATTCTGCCATATTTATCATACAGCAGTTTTTTCCTTGACAATTTTTTTAATTTTATTTTTTAACACCAAAAACATTTTACACTGGGGTATTTTGAAATTCACTCATGCTAATGTAGGTAGCATATAAAAATCTATAATATTTAACTGTTCTCCCATTGACAGAACAGTTAAGATATAATTTTTGCTATGACTCATAACAAGTATTCTGGTACATGTCTTCTGTGCAGATGTGCAAGAATTTCGCTAGGGGATATACTCAGGGGAGGAACAACATGCTTTTAAGCTTTTCAAAGAAAGTAACAAGTTGGGAGGAGACTTTGATCATTATAAACCATAGTTTCCATCAAAAAGGTTTTCAGAAATCTTTGTCCCCCTGGAGTGTGAAAACTGCCTCTCTCAGAACACTAAAATATAATATTCAGGAAAATCCTATTTTAAAATTGGCCTGACCTTCAGAAGACCAAAATCATCCTTTTAAAAATTAAAGGGATCCACCTCAGAGAACAAATAGTTACATAAAATAACACCAAATTACTCTTCTAAAAATCTCTCAGGATAAAAGGCAAATTGAGATAAAGGAAAAAAATAGTATAATTTGGAGTTGGTTCTTGAAATTTTTTCTTTTTACAAATATAGTGAGAAATAAAACTACACAATCAGCCAGTAAATGATTAAAAGTATTATCAGCAAAGACAATTGGTGACTAAACAATGTGCTACCAGTCATGAGTCAGGGAATGATAGTACAGAATTACCCATATAATCTTTCCCATTCTCAGTCTAGGTTACTAATATCAAATAATCACCTTTATTTTTTTGTTAAAAAAGCAATCTGAATAACAGGATTGGTTCCCCCACCCCACCCGACTCCTGCCCAAAGGTGAAGAGAAATAGAGAAACATTCTGGAAATATTTGAATGAGAAAGGAAAATGCCTCAAAACATGTCATGTACATTTCTTTGGAATCCACCATACAAAAATATCCTGTAGTAAAAGATAGTTCTGTAGGTAACAAGTATTGCAGACTGTAATATTAAGAACATAAGGTATAGTAATAGTATGTATTTTTATGGTACTCAAGGCCCTAGAAAACAGTTATGAAGATGATTATAAAAGTATGGAAACTTTTGGATGGAGTGGAACACATATGGAAAGCAGATTATGAAACACTCTGGTAATAGCCTACTTGTTTTTTTTTAAATCTGGAGTCTGTCACAATATAGATGAAAATATCAAGAGCTGTTCTCTAAGCAGTGGGATTGTGGATATTTTTAAATTTCATTTTTTAAGTATGAAAGTGAAAGTGAAATCGCTCAGTCGTGTCCAACTCTTTGCGACCCCTTGGACTATAGCCTACCAGGCTCCTCCTGCCATGGGATTCTTCAGGCAAGAGTACTGAAGTGGGTTGCCATTTCCTTCTCCAGGGGATCTTCCCGACCCAAGGATCAAACCCAGGTCTCCCACATTCCAGGCAGATACTTTAACCTCTGAGTCACCAGGGAAGCCACATACTTTTTTATGTATACATATATCTAATTTTCTACAAAATTAAATATTAAAAACATTGTATATTACATTTAAATTACTTATATTAAGAATTTGTTAATGGCTGGAAAAAAAGAGACAAAAAAATTTTTTTTGCCTCCACATCAGCGTTTTTCAACTGCCACTTTCTTGACTTTCAGTGTAGGGCTTTCACTTTGTTTCCATGTGTTCAGACTCAGACCATTGGGATGTGCTCACCTCCAGAGACCAGTGTGATAATAAGAGGAAACACCAAACGAGAACCTTCTTTCCTCATGTCCAGTTACTCTTCTCCCTCCCTCTAGGCCTGTCTGAAGCCCAGAATAACAATGGCTGTTGATAAAAGTACAAACTAGTCTGCAGCTGAGTGGGGGCTCATATCACAGAGCGAGAGTGCCCATCCAAGCTCTCAGTTCCTGTTTCACCTGCATATCTTTTTCATACCAGTTCCTGCCCCCTACTCCTCCACAACACTTCACCCTATCCAAAGGTCATGTACCAATTCATTCTTAAAAGACTAGAGATAGGAAAACCCACAGTTAAGTTCCCTCATTTTACAGATGGAGATATTTCCAGAGAGGGAAGGTACCTTCTCTAAGGTCACACAACAGTACAGTAAATGTTAGATCTGGCACAAGACCCATGTCATAGATAAAGGATTAGAAAACTGGGCTCCACACTGTGACAGACACAGGTTCAAATCCCAGCTTTTCACTCCCTAAGCCTTTGCTTGCTCAGAAGTAAATGGAGCAATATAAGGTTGAGTGAGGACAAATCAGGTCACATGGGTCCATGCTTTAGTGTGCAGGGCCCGGCACATAGTACACATCAAACAAATGGCAGCTGTATTATTATTATTATGAACACTTACACTAATACTAATACAACAGTACTGTTATGATAGAAATTTGTTGCTTAAAAGCTACATCTGCTTCCTCTAGATCTTTGCCATAAGTCGCCCTTTTCTAAGATGAGCTCACATCTTGGAAGTTTTCTGGTAACTCTGGCCAAATTAAACATCTCTCATTAACCTTAAGTGCCTTGTGCAAGACCTGTCACTTTGCAGCTGACATATTGACACTTGCTCTAATTTCAGTTGTGATGCAGCCACTGCAGTTCTTCTTTTTCAAAGCATTTCATTTGAAGTCACTTGAGTGCATTCTGACATCCTGTGATTTTTAAAGTCAAATAAATAATTGCTCCATTTCCTCCTGAGCTTTGACGAAATGTCAAAAATATTATAGAAATTGATGAGAATTTTGTGAAGGTCTTGTCAGTAGCCCACTGCATCACCATTATCATCATACCTAGTCAAACTCTAGGGTCATTTAAAGAGCACATTTTGAGTTAAATTCATGTTTTAATTATAATAATCAGGATACAATGTTTTTTCATTGACTGTTTACATTTGTTTGGGATTAATTTGGATGACACAGTCAGTACTAAATTAGGACCAATCAATACTAAATTAGGACCAGGAGGGGGAAGATACCCAGATAATTTTTAAATGAGTGCTTATCCAATAACTTCAACCTCTTCTCTAAAATATTTTGTGCAGAGTGGTGACAAAGGATCACATTTTAGGACTGAAATTGGTCACCTTCACTTCTCCTTGCTTGCTAACCTTCTGATCAGAATTCTAGCTCACAGTGACATGTACAAAAAGTGGGCCTTAGCAGATAGGGAAAAGACCAGCTCAACAGAGACCCTGGAAAATTCACCATCTCAAAAATTAAGAACTGGCTTCATTGAAATGGAGACATCCCAAACCAGGCATCACTCTGGGTACATGCCATACTCTAACTACACTCGCTGGTATACTGAGAGAGAAAATAAAGCAGTCAAAGGCACAGGTGCAGTCAGCTGTAGAGAATCAATACTGTCACTCCCAGAAGACTTCTATGGTTTACAAAGTCAAATCTCTTCTATAACCAGAACTTCATGGACTGATAGACCAAAGTACCTTTTTTATAGTGCCCAGACTGCAAAAGATCTAATCACACAGTGAAAAGAGTCACAGACTGCAAGCATGCAGACTTGTGTAATACACTAACTGGTGGCCTTGGAAAAGTCACTGTGTCTCCCAGAGTCTCAGTCTGCTGGCATAGAAAAATGAATATAATGTATGTGAAAATGCTTTAGCCACAATGAAACACTATGTAAATGTAAATGATATTTACAAAAACAATAACTGCTTTAAATATTTATTATATATGCAACACTCTAAGGAAATTAAAAAACTTCAAATTTGATCTGTATTCTCAAGGTGCTTATGACCATCTGAGGAAGACAAAACTGCTGATGTCAATGAAACAACTAAACTTCAATACGAGCATGTAAAACTCTGAGTTTCAAAAAAAAAACATTTGTAAGAATCATCTTATTTGGGCTTCCCATGTGGCTCAGTAGTAAAGAATCTGCCTGCCAATGCAAGAGACATGGGTTCAATCCCTGGGTCGGGAAGATCCCCTGGAGAAGAAAATGGCAACCCACTCCTGTATTCTTGCCTGGGAAATCCTGTGGACGGAGGAGCCTGGCAGGCTACAGTCCTGTGGGGATCACAAAGAGTCAGAAACAACTTAGCGACTGAACAAGAATCATCTTATTTGACCCTCATAACAGCCCTATGAGGAAAGTAGAATTATTACTACTATACCCCTTTAATAAACAGGAATCAAAATTGAGGAAAGTAGAATTATTACTACTATACCCCTTTAATAAACAGGAATCAAAATAAGTGAGTTACTTGCCCAGTGGGGCACATAGGCACAAACCAAAATCTACGTCTTTGAACTCCTGATGAAGTACACTTATCTGAGTCATACCTTTTGGTCTACTTATTAAGCTAGGTTAAGTAGTACAGGCCCTATAACTTCTGTAGAAGTTCAGAGAAGGGATGAATGGTTGATGAGTAAGAAGTAAGAAAGGTCTGAGATGTCTTATGGAAGCACTCCCAAAAGCTCAGGAGGATTTCAGTAGGCTGAGAAGCTATGAGAAAGCACTCATATTAAAGTTCCCAGATGTTCAAGCTATACACAAGGCCCTTCAGAATTTGATATGGCTCCATTCCCACACTGACTCTGAGAATTACTGCACTGTGAACTGTCATTACTAAGAGGAATCTTCTACCTCAGATCTATTAAGGCTGGAAAAGGCAAATCACCTAATCAGAGTCCAACTCCCTCATCTGTCTCTCTCACACATTTATCCTTCCCCACAAAATAGGTTCAATGCCCTTTTCTTGTAAACTTTTTACAAGAGTACATTTACATAAGCATAAAAAACATTCAATTTCATTGAAAAAAATATTGATATAAAGACAAATAAGCATTGGTGACAGATATTTCTGAGAAATTATTTAATCAGTTATTAAGTTAATGAAACCAAATGACCTACTTTAATCAAATAGCCTTCAACTCGACATTCCAGAATCTCTCCTTGCAGATTGATGATAGGCTAACTAGAAAGGCAAAGAATATTAACAACACTATAAAAATTCAAATATTCCCTCAGTTCTCCAACTAAATTTTGATGAACAGAGCAATACATTTAAACTGGAAAGCAAAAGACTATTGCTTTTTTCCCAGGGGCTGTGCATGAGATGGTTGGCAAAATGTACATCCATGTCTGGAACACTGGAGGAAAATTCACACAATACTTCATTGCCAGGGCTGGCCAGGCCATAGATGCCTACGCCACCACAAAGTCATCCCACCTACATTGGAGGTAGCTTAGGGTGAAGCATAGTGCTAGAGGGCCTGGTTTAGTTTTATAGAACCCTTGGACTACTTTGAAGTGCTTCAAGGGTACAAATATTTTGGATTAAATTTAATTTTAGAAAACCACCCTAAATTCTTTGTTAACCTATGCTAAGTCTGCCTCTTCTGCAACCCCATGGACTGTAGCCCACCAGGCTCCTCTGTCCATGGAATTTCCTATAGTAAACATAATAAGCTAACTCAAATATACCATGTTTGAGCACTGAAAGCCATAGATATATTTCCTTATGTAGTATAGAATAGGTTTGAGGACAGATCTCAGAATATAACTCTTCCTAGCACCTCTATTATGGGTTTGAGCTTTATAGACATATATCACTGATTAGAGAAGTTATAGGTCTCACTCATCATTTTATTTCAAGCCTGTGTGGGTCCACTCACACAAAATTGTACAAATAAGAGGAGGATCATAGAACACATGTATTGGACCCAATGAAATGCAAGACAAGACAGTCATATCATCAGTGCTTGTTCTTACTTTCTGCATAATAGTCAGTTGTACAATGACAAACGTACACATAACATGTTGCATTATGAAAGTATCATCATAGTATAAAGAATTGCAGCAGGCTAAAGGCTTCTTGTCAGATTTTTGTATTAACAACATGGCATGGAAGTTAACAGATGTTGTTAGTGATTCAAATTTAAAATAAAGACATCCTTTCCTAATCCTCTTTCATGTTTCAGAATCAGTTGAGTTTAAGCATCCTAAGATTGCTGGCACACTATTTAACACCTGTTACTATTTTTAGCTACTACACTTCTTAGGATTCATCTGGATTTTCTCAATACTGGGCATTCAAAACAGAATTCCTTAATAAATTGGATGACAAGCCTGTCATATGACAGCCACTATCATCTAGACACCTGATGCCTAATTTCTATGTCCATCAAAACAACTGTCATCATTGTCAGTGACTGATATAGTAAATGCTATAACATTGAATTTATAAAATATTTATAATATATTTATAACTGAAGTTTTTGTTTCTATGTGTGTGCTAAGTTGCTTTAGTCATGTTTGACTCTTTGTGACCCCATGGACTGTAGCCTGCCAGGCTCCTCTGTTCATGGGATTCTCCAGGCAAGAATACTGGAATGGGTTGCCATGCCCTCCTCCAGGGGATCTTCCCAACCCAGGGATTGAATCCACATCTCTTATGTCTCCTACACTGCCAGGTGGGTTCTTCACCACAAGCGCCACCTGGGAAGCCATCTGTTTCCATATCCAAGTGAAAAAAATTGTTTGAAAGCAAAGCATTCTGCTACTTGAAGGAAGGAAAGAAAAAAGGAAGGAGAAAATAGGGGAAAGGGGGATGGAGAGAAAGAGATAGGGAGAGCAATTTGAATGTCATTGGTCAAGTTATAATGGCCCAGGAGACTAGAGCCATGAATTCTAGGTCATTCTATCCTGGATATGCTATGTTCCCTTGATCATTTAAGTCCTGGCCCCTCAAAGCCTTGAGTTTCCAATCTGTTAAACTTACGCATTTAACAAGGATTTACTGAGCACTTCTCTGAACTCAAAGCTGTGCCTAGTGCAATGATAGGAGAACAGGTCTGGCTCTGCCTTCATAGGGCTTATCGTGTGAGAACAGAGAGAAAACAACCAGGTTAAATAAGCATAATAACAATAAGAGTACCTGCCTCACAGGACTATTATGAGGACAAAATAAGATGATTTTTACAAATATGATTTGAAAACTCAGAACATTGGCCAACTACGTGCTGTCTGGTATTGAAGTTCATTGTTTCATTGACATTAGCATGTTTGTTTCCCTGACATGGTTATAAGTACCTTGAGGACAGAGATCAATTTTAATGCTTTTTCCCTACCTCATATTTAGAGCGTTTATCATTTTAGTATCAATTGACCCATTTCTCCACGAATATATTCCACATTTTGGCCTCCTTGCATTTCCTGGAAGACACCAGGCTCTTTCCTGCCTTTGAATTTCCTGTCATGGTGTTTCCAAAGCCTGGAATTCCACTTCTCCCTCTCCCCTCCCCTCCAGCTTTCATTGGCTTCCTCCTCCTTATCCTGTAGATTTCAGCATAAATGTTAACTCTTCAGCAAGAAATTCCCTCTCATCCATAAGTAGGTGTTCCTCTTGATCATCCATTAAGTCTGTCTCTTGGGCTATTGGTCAAGTCTCATTTAATTTCTTCTCTGCTTCTTTTGACATTTAGCTCAGCTGCTTGGAGTCTGCCCTGCACACAAGTGATTCAAGTCTTCAGCCAGAGCTACTGAGGCCATGGTTGCCTAGCCTTTGTACTCTAATTCTTAAAGCTGGAAAGACTACAGGTTCTCAGTCAGTGTTTTAGCCACTTTATGGTGCTGCATTCAGCCTGCTCTGGGGCTGAAACCTGAAAAGGGGACTCTCAACCCCATTCATTTCTTCTTCTAAGTGCCAACCTCTCCATGTACCCTCCGGCCCCCAATTTTGTTCACTTTCCTGTGCATTCAGTTTTCTTCCAAAGTTTATGGTTGCTATGGAAAGGCAGGTCCAATAGGAACTACTTAGACATACTAGAAGTCGAACTCCCAGAGTGATTCTTTTAGATATAAATCAAGCCATGTAGTGTGTGTATGTGTGCATGTGTGCTCAATCATGTCCGACTCCATGTGACCCCATGGACTGTAGCCCACCAGTTTCCTCTGTCCATGGGGATTCTCCAGGACACAGACTCCAAGAATACTGGAGTGGGTTGCCATTTCCTTCCCCAGGGGATATTCTCTGTAATACCTCTGCTCAAAACCTTGTAATAGCTCCCCAAATTATCTAGAATAAAAGCCGAGAGACCTACATCAGTCTACATGATCTGTCCTCAATTACTACTCTGCCTTCATCTCCATGTTTTGTTTCGCTGTTTTGTTGCTCAGCGGTGTCTGACTTTTTTGCAACCCCCACCAGGCTCCTCTGTCCATGGGATTTCCCAGCAAGAATACTGGAGTGGGTTGCCATTTCCTTCTTCTAGGGATCTTCTCGGATCAGGGATCAAACCTGAGTCTCCTATATTGGCAGGTAGATTCTTTACCAGTGAGCCACTAGGGAAGCCCCCTCTTCTCCTTTTACTCTCCCTTTATTCAATCCATTTCATCCTTACTGATTTTGTTGTTCTTTCATATCAAATGTGTTCTTTACTTCTTTTCCCCTCCCTATAGAAGTTACCCCAAATATCCAGAAGACAGACTCTCACTACTTCAAACCTCAGCTCAAATTGTCACCTTTTCTTTAAAACTTTCTACCCCCAAACTTCATGGCTCCCATTCCCCTTTCCATCTTCATCTTTTGTTTTGTTTGTAGCACTTATTATCTTCTGACCTACTATATATTATTTATTATGTTTATTGTCTATTGTTCATCTCACCTTATTTTTCTATAAGCTACTTCAAGGCAGACACCTTTGTCTTTGTTCGTTTGTTTAGTCCTGCATCTCCAGCCTCTAAAGGAAATCTACCAGGAGAATAGGTATCAGTATACATTTGTCAAATAACTAGGTGGGTGAATAAATGAATAAATAATATGGGAAAATTAAACACATTTCAGAGAAGCAACTATTGCACAAAGTATTTGGGAGGATCTTCAAACACGAGGGGCACAGTTTGAATTCCTTTTGTTCTTAAAGATGAATTTACATTTTGGAAACTACCAGAAGTCTTTCAGAGCCAAGGAGGTGTCAAAACAGAAGGTGAATAAACCAGACATTATCTTTTTAGATTAAAAAATAAATTATGATATTATGAGACAACGTTTAATTCTTTCCTTCAAAGGCATGCTATGAAGACATTTTCAGGAAAAAATTCCAAAAATATTTTATTTGCCTGCTGCATATTTTGAGTTAGTATGTGGTTTTCTAATGGGACAGTTTTGAAGTTAAGGTTTCTGATTTTTTTTTTAAGTACCATATTTGTCCTTTGCAATATTGCTGAAATAAACATTTTCGCTGAATTTGTTAATAGATAGTCTAGCAAAGTCCAGCTCTTGATTTCTATCAGATATGAGCAGCAGAGAGAGCTTTCTCCTTATTGTGTTTTCAGAAATTGTGGGGCTTGTCCATCTAGTCAAGGCTACGGTTTTTTCAGTAGTCATGTATGGATGTGAGAGTTGGACTGTGAAGAAAGCTGAGCGCCAAAGAATTGATGCTTTGAACTGTGGTGTTGGAGAAGACTCTTGAGAGTACCTTGGACTGCAAGGAGATCCAACCAGTCCATTCTAAAGGAGACCAGTCTTGGGTGTTCTTTGGAAGGACTGATGCTAAAGCTGAAATTCCAGTACTTTGGCCACCTCATGTGAAGAGTTGACTCATCAGAAAAGACTCTGATGCTGGGAGGGATTGGGGGCAGGAGGAGAAGGGGATGACAGAGGATGAGATGGTTGGATGGCATCACCGACTCTATGCACATGAGTTTGGGTGAACTCTGGGAGTTGGTGATGGACAGGGGGGCCTGGCATGCTGTGATTCATGGGGTCGCAAAGAGTCAGACATGACTGAGCGACTGAACTGAACTGAACTGAACTGGGGCTGGTGGAGTTGGAAAAGGCAGCTGGATCTGAAAAATCTTGAGCCCATTGATATTGATGGTTAGTGACATAGCTGTTGTAGATCAATAATGGTAAAGTTTGTTTAGGGTTAACATAAAGGAAACTCTTTTTTCTGAATTCTTGTATTCTTTTTTTTTTTTTTTTTGGCTGTGTGACTTGTGGGATCTTAGTTCTCTAACCAGGGATCAAATCTGGGCCCACAGCAGTGAAAGCACAGAGTCCTAAACCCCTGGACCTCCAGGGAATTCCTGGCTTCTGGTATTCTTAATAGTATTTTTTATTATTAATTATTTGTATGACAAACCAATAGTGTAATTGAAGCACTTTCTATGCATGCTGTAGTGTTTTACTATATGCCTCTAATCACCCTTCCCTTCCTCTAGGTGATGAGTGGTCATATAATTGTACTTTCTTAATTGGTCACTTTTTATCAAATGGGATAATAACCTATTGATTAATACTATAGATGCTTATTCAGCGGTCTTTCCTAATACTGGGTGAATTAGAAAAGCACTGCCCTCACTTAGTTAGTAGCTTATTTTGCTCTCTGCTCTACTGCCCTCACTCTACATCTATTTTTTTGTTCGTTTCCTGGCATTAGAATATATAGACACAACTGTCTACCCTTATGTTTTTGCTGTCAGCCTACTAAGAAATGAGTGAGCAAGTGATCAGGCTTTCCTATAGTTGTTTCTCATTCTTTTTCCTGATACTAGGAAAATGCAAGACACTAAATAGATTTCATCTCACTTCCAACCCAAACAATTTGCAGCTGTGTAACCAGTCTAGCTCAATGGGAAATCATGCCTTAATTGTTTAGTGATGTCTACCATCAGCATGTAATAGGAGAGATTCAGGATACAGGCTAAGCTCACTACAGGCCATGGGAACAAGAAAAAAGACCTCAGGAGATGAATAGAAGGTGGTGTTTAAAGGCTGAGAATAACTGTGTTTCCTTAACCTGAGCATTCTGTGTTTGTGGACTTTCAGTTGACTCTGTCCTTTCCCTAACACCACATGGTTCTGAATGCAGTGACAAGAGTTGGGAGCAAGAGTGGAGGCAGGGAAGAAACAGGAGTTTATCTCCTCTTTGGCTGGAGGTCTCTCCCTACTTGGAATCCAAATTTATAAGATTTTCCTTTTGTAAAGGGCTTTGATACCTCATGGGTAACACAGTGAAATGTAGTCCACCACCAACCAAGGCAAGCTAGTTTGGGATATCACTATTTAAACATGTTATGCTCAATGTTATTTGTATCAAATATGCATAAAATATATAATTCATAAGACTTTATAAACACCACTTCTCTGGCACCTATCAATTCTCCTGGTAGGAAGCTGTTTGTTATTTAGGATGCTTACCTGAGTGGTATGATCCAGTTTTCATTCCTGAGGGATCTGAGCTCTCAGTTGCCCTACTTGTATGGTTCTAGCAGTGGACCATTATGCTTTACCTGTGGGCATACTCGTAGAACAACAGAATAACCCAGGAGATTCCCCAAAATTCCTTTCATGCACTTCTCTGCCCCACCATGTTGCAGCACCCTTGTTCTTCTACATAATATCAATCACCCAGCAAAAACTGTAGCATTATTTTTTGCCTGGTTGTCTAGTGGGCCCCAGATGGTCAATCACCACACTTAACTTTCAGCCATCAAAGGCAAAAATAAGTTGCATGGGCAGAGTGTTAACTATCTTGATCTGCCTCTTATCATACTACTATGTTTTATTTAGCCTATACCTATGATCTCTTGAGGATTTTCCTATGACCAGGTGAGTAAAGGGAAAATTTAAACCTAGGTTGTAGATGCGGGTCCCAGTCAAGAATCCAGCTTCCAATGCAGAGTACACATGGGTTTGATCCCTGGTGGGAGAACATGTCATGGGACAACTAAACCCACACGCTGCAACTAGAGAGCCTGTGTGCCACAGTTAGAGAAGCCCACACACTGCCCCTGCTGAGCCTGGACACTCTAGAGCCTGTGATTCCACAACTAGAGAGAGCCCACGCACTGCAATGAAGACACAGTGCAGTCCAAAACAGTGGTCTCAACAGTATTACAGCCTCACTTGGACCTGCTCCCCTCTTCCTGAGATGTCTCTGGTATTATCTGCATTTCACATGTTACCTTTCCCTCTGGATTTTAGTCTCTTGACTACTGTTCTCAAGGCATGCTTGTTTCATTTTTTTTCTGTCTCTGCTTCTGACTCCCACCCATTTCTGGCTTGATTCCTTGTGTATCTTTGAAATTTGATTGTAATCATCTTACGCCTGATCCTGCTTTAGCCAACAAAGTACTTTAAAAACTAACCACAAGGTTGGAAAGGTTCTTTACTGTACAATTCTGGTTCCTAAAAACTATCTCATGACTAATTTAACTGTTTAATGGCATCATAGTTCTTTTATTTTCTATTAACCACTCACCATTTGGGAAAAAAGATTTCAGGTTAAGAGTAACTGTTACTTAAGAATAACTCTAAATACTTAAGAGTTATTCATCATCTATTACCAGTAAGCAATTTACTCTCAAGATGATTTATTAAGGCCCAGACTAGCTATGGAACCAGGCCTGCGAAGAATTTACGTGTTAAGAAATCTAAAAGTGTTCTTGTCCTCTTTCCAAATATAAACACTCTTGATAATATGGGCATACATTCTAATTAATTAGTCAAAACTTGCATTGTGTAGAAATAGCAATGCTTTGTACCCCAGAGAAAGTACTAGGGGTAGTTAATAAATAATAATTATATTCTAATTTTCAGTAATCAGAAAAATAGCTTGAATAGAACAGATGAATGGCTTTCTGCAGCTGAATAAAAATCAAAATAATTAGCATATGTTATAAAAGTTTACTTTAAAAGCAAGCTGTTTTTAGGACTCTATCTTTGTAATTATCCCAAGATATCCTACATAAAATAAATAAATGAAAGAATGAATGAAAACTGCCATCAAGACCTCTAACTACTTATTCTGAATAAGAGTGGAAAATGCATGGGTTTGGAAAAACAAAGTGAGAAAGAGACCAAAATATTATTTAAGCCACTGTCCACATAAAGCATACCAGTAAAGTGTACAAACCATAGAGTTATGTCTTGAAGAGCAGGGATTCCCTAAATTAAAAACACCATGAGGAAGTACTGGCTAATTGAAACAGGTACAAGAATTCTTTGCAACACCTAAAAAGAACTGAGTAAAATCTGTTGTCACAGAAAGGATAGAGCTCATTAATTTCCCATCTCCTGAAGGTAGAAGTCAATTTACTGTAAACAGGCCATCCAAGCTCAAAGATTTATTATTTACCTACTTCTTCTAAATAGCTTAGCATCATTAAACAGAGTAACAAGGCACAAAATTCAAGTCTAAATTAAGTCATATAGACAAGTGTTTTTCTGGATATTGGTTTAAATAAATACACATCATTCAAATAAATACCAAAAATAGGGATATGACCCTGAATCTATCAATGAAGTGACAGTTTTAAAATACTATCACCAACCAACAAGAGAGTAGAATATTCCAGCTCAGAACAGTTGCTCTAATACTAAAATTGATTTTGAATACTTTGCACATTACAAGTTTCTTTGGAGAAACATGGCCAGGCAGAAAGCTTTTGAAAACACCAACTGTAATTATGTGGAAAATTCTGGATTCAGTTGTCATAGATGGAAACCAAAAGATGAGCTAGAAATGCATTTCCAGATGTTTGCTGACCATCTCCACTCATGTGGCCCATATGTATCTTTAAGATATACCCAGACTGGACTCATTGTTTCTCCACTCTCTTGCCAAAAGAGAGCAAAACAAATGAAGAAAAACTTAAAAACAAATGGCTTGTCTCCTCCTTACTTGTTTCTTGTCTGGGTGAATAATGTCAATATTCATCCAGTGACTCACACCAGACACATGGGAATCATGCTTGATACCACCCTCTCTCATACTGCCTGTATTCAGTCTATCACCATGTGCTTTGATTCTGCCTCAAATTTGTCCTGTTTCTCTATCAGCATCAACCAAGTTTATCATAATCTCTGAGTTCCTCTACTGCAAAAGCCTCAGAGTCTCCATCACCCACTTCAAATCCCTCCTGTTTATTCTCTGTGCAGCAACCAGTGTGACTTTTTTTTCCCAAAAACAAAAATCTGGTCATGTCACACTGTTGCTTAAACTCCTCTCTGGTTCCCCGTTGCTTTTAATAAGGTGGGGTGGAGGGGGAAGCTACATTATTCCAATGACCTCTAAGGTCTTGCATGGTCAGATTTGGGTCAGCTGCTGGCTGAATTCCATCACTTCAAAGCATACAATTCCATCAACTCAAATGATACAAACAGTTAAAACCAGTTACAATAAAAATTAGATAATGGTGAAACCTAGAAGATACCCAAAAGAATCCATGATGTCCATGGCTACAAAACTATATCCCAGTTAAAATGCATGGACTTGGGGTCACCACTGACATAGTGGGTCACATTCAAGTAATTTGAAATATTTCAACATGTTAAACTGTGACTAGGATAGAATCATCCATGAAGTAGAACCCAGGTCTCTATAATTTCTGATTAGTATCTCCAATCTGTAACCGTATTATAGTCACAAATCTTTGACCCTGTAACAATATTATGACCATAAATCTCTGACCAAATAAGTGCAGTCTAACTCTGCTCTCCCAGTAGGGTACGTGATTTTGCAAACCCAGTAGGGCTGCCAGATAAAATATAGGACACCCATTTTAATTAAATTTCAGTTATTGAAGCTATTCGTTGTTCACCTGAAATTCAAACTTAACTAGGTATCTTATTGTTATTAGCTAAATCTGGCAACCCTAATAGCCAGTAAGATACAGAAATAAGTATATAAATATTGAAGCAAACCAAACCCTTAGTAAATAACTCTTCTCATTTGGGGAATATGCTTTGTTATTATCGTGATTAGTCTGCAAGTTTGCAATTTAAGGTATTTAAGACATTTCGTAAAAATTGACCTATTGGAGGTTCTAAAATTATATTTTTAATTTGAAATGTTTAATTTTCATTAAACTACTAAAATGAGTAAGAGAATTCTGTTATCTGTGTATACAAAGTTTGAATGCTCATCAGAATGTGATTTAGACCATTATCCAGTGAACCAGTGAAGTTGCTCAGTCGTGTCTGACTCCAATCCCACGGACTGTAGCCTACCAGGCTCCTCCATCCAGATAAAATATAGGACACCCATTTTAATTAAATTTTCCAGGCAAGAGTACTGGAGTGGGTTGCCATTTCCTTCTCCAGGGGATCTTCCCAACCCAGGGATCGAACCCAGGTCTCCCACACTGTAGACAGATGCTTTACCATCTGAACTACATTTTGGTTAATTAAATTTATCAGCATTACTATAGGACTTAGAAACATTTTGTTTATTAGGTATGTAAGATTACCCTGGGGGCTTCCCAGGTGGCTCAGTGGTTTAAAAAAAAAAAATCCGCCTTCCAATGCAGGAGATCCAAGTTCAATCCCTAGGTTGGGAAGATCCCCTGGAGAAGAAAATGGCAATCCACTCCAGTATTCTTGGGCTTCCCTGGTGGCTCACACAGTAAAGAATCCACCTGTAATGCAGGAGACCTGGGTTGGATCCCTGAGTTGAGATCTCCTGTAGAAGGGAATGGCAATCCACTCCAGTATTCTTACCTGGAGAATCCCAGGGACAGAGGAGCCTAGTGGGCTACAGCCCATGGGTTCTCAAAGAGTCAGACATGACTGAGCCCCTAAACATGCACACAAGACGACCCTGTCAAGTATTTGAAATGTCTATGGGAATCAAATTTATTCAATTTCCAAATGCATTTAAAGTAAAAAAAAAATTTAAGGGAAGTATATTAAGAGTTACTGAAAGAACAAGTGAAAGTGTCTTTTTAAAAAATTTTCGTACAAACATACCAGATTTATGAATAGAATAACAAAGCTTTACATTGAACTTAAAGGCTTAAGGAAAAATTTGATTTTAAACTTAGAGCTTTAATTAGTTAATATTAATGTAATCACAGCTATGTGTAGTTTCACTCTTCACTCCAGTCACACTGGCCTTATTTCAGGCCTCTTTAGAGAGATCCCACCGCAAGTATTTGCCACAAGTTGTTTCTTTTTCCTTGAGGCTATCTATGCTCCCACCCTGCCGTACCCTAATTAATTCCTTTTCACCTTCCAGATCTCAGCTAAAGCTTCCATACTTTCTAAATAGGTCAAATCTATCAGTACACACTCCTCCAGGATAGAAAGAAGAGGCTATTAGCTGTTATGGTTATTATTGCTTTTGTTATTGTTTTTATTTTTACCTCTTACTTTTCCTTCTTAGCACTTATCTTAGTCATAACTTTGCACTAATTTTTGCCATTAATTGGGGTCTTTTATAAGCTCCCTCGTAGCTCAGTCAGTAAAGAATCTGCCTGCAATGCAGGAGACCCAGGTTCAATTCCTGGGTCAGGAAGATCCCTTGGAGAAGGAAATGGCAACCCACTCCAGTATTTCTTACCTGGAGAATCCCCATGGACAGAGGAGCCTGGCAGGCTACAGTCCATGGGATCACAAGAGTTGGACATGACTTAACGACTAAACCACAACTACATAAGCTCCAGGAGGGCAAAGACTAAATTTGTCTTCATTCACCATTTTATTCTAGGTAGATGCTAGCATCTGCCACATAGTAACCACGCAATAAATACTTGCAGAAAGAAAAGATAGACAAACGTAGGCAAAGACAGATCCTGTTCTGTTTTCTCAAGAGGTGAACTGTGGGATTGAAAACCTGCATAAGAAGCACATCTACTCACCTTTCTCCTTGCCCTCCTTACAAACACAGGCCATCTCTCCCCTATACTAATAGAAGGGAAATTTATCTTTATATTCTGGAGAAATTAAACAATTTAGGGATACCAGGCTGAAAACAAAGGACTTTAGTATGTCTAAATACTGCAAGGTATTTCCCTGGTGGTTAAGACTCCTGTTTCCACTGTTTCCAAGACTACTGTTTCCACTGTAAGGGGCCCAGGTTCAATTCCTGGCCGGGGAACTAAGATCCCACACACCACATGTGTTAGGGGTGGGGATGTTAAGGTCATTAAACACAAAGAAAAGCTTAGAAACTATTCAAGATTAAAGAAGACTAAACAAAAGTAATGAATTATCCTGAGCCAGAACAATAAGAAAGAAATGAATGGCCAAGGGCCCCAACAATCATCTTTCTCTGCTTGGCTCCCAGAATGCTGCAACCCAAGTTTACATTTCTGATCCAGGAAGAACGGGACATTTCCCTCTGGAGTGGCAGGTACTGATAGCTGGTCCCCTCATAACTGACCTACAGTGCAGACTACCAGTCAAAAGTACCACTGATCAACAAGGAACTTATCAGCTTTTCGTGCATAGCCATTAAATACAATTGAGAGCAAAAGTAAAGGAAGTCTCCAACATAAAGATCAAGATAAACAAACAATTCAGTGGAACTAGACAACCCAAAAAGTAGGAAAAAACCTTCAAAAATTTATAATCAGTAGCCTGAGAGATTAGAAAGAATTGCCAGATCTATGAGAATATTGAATTTGGGATTTTTTAAAAAAGAAAAACAATGATGATTAGAGATTAAGAGCTCTTGGAAACTTAAATTATACTTCCCATATGTTAAAATCCATTAGAGGTGGTTAAAGCTAAAGTTGAGAATATTTCCCCAAAATAGAACTAACGACATACATAGAATAAAGTGAGTAAATTAAAGAATCAACTGAGAGGAACCCACACCCAAATAATACAAGTTTCAGAAATAGAAGACAAGGAAAACAAAGGGGTAGGAAATTGAAGAAATAATGCAAGAAAAATCCCTAGAACAGAAAGATTTGTTTCCATATTAAGTGCCCAGTGTGAACTATTATTGTTGTTTAGTTGCTCAGTCGTGTTCAACTCTTTGAGACACCTTGAACTGTAGCCCACCAGGCTCTTCTATTCATGGAATTTTCTAGGTAAGAATACTGGAACAGGTTGCCATTTCCTTCTCCAGGGGATCTTCACAACTTAAGGATCGAACAGGTCTCCCACATTGCAGGCAGATTCTTTATCTCTGAGCCACCTCAAACTATTATACCAAGTGTTAAATCAGAATACTTTTTCAGAGGTGCAAAGTACTGTATGGGGAAAAGTTATCCCCATAAAGACTCCCAAGTTGGACAAACTCAGTCTCTTCCTTCCTGTGTTTCTCCTTTACTTGCACACTATTGCCACATTCACAAAATTTCTGACACCAGGTATTTGGCTTTTCCCCACACCACCAAGCAGTTCTCCCACAGGAGGCAGGTGTTTGACGATTCAGCTCAATTCTAACACTATCCCCTGGGAGTTAGCATCAGATCCCACAGGTTAAGGGCTCAGTCCCAGAAGACTGCCCCCACTTCAGATGCCAAGAGCAAATTTAGGTTGTCACCTGTGCTTCTGACTGACTCCCTATAAACTGGAGAGTCCAAAGACTCTGGGTTCAATTAATTTGCTAGAGTGGCTCACAGAAGTCAGAGAAACATTTTACAGTAGTTTCCTCCTTATGTGAAGAGGGGATATGTTCTAAGGCCTCGCACAATGGATGCCTGAAACTGTGGATAGCACTCAACCCTATATAGACTATGTTTTTTTCTTATACATCCATACCTGTGATAAAGTCTATTTTGTTAATTAGGAACAGTAAAAGAGTAATAGCAATAACTAATAATAAAATAGAACAATTAGAACAATATATTATAATAAAACATAGTCTCAATGACGCCCAGAGGAAAACTGAGTGGTGGGAAAATTTTTAGGAAAAAAAGGACTTTTATTTTATTTTATTGCTATTTTTAATTTGTAAATACAGTAGTCCCACCCACCCACCCCCCAGGGACCTTTAGTGAATATCTGAAACTGTGGATAGTACTGAACCTTATATAGGCTTCTCAGGTGGTTCAGCGGTTAAAAAAAAAAAAAAATCCTCCTGCCAATGCAGGAGACCTGGTTCGATCCCTGAATTGGGAAGATCCCCTGGAGAAGAGAATGGCAACCTGCTCCAGTAAATTTGTCTGGGAAATTCCATGGAAAGAGGAGTCTGGCAGGTTAGGGTCCATGGGGTCACAAAAGAGTCAGACATGATTTAGTGACTAAACAACTGAACTGTATAGAGAGACTGTTTTTTTTCCTGTACATACGCAACTATGATAAAGTTTAATCTAAAATTAGTTACCATAAGATATTAATGACAATAATGAGTAATCATAAAGGAGAACAATTACAATAAACTGTAATAAAAGATAGGTTAATAAGGTCTCTTAGCAAAAATCTTATTTTTCTATCTTAACTAAGCACTTACTTCACACTGTGGCCATACATTTGCAGTTTGAAGTGTCAGCAAGTCAGCAAGACTAGCATGAATTCCTCTTCTTCACAGTTTCACGGCTAGAACACTTGTTCTTACTGTAGATCTTAATAACTTCAGAAATGATGTTTTTTCTTTCCTTCTTAAGTCGAGAAGTTTTACCTTTTTACATAAAGGAAGCACTTTGCAGCTTCTCTTTGGAGTGTCTGAATTGCCAACATCACTACTCCTGAGCTTCGAGGCCTTTACCAAGTAAAATAAGGGTTACTTGGACACAAGGCTGCAATATTGAAATAGTTGCTCTGATACCGGAGACGGCTACTAACTGAGTAGGGGCCAGAAACTCTAGGTGAAGGGATGATTCACGTTTTGGGCAGGATGAAGTGAGACAACACAAGATTTCATTGTGCTACTCAGAACAGTGTGCAACTTAAAACTTACAATTATTTATTTCTCGCATTTTTCCATTTAAGATTTTCAGACTGTGGTTGATCCCAGGTAACTGAAACCACTGAAAGTAAAATGGCTTGGCTGGGAGGGTACTGTACTTATTAGATTACTGGTTTATTACAAAGGATATTAGAGGGTATGAACAACAGCCAGATGCAGAGATAGTGAGGGCAACATACAGGATGGCATATGGATGCATTCTTGTTCACCAAACTGGAATCTCTGTAAATCTCATTCTTTTGCATTTTTAAAGAGGCTTCATTACACAGGTGTAATTGATTAAATGATTGGCCATTGGTGATTGAACTCAATCTTCAGCCCATCTTGACTTCCCAGAGGTCGGGGGGCAGCACTGAAATTTCCAACCCTCTATTCTCCGTGTTGGTTACCCTGGCAACAAGCCTCAACCCTTCTATGACAAAAGGACTTTCCTAAATCACCTTATTAACATAACAAAATACACTATTGCTCTCAACACTTGGGGAATGCCAAGAGTTTTAGCAGCTCTGTGCCAGAAAAGGGAAACAAAGTGAACGTCGCTCAGTCCTGTCCCACTCTTTGTGACCCCATGGACCCCTGGAATTCTCCAGGCCAGAATACCGGAGTGGGTAGTCTTTCCCTTCTCCAAGGGATCTTCCCAATCCAGGCCTCCCTCATTGCAGGCGGATTCTTTATCAGCTGAGCCACAAGAGCAGCCCTCCAGAAAAGGGGATACAGATAAAACATAAATTTCTTATTATAAATCACATGACACCTTCTTAGCAAACTATTTGAAGATGGGCTGCACTAAAACAAAGAAGTAAACCAAGGAAGAAGGAGGAGAGTCCAGGAAACTGGAGATCACCACAAGAAAACTCCCCCATAAAATGGTGAAGGAAAATTGAGCTTTCCTAGACAGCCATCATGGAACTGGCTAAGATAGCCGGGAGATTATGAAAGGTAGAAAGAAGAGTGGAGGAAGAGAGATATTGGGCTGCAAGAACACCTGTCATGTGATTGTAACAATGGGTTCTAGCTATCTGGTAGAGAGTCTGGGGATAATGTTGTTTAGTCGCTAAGTCATATTTGACTCTTTTGAGAACCCATGGACTGTAGTGCACTAGGTTCCTCTGTTCATGGGATTTCCCAGGCAAGAATACTGGAGTGGGTTGCCATGCCCTCCTCCAGGGGATCTTCCCAACCCAGGGATCGAACCCACATCTCCTGCATTACAGGTGGCTTCTTTACCACTGAGCCACCAGGGAAGCCCAGAGAAAACATAGAAAGCAGTAAATAAATAAAACAAAGAAACAGAAAATAAGAGGATTGTTAACTTTATGGAAAGTAAAACTGTACAGTTTTTAATAGTCACAGTACACTGTATGACTCAGCAATGCATAATAATCAAAATAATGTTTGCATATATTGATTTTTTATTAATTTTATTGGAGTATCATTGCTTTACAGTGTTGTGCTAGCTTCTGCTGTACATCAGCATGAATCAGCTATATGTACACATATATCCCCTCCCTCTGGTGCCTCCCTCCCACCGCCACCCACCCACCCCTCTAGGTCATCACAGTCAGATGACTACAATTGCTGTCATTGATAACATCATTAACATACAGACTTAAGTGGTTTCTCCAGGAGGAGATGAGCTAACAGACCCCACTCCGACCCCTGTCATGGACCACCAGACCAGAAACTTGCAAAGCATAGGCATCTTGACTGCCAAAACTACTTTAAGAAATGTTTACAAGACAATGATTAGCCCTGATTTCTTTGTTTTTCCCCCTTAAAAACTCCTAATTCAAAGGCTAACTTGGAGTGGATCTGAGGCTGTCTCCCATTCCCTTGCTTGGCACCCTGAAAGTAAGCACTATTCTTTCCTTCATCACAACCTGGTGTCAGTAGATTGGCTCTGGTGTGCATCCAGCAAGCAAACCTGAGTTTGGCTTGGTAACAACAGAAATATATTCCAGAGCAGGACTAAGGGATTGGGTAAAGAACTTCTGTTTTCAGACTTGTAATACAATTTAGCTTAAAAATATATATATTCAAGTATAAAAAATGTTTTCCAATGTTGTGTTAGTTTCTGCTGCACAGCAAAGTCAATCAGCTATATATATATATATATATACAGACCCTCTTTTTTGAATTTCCTTCCCATTTAGGTCACCACAGACCATTAAGTAGAGTCCCTGTGCTACACAGTAGGTTCTCATTAGTTATCTATTTTATATATGGTATCAATAGCATATACATGTCAATCCCAGTCTCCCAATTCCTTTCACTTTTCCCACCTTTTCTCCTTTGTATCCATACGTTTGTTCTCTACATCTGCGTATCTATTTCTGCTTTGCAAATTGTTGTTGTTCAGTCATTCAGTCATGTCCAACTCTTTGCGACGCCATGGACTGCAGCAAACCAGGCTTTCCTGTCCTTCGCCAACTTCCGGAGCTTGTTTAAACTCATGTGCATCCAGTCAGCGATGCCATCCAACCATCTTATTTCTGTCGTCCCCTTTTCCTCCTGCCTTCAATCTTTCCCAGCACCAGGGTCTTTTCCAATGAGTCAGTTCTTTGTATCAGGTGGCCAAAGTATTAGAGCTTTGGCTTCAGCATCAGTCCTTCCAATGAATATTCAGGACTGATTTCCTTTAGGACTGACTGGTTTGATCTCCTTGCTCTCCCAGGGATTCTCAAGAGTCTTCTCCAGCACCATATAAGATCATCTATCCCAATGTTTTCAGATTCTACATATATGCATTAATACACATTATTTGTTTCTCTTTCTGACTTGCTTCACTTTGTGTGACAGTCTCTAAGTCCATCTATGTCTCTTCAAATGACCCAATTTTGTTCCTTTTTATGGCTAACATTTCATTGTATACATGTATGCCATCTTTATCTATTCCTCTGTTGATGGACATTTAGGTTGTCTCCATATCCTGGCTAATGTAAATAGTGCTGCAGTGAACACTGGAGTGCATGTATCTTTTGGAATTATGATTTTCTCAGGATATATGCCCAGGAGTGAGATTGCTGGGTCATAAGGTAATTTTATTCCTAGTTTTTTAAGGAATCTCCTTACTGTTCTCCATAATGGCTGTACCAAATTTACATTCCTACCAACAGTGTAAGAGGGTTCCCTTTTCTCCACACCCTCTCCAACATTCATTGTTTGTAGATTTTTTTTATGATGGTCATTCTGACCGGTGTTAGGTGACGTTTCATTGTAGTTTAGATTTAACTTTTTAAATCATGTAACTGAATATCTGGTTTTTAGAAGAATTTTGTATAATAAACTGAGTGTCTAGCACTTTGGATAACAACCTTTTACTGCATGATGAATAATGGATGCATTTCCCCATTGTAGTGAGCAGCATCCACATTGACTCTGCTAGGCACTGGCTATGAGACCTCAGGCACAGGATTTCATATCTCTGAGCCTCAGTTTCTTCAGTTGTAAAATGGGAGCTCATGCCACCAGTCTTAAAGGGTTGTCATAAAGATTTAATGAGTCACTAGTGACAGCAAAAGTAATGATGCCGCATTCCTTCTTCAGTTCAGTTCAGTTCAGTCACTCAGTCGTATCCGACTCTTTGTGACCCCATGGACTGCAGCACGCCAGGCTTCCCTGTCCATCACCAACTCCCAGAGCTTACTCAAACTCACGTCCATTGAGTTGGTGATGCCATCCAAACATCTCATCCTCTGTCGTCCCCTTCTCCTCCTGCCTTCAATCTTGCCCAGCATCAGGGTCTCTTCCAAGGAGTCAGTTCTTCGCAGCAGGTGGCCAAAGTATTGGAATTTCAGCCTCACCATCAGTCCTTCCAATGAATATTCAGGATTGATTTCCTTTAGGGTTGACTGGTTGGATCTCCTTGCAGTCCAAGGGATTCTCAAAAGTCTTCTCCAACACCGCAGTTTAAAAGCATCAATTTTTTGGTGCTCAGCTTTCTTTATAGTCCAACTCTCACATCCATACATGACTACTGGTAAAACCATAGCTTTGACCAGATGGACCTTTGTTGGTAAAGTAATGTCTCTGCTTTTTAATATGCTGTCTAGGTTGGTTATAGCGTTTCTTCCAAGGAGCAAGCATCTTTTAATTTCACGGCTGCAGTCACCATATGCAGTGATTTTGGAGCCCAAAAAAATACAGTTTCTCACTGTTTCCACTGTTCGCCCATCTATTTGCCATGAAGTGATGGGAAAGGATGCCATGATCTTAGTTTTCTGAATGTTGAGTTTTAAGCCAACTTTTTCACTCTCCTCTTTCTCTTTCAACAAGAGGCTCTTTAGTTCTTCTTTGCTTTCTGCCATAATGGTGACATTCCTTCTTAGAAGACCTCAAAGGCTCTTGTTGCCTTTAAAAAGAAGTCAGACTACTTCAAAGAACTCCACAGTCTATACTTGGCTCTCTTTTCTTTATTGTATGTCCCACTACAACCCTGTTACTGGGAAAGATTGAGGACAGGAAGAGAAGGGGGCGACAGAGGATGTAATGGTTGGATGACCACTGACTCAATGGACATGATTTAGAGCAAACTCTGGAAGATAGTGAATGACAGGGAAGCCTGGTGTGCTGCAGTCCATGGGGTCACAAAGAGTAGGACATGACTGAACAACTGAACAACAACTACTATAGTACTACAGGTACTTCACAATCTGGCCTTATCAGATTATTTACCATTCCCCAAGTGCTTTCACATATGGACCTTTTTGCTGGCTAACCCTCCACCTGGAATGCTTCCTCCTGCCTCTTTGATTCTCCCTCCCCCGCCCCGCAACTCCACCTTGCTGTACCCACCTGTAGCCATCCTGCCTTCATTGCTCAGCTCAAACCAGACTTCCTTTTGCAGACTTCCCTAAATTTCACCAGACACAAGTCTTTTCCCCATTCCCAATACTCCCGTTAGGCTCTGTATCTCTACTGTTAACCACAATTCTTTGTACTGATACATAACTGCTGCTTCCTCCAGACCAGTGTAGAGTGTGAATTAGAATTACCTGGGTTCTTCATAGCAATTCAGACTCCAGAGCTCCACCCCAGCCCTGTGGAATCAAAAGCTCTGCAGATGAGTGCTGAAAATCTGCATTTTCACAAGCTCTCCAGGTGATTCTTAGGCTTACTAAAGTTCCAGAACATTTGGCCGACATAGAGACACCTCTCAAAAGAATCATGTCTTGGGACTTCCCTGATGGTCCAGTGGCTAAGACTCCATGCTCCCAGTGCAGGACACACAGATTCTATCCCTGGTCAGGGAACTAGATCTCACATGCCACAGCTAAGAGTCCACATGCTGCAACTAAGACCCAGCACAACCAAATAAATAAAAATAAATACTAAAATAAGAATTACACCTCATGCTTCTGTGGACTCCTTCTCCCTCCAAATCTGTTGCCCAGGATATAGTAATCATTTAATAAAAATTTAAATATTAATTTAAGGTGGTCACAAGAGGAACTTGGAATGGAAGTCATCAATGGAAATCCCAAGAACTATATAACACGTTCTCTAACTTAGTTTTTTCAGCTTAATTTTACTCTACTTAATTTTACTCTAAAGGCAAGGGAAAGCATTCAAGGTCTTAAGGATATCAAAATGTATTATTCTGTCTTCTCTCCACATTTCCTAATCCACTATTGAGTTTTCAGAAATGCAAAACAAAAGGTGTAGCTTTTAATATCTACTACACTAGAAAAAGAACTCTGTGTAGCAATTCTTAATCAGAATGAGAATAATGTTCTTGCCCTTCATCCCTGCAGCTTTTAATATCTGTACACTATATTTAATCATCTGGGCCCCTTAATTTACTGACATTTAAATTATCTCAAATTAGATTTCCTGGAGCACTGTTCCAAATAAGTAACTTTTTAAGATAATGCAAGGTCTTATTAGTCGCAAATCATGCCTCTGGTTGCCACTTGCAGCTTCTATACCTTCTTGAAAAATTACTTTATTTAAAGGATTTTTTTTTTAATATGGCCAGAGTCTATATAATGAATTAACTATCTGGGTTTTTACATTTTAGCCAGAATAATATCAAAATAGTGCAACATAATAGAAAAGAAGCTTCTTTCTCATACTTAGTTCAAAACAAGTTTGAACACTTAAAATTACAATTAAATATGTGATAATATTTTTATATTTATGCCATATTATTTTCACATATGTCATTACATTTAGTCTTCAAAATTTCCTTGTGAGGCTAATAGACATGCTATTGTTTTTTATTGATATATAGTTTACTTACAACGTTGTATTAGTTTTTAGTATACAGCAAAGTGATTCAGTTACATATCCTTTTTAATATTCTTTTCCATTATGATTTTTCATATTCTTTTCTATTATGTTTTCTTGCAGAATATTGAACATTGTTCCCTGTGCTATATATTCAGTTCAGTTCAGTCACTCAGTCATGTCCGACTCTTTGCAAACCCATGAATTGCAGCACACCAGGCCTCCCTGTCCATCATCAACTCCCAGAGTTCACCTAAACTCATGTGCATCGAGTCAGTGATGCCATCCAATCGTCTCATCCTCTGTCATCCCCTTTTCCTCCTGCCCCCAATCCCTCCCAGCATCAGGGTCTTTTCCAATGAGTCAACTCTTCGCATGAGGTGGCCAAAGTATTGGAGTTTCAGCCTCAGCATCAGTCCTTCCAAAGAACACCCAGGACTGGTCTCCTTTAGGATGGACTGTTTGGATCTCCTA
Source organism: Capra hircus (assembly GCF_001704415.2). Classification (NCBI taxonomy): domain Eukaryota; kingdom Metazoa; phylum Chordata; class Mammalia; order Artiodactyla; family Bovidae; genus Capra; species Capra hircus. The sequence goes on from NW_017189517.1 coordinate 6,604,250, forward strand.
GCAGTCCAAGGTACTCTCAAGAGTCTTCTCCAGCACCACAGTTCAAAAGCATCAATTCTTAAGCACTCAGCTTTCTTCACAGTCCAACTCTCACATCCATACATGACCACAGGAAAAACCATAGCCTTGACTAGACCGACTTTTGTTGGCAAAGTAATATCTCTGCTTTTCAATATGCTATCTAGGTTGGTCATAACTTTCCTTCCAAGGAAAGCGTCTTTTAATTTCCTGGCTGCAGTCACAATCTGCAGTGATTTTGGAACCCAAAAAAATAAAGTCTGGCATTGTTTCCACTGTTTCTCCATCTATTTCCCATGAAGTGATGGGACCAGATGCCATGATCTTGGTAGGACCCTATTTTTATCCATTTTATGTATTAAAGCTTGCATCTGCGAATCCCACACTCCCAGTTCATCCCTCCCCCATCCGCCTCCCCCTTGGCAACCACCAGTTTGTTCTGTATGTATGTAATTCTGTTTCTGTTTCATCGATGGGTTCATTTGTGTCATATTTCAGATTCTATATATAAGAGATATCATATAATATTTCTGCTTCTCTGTCTGACTTCATGTAGTAAGATAGTCTATAGGTTCATCTGTGTTGTTGCAATGACATTTTTTCATTCTTTTTTTATGGCTGAGTAATTTCCATTGTATGTATGTACCACATCTTCTTTATCCATTCATCTGTCGATGGACCCTGAGGTTGCTTCCATGTCTTAGCTATTGTAAACAGTGCTACAATGAACATTGTGGTGCACATATCCTGTCAAACCATGCTTTTTTTCCAGATGTACGCCTAGGAGTGGAATTGCTAGATCATAAGGCAATAGACTCTTTGCAAACCCATGAATAGCAAATTGTTTGCTTTTTTTTTTAGTTGTTATTAATTTCAGTTTATGGATGAGAAAATGGGTTTCAGGGAAGTCATGTGATTTAACCCAAAGCACATCATTTACCACTGTAAGCATTAGTGGTTTAGTGGTAGAATTCTCGCCTGCCATGCAGGAGGCCTGGGTTTGATTCCTGCCCAATGCAAGAGCACTTATGTTTGGGGCTTCCCTGATGGCTGAGACTGTAAAGAGTCTTCCTGCCATACAGGAGATCCAGGTTCAATCCCTGGGTTGGTAAGATCTCCTGGAGAAGGGAATGGCTACCTACTCTAGTATTCTTGCCTGAAGAATCCCATGGACTGAGGAGCCTGGCAGGCTACAGTCCATGGAGTTGCAGAGTCAGATATGACTGAGCAACTAATACATCATTACAACACAAACCCAAATCTTCTGACACTACAAAGCACGTTCATTTGACTGTTTTGCAGTTTCTCAAACTTCTTGGACTGTCACAATAAGGACATATATCCCTAAGGTGTAACTACCCGTTTGTCTCCACCAATTCAAGATACAACTGACCATGTACTGACAAACCATGGCCATTCCAACTCCCTACAGATGCCTTTCAGACATGGCAGGATCACATGATACAGGTGGCACGTACTTCACATACACACAAAGCCAGGCCAAACTAGACTCCCTATTGGAAAAGGATGGCAGAGTACAAGTCCCCTGTTAGTCACATGCTCAGCCTACAGTCTTATCCCTATTCCTACAAATACAGCATGCACTAGCCCTGACCTTCACAGAAGAGGGCCTGTTGTGGTGCTGATGCCTCTCCCCTGAGTACATACAGTTTAGAATAGGATGGAACCTATGGCTGAAGTTAAGGATATGCATATATTAGGGAAAGACAATAGACATGGGGGAAAGAGGTGGAGCAATCATGTAATACCTCCATGTAAGTGTGGAGCTTGATGTTTGAAAATTCTGACATCCAAATAAGAATCATTAAAACAGTTCTGCTTTCCTATACAAAGCAAACAGCAGGTATTTATAGAGCAACTATGATGGGCCTGGCACTGAGTTTAACACTGCAGGGAATAGAAAAATGAATGAGACATGGACTCATGCCCTTGAAAAACTCACACTGCAGAGAAGGAAGTAGACACATAAACAATTACAGAACAGCATGATATGTGGTCTAATGGCCCTAGAATAGGAGTCATCACTACTATTTTTAGTAAGGAATTATTGGGGCTATATTGTAGATACACCATCAACATCACCAATGCATAACCATGAGTGTTCTATTTTGTGTCCTAAATTACCCCTAGATGAACCACTCCTAGACTCTTAAAGTGTTCTGTTACAATATAGGACTACATTGTTTTGCAAAGCAAATTATAATATTAATTTTTAAATCTCCACTGTGTATACAAAGTTTCATAAGAGACTTCAACAAAGATGCTCTTATATTAGCTAGATATAGAAACTTACAAAACATTAACTACAGATGAAATGAATAGCTTTTGACAAAGAAATAACAAGAGGAATATGTTTGTTTCTAACAAAAATGTGACAGTATTATGTGACCACCCCCCTACTCTGGTCTCTTGGAGATTTCAAAAAGGTGCTAAGGTGCCAAAGTATGCCATTACCTCTTACTTTTTCTGTCTAGAAGAAATGAATACAGTGTTTCAATTATATTCTTCCCTCTGGGGCAAGAGAGCTAATGTATTATTTATTTTTAAAGGAATTAAAATTAAGATGCTAGCACATTCATAATTTCATCTAATTTTTCACCAATTAAAATAAAAAATAAAATTTGCAGAAAATGAAACATGTGTAGGTCTCAACCACTAATTCCCTCAATTCTGATATTAAACTTTTGAATAAGACATCCCTTTGGAAAGCTAGCTCAAAATAACAGATGTTTTGCACCATTCCTAAAATCACAATCTTCATCAAAAACCCATGTCTTGAACTTTCTGAAAGATAATCATTACTGGGTATTTCAACAGAGAAATTTGAAAGGAGTGAGATACCCTGAACTCACCTGTAGGGTAGTTGCACACAAATCTTAGTAAACAATTTTACCACAAACTCACTAGATAGATGTAATGGGCACTGCTCACAAATTCACCAATGTGGCTTTTTTGATATGATATGTAATAACAGTAAAATATACATGAGCCTTATTTCTAAGCCCTCAATATGAAGAAAAACTCATAGGAAGGAATCGTCTATTCCTTCCCACACAATTCTAGAGCCCTAGGCTTCCCTAAGGTGCTAGTGGTAAAAATCCACCTAACAATGCAAGAGATGTGGGAGACCCAGGTTCAATTCCTGGGTCAGGAAGATACCCTGGAGGAGGACATGGCAACCCACTCCAATATTCTTGCCTGGAAAATCCCATGAACAGAGGACCCTGGTGGGCTACAGTTCATAGGATCACAAAGAATTGGACATGATTGAGCATCTGAGCGCAACCTACAAACTTCCAGAGGCCACACAGCTGTCCAATAGCTTGCAGCATGGTTGTGAAAGCTGCTTCAAAGCTTGCTCTAAGGGTCATAGCATTGAAGCAATCCATCTCCTACACAACTATACATATGCCTGGCTTGAACAGGCAATCCAAGGGCGTATGAAAGGATGATCCATTCCTTCCCAAGGTTTCAGTTGAATACAGCTGATATCTAGCTCTACAAACCTCCTTTGAGGAATCATGTCCACAGCATGGCGTCAGGCCACCTCTACTCCTACCCACATGTACAGTGGTTCTGCCTTCTTTGTGGAGAACATGTTCCAAGATCCCTAGAGGATGCCTGAAACAGAGGACAGTGCCAAATCTTATATATACCATGTTTTTCCTATGCATACACACCTGTGATAAAGTTTAATGTCCAATTAGAGATTAATGGCAATAACTAATAATAGAATGATTGCAAGAATTTACTGTAATAAAAATTATGTGAACGTGGTCTCTCTCAAAATACCTTATTGTATACATTTAATGCCTTTTCCATCTTAAGCACTTATCACACACTTTTAATTTTGCAGTTTGAGGTGTGACAGCAAAACTAGCACAAATTTCTTTTTCCTTCTTCACAAAAGCCTCAGCATACAAAGTTTTCTCTTTCTGTATTCGGTTGAGAACTTAGACCTTTTCACTTAAAGGAAGCACTTTACAGCTTCTTTTTGGCATATTTGAACTGCAAGCATCACTACTCTTGTACTTTGAGACCATTATTAAGTATAAAGTAAGGATTACTTAGATGCAAGCACTGCAGTACTGCCTCTGTCTGATAACTGAGGCAGCTACTAGGTGACTAATGGGTGGGTTCTTCTGGACGAAGGAGTAATGCATGTCCTGGGAGGGATGGAGCTGATGTCATGAGATTTCATTGTGCTGCTTAGAAGGGTGCACAACTTAAAATTTGTGCATTGTGTATCCTGGAATTTACTATTTAATATTTTCAGACCATGTTGGACCTCAAGTAACTGAAACCTCAGAAAGCAAAGCCATGGATAAGGATGACTCCTCTAGGGCATTCTTAACATTTTTCCACAGTCTCTGTTCCAATCTGCTTCACAACCTACCTTTTATTCAGTTCCTAAGTGGTCCTTTTCATCCCAGCTTTGACCTTTGTTATTAATTATGCCATTTACAGCCTCATCTGGTACTGGACCAAAACCTTGACACCGTTTTCCCAATTCTGAAGTCTCGCTTTTCTCAACTCTGATTGGGCTATGCCCTCTGATTCTGTTACTTCAGAAGCTCTGAGTAATCACCTGGTCCAACCTTGGCCCCTAAACTGTCACATGTGGAGGCTCCACAGGTGAAACATGTGAAAGAACAGAAGGCTGAGGTCCAAATATACAGTTTGTATGTAACATGTGTATATTCATGAACACACTTAAACCACATGCTGGTTCACATGGTGCAAAAGTATGGATTGACCCCAATAAATAGAACACCAGGCCTTTGGAATCTCTCCCTCTTTCCCTTTTTTCCCCTTTCTTCCCACAACCTCACTGTGTGGCCCTAGTAGTGAGACTTAACTTTAGGTAGTGAAAGTTGCTCAGTCGTGTCCGACTCTTTGCAACTCCGAGGACTATACAGTCCATGGAATTCCCCAGGCCAAAATACTGGAGTGGGTAGCCTTTCCCTTCTCCAGGGGATTTTCCCAACCTAGGAATCAAACCCAGGTCTCCAGCATGGCAGGCAGATTCTTTACCAACTAAGCCACAAGGGAAGCCCATGTGGCCCTAGATGTGCCATGTAATTTCCAGGATGTGCAATAAATCTTTTACAAATTTTCTCCTGATGGTTATTGCCGAAGTTATCTTTCAGTCATAATAAGAACCATAAGGGCCAATCCAGCCACAACATTGGTTATTGATTGGCTAAGACCAGCATACAACAGTTATTCTACCATCGAATAATAGCATTATTTTTCTATATCTAAAAAATATCAGCATGTGACACCAGAATTGGAACACATGACATTTCATAACACAAAATAATATGCTGGGAGCCAAACAACAGAATGCTGATTCTGTATATGAACTGTGAAAATGTTTCATTAAACAAGACTGACATAAGTTGTCATGGAAATTGTTCCAATTTGAGACTTACTGGATATACCAATATTGCATTTCCATACCTGCCACATCTCCCTAAATGTAAGCCACACAGCTTCATAGGAACTATAAATTTTGTTGTAAAAGAGAAAAGAGTTGGTCTAGGTCTTTGTAATAGTTAGAAAAAGCATAAAGCAAACTATATTTCTTTTTCAATCATTAAAATTAGAACCTGAATTTTTAAGTAGTAACCTGTGTTGTTCTTGAAAGTGTAAATACGGCACCATATAATTTACTTCCTCAGTCCACCTTTCATTGTGCATGGTCTTCATTAAATTGCCTAGAGGTAACTAGAGAAATAAATTGAAATAGGAAGACTAAACACCTCCCCCATCCTCCTCACTCTGCTCATATAGGACATAAAGGGAATGAGAACACTAAACTGAGCCCTTACAAGAAGTATGTGATCTCAGAGCTGTAACAGTCTAAGAGCTAAGAAAGAGGACGTCAAGACAAATACGGTGGGACTTCCCTGGTGCTCCAGTGGTTAAGAATCTGCCTTGCAATGCATGGGACGTGGGTTCAATCCCTGGTTGGATATCTAAGATCCCATCTGCTGAGGGGCAACTAAGACCATGAGCTGCAACTACTGAACCTGTGCACAGCAATCAAGATCCTGCATGCCACAACTAAGACACAAATAAATAATTTTTTTAAAAAAAGAAAAATATGGCTCAGTGTCGGCTCCTTTTCACATTCAGTAAAGCCCAAAGAGAAATAATATGAAAGCTGAGAATGAAGGAAGGCATACTCTTGATGAAATTATTCAAAACACACCAACAGTAATTTAAAATTTAAATGCAAAGGACACGATCATGGTAAATCACAAACCACTGTGGGTTTGCAAATGAGCTGCTGTTAAAATAGTCTTACTGAAAACCAAGAGAACTCTAGCAGCAAGCTGTGTGTGAACAAGCACCATGGGAACCTTACAACCCTGAATTTGAGTTTTCAGTAAGCTTAAGCAATGTACTGATTTTAGCTTCTGAAGAAAGCTTCAAAAATCATTAATCACTCTCTTGGTAATTTTTTTTTTTAATTGAAGTATAGTTTATTTGTGTTAATTACTGCTGTACAGCAAATTCAACTATCTATATGTATGGGCTTCCCTGGTGGCTTAGATAGTAAAGAAGCTACCTGCAATGCAGGAGACTTGGGTTTGATCCCTGAGTCGAAAAGATCCCCTGGAGAAAGAAATGGCTACCCACTCCAGTATTCTTGCCTGGAGAATTCCATGGACAGTCAGACATGACTGAGTGACTAATACACACACACAAATATATATGTGTGTGTGTGTATATATATATATATATATATACATTTTTAAATATTCTTTTTCATTATTTTTTATCATTGGATATGGAATATAGTTCTCTGTGCTATATAGTACGATCTTAGTAAGTTAATAGTATAGAATAATGGTCAAGAGCCTGGACTCTGGAGTCAGATTGCTAGATTTAAATCATAACTCTGCCATTTATTGATTATGTGTCCTTGGGCAAATTACCTAAAGTCTTTGTGCCTCAGTTTTTCAGCCATAAAGTGGGGGTAATAGAATTAACATCTCCCTACAGTGTTGTTTAATCAGTATTTATACATTGCTTAGGGCAGTGCCAGGCATGGAGTAAGCTGTATATGAGTATTTGTTAAGCAAAAAAGCAGGTTCTCCAGCTGCTGCTGCTGCTAACTTCACTTCAGTGGTGTCTGACTCTGTGCAACCCCATAGACAGTAGCCTACGAGGCTCTGCTGTCCCTGGATTCTCCAGGCAAGAACACTGGAGTGGGTTGCCATTTCCTTCTCCAATGCATGAAAGTGAAAAGTGAAAGTGAAGTCGCTCAGTCGTGTCTGACTCTTACTGACCCCATGGACTGCAGCCTACCAGGCTCCTCCGTCCATGGGATTTTCCAGGCAAGAGTACTGGAATGGGTTGCCATTACCTTCTCCTAGTTACACTTGAAACGATAGTCTCTGAAATCCTGTGTCATTTGCCTGCAACCGCTAAAGAAAGAACTTATACTTTTAGATTCAGCTTCCATGGTGGCTCAGATGTAAAGAATCTGTCTGCAGTGCAGGAGACCCAGATTTGATTCTTGGGTCGGGAAGATCCCCTGGAGAAGGAAATGGCTGCCTGCTTCTTGCCTGGAGAATCCCACGGACAGAGCAGCCTGGCGGGCTACAGTCCACGGGGTTGCAAAGAGTCAGACACGACTGAGTGACTAACTCACACATGATCCATCAGGTGAAAAATTATTGCCCAGCTGCAAGCCTAGGACCATGTTTTTAGAATCCCTTAAAAGCCTCTCATCTAAGCTATTCATGTTACATTTGAGGAAACAGAGGACTATGGCAGTAAGGGGACTTGCCCAAAGTAGCAGCTATTAAAATATGGCAGAGTTAGAAATAGAAGCCTAGACAACACTCTCTCTACCTACCACCTCTCTGCCTTCCTAAGGCTGAGTTGTAAATATATCTTGTGGAAATCTTATTACATATAATCTTACTATACAGGAAAAAAATCATACTAGTAAAGATGAAACAGGTTTCCCTTCCTATCAGAAAGTAGAACACCCCTGTGAAATTCTATGTGAGCCACTATGGCATAAAACAAAGAAGCAATTACCTTAGGACACATCTTACTAAGAGAGAAACAAAATAAATGGAGACAAAGCACAGATGCTCACAGACGCAATTCAAAGCTATGGTGCCTGATGCTGTTATGCTCTGTAATGACTCAGCTTGCTGCAAAACAAAATGCTATTTTTGCTTTTCACCTTTTTAGGTAAAAGTGAAAATTCTTTTCAGATTTCTTTCAGTTAGTGAAAACAGGTACTAATGTAGGTCTTTCATACAAGCCAAGGGGTATAAAACAAACTTTTGGAAAACTGGTGGGTTGGGATGGTACCTGTAGTTACACTAACGACACAAATTGTGTGCTTAACACCTTAGAGGGCTTCCCAGGTGGCACTAGTGGTAAAGAACCCGCCTGCAATGCAGGAGACTTATAAGAGACATGGGTTTGGGAAGATCCCCTGGAGAAGGGCATGGCAACCTGCTTCAGTATTCTTACCTGAAGAATCCCATGGACAGAGGAGCCTGGTGGGCTACAGTCCCTGGGGTTGCAAAGAGTTGGGCACAACTGAAGCAACTTAGCATGCACATACATGCAACACCTTAGAATCATGTTTTTGCATGTGAAACTGTGGTTCCCAATGTCAGTGATATTCCTTATTTCAGAAACCTCTTACCAATATGGTTCTCTCTCTTGTAACTACATTAAATCACAAGATTGCTGTGTGCTAAGTCGCTTCAGTCATGTCCAACTCTTTGCGACCCCATGCACTGTAGCCTACCATGCTCCCCTGTCCATGAGATTCTCCAGGCAAGAGTTACAAAGTGGGTTGCCATTTACTCCTCCAGGGGCTTTTCCTGACCCAGGGATCAAACTCGCATCTCTTAATGTCTCCTACATTGGCAGGTGGGTTCTTTACTAATAGCGCCACTTGGGAAGCCCAAATCACATTATTTCCTTCTATTATCATCTTAATCTCTCTGGGTTGCCATAACAAAATACCAGAGACAAGGAGGCTTATAAATAACGAGTTAATTCTCAAGTTCTGGAGGTTGGGAAGTCCACCAGTAGATTCAGTGTCTGGTGAACCCTCACTTCCTAGTTCATAGACTGCAGTTTTGGAGGTATTCTCACATGGTGAAAGGGGTGAGGGAACTCTCTGGGATCTCTTTTATAAGGACACTAATCCCATTCATGAGGGCTCCACCCGCAGGACCTAATCACCTCCAAAAGGTCCCATCTCCAAATACCATCACATTGGGGGTTAAGTTTCAACATATGAATTGGAGGAGTGGGGTAACACAGATATTCAATCAATAGCAATTACACATTCAAAAACAATGCCTTTGTAGTCAAATAAACTGAACCTGTTGAAGGAAAACCCCTAAGGCAATTTTATCCCTTACACTAATACTTCAGAAGATCTTTCCCTAATGACTGATTCAGATGATACTCTAATTGCAATTTTGATTTCCCATACCAGGATGTCTGCATCTTTTTAGCTTTATGATACTTCAAATATTAAATTATTAAGAATGTATGCAGCCCAAGAATTAAACATGAAGCTCAGAGGCAATGAAGTACAAAACCAGAAATTGCTTCTTAATTCCTTTGTCAATTAAAAATAAATAAAAATAAATGAAGAGCTTGGCCTTCCAGTTTTTAAAAAGACATTTCTGAAAGTCAGGATTGTGAATCCATGTGTTGTATTTCTAATCCCAGGGAGACTTTACAAGACTCATTTACTGAAAAGCAAAGTGGAGATTCTGGTGTACCGCCTAAAATGAAAACCCACTACTTTGTAAATTTGCATTTACTTTAATATTTATCAATGATAAAAACTCTCTCAGTTAACATTTGTTAAATACTAAGTGTCCAATAGCAAACTCATCAGTTGAAGTCTTTTTACAGTTCCCTTACAGACCATGATTGTTTGGACTAAAGTCCTATTATTTTATCACAACTATCATTGCTTCCCAGGAGGTAGTGATTGACATTTGTCCAAGCATGTGACTTGCAAAATCATGTTTCTTCCTATGTGTTTCATTAACCTCAATATTTAGTGCTACTAGAGTAATAATCTATTACAATGCAACAATCAGATATCAATAAGGTACTATGTAATAAATATGCTACTACACTAAAGAATTTACTGGAAAAAACAGGTTAATGAATCATGGTACATTATGAAAATCATAGATTCCGTATGTCAGATTGGAAGATCTCTTAGAGACTGTGCAGCTAAATCCTCACAAAGGCAAGAAAATGTCGCTTCAGATCAGTGAGTTAGTCTTGGAGTCAATAGTCTTCTGGATCCCTCTCAAATACACATCCAAGTTTTGGATTTTTTGTGTTTATTTGTGTGTGTGTGTGTGTGTGCATTTCAGTAAATATATTCCCTGTTTGAGGTTCATATCAATTTGGTTAATTCCAAGATTTTTCTCTAGAACAAATCATAATCTAACAAAGTTTCACAGCAATAAGTTCCCATTTATGAGTATTTACATTTATGGATATTGGCTCATGTTGGTTCTGCAGCCATAACACATTCATATTTGGAAGAAAAAGAAAGATAATCTGAGAGAACTTCCATGTTACAGTTATTTTCTGTTATTTAATAGGTGTAATGTTTCATATGTGGCTTCTTATATATATGTTTAAATGTTACATACTAAGAAATTAGCTACAGAATCCTGCGGTCTTCTGAAGACAATTATACCAGCAAATGTATTTTCAGCAAACTAAGAAACTAGGTAAAGAGAAAAATCATCTTGAAAATGGAATTGCACAGCAATGACAAGGGCATGATTCTTTTTAGTGACTTCATCCCTTCTAAGCTTCCCTGGTGGCTCAGACAGTAAAGAATCCACCTGGAATGTGGGAGAGCTGGGTTCAATCTCTGGGTTGGGAAGGTCCCCTGGAGAAGGAAAACAGCTACCCACTCCAGTATTCTGGCCTGGAGAATTCCACAGACAGAGGAGCCTGGCAGGCCACAGTCCATGGCGTTGCAAAGAGTCAACATGACTGAGCAACTTTGTCTTCACTTCACTTCAACTTCAACTCTCAAGAGCAAGATAATATAATCCTGTAGCGATCATTTAAACTTTTCCTGATTTGAGTCCAACGGCTATTCTGACACAAAGCTTTTTTTGAAGGACTTCTCAGCCTGTATAATTCAATGGACGCGAGTCTGAGTGAACTCCGGGAGTTGGTGATGGACAGGGAGTTCTGGCGTGCTGCGATTCATGGGGTCGCAAAGAGTCGGACACGACTGAGTGACTGAACTGAACTGAACTGAAGGCTTTACATGATGTTCAGTAAACCAAGACCAAGATTCTCACTCATATCATCAGGGTGTTTTGCCTCTTAGCCTATCAACTAAACTGCAGCTTCTTTGCTTACATCTTCCACTTACTCAAATGAGCTGACTTACCAGATTTTATTTGCCCACTAACCAGATTTTATCTAGATAGCAGAGTTTAGAGGAGAGCTTCATGCCCTTAAGGGAGAGCTTCAGGCTTTAAAACTTCTCAGCTGTAGCGTGGAATTGGGCACTCAGCAGCAAGATAATCCACGACTATTGTCTGTCATCTATCCCCTTTTGTTTCAGCATGCCCCTGTGGCACAAAGGATATGGGTAGCTGATGCTATAGTGATCTTGCTTTGGTTGACTACACAACATGTTGTCTGAATCTATTTGGGTTGTTTCTTTTCCAGCAGAACCTGTCATGCTGTCTGACATAGTGTCTATCGGTAAGTACCCCAAGCTCCAGAGCAAAACAACCTAAGTATAAATCCCAACCCTCTCACTTATAAGCTGTGTGATCTTGGGTAAGATGCATAACCTTTCTGTGCCATGAATTCTTCACATTATGTACTATCTAAGCCTCCATGACAGTAAAAGAGCAAGTTTGCTGTATCAAAGTCCATTCAGTGCCATGAAATGAGCTACACCACTTTTTTACTCAACCATTGCATATTCACTGAATGCCAATGCACTAGAAATTGCAGAAAATACAACTTTTAAGACATGGAATTTGTCCCTATGAAACCACTTACTGTGAATTCTGGAATAAAGGACATGTGGTTAATGAGTAATATGCAAAATAAGCCCTCCAAGAGAGACAGACCACTTTGACCTGGGACCAGAGTATGGATCCACTCTAGATATCTTTTCCATTTAATCCCCAATATGTTTTAGCAAAACCATAGTTGTGTTTCTTCACTATTTCAGAAAATCATCTACCTTTCCTTATTTAAATGATTTTAGGCAGCAACATTATAATGATAAACTCATAACTTGGACAGATGGCTCAGCAGGTAAAGAATCCACCTGCAATGCAGGAGACACAGATTCAATCCCTGGGTTGTGAAGATCCCCTGGAGGAGGAATTGGCAACCCACTCCAGCATTCTTGCCTGGGAAATCCCATGGAGAGGAGCATGGCAGGATACAGTCCATGGGCTTGCAGAGTCGGACATGACTGAGCAACAAAGCAGGCATGCACAAAAGCACAATACATAAAATACATAAGGCCTATGTTTTTGTTCATCATGTGAACTTTATTTCTGTTCAACTGTTCATTATTATCTGCTTCGGAAATACTATATCTTAGTTCAGTTCAGTTCAGTCGCTCAGTCGTGTCCGATTCTTTGCGACCCCATGAATCGCAGCACGCCAGGCCTCCCTGTCCATCACCAACTCCCAGAGTTAACTCAGACTCACGTCCATCGAGTCAGTGATTCCATCCAGCCATCTCATCCTCTGTCATCCCTTTCTCCTCCTGCCCCCAATCCCTTCCAGCATCAGAGTCTTTTTCAGTGAGTCAGCTCTTCACATGAGGTGGCCAAAGTACTGGAGTTTTAGCTTTAGCATCATTCCTTCCAAAGGAATTCCAGGGTTGATCTCCTTCAGAATGGACTGGTTGGATCTCCTTGCAGTCCAAGGGACTCTCAAGAGTCTTCAACACCACGGTTCAAAAGCATCAATTCTTTGGCGCTCAGCCTTCTTCACAGTCCAACTCTCACATCCATACATGACCACAGGAAAAACCATAGCCTTGACTAGACGGACCTTAGTCGGCAAAGTAATATCTCTGCTTTTGAATATGTTGTCTAGGTTGGTCATAACTTTTCTCCCAAGGAGTAAGTGTTTTTTAATTTCATGGCTGCACTCACCATCTGCAGTGATTTGGGAGCCCCCCAAAATAAAGTCTGACACTGTTTCCACTGTTTCTCCATCTATTTCCCATGAAGTGATGGGACCAGATGCCATGATCTTCATTTTCTGAATGTTGAGCTTTAAGCCAACTTTTTCACTCTCCTCTTTCACTTTCATCAAGAAGCTTTTTAGCTCCTCTTCACTTTCTGCCATAAGGGTGGTGTCATCTGCATATCTGAGGTTATTGATATTTCTCCCAGCAATCTTGATTCCAGCTCGTATTTCTTCCAGTCCAGCGTTTTTCATGATGTACTCTGCATATAAGTTCAATAAGCAGGGTGACAATATACAGCCTTGACGTACTCCTTTTCCTATTTGGAACCAGTCTGTTGTTCCATGTCCAGTTCTAACTGTTGCTTCCTGACCTGCATACAGATTTCTCAAGAGGCAGGTCAGGTGGTCTGGTATTCCCACCTCTTTCAGAATTTTCCACAGTTTATTGTGATCCACATAGTCAAAGGCTTTGGCATAGTCAATAAAGCAGAAATAGATGTTTTTCTGGAACTCTCTTGCCTTTTCCTTGAGCCAGCGGATGTTGGCAATTTGATCTCTGGAACATTTCATGCAAAGGTGGGCTCGATAAAAGACAGAAATGGTACGGGCCTAACAGAAGCAGAAGATATTAAGAAGAGGTGGCAAGAATACACAGAAGAACTGTACAAAAAAGATCTTCGCAACACAAATAATCACTATGGTGTGATCACTCATTTAGAGCCAGACATCCTGGAATGTGAAGTCAAGTGGGCCTTAGAAAGCATCACTACAAACAATGCTAGTGGAGGTGATGGAATTCCAGATGAGCTATTTCAAATCCTGAAAAATGATGCTGTGAAAGTGCTGCACTCAATATGCCAGCAAATTTGGAAAATTCAGCAGTGGCCACAGGACTGGAAAAGGTCAGTTTTCATTCCAATCCCAAAGAAAGGCAATGCCAACGAATGCTCAAACTATATCTCAATGAAATTATAAACATACAGGAAACATTTAAAAACCATTTATAACTCTGAGATAACTATCATTGACATTTTGGAATCTTTTTCCCCATTTTTTTCTAAGCATTTTGACACTATTGAGCTAATGTTACATAATTTGCTTTTTAAATAACTTTTTCCTCTTAGCTTAAAATGTATCACAAGAAATAAAAATTCCATATAATTGTACTACCAGTTAACCCCAGATGACATTTTTTTTTAATTACACATATAATTTGAAAATTCAAATGTGTAATAGTGCATCCTTCCACTGCACAGATATCAATATGTTTGCAATATATGCTAAAAGATCTTCAAATAGTTTTTTAATTATTTGAAATTACAAACAATGCTGTGTTGAATATTTTTATCATCATATATCAAATGAAAATGGCTGGATGAATTTTCAACCAAATTTGCAGTATATGTTTAGAATAGTGTGACTCAAAATATAGGCTATTTGAAATACAGGAGCTTCACTTTTTGTGAAACTCTGCTTCATGAAAACATGCTTCAAATCAGCTATAGCAGAGGCCTCTATGACTGCTAATCAGGAAAGCACTGGCATATGCATTAGGATGCCAAGGAGACAAAAATTACACAGTACTTAAACAGAAGCCCCTTTTTGAAAGCCACAAAGGCAGATACTACAAATTACAAGCACTGGTGTTCTATTGAATTGTTTCTCAAACAGATAACTCAATGTTATTTGATCCACAGTAACAACAGGGACAGTATTCATATTATGATCATTGGTAATTAACTTGAGCAGCTCAGAAGAGGGTAACTGAAAAATAATTGCCTGTCGCCTGAAGATAATAAACAGCCTGAAAATGTGATGTAAAGCTGAAAGAGGAACTCACTGCAAAGCATTAATGCAGGAAACAGAAGAAAACTTTAGAAAAAAATCCTCATAGATATTTAAGAAGGTTTTTTACCCATAGAAGAGTTAGAAAGGTATAGTTGTAAAGCAAACAGTTTATAAACATTATAGATCCATTAAAGAATTCTTTTAGAATATTTGGGGAAGAGTAGAGGGAGAGAGAAGAAAGATAAGAAAGAAAAGTTGTGAGGTATGAAGAAGAGATACAGGTGAGTCAAAGTCTGTCTAATAGAAGTTCCAGATGATGAAGAAGAGAAAGGAGAGATGGGAAAACATAATTCAAGATGTAACAAAAGATACACTTCCCTGAGCTGAAGACTATTGTTTCAAAGCAAGATACTGAAAAATGGCACACTGTGGTGTGTTGTTTGCCAGAAGGACCACTATTTTTGCCCTCCCTGTAGCTGTGCCCCATTGCAATGTGACTTTGAAGTTCCTCCCATGAAGGAGCCCCTTCGAATCTTACTTGGCTTCATGGCTTGTCAAAGATAGCCAGTGCTCAGTCACTTTAGTCATGTCCGACTCTTTGCGGCCCACCAGACTCCTCTGTCCATGGAATGTTCCAGGCAAGAATACTGGAGTTGGTGGCCATGCCCTCCTCCAGAGGATCTTCCCAACCCAGGGATTGAACCCAGGTCTCCTACATTGCAGGTAGATACTTTACCACTGAGCCACCTTGGAAGCCCAAAGATAGCCCACATTTCACCAATAGAATGTGGTACAAGTAACACTGTGTTAGTTCCAAGCTCTGTCTCAAGAGGCCTTGTGTGCTTCTACGTTTGCTTGGAACCATCCCTCTGATTACCATGCGAACAAGCCCAGGCTAGTCTACTAACAGGCAAGAAGTGACATGGAGCAGACACAAACCATTACATCTGAAGCCTTCCTAGCACCCAGATGACCTACCAGATTATCACAGACATATGAGTGATTTCACCTGAGACCAGAAGAACTGCCCAGCCAAGCTCAGGACAAATTGCCAACTCACAGGCTTGAAAGAGCCAAAAGAACTCCCTATGCAGATGTCTCCTGGAACAGTATTTTAGGCAAAGGGATAGGCATGTGCAAACACCATGAGGTAAGAGCATGCCTGCCATTTCTGAGGAAAAGCAAGGAGGTCAGTTTGGCTAGAGTGGCATAAGTGATAAAGGGAAGGGTAGGAGATGAAATGAGAGGAGTGTGGTAAATTGTAAAAAAGGCCACACATCGTTCTACTTTCTATATCCTTGCCCTTGCAATGTGATATCACAGATCCTTCCCTCAAAAAGTAGACTCTGTATCTCTGCTCCCTGGATCTGGGTTGGCAATGTGGCTTACTGTGCCCAATGAGATATTAGTAAATATAACACAAGTAGAGATTTGAAAAGCACTTGTGCATCAAGGCTTGCTCTCTTGCTGTTCCTGAAGTCCCTGACTGCCATGCAAGAAAATCCAGGCTCTTCCACTGGATTATGACACTCAGTCACTCTTGTCATCTGAGACAACACCTAGTCAGCCCCCGAACTTGTGAGGCCATTCACTGCACTTGCAAATGCATGAGTGATTCCAGCATAGATCAGAAAACTTGCTTAGCCCAGCCCAAATTGCCAAACCAGAGCTCAATAAATAATTTAAGCCATAAAATGTTGAACTGTTTTGTTATACAGCAAAAGTTAATTGATGCACATGATTTAGTTACAAGAATAAAGTGAAAATCATTGGAGAATTCAGGGAGAGGGAATAAAAGTTTAGCTGTAATAGTTGCATTGAATTCTTTATCCACAATATGGAATACTATTAGATATTATGATAATGTTTATAGAATTCTGAAGGGAAAGGCTTTTGAACCTATTACTTTACCATAACAAAGAAATAGGCTTTGGGGATACCAGAAAACTATCACTTAGGAGCAAAGACAATTTCCTTTTTTTCTTATTGAGGTATATTCTACAATGCAAAATTGTCTGTATTTAAGGTGTACAATTTGATTATTTGATATGCATATACATTGTGAAATAATCACTCTAATAAAGCCAATTAACATTTCCATCAGCCCAAGAATACTGGAGTGGATAGTCCATCCCTTCTGCAGGGGATCTTCCCAACCCAGGAATCAAACCAGGGTCTCCCACATTGCAGGCAGATATTTTACCAACTGAGCTACCAGGGAAGCCTTTTCCCTTCAGATCACTACCACTTTCTGTTTCCTTCCATTTGTGTGAGTCTGTGTGAGAACACTTAGGATCCACTTTCTTAGAAAAGTCCAAGTATACAATAAAGTATTGTTAATCATAGTCACATTGTTCTATGTTATCCCCAGAATTTATTCATCTTGCATAACTGAAACTTTGCAGCCCTTGACCACAGTTTCTCCATTTGTCCCTCCTCTAGCCCCTTGTAACCACCATTTTACCCTCTGCTTCTATGACTTCAACTATTTCAGACTCCACATATAAATATTTGTCTTTATCTGGCTTATTTCGCTTAGCATAATGTCTTTCAGGTTCATCCAAGTTGTCCCAAATAGTAGAATTTCCTTCTATTTAAAGTAGGAATAATATTCCATTGTGTGTATGCAGGCATACTTTGAAGATATTTCAGATTTGGTTCCAGACCATCACAATAAAGTGAATATTGCAATAAAGTGAGTGACATGAATACTGGAGTGGGTAGCCTATCCCTTCTCCAGCAGATATTCTTGACCCAGGAATCAAACCGGGGTCTCCTGCATTGCAGGCAGATTCTTGTTATAAACTATTAAATGTGCAATAGCATTATGTCTTAAAAAACAACATACATGCCTTAATTTAAAAATACTTTATTGCTAACCATAATCTGCTGGGCGGGATTGGGGGCAAGAGGAGAAGGGGACGACAGAGGATGAGGTGGCTGGGTGGCATCACTGACTCGATGAACGTGAGTCTGAGTGAACTCCGGGAGTTGGTGATGGACAGGAAGGCCTGGCGTGCTGCAATTCATGGGGTCGCTAAGAGTCGGACACAACTGAGTGACTGAACGGAACTGAACTGAACTGAATCTGAGCCCTCAGCAAATCTTAATATTTTGGCCAGTGGAGGGTCTTGCTTCGATATTGGTGGCTGCTAACGGATCAGGTTGCTGAAGGTTAGGGTGGCTGTGACTATTTCTTAAAATAATACAGTGAAGTTTGTTGTACTGATTGACTCTTCCTCTCATGAACAATTTCTATGCAGCATGAAATGCTATTTGATAGCATTTTACCTAGAGTAGAACTTCTTTCAAAATTGATGTCCATCTTCTCAAAGCCTGCCACTGCTTTATCAACTAAGTTTATGTAATATTCTAAATCCTTTGCTGTCATTTCAACAGTCTTCACAGCATCTTCCATTTCCAGAAACTCCTTTCTTTGTTCATCCATAAGAAGCAACTCCTCAACTGTTAGGATTTTATCATGATGTTGCACCAATTCAGTCAAATCTTCAGGCCCCACTTCTAATTCAAGTTCTCTTGTTATTTCCACCATGTCTGTAGTAACTTCCTCCCCTGAAGTTTGAACTCCTCAAAGTCACCCATGAGGGTTGGAATCAACTTCCTCCAAACTCCTGTGAATGTTAATATTTTGACCTTTTCCCATGAATTACAAATATTCTT
The DNA here is from genome assembly GCF_001704415.2 of Capra hircus. NCBI lineage: Eukaryota > Metazoa > Chordata > Mammalia > Artiodactyla > Bovidae > Capra > Capra hircus. The sequence continues at coordinate 6,622,982 of NW_017189517.1, forward strand.
GATGGCGTCTAGAATGGTGAATCCTTTCCAAAATGTTTTCAATTTACCTTGCCCATATCCATCAGAGGAATCACTATGTATGATTAGCTATAGCCTTGCAAAATGTATTTCTTAAATCATAAGACTTGAAGGTCAAAACTACTTGACACATAGACTGCAGAATGGATGCTGTATTAGCAGGTATAAAAACAATATGAATCTCATTGTACATCTCCATTTCAGTCCAGTTCCGTGCTCTTGGATGGCCAGGTACTTTCTCTCCTTTCTCAGTGTTTTGAAAGGAATCTTTTATTCTGAGCAACAGATCTCAACAATAAGCTTAAAATATTCAGTAAATCATGTTGTAAACAGATGTGCTGTCATTCATGCTTTATTCTTCCCTTTATACAGCACAAGAAGAGTAGGTTTAGCATAATTCTTAAGGGGCCTAGGATTTTCAGAATACTAATTGAGCATTGGCTTCAACTGAAAATCACCAGCCACATTCAGTTCAGTCCAGTTCAGTTCAGTTGTGCAGTCGTGTCCAACTCTTTGTGACCCCATGGACTACAGCACACCAGGCCTCCCTGTCCATCACCAACTCCCAGAGTTTACTCAAACTCATATCCCTTGAGTCAGTGATGCCATCCAACCATCTCATCCTCTGTCGTCCCCTTTTTCTCCTACCTTCAATCTTTCCCGGTATCAGGGTCTCTTCCAAGGAGTCAATTCTTCGTATCAGTTGCATTAGCCTCAAACAAGTGAGCCAGCTTGTTCTTTGAAGCTTTAAAATCAGGCCTTGGCTTCTCTTCTCCAGCTATGAAAGTCCTGGATGGCATCTTCTTCTTATACAAGGCTATTTCATCTACATTGAAAATCTGTTGTTTAGTGTGAAGTGAAATCGCTCAGTCGTGTCCAACTCTTTGCGACCCCATGGAATGTAGCCTACCAGGCTCCTCCATCCATGGGATTTTCCAGGTAAGAGTACTGGAGTGGGTTGCCATTGCCTTCTCCAGGGGAAATTCCTGACCCAGGGATCGAACCCGGGTCTCCCACATTGTAGGCAGACACTTTACTCTCTGATTCACCAGGGAAGCCCAGGGAGGTTGTTTAGTGTAGCCACCTTCATTAATTATCTTAGCTAGAACTTCTGGATAACTTGCTGCAGTTTCTGCTTCAGCACTTGCTGGTTCACTTTGCACTTTTATGTTATGGAGATGGTTTCTTTCCTTAAACCTCATGAACTCACCTTTGCCAAATTCAATCTTCTCCTCTGCAGCTTCCTTCCCTCTCTCAGCCTTCAGAGAATTGAGGAGAGTTAGGGCCTTGCTCTGGATTAGGTTCTGACTTAAGGTTGTGGCTGGTTTGATCTTTTATCCAGATCCCTAAAACTTTCTCCCTATAATCAATAAAGATATTTTGCTTTCTTGTCACTTGTGTTCACTGGAGTGGCACTTTTAATTTCCTTAGAGAACTTTTCTTCGGCATTCACAACATGGTAACTGTTTGGTACAAGAGGCCTAGCTTTTGGCCTGTCTCAGGTTTCAACATGTCTTCCTCATTGAGCTTAATCATTTCTAGTTTTTGATTTAAAGGGAAAGACTTACGACTCTTCCTTTCACTTTACTGCTTATAGACCATTGTAGGGTTACTAATTAGCATAATTTTAATATTATGTCTCAGGGAATGGGGAAGCCCAAGATGAGGGAGTGAGATGAGGGACCAACTTTGTAACAGTCAAAACACATATTTTTTGATTAAATTCACTGTCTTTTGGGGGCACAGTTCATAGTGTCCCAAAACAATGACAATAGTAATCAAAAACCACTGCTCAAAGATTATCATAACAAATAACAATGAAAGAGTTAGAAATATTACAAGAGCTACCAAAATGTGACACAAAGACACAAAGTGAGCAAATGCTGTTGGAAAAAATGGCACTGATAGATTTGCTTGGGTTCTCACATACCTTCAATTTGTTTTAAAAAACAATACACAATACCTGTGAAGCATAATAAAGTGAAGCAGAATAAAATGAGGTATGCCTATTACTGCACACACACACACACACACACACACATACACACACACACACTACAGTTTCTTTATCTGTTTGTTCATCAGTGGACACTCAGGTTGTTTCTGTATCTTGGTTACTGTGAAATAATGCCAAAATGAATGTGGAAGTGTAGGTACCCCTTTGAGATTCTGATTCCATTTCCCTTGGATATATACCCAGAAGAGGGATTACTAGATCATATAGTAGCTCTATTTCTAATTTTTTGAGATAACTCCATACTATAGTTGCTGCATCATTTTGCATTCTCACCAGAAATGTACAAGTGTTCCCTTTTCTCCATATCCCCACCAACACTAGTTGTCTTTTATCTCTCAGATAATAGCCACTCTAACAATTGTGTCGTGATATTCCATTATAGTTTTGGTTTCCCTGATGACTAGTCGTGCTAAGAAACTTTTCATGTACTCATTTGTATGTCTTGTTTTGAGAAAGGTCCATTCATGCTTTTGTTCATTTTTTTCATTGTTGTTTTTTTTTTGTCTTGTTCTCTGCCCCCCTCCCCCACCCCCACAGCACCACACAGTGAGATCTTAGTTTCCTGACCAGGGATTGAAATGGGATCCTCTGCAGTGAAAGCATGGAGTCCTAACTACTAAACTGCCAGGGAAGTCCCTCTCCTGTTTTGTTTTTGAAGAGTTGTATGTGTTTCTTATACAATTTAGGTATTAACCTCTTATCAGATACATGATTAGCAAATATTTTCTCCCATTCCATAGGTTGCCTTTGCACTCTATTGATTATTTTGTTTGCCGTGCAAACAAAGCTTTTTAATTTAATTCCATTCATCTATTTTTGCTTTTGTTGCCAATGCTTTTTCTGTCATACACAAAATATCATTGCCCAGACCAAAATCAAGATTTTACCCTAAGTTTTCTTCTAGGACTTTTATGGTTTCTGGTCTTACATTTTAAACTTTAATCCATTTAGAGTTGATTTTTGTATACAGTCTGATATACAAACACATATTCTTCTATAAATGGAAAGCCCTATGTATGTCAGTTAGGTCCTTTTAGTTTAGAGTTCAAGTCAGCTATTTCTTTATTGATTTTTTTTTTTTTTTGGATTTTCTGTCCATTATTGTAACTGGGGATATTGAAGTCCTTTGCTATTATTGATTGCTCTCAATTTTTGGCTTCAAATCTGTCAATATTTGCTTTCTTGATATTCAGTTCAGTTCAGTTAAGTCACTCAGTCATGTCCGACTCTTTGTGACCCCATGAATTGCAGCATGCAAGGCTTCCCTGTCCATCACCAACTCCCAGAGTTCAAACTAACTCATGTCCATCGAGTATGTGATGCCATCCAACCATCTTATCCTCTGTTGTCCCCTTCTCCTCCTGCCCTCAATCCCTCCCAGCATCAGAGTCTTTTCCAATGAGTCAGCTCTTCGCATGAGGTGGCCAAAGTACTGGAGCTTCAGCTTTAGCATCAGTCCTTCCAAAGAACACCCAAGACTGATCTCCTTTAAGATGGACTAGTTGGATATCGTTGCAGTCCAAGGGACGCTCAAGAGTCTTCTCCAACACCACAGTCCAAAAGCATCAATTCTTTGGTGCTCAACTTTCTTCACAGTCCAACTCTCACGTCCATACATGACCACAGGAAAAACCATAGCCTTGACTAGATGGATCTTTGTTGGCAAAGTAATATCTCTGCTTTTTAATATGCTATCTAGGTTGGTTATAACTTTCCTTCCAAGGATGTTAAGTTTATAATTGTTGTATCTTTCTGTTGAATCACCTTTTATCACTATATAATGACTTTCTTTGTCCCTAGAAACAGTTTTAGACTTAAAGTCTGTTTTGTATGATATAAATTTAGCTACCTCTGCTTTCCTATGGCTACCATTCACATTTCACGCATTTCATACCATTCACCATCCCATATCTTTTTCATCCCTCACTTTCAGCCTTTGTGTTTATTTAATTCTAAAGTGAGTCTCTTGTTTGCCATTCCCTTCTCCAGTGGACCACATTCTGTCAGACCCCTCCACCATGACCTGTCCATCTGGGGTGGCCCCTCATGGCACGGCTTAGTTTCATTGAGCTGGATCATCAAAAAAACAAGAGAGTTCCAAAATATATATATATATTTCTGCTTTATTGACTATGCCAAAGCCTTTGACTGGAAGGATCACAATAAACTGTGGAAAATTCTGAATGAGATGGCAATACCAGACCACCTGACCTGCCTCTTGAGAAACCTGTATGCAGGTCAAGAAGCAACAGTTAGAACTGGACATGGAACAACAGACTGGTTCCAAATAGGAAAAGGGGTAGTCAAGACTGTATATTGTCACCCTGCTTATTGAACTTATATGCAGAGTACATCATGAGAAACGTTGGGCTGGAAGAAGCACAAGGTGGAATCAAGATTTCCAGGAGAAATATCAATAACCTCAGATATGCAGATGACACCACCCTTATGGCAGAAAGTGAACAAGAACTAAAGAGCCTCTTGATGAAAGTGAAAGAGGAGAGTGAAAAACTTGGCTTAAAGCTCAACATTAGAAAACTAAGACCATGGTATCTGGTCCCATCACTTCCTGGCAAATAGATGGGGAAACAGTGGCTGACATTTTTGGGAGGCTCCAAAATCACTGCAGATGGTGACTGCAGCCATAAAATTAAAAGACACTCCTTGGAAGAAAAGTTATGACCAACTTAGACAGTATATTAAAAAGCAGAGACATTACTTTGCCAACAAAGGTCCGTCTAGTCAAAGCTATGGTTTTTCCAGTAGTCATGTATGGATGTGAGAGTTGGACTATAAAGAAAGCCGAGCTCCGAAGAACTGATGCTTTTGAACTATGGTGCTGGAGAAGACTCTTGAGCGTCCCTTGGACTGCAAGGATATCCAACTAGTCCATCCTAAAGGAGATCAGTCCTGGGTGTTCATTGGAAGGACTGATGCTAAAGCTGAAACTCCAATACTTTGGCCACCTCATGCGAAGAGCTGACTCATTTGAAAAGACCCTGATACTGAGAAAGATTGAGGGCAGGAGGAGAAGGGGATGACAGAGGATGAGATGGTTAGATGGCATCACCGACTCATGGACATGAGTTTGGGTAAACTCCCGGAGTTGGTGATGGACAGGGAGGCCTGGCACGCTGCGGTTCATGGGGTCACAGTCAGACATGACTAGGTGACTGAACTGAACTGAAAGTGAGTCTCTTATAGGTAGCATATGACTAGATCATATTTATTTATCCATTCATCCATTGTATGCCTTTTGTTTAGTAAGTTTAATCTATGTACATTTAAGGTAATTATTGATAAGCAAAAACTTAGTATTGCCATTTGGCTCATTGTTTTCTGTTTGTCTTACAGCTGTTTTGTTCCTTTCTTTCAGCTTCTTTATTGTACTTCTTTTTGGTACTCTGGAGCTCTCCAAGGGATATTCTCATTGACATGCAGTTCAGTTTTTGTTGTTTTTTTGTGGGAGGGGTAAGTGTTGGGACCTCCTGGTTTGCCATCTTGCTGACCTCAGTGCAGAGACAATTTTCAATAATTCGGGGATTCTATTGAATATATTCTCTGAAATGGAAACATCCATTCATAAGGACTTTACCCTCATAACCTAATTACTTCCCAAAGGCCCCACCTCCAAATACTCATGCTTTGTTATTCTAAGTGAAAGTGAAAGTCAGTCAGTCTTTTCTGACTCTTTGCGACCCCTTGGACTATATAGCCCATGAAATTCTCCAGGCCAGAACACTGGAGTTTGTAGTCTTTCCCTTCTCCAGCAGATCTTTCCAACCCAGGAATTGAACCAGGGTCTCCTGCATTGCAGGTGGATTCTTTACCAACTGAACTACCGGGAAAGCTTACTCTAACAAATTCCCCAATATGTGAAAGAACTCAGTTTAGTTCAGTTCAGTCACTCAGTTGTGTCCGAATCTTTGTGACCCCATGGACTACAGCACGTCAGGCTTCCTGGTCCATCACCAACTCCCTTGGCTTAAAGAACTCAGCCAAGATAAAAAAAACCTGCTTCCTAACTTACCCATAGCTGACTGCAGACACATAAGTGAGTCTAATGAAGAAGACATGCCCAGCAAATTCATAGACTCATAATAATAAAAAGATTATCAACTTAAGCCACTGTATTTTGAAGTGGTTTGTTATACCATAATAGGTAAGCAATAGAGGCCCTATCAACAAAGTAACCTGGAAGAGAGGGACTTTGTGTATCTTTTCTATGGTGATCAACTTACCACTGAACTCAAAATTGGGCTACTGAAATGATACATCTTAATCGATGTTGATCTTTGCTGTAAAACTTTAAATAACTGTTTTGTCCTTGTTTCAATAAGAAACCATAGAAGAATGTCACTACTTGGATTAGAGGAGGGTAAGTAACTGACGTGGACATAGAATTGCAATTGAAGTTTGCTATCTTAAATTTCTGGTGTTTCATATGTTGGTGCTTATGAAACAAATAGAATTGTGAATTATTTAGGAGTAAAAAAAATGAGCCCACCTGAAGCTTCTGGATAAAATTTTTAAGTCTGATGATTTTTGATGTTAGCTACATTTTCTGATAATTGCTGTTTGCAAAGATGAACTGGTCCATACTGAGATAATAAATGTCTGCATTTATTCTAAAAGCCTTTAAGAAACTGGGGTTCAAACTGCCTGCAACAATATAAAAGATACTAGTTCCCATTTTTAAAAAAACACTAATGATACCTTTTAGAGAACTGCCTGATAATCTATTTGAGCTACTCACATCCCACACTTTTGAATTCCTCTGGTGGTGGTGGAGATTTTTCTTTGCAGAACACTGGGGTTTGATGGAGACTGTCTGGAGCTATGCAATTTGTGGCCATTTTAAAGAAATATAAACTAATAGAGAAAAATCGAGGCTTCTAAACTGGGACTGAGGCTGCCAATGCTATCATTTGAACTCATGGTATGGCTTTGTAACACCTATCATCATATAATAAAGCCAGTAGAAAAGGAAAAAAAGTTAGTAGCATCAAAACAAAAATGAAAAATTGGATTAATAAGCCCTCATTAAACCAGAACAACAACAACAACAACAACAAAACAGTGACTTCAAAGCAATAACATGAATGTGGGTATACCTGGGGGAAAAGCAATCCTTTTGATTCATTGTGAAAGTGAAGAGTAGCCACCATGTTACCCTATTCTACCCCAAGCAGTCATGTAAAACTGTTTCCACTCCTAGCATCCTGAGATTGCTCTTTTCAATAAAAAGAAACTGGGGTCCTTAGATAGTGGCATTCTTTAAAATCAACCTGAATATCCTGATCTTGGGAGGAAGCATGTACACTTTCAAAGGTGTCTGAGTTGTGGCACAGGAGTCAGCGTGAAATCACCACTACTGGTCTATGAAAATTTGAACATTAAAAAGTTATTTTGGTCTCCTGAAACCAGTGGAGTCTGTGAAAGGCCAAATGTCCATGGTGAGGCTCGAGAGGGACAAAATTAAGTAAGCAAGAAACAAGTTGTATAAAATGCAAATATGATTGCAGTCCTCAGACAAACTCTGTATTAGGACCATCTGAATCTGGACATTATTATAAATTAATCTGTGGGCTTTCTCACCTACTGGGAACTTGAGGGCAGACACAGCATGAACACCTGAGCTCATCCTCATTTCTCACATTGCTAATGAGGATAGAAACTTTTTGATGCTGAGCTTGGTTCAGAATAGAGACACGAATTTTGGAATTTTCTTCCAGATGAGATAAGACCCACTATGATCTTCCCTGAGCAAGGAGAATCAGACTGGTAAGGAATGAACAAATACTGGACACATTTAAATGCTTCTTTTATTACAAAAGTATTAAATGCTCACTTTAAACAATTTTTCACAATGCAAAAATGTATAAAATGCATTTAAATATTAGTGCAACCACTCTTAGAAATGATATTTCAAACTTCTAAACCACTATATAAGAAAAAAGAGGAAATGCACTTTGATAAATCTAGCAAGAAAAAAACTAAAAATTTTTCAATGACAGAATTATTACTAATTTGACAGAATTGTAAACTATGTGAAAGGTTTAATTATGAATTAAAAGGCAGGCATTCTCAGATGAAGTAAAAAATAAATCACATCGCATGCTATTTTGGAAAGGTAAACTCAAAACAAAACACAAAAAGGTTGAAAATATTGGAGTGGATAAAGATACACCAGACAAATGCTAACAAAAACCAAGAAGGGGTAGCAAAGAAAAGTTAAAGCAAGAAGCATTAAATGGGTTAAAGAGGTTTCTTTATGTTATAAATTAACACAATGCAATAAGAAAATCATGAAATTTAACACAATGGAAAAAAAAGTTCAAATATGTAAAGCAAAAAAGGGTAAAAAGATACCCCATACTTTTATCTGAAATTTTAGATAAAGCAGTTAAAAAGGGAAAAACTAAATAACAATGAACAAGTTTGATTTATTATGTAGAAATATGATACATTATTACCAAACAAAAAGAAAATACACATCTGCTTTAATTGCCATGATTTGAAAATGTCAAGGAGGCACTACTTCAGGGACTTGTTAAAACAGAGATTTATATTCTAAATGAAATATTAACATAGTCAGAGCATCACTACCAAGTCAGTTTTATTCCAAGAATGCAAGAATAGATCAACATTAGTAAGTCTTGGTGTAACTAATACATTAATGGATTAAAGACAATAACCATATTATCACCTTCACAGATACCAGAAAAGTCCTTTGATAACATTCTATATACATTCCTGACAAAACTATAAGTCAAGCAGGAATAATGAACAGAAGGGCATTTCTATAACTTGAAAAAGGCTATCTATCAGAAACAATGGAAATTATCATATTTTAGAGTGAAACAATGAGTTATTTCTATTAAGGCCCAAAACAAGAGAAGGACACCTATTCTTTATTGAGTCATATAAATCTGCATTGTCCTGGAAGTCATAAGATCTTTACCAAGGTGCTAAAAAGGAAAAATGTTAGATATAAACATCAGCAAGGAAAAGACAAACGTTTCATTATTTACAGCTGACATGATTGTGTATCTCAGAATTCAAGATCACTAACTGGAATAAACTCCCACAGAACTAAGAACAGAGTTTAATATCATGCCTGGATACAAAACAAATGCAAAGCTCTGTATTGTAAAGATGTCCATTCTTGACACATTACTCAAAAATTCCAAGGCACTTTGAGGAATTTTTTTGTTTGTTTCATAGAAGTTGAGGAGTTGATTGTAAAATACATCTGGAAAAATAATATGTACAAAAATAGCCATGTAAATGCTAAAAAAAAAAAAAAACCCCAGAATAATAAGTGGGGAGCACATTTCAAAACTTATTATAATGCTACAATAATTAAAGCAGTGAGATACTAGCTCAGTAATAGACAAAAATTGAACAGAAAAGAAACATAAACAACATACCCACAGAGAGAATTCCAAATTGGTGCAGATATAATTCAATACAATAAATAGATTAGGAAAACTAGCTCTCTTCTGAAAAAGTAAACATAGGTCCCTACTTTTCACCATACATACCACATATGGATTAAGACACTAAGCAGTAATATATCAAATATTAGAATAAATATAGGAGATTATTTTTTGGTCTTGCCATGAGGCATGTGAGATCTTAGTTCCCCAACCAGGGATCGAACCTGTGCACCCTGCATTGCGAGCACTGAGTCTTACCCACTGAACTGCCAGGGAAGTCCCAGGAGAGTATTTTTATAATCTTGGGTTACAGAAGCCTACCTAAATATAAGACAAAACCAAGAAGCTATAAAAGAAAGATTAAAATGTTTGCTTTTTTACACAATTAAAATGTTGCCAAATACCATCTTAATAAACTTTTAAAAAGACATTGGCAATATATAGCAGACAAAGGGATATCAGCTCTAATATCCAGAGACCTCCTACAAATCAAGAAGGAAAAAAAAAAACAAAACAAAACAAAACACAAATGATTCAACAGAAAAATAGGCAAAGGATATGAACAAGCAATCTCTAACAGCAGAAATATAAATAGCTAATAAATATATTAAAAGATGCTTAACTTAATTGGTGATTAGGGGAAAAGAAATAAATGAGAATCGATTTTTCATCCAAAATGCTGACAGAAATTTAAAATAATAATAGTGTCCGGCATGCTGAGAGGGCAGTTTAGCTCAAACCCTTTGATCTAGCAGTTTTATTTCTAAGGTATTAGTCTACAAAAATATTTCTACATGTGCAAAAGATAGATTTTAAAAATGTTTTTATAATATTATTTGTAACAGTTAAAAAAAAACTGTTGACAACCTGAAGATCTATCATGTGGAAAATATCAAATAAATTATATAGTTCACCTATTATAGAACTCCACTGGCTGTTACAATGACTTTCTATTGATCCCAGGGCTGGGAGTTGCGGGTGGATCAAGTTGTAGAATAACAAGTATAGGATAATTTTGCTTTATAAAATACATAAGAACACATAAACAGAAAAATAACTTGGAGATACAAAACAAACAAATAATCATGGCTATCTCAGGGCTCTGGAACTAAGAGAGGGATATTTTCACCTATTACTTTATATACTACTGTAATTTTACTTTCATGATAAGCATGTATTATTTTTCTAAAAGGAAAAATAACATAAGCTCACTTTATAACATTTGGATTTAAAAAAAAAAAACTATAAGGAAATAGAGAAAAAGTGATATGAATTCTCACCACACAGAGGCATTAAATTGTCACTACTTTTCTTTTCAGTCCTTATTATGCATTTTTAACATATTTGAGATCGTAATTTTAGGCTTGTCTTTTAATTAAGATAATACTGTATTTTCCCTATAAAAATTCAGAGAATAAAGATACACAAGAGAACTAAAAGCACATGTATTCCCACCACACAGAGATAATTGCCTAAGAAAATATTGTAAAATTCAAGTGCACAGAAATGAATTATGAGTCATCCATTCACACTGTCATAGAACATGCAGACTTGTTCTTTAATTTCATAATAATCACACAATAATTAATCAATATGTTTTAATTATAGAATGAATACCACCCACTCACCCATCAAACCTGAACAGCACTAGAATACTGACAATGACTTCCCTCTACTTCTATTCCAACCGCCTTTCCTCAGTCCCAATTGCCATTATCCTGAATTCTTTATTGCCTTTCCTTTACTTTCTCATAAAATACTTTTAATCAATAGTATATATGTACACCTAAATAAAATATCCTTCAGTTGTATTTGTTTTGAGTAATTAATATAAAAAGAATATCCTATTATATGTAGTCTTCTGGGACTTGATGTGCTGTGCTGTGCTTAGTCACTCAGTCATGTCCAACTCTGTGTGACCCCATGGACTGTAGCCCACCAGGCTCCTCTGTCCTTGGGGATTCTCTAGGCAAGAATACTGGAGTGGATTTCCATGCCCTCCTCCAGGGGATCTTCCCAACCCAGGGGTTGAACCCAAGTCTCCTGCATTGCAGGCAGATTCTTTGCTAGCTGAGCTATCAGGGAAGCCCCTGGTCTACCCATGTTTATATATGTAATACGTTTATCTGTTGTCCACTCATTTCTCTGCTGTATAACATTCCATTGTGTAAATGCAGCACAATGTATTCAGTTTCCTTTAGGGACTTTCTCTACTAATACTTCAGTGTATATACTATTGGTCTATACATACTTTCATAGAACAATTTCTCTCACTACTGAAGAGTTATGCCCTTCACCTCTTATGCCAGTTTCCTCATCTGTAAAACAGGGATGATAGTATCTACCTCAATGGGCTATTATAAAGATTAAAAGTGTTGATGCATGTAAGGACCTTAGAACAGTGCCTGGACATAGCAAATGCTATGTTAATGTTGTTGCTGTTATTATTATTTATGCCACATAAGATTAAGCCACAAAAATTGATGTTATAACAAATGGATAAATATACTGTATGACAGCTTTATCTAAAATAATAAAGTCTCTAAACAGGGATTTTTTCTCATTAAAATAAGAATTTCACTTGTACCAAATGGAATGGACTTTATAAAAAATAGGAGCATTAGTAAATTTGCAAAACTTATCACAGCAATCTTATGTGTGTTTATTCTCCAGAAGCTGTTTAATAAACACTATCTTTAAAAGTTGTAAAGAATGAATACACATTTCCTAGTAGCAAAAAACACTACTAGGCTGAAGGAATGCCTTATGCAATTTTTTAAAGTTAATTCTACTAGAAGCAGCAACATTTGAGTTGGAAGACTTGTCTATGGAAAAATCTGAACATAGAAAGGCTTGGACTTGGGAAGACTAATTTTAAAAAGGTCTGGATCTGGGGAAAGTTTGGAAGACCTGAACTATGGAACATGTAAAAATACCTGGATATCGTAGACACTGGAAGACCTGAATGTTAGACGACCGGTACACCAGAGACGTTGGAAGACGTAGATATTGAGCCTGCTTTTGGAAGACTGAGTAGTTGTTTGGAAGACATGGAGATGCTGGAAGACGTGGAGATGCTGGAAGACGTAGAGATGCTGGAAGACGTAAAGATGTTGGAAGACGTGGAGATGTTGGAAGACGTGGAGATGTTGGAAGACACAGAGATGCTGGAAGACGAGCAGATGCTGGAAGCCCTGGAGATGCTGGAAGACCTGGAGGTGTAGGAAGACGAGGATTTTCTGGAAGACACACCTTCGTTGGAAGACAAGGATTTCCTGGAAGACATGTCTTTGTTGGAAGACAAGGATTTCCTGGAAGGCGCACCTTCATTGGAAGACAGGGATTTTCTGGAAGACATGGATTTCCTGGAAGGTGCACCTTCATTGGAAGACGAGGATTTTCTGGAAGACGTGGATTTCCTGGAAGGCGCACCTTCATTGGAAGACTAGGATTTTCTGGAAGACGTGGATTTCCTGGAAGGCGCACCTTCATCGGAAGACGAAGATTTTCTGGAAGACGTGGATTTCCTGGAAGGTGCACCTTCATTGGAAGACGAGGATTTTCTGGAAGAGATGGATAGGCTGGAAGACATGAATTTGATGGAAGACACAGTTTTGTTGGAAGACAAATATTTGCTGGAAGACATGGATTTCCTGGAAGACATTGATTTTCTGGAAGCCATGGATTTGATGGAAGACATGGATTTCCTGGAAGACATGGCTTTTCTGGAAGACATGGATTTTCAGGAAGACCCGAATTGTCCGGAAGACCTGGATTATTTGGAAGACGTAGATTTGCTGGAAGACCTGGACGTTATAGGAAGACATAAATTTTCTGGAAGACGTGGCTTTGCTGGAAGACCTGGATTTAGTGGAAGACATAGATTTTGTCGGGAAGACGTGGATTGACTGGAAGACTGGATTTGATGGAAGACATGGATTGGTTGGAAGACTTGTATTTTTCTGGAAGATCTGGATTTGATGGAAGACGTAGATATTTCTGGAAGACGTGGACTGAGAGGAAGACCTGGATTTCTTTCTGGAAGACATGGATTGACTGGAAGACTTGCATTTTTCTGGAAGACATAAATTAGCTGGAAGATTTCGATTTGGTGGAAGACAAAGATTTTCTGGAAGACATGGGTTGGCTGGAAGACCTTGAAATTGTTGGAAGACATGGATTTTCCTGGAAGATATGGATTTTTTGGAAGACCTATATTTGTTGGAAGACTAGATTTACTGGAAGACATGGATTGACTGGAAGTCGTGGATTTTCTGGAAGACTGGTTTAGCTGGAAGACCTTGATGTTGCTGGAAGACTTGGAATTAGTTGGAAGACTTGGAGTTGCTGGAAGATCTAGAGTCGCTGGAAGACCTTGACACTGGTGCCACTGGAAACCCTGGACATTGGAGACATTGGAAGCACAGAATGTTGGAGACATTGGAAGTCTTAGATTTTGAGGACATTTGTTATTCTGGACACTGGAGACTTTGGAGGCCCTGAGTGTTGGAGTTAATGGATACTGGAAGCCCTAAAAACTAAAGACACTGCAAGTCCTGTACCTTGGAAGTCCTAAACATTAGAAGATATGGACAATAGAAGACCTAGATATTTAGAAATCTTAAAATCAGAAGGCCTGGATATTGGGAGACTCTGGAAAACCTGGATATTGACATATTTATGTTAAAGGACAGAATTTGGAAGATGTAGTTTTCATGATGCTGTAAGTCAAGGATGTTGGCAGCCCTGGGCATTAGGACACTTGGACATTAAAAGATCAAGATATTAAGAGATCAAGCTATTCAAACACTGAGGATGTTGGAACACCTGAATGTTAGAAGACCAGGTTCTTGGAGATATTGAAAGACTTGGGCATTAGAGGAACTTGTGATGACAAAACATTGTAAAATCAGGATTTAGGAGATACTATAAATTGCAGGAACTGAACTATCTATGTGTTATAAGATATTAGAAGAAAAAAAAAGATATTAGAAGAGCTAGACTTTTTTACACAATGAAATAATGGACTCTAGAACACCTGTCTAGGAGGCACTGGTGGATTGAGATCATAGGAAAAAATGGCATTTAGAACTCTGGACCCTGAAAGGCAAGACATAGAAGATTCATTTTTGGAGATATTAGAAGACCCTGATATTAAGGAGATTAGAAAACATTGGCAGTGAAGATACTGCAGGCCTGAGCAGAAAACATGGAAATTGTAACATGCAGAAGATCTAGAAGATCTGGCAACTGGAGATATTAGAAGACATGTAGCTCAGAATACCTGATATTAGAGACACTGAAAAACTAAAAGGATAATCTTAGTCCTTTTTAATCTTAGAGATATTGGAAGGTCATATTGAAAAATAATTTCATACTAGGACCTGATGAAAAACATAAGACTAACAGTCTTTATGAATATAGCATCTCTTCCACTAAAAAGTAAAACACAGAGAAAGGACTTTTTAGGCTGATGACAAAGAGGAAACAGGCAAATTAATTAGAAGTAAGTAGTTTCAATGGATTGGAACATATTTCATAGTTTCAGTGAACTGGGATTTTAGGGGTTTATTGACTGACAGCGCAAGAATGAGGAATTATCAAAGAACAAGCAAAGACATGGCCAGGGGAACCACTTGGCTTTAGATCAGGGGTCAGCAAAAGTTTTCTGTAAAGGATCAGATAGTAAATAGTTAAGGTTTTGCAAGCCATGTGGTTTCTCTTGCAACTACTCAATTCTACCATCATAGTGCCGCCTTAGAAAACACATAAATGAGCTGGGCCAGACTTGGCTCAAGGGCCTGAGTTTGCCAGACCCAGCTCTAGATACCACATCTAGGGTGTGGTAAGCTTAAGTACATTCCAGTCTAGCACTCATGGAAAAGAGTGGATAGAGCAGTTTGAAGCCCAATGGTAAATAAAGATCCTATGCATGTGATGCTATTCAGGAGACAAAGCTGGCAAGAACCTAAGAACGAAGTTTAGATCTCTGATTAATTGTTTCAGGGCCCTCAACAGGATATTTGTATTCAAAGCCAAAATTAAGTGGGTGGTATTCAAGGCCCCAGCCTAGGGGGATAGGGTTTAGTGAGGATGCCCTAATTTAGTAGGTTGGAAGCTTAAAAAGAAACTCACACAAATTTTTTTTTTTTTTTAAGAAAAAACTCACCACTACAGACTAGGGTTATCCTGCCAAGATTAAGCATCACCCACCAAAAGAGAAAGTCCCCAGCCCAGGGCAGCCAAGGAACTAGTGACAAAGCCCTTACTCTAAGTCCTGTGTTCTTGTCATCCTACCACTGCCAAATAATCTCTAGGTGTTTGCAGTGATGGAGGAGAACAGGAAGGAGATTACATCTTGGTAGGCTCATCTCAGGCACTCTGGCTTCAAATTATAAGTTTCTGATTTCTGGTCTTACTCACCAGAGACTGATAAGCTTAAGAGATCAGAATTGAGCTATAGGCTAAAGACAGGGCTGAGGAAGGGAGGGACTATCGTTTTTATTGCAAAAAAGAAACACTGGCAGACAAAACTGGTTAAGGTGCATTGAGACTGGGCCCAGATTTCAAGGTTAAGTGGGTGAATATATAGACAATGGGCAGCCACTGACAATTTTTGAACAAGAAAGTACCAGAATCAGAGTTTGCACAAGGAAAGTTAGTCAAGGGGCAAGATGTTGAATGCCAGATATATATATAACTAGAACACCAAAGACTCCAAGTTAAAACACTGAAAGGGTTGGATGGGATGTGAGTTATGAGACTATTATAGTTGAATTAAAGTTGGATTAAGTTGAATTACATTTCTGTTGCTCAGCATACACAGCATCTGTGTTACAATGAATACTTAGCATTCTAAATACAACTATTTCAAACTGCTTGAATGCTATCACAGAATACAAGAAATACAATACAAAGAAGTTCAGAAGCTAGTTATGAGGAACTGTCTTGTCCTCATCTAGTAAGATCACTTAGACATCCAATTTCTCTCAAAGACAGCTGAACTAATACTTTGTGGTTTAATCACACAAAGGTCCATATAGCTTTATCTTTGGCTCCTGTTAACAGAGTCACTTAGTTATCTTAAAAGTGGAACCAGGTGGATGGATTATTTTCTAAAGAATAGAAATACACCCATGTGAAAAAAGTCATTACCCTTAATCACTATATAAATAAATAACCACATTATAAATATATCATATGAAATCATTAAGGTCAAGGTATAACAAGGACTAAGGAATTATTGTCAGGTATCCCTCACAAGCAAACAAACAGAAATATTTAACATCGATTTTTCTCCTTCTCTCTTCGTGAGACCATCATGTATAACTTAGTTTGAAGGAAATCAGATAAAATTTGGCAAAGGTAGTGAATGATCATATTCTAGTTCTTTAATGGCTATTCACATTAAAACAATAGTGATAGCAACAACTTATTGAGCATTTACTTTATGCCAGGCACTGTGTTAAACATTTCATACAACCTCATAGTAATCCTATAAGGTAAGTATTTTCAACCCCATTTTACAGATCAGAAACTGAAGTCTGAAATGGTTTAAAAACATGGCCACAGTTACATAGTTGTTAATTGACAGGGACAGGATTGCAAGCAGGCAGATACCTGTACCTGATTCCCAAGCCTAAGACGCACGCTAATTTCTCACACCTCAACAGGCCAAGGGTTATTCTGCCAGGACGAAGTACCACTCACCCAAAGAGAGGGAGTCCCCAGTTCAGGGCAGACAAGAAGTCATTGGCAAAGCCCTCACTCTAAGTCCCATGTTCATGCCATTAGGCCACTCATCATACCATTGCCAGTTAATCAAGAACCAACTCTGGGACTTTACAATGATAGGTTGATTGTATCTTCGGCTATATGTAGTAATGCAAGATAAATGAAGTGTAACATCTCAAGCACACTAGATTCACATTTAACTACTCTCCATATCTGTTAGTGAAATGTACTATTTATCCTTTCACCTATTTTCTACTTGATTTTATAGTTCCCCAGAACATATACACTCTGTTCATAGCACATATTTATTTCTGAACTCTCAGGAAAACAACCATAACACACTGACATCAAAGGCCATTAAAACATAATAAAACTATGTAAAGTTCAGTGAGTAATGTATTTCATAGCATAAACATGACCCATACACTCTTTGAGACTATACATGCTATAGAAGCCTTTCATTAGCATTCAGGTGCTGGCAGCTATATAATCCAAATGTGCAGTTTAAAGAGCCTTTTTTGCATTTTGATCTTAAAAGATTTTAAGCAAACGAAATACTCTTTTTAAATGTAATGCCAGTTTTCTAATATTTTCTACAAATTTCAGCAACCTGAGCTGTCCTTTCTCTCTACCTGCTTTGTCTTTCTTTTCTTTCTTTTTGCCAGTTGTTAAATATATCTGTAAAGAAGGAAATTTCCATGTATTTCATATAATCAAAGATCAGAATTTGCCTGAACCATTTGACAACAGAAAGATCCTTTCCATTCAAATTGTATATAAAATTTACAAAAAGAAATTTCAGTTAAAAAAGAAAAAAGGAACACCCATGTACATGGTACTATTATCATTAACTTCTATTTCTACCACTTAGCCTAAACCAACTTTCACATCCTCCTGTGTTCTGCAGACTTGTGTGTGCTCAGTCACTCAGTACTGTCCAACACTTTGTGACCCCATAAACTGTAGCCCACTAGGCTTCTCTATCCATGGGATTCCCCAGGCAAGAATACTGGAGTGGGTTGTCATTCCCTTCTCCAGGGGATCTTCCCAACCGAGGGATGGAACCCCCATCTCTTGCTTCTCCTGCAATGGCAGGCGGATTCTTTTACCACTGAGCCACCTTGGAAGCCCTGCTGACTTGTTAGACTGAACCATATTAAAATGGTCTTTTACCCTCATCAATGATACTTCTTAAATTATTTGAACTGGATATTGCCATAAATAAGAACTAGATCTACCCCAGTATTTTATTTCAAATGGTCTAGGCCCTAGACAAATGTTTCCATATATCAAGCCAAAGTCTAGACATTCCTACCACCACCAGAATCATATAATAGTCAGTTTTCCATTGTATTATTTTATATTAACAATTCCTAATGGATGCTACTCAACCTAAAGTTTTATTTCTCTAATTCTAGTCAAATTAAGACAAAAACTTGCCAATGCAACAATCTCAATAAATTATAAACTTATCAAGAAACTACATTATTTAAAACCACATGGAACTGCTGATTATACTGGTAAAACAATCATTTGCTTAAAAATATTTACCTCTAGGTATGATTAAGAGTACCCCAGTTATCCATGGAACCTTGAAACAGTTAACATATTTCTCTGCTTTGGTTTATGGAAATGAAACAAAATATCTAGTTTTATTTACAATGTCTATGCATTATATATATAATACAAACCCTATAACTCAGAGTTGATATTACATTGGTTTCCCTTTCTTCTATGGCATCTGTGACTAACTCTTTTCTGAAAGGGAGTAAAACATAAGAAAGCCTGAGCCACAAGAACCATTTTTAAAATAATAAGAGTACAAGACAGTAGTATTACTATTTACCTTGGTCTCTGTGAAAGGGCTTAGGTCATCTCAAAATCAACCAATGAGGCTGATGCACCTTTCTCTCAAGGTAACAATATCAGAGATAGAAGGACATCAGAGACCAAGTGTTCCTATTCTCTCCTTGGATTGATAAGGAAAGAGTACAATGACTTGAATAAGAGCATCCATTGAGCCCGTGGCAGAGCAGAAACTTGGAATCGAGGTTTCCTACCCCCTGGGCTCACTATCGTTTGTGTTATATTTTCTATCATAATTATGGTTTTCAACAGGACCAGTTTTCAACCATGACTCTATTTAAAAATGGCTTGAGTAGCTTTCAAAATCAACAGCTGCTGGCCTAATCCCCGATTTAGCACGTCTAGGGACAGATCCCAGAAATCTGCTTTTGAAGTTCCCCATAATGATTTGGATGGGCAGCCAGTGCTGAAAACCACTGTGACTTCAAGAAGAATGTAAGCTCCCCTGGCACTATGGTAAGTCCCCAGATCCCTATCACCCAGTAATGGGTTTTCAACACTCATCCACCTCTTTGGAACATGTTGAAGAATGTCTGCCGTCCCAACTGTACTACGCAAGCCAAGACTTTTAACTTCTGTATTTTTGTCCCCTTTCTCTGATTACTGCAAACTCAGATATAGGGGATGTATCTTTCAGGTTTTCCAGGCTAGGGGAAAACTTACTGGATTTCTACCACCTAGAAACAGGGAACAGGATATTCAACCATTTAAATCACTTGGAAGACCAGATATGAGAACAGAGAGGATGGATGGCAATGAACTCTAGCAGCTTCTCCTCCTTGATTAGGTACCAAAGTAAATCCAGGAATCCACTATAAATGTGCTGTCTTCCAGGACACACCATGCCTTTCAGTACCTTATACAATTGCTGCAAAACAAATGAACTTATACTAAATGAATTAACAAGGGGATTTGTATCTTTTCTGTTGAGACAGCAAGTTAGGCTTAAACAGAGTTGAAATAAATTATAGGGTCAAAAATTTATCAAACTGAGTAGCCCTCTCCTTAGGTCCTAGAGTTGAGTTACTTAAACCCTCGTTGTAGGGGAATTTGTGTTGGAGGAATTTATAAGCTTTGGGGGGAAATTGGGGGAGGGAAGGGAGTATTACAAAAGCCCTGACAATTGGTTTGTTCATCAGAATAAAACACTAAGTAAAGTGAGCCTTGATGGAATTTTACGAATTTTACATTAGTAATCGTGATTGTTGAACAATTAATTTCTATTTCTCTCTGAGCTCAAGGTGAAGAATATAATGCATCACTGAAAAGGCTGATCATCACAGTAGTGACAGGGAAAAAATGGAGAAAACAGGATTTTATCTGCACATGAGTAAGCTCAGTCTCCTGCATGGATCATCACATCATCAAAGCTGTCAGAGTCTGAATCCCAGGGTTCCACTGTCTGCGTGAGGTCCTTCTGTCTGCTATTTGTAGAATGGGTTTGCATGACGCAGTCCGATGGTCCAGCCTCTTCTCCCTGTTGAAGCAAGCAAAGAGAAAACACTTACTGGCCTTTGTTTGAAGCTTTCTTATTCCTGCCTTTATAAGGTTGTGGGTAATCATTTAAGCCTTGCCTGAAAGTCAATAAATACTCCACCAAAGGATCTCTTTTCTCTGAATCATCATGGCAATTTGATTTGCGGAGTGGGTGCTTCAACATTCTTCAAGTTCTGGAAGTTAACCTATACTGACCTCTTTCATCAACTTGTGACGGGATCACGTCTCTGATCGTTGAAAGATTTCTCAACTATCTTCTGAGGGTGAGAATCTAACAGTTCAGCCAAGTCACTTAATTCACAGTCTTCAAATCCTTCACCACTCAAACATTTTGCAGATGCTACAACATTTTCAGTTTCTTCTGGCACTGGAAGGAAACTCAGAATTAGTTACAACCTCATTCTGAAATTTCTGACAGGCTCCATTAAGGGCTGATTGTTTTATTTCTCTCACGGACTCTTCTACTATCATTAAAGCATTACATATGGAGAAATTTTGCCAAGCTACTTTCACAGTAATTTCAGGTGTCTCTCTCATAAGAGTTGCCAGGTTGTCAAATATACTCCCAAGTGCATGGGTTGAAAGAATGGAGTTGTATTGGGGTAAATGGAGATGACTTTAACACAAAGATTAGCATTTACTATCACACTTTTATCAGTGGGAGTTGCGTTTAGAATCAGCAACAATTTGAATTCAAGATGTTTTTGGTTTAAATATTGTTTAACCTCAGGAACAAAACACTTAAAAAAACTATCAAAAAAGAGTTTCTCAGTGATCCGTATCTTATGGTTTCCCTACATATACACAGAAAAGTGTTTCTGGCATTTTCTTTTAAGAGGGCAAGAATTTTGGAACTTGTGAAGCAAAACGGGTTTAGTCAGAAAGTCACCAGAAGCATTGAAACAAAGAACTTTGGAGCTTATCTTTCCCAGGCTTGAAGCCTCTGGTCTTTGTCTCCTCCTTTACAATAGCTGTGCAAATAGGCACGCGCTTCCAGAACAAGACTGTTTCATCAGCATTGTAGACCTGTTCAGGCATCTAGCCATTTTTCTCTATCTGTTCCTTCAAGATTCTGCAGTGGCTTCATGATCTGCTTCCTCTGCAAGCCATGTCTTTTCATATAGACCTTGGCGGTTCCTAAACCTATCCTACCACTTACTACTCACGATGAATGTTATAATTTTCCATCCAGATCAAAATTTAAATTTGCATGTTTGTGATGCTTGCTAGTAGATTTTACACATAAAAGAGGTCTTATTCATCCTTCTCTGTTTTAGAAGCCACAAATGCAAATCTCTTTCCTTTTTTTCTATTTTGGCATTTTGAGTTGTCTGATTTTCTCAATGATTCTGGTGTGCCCCTGATGCACTGGCCTTAATAGCTTTCTCACTTTTTTTTTATTGATTCATTAGCACCCAAAAATGCCCTACAGAGGTCTTGGTTTCACCATTATCAAGCTTTTCAAGAATTCTCACTTTGTTTGCCACCTTTTTTGTCCTCTTCACCCTTCTTGCCTCTCTATCATTTACCTTCTTGGTTTTTTGCTTGGATACCATTCTTATTCAAACTTAAACAAAATTACAGCTATTGAAAGTTTTCTGTCACTGAGCAATACACAACACTAACATATAAAGAGCAAATGACAACATTCGCAAGACAAATAGAAAGGGTAAAATAGCTTTGGCATGACTATACGTGTGTGTGATTGACAGTGACAGTGACTGTACGTGTGTGTGATTGACAGAAGGAACAAAGGGTAGAAGAACCAGGGTACCAGCAAGCAACCCAAATGCTGGTCCTGTCACGTGAGATACTCAGCAAGACAGCATGATGTAACTGGAATTTGCATATTGTTCCAAAACTCTCAAAGGTGCAGACCAGGTAAACTCAAATTTCATATGAGAATGACTTGCAGTTGTGAAGGGGTCACAGAACTCAGGAGTCAAGGTCAGGCTACCAGGCTGAGACGAGAACAAGTATCACCACCTAGGAAAAAACAGACACAAAAATGGGAAACGGAGACAGGAACAGAAGCAGTCTGCACAAGTAGCTTAGAAGCTAGCGAGGAGAACAGAAATGTGGAATAATAATAATAATATCTGCCAAATTGCCCTTATAAAAGTTAGACCAATTTGCATGCTCACTAAGAGTGGATAAGAGTTCTTTTCCCCCATATGTTCACCAACATAAAATTCTATCCACTTCTGCAATCTGTTCCAAGCAGAAGGTGAATCACAAAGTATCTCATTTTTAATTTTCATTTCTTTCATTATCTTTCCATATGGTAAGCCGTTTCTATTTCATCTTTAAATTGTCTGTTCATATCCTGTGCCCACTTTTTAATGTTTTTCTTAATGAGTTGTAGGCACAATTAGCATATTGTGTGTGTGTGTGTGTGTGTGTGTGTGTGCGCGCGCGCGCGCGCGCGCGCCCGCGCGCGCGTGCGCTCAGTTGCTCAGTCGCATCCGATTCTTTGTGACCCCGAGGAATGTAGCCCACCAGGCTCCTTTGTCCATGGAATTCTCCAGGCAAGAATACTGGAGCGGGTTGTCATTTCCTTTTCCAGGGGATTTTCCAGACCCAAAGATCTCCAGCATTGTCAAGCAGATTCTTTACCGCTGAGCCACCTGGGAATCCATTAGCATATTAAGGAATTCTTATTTTTAATTGTAAACATTTTCTCCAAGCTTGTCATTTATTTTGTCTTTTGCCATAAAGACGTTTCAAATATTTATGTAGTCAAATGTTTCATGCTTTGCTTTTAAAAACCTTCCCCTCCCTAAGAGGATTAAAAAATATATATATATAAAACTAAAAACACACAAAATACATTTTATGCATGCAAATGAGAGCATTAAAAACTGAAACTCCAGGTAGGGAGAATGACATGACTCTATATTTTACTAAATCACTAGGTAAAACTTCATTCAACCAACTTTTCAATGATAGCTATACTTCTACCCATAAAATTCACTTTGGGTCAGAGTTTAATCCTGTGTTCTCTGACTTTGCTAAGGATATGTCACTTTTGCAAGATGCTGGAGCCAAGTTAATGTGAAGAATAAAGTTTCTGAAGTAAACTTCCCACATTAGCTTTCAGTTCTGCAAGCTGTACAGACTTGAAACTTTTAGTGAGAGGGTAACAGGCACGAAGGCTAGGGGTCCCTAAACAGAGGAAATAGGCTGCAAGTGTCAGACGTTTTTTTCTCTCTCTCTTAAGCGGCAGGAGGAAACAAACTACAAGTGTCAGATTTTTTTTTCCCTTCTCTATACAAAATTAAAAGGAGGTTTCTTTTAAATTCTCTGTTGCCATGAGGACACCTGGTTCCACCTGAACTTAACTTTTCTCATACCTTGAGCTAACCAATGCATTTTTCTTATGGAAAACGTTTCTTAAGCTATGTTAATGAACTATGTATTTACCTTAGACTCTGTCTTTCTTCAAGTCGGTTTTGACTAAGACAGAACTAACTTGACAAACCAGTATGTTTTACTCAACAAACCAGTATGTTTTCCTCATGCAAATGTTCCCTTAAGCTATGTTAATGATACTATGTATTTGTTTGGAAACCTGGCTTTCTTCAAGATTCATATCAGCCCTCTTATGGCCCAGATGACTCACCTTGTGCCAATGTTATCTCAAAATGCATGTTGTGGGTGAGGGGTCTGGTGCCACTCTCTGAGTTTTGAGACATTTCCTTTCTCTAATTAGCAGCCTGCTAATAGGTATATAACTTTCTGCTAAAAAATAGCAAGTAGCAAAGGGGCACTCTTTCTCCCCCCTTCTGATGTCTATGTCAGAAGCTTTCTCTATCTCTTTTATACTTTGATAAAACTTTATTACACAAAAGCTCTGAGCGATCAAGTCTGGTCACTGGCCCCAGATTGAATTCTTCTCTGAAGGCCAAGAATTCCGGTGTCTTTCATGGCTTAGCAACAACCTTTCATTAGGATGATAATAAATAATGCAATAATTGTATTAATGCAATTCTTTGCAAGGTATTTTTCCAAAGTACATTTAGCTAGAGAGTGTAACATCATGGTTCTAGTCCTTGTGAATCTGAGAATGCCTGGCATCCTCTATGAGGAGAAATAGAGCCTGGCTGGTTGAGATCTGTAGTCATGAACTGGGGCTCACCCTGTTCAAGTGCCCAAAAGGGCAGAAGGATCTCAGGATGTTTTTTCCTGTTAGCAATTTCACCAAGAACAAAGAATTTTATAAATTTTATAAATTTACATCCTTTGAGGAACTGTATGGACAAATAAGATTGAGTTCATTGCAGCTTCTGTTATGAAAGGACATTTGGTTACAAGGAGTTTGCTTTTGTAAAAATTGGGCAGAACTAACATCCTTCAAGAAGGCAATGGCACCCCACTCCAGTGCTCTTGCCTGGCAAATCCCATGGATGGAGGAGCCTGGTAGGCTGCAGTCCATGGGGTCACTAGGAGTAGAACACCGCTGAGCAACTTCACTTTCACTTTTCACTTTCATGCATTGGAGAAGGAAATGGCAACCCACTCCAGTGTTCTTGCCTGGAGAATCCCAGGGACGGGGGAACCTGGTGGGCTGCCGTCTCTGAGGTCGCACAGAGTCGGACACGACTGAAGTGACTTAGCAGCAGCAGAAGCAACATCCTTCAAAATCTCCTTCAAAAATCTTAAAACATACACACACGTGGAAGTGGTGAGCTCAAAAGGTACAGACCATCAAAATCATTTAACATTTTAAAGTGTAATACCCATAAATGGTAACCAATGGTGAGGTTTCCATGAGAAATCTTTTTTTTTTTTTTCAAAATTTATAAACTACCCACAATGCATTTACTAATATATTAAACAAAGGTGTCATTCAACTGGCTTCTGAGACCAAAGGGCACTAATACAGCACTTCAAAAGTAGATCCTCATGATCAAAAATTTCAGCTATTCATTCATTCTCTTCAATCAACTTATGCTGACAAAAGTGCATCTTGGACAAGGCCATGTGACCTGAGGAATAAAGAAATGAATTAAAAATTCTTGATCTCAAGGAACTTAGTCTCCTAGGGAACATAAATAGAACACACTATAAAGGTAGAAAGCCTCACATAAAAGTTGAAAACAATGTATTATGGATTATGGGGGCCTAATCTGCCCCTTTGTGTCCATTTTGGCCATGTGGGATCTTACTTACCTGACCAGGGATTGGGGCCAGGTCACCACAGTGGAAGTGCTGAGTCCTAACCACTAGGCCTCCAGGGAATTCCCATGTCCATTCCTACTTTGTCTACAGTGGTTCAGGCCCTTCTCATTCCTCATCTGAAGAGTGATATAAATTTCTAAATCTGTCTGCCATTCAACCCTATGGATCACACTGCCTCCAGAGCAACCTTTCTAAATATGGGATCTGATCCAGTACTTCCTCCACTTTAAATCACTCCCATGAAAGACGTCCCCATGGCTTATTGAATAAAGCTGAACTTCCTCTGTACAATGGCATCTGCCTACTTTCCCCATTTTATCTTTCACTACCTCTTCCCTTCATCCTCTGTAATCTACAAGTCAGCCAGTTAAGGGGCTATTTCAGTCATCCAGATTTCCTTAACCTTTAACACTAGTTCAAGTATCACCTCTAACAGGAGGCTTTCCCTGCTCCCTCCAGCTATCTGAGAAGCACTCACTGACTGTCTGGGAAGCACTGATCAAAGCTCTCAGAGCCTCCCTCTCATGCTTACTCTGGTTACAGCACAAACATTTCCCTGTAGTGACGTTTCCCTGTGTATTCATCATTTGTGAATATCTGGACAGTATCTGGAACAGAAGAAGAGATCCTCATTTTACTGCACAAATGCTTACAGTAGAGAGAATAAGAGTTACATGCAACACTCACAAAGGGTCAGCATTTGAATTGGACTTTGAAGAATGGGTAGGATTTCCAGTGTTTATGGAAGGGGCGAGTGAGTGCGAGGTGAGGGGTAAAGGAACTGCTTGGGAAGTACGGGGATTCAGTTAGATGAGGCTGAAACATGGGACGGCTGAAGTGGATGTTACTGCTGTGTAGTTGCTAAGTGTGTCCAACTCTTTGTGACCCCATGGACTGTAGACCGGCAGGCTCCTCTGTCCATGGGATTTTCCAGGCAAGAGTACTGGAGTGGGTTGCCATTTCCTCCTCCAGGAGATCTTCCCAACCCGGGGATCAAACTGTCGTCTCCTGCATTTCAGGCAGATTCTTTACCACTGAGCCACCTGGGACAAGTGTATAGTCAAAACACGAAATTGGAAGTCTATTGAGGAAAATCATGGAGGGCCTCCAATGACAGATTTTTTTTGGTGAAATGGAGTTGTGTTTAACTTTCCTGATATTAGTGAAAGGGTTTGTGTTTGCAATGAACAGAAAAGCAGGTGTTTAGGATAAATCAGACCTATTCTTCCCTGTTACTAGGTCTCAGCACAAACATTCCTAGGAGAAAAAGTTCTAACTAGTTGTGTCCTAAATAATTTAGGGATATCCTGCTGATATTCATTATCACATAGCTATTTTGTTCTTGCTATTTCAATCCTTGGTAACAAAGACAGTTATGAAACATCTTCCCTTTCCTTTTCTGGTTGGATGGGTTATTAATCAAATAGACATCCATACGTTCTTAAATAATAATTTATTTTCCCCACTAAAATTTCATGGAAAATAGTGCACATTTCTTTCTGAATCCAAGCAATCTTTATAGCTCTGAAAATTCTCCTCCCCACCCCTCCCTGACCCCCCCAAAAATGTCAAAATAGTCTATGTAGTCACAGTGCCCTCTGCTGGCTACAGAGAGGAACAGCTAAATCCGTGAGGAGAAGGAACGCAACAGCTCACAGAGCTGCGGTGAGATGCACTTTTCCACTTCTTCCTCTTTTATGTTAAGCGGAATGTTGAGTTAACAGCTCCTCAAGGTAAGCTCCTGAAGATAAGCTCCTCAGAGTAAGGGCTTCCCTGGTGACTCAGATGGTAAAGAATCTGCCTGCAATGCAGGAGGCTCGGGTTTGATCCCTGGGTCAGGAAGAACCCCCTGGAGGAGGGCATGGCAACCCACTCCAGTATTCTTGCCGGGGGAATTCCAGGGACAGAGGAGCCTAGCAGGCTGTAGTCCATGGGGTCGCAAAGAGTCGGACATGAGCGACTAACACACACTCACACAAGGTAAGCAAACGCATTTTAGCAAGAATCAGGCAAGTGCTCCAACAAATTTCACCATTTTTCTTGTTCTTTTGGAGGACTGGACACACCCAAAGCTTCCAAAGATTTTTTCTTTT
Source organism: Capra hircus (assembly GCF_001704415.2). Lineage (NCBI taxonomy): Eukaryota > Metazoa > Chordata > Mammalia > Artiodactyla > Bovidae > Capra > Capra hircus. The sequence continues at coordinate 6,650,830 of NW_017189517.1, forward strand.
TAAGAAGAGACACAATAAACAATAGTTTCCCTATCTCCTCTATTTGCTTGGCCTCTTGATCCCATTTTCACTGGCTTTCATAAGACAAAAGAAAGCTTTCAGTTAGGGAACTCTGAAAGAATCTGGCAATCAAGGACCCAGTGGCCAGCCTCATCCCAATCTGGAATACAACCAGGACACCTCCCAAGTTCAGGCTTGATACACCATTTATCCTCTCTCAACCTTAAGATTCATGCTGAAGCTGAGCTCCAATATTTGGCCACCTGGTGCAAAGAATTGACTCATTAGAAAAGACCCCGATGCTGGGAAAGATTGAGGGCAAGAGGAGACAGGGCAAGATGGTTGGATGGCATCACCGACCCAATGGACATGAGTTGTGGGAGTTGGTGAAGGACAGGGAAGGAAGCCTGGTATGCTGCAGTCCATGGAGTCACCAAGAGTTGGACGCAACTGAGCAACTGAATAACAACCTTAAGGACAGCAAACAATAAAAGAAAAGAAAAAGATAAGCAAAAAAAAAAAAAAGTTTCAAGGGATAGAGACCATTGAAAGGCGATTTTTAGCCAGCGCCCAGCGGAGTCTCTGGCCACCTGCTAGGAGAGTTAAAAGCGGTTAAGATACGGGGACACTCACTACAAATGATGGAGTGTGATCCTCATTAAAGGTGTTTTTATCATTGCAATTTCAGACTGAATTGCAATGCCAGGAAACGTTCGTGGCTGGCCCGCGAGGAATAAGGCGTCCCCAAGTTCAGAGACATCCTTTTTCCTGCAAAACCATTTCAAAAGCCGTGCCCAGCCTCTTGTGGGTCCTTTAAGGTATTTATATTCAACCCAGTTCTGAATGAGTTCCTAAGCCCTAATTAAGGGAACACCTCACTTCCGTGGGTTGTTGTTTTTGTTGTTGTTGTTGTTGTTGTTTTGTTTTTTGTTGGCTTTTGTTGGCGCCACACCTTCCTTGCCGCCCCCTTGAGCAAATCCCGGGTGGGGGAAGCCGCATTCCTTTGCCTTCCCGGCAGCCAAGGAGGCACAAACTTAAGTCCCAGCTCATTGCAACCGGAAGAGCAAACAAATCAAAACCACAGAGGGCTAGGAGTTAGGACCACGAGAGCGGTGGGAATCACTGTGAAGTTGCCTTGCCAAGCCGGGGATTAGGGTGAGGCGAGCAGGGTCAAGTCCCTCCCAAGTAAGGCTCGGATCATGTCTTTATGTCATATTTTCATACTTTGTTCTTCTTGGAATATTTTTGGCATTAACTTTGCTCTTTAAAGATATTGCATTAAAACTTTCATCTTCATTCCTGAGTATCTCGTTGCCCCCTGCCCCTTAAATTTTGGGCCTCAACTCAAATCACCTGGCGATGGGTGTGATCGCGTAACTAGAGGTAGCTCGGGAGCCGACGGTGCTCCAGCTCGCTCACTCGGCTAATTTGGAGGCAGCCCCGGCCCACCCCCACCCCGAGGGCAACCAGTTTGGTTCAAGGAGAATACCGAAAAGACGTCGGTTCACCTGGTTCCGGCTGCCCCAGACTCTGCGGCCCGCTCTGCTCCCGGTGAGGAGGACTCCTCTCGCGTGTGCAGGGCGCCGGCTCAGAAGCAGCTCCCCTCCGCGCCGCCGTGCTGATCCGGCGGCTCTCGGGAGAGAACTGCCTTCCTCGGCGCGTGGCAGGCTCATCCCCCGCACGGATGGGTGGACCGCGTGCTGTCACTTCCGACCGGATCTCCCCACCCCAAGCCCGCGCCCCCACTCGGTCCCAGCAGCGGCGGCCGAGAGGCAGTCTTGATTAGCTCGGCCCAGGGGATTAGAGACTCCGCGAGGGTCTGTAACAGTCTCTTGGGCGGGCGGCAACTCTTAAAGCTGGACCGAGCATCAGATCTGGGTAGGATGTAGCATTCGGCGTCTTTAGTGAAGTCACCCAGCAAATGAAATCTGAGCCAACATGTAGTACCAGGGGTGCCTCCGAACAAATACGCCCTCAAAGCAAACTCCACCAATCGCTGCCTGGGCAGCCTTGAAATCGCCATCAAGAGGCATGAACAAGAGTTTAGAGAAGGGAAAAATAAGTCCAGCCCCTCAGAATACCAGCGCGGGGCGGGGGTGGGGTGGGGTGGGGTGGAACTTGTTTCCACTCAACTCCTTAATAGGACCCCGAGTTTCTCTGATACTCTCTGCAAATGCCTGTCCGCTGATTATTCCAGGCTTCTTACAAAGCTTGTTTGAGACTGGCACCTAAGAATGCTAAACAAATACTTCTGGAAAAAATGAAAATGGATGTGAAACACGGCTGTTTATGCCACATAGTTGTTTTCATGTGTTAAGGTGCTCATTTCCCTCAAAGCTCCAAAGACATACTTTGCTTCAGGAGGCCTGTCTTAAGATTTTGGGTCATTTTTCAGGCTTTAGTCAATGCATCACAGACAAAGTCCCTAAATACAAGAACCAATGCCAGATTTAGCAAATAAAAACACGGGTCACCCAGTTCAAGGTGAATCTCAGATAAACAGCAAATATTTTTTCAGGCAAGTATGTCCTTTACAGTATGTGGGACACATTTATACTTTCAAAAGTATTTGTTGCTTAACTGAAATGTAAATATAACAGGGTGTCCTGTTTTTTTTCTGGCAACTTCTAAGAATAATGCAATGACTACTTGAATTCTTTTGTTTACAATCCAACAAACAAGACACAAATCTACATGGAGAGGTAGGCAAAAAATATCACAAGGATTCTTAATAACTTATACACAAAAAAGAATAGTCACTTTGAAATATTTATTAGGAAAGCAGTAAAAAGCTTGAGAAGGAAATGGCAATCCACTCCAGTATTCTTGCCTGGAGAATCCCATGGACAGAGAAGCCTAGTAGGTTACAGTCCACCGGGTCGCAAAGAGTCGGATACGACTGAGCGACTTCACCTTACCTTACCTTACCTTATATTAATTGAAGAGCTTGTCCAATAAGGTAGTTACGGGTATTCATACAGGGATCTGCAAACTGCCCCCTGGGAGCTGGGTCAGGCCTACAACCACTTCTTGGGTGCTTTTGGGCTAAGAATGGTTTTCACACTTTTTAATGGTAGAAAAGAATCGAAAGAAGAATAGTATTTTGTGGCAAGTGGAAGTTATATGTGTTTCAAATTTCAGTATCCATAATTGAAGTTTTATTGTAACTCAGCCACACAATTTTTTTTTTACTGCCTTGGGCTGTTTTCAGGCTACAAAAGCAAACTTGAGGTTTTGCAACAGAGATGAATCAACCTGAAAAACCAGAAATATGTACTATCTGGGTCTTTACAGAAGTCTGTCAACCTCTGATATGGATGAAACCATTGCCTGTAAAGTGGTGATACCAATAATCAGTAACTCTGTGAGCTATAACTCTGACTGTACTAAACATTTTCCTCTGCAGAAACTATTTGCTTGGCTGTCCTTTTTCCAGTAGTCTAGAAAAAGACCATATTTTCTTAGATGCAAAATTTTGGTAAACTGAAATCAATGGCGTTTGAATGAGATTGGTTTTAACAATACCGGCCACCTCTGCTTTTCACAGTTTCTAATTCACCCTTTGTGCGCTGCTGCACCGCCTCACAAACCACAGCATCTCTGTGGTTTTTATAGCCCCAACTTGCTCAGCATTTTATCAAAGCAGTTCGCCTGCCACCTAGTGGGGAAAGGTGGGAGTGTATGATTATCATTTATTTAGGTAAACTGACTGGCTAGCTTTAAGCTGTAGGACCTTGGACAGGGTTGATTACAATAGTAATTATATTTGAATAGTAGTTTGTCATTTACAAAGCACTTCCTTGTACAGTATTTTAATTAATCCTCTCTCCAGACAAACAGCGTTATAATATAGCAGATCTTCTTTGACCTATTTTTCTGTTGACAAATGGAGTCAGAACATTACCTTATTTATTCAGGGTCATACCAATAGGCAAGTGTTTTGTCCACAGACGCCCTCGAACTTAGGTTCCCTCATTTCTACATTTCTAGCTCTACTCTATCGAAAGCTTCTATTTGCCATAAGTATATATATTTTAGTAAATTTCCAAGGATAGTCTTTTTGGACAAACATGAGCCATCCAAAATATCCCTTGTCAAGAAAAAATTCCAAGGAATACAACACGATTTATTCTAGGTAAATGTTTAATTAATGTTTATCAAAACCAAGGTGTAAGTTAAGATCCATTTTCCGAGGGAGGGTGAATAAATTGGGCAGAAGACACTTAAGGCTTAATCCTTGGAGGGCTGTTTGATTACTGGCAGAATACCAGCCACCTTTAAAGCCTTTTTGATTAAGACATAATCATTTTTCCAATGCAATATGATTCCCTTACTTTTAGACCTAAAAAATGAGGTTTGAACAGAGCTTTCAGAGTATAAGACACAGAGGTCTCAAAAAGAGATCCATTTTAATTGCTCTGTGTCTCAGGAACTTCCAGAGGCTTGTTGTGAATCTACAAAGGGATCTTTGAGCTCGCTATGCTAAAGCTCATTTGAAAAAGGAGATTTGTGGTTCCTTCCAGTGCTTATTAATGTGCCTCCGTCTTGAACAGCAGCCTGTGTGCTTTAATGATGACCAAGAACCAGAATAAGTGAGCCAAAGGTTAGGGCAACCCAAAAGAAAGAGACACGTATACCATGACATTTCATTGGCTGAATCTACAGTTAGACACACAATGGGAATGTACTCAATCATGGGCTACCTGCGAAATGCAGTCATACTTGTCGACTGCACCCAAATTAACACAAAAGGTCAAATGAGAAAGAACAGTTTCCACAGCTTTGCAGATCATGGTTTTCAGACTGTGCCTGTTTCTTGTGAACACGGCCCCTGTGGGAACACTTTAGTATTACAGTCATCCCTCAGTTTCTCGGGAGGTAGGCAGGGAAGTTGGTGGGGAGGAGGCTGGTTCCAGGACCCCACTCCACCTCTCACAGATAGCAAAATGCACAGATGCTCAAGCTCCTTACATAAAATGGTGTAGTACGCTTGGCCCTCCATATCTGCCAGTTTCACATCTGCTGATTCAACTGTGGATTGAATTTTTCACATTCAGTTGGTTGAATCCAAGGCTGTGCAACCAGAGAAGGTTCAACCTGGGGATAGGAGGGCAGACTGTATTTGGAAATAGCTGCACTACCATATTAAAATTACAGCTTGAGGTAAGGGTATGAAAGCTAAGGCACCTGGGACTTGGGAATGAAATTCTTTTATTGCCTCACTTTCAGCATAATCTTAACTTTAAGCACAGGTGATGCCTACTGTTGCAAGCTTTGCTGATGTGATTTATATTTCTGAAACTCTAACTTGGACATAATCTTGGACCTGTTTTATTGGTTGCCCCCACTGTCTTGACAGCTAACATTGTGGCTGAGCCATTTCTAGCCGCTGAGGCCTGGCCATGCATGTGGCTAGTACGTGGCTCAACTCAGGTGTATCTTCACAATTATGCAAAGAGGGTAGTACTGATCATTCTTAAATAGCCCCTGAGGTTATCCCACGTTGAAGGTCAGGAACAGTGGCGGTAAGGAGATACCCCTCATCCAAGGTAAGGAGCAGCGGCTGTGCTTTGCTGGAGCAGCCATGAAGAGATACCCTACACCCAAGGTAAGAGAAACCCAAGTAAGATGGTAGGTGTTGCAAGAGGGCATCAGAAGGCAGACACACTGAAACCATACTCACAGAAAACTAGTCAATCTAATCACACTAGGACCACAGCCTTGTCTAACTCAATGAAACCAAGCCATGCCTGCAGGGCAACCCAAGATGAGCGGGTCATGGTGGAGAGGTCTGACAGAACGTGGTCCACTGGAGAAGGGAATGGCAAGCCACTTCAGTATTCTTGCCTTGAGAACCCCATGAATAGTATGAAAAGGCAATATGATAGGATACCAAAAGAGGAACTCCCCAGGTCATTAGATGCCCAATATGCTACTGGAGATCAGAGGAGAAATAACTACAGAAAGAACGAAGGGATGGAGCCAAAGCAAAAACAATACCCAGTTGTGGATGTGACTGGTGATAGAAGCAAGATCCGATGCTGTAAAGAGCAATATTGCAAGGAACCTGGAATGTCAGGTCCATGAATCAAGGCAAATTGGAAGTGGTCAAACAAGAGATGGCAAGGGTGAACATCGACATTCTAGGAATCAGCGAACTAAAATGGACTGGAATGGGTGAATTTAACTCAGATGATCATTACATCTACTACTGTGGGCAGGAATCCCTCAGAAGAAATGGAGTAGCAATCATGGTCAACAAAAGAGTCCGAAATTCAGTACTTGGATGCAGTCTCAAAAATGACAGAATGATCTCTGTTCGTCTCCAAGGCAAACCATTCAGTATCACAGTTATCCATGTCTATGCCCCAACCAGTAATGCTGAAGAAGCTGAAGTTGAACAGTATTATGAAGACCTACAAGACCTTTTAGAACTAACACCCAAAAAAGATGTCCTTTTCATTATAGGGGACTGGAATGCAAAAGTAGGAAGCCAAGAAACAGCTGGGGTAACAGGAAAATTTGGCTTTGGAATGCGTAATGAAGCAGGGCAAAGACTAATAGAGTTTTGCCAAGAAAATGCACTGGTCATAGCAAACACCCTCTTCCAACAACACAGGAGAAGACTCTACACATGGACATCACCAGATGGTCAACACCGAAATCAGATTGATTATATTCTTTGCAGCCAAAGATGGAGAAACTCTATACAGTCAACAAAAACAAGACCAGGAGCTGACTGTGGCTCAGATCATGAACTCCTTATTACCAAATTCAGACTGAAATTAAAGAAAGTAGGGAAAACCGCTAGACCATTCAGGTATGACCTAAATCAAATCCCTTATGATTATACAGTGGAAGTGAGAAATAGATTTAAGGGCCTAGATCTGATAGATAGAGTGCCTGATGAACTATGGACAGAGATTCGTGACATTGTGCAGGAGACAGGGATCAAGACCATCCCCATGGAAAATAAATGCAAAAAAGCAAAATGGCTGTCTGGGGAGGCCTTACAAATAGCTGTGAAGAGAGGAGAGGCGAAAAGCAAAGGAGAAAAGGAAAGATATAGGCATCTAAATGCAGAGTTCCAAAGAATAGCAAGAAGAGATAAGAAAGCCTTCTTCAGGGATCAATGCAAAGAAATAGAGGAAAACAACAGATTGGGAAAGACTAGAGATCTCTTCATGAAAATTGGAGATACCAAGGGAACATTTCATGCAAAGATGGGCTCGATAAAGGACAGAAATGGTATGGACCTAACAGAAGCAGAAGACATTAAGAAGAGGTGGCAAGAATACACAGAAGAACTGTACAAAAAAGATCTTCACGACCCAGATACTCATGATGATGTGATCACAAATCTAGAATCAGACATCTTGGAATGTGAAGTCAAATGGGCCTTAGAAAACATCACTACGAACAAAGCTAGTGGAGGTGATGGAATTCCAATTGAGCTGTTTCAAATCCTGAAAGATGATGCTGTGAAAGTGCTGCACTCAATATGCCAGCAAATTTGGAAAACTCAGCAGTGGCCACAGGACTGGAAAAGGTCAGTTTTCATTCCAATCCCAAAGAAAGGCAATGCCAAAGAATACTCAAACTACTGCACAATTGCACTCATCTCACATGCTAGTAAAGTAATGCTCAAAATTCTCCAAGCCAGGCTTCAGCAATATGTGAACCGTGAACTCCCTGACGTTCAAGCTGGTTTTAGAAAAGGCAGAGGAACCAGAGATCAAATTGCCAACATCCGCTGGATCATGGAAAAAGCAAGAGAGGTCCAGAAAAACATCTACTTCTGCTTTATTGACTATGCCAAAGCTTTTGACTGTGTGGATCACAATAAACTGGAAAATTCTTAAAGAGATGGGAATACCAGACCACCTGACCTGCTCTTGAGAAATCTGTATGCAGTTCAGGAAGCAATAGTTAGAACTGGACATGGAACAACAGACTGGTTCCAAATAGGAAAAGGAGTATGTCAAGGCTGTATATTGTCACCCTGCTTATTGAACTTATATGCAGAGCACATCATGAGAAACGCTGGGCTGGAAGAAACAAGCTGGAATCAAGATTGTCGGGAGAAATATCAATAACCTCAGATATGCAGATGACACCACCCTTATGGCAGAAAGTGAAGAGGAGCTAAAAAGCCTCTTGATGAAAGTGAAAGAGGAGAGCAAAAATGTTGGCCTAAAGCTCAACATTCAGAAAACGAAGATCATGGCATCCAGTCCCATCACTTCATGGGAAATAGATGGGGAAACAGTGGAAACGGTGTCAGACTTTATTTTGGGGGGCTCCAGAATCACTGCAGATGGTGACTGCAGCCATGAAATTAAAAGACGCTTACTCCTTGGGAGAAAAGTTATGACCAACCTAGATAGTATATTCAAAAGCAGAGACATTACTTTGCCGACTAAGGTCCGTCTAGTCAAGGCTATGGTTTTTCCTGTGGTCATGTATGGATGTGAGAGTTGGACTGTGAAGAAGGTTGAGTGCCAAAGAACTGATGCTTTTGAACTGTGGTGTTGGAGAAGACTCTTGAGAGTCCCTTGGACTGCAAGGAGATCCAGCCAGTCCATTTTGAAGGAGATCAACCCTGGGATTTCTTTTTTTTTTTTTTTTCTAATTTTTATTTTTACTTTATTTTACTTTACAATACTGTATTGTTTTTGCCATACATAAAGCTGAAACTCCAGTACTTTGGCCACCTCATGCGAAGAGTTGACTCATTGGGAAAAACTCTGATGCTGGGAGGGATTGGGGGCAGGAGGAGAAGGGGACAACTGAGGATAAGATGGCTGGATGGCATCATGGACTCGATGGACGTGAGTCTGAGTGAACTCCGGAAGATGGTAATGAACAGGGAGGCCTGGCGTGCTCCGATTCATGGGGTCGCAAAGAGACACGACTGAGCGACTGAACTGAACTGAGGTTCACTACTAGTTTTCTCAAGCAAGTCAGGTCATCCTAAGTTGTCCCTATAAATTCACAGCACAAAAGTTCCCTAAAGTTGCTACTTATTTATTTCACAACTAGTATTGTTGCTGCTACTACTAGTGTTACCAACAACTGACACATATAGTGTTCCCTTTTGCTAGGCACCATCCTAGGAGCTTCATATACATGAACTAAATCAATCCTCAGAGGTTGTACCTGTGGGACACAGTCTATTGTCACCCCCATTTTACAGATGTTAATACCAAGACCCAGAGAGGCTAAGAGACTCGTTCAAGTTCACTGATGAATTTGAATATGAATGCAAGCAGTCTGACTGCAGAACCCTAGCTTTTAATTAATATTGCCTCAATCCCAAAGCACAATCGAAGAAAAGACACACTGCTTACTCAGTGAAGTCCAGCGACCCAGCTTGGCATTGACGACCTTCCATGATCTGGATGCACCTTATGTTTTCCTCACATTGTGCCACCATTCAGCCAAGTCTACTTCAGCCACTTCAGAGGACTTACTGATACCGAGCAGGACTCTGTGGAGCTCCTGGACACAAAAGCCTTTTGTGTCCCCCATTGCTTGAATACAGGAACTAGGCTTCACTCAGCCTCCAAGACCTTCCCTGAGTTCCAATGGGCAGGTTCAAACAGTTGCTTAATTAGGGAAGGGAGGGGATGCAGAGATAAGGGAGGAACAGTCAAAAAGCAGCCTTGGGGCAAGGTCCTGGTTTGCCTGGATACACACAACAGCCTTGCACTGATCTGTTTTGCAGATACTGAAACCCCCTCCAGGTGGGAAAAAGTTATTAAAGATGGTACGCTGCCCACAAGTATACAGACCCCAGACCAGTTGAGACCTGAATGCTGATGACGCTGACTCCTATTATATCACCACCAGCCCATCAGAAGAATGTCCACGAGCTGATCACACCCTCTTTGAACCATTACTATAAAACTTCTCACTCTACCCTCTCAAAGTTGGGACACACAATTTTGAGGGCATTTAGCCTGCTGTGGACCCCTCTGCCTGGCAAAGCAGTAAAGCTATTTTTAGTTCACTCAAAACTCTGTCTCTGAAAATTAATTTGGTGTGGGGGTACAGAGGCCAAGTTCAGCTTCATTGCCAGGAAGAGGTCACAGCTTGATTCATGCTGTCCCTTCTGCACTATCCCCTCCATCACCTCTTCCCTTGTTGAACTTCTACTAATCCTGTAAGGCTCAGCTCCAATTTGATCTCTTTGGTAAATACTTGAGGCCCCAGCTGGAAGTAAACATATTCACCCCTGAATCCTCCCTCATAACTCTTTGTCTGAATTTCTCTCAGGCACTTAGCATCTTTTACATGGTATTAGAGCTCTTCATGTGCACAGCAGTCACATTCACTAGAAGATAAATTCGCTAAAGAAGACTCAACTCAAACTCTGCTTCAACCATGAGTCCCTCCTTGGCTCCCCCAATGATATTAACTCCTGTGTGCATGCTAAGTCGCTTCGGCCATGTTCGATTCTTTGTGACCCCATGGACTGTAGCCTGCCAGGCTCCTCTGTCCATGGGATTCTCCAGGCAAGAATACTGGAGTGGTTGCCATTTCCTTCTCCAGGGGATCTTCCTGACGGAAGAATCGAACCTCTGTCTCCTGCACTGCAGTCAGATTCTTTACCACTGAGCCACCAGGGAAGCCCTTTTAACTCCTAAGCTCCCTCACTACTTTGTTCTTACCTTAATTGTCTGTAACACTTAACCTTATCCCACAGGTCTGTCATTAGTTTGGGTATCTGCCTTTTCCTAGGAGGTAAACTCAAGAACAGAGGTTGTTTTATTTGGCTTTGTATCCTCAGCCTAGCATAACCTCTTGTTCATTTGTTTGTTGAATGAGTGAATGAATGAATGAGTGAAGCCTTTCCTGAATTCCTCCTGCTAGAAGTAATCACTTCCCTGACCTCTAATAGCTTCTTGTTCTTCCTTGTGGCACTTTCGTTTCTTACCTTATATTACAGTTATCCACAAACAAGTCTTAGCTCCTTGTTAGACTATAAGCACCTTAAGGTTGGGCAATGCCTCAGGCATCTCTAATGTTTGATCTTAGAACTAGGTATCTCTATAGTTCCATCACCTGGCAGAATTACTGGTCCAATAAATGGGCTCAGTAAATATTTTTGAGTAATTTATCACAATGAATATAGCCCCTTAATGATGGGCTCATAGGTGTCCCCAAAGAAAAAATGAAAAAAGGCCGAGCAGGGTGGGGATTAGCCATCCAGACTGTGGTGAGCCTTGTGCGATGGAAGGGCTGTGAATACTATGGGACCTGTCACTCACACAGATACAAACAAGTGGCCATCACTTATCATTGTGAGAACTGACATTAGAGGCAATTCATTATCCTTTGCTTTGCAACTGGATAAATTAGAACAAACACCACCATCTTCCAAAACAATAAGATCAAGTGATAAAAGCCTATAAAGAAAAAAATTAGTTTCAGGTTCATACAATAGCTGTACATGTTCTAGAAAAAGAACTATGCATTCACTGGCCAGTGCAACTATATCCCAAACCTAGAATTTCTTTCACATTATTAAGGATTTATCTTAGCACCTAGTACTATAAGAAAAGTAATTAAAAAGTGTATATGATAATGCGATTGTAGAAAGGTTTTAAAACTCATAAAATAATCATGTGGGTCTACAAGTTAATACTGGATCATTCTTATGACATCATTGATAAATCAGCAAAAATAAAATATTTATCAGAATGAAGTAATCTTGAAAACTTAATTATTATTTATAGAACAATACATGTATAATTCAAGGGAAGAAAGGAAAAGAACACTTGCTGAGAACCTACCACCTGTCGAATACAATCCTCAATGATTTTACCCACATCGTCTAATTCACCCCTCTGAAAAATCATGAGAGGTCACATGAAAATCATAAGCATCTGAACTGGGACTTGGTCATGGGTCACATGTGTCCTCCCCTTTATTCTTCCCCTCTTATTAAGAATTCACTGCAAACATAGCTCACTGGAATTCCTCATCAGTACTGTTTAACTAGAACCCTCCCCACACCAACAGCATGTGAGATGCTATCTGAGATAGCAGTTGATTGAATTTCAGAGATTCATTCAACACCATCTAAGTCCCAGTACTCAATATTTCTCCCATTAACCTACCCTATTGTCACTGCACATCAAATATCTTAATGTAGTTAGCTTAAATTAAACCTGTTAAGTTACGCAGACTAGTGTTTCTAATTTTTTTTCATCTCCCCCAAATACACTATTTTAGTAGCCTGAAGACAGAAAGTCAATTGTGGCAATCCAGCTGTTCCAATGAATCAATAATCCACTTGGCGTCTGGCTGTCAAATACCAAACCAACCATCAACAGAAAATATGGAGCCAAATTCTCTAGCCTGCCACTAACTAATTGAGTGGGTCGTTTTTCCTTAGCAGTGGTGACAGTCCCTTCCAAGCAACGGTAGGCATGAGAGTAGTATGGGACCAGCACGCAGACAGGGGACTTACTTGAAGGTATTACAGACAATTTCAAACTTCGGAAAAGTTTGTGAAAATGTATAACAATAAATTTAAGTAATATAGTATTCACAGTTTTGAAAACACTAAGCACTTGTCAAAACAGCAGAGTTAATTTCTTTTAGAATTAAATGAAGGAACAATAATTAGGTATGTAATTATCCATAACAATGTTTGTAAGATTTGTAATTATAGTTAATTGCTATAAAATGCGTTGATTTTAAAAGCTGTTAACGAAATTGAAAATAAAGTAATGGCATTGTAGATGCACATTTCCTTATGTTCGTCCAGGCACATGGGCTAGGGTAAAACCTTAAATGATGTTGCAACCCAGCTCACTGTAGTAGCTGCTGGGCTGGCTATATGTTCAGCTTCCCTTACTTTTGTTGCACCACATTTTTTGCTTTCTCACTTTGTCTCTGCACATGTAACAGGTCCTATTATTCTCTGCTCCCTTTCCCCATTCCATAGAGCTCCTGTGAAGGAGATTCCAAGAGAAACTGATCCATGGATTAAGAGAAAATAAAATGAAGTAATGGAGGTGATCTAGCTTTAAAGTTGGAATACCATTGGATTGGGTTTCCCTGGTGGCTCAGATGGTAAAGAATCTGCCTGCAATGCGGGAGACCGGGTTTGATCCCTCTGTCAAGAAGACCCCCTAGAGAAGGAAATGGCTACCCACTCCAGTATTCTTGCTTGGAGAGTCCCATGGACAGAGGATTCTGGCAGGCTACAGTCTATGGGGTCACAGAGTCGGACACGATTGAGTGACTAACAGTTTCACCATTGGATTATTAATGTCAGGGTTAACTCTCTCTACACTTGACCTGATGGCAAATCATGTCACTTTTATTCTCTGCAGCCACAACTATCTCTTAACACAAGAGGTTTCCAATTTTCCCCTTTCTGATGTTTTGTTCAAATGTGATTTGGGTTATAATTATAGTATAAAGATGGACTTTCAGGGGGGAAAAAAGCATGATGTTATCTTTTCAAACTTCACCTTACATTAAAAAATCTAAATTCATGTCTCTGCAATATCTCTTTGTTAAGTTAAATCACCATCTTCTTATGGGCTATCCTTAAAAATAAAAAGTTGGGTACTTGTTACTTGTTTTTCTATTTTTAGTGGGGAAAAATTTTATAAGCAGTTCAGAGAATTATTTTTTCTTCAAGCACTTAAAGTTTCATGTTTCAATAATATATATTTACTAATCACCATTCTAACTATTGCTTGTCCATTTTAATAGCTCTTTACCTAGTAACATTTACTTACTTACATTGGGCTATAAATCACCTGCATTTAACATTTTTCATATTTGAGACCAATTTGATCCCTTAAAATATCTCTGCAACATTAAACGTATACTCTGGACACTGTGAGACTCAAAGCCAAGTGGCAAAAGATGCTATCTTTAGCTTTCCATCTATGTCTAATATCTCTTTTGTGAAAATGCGTGGGAGTGAAGATACCCTGAGTCTAAATATTTGATTAACTAATTAGCCTTTAGTAATTTGCTCCCAATAAAACCCCAGCAGTTTCAGATTGATTTGAAAAAGTGGACAATTTCACTGCGATATTAATATTCATTAATTCATTCATCTATTCATCCCACAGACCTTTCCTCAGCTGCTATTCTGGGCACAGCATCACCGTTTAAGGTGCTGGAGATACGTAGAGTAATTCATCACACGTCCTGACAAAGGTATGAGGTAGGTCCTACTGTGATTCCTATTTCACAAGTGGAGCTTTAAGAAGTTACTTGCCCAATGTCACAGAGCCAGTAAGCAACAGAGCCACTCCATAATAACTCAGACAACATGACATCTTTTACTGAATCTTTCACTCAGGGAAGTAGTATTTAATCAAAAATCCTAGACAGAGGATTGGAAAAGCCTCAGGACACTGCGGACGCAGAGGACTATTTACTGGAAAAAAATGTTAGTCACTCATTCATGTCAGACTCTTTGTGACCCCATGGACTGTCAGGCTCCTCTGTCCATGGGACTTTCCAGGCAAGACTACTGGAGTGGGTTGCCATGCCCTTCTCCAAGGGATCTTCCTGACTCTGGGACTGAAGTCGGGTCTCCTGCATTGCAGGCAAATTCTTTACCATCTGAGCAACCAGGGAAGCCTCTATTTACTGGAACTTTCCCCTTAAATCTCTATCGCCTTGATAAGACATTATCACAACTGTAAAGTGAAGTGAAGAAGTGAAGTCGCTCAGTTGTTTCCGACTCTTCGTGACCCCATGAACTGTAGCCCACCAGGCTCCTCCATCCATGGAATTTTCCAGGCAAGAGTACTGGGTTGGGTTGCCATTTCCTTCTCCAGGGGATCTTCCCCAACCCAGGGATCGAACCTGGGTCTCCTGTATTGTAGGCAGACACTCTACCATCTGAGCCACCAAGGAAGGCCCTATCACCACTGTAGGTGGCATCAAATTTGGCCATTCATGATCACAATAACTCAGCACCTCTTTTTCAAGCACCCCTACAGTCAGAAAGTGCTTTGACTTCCCAGGATCCCAAGATACAATTCGGTAGGATCTGATTTAAAAGCCTAGAGTTTTTTGTTATTTTGCCAATCTATTCCGAGCTCACACCAGGTCACCAGCCTTAGTCATCCATAGGGACTGAGCAGGCACCTGGAGCTCTATGAACTAACAGGACCTTGGAGGTGCCTCCCAAAATTTGAGGGTCATGTTAGAAGATGCAGCCTGTGCTACTAGGAATCAATGTGAACTCGATGACTGCTCATTCCAAAATAGTGGATGGTCCAGTTCCAATCAAGCTGCCTTTTCTATGTTCCCTTCCTTAGACCCCTTAAAAGTCCCCTTCAAAAAATCCCCCACTAAAACAAAAGCCAAACAAAGTAACACAAATTTGGCAGAAGGAATTCTCTTAACCAAAGAGATGGTCACACTCCTTAACCCCATGTTCCTCTCTGAAAACAGAACAAGTAATACTAAGTATCTCCCTGGGAGGCCAAATGGAATGCAGTAAGCTGATTTTCAGAAGTAGCAGCTAAGACAGAATTAATTTAAGTTAGTGTTTCCTGTATGTTTGCTTAATTTTAACAACAGAAGAGCTAAGAAAAGGGTCCGTTCATCCTGGAAAATTAGTTGAGGGTATGAGCTAAGTCTGTTTGAGTATTGCATGCCCCCTTCCTCCAGCAGCTGGCCAACCTGGAGTTATACAGGTTTCTGGCATTCATGTTACAGAGTCCTATATCATTACGATCACACCATCTACAGCCTTTTGGAGGGAATTCAGAGCACAGAAAAAACTATCACTATGAGTTGCATTGCTGTTGCTGCTGCTGCTAAGTCGCTTCAGTCGTGTCTGATTCTGTTCGACCCCATAGACGGCAGCCCACCAGGCTCCCCCGTCCCTGGGATTCTCCAGGCAAGAACACTGGAGTGGGTTGCCATTTCCTTCTCCAATGCATTAAAGTGAAAAGTGAAAGTAAAGTTGCTCAGTTGTGCCCGACTCTTAGCAACCCCATGGACTGCAGCCTACCAGGCTCCTTCATCCATGGGATTTTCCAGGCAAGGGTACTGGAGTGGGTTGCCATTGCCTTCTCCAATGAGTTGCATTAGGTGAATCAAAATCATTAGGAGGAATCAAGTGTTTGTGATTCCCCATGTGATTCTAAAGTGCTTCCAGGGCTGAGAACTGCAAGTTTAGATGGTTTCAACTTTGAGAGGTTTCCAAGTAACTGGAACTCAAATCACATGCAAAAGGAGTTATAACATAGTTCATGGATAAAATTTTTAAATTTTCAGATAACACATGGATAAAAGTGAAAAGCAACAGGTAAATTAATTTTATAACACATTTTATATAACCGAATATATCCAAAATATTAGATACAAACATAGATCCACATGGACACTTAAACACTGATTCTGTCTTTTGTGCATTCAGTCATTGACTGGCCATCCCCTGGCAGGCACTGTGCTAGGCGCTGCAAGGTACACAGAAGTCAAGGAGATTTTCATTATAGGGGACTGGAAGGCAAAAGTAGGAAGTCAAGAAACAACTGGAGTAACAGGCAAATTTGGCCTTAGAGTACAAAATGAAGCAGGGCAAAGGCTAACAGAGTTTTGCCAAGAGAACGCACTGGTCATAGCAAACACCCTCTTCCAACAACACAAGAGACGACTCAACACATGGACATCATCAGATGGTCAATACCGAAATCAGATTGATTATATTCTCTGCAGCCAAAAATGGAGAAGCTCTATACAGTTAGAAAAAAAAAAAAAAAAACAATCAAACAGGGAGCTGACCATGGATCAGATCATGGACTCCTTATAGCTAAATTCAGACTTAAAGAAAGTAGGGAAAACCACTAGACCATTCAGGTAGACCTAAATCAAATCCCTTTTGATTATACAGTGGAAGTGAGAAATAGATTCAAGGGATTAGATCTGATAGACAGAGTGCCTCAATAACTGTGGATGGAGGTTCGTGACATTGTACAGGAGGCAGTGATAAAGACCATCCCCAAGAAAAAGAAATGAAAAAAGGCAAAATGGTTGTCTGAGGAGGCCTTACAAATAGCTATGGAAAGAAGAGAAGTGAAAGGCAAAGGAGAAAAGGAAAGATATATCCATTTGAATGCAGAGTTCCGAAGAATAGCAAGGAGAGATAAGAAAGCCTTCCTCAGCAATCAGTGAAAAGAAATAGAGGAAAACAATAGAATGGGGAAGACTAGCGATCTCTTCAAGAAAATTAGAGATACCAAGGGAACATTTCATGCAAAGATGGGCACAATAAAGGACAGAAATGGTACGGACCTAACAGAAGCAGAAGATATTAAGAAGAGGTGGCAAGAATACACAGAACTATACAAAAAAGATCTTCATGACCCAGATAATCACAATGGTATGATCACTCACCTAGAGCCAGACATCCTGGAATGTGAAGTCAAGTGGGCCTTAGGAAGCATCACTACGAAGAAAGCTAGTAGAGACAATGAAATTCCAGTTGAGCTATTTCAAATCCTGAAAGATGATGCTGTGAAAGTGCTGTACTCAATATGCCAGCAAATTTCGAAAACTCAACAGTGGCCACAGGACTGGAAAAGGTAAGTCTTCATTCCAATCCCAAAGAAAGGCAATACCAAAGAAGACTCAAACTATTGCACCATTGCACTCATCTCACATGCTAGCTAAGTGATGCTCAATATTCTCCAAGCTGTGCTTCAACAGTACATGAACCATGAATTTCCAGATGTTCAAGCTGGATTTAGAAAAGGCAGAGGAACCAGAGATCAAATTGCCAACATCTGTTGGATCATCAAAAAAGCAAGAGAGTTCCAGAAAAACATCTACTTCTGCTTTATTGACTATGCCAAAGCCTTTGACTATGTGGATCACAAGAAACTTCAAGAGATGGGAATACCAGATCACCTGACCTGCCTCCTGAGAAATCTGTATGCAAGTCAAGAAGCAACAGCTAGAACTTGACATAGAACAACAGACTGGTTTCTTATCAGGAAAGGAGTACCTTAAGGGCTGTATATTGTCACCCTGCTTATTTAACTTATATGCAGAGTACATCATGAGAAATGCTGGATTGGATGAAGTACAAGCTGAAATCAAGATTGCCAGCAGAAATATCAATAACCTCAGATATGCAGATGACACCACCCTTATGGCAGAAAATGAAGAAGAACTGAAGAGCTCGTGGTGAAAGTGAAGGAGGAGAGTAAAAAAGTTGGCTTAAAACTCAACATTCAGAAAACTAAGATCATGGCATCTGGTCCCATCACTTCATGGCCAATAGATGGGGAAACAGTGGAAACAGTGACAGACTTTATTTTCTTGGGCTCCAAAATCACTGCAAATGATGACTGCAGCCATGAAATTAAAAGATGCTTGTTCCTTGGAAGAAAAGCTATGACCAACCTAGACAGCATATTCAAAAGCAGAGACATTACTTTGCCAACAAAGGTCCGTCTAGTCAAGGCTATGGTTTTTCCAGTGGTCATGTATGGATGTGAAAGTTGGACTATAAAGAAAGTTGAACACCAAAGAATTGCTGCTTTTGAACTGTGGTATTGGAGAAAACTCTTGAGAGTCCCTTGGACTGCAAGGAGATCCAACCAGTCCATCCTAAAGGAAATCGGTCCTGAATATTCATTGGAAGGACTGATGCTGAGGCTTGAACTCCAATACTTGGTCACCTGATGTGAAGAACTGACTCATCTGAAAAGACCCTGAAGCTGGGAAAGATTGAAGGCAGGAGGAGAAGGGGCCAACAGAGGATGAGATGGTTGGATGGCATCAGCGACTCAATGAACATGAGTTTGAGTAAGTTCTGGGAGTTGGTGATGGACAGGGAAGCCTGGCACACTGCAGTCCATGGGGTTGCAAAGAGTCGGGCACAACTAAGTGTCTGAACTGAACTAATCCTCAGTATGCATAAGGGAACATACAACCAGCTGACATACAACCCCCAAACCTAAGTGTGCAGAGACATGCATATGCAACACTATGAGAAGTGCATCTTTTTGCTGCTTCCGACCTGTATGATTTGTGTCCAGATCATTTTGACCAGATCAGGGTAAGAAAAGGACACAGAGATGAGATTGGGATAAGAGAGAGGCAGTTTCAACAAACTCCAACACTTGAAATCCAGGCTTGAGGATCAACGCTACAGTCTTAGTCTATTCTGCTTTAATCACACAGTGGTGAGAAAAGATCACCATTTACCCAGAAAAGTCATGCATTCTTGCTTGTCCAGCTTTCATTACCCCCAAGGAGGTGGGTGTGAATTTTTACCAAAAATGTGAAAGACAGCCTTCCCAATCAAAGATATATTTACAAGACATGAACCTATTTGCCCAGAAGAAGCAAGAGAATCTTCACTATGGGCCTGTGCAGAGCTCAGTTAATCTGGCAGTGTTCACGAGCCTTATTGGGAAGATACAAGCAAACAACCACACCTGGCCATTGGAGCAATAAACACAGCGCAAGACGGCTGATGTTAGCATCAGAGAAGCCTTTCCCCACAAGAAAGTCTAGGGCCTTGCTCTCTCCACCTCCTTCTCTTGACCTTGGAGCTGATAAGATTTTTAGGTTTTGCCATAGTGTGCTGAGTGGGACTGCCAGAGGTCACTGAAGATTGGATTTCTTGTTTCAGGCGTAAGGGATGATAGCAATGCATTTGAGATGAGCCTTGAAGGATGGGGTGAGTTTGAACAGGCAAACTGAGAAGAGAAACATTCTAGGTGAAGGCAGTAGCATGCAAAGGGAGAGAGGGAGAAGAGCCTAAAGAACCAAGATGAGCCAGAGGCGACCCTACACTTCCAGATCACGAATTCCTACAAGCCCATGAAAGAGGCTGAATCAAAGTTCTCTGCTGGGGCCAAATCTAATGCTATGTCCCTAGAATTATCATCACCCAGCAATCCTGGATACAGGTGAGAAGATGACATGGAAAAGTTGGACAAACAATTGCAAACATCTCTCTTCCCTGGGCCAAGTTCCTCTCTCTCCCAAAGCTGTTTCAACACCTCTGTCTTTCTTAAGCCCCCATGTAATAATGAGGACTTGGGAGTTAAATGTGAGAGGGCTTTCTGAGCTCCTACAGGGAACTCAATAATAGAGCTTTACAAACAAGGGACTTTCAAAGTCCTTAATCCCAAGAAATTTAATAATATTCACAAACACAAGTTTGAATGAAAACCTTGAAAAGCAAAAAATGTCTGCTACATTAATACAGCATTAGTGGACTGTAATAAGGTTTTGATTTAATCTCTTTAGAAAGCCCTTAATACTCTGCATCAAATACAAAGCTAATCTTCTTGTTTCCTCTGAAACTCTACCTCAGCAAATTGTTCATCCAGGCATGGCAAAAAATTGGAGCCTCTTCAAAATTTATTCTGCCCAAGGGCAAACCGGTGGAGATTTCCAGGTCTTATTTTATACCACATGCATCTCACTTTGGACTTACAGTGTATTTTGTAAATTAACAATCCCCTATCAATAGTAATGTTTTTAAGTTGCAAAGCTTAAAAATACTTTCCAAGTAGTTGCTCACAGAAAGGACTTTTCATCCTCCTTCAGTCATTCTTCTTTTCTCCTGGTGATCTGTCTTATGTCAATTTAATTATTAGACTGGCCCAAAGAACTCAAGAAGGATTAAAAGGAAATTTCCCCCTCCCAACACTGTTCAACATGCCAATAAAATAGGGATGCAGTAAACTCTAATTATCTGGCACGCCATAATAAGATGTTTCATTGCCTGGATCAACTAGATAAAATTTACATCAGGGAACTGACCCTTAACTGATTGGGTTGAGGGAAGCAAAAGAGATTGACTAATGCAGAGAAAGAGAGCTGTACCCCTCCCGGATCAAGTGTCCAACGGCTGCCATTAAACTGAAACTCATTGAAATACCTTTGCTGCCTCATGGTTTCATTTCCTCTACCCAAGAAGCAGTTTCCTGAATATTTCAATTAAATTTGAAGCTCATAACTTTAATAAAGCTTTATGAAAATGAACAGTGAGATGGTTTCTTCTAGAGTGGAGGTTAATACTTTACATTATCTCAGTTCTTCATCTGTAAAGGAACACGGGGTGCCTTTAACTGCATAAGGCATTAGCATCCATCACACACTTTGCTCCTTATTAACAGACTGCTGGCTTGGGAGAGGGAGAATAGAGTTTTGCTGCCCCTGGCCCAGTTCTGCTCTTCGTGAAGGCAGTTGGGCACAGGATCCCTTCCAACTGCCAGCTGAAAGGGGACCAGAGATCCCAGTCAGGACACCTGGCTTCACAAGCTCACAATGACTGCAGTCCAGAGTTCCAAACTTTGAAAAAAAACACAAAACCCAGTGCATCCCACCCTCTACCTAAATAAACTTTTTTTAATTTTAATATTGCATTTCTTATTTTTCCTACTAAGAAAATTCCTATGCATTTATGGTGGACATTTTTGAAAATGGATTAATCTTTTGTTTTTCAAATGAAATCAGCTTTGCATTTGAAACTTACATGCTGTTTTCTGCAGAAACTAAACGCAGGGCAAAGGCAAGGAGCCAGATTTGAAACCTTGGGAACTACAGCCCCAAGAAGAGAGGTGGGAAGAGCAACAAACGTAGTAAATGCCAAGAGTAAGAGGCATCAGAATACTTAATCATGAACACAGTGCAATGCAAGCAAAGTCTTCACCCACGTGACTTTTCTTTCCAGAACATTCCCAGCACCTCAGTCTGTTCTATCTCTATAGCTACATGTACGGCAATCACCCCTCTTGCCCTAATTTTGAGTTTAACTCTTGCATGGAGTGTTCATTACATAATTTTAAATGAGTCATCATTGTGATGTATGCTGGTTACATAAACCCATCAGGAATGTGAACATTCTCATAGATGTAATAGCACACTGCATTATGAATCCACCACATCATGTCTTCTTTACATTCTACTGGGGATTATTATTAATTATATACGGAATAGATAACACTTTTCAGCCCATGTAGTAAATAAACCTTTTAGCTAAAATCTAGAGGAAGAAATAGATTAGATTGCTATATTTTTAACTGACTGAGTCCTCTTTTCCTCTCCTTGCAAATGATGCTGTATATTCCTGAGACTGTGGTGGGGGAGGGGACATGAAGAAAGAAATTTTCAGCTTACTCCCACTTCACTGTGAACAATGCACATGATGAATACAATTCCTCGATCCCATCTAAAGTTCACTTTTCCATAATTTCTCAGGCTCCCAGAGTCCATATGAAATGATATTTAGATAAACTAAGGATATGCAGAAGAAAAATAGATACTACAGCTCTCAACAGAAGATAAATTTCTACCCTCCATTTTTGTCTGGTTGGGAAGATCGCCTGGGGAAGGGCATGGCAACCCACTTCAGCATTCTTGCCTGGAGAGTCTCATGGACAGAGGAGCCTGGTGGGTTATAGCCCATAGGGTTACAACTGAAGCAACTGAGTATGCACGCACATACCACCATGACTTAACTTTCAGTGAGTAAAATACTTTTGGTTAGAAGCTTTGGTTATCCCTGCGGTTCTTAGTGAAGCAGGTTTAAGGCACCTTTCAGATGCATTTAGACTGTCTGGAAACTTTGGGTGGCTCAACACTGCAATCTGATCATAAATGTCATGCAGTCAATAGATGAATGATATTCAGCTTAAGGAACAAATGGTCCAACTGCACCAGGAATACTGTCTAAACTTTGGGATCCTGGGGACCTGGACTCTCGGGAGGAAGAAAACAAGGGTAAGGGTAACACTGGCTAAACTGTCAAATGGAGAACGGTGGACAGAGACTAAGCTAGGCAAAGAGAAGAGTTAAGTGTCTTCAGTGACCAAAAGTGCCACATGTCAGCAGGATGTGACTTGTCCCAGAGTTCAGAATGTGCCTCCCAGGGAGGCAGACTTCAGTCCAGTACAAAGCAGAACTACTGAAGATGGCCAGAGGCAGAATGGACTGCCTCGGGAAACACTGAGCTTCCCATTTCTGGAGGAAAAAAACATTTATTGGAGGTTTCAAAATTAAGATATAATGATTGCACTAAATAGCCTTGAAGGTTCTTTGCAACTCTGTAATGATATTATCATCTTCCTATAAGTGAGGTCATCACTGAGGTCCCAACCTGCCTTCATCAACAGGTGTGGCCTCTCTTGGTTGGTGTGGGAACACACAGTAGGATTTCAGGCAGTGCTGGAGGCAGCTCAAGAATGCTCTGATTCCAACCTGAGCGGGGCCTTACCTAAGTCAGGTACAGGCACCTGCACAGATGGCCCCTTTCCATCTAGTTCATGAAGTCCCCCAGAGCACCCTCCCTATACCTCATCCTCTTACCTACAGGCATTGTTATGCCTGTACCAACCTCTGCGTGCAACAGCCAACTTGCCTTTAAAGGCTCTCTTGGGATGAAAGTCTCTCAAAATACACGTGCCTGGTGGCAAGCTCATTAGCACAAAGACAGCTGCCTAATCACCATCCTTATCCCCCATCTCCAATCCTGATCTAGGCTGTCAGGCATCCTCCCAAGCCAAGTTGCTAGACAGCTGGCAGTCTCAGATCTGGATCAATCACAAACCAGATGTTGGCTGCTTGTTACTGATTTACCAGATCTGCAGCCTTTGTGGCAGACTGAACCTCGAGCGCAAACTCTAATGCAAAAACATTAAAATAATGCTCATATCTCCTGGCTATTTCATCCCCTGCATGGGGACACAACACAGTCCCCTCCCGTTTTCTAGTAGGTGCTTGCCACCAAACACACTGCATTATCTTAGGCAGGAGATAAATAGTTTCTTCTTGGACATTCATTCCTATAAAACTACACCCATCCTCGCTTTTGCCACACACAAGAAACAAAGTCTTATACCTGATATGTGAACTAAAGGAAACTGTCAATCACCACACCCCATTAGTGACAGAAGGCACTACCAAGATATTTCCAATGGCATTTTCTGTGACCTCATTTGAAGTGCTGCTTTCCCCTCTCTCCACTGCAGCATAACAAAACCCTGCAGTTGTTTAAAGACTGGCAGGATGTACCACAAAGTCACTACGGGCATTCTTGCACACTTTCCCCCACCCCCCCACCCCCCGCTTCCAGGAAAATGAGTTCCTTCACATGACGAGACAAAAGTCTACTTTTCTTACTGAGATAATGGCAACTCTGAATACAGCTCCATTCTGAGAAATAAGAAAGCTCCTGTGACAATCTGAAGTGGCTGGCACCTATGGCTGGGTCCTCTTTAAACCCAGATATAGCCCACGGGCTTCCCAAGTGGTGCAAGTGGTAAAGAACCTGCCTGCCAGGTTCTGGCATAAGAACTCCTTATGCCAGGAGACATAAGAGACACAGGTTCAATCCTTGGGTTGGTAAGATCCCATGGAGGAGGGCATGGCACCCACTCCAGTATTCTTGCCTGGAGAATCCCCATGGGCAGAGGGGCCTGGCAGGCTACAATCCATAGGATTGCACAGAGTCTGACACAACTGAAGCGACTTAGCATGCACACATGCCCTAGAAAAAGTCCTCAGGACTAGGTCCCAGAGACGCAGAGGATTTTTCCTGTCCACTCTTCCTCTCATGTCTTCTCAGCCCTCTAGCCTTGTCTGCATAGCAATGATTTCCAGCCAGGAGCCTTGAACCAGTCATCTTGGCAGCAGTGTGATGTTCCTCAGCAGGCTCTTAACATGGCAGGTGTGCTGACTGTCTGGCTCTAGGACCCCCTTGGATATCTGCTGTATAGTCATGGGGCAGAGCGGCCTCACCGCTGAGTGCAACTCAGGCACCAGGACCCCAGCAGATAGGTGCCACCCAGACTCCATGCCGAGGAAGGGGCATAAATCATCTTCTGTATCTGCTTCAACCTTTAGAGATCACAAGTACTTCCACAGGCATTTCAATCTAATTCTAACAATTACCCTTATTTGGGGTTAAGGTGAAATGTCACTGCCATTTACAGATCAGAAAAGAGAGACACAGAAGATGCCCCAGGTCCTATGAATCAGTGGGGAAGTCCATACAAAGTACTGTTGAGTGACACTAACATTCCTGTGATGTACTTCTACAACTATTATTCCTAACAACAATTGTAGCTTACGAATACTGTATTTACAAGTACTGACAGAAAGGATTCAGGACACAACATTAGAAAAGCAATGCTTCTAATTTAATTTGGCAACTTCAGTTCATTATTCTCTGGCAAGTGTCTCCTTTTGAACAAGATTAGCTATATAATTTGTGGGGTTCAGGGCAAAATGAAAATGTGGGACTTCCTTTTGAAAAAGGTATTAAGGATTTCTAGACCATGACAGCAGAGCATTAAAGCAAGCATGGAGCCCTTCTAAGCTCAGGGCCCAATGAGGCTGCACTGGTCACAAGCTGGGCCCTGCTTCTAAGCCTTCAAGAGACACTTAAGACTCAGTACAAGTGTAGGGACAAAAGAGGAAACATGGTTTAGATTCTCTTATTTTTCTCATTTCCTGGGAACTCTGAAATTTGTTTCCTCTTATAAATATATCATCACAAGTACCATTAGAATCAGAGATTTGCACAATTTCTGGATGACAAATCTAGACTATGTTTTTCCTTCATTGATTCTTGACATAATGGACTTCCTGTGGAGTTTTTATTCATCTTGCTCACCCTTTCAAATACTATGTAAAACAAAAACTAGGAAAGCAGTTCTATCTCCATCCCTCCCTCTCAATCAAGAAAGGATATGGTGAATATGTTAGAACTAAGCTAAGCAGGGACAGGCAGAAAGGCTGTGTCAGTTACCCGGCTTGCAAAGAACAAACAGTGCCATTGAAGGCACAGCCCCACACAAGGCTGTGCTAAGTGATTCTCACTCCAGAGATGCTAGATATTTTCAGTTTGGAGAGAGCCAGTCTGTGCCCAGCCGAAGCCCCACCCATCACGATTCTTCCCTAACTCTCCCACTTCCAAGTTCAGTTCAGTTCAGTCACTCAGCCGTGTCTGACTCTTTGCGACCCCATGGACTGCAGCATGCCAGGCCTCCCTGTCCATCACCAACTCCCAGAGTTCACCCAAACTCATGCGCATCGAGTCGGTGATGCCATCCAACCATCTCATCCTCTGTCGTCCCCTTCTCCTCCACTTCTCCCACTTCCAAGCCAGGAAACAAATAAAACTAGGAAAACCATCAAACAACTAGCATGAAATGTATATTGCAATGTTTTTTAAGTGCTCTCTGATAAAAGTTTGAGTAAGAGCCACATTTTGGGTTTTGTATATCCGATCACACACAGAAAAGGTGTTTTCACTAAGCTGATGTCTTGGAGTCTGGCTTTCTGTCCTCTGTGATCCTTTCTTTCTTGACAGATGACTAACCATATTTAACCAATTCTAAGATGCATATTTTCTTAACGTTTTAATGTCTCTGAAATCAGAATGTGTCTTATAATCAGTGGCATTTTACAATCCCTGTCAGACAGGAGGCAGTTGAAAGTCACTGCCATACATACTCAAACTTGGTTGTGGCTATTTTTGGTATCATGATATATGATAAAAATATATGTCCATATATGCCCAAAAAAGCTCTTTTGATAAGTATAAAATTAAAATTCTATGGATATGAAAACATTACCTCACAGTTTATTTGGAAGTATTTTTTTCTTTCTTAGTGTTACATAAAAACATATTACATAAAAAAATCTCAAATGTGAGGAAACATGTCATATCTTCTGTAGAATGCAATACCTGCCACTGACAATTTTGAAGAGCTTGAAAAACTTCACATATATCCACTGAGAAGCCATCCAAAGTTCATTCTGGGAAAATTTCCAGGTACTAATAAAAGACTACTTTTTCAATATCTGTAGTGGAATATTGGTTTGTTTGGGGTTTTTTACTTTTTCCTAAGAAAAACAACTACAAATTTCAAGCCTAACAACTAGAAATTCCCCAGTTCAGAAACCCAAATACCAGTAAAGGAACTGGTTACATCAGAATATCAACATTAATAGCCAAAGCAATCTTGAGAAAGAAGAATGGAACTGGAGGAATCAATTTGCCTGACTTCAGGCTCTACTACAAAGCCACAGTCATTAAGACAGTACAGGTACTGGCACAAAGACAGAAATACAGATCAATGGAACAAAATAGAAAGCCCAGAGATAAATCCACACACCTATGGACACCTTATCTTTGACAAAGGAGGTAAAAATATACAATGGAGTAAAGACAATCTCTTTAACAAGCGGTGCTGGGAAAACTGGTCAACCACTTGTAAAAGAATGAAACTAGATCACTTTCTAATACCACACACAAAAATAAACTCAAAATGGATTAAAGATCTAAACTTAAGACCAGAAACTGTAAAACTCCTAGAGGAGAACATAGGCAAAACACTCTCCAACATAAATCTCAGCAGGATCCTCTATGATCCACCTCCCAGAATACTGGAAATAAAAGCAAAAATAAACAAATGGGATCTGATTAAAATTAAAAGCTTCTGCACAACAAAGGAAACTATAAGCAAGGTGAAAAGACAGCCTTCGGAATGGGAGAAAACAATAGCAAATGAAGCAACTGACAAACAACTAATCTCAAAAATATACAAGCAACTTATGCAGCTCAACTCCAGAAAAATAAACGACCCAATCAAAAAATAGGCCAAAGAACTAAATAGGCATTTCTCCAAAGAAGACATATGGATGGCTAACAAACACATGAAAAGATGCTCAACATCACTCATTATCAGAGAAATGCAAATCAAGACCACAATGAGGTACCATTTCACACCAGTCAGAATGGCTGTGATCCAAAAGTCTACAAGCAATAAATGCTGGAGAGGATGTGGAGAAAAGGGAACCCTCTTATACTGTTGGTGGGAATGCAAACTAGTACAGCCACTATGGAAAACATGTGGAGATTCCTTAAAAGATTGCAAATAGAACTGCCTTATGACCCAGCAATCCCACTGCTGGGCATACACACTGAGGAAACCAGAATTGAAAGAGACACCTGTACCCCAATGTTCATCGCAGCACTGTTTATAATAGCCAGGACATGGAAACAACCTAGATGTCCATCAGCAGATGAATGGATAAGAAAGCAGTGGTACATATACACAATGGAGTATTACTCAGGCATTAAAAAGAATACATTTGAATCAGTTCTAATGAGATGGATGAAACTAGAGCCGATTATACAGAGTGAAGAAAGCCAGAAAGAAAAACACCAATACAGTATACTGACACATATATATGGAATTTAGAAAGATGGTAATGATGACCCTATATGCGAGACAGCAAAAGAGACACAGATGTATAGAACGGACTTTTGGACTCAGAGGGAGAAGGAGAGGGTGGGATGATTTGGGAGAACGGCATTGAAACATGTATACTATCATGTAAGAAACAAAGTGCCAGTCTATGTTCGATACAGGATACAGGATGCTTGGGGCTGGTGCATGGGGATGATCCAGAGGGATGATATGGGGTGGGAGGTGGGAGGGGGATTCAGGATTGGGAGCTTGTATACACCCATGATGGATTCATGTCAATGTATGGCAAAACCAATACAGTATTGTAAAGTAAAATAAAGTAAAAATAAAATTAAAAAAAAAGAATATCAACATTAGTGGACAAATCAATCTTTTCTGTGATCACACTATTTAGGGGAAGTTAGAGAATTTTAATCTGAGCTCTAGAGTAGCACTATCATATAAAACATATAATGCAAGCCACCTATATCATTTTAATTTTCATGTTACAATAATTTAAAAAGTTTAAAAAACAGGTGAAATTAATTTTAATAATGTGTGTTGTTTCACTCAATATATCCAAAATATTATCATTTCTACATGTACTCAATATAAAATTATTAATGAAAAATTTCATTTATGTGTGCCCTGTCTTTGAAATCTGCTGTGTTGCATTCTACACTTAGAATATATTGCAGTTGGCACTAGTGTGTGTTTAGTCACTAAGTTGTTTCTGACTCTTTGCAATCCCATGAGCTGTAGCCCGCCAGGCTCCTCTGTCCATGAGGTTTCCCAGGTAAGAATACTGGAGTGGGCTGCCATTTCCTTCTCCAGGGTATCTTCCTGACCCAGAGATCGAACCCTGGTCTCTTGCATCTCCTGCATTGTCAGGAGGATTCTTTACCACTGAACCACCAGGGAAGCCCAGTTTGCACTAATCACATTTGAAATGCTCAATACCCACATGTTGCTAGCGGCTCCAATATCAGACAATGGAGGTCTAGTCAATATACACATTTGTCAGCAAAACAAAAATAATCCCTTTCAGGACCTTTGGCTCAAACATGATCAGTCATAAAAACAGTTGGCAGAAAATCAAGAGTGGCAGCTACCTCCACTGCACTCCTGTGACTGTGAACTACAAAAAATTGATTATCCTAACACAAAACACTGTTCTGGAGCAACCCTGCTGATGACAGTTTAGAACAGTGGGCTTCAAACTTGGCTACTCATCCATGAATTCTTTTCAGAAAGTATGTGAGCAGGGGTAGTTTGCAGGGAATCCACGCTCAGCTTCTCAACATCCATGCCTCTTGCTGCCTAAAACTGATCTGTCCAAGGACAACTTTTTCCCACTTGCTTAAAATTAAGCATTATTTTGCAGCTGTTCTCAACACTAATCACTTACATCTGTCATTAACTGGAAACAAAAGCACTTCCTAACAGCTGCATATACTGTCCATGCTGATTCTTTTACACATAATTGGAATGTTTTTTGTATTACAAAATGTTTACATTGGTAAAACATGTATAGAAATTGTATGTGATTTCTTTCAAATAAGGTACATCATTCAATTAAACTAGCTAAAATGTGTTTTCTCAGATTGTATCTTGAAATATCTTTCCTAAGAAAGTCAATCCTCATTTCATTTTATAATTACAGATTTTCTAGTACTTCTTATCAAAAAATTAAATATGTTGTTGCCAGTCCAGTTATTTTTTAGCTCTATATACTTTTCTCTTTTATAAAATATGGTTGAAAAGTTTAATCCTGTGGCCTAAAAAAATAATGTCTTTAAAATTTTTTATACATTATTCTTAATTATTTCCAGAAACCCCAAATTGGGATATTTGTTTACCAAAAGAAACTATGCATGCCATTCAATTCTTTGTTTTATAACATGTTAGCTACATATTACACCATTTAATTTTAAATGACATGTAAGAAACAAAATTATTATTAAATTATTATTATTTTATTAAGAAATTTTATCATTAAATTATTATTAAATATTAAAATTAAATTTTCTTTATTTTGAAATAAATAAAAATCTCATTTTAATCTTCTATTCACTTTGCTAGTAAAATATTTAACCAGAGGTGCCCCCAAATTGATTTCTCCATGGTTTAAATAAGGTTCCTCAAAATGCATATTAATTTATATTCTCCGTTGAAAAATGAGTGTCTCCATTTGACACTTTATCTGAAGATAAAGCTGATTTGGCTGATTATTTTGATATGAACATTGCCTTTGTCAACTGAGTTATATTATAAATGTTTTCTATGAAATCAATAATCCAAATCAGTAGCCTCAAAGTTTCATATTTAGTGTAAATAATAAACTAAAGGGATTTTATCAAAATTATTGTATTGTATTAACTAAGTGACACTTTTCCAAGTATTTTTATGTTCCCAATCTTTGTAAGTCCAATGAATTAAAAACAATGTCTCAAAATGAAAGAATGATATATAATAGTCATTTGCTAAACCTTGGTGATAAGGTTATTCTGGTAAGCCTCCCAGAAACACTAAAATTAATGATTCAGCAACAAACTCTTCTATAATTCAGGCTTATTTTCTTTCAAACAATTAAAGATAGGCTCAGCCAAATTGTCTGTTAAAAATAAAAAAAAATTAATTTAAAAAGTTTAAGTCATTAAACTTTTTTTTATGACTGGTCACCATGTGATTTTTGACCTGTGACTTGGACTCATTCCATTCCCTTCTCCTTATTTATGGGAATAAAATTTATATTCTACTCTGTCTCATTAGAAGTAAGAGTCATCCTCCAAGTCATGAACTAATTTGGGGAAAAATAAACAATCAAATTCACTTAAGAAAAGCATTGCCAACCAAATTCTAGTTTTCATTTTTTACTTTTCAAAATGTGTAATATTTTATACTCTTCTGATAAACTGTGTGCTACTAATAATTTAATAATAAAAGATTTAGTACTTAGAAGCTTAGCATTATGGGAAAATTTATTTCAACCTATATTTTTGCAGAGATGTATGGGTGACCAATAAAAGATCTTTGAACATAAAAATAAATTGCATTATGATAAATTCTGTGAGGGAAGTTGAATGGAATGGCAATTTCAAGGAAATAATAAAATCATGTAAAATTTCTAACTGTTCATGGTTTTTCCTTATTTGTTTGCTCTTAATTAACAATGATGAGTGTCTTGTTAACATGATATTTTTAGCTTATTGGACAGATTAAGGTGAAAGTGAAAGTCACTCATTCGACTCTTTGCAACCCCATGGTCTATACAGTCCATAGAATTCTCCAGGCCAGAATACTGGAGTGGGTGGCTGCTCCCTTCTCCAATTAGCAAGGTATTTTTAGCTCATCGGACAGATTAAAAATGTGATTAAATCATTAATTAAAAGTATAAATATTTATAATATGCTGCAAATGATAACTGTACAAATAATTAAACTTATGATAAGAAATTTCAGATGCTAACTTCAAGATGTTTGACAGGATAGACAGTTTCTCAAAATTATTTTAGGTAGCCTATAATTAGCAAGTTTGAAGACCACCGCTATAAAACATAGTCTCATTAAATCCCAGAGGAAAAGTGAGTGAAGGTAAGAATTTTAGAAACAAAGACTTCTTTTTATTTTATGACTTTTTAATTTCTGAAGAGTTCCACCTTTATTCCCAGGGATATGTTCGAAGACCGCCAGTGGATGCCTGAAACCGTGGATAGTACTCAATCCTATATAGACTATGTTTTCTCCTATACATACACACCTATGATAAAGTTTAATTTATAAATTAAGCACAGTAAGAGATTAATGATAACAGTGAAAATAGTAAAATAGAACAAATACACTGTAATAAAAGTTACGTGGACACGGTCTCTCTCAAAAATATCTTATTGTACAATAAAATGCCTTTTCCATCATAACTAGGCACTTATCCCTCACTGTGGCTGTAATTTTCACAGTTTGAGATGCAATAGCAAATCTGGCACCAATTTCTTTTTCCTTTTTCACAGTTTCATGGGTAGAAGATGCGTTCTTACCATAAATCTTAGCAACTTCAGCATACAACATGGTTTTCTTTCTTCATTAACTCAAGAACTTTTAACTTACAGGAGCACTTCATGGCTTCTCTTTGGTGTAACCGAATTGCCAGCATCACTACTCTTGTACTTTGAGGTCATTATTAAGCAAAATAAGGGTGACTTGGACACAAGGGTGTGATAGCTCGACGGTCGATCTGATACTAAGTGACTAATGAGTGGGATATGCAGGACTAAGGGATGCTTCACATCCTGGGTGGGACCAAGCAGGACGGTGCAATATTTCATCATGCTACTCAAAATGGCGTGCAATTTAAAACTTATGAATTGTTATTTCTAGAAGTTTGTATTTAATATTTTCAGACCACAGTTGAGTGCGGGTAACTGAAACATTGGAAATCGAAACAGTGGATAAGGGTGGGGACTATGGTATAGCAGAAACCACTATAACTTGATGTATACCAGCTTAATCACCAGGGCAGTTATACAACCTTGCAATGGTGAAATTTTAGGGAGTATTTCTAAGCAATCCACAAATATTGTACTTACTCAAAATGGTCACTAGGTGGCGAAAGACTCCCTCTTCCCCGCTTCCACCAGCTCTCTCAATCTTCCTATCTCCTGCAAAAAGGAAAAGGATAGGAATAACATAGAATAGTGACAACGACACACAACAATAGCAAGAAATATTTGTTTTAGGTGTTTCCATTTCCTAAGGACAGTAATAAGTCCTTCTCATCTCTGAGAATTTCAGAAATAGCCTTGTCTGGGAAGGTCATTTATTCTTCATTAATATCACTTACAAATATTATTAACTAACACATCTCCCTGATATAACCATGCACTTTAACTACAAAACTCAAACCCTATTCAGCTAAGTACTTCAACTCTAGAAAAATCAAAAAGCAGCAGCAGCAGTGGCCTCTGGGACATTCCAAGCACGAGGTTAAGCCTTTCATTGCACTGAATCTGCGAACAGCTCTAAGAGCTAGGTGTTAATATCACCCCCAGGATACAGGTGAGAAAGCAGGAAAATAGCCCCAAATCGTTGAGTCAGTAAGTGCCAGATATGGGATGCAAATGCAGGTTTGGTTTTGTTCATTTTCAAGTTCAATAGCCACACCCTTAAATATCACACTCTGAGATACTTTGGGGTTGTGTGTGTATAACTGTCTATGGGTCTTTCTGTGTTTGCCTATTCATATTTATATTTCTGTGCTTCTATGTGATTTTATGTCCATGATTCTGTGCAATGTGGAAGTGTGTGTCTATGTGCACACACACACAAACACATGTGCAATCCAGAGCGTTCAGAGATATTTCTGGTAATTTCCACATCATTTTATATAGTTTAGCCATCAGAGGGAGCTCACTAATTTTCATTTTCTCTTGAAGAGGCTAAGAAAAGACACGCTAAAAGTCACATTCTTTTATATATGGTTGAGTCGGTTTTCATATGTTTAAGTCTGCATGTGTCTCTATGTCTATGCATGTGGAAGTCTGTTTCTGTCTGTAACATGATTAAGCCCATGGATACACCTATATGCTTACACTGACCGATGTAACTGACAGTGTCTGTACATTCTTATACTTGATGTACATTTAGACTTAGTGTTGTGTGGGCATAGGAGTACATTTGTAGATCATTTGTGCATATGCACACGTGAGCACGAGTCACTGTGTGTATATGCGGACATGTGAGGGTGCATCTCTGTGCATCTGCGCATTTGTGTGCCTGTGGGTTTGTCTCTATTTCTACGTGTATATGGTAAAGAACCTATCTGCCAGTGCAGGAGACTCAAGAGATGAGGGTTCGATCCCTGGGTGGGGAAGATCCCCTGGAGGAGGACCTGGCAACCCACTCCAGTATTCCTGCCTGGAGAATCCCATGGACAGAGGAGCCTGGAGGGCTACAGTCCACGGGGCTGCAAAGAGTTGGGCACAACTGAAGTGACAGCACACATGCATGCATACGTGAATGTCTCTTGCTTTTACAGGCTGAAGATTTTCTGTGTCTGTGTATTCCTGGGTGGGGATGCCTGCCATCTAAGTACACAGTTGCATGAGAATTTGTGTGTCCATATAGGCAAGTGCATTTATAGAGCTCTGTGTGCATGTGCCTGTAAGGGGCTTTGCAGCATGTCAGCATCTATGTGGTTGAAGTCTTGTCTTCAGTGTGTATATCTCTACAAGAGACCGTGTGTATAAGATAGCACCCATGCTTGCGTGGGCATGTTTAGTCCTCATGTTTACTGTTTGCAAATATTCATCTGTGTGGGCCTCTGCATGTCTGTGTATCTGTGCATACATGACAGGGGTGGGAGTCTATGTGCCTACATGTGTACATTCTTGCCTATAAGCCTCTTTATCTGTGTCTCAGGGCTTCTCTATTCACACATGCATGCCTTGGTGTTCATACATCTGTTCCTCCACCTCTGGTTGGATGTGTATGTCTGTGTGACCATCCTCATGTCTATGGGCACATGTGTGTGTGTGAGTCTGCATGAGAACTAATGTCTTTGGATGACTCTGTGGATGAATGCATCTGTGTGTCCACATGCTCATGTTACTGTGTGCATTTGAGGACTCTGTGTACAGGAATTTTCCCTATGTGTTCTGCTATGTCTCTGTTCCTCTTGGTCTGTGTATGCCTCTGTAGTACCTATACCCACTTCTGTTTGCATGCATACATATGACAATACACACATGTGTCTGTGCAACTGTGTGTTTGTGAAGGCGTGCTGGGCTCTGCCAGTGTGGGTGCATAGCTTTTCTGTCTGTGTGCAAGACATGCATGCTTGTGTTCCCATGTGCCTCTGTGTTTCTCCAGTATATTTGTGGGTCTCCATGTCCATTTGTACATTCACGTGGAATGTGTCGTACCAGCTTTGGTGTCGAAACCTTTGTGCATCTACATGGGTGTGAACCATGTATTTCTCTGTCTCTGTCTACATGCCTGTGTCTCTGAATCTGAGATTCTGTGCATGAATGTGACTGTGTATGTTCCTCTTGTGCATCTAAGTGAGTGTGTGTGAGTGCAGACGTATTTGCCCATGTATACCTCTGTGTGGGTCTCTAGGCCTGTGTACCTCTATGCCCATATCTGCAGGTATACACTTCTGCATATGAATCAATCTCCCTCTTTCTTCCCTGCCTCATTCTCTCCCTTGTATCTATATATAATGCTTATATCTCTCTATATAAAAGTATATGTCTCTGTATGTATAGAGCACTGTCTTTGTGTATATATGCATGGAGAGATTTCTTTCTCAGAGAAGGCAATGGCACCTTAACCCAGTATTCTTGCCTGGAGAATCCTAGGGATGGGGGAGCCTGGTGGGCTGCCGTCTATGGGGTCACACAGAGTTGGACACGACTGAAGTGACTTAGCAGCAGCAGCAGCAGAGATTTCTTTATGGATTGTCTCTGTTGTGTCTGTGTGTGCATGGATATGTTTCCATGTACAAGTGCGTGTATGTGTGCACACCTGCATGCTTGTGTGTTTCTATGTGCACACCAACATGCATGAACATTCCCATGTGCATCCCCATAGTCATTTCTATACATATGCATGTGTGCATGTTTATATGTTTTCATGGTGAGCATGAGCATGTGGGTTGCATGTACAGGCAGGAACATGTATGCACAGGTATGTTTTAATAACAATTATGCCTCTGTGTATAGATTCATGTGCTCCTGTGAGCATGAAAATGATAGTAAGTACATATTTAAAACACATGTATCTACCTATGAATAAATCTCCATACTTCAGTGTTTGCATAAATGTCTCCGTGTCTCTGTGTATCAATAAAAACACATACACCTGTGTCTGCATATGGACAGCTCTGTGCAGTCTATGGGTGTGTGTGTAGACAGGCCAACACCCATGTGTCTGTGTGAGCTTCCGTGGGTTTGTCTACGTTTCTGCATAAACATCTGAAGTGTCTGAGAATGGACAGGTACCTCATCAGCCTCTAGAAGCATCTGTATGTTGTCATATGTCTGTATGTGTATGTATCTGTGTTTTTGCAACTTTGAGGTTATGAATTAGTAAACACATCCTATGGATGCCTAGGTTGGCATACATATGTCTCTGCCTGCTTCTCTGGGCCTGTGTGAGTGTGGAGTGTATATTTCTGCCTACATGGTGCTCTGTGTCTACATACAGAACTGTATACATTTGTATGGATCTGTGTGGATGCATATGTGTATCTGTGTAGACATGAGATGATCCCTGTTGGGACTCTGGGTTATTTGCTCATATTCGTGCAAACACGTCTTTGGCTGTGGCTGAAAGAATGTATGATCTGTGGGATGATGACACACCTGTAGGTCTATGTCAGTGTGAATATCTGTGGCACTATGCGTGTGTGTGTGTTCTGGTGTGTAGGTACTTATCTGTGATGAATGTTATGTATATTTATGTGACTATATTGGAGAAAGACTTTTCTACTCATTTCTTCAGCTGCCTTTCTACTGTTTGGCCAGCAGAGGGGGCTCAAGATTTTCTTCCTGCTCTTGAAATAGCTACAAAAATAAGCAATAAAGATGGCCTTCTTCGGAAAATGTGGATTATTAAAGATGGTAACTATGGTGTAATAACACAGGCTTTTATAATCTGAAGGCCAAATATGGTGGCTGCTCAGATCTTCCAGTCCTGATGCTATCAGGGACCCTTCTGTCGGAGACCTTGGCATGCACCTACCTATCTTCCTCCTCCCCATGGGCCTAAGCAGGGCCCACCTGCTGCAACCTTCTTCCCCATTTTACTGCTTCTCTTTGACTAGAAATGCAGATTAAGATACCTGGTGTCATATAGTCCAACAGTCTTGGAGGCAGGAACCAGCATCATCCACAGTTGACAAATGAAGACTGAGGATCAGAAAATTAAAGCACATCATCAGCACCATATGACTAATAAGTGGCAGAGGCAGAATTCAAAGCCAGGCCTGACTGACAGAGCTTTCCGCCTTCTGCTCCACCCTGAACCACTTCTACGATATCGAGCGCATCCAGTTCCCAGTGCTGGAGCCAGGACTGGGAACAGGTGCAACCGCATTCCCAAGCCTGTGTCCTGAACCTTGATTCTTTCCTGAAACTATCTCATTTCATCCTTGGAACAGCTGAAAAGGAAATATTTCATCCATGTTTACAAACGCTTATACACAGCCAAAGAAATGAAGTCACCTGCCAAAATCCTGTGTGAGCATGTAGGTCCTCAGTTTGTGTGCTACAGAGTAACAGCTTGTTAATGAGGCTTAAACATGATCGCATGGATGCCTCATGAAGTCAGTCTGAATGTTCCAGAGGACACACACTTACTACCCTGCTTTTCTTGTGAGGCCTTCTGAGTATTATGCAGCAAGTCTGGGTGTTATGAGGGTATCTGTGAAGTCTAGGGCCAGGCTGGGCATTGTGGGATGAATATGTGTGCTGTGGATCGTGTGTCTCTCAGTATGGCTCTTCTGTGAGGACTGTGGGACAAGTCTGAGTGTCCCAGGGCTAGTTTCTGAGTTTAGGTGGCATGTCTCTGTGTAACTGGAGTGAGGCTAAATGTTGTGTGTTGAGTCTGTCTGAAGGAAGGTGAGTCTAGCTGTTGTGGGGCAAGTGTGTGTGACGTATGTGGTGTTAGTAAATGGTAGGGCCTATGAGTTTCTCGTGGTGTCAGTCCATGACTGGTATGATTCACATGTGCACTGTGATGTTCTCTACATTAAGGGAGGAGTAGCTATAGGGTGTGAGGTGAAGCTGTGGATTATGGGTTATCGCTATGAATTATGGGTCCTGTGAGGTCTGAGGTTTGGAGTGAGTGTGTTTTGTGGGAGTGATTTGGAGCATTGTAATTTTTATGACTGATATTTTGGATTTGTGTGTGTGTTTAGTCACTCAGTCATGTCTGACTCTGTGCGACCCTATGGACTGTAGCTCACCAGGCTCATCTGTCTATGGGATTTCCCAGGCAAGAATACTGGAGTGGCTTGCCATGCTTTCCTCCAGGGCATCTTCCCAACCAACAGATTGAACCCACGTCTCTTACCTCTCCTGCATTGGAAGGCAGATTCTTTACCACTAAGCCACCGGGGAAGCCTTATTTGGATGTACCATCAGGTAAATCTATGGACTGAGGAACATGTCCTCACAATGTAGGCTATGTCTAGCTGTTGTGGTATATACACTGCAGTCTGTGTGT
Source organism: Capra hircus (assembly GCF_001704415.2). Taxonomy (NCBI): domain Eukaryota; kingdom Metazoa; phylum Chordata; class Mammalia; order Artiodactyla; family Bovidae; genus Capra; species Capra hircus. The sequence goes on from NW_017189517.1 coordinate 6,689,276, forward strand.
TGTGGGATATATGCTTGAGTCACAGGGTGAGACAACATGTCATGGGTTGATTCTGGAGATTCTATAGCAAGTTGTTATATCATAGGGATAACCTTTGCACTGTAGGATATGTCTGTGCCTCATGGGCAATCTATGTGGCTTCGTAAAGAGAAACAGTTCCCTAAGTGAAGTTATGTCTTTACATAGTATGCCATTTCTGGAAGACGTGGTCTGTGCTGCACACTGTATGATTAGACTGATTCTGGACGGGGTGTTAGGTATAGTCTGGTGTTTTAAAGAGAGTGTGTATTATTAGGGGTGAGTCTGGGTGTGCAGGAGCTTGTGTATTTGCGTTAAGATTACCCTGTGTGCTGTAGGCATATCTGCTTTATGAAGTAATTCTGTGTTGTAACATATGCCAGTGTATGACTGAACATGTCTTGAGTTTAGGATCTTTATGCTGGGTAAAGATTTGTTCTGTGAGGTACGTTTGTGTGGTAGGTCAGTCTATGCATTATAGGGCATGTCTCTCAGCGGTGTAGGACAAGACTGTGTACTGTGAGGCTTGTCTGTAGTATTGTGGCTCATGTATTGAATTGTGAAAGTTTGTGCAGGCAGCTAAGTCTGAATATTGTGGCGCATGTCAGTGCGTTGTGGGGAGAACTTGATCTGGAGTGCGCTTGTAAGTTGTGATTTTGTTCTAGGTGTTTCCAAGTGAATTTGCTTTGGGGAGGAAGTCTGAGCCTGATGTGGCCATTCTGGAACTGTTGGGCATGTCCCTGCATTTGCAAGGTGTTTTCTACACTGTAGGATGCACTTTTTCACTGGCGGTTTTGCTACGGTATAGGGGTGACAAAGTACATTAGAGATTGTGTCTAGGTTGTAGGTCAAGGGTACCTTGTGGGGCAAGGCTGTGTTGGAAAGTACATCTGGTGAGGAGAACAACTCTGTAATGGGGATCATGTCTTCCTCCTGTGGGGGGAAGTCTGTGTGTCCTAGGGCAATTCTGGGGGTTGGGGACACATGTTTTCTTTGTGGGGTAAGTATTTGCCTTACAGAGCAATTGTGTGCGTACGTACTGGGGTGAATCTGTGTATCAGAATGCAGTTTTGTGTTTGTGGGAGAAACCTCTGTGTCAGGGTACACTTGCTCATTGTAGGTGAACTGCAGCTAGGGATTATGGAGCTAGTTTGTATGCTGGAAGACACATCTGGGTGTTGTGTGGTAAGACTGAATTTGTGGCTGGATATTTTTTAAATCTATTTTCACCATTGGGTAAAACTGGGTGAGTTGATACTGTAAAGTGAGTCTGTGCAGTATCAGGAGAGTTAGCTTTGTGGAAGTTATCTGTGGGTTATATGGCATGTCTTGGTGTGGTGGAGTAAGCCTGGACATGGTGGGGCAAGTCTGTCCATTATAAGGTCATTGTAGATACTGCGAGACATTTGGCGAGTACTGTGGTGCAAGACTGATTCTGAGGCAAATCTAAGTGTTATAGTGATGTTGGATGCCTCAAGGAGCAAGTCTCGGCTTTTTTGGAGAATTTTTGCGTTGTGAGAGAAACCTGTACGGGGTGATACTATTCTGTGGGCTGCAGTGGGAGTCAAGTCGTGGAACATGTGTGATATCATCAGTTGGTCTAGGTCGTGGAGAGCTGAGTTTGGAGTTCTAGGAGAGTTTAGGCACTGTAAGGCTCATATACACATGGCAGAGTGGTTTTTGGAGTTGTGGTTCACATTCTGTGTGTTTGGGGGCATCTGGTGGTTGCGGTGCATAATGGGCTCATTGTTTGCTTTGTAGATGAGTCTCTGCACTATGGACTTACGCCATGTGTAGGGGGAAAGCCTGTGCATTGTAAGATGAACGTGGAAGTTGTGTCAAACTGTGTATGTACTATCGGGCAGGTAGGTTTTCTGTCACACGTTTTAGAGCTCCTGGACAAGGCTTTGCTGCTGGGGGAGGGAACGAGTCTTTGCATTTGAAGATGTGACCAGATATGGTGGAGGAGTCCAGTTGTTATGAAGTGCATGTTTTGAGAAGTGTTTTTAACTTGTTATGCAATTCTGTGTGTTTCTGGGGGGGTCTACATCTTTGGGGACATATGTGTGGATTGTGGGGTGTACACAGGATGCATAGAACAGCTATGGGGGAAGCTGCCCACTTTGTGTAATTTGGGCTGCTATCATGTGAGTCTGGCCAATGTAGTGAGAGCTCGGTGGTGTGACTGGATTCTTCCCATTGTTTTGGCAGTGTCTTAAGCTGTGACTGTTGCCTGTACAGTCTAATGTGTGTATGGGCACTGGACAGATGAGTGTGTGTGTCATGCTAGGCTTGATGCAGGGTGGGTTTGTGTATCTGGGGCTAAGTGTGAGTGTTTGGTACAAGTTTGGGAGTCATGTGGTTAAGTGTGTGGTGGCACAAGTGTGTTCTCTGGGGTAGATCTGTGAGTTGTTGGTTGCGATTGTGCAGTATGATGCAATTCTGTGCATTGTGGGGTGACTCAAAGAATTGTGAGCCGAGTTGGAGTGCTGTTGTTCTTTTCTATCCATTGAAATGCAACTATGGGCTTAATGAGGGTGTTTCTATGGGGACATGCTTTTATATTTTAGTGTGGTTTGGCAATTATTTTTAGAGTCTGTGTGTTGCACTGTGAGTTTGAGATTCCAAGGGGCAAATTTGCATGTTTTGGGACAAGTCTGAGTTGGGACAAGTTTGTGGAGTTAGTGTGGTGTGGAACAAAAGTGTGTGTTAAGCTCATCTGTACCCTGAATAGTGAGCTGATGTGCTGTAATGTAAGTCTGAGTTCTGAGAGGAATCTTTATCCTGCATGTGTGAGTATATTGTAGGGTGTTTCTTCATGTTATAGTGCATGTGTGTACACTGCTTGAGCAAATCTTCACATTATGAGCTAAGTGTGTTAACTGTGAGAGGGTTCTACAGATTGTATTCAATAGAATGGGTGGTATCCTAAGATGCTATTCCATGCCTTGTTGGGAAAGGAGGTTGTGTTGTCATTGACTGCAAGTGTTGGGGAGCACTCATTTTGCTGGGGGACATGTATGTACAAATGCATGTATGTGAGTTTTGTGTCAACTGTGAGTGTTGTGTGACACATCTGTGTGTCTTGAGTTGACCCTCTACAATACCTGGGGAATCTGCCCAATTTGGGCTGGTTGTATGCTCCTTTGTGTGGGTCTCTGAGTGGTGAGCAGGGTTTTGGCACTGTCTTTGGAGAACATCTAGGAGAGATGTGTGCTGAGGCACATTTCTGCATTGTAAGAAGAGTCTTGTAGCATGAGTTGTGTCTCCTCATTGTGACTTGACACTGCACCGTACGGCGTATCAGGGCTTTGTGACACGATTCTGTGCTTTCTGAGAAGAGTCTGGGTTTCATATTTGTATCTGCCTGTTGGGTTTTTGCAATTCTGTATACTGTGTGCTGAGCTCAGAGTGGTGGGGTGAGTCCTTGTAATGGGTTGTGGATAAGCATTGCAGGGTGTGCCTTTGTGCTGCGTGTGACAGGTCTTGGTACTTTGTTCCTGCTCCTGTTTTCCCTGTAAGCCAGGTGTCTGCCCAGCAAGGTGTGGGGTGTGTGTGTATGTGTTGGGCACCACGTGTCGGTTCTAGGCCACATCTGTTCTCTGTTGTACAGCTTTGTGTTTTGAAGGCAAGTCTGTGTGCTGTGCATTTCTGTCTGCATTAAGGATACAGGGTTTAATGGTACTGTGAAGTGAATCTGGGCATTGTGGGATTGTCCTGGATGTTGTGGCCCATGTCTGTATGCTCTAGGATGTGCCTTTGCGTAGGGGGATGAGCGTGTGCTCTGTAGGTAAGTCTGTGCACTGCAGGGAACGAAGTATGTTATCAGGCATGTCTGCATTGTATACAAGGTGTTCTACCATCTATCCAGACTGGTGTGTAATGTATGCCTTGCACGGTTTGGTTGGGCAAGCCTGGGAGGTAAGGGAGCATACCGGCACATTATAGGGCCTCCTCTGTGCTGGGGAAACTCTTTGCAGTGAGCCTGGGTGTTGTGGGTCTAGTGTTTTCATTGTGGAGTGACTGAGGAGCAAACAAGGTTTGTAGAGTGAGGGTGTGCATGGTGATCCCAGCCCATGCACGGGCTGCCTTTTGTTATGAGGCAGGTCTATGCACTGAGGGGTTTACTTGTGCTTTGTTGGGGTTGTTTTTAGGCCACACTGTGGACATGTGGGATATTACTTCCCTGACCAGGAACTGAACTCATGCCCTTGCGGTAGAAGTGCAGAGTCTTAACCACCAGGGATGTCCCTTTGTTGGGCTTTATACTTGGCATGATGGTGCTATGTGATGAAGGTGTGTACAACATGACAGACAGGTGTTTGTGGAGCACGTCTTACACTGTTGTCAGTCTGTGCATTATGGAGTGGGTTGTGTGGGTTGGGGTTGTGTCTATACTTCAAGATGAATATCTGTATGTTGTGAGGCATGGCTGCGCAGCATGGGGTGGTCTGTCAGCAGTAAGTTCCCTCCAGATGTTCTGATGTGAGTGTGAGTTAGGCAGGCGGACATTTGCATTACTAGTCACAGGTCGTATTTGAGGGCTCTGGGCCTTGCATATCTATTGGAGGACTAGGTGGACACAGCTAAAGGTGTTTGGGGCCCTTGCACTGTGATGTAATTCTGTTCCCTTGGGGGGGCTGTGGGTTGTGTGGATGTCCATACCCTGTGGAAGACACCTAGGGTTTTGGAGACTAGACTGCGCAGTGGGACAAGATGGTGTGTCATGATGCCATTCTCTAATTTGTGGGAAAAGTCTGCAGCGAAATCAAGTCTGTATGCTATAAGGCATGTCGATATGGATCAGCTCTCCATTAGAGAAGTCTATGTGTTATGGATTGTTTCTAGGGATTTTAAAGTGAGTTCTCTGTGTTGTGGGGCCAATGTGTTCTGTGGTATGTGTGTTGTGGACCCCGTGTGTGTGTGTGTGTGTGTGTGTGTGTGTGTGTGTATGACAAGGCGCATTTAGTTCAACGGGATGAATGTTTGCATGGATGGGTTCATGTACCACGGGTGTGTTTGTGCACTGCCATGTGTGTTGTGTGATGCATCTAAGTGTTAGAGACTGCACAGCAGGTGCTTCCCAGTGTTGCGGGCTAACTGCAGTCGACAGGGAAATTGTAAGGAAAGGGTGGTGGGAGTGAGCTGTGATGGGATTCTGGGCTGCATGGTGTGTGTTATTTGAATTATTTTAGATCGAGTTGTACCATTATGGTCCAGTTGCACGTGTAGAAGCAACAATAACAACAATAACCAGATCTGCTAACATCCGTACACTAATTCTGTGCCAGGCACTCTTCTAAACACGTTATAAGCAGTCACGCATTTATTCTTCTTGACAGCCCTAATAAGTAGGTACCATTATTACTCCCAATTTATACCTGGGAAAAACAAGGCACAGAGACATTAGACTCCTTTCCAAAGGCACATGATTAGTTATCAATACACATGGTCTTGGAAGCCAGGCAGTCTGAATCCTAAGAGTAAGTTTTAACCACAATCTACACCGCCCCTTTGTTTGGGGATGTGCATATCTCTGGACCTTGTGGGGTTTGTGTCAGTGTGGTGGTATATGTATAGGGTGCAGAGCCCCTACAGAGAGCAGAAATTCATCCAAGTGTGTGAGGTTTCTCCTTGAGTTTCGGGATGGGTCTTGTGAAGAGGGGCCATTGTTTATATCAAGTTTGGAAGCAAAGATGCTAATGTTTTGCCCTGTGTGGCAAGGCTTTCCACTGCACTGACTGTGGCCACTGTGCTGAGCTCGTGCTTTAAAGGACAGGTATGCGGTGATGCAATTTTGTGAGCTGTCAGAGAATCCTGTGTGTTTGCAGGAGTGTCGATTTGGAAAGGTGTGTTTACATGTTGTACATCTAGTCCCTGGATGATGGGTATTGCTGCCCTAGACTGAGTCATGTAGGAGAAGTCTGTAATTGTGACGCAGTTCTGTGAGTGATGAGGGGACCACGTGTGCTGTGGGAAACATATTTATGTTGCAGGGGTCTGCAGGTTTTCCGAGGTCATTAAGGAGGGAATATGTGTACCTGTTCAGTCATGTCCGACTGTTTGTGACCCTATGGACTGTAGCCCACCAGGATCCTCTGTCCATGGAATTTTCCAGGCCAGAACACTGGAGTGGGTTGCCATTACCTACTCCAGGGGATCTTCCCAACCCAGGAATCGAACCCCAGTCTCTTGTGTCTCTTGCATTGGTGTGCAGATTCTTTACCACTGTGTCACCTGGGAAGCTAATTGAGGAGGAGGGTCTGTGCATTTTAGGACGCCTCTGCATAGGGTGTGTGTGTGTGTGTGTGTGTGTGTGTGTGTGTGTGTGTGTGTGTGTGTGTGTGTGTGTTAGTGTACAATATCTCTGCATATCTGGGGCCTAGCTGTGCTCATGTTACAGGAAGTGTCTTTGTGTTGTTGGGGCATGCTGGTGCCTTGGAGGCAGGTGTGCATTTGGGCTGAGGACACTGTGTTGCAGAGTGAGGGTGTGTGTTACACAATGCTGAGTGCTTACACAGTAAGCACCCGAGGGGTCTGGGAGGTGTGACACATATTATGGAGTGTTCTCTGTGCTCGTGAGGCAAGCTGGGTGATGCTGTATGCTGTGGGATGAGTCACAATCAAGGCACAAGACTTATTCACTGAGGAGCATGACCTTAGGAGCATAGTTCTGTGCTATATCCACACATGATGGGACAAATTCTGTGCATTGTAGGGTGTGTTCATGTGACAGAGGGCACATCACTGAGTTGGAGGGTGCATGTGTGTGTGCATGTGTTGTGTTGTGGGTCTGGATACTGTGGGGGTGAGTGTGTATATTAAGCAGCAAGCCCATGCATCACAGAGCACACTTCTGAACTGTGATGAAGCTCTGTGTGTGGCGAGCAGGCTGGTTTAGGATCCTGTCTGTGCTCTGTAGGGTATGTGGCTGTTGTGGCAAAGCATCTGTGTGCTGTAATGTTCCCAGCTGTTCTGGGGTTGACCCTTTTCACATTAGCAATGGTACTATCAATTACATTGTTAATTACATTAACAGCTGAAACAGTTCCTGTGTGCCAGGCACTGTATTAAGCGCTTAGCGTATCCTAATCCATTCAATACTCACAACAACCCTTTTCAATAGGTACAGCTGTTATCTTTGTATTACAAATGAGCAAACCAAAGAAGAGAGAAATATACTTACCCAATGTTCACAATTAGAAAGGGGTGGAATCTGGATTCGGAACCCAAGTAGTCTGGGTCCAGAGGCCTTGCTCTTAGCTATTACACAAGTGGTGTGTGTTGAGGGCCAGGGCTTCAGCTCAATGGGTTGGTAAAGCACATCTGTAAACTATGATGGAAATCTTGGCATTGCACAGGTAATAGAGTGTGTTGTGTGTCTACATATTGGGGAAGGCTCATGTGCTTTATAGGTTTTCTATCTTAGGGTAAATGTGTGTTGTGTTGCAATTCTATGCATTGAGGGAGAAATCTATGTGTTCACAGGCATTTCTGTGAATTCTAAGTTTTGTCGGTGTGATTATGTCATGGGGCAAATCTATGACTTGAAAGGCTTGACTGAGTATCTGGGGTGAGGCTCAGGGTTCTGTGGTGTTTGTGTGTGTCATGGAGCAAGTCTGTGTGCTGACGGGAGAATCTGTGCATCTAGATGAAGTTCTGGGCCTCCTTGGGCCGACTTTGGTGTGAAAGCCATCTGTGTGTGATGGGTGAATCCAGAGGTTGTAGAGCAAAGGGTGGTGAGTGTTTGTGGGTGTGTGTGCACTGTGTAATTACCCTAAGGTGTGCAGTTTGAGTGAAGTGAATCTGCATGACAAGTGTGTCCCGTGACATGACTCTGTGTATCACTGAGTGCAGGGTTGTGCTTTGTCATAGGTTGTATCGAGGTTGTGAGGTGACTGTGCACTGAGGGGCGAATCTGAACATTTCAGGGAAAAGTGAGGTGATGCCATGGCATGAGCGTGTCTGTTGTGGAACAAGCCTGTCTGCTGTAGGGCCAGTTTGCACACTGGGAAGTAGTGCTCTGAGTTGTGAGGTGTGTCTATATATCACAGAGTGTGTCTAAAGAGTTTGACAGGGGCTTTCTTGATCCAAGGCCACAGTGTGCCTTATGGAGAAGTGTATATTTGGAGGAGCTCTGGATGCTGTAGGGCACATGAGGGTGCCATAGGGTGAGTGTTTGCATTGTGTGGTGACTGTGTTTGTTGTGGAGTCAACAGGTGCATTGGAGGGAAAGATCGTACGTTGTGCCATAGTCCGAGGGGGTGGGAGATACATGTTAAGATGGTCTTTGCATCTCTCTGTGATGGGGTGAGCTTGTCCAAGTGCAGTGGGGTGAGTCTGTGCTCTGGATTTAATCTTGGTGCCGTGGGCTGAGTCTTGGAGCTGTGGGGAGGGTCTAGGTGGTGAGGGCACGTCCTTGTGCTGTGGACATGACTGTGTCCTACCGAGATGCTGTGTGTCCTGGGGCCAGTCCGCTGAGTCAGAGAGTGTCTGTGTGCCCGGGGGGAGGGCCTGGGTCCTGGGGAGACAGCTGGGTTTGTGGGGTGAGCCTAGATACTGGAGACAGTATACTGTGTGCTGTGGGGAGCATCTTTCAGCCAAAAGGAGAATCTGTGTGTGTCCGGAAGACTCCGTGTGCTGTCAGCCGCCGGGGTCGGGGGCCGGTGGGCTGTGTTTCACGGGGTGAGTCTGTGTGATTTGAGCTGCGTCTGTGTCCGTAGGGGCAGGCTTGTGTCCTGTGCTGCTTGTCTGCGTGCTGTGGAGTTCACCTGTCAGTGGAGTCTGTGTCTCTCTGGGCGGGTTTTCAAGCTGTGCGGTGAACTGTGTTCTGGGATGGGGGAGGCTGTGTGCCTGGGTGGGGGGCGAGGTCCTGTGCCCGGAGGAGGGCCTGCATGCTCTGCGGGTCGTCTCTGTGCCCTGGGAAAAGTCCTCTCCCTTGGGAGGAGTCCGTGTGCTGGGTCAGGGAGATGCAAGTGGAGTCTGCGCCCTGCAGAGGACCTCAGCTATGGGTTTAGTGGGTGGGGCATCAGAGAAATCTGGGCGCTCTGGGGACAGCCTTTGTTCCATGTGGTGCCTATGTGCCACGGACTGAGTCCCTGCTGTGTGGCGAGAGTGTTGTGTTGTGGGGCATATTGGTGGGTAGGAGGGCGTGTCTGTGACCTCTGGAGTGAGTCTTTGGGCCTTGAGAAGATGCTTGGTTTTGGAAGAATCTGTGTTCTGTGGGCTACATGTGCCAGGGAAAGGCTCTGTGCGATGTGGGGACAGTCGGAGGGGCTGTGATGGTCTCTGTGTCTGGGATAGAGTCTCTCTGTGTCACAGGGAGCGCAGATCTGCATGCTTTAGTGAGACTTTTGGCTGCGGGTAGGACACGTGTGCCTCTGGGTGAGGCTGGGTGATGTAGTGGAATGTGTGCTGTGGGGCACATTTGTGGCCCTGGTGCTTCTCCGCATGCAAAGGGAAGAGTCTTTGTGCTGTAGGGGTAACTGCCGTGCTTGTGCTGTTTGGCCACGGGACATTAGAGGGTCAGTTTGTACACTGCAGCACAAGTCTGTTTCAGGGTAAGTCTCCTTTAATATCTACAAAGAATACTAGCCAACACTTATACACTGATTATCATTACTGGACACTGTTCTAAAGGTGCTATTATTACCCCCATTTTCCATCTGAGGAAATTGAGGCAGAGAGAGATTAAGTAAAATTGTACACAGGTACATGCAACCAGCCACCGGTGGAGGTTTGAAACAAGGCAGTCTGTTACTTGTGCCCACACCATTATGAATCCCCTGGGGGCCCTGAGGAATAATATCCTCTTGTGGGTGAGTGGCTTCAAAGACTGGGAAGACTTCGTGATCTCTGGTGGACATACTGAGAGCAGGTAATATAGAAGGAAGAAAAAGGGAGTGGCTCAAAGCCTTCCGAGGGTTAAAAAAAATTCAGTGCTCTGTATACCATAATGGTGGCATTTCAGCCCAGAAGAACTGACATCAGGACAGCAAAATAACACCTTCAGCGTCTGGAGCCCCCATGACCCCTCCCTCGCCTCCACAGCCGCATTCTGCCACTGCGGAAGAGCGAATGCGCATGCCCTGGTGAGCCGCCGTTGCCATGGAAACCAACCTCCAGTCACAAACAAATCATAGCATAATACAGCAAATCTAGAAATGATTGGGGCTGCGGCTGTGAGCCAAAGGAGCCCCTTGCAGTAAGGTCAGGCAAGGCATCCTTCCACCCAAGCCCCCCTTTTTCCTTCCTGAATCAGTACAGGCTAGAAGCAAGTCAGAAGTCAATAGAGAAAACTGTGTTGGGAGTGGGGGTGGCAAGGGTCAACAGTGGGTGGCAGGTGATTTTAATAGTCAAATATTTCTTTGAGAAACATTTAACCCACCACCCACTAAAAGACTCCGTGGTTTATCCTTGAGCCTTTCACCTGCAGTAAAAAGAGGCGAATCACAGGGGTATGTCCCTCTCTATAAGAGATGGTGGCAGTGGTGGCATGGATTGGGATTCATCCTGCCTCCTTTAAATCCCTAGATCAGACTACCGCCAGCAACAGGCTGCAAACATTATTTATTTTTGTTCCTTATACATTTCTTACATTTTCCACTTCTACCATTCTAGAAAATTCCAGGAACTGAGTCCAGTCAGCTTTAATTCTCCGAGTACCTGAAGAGTAGAAAAAGAGGTTGAAGGAGGAACTTTAGGAATAACACTAACCCCAGGAGTATTGTTTGACTACACAATTAGGCTGCCAGCTGTGTCTAGGAGGAATTGCACATCTGGAACAGTGGTTTAATATATCAGGATTCCTCGATTTTCACTTGTAAAACGCACCTCAGAAAGATAATTTTTGACTATTTAAAATGTTTAAATCCTGTTTGAAAACCACTGCCCTAAACTGTGTGTGCCCTGAATTTGAGAAAGGCATCAGCAACCATGGCTATAGTATAAAAAGCTGTCAGAAGCTGCAAGAAGGTACCAGTGCTATTGTTGGATGTAACCTTCTTGGGTAGAGAGAAAATGGCCGACCTGTGGAAAGCTACACCCTATCTAGTGGGAGGACAGTTCTTGCCATCTCATATCAGTGGAAGAAGGTTGGATTATTCAATAAATGATGCTGAAACAATTGGTGACCTATTTGGAAAAAACACAAAATTAGATCTACTTCATATCATATGCCAAAATGAATTCTAGATGAATTAGAGTTAATTGCAAAGAATGAAACAGGTAAATGACTAGGAAAAATGCAGGTGAATATACTCATAAAAGAAAGAAATCACAAAATCAAAACTTGATAGTTATGGATGTCTAAAAATGTAAAGCTACAACACGTTTAAGAAAACTCACCATAAATGATAAAACATAAATAGGCAAATAAACTGGAAAATAATGCTTTTACCACATATGATAAATAAATGAGGCGATATTGTATGGGGTTGGCGGGGTAGGGGAGAAACCTTAAACTGGTTCATACCATTTGATCCAGGACTTTCACAGCTATGAATTTATCCTAGGAGAAAACAAAACAAAAAAGCTCACTGAGGTTTATATGGAAAAATATTCCTTAAATTATAACAGCAAAAATTGCACGTAGAAACTTTCAATAATTGGACATTTAGTGGAACACTTATATGATCGAAAATTAAGCATCCACAAAACATCACATTCTTGTGGGATATTTTAAAATATGGAGAAATTCTCTCAATATATTGCTTAGTGATTAAAGCAGATTGAAAAGGATATGTGTGTAGGATCTTCATTTTATATATAAATACATATTTTATGCATAGATTTGCATGTTTCAGAGAAGAGGGACTGACTATATTAACAGCAATTAGCTCTTGGTTATAGGATTATGGATAATTTGTATAGGCATCTTTAGGTTTTCCCCAATTTTCTACGACCAATATGTGAATTTTTATAATAAAGGGGAAAGACGGCAAGATATTTTAATACGATTGATTTTAATAAGGGCTATAAAAGGGATGAGAGTATGGAAAAGAAAGTCTGGGATTAGAGACAATAAAAAGCAAAGAGTAAATCTGCCCATGTTTATCAACGGTGGAGCAAACCAGATAAACTCAAGATGTGTTATGTAAAGATTATAGTAGTATTTATATGTTAGTAGGTACACAATTTCTTATACAAGATGGACTCCTGGAAAATTTTCTTCACTACAGCAGAGGATGGTCACGTGTCCCTGGATGTGTCAGTCATCCTCTTTGCCGCAGTGCTCTGTTCGAAGCCCCCCTCCCTCCTATTGCTTCATCACACTCTCCCCACCACCTCCTGCAAAACATGCCACCAGCAGACATTTTCAGCTTGGAAAAAATGGCCCCTCTTACCAACTTTCTTTAAAGCTATTTCATTCTTATCTTTTCCTCCCTGACTGCTAATTTTGGCATCTAACTCAAAAAAATCTACTTATCTATCTTTTCCCTCCTTTGCTTCCTATTGACAAAGCAATCTGAATTTCAAAGAAATAAAAGACCCAGAACTTCAGCTTATTTTTTTCTTTTTTTCTTGCAGAAACGTATGTACGAAAGCAATTTCCAGGTACAAGGAGACACTAAAGCGTAAACATTTTCAGGCACGATTCAGAAATAAATATAAAAGCTTTGTTGATAGGAATCTGCTTTTTTTTCACATCCCTTTCCCAAGAAAGAAGCACTGATCATATTGTCTTTACTGTAGAAATTGATGTCCACAAATACAAATTAATTATTTTCCAAATAAAGGCACAGTCACAATAGTCATTATTTCTCTTTCATGATGTTTCATCCTAAAACCAAATTTAAATCTTTCTCATTCAACACACGTTCATCTCTCATGTGAAGCAATTAATCTGAACATTACAGGGTGCCCTCCTTCTCATTTTCTCTCCTGTACAGACATCCAGTCACATGATTTTCTTAATTAAAAAAAATGAGGCATGGTATTCTTTTCTCCATTGCAAAATAACAATTTTCTCATGCTCTCTCCATACCGTGAAAGGAAATCAGATCTTAGAACATTGTGGATCGTCATCCATTTCATCACATCTAATGCAAACATCCTAAAGCTGCCATAGCATTCCAAACGCAATTTCTCATTTCAATAACATCTTCAACGAGTCCTCTTTGAGGTACTATCTTAACCAGAATCACAAGAGGGAAGTTTCTATACCTCCTTCTAAAAATTCATTCACTTTTTCAGAAACGAGCTTTAAACTAGAAAAGTGACCATGGAATGTTTAGAATTGAATTAAGCCATTTTCTCAATGCATGGATTAAAATCAGAAATTCCTCCACAGTTCTGTATTATTTTGATCCATAAAAACATGTTGCTTGCTATTTAAAAAAAAAAAAAACACGTTTCGGATATCTATGTTACAAAAGATTTCTCCGCTACTTACCAGCTGCCTTCGCTGTGCCTCTCCACCAGCTCGGAGGTTGTCGCACTGAAAGGGTGGGGGGAAGAGCTGCAGCGGCTGCTGGAAAATGAGCTGTGCTGTGAAGAAGGGATTAGCTGGAGGGAAAGGAAAAAAATGCCTTGGCATTATCCTCAAAATTCCTCTCCAAACATAAAATCATATTAAACATTACATGCTAAAAAGCGCATGCTCAACAAAGAGCGGAATTTAACAGTGAAGCCGCTGATCTAAAACATACCTAAATTGCCTTGCTTTCCAGTGAAACCCCTACCAAGCCATGGTCTTTGGCTCTCCCATCTCCTAGCAACAGTCTCATTAATATTTTTCTCTGCAGTGGTCCTACTAGGCATCAGAGAACATTCACAGGGTCTGGTCTCTGGTGGTGAGCATTATCATTTTATTGTTCAAGATGCATGCGTTTTCCCCAATAAAGGCAAGGCAGGCATTCAATAACAAGTTCTCCCTGGGAAGATTTCAAATTCCAAAGACATTCTAGTCAAATGACAGAGATTGTTCTTGTCTGGTCCCTGTCCCTTGGTGCAGTGTTGTCACTAGACCGCTGACCTAAAGATGGGCGTTAGCAAAAGATGCCTAAACATTTCTGTGACCGCCAAATTACAAATAGCAGCACAGCTCTAAATCCAGGCTCTAAATCAGTGTTGCTATCCACTGTGCTCAGAGAAAAAAATTAATGCACAGAATTTGTTCGTATCCTTAGCCCTGTAACCATGTTCCCCACTCACCTTCTTGGTTACTGGAGGTACATGTTGCAAAAATAGTGGATGAAATATAACCAGATCAAAAACAACCCACTTATCTATTATTAACATGGAAAATATTAACTACATGTTAAGAAAAAGAGGCTGGGTTACTATACACTACATATAATATGATCATTTTTATATCTTATATGGCTAGGAATAAGTATACATAAATAAAACTAAAAGGATATTTACCAAATTGTTAGGAATAACTATGTCTGGGTTTTCTATGGATGGCAAATTTGAGGGGTGTTTAGATCATTTTTCTTTTTGATTATCTATTTAATAACTTTTCTATAATTAACATATATTCCTTGGGTTATTAAAAAAGAACCATGCACAACAATGTGAATATACTTAATGCCACTGAACTGTTCACTTAAGATAGTTAAAATGATGCATTTTATGTTTTGCATATTTTACTACAGTATAAGAAGAGAGAGAAAACCATTCATTCATCCCTCAAACATGTATTGAGTCTCACCACACTCAAAATACTGGGGGTAGAAAGGCACAGTCTCCCTAGACTGAACCAGGAAGAAATAGAAAATATGAACAGTACTGAAATTGAAACCATGATTAAAGACCTCCTAACAAACAAAAGTCTGGGACCTGACAGCCTCACAGGCAAATTTTATCAAATATTTAGAGAAAAGTTAACACCTGTCCTCCTGAAACTGTTTCAAAAAGTTGCAGATGAAGGAAAATTTCCAAACTCATTTTATGAGGCCACCATCACTATGATACCAAAACCAGACAAAGATACCATTAAAAAAAAAAAAAAGGAAATCACAGGCCAATATCAATGATGGACATAGATGCAAAAATCATAAACAAAATACTAGCAATCCATATCCAGCAATACATTAAAAGGATCATATACCCACCCTAATGAAGTAGGATTCATCATAGGGATGCAAGGATTTTTCAACATTTGCAAATCAATCAATCAAATCAAATCAACCACATCAACAAACTGAAGAATAAAAACCACATGATCATCTCAATAGATGCAGAAAAAGCTTTTGACAAAATTCATCACCCGTTTATGATTAAAAAAACTCTCCGGAAAGTGGGCATAAATGGTATATACCTCAACATATTAAAGGCCATATAGACAGACCTGCATTTTTCAGAGAACTAAAACAAAAAGTCTCAAAATTTGTATGGAGACACAATAGACCCTGAATAGCCATAGCAACCTTGAAAAACAAAAAACAGAGCTGGAGGACTCAGGATCCCCGACTTCAGATTACACTATAAGACAAAGCGAAAGTGAAAGTGAAGTCACTCAGTCGTGTCCACTCTTTGTGACCCCATGGACACCAGGCTCCTCCGTCCATGGGATTTTCTAGGCAAGAGTACTGGAGTGGGTTGCCATTTCCTTCTCCAGAGAATCTTCCCAACCCAGGGATCGAACCCAGGTCTCCGGCATTGTAGACAGACACTTTACCATCTAAGACAAAGCTAGTATCATACTCAGTGGTGAAAAGCTGAAAGCCTTCCCTCTAAGATCAGAAACAAGACCAAGATGTTCACTCGCACCATTTTTATTCAACATAGTTCTGGAAGTCCTAGCTACAGCAATCAGAGAAGAAAAAGAAGTAAAGGGAATCCAAACTGGAAAAGAAGAAATTAAGCTATCACTGTTTGCAGATGACATGATACTATACACAGAAAATTCTAAAGATGCTACCAGGAAACTGCTAGAACTCATCAATGAACTTGGTAAAGTTGCAGGTTACAAAATTAATACACTGAAATCTGTTGCATTTCTATACAGTAACAATGAAAGATCAGAAAGAGAAATTTAAGAAGCAATTCCTCTTATCATAGCATCAAAATACTGGGGGTAGGGAATTATACAAATGAATGAACACAGTCCATTACCTTTCTAAAAAGCTCATAATCTAACATAGAGCTACCCCTCAAATTTTTATATGGGTTTTTATTATACATGACATGTACAATTGCGCACTTAGAAGTATTTTATTTTTTTTTAAAATGTCATCCATTTGGGATAATATTTATAATTTAGGTTGTTACATTATCTGCCTAAAAATATTGGACATCCAGTGGTGGAGGAAGAAATACATAAGAAATATTTTAAAATATATGTGCATTTTCATATTTGTATAGAATTGCTACATTTTTAAAAGGAGGGGCAGGGAAACTGGTTTGGATTAAAGATTAAGAAATATGACCCCAAAACAGAGCTATGACAACCAAATGCAATATGTGATCCTGGATTGGATCCTCAGTAGAAAATGCTATGAGTCATTTGGGGAAAAATTGGGATATTTGAATATAGGTTAGATATTAGGTAATATTAGATCAATATAATAGTTGGTATGATAACGTGGGATAATGGATTTGTTCTCATGAGACACATGTTCAAGTATTTAGAGGTGAAGTGCCATGACATCTACAAATTACTCTAAAATGCTTTAGAAAAAAATCAAAGGAAGGATAGACAGAGCAAATTAGCAATACGCTGGTGGCTCAGTGGTAAAGAATACGCTTGCCAAGGCAGGAGATGTGGGTTCAATGCCTGGGTCAGGAGGATCCCCTGGAGAAGGAAATGGCTACCCACTCCAGTATTCTTGCCTGGGAAATCCCATGGACAGAGGAGTCTGGCGGGCTATAGTCCATGGGGTCTCAAAGAGTCAGACACGACCTAGTGACTAAACAACAACAAGTAATTGGTAAATCTAGATTAAGTACATGCAGGTATTTACTGTGTTGTTCTTTGCTCTAAATTTCAGAAAATAAAGAATAAAATGCTTTAACAAAAATAGTTATTGCACAATAATTATATTTAAAGTTATTACAGGCAGATTCTTAACCGTCTAAGCCACCAGGGAAGCTGAAATATATACATGTTTTAGTCCCTCCAAAGTAACCAACTGAATGATGAATATTTGCCATGCGCCATCTAGTGGTAAAATCCTGATTTACCAAGACTGAAGAATTTCGTAGAGACACCAAGGGAACATTTCATGAAAAGATGGGCTCGATAAAAGACAGAAATGGTATGGACCTAACAGAAGCAGAAGATATTAAGAAGAGGTGGCAAGAATACACAGAAGAATTGTACAAAAAAGATCTTCACGACCAAGATAATCACGATGGTGTGATCACTCACCTAGAGCCAGACATCCTGGAATGTGAAGTCAAGTGGGCCTTAGAAAGCATCACTACGAACAAAGCTAGTGGAGGTGATGGAATTCCAGTTGAGCTATTTCAAATCCTGAAAGATGATGCTGTGAAAGTGCTGCACTCAATATGCCAGCAAATTTGGAAAACTCAGCAGTGACCACAGGACTGGAAAAGGTCGGTTTTCATTCCAATCCCAAAGAAAGGCAATGCCAAAGAATACTCAAACTACTGCACAGTTGCACTCATCTCACATGCTACTAAAGTAATGCTCAAAATTCTCCAAGCCAGGCTTCAGCAATACGTGAACCGTGAACTTCCAGATGTTCAAGCTGGTTTTAGAAAAGACAGAGGAAGCAGAGATCAAATTGCCAACATCCGCTGGATCATCGAAAAAGCAAGAGAGTTCCAGAAAAACATCTATTTCTGCTTTATTGACTATGCCAAAGCCTCTGACTGTGTGGATCACAATAAACTGTGGACAATTCTGAAAGAGATGGGAATACCAGACCACCTGACCTGCCCCTTCAGAAACCTATATGCATGTCAGGAAGCAGCAGTTAGAACTGGACATGGAACAACAGACTGGTTCCAAACAGGAAAAAGAGTACATCAAAGCTGTATATTGTCACCCTGCTTATTGAACTTCTATGCAGAGTACATCATGAGAAACACTGGACTGGAAGAAACACAAGCTGGAATCAAGATTGCTGGGAGAAATATTAATAACCTCTGACATGCAGATGACATCACCCTTATGGCAGAAAGTGAAGAGGAACTAAAAAGCCTCTTGATGAAAGTGAAAGAGGAGAGTGAAAAAGTGGGCTTAAAGCTCAACATTCAGAAAACGAAGATCATGGCATCCAGTCCCATCACTTCATGGCAAATAGATGTGGAAACAGTGGAAACAGTGTCAGACTTTATTTGGGGGGCTCCAAAATCAGATGGTGATTGCAGCCATGAAATTAAAAGACGCTTACTCCTTGGAAGGAAAGTTATGACCAACCTAGATAGCATATTGAAAAGCAGAGACATTACTTTGCCAACAAAGGTCCTTCTAGTCAAGGCTATGGTTTTTCCAGTGGTCATGTATGGATGTGAGAGTTGGAATGTGAAGAAAGCTGAGAGCCAAAGAATTGATGCTTTTGAACTGTGGTGTTGGAGAAGACTCTTGAGATTCCCTTGGACTGCAAGGAGATCCAACCAGCCCATTCTGAAGGACATCAGCCCTGGGATTTCTTTGGAGGGAATGATGCTGAAGCTGAAACTCCAGTACTTTGGCCACCTCACGCAAAGAGTTGACTCATTGGAAAAGACTCTGATGCTGGGAGGGATTGGAGGCAGGAGAAGAAGGGGACGACAGAGGATGAGATGGATGAATGGCATCACTGAGTCGATGGACGTGAGTCTGAGTGAACTCTGGGAGGTGGTGATGGACAGGGAGGCCTGGCGTGCTGCCATTCATGGGGTCGCAGAGTCGGACATGACTGAGCGACTGAACTGAACTTAACTGAAGGATTTCTAAGGAACACAATATAATTGACTCATGAGGCATTGTTGTTTAGTCGCTCAGGTGTGTCCCACTCGTTGAGACCCCATAGACTGCAGCATGCCAGGCTTTCCTGTCCTTCACCACCTCCGAGACCTTGCTCAAACTCATGTCCATTGAGTCGGTGATGCCATCCAACCATCTCATCCTCTGTTGTCCCCTTCTCCAGCCTTCAATCTTTCCCAGCATCAGGGCCTTTTCTAATGAGTCAGCTCTTCACATCAGGTGGCCAAAGTATTGGAGCTTCAGCTTTAGCATCAGTCCTTCCAATGAATATTCAAGATTGATTTTCTTTAGGATGGACTGGTTTGATCTCCTTGCAGTCCAAGGGACAGTCTTCTCCAACACCACAGCTCAAAAGCATCAATTCTTTGGTGCTGAGCCTTCTCACATCCATACATGACTACTGGAAAAACCATAGCTTTAACTCGATGGACCTTTGTTGCCAACATAATGTCTCAGCTTTTTAATATGCTATCTATGTTGGTCATAGCATCTTTCAAGGAGCAAGCGTCTTTTAATTTCATGGCTGCAATCACCATCTGCAGTGATTTTGGAGCCCAAAAAAATAAAGTCTGTCACTGTTTCCATTGTTTCCCCATCTATTTTCCATGAAGTGATGGGACCAGATGCCATGATCACAGTTTTCTGAATGATGAGTTTTAAGCCAGCTTTTTCACTCTTCTCTTCCACCAAGAGGTTCTTTAGTTCCTGTTTGCTTTCTGCCATAAGGGTGGTGCTTCTGCATATCTGAGGTTATTGATATTTCTCCTGAAAATCTGATTTCAGCTTGTCATATTAGTACAACTTTATTGTAATAATAAAACATATTTCTATCATAGTGTATTAATACAGTTAAAAGGCTCCTTTAATTTTCAGGATTTGTTCATGTTTGTAAGGGAATGCCTCTGCTCAGGTACGCTACCAATCTGCCACCTCTCCACACAGGGAAGCCCCAACCAACAGCAAGTTGACCTAAGTCCTGGTGAAATGCTCTGTGATCCTCCCTGGAACATGTTGAGACAAGCAGCCTTGTGAGGACTGTTTCTCACCTCCTCGCTGTCTTTTGGAGGGCTGCCAGGAGGCAGCCTCCCTCATTCTAGTGAGGCATGGGATTTTCTGTCTTGCTTCCTCCCTTAGGGTTCCACTTCAAGCTATAAAACGAATTAGATGTAATATGAAAATAGCTCCTCCATGATAGAGTGGCTTGCTGCTCACTTCACCTGTCATCTTGTCCCTGTGGTTCATTGTCATTTTGTGGGACGAGGGACATGAGGAGCTGACACCATGCTGATCTTCTGATCTTGCTTTTGCTGTCCTTGTATGTAAGACTCTGTGCATCTTTTTGGCTCATTGACTTCTTTTTTAATATTTATTTATTTGGCTGTACCAGGTCTTAGTTGCAGCATGATGGGTCTTTAGTTGGGGCATGTGGGATTTAGTTCCCTGACAAGGGATCAAACCTGGGCCCCCTGCATTGGGACCACAGAGTCTTAGCCACCAGGGAAGTCCCTTGGTTCATTGACTTCTTACCCACTGTATATATGGCAGGCTAGCAAGCCAAATTTAGCAGCTCTTTTGCTAAAGACCACCACAATGTATCAACAAATTGTGTGTGTGTGTGCAGAGAGAGAGAGTGCACATATTTTATATGTTCTGTGAAACACTGGAAGCTTTCTTTTTGAAATTGGAAAGAAGATTAGTGATACCTGCTTTCACAACTTATATTCAAAACTGCCAGAGTGGGGATGTGGGGAAGGGTGGTTCCTAGTGTGGTAAAATTACATAAAGGGGTAAAAGGAACAAAAGGTAATTATGAAAAGATTAACACAGGCCCCCAAGTAAGCACTTAGTCATATGTGAAAAAATAACAAAACACAGAGAGAAAACTATATGGCTTCATTGTGAGTCCAACACATTACTTTAGGCCAAATAAGTAGAGTTGGCCCTCAGCAAACAGCCCTCTTTTCTTCCAGGCATCTCAGTGCAATGGCTCTTGATTTGACCTGCCAGTTTGGTCACCTAATGGGAACTTCCAGTCCTATTTAGGAGCCAACATTAAGGGATTCCTATGGAGCATCAAAAAGCACCTGCAATTACTGCAATGCATTAAATATATAAAAATCATACTTAACTCCCCCATCAAAGTATTGATCACCATTGGTAGTTAGTAGGGTAACAACCCCATATTTTGAAAATTGTTAAGTAAAGGGAAATACTCAGGCATTTACCTCAACTTTCCCATGCAGACTATATTTCAACATAGTCAAGTAGCTAAGTGGAAGCACTTTAAATTTCCAACTACTACATGCAGAAGAAATGAAAGAAGTAGGAAAGAAAAACCCACCACTTTGTAACTCTCAACAAAACAATGTGTCTAGGCAACAATCTTCCATGATTGTAAAAACCATTTAGTGAATGATTGATGAGGAATTTCTTTTCAAACAACAAAAATAACTTCTGAGGCCCAGCTACCCCAATATCTTTTGAAATGTTAGTATAGTTTGTGATAGCAACTCTGGTAAAGGATACCAGGAAAAGGGAGAATTGTGATTTTTATCTTAAGTTCTAAAGTGAGTGTTACCATTTCCAAATAATGTATAAATATTTTCATTGGAGAGTTCAGAGAAGAATATTTATACAAAGGAATGACTTTAGTTTAGGCCTGATCTAAATTATTAGGGCTTCCCTGGTGGCTCAGACAGTAAAGAATCTGCCTGCAATGCAGGAAACACAGGAGATCCGGGTTCAATCCCTGGTTCGGGAAGATCCCCTAGATAAGGAAATGACAACCCACTCCAGCATTCTTGTCTGAAAATTCCATGGACAGAGGAGCCTGGAGGGCTATGGTCCACGGGGTTGCAAAGAGTCGGACAAGGTTGAACAACTAACACAGACACACACAAATGATTTCTTGATAAAAATGCAATACAACTGAGATAAAATATTGGAAATGAAATAAACTGTTTAGGGAGACTCCTCAAAGCTACTAAATTAGGACTCTGGGTTCTTTCAGAGGCCACCATCACCCTGATACCAAAACCAGACAAAGATATCACACAAAAAAAGAAAATTACAGGCCAACATTAGAGATGGACATAGATGGAGTATAATTGATTTACAATGTTGTGTTAGTTTCGGTGTACAGTAAAGTGAATCAGTTTTACATATACATATATCCAGTCTTTGTTAGATTCTTTTCCCATATAGGCCATTACAGAGTATTGAATAGAATTCCCTGTGCTATACAGTAGGTAGGACTCTGGATTCTTAAGGCAGGTCATTAACACACTGTGTATGTGAGACTTTGGGTCCCCATTTGGGAAAAGGAGAACAGCAGTGCTGAACCACAGCAGACACTTAACAGATGCAACAACAGAGCCATGCTCGCCACTCCAACAGCAAGGTGAGATCTTCAGGACCCATTTCAGTGGGAAAACAAGGAACAGTCTCTGGCAGAAGAACTGGCAGAATTGGAACCACATTGCACCAAGACTGGTATCCTGAGCTGTTGATGTTTCCATGCCCGAAACTGTTATGAAAAATCACCAATTTCTTTTAAATCAGTAGATAAAAGAGAAGATGATAGTGTTTGCAATGCAATGCCCAAGGAACCTGAGAATATAATGCATTTAACCAATTTTCTTTGCATAAAAAGAAAGCCCATGGATTTTTCCAGCCTTTTTGCATCTATCAGCACACAGCCTTTAGCAGAGATTGTACTGGTGTCGGTACAGCATAAATACAATCACAGAAGGTCACCTAAGAAACTTGACTTTTCTGCCAAGAATGTGAACTGAAGTGTGATTTCCATCTGAATTCAGAAGCTTGGATTATAAGGAGAAAAAAAGGCCCAGAATTTGAGTTTATCTTTAACCCAATAGGAAGCATTAATGACTCAAAACTAGGTAGAAAGCCAGAGAGTACAAATGAGCAAAAAAGGATGAGCCTTGGTGATGAACGTGAGATAGCTCTCTTTAGATAGCTCTCTTCTGCCCTTCTCCAGATAAAACATGGAAATTTCATGACCTACTCCTCATACAATTGAAATTTCAAAACTCTTCACCTTTCTAACTATCCTCCTTTGCAGATTGCCTTTTAGAGAGTAGTGCTACAAACTCGTTAAAATAGTCTTGATTTTAGCTGAAGGACAGGAAGAAGACTAGTGTTACTTCTTTTATTTCCCCCTCAGAAAAGTTTTTTATATCAGCATACTCGGAATACATTTTTTGCGAAAATAATATTTAATTGTTTAATATACATTATAAAATCATTAATTTTATAGTTTCCAACTCTCTAAATACCAAAAGAATCTCACATTCTGACAGAAAGAGGAATCATTTTCTATATTACACCAAAATTAAAATTTATCTGGACTCCAACATCAAGAAATGAGATTTTTTTAAAATCAACATTATAAAGTCTACCTAGAAGAGATCAACAATGACTTCATAGACTTACTGCAAATATATACAATATTTTTTATTTTAGTTTTATGAAACACATGATCTGTCCTATTTTAATGATTCATATATTCAACAGAGGGTTCTAATGTAGAGGTCAGAGAAGAGGATTTGGAGGCTAAAGACCCGTGTTCAATCTAGAACTTTCTAGATTACTGCATTTCTATCCCTTGTGCCAGCTAACACATTATAAATGTCTGAATGAACACAGAAATTACATTAACAATTATTTCCTCATCTATAAATTGGAGATAATACCACCTACTACACAGAATATTTGTAAAGAACAAGTAAAAGAACTAATGGAAGCCATAGCACTTCGTTAACTTTAAGACTGAGTTAAAATTATTTTTAAAAACATTTGTGATAGTAGGGTTTGCTGTTTAATAAAAATATCAAATAAGTAAACTCTAATCTTGGCTTTGATGTAATAGTGTTGTGGAGACTAGCTAGGCAAGTCTACAATCTGTAGAGCATGCTGACTTGCTGGAAATTCTTGGGCAGGAGCTGATACCACAGTCCAGTGTTACTTCTGATGATCAGAAATACTTCTGGACACTATATAGCAAATCAAAGGGAAAAGAGGAAAAAGCCAAGCATTGTACTAGATGCTGTGGTACAACAGTGAATAAGACAGACGAGGTCTATGCTTTAAAAGAGCTTACAAGTTTCAGACAGAAAACAGACCAATATGAGGAATCAAACACATAATAAGACTGTAAGATAATGATGAGTGCTACAAGAAATTAAAACAGAGTTACATGATAGAGTATCTTAGGTCCTCAGGAAAGACCAGTCTGAGAGACTGACACTTGCATGATCTGACTGATCAGGAGGAAACCAAGAAACTAAAGGCAGAAGTGCTTCCTGAGCTGACAGAACAACTAACATAAAGGTCCTAGGACTGAATAAGCCTGACATGTACAGAGACAAAAACATGGAAATAGGTAGGAGGTGAGGCCATAAAGATTGACAAACGTCAGATCACACAGGGTCCTATTGGAAATGGTAATAAATGTGGAGAGCTAATTGCAATGGAAAGCTATTGCAGGGACTTAAGCAGGGAAATTACATGATATAATTTATATTTTAAAATTTTAATTTTGGCTACTGTTTTGAGAACAGACTGTATGTTGGCAAGCTGTAAAAGCAGAGAGATTTGTGAAGAGTGTCTTGTAGAAGAGAAGTCCAGGCAAAATATGATGATGGCTTGATTCAGGTAGAAGCAGAGGAGATGGTGAAAAGGGATAAAATTCAGGATGTATTTTGGAGGTGAAGTCAAGAGGGTATATTATTGCTGCTATAACAGAGAAAGAAAATCCAGGTAAGGGAAAAAGTCATTTAGGATGAGTTATTAGCTATTAGATTAGTTATTGACCTAAGTAACTGGATGGATGTATGGTGGTGCCAGGCAATTGATGGAGAGATAGAAGAAGGAAGAGATACTGGACTGAGGCTAAGCCTGTTTATGGGAAGTGGTACCCCAATTGGAAAGAGTGACAGGAAGGAAAAATGTATAATGTTATGAAAGAGAATCAACCCCAAAGGGCACCCTTTCTTAGAAATAAGAGAAGCACTTTGAAAGACAAGATGGGTAAGTATATAGATCCACTGAAAGATTATGAAAATAATTTCTTCATCAGTCACACAAGAGGACTAGACCATTTCAACATTTTCCAAACTGCCTGTGCATCAAAATCACCAGGAAAAATATTTTCAAATGGAAATATGCAGTATCTCCCTAACACAGAATTAGTAGATCGTGGGGCTTGATACCTAAGAACTGGGATTTTTAAAGTTCCTTAAGGGATTAAGATGTTTAGAAATCACTGGACTGGAAGATTCTCAACATACTATCACCTGAAATGTGCTGTTTAATAAATCACCAATATGGCATGAATTACTTTATCTCAAGCCTAATTATTTACTAAGGGTTTCCAGAGGGATTAGAAGATGAAGGGATGGAATTAAATGGCCCTCAAACCTATACTTGTCTCTACACCTCTGTCAACTTCATTCAGGAAGAGCCACGTCCTTGTGGGTGGGTAGCAGTAGCCAGCTGGACTGGGTACGTGGTATATTAAAGCCAAGAATAGAGAATAACTGATGCTCATTTGTGTCTGACCCTTTGTGACCTCATGGACTTTAGCCTGCCAGGTTCCTCTGTCCATGGGATTCTCCAGGCAAGAATACTGGAGTGGGTTGACAATGGAAGGACCAAGTCTCAGGGGCACTAGATGTTCACTAAAGCTTAAAGGAATTCAGAGAAACTGAGTGTGATGTTCAGTTTGCTTTATGTGTGGCCACATGGCTAGTCTATAGTAGAGTTATCTGATTAAACACTTCTTGAGGTGCTACTGTGCAGATATTTTGTAGATGATGTTAACCTTTACCATCAGTTCATCTTAAGTAAAGGAGATTATCCTCAATCATGTAGGTGGGCCTCATCCAATCAGCTGAGAGACTTTAAGAGCACAACTGAGATTTTTCTGAAGAAGGAAATCTGCCTATGGATTGCAGTATCAGCTCCTGCCCAAGATTTTCTAGCCTGTCAGCATGCCCAAACTTGGCTAACCAGTCTCCAAAACTGTATAAGCCAATTCCTTGATAAATAGAAGGATGGATAGATAGATAGATAGAGATAGATATCATAGGAGATATATATGTTATATATACAGATATAAGATACTTGTGTGTATATGATATATGTGCTATATATATCTCCTACTGGTTCTGCTTCTCTAGTAGAATCCTGACTTACACACTGATTAAAGCTTCAGTGCCATGGACAGATTGACTGTCCAGAACTAAAACAAAAGAGAGCAAACATCAGGGTCCACAGACAAACCAATATGGAGGGACTGAGTCAGAGATGAAATTCAGAGAACTCAGGAAAGACAGAGTGGGGCCAAGGCCCCACAAGATCATTTGCAATCACAGAATGATGGGAGAAAGACAAGAAAGGGGTCTTACAGGAATAAAGCAAAAACCTGCCATAATCAACTGCTTAGGGATATTAGGTAACTACTAGATGGGGTTTGCAATTATCCAATTTGTCTCCATAAAGGAAACTCTGGGAGGCAGCCACTTAGGTTTGGGTCTCTGAATAGTATCCCAAAGGTTAGAGGTATACTGAGCTGTTGATTTACTACAAATGTAAATCTGTGGTGTCAGACACTACCGTGAACTTTACACTGATGATCTTATTTAACCATCACAATAACTCTGTGAAAGAGGTGTTACTTTTACCCCCATTTTTCTGATAAGGAAACAGTTTCAGAGATCAAGTAGTTTGCTCTACATCAACAACTAGTGAAAGAACAGGATTGGGTCCAGGCATTTTGATAACCAAATCCCTCCTGTTTATATCTTACTGTCTTTTCTGTTTTATTTGTGTGATTAGTGTCATACTGAATTGTCATAAATATCTTGTCTGCTTTCTGTTACTAAACTACAATCTCCCTGAGGGCAGAGATCTAGTCTTAATTCACCCCTATACCTACACTCTCAGGACTACACTCCACTCTAAGCAGCCCTATAGGCCCGCCCCTTCATTCTTTTAGTCACCCCATTGGCTGGTTTGATTCTGTGGGGGTAATACCATTATGATGATTCATGTGACTTCATATTACTGGCTTCTCTTCAGAGTTGTCAAGCCAGCAGAGGATTTTGGTTCAAAGGCCAGAGAAAAGACAGATAATTAGACTTAACTCTTCCTTTTCTTCATATAACGAAAAAGTTAAAATATTTACATAATGAACAAAGTTGCAATGATCTTTCTTTTCATTTTTGTATTTTTAATGGACTGTCTGCTTCATTTGAACATGATTTATTCAGGTGAGTAAAAGTTAACTGAAGAACTAGTAGGCTTGAAAAGTTACATTAGCCAAAGGGGAAGTAAAATTGTATACAAGGGTAATTATTTTTCACTGTTAGAGGTTTTCAAGACAGTTAACCATCTCAAATATTTTGCAGCACCCATAAAATTGAATCAATCACCAGCCAAACCAAATGAAAACAATAGCAGTCATCAACATAGCGGATTTCCATCAAAGTACTCAGGTAACTCAATACAATATTCACATTTGGTGAGATTACAGTTATTTCAAAAGAAAATATGGACTAGGGCTTCTTTCACATACCATATGATTCTGTCTTTGCCTGTGTATTGGCTATCAGCACTGTCTATAAAATACAATAAATTAGATAATCATTTGTTCATAAATTAAGTACTATAATCTTCCATGTCTTTAAGATGAATATTCTCTTTAAGGATTGTTGCTTTATTTTCTTTGACTATTTTTGCTTGGCACATACAAAATCCTCCTTCTTAAGCAGATCATATGAACATGGCTATATGACTTTTATTGTAATTTGAGGCATTTGTTTTGGTGATAAATGGTAGTCCAGACACATAATTTACAAGGGTACAGCTTTCTTTAAAGCTAGTCTCTTTGGTTTTTTATTGTTCAAATGCTAGTGGGAATTCTGTTTATCTCAAATGAGGAGCCAACACCTGAAAAGCTATAGTAAGAAAATGAATATTTGTTGGAGACATATGTTGCATACAATGCAACATGTATGCAAAAATGATTCAATTTCTTACAAAGTGAATAATAGATATATAGCAGAATAATTTATAATATATTATATATGAATATATAATATCATTTGTGTTAGTCTTAGTTCCTCCCCGGCACTGACTTTCTTATCTTCTGATGAAAAGGCTTCCTAACCTGTACTACAGCAAGGCAGATGAGAAACCGAATGGAATCTTCTTTTTCTTTTTTCTTTAAAATATAGCTGATTTAAAATATTGTGTTAGTTTCAAGTATACAGTATAGTGAGCCAGTTTTTTGCAGATTATATTCCATTATAGGCTATTATGAGATTAAACATATGGAATACTGAAGTATTTGCATATTATCCTTAGGCAGGATCCATGGTAATCTCTATATCAAAATGGAGTCTATTATTAATGTTCCATGTTAATGACAGCACACATTCAATGTGAATAGTTCCTCATAGTTTTGTAAATACAGTAAATTATTCTGCTGGGTATGGAGTACATTACATTAATTTTATTAATATTCAGCATGTTGGCTATGGAAAAAACACATTTTCAGCTCCTTGTATAATTCCAAGTTATGTCCTTATCTCCCTAAATCTATCTCTACTCAGTCCCCTCCCTCTTAACTCCTTCCACAGCTGTGTAACTGCTAGCCCTGACTCCACTCTTTCCACACAATTCTTGGAACTGAAGGGCCTGGGAAGGTGTGTGAGGGCCCACAGCCATTGTCAGGGACATTTTGCTGCACAGCCTTTTTATTCAAATTAGAGAAAGGCACCCCCTCAGGACAGACGGATGTGGAAATGAAATCTCTCTGGGGTGACAAATTGGTAAAGCTCCCTCCGGCTGGACAGAGGAGAATTGCAAATCCTCTCTGGGTTTGCATAGCCTGTGGGCTCATGACACAGCAAAGGGAATCTGAGGCTGATCTGGCCTTCCTGTCAGCTCTCACCCACCAGGGTCCTCTGTGCGACACATAGATTACATAGTCAGACGCAGCAGTCCTGTGCACTTCTGCAAGTTTTTCCTTCAGTCTTGGCTTTCTCTCCTGGAACCTATTAGACAACTTAATTCAGGCTTCTATGAGCCAGAAGGCCACTGCTGTGTTCTGCAAAGCTCTCTCTTCTTTCCCTTCTGCATGTTTGCTAAACGCCGGCTATGAGCAGACCACTGCTCCTCAGCCATCCTCATCCATCACAAACACATGGACTGATTCATCCTCCAAAAGCTCGTGTATGAATGCTTCATCACTTGTCTTCTCCAAGACCACAGAACTTGAGTCCTAGCCAGGACACTGGAAATCCTGGCTTATGGTCCTTAGTCTAACCCTCACTTGTCTCTTGTGAGCTTGGACAAAACTCTTTTAAGATCTTTCCTGCCCCTAAGCTTCTGTGGTCTGGGGCTCTGGGGCTCAGTATAGGTTTAGTCATAGAGATGAAAGAGAATTGTTTACCTCTTAAGATTGAGAGGTAGTTTCCTGGAAAAATCCTCTCACCTTTTAATCATATGAAAAGATGCTTACTTCAGGCATAAGAAGAGATATATAAATAAAAGTACACTAATATGGGTTTTCAACTATCATACTGAAAGAAACCAACATGTTTGATAACATACTATGTTGCCAAAGAAACAGGTGAACAGATAAGCTCATATATCAGTTGTCGGTATACAAATGGGTTTAACTTTTATAGTGTTAAGTTGTCAATATCTATCAAGAGAAAAGAATGTGCATGTAATTTTTGACCCAGAAACTCAATTTCCAGGACTTTTTCCTAAAAAATATACTATTCCATTTCCCTAGTCCATTTACTCTCCCATTCTCCTAGAATACAGTCTAATATATTTTCCTGTCCCCTCAAAGCCCTAAAATTTTTCCACAGCCTCACACCCAGGTGATGATCTCATTTCTACTTTCACTAAGAAAATACCAAAGGTCAAAAGAGAAATTCCACCAGCTCCCAGTGCTAGTTCCCCCTTCTACCTGCGTCTGTAGTCATCTCTGCACTCCTGCCCATTGCTACCATGTTAAGGCCAACTCCTCCACCTGTGCACAAAATTCTACCCATCACCAACTCAAGGACACCCTCCTGTCCTTGAGGAGGACATCCCTATTTGCATACAAGCACATGTCATTTCTCTCATCATCTCTTTCCCTCAGTCCCCTCCCACTGCTACTTTGTTTACAGTAAATTTGCTGTCCCTTTACAGTAAAGCTCCTCAAAAGAGTGGCTCAAACTCACAGTCTCTAGTTCTTTTCCTCCCCTGTCTCTCAAATCCATTCCAACCAGGTTTGCATCCTCACCACTCCACCAACAACTTCTCTTGCTGACGTCTCTGATTACCCCCACATTATCATTTCGTGGTCAATTCTCAGGCCTAATCTTACCTAAGCCACTTGTCTTTTGTTACTAAAATTTTATCATGAAAATGTTTACGTGTACAGAAAAATTGGAAGAATTGCATATTGAACACACCCATCATCTAGGTATTAAAATTAAACATTTTACTATACTTGCTTTTCACAGTCTGTGCCATTTTTACCAGGCCACTTTCCCTTTCTATTGGTGACATGAACCTTGGGGCATTTTTCAGCTCTAGTTGGCTAAGCCACCCTATCCTGCACCAGTGAAGGGACAGATAGTGAGGAGGGATAAAGGGGCAGTAAATTCAGGTTGTCAGATTTAAGAAATGAATGAGTAATATGGTGGTATCACTTGTTCTTTTATTCAGTTCATACCAACAATAATTTCTTTTTCTTTTTAATTCCAGGCATGATGAGAAATGAGACTGTTGTTCTAGAGGGAAAAGTCTGGAAAAATTCTGATATAGCATATGCTATACCTAAACGATACATCAAATGGGATATAGGGAATATGGACTTCTAAAATTCACAAATAGTCCTCTAATCAAATCTCTTTTAGACAGTACCACACAAATCAAAACAATAAATGCATCATTTAATTAGCAAAGTATGGCTACTCTTCTTTCAACCAAATAAACTGCAAGTGTCATACTGAGCCAGAAATTCAGATTCTTCACAATGCAGGAGAGAGGTTCTTTGACTAAGCACAGGAGGCAGATGAAATAGGGGAGCCAGGCACTCAGTAGGTATTTAATTTGTAATTGTTTTCACAGACTGTGCAATCTATTCTCAGGGTTTTTTTTTAATTTACTTAAAATGATATTTCTGATTTCTTTAGACATATCTGATTTTCTTTTCTATTCCTTTATGGGAAAACAATATGATTGACAAATATGTCATTGATACATAAAGTTAAAACACAGTTATCATAACAATTTCTTTCTTTTCTTTTCATTTTAAGCAGTGATTCCACATGGATCAGCTCTTGCTAAAGTAACCTTAA
The DNA here is from genome assembly GCF_001704415.2 of Capra hircus. Lineage (NCBI taxonomy): Eukaryota > Metazoa > Chordata > Mammalia > Artiodactyla > Bovidae > Capra > Capra hircus. The sequence continues at coordinate 6,720,569 of NW_017189517.1, forward strand.
TTGTATATGTAGCCAGTTTCCTGCATTTCTCTGATAGGTAGAATGACTATTTTTTTGTATAAACATATGTTTATATGAAACAGCATGCACTACCATTAGAAAATCTATTGCATATTAAACTAAGGTGTTATAGAGTGCCAACTAATGATGATGGTGATAAGAACCATTAATTATTATAATGAAATAAATGTTTCAGATTAGTGTTTTCCAAAATATGGGGATGTGCTCCTGACTTGCTTCATGGTACAAATTATTTAAAAATGATTCAGAACATAATGCAACTTAGTAGAACAGAAATATCAGAGTGTGTCACATGTAATAAATATTTTATGACACTTTTATGCTACACAGACATACAACACATAGACACACATAGTGGGTTGTCATGTAAAACATATTTTGTATCATAAGTCATCAAAAAAGTTTTGAAAGCCACTGTTCCAGATGCTGATCATCTTCTCAATAACCTATCCAAAATGTGGTGCCATGAAATGAACATACTATTCCAGTTGAAGTCTTAACAGTGCAGATCAGAAAAGGATGACTACCTTCTTTTTTCTTATAGATACTTATTCTCATCAGCCTAGCCTGTGATAATATTAGAGGTTTTTTTTTTTTTAATATACATCACATTCTTTGCACATATCAAGCTTACGGTCAGCCTCAAGCTCTTTCAAGTGGTATTATTAAATTGAAATTGGTATTAGACAAACTGAGTTGTGATGCATCATATTACTGGCAGGAAGAGGTAGAACTCAGAACAGAACCTACATATTCTGATTCCTATTCCACTATACAAATATATCACATCATAAAGAATTTGAAGAAGAACAAACTTATTTGTTCTACTAAAATTAAGTAGAAATAAAAGGGCTATATTTCTATGTAAAGTGTAGTTACTTTTCATATAGCCATTTAAGGACCAATTTGAAATAATCAAATATAGGCAAAATGAAGCAGAAAACAACATTTTTTAAATTTGCTATTGAGAATAAGTAACTGAAATGCTTCTTTCTGGGTAATCGAGTTCAGTCACTTAGATATCAGAGTTATCTTAATCTGAACTGATTCAATTTATTCAAAAGTGTACACAAATAACAAAACAACTATAAGTTTTTAAAAAAGTAATTCTGTATAATTTAAATGGAAAGAACATCCCCTTGACCATTCAGAGAAGCTGAAGTATTCTCCCACAGTTTCTATATGTAGTTTACCCAATTTCTTAAGGATCTTTAACAGTGTTGAATACAGTCCAAATTCTTCCCATGAACCAGCATGGCCTCTCTCCTCCCTCTCCTGGCCGTTGGAACAAATAAAATAAGTCAAAAATTAGTTTTAGTACATAAACAGAACTAAGAAAGTCAATATGTAACACAGGAACCCAGTCAAAAGCAGCCAACTTCATAGAGTCCTGGGTTGGCTTTCTAAAGGCACAGCTGAAGCACTAGCTTGGGGACAACACTCTGAAAGGATGCGGTGCCATCTGAGAGATGTAGTGTATGTATTAAAGGCCTCAATATGGTGCTGTGTCTTCACCAGGAAGAACACAGAGGTCTGAGAACTGAGGAGCAGAAGCAGTCGTGGTCCCACTTAACAGTACCCCTATCAACCATCCAGGGATTTTACGCTTTCTGTTCCCTCATCTCTGAGGTCCACCGCATTGTTGATCTTGTTCCCCAAAGGGGGCGCAATCCTTCCAGGGATACAATAAAGGTCCCATTAAACTTTAAGTCAGAGCTGATGGAACTATAAGTCAGTATGCTGAAGTTCGTATGCCAAAGGACTAGCAGGCAAGAAGACAAGTCATGATGATGGTAAGAATAATTGACCCTCATGAGCAGAAAGACGGAGGACTGCTTTTACACCAGGGGTCCAGGAGGAATTAGGTGGAGACCCACTTGGGTACTCTTGCCCCGTTCTGACTGTGAATGGACAAATGCAGCAAGGCCAGATTGAGAAGAGTGTGATTTCCAAGGGTTCAAAGCATTCAAGCATAAAGGTTTGGGTCACACCACCAGGGAAGCCATCAGACCTGCTAAGGATAGACAGCTGAGTATGAGGTGAATTTAGAATGCAGAGTGGAGGAGGGAGAGGATGAATGCCAGTTGTGGTCCCAAGATCAACGACAATGGGTAGGGCTGTAGGTCATCCCACTAATCTCCCCCTTCTGAGTTCTTCTCAGAAAAGAGGTCCATAGGAACCATGGGGGCAGTTGCTCCTTGAATTGTGTGGAGAAGTACATCTGTGCAAAGCAACGGAAGCCCTCTGGTGATCACGAAAATACACCATTCAGATTCTCATCCCCAGACAGTAAAAGGGACCGATGGCCCCAGCTGCTATGCTCTGAATCCATCACTATGTTCAGGCTGAGGCTACACTTCCAATGACTTGGGGCAGCAGGTGTAGAAAGACAGACCCATTCCTGGAAGATACAGATCTCTTTGGGCTATCAAGAAAATCCCATGAATAGCTTAGAAAATATTTCAGGTCCCTGAAATTCAAACTGTTGTGTAGATCCACCATACTGAGCCAGAATGATAAGTTTTTTAGGGCTCAGAGTTTGGCCAGCTTGAGAAACACCCAGAAATCAGCCCTATTCCTCCCTTCCACCCATTAGAAAACACCACCATCACCTTGACACATACACACGTTAAGTGATTTAAATTCTTCAGAGATGATATTAAAATTATATAGTGAAATTTCCCAGGAATTTAAAACTATGATACTTTTGAGTTCTTTTCTCCTATAACTGTAAAAAGTCAGCAAATGGGACAAATTATAGTAAAAAGAGCAACAGGCAAGAGGTCAGGAAAAAAAAAATGATCCCAGCTCTGTTCCTAAGAAGCTGTGTGAGATGGAACAGAGACAACCCACTCTCTGGGACTCACTTTCCTCGTGTGTAAATTAGATTAGATTAGATTATCTGTAAGGTCCCTCCTTTTAGCTCTAAATATGATTTTGTGGACAATCCATATACTGTCAGTTCAACCAATGGAATTCCAACATCATACATACCCTTAAATGACCACAAGGTGTCAGAATGTGCTCATCTAACATTTAAATAGTCCTCAACAATTCTGTTTGCGTTGGACTAGACTAATTTTTACACACCTCACACATTTTAAGAACCTTTGTAACAATCCTTTAAAGGAGGTAAAGTGAAAGTTTTAGTCACTTAGTCGTGACTCTTTGTGATCCCATGGACTGTAGCCTGCCAGGCTCCTCTGTCCGAGAAATTTTCCAGTTAAGAATACTAGAGTGGGTTGCCTGCCATTGAAGGAGGTAAGGCAAGTATTGCTAGTAAAACTTATCCTACACAAAATAGAGAGCCACCCATAAAGTTTTTACTGCCCAATAATTAACCCTTATACCTTCTCCCAGACATTACATGCTTATTTTCTTCACTAAGCCCTCTAATGTGCTATTTTTGTTCCCCAAATCCAAATTTCACCTATCCTTCAAAAGCTAGCTCTACACATCCACAAGAGGAATGATAATAATCTCTAGAAATAAACCCAACACAAAATGGGTAAGTCCTACATTAATGCAACCATCATACTTTACTAAAGCATATGAAAGATGATGAGGATAAAGATATCTACCATGGTCCAGAAAAATCAATTTTCCACAAATTAATTTTTTTAATTCTATACATTTTTTCCAATTACATTTGAAACTCTCAGTCTAATTATTCATCCAGAAGAGAAAACTGGCAAGAATGGTCTAGATTTTTTTTTAAACTCTAGAAAATATTAAGGAAAAATAAAGAAGCTATGTATGCTTTGCAAAATATCAAAAGATTTTAAACTACAGTCATTGACACAGTGAAATAGCACAGGACTAGGAAGACAGACGGAGAAGGCAATGGCACCCCACTCCAGTACTCTTGCCTGGAAAATCCCATGGACGGAGGAGCCTGGTAGGCTGCAGTCCATGGGGTCGCTGAGAGTTGGACATGACTCAGTGACTTCACTTTCACTTTTCACTTTCATGCATTGGAGAAGGAAATGGCAATCCACTCCAGTGTTCTGGTCTGGAGAATCCCAGAGACGGCGGAGCCTGGTGGGCTGCTGTCTATGGGGTCGCACAGAGTCGGACATGACTGAAGCGACTTAGCAATAGCAGCAGGAAGACAGAGCAATGCATCAGAAAACAGAGTCCAAAGCAGTTCTCCTATATATAAGAATTCAGTATATGATAAAGGTTGTATTTAAAATAAGCAATAAGAGTGGACTTCCCTCGTGGTCCTGTGGCTAAGACTCTGAGCTCCCTGGTCGGTGAACTAGATCCTACGTGCCACCACTAAGATTCAGCACAGTCAAATAAATAAATCATTTTTTAAATAAAAATAAAATAAGTAAAAAGAGGGAGTTCCCTGGTGGCCTAGTGGTTAGGATTCCAGGCTTTCATTGCAATGGCCCATGTTCAATCTCTGGTGGGGGAACTGAGATCCCATGAGTCATGTGATATGGCCCAAAAATAAAATAAGTGATAAGAATACTGAGTAAACAGTAACCTTATTTGGAAAATAAGATTAACTGAAGTTCTCACTGGATGCCATGGTGAATTCAAATGAAGTAATGGCCTTTAAAAAAAAATGTAATAACAGAAAAGAACAAATACCTTCCTTTTATGTGCTTCATTAACCTTTTCTGAAAGGAGAGGTAATAATACCTACTGACAGGGCCATTGTGAATGTTTAAAAGGCTGATGAATGGCATATTGATAAGTATTGAATATGTGTTAGCAGTATAACAGAATCACAGTAAGTATTTAGTAATAAATATTTTATTAGAGTGGAAAAATACAAGACTGGAGAAAAACTCCCTTGCTCCAAATCACTCACTGTATAATGGATCCAGAATTTATAACTGAGCCATGATTAGAAGCTGGGTCCTCTGAGTTCCAGTTCATTTCTTTTTGCTATAGATTCTCTTTTTTACATATTAAGATATTATTCTCACACTAAAATCCTTCATTGATTTCAACATGGTAGGAGTATACCTGTACATTCAGAAACTTTTAACTGATAAACTATGACTATCAAGTCAGTATTATCTTTAAATCAGTTTGTATTTAGCTAGATATAACAGTATTCGCATACTTTTTTAAAATTACAGTTTAATTTTCTGAGATACTATTTATTCAATCCACAGTAAATGCCTGGTGTAGCCCATAGGGTAGGAACTACTGAACTATGGACAATGCTGTAGTTTATTACTGAAGAGAAAGTGCTGAATCAGAACAACCAAAAGACTGGTTGCAACCCAGAGGAACAACAGAAGAGCCTACAGTCCTATGTTGCCTCTCAATAGGGACCTTAATCCTACGGGTAGAGAGAAAGCTGTGAGCCATTTGGGAAAAGGGATCAAGGCTAACAGGTAAATTTAGTTCCACTTATGGCATCAGCACAGCAATTTACTCTAGTTATCAAATGATGCATTTCTCATAGGATAAGCAAGTCTTTTCATTTCCCTACACAAAGAGGGGTATGGGTCCAAACCTGGAAAGGGCATGTCATAACTCTTTGGGTTTTGAGCCAAGGAAAAAGCTGGTAGTGACTGCCACAGGAGAAGCAGGGGAAAGGATGAAAGACATTGGCCAAGAACTTGCGAACAGAGTCAGAGGGTGATAAGAAGAGAAAGTAAGAAAGGGATGGAGATTCCAGGGGACTAGATGGTGCTAGTGCAGGATGTGCACTTCAGGGGGATTTCTTATTTCAGAATCCTTCCAGAGCTAAATGCTTTTATGAAGCCTTTGAAATCATAGGTTCTGGTTCTATTCTGCATCTTTCATGTTTCAATCCAGTGACTTTTATGCATGCCACTAAATTTCTGTACCTGTTTGCTCATCTGTGAAATAAGCAAATACCCATGGCTGCCACCACTTCCCAGGCTATTTGGGAGATGTCAGCATACCTTGGTATTACACAAATAGAAGATATTGCTGTGCTTCAAGTCATCTGGCCAGCCTGGATTATGCAGAAACAGGAAATAGAGTAACACCTAGTCTCACCCCACTACACGATTATGCTCATGAAGACAAGAAAAATAACTCACTTTGGTTCTACTTTTTAGTGTGTAGAAATGTGAGGTTACTGACATGATGGGTGCTACAGAGTTCTTCAGAACCTGCTCTCACCTTTCTTCACTCCAAATTGTGATTGCTTATGAGGTTCACAAGCAGGTAGACTATAGCCAGGAAAAAAAATTTCACCTGGTGAATTTTAGAGAGAAAGGAGGATGCAATTCCCTAGGGTCATAAACATAAGGACCTTTTACCTTTGTCAAAGAGAAATTAGAAGTCTCCCTCCTACCCTCGCAGCTACTCTGCAGCCCTGTATCCCAAACCATTCCCACAATCTATAATTCCATTTCCACCTCTTTTCTCTGAGCCTTATTTTTACCTGGAGGACCCTCCCATCATAAAACCATTCCAGCACAGAAATTATTCTGAACCAATGAAATATTGGAAATTTTCCTGCCAAAGATTTTGAAACCATTGCAACAAAAGGATAGCATTGCTTATGTGTGAATTCCTGGCCCCCAATTTTGAATTATATTTGTGAAAGGTACATGGGCTTTGGCTCTCAGATAAGATACAGGTACAGAGCATGCCCTTCTGCTACTGTGTGTACTTGTTATCCCAAGAGCACGTTCATTTCCATCGCTCAAAACTGTGATCAGCTCTACAGCAGAATGAGACTCATGCCTGGAAACAACCTCTCTGCAGAGAGAAAAAGCACCACTGCCTTTAAAACAGACAGCAGAGGTCAGCAAAGCCCAGTACACTCATTTACTCCTGGCAAGCCTTGCAGACACATTCACTTTGCAAATTTCAAGTCCATTAGCAACCAGACCTCTCTTACAAGGATCCACAAGATAATTGAGAGGTTTCCCCTAGATATACAGTGAACACTAATCGATTCAGTATTGGCATAATGAGGACGAACAAAGCCACAGTTCTCGCGAATATGCAGTAAACACAAACAACATAGCTGGTTTCGGGAGACATTATTTTCAAATGAATAGACTCCTCTCAGACTTAGTTAGGAGCAGGTGATATAATTTACAAATAAACACAAAGGATATATATGTATCACACTTGAGTAAGAAGACTGCAATTAAGGAAAGCCATTTAAAACTGTAATTGATAATTTTTAAGTAAATATACCCTTGTAACCTAATGCAGATGGCAAACCCACTATACAGCTGACCCCTGGGCATGAAGAAGAAATAAACAGGAGGTGTATTACATGCTATTAATTATTTTCACTGCTACAGTTGTTTGCTATATAATATAGGTCAAGGGGTTAGCCTGAAGCTTCTCCTAATATATTAGTAAATAAATTTGAACAGATTTTAATTTGCTAATGGAAAGGTCTGGGCCAGTTGCAAATAAGAGCGAGGCTACTTTGTCTCCCTCATTAGCATGCAACTAGGCTTACCCTTTCCATTCATACAAAATGTTACATTTCCATAAAGTGTAGTGTAATTTGTCAGAAAAAAACTCTGTAAACTATATTAGAATAAAGATAAATTTGTATCATGTGGACATCCTCTTCACAGAGTCTTTATGATAATTGCATGTCTAACACCTGCCTCCAAATAATACTGCCTGCCAAATAATACCACTCTGAATGTTCATAGTATGTAAAAATGACAGGAAATGTAATAGCTCGTCCTCTAACTTAAGTCTAAGTAGCTATACTTACGCTATAGTCTTTTTTTGCTGTTCCTTAGTGTATCCCAGGTTTTGTTTTGTTTTTCTCACAGAAGACCCTCCTTGGCAATTTTATCTTTTTTTGACCATACCACACAGCATGTGGGATCCTAGTTCCCCAACCAGGGATTGAACCAGTGCCCCATACAGTGGAAGTGTGGTGTCTTAACCACTGGACTGCCAGGGAAGTCCTGGCAATTTTAAATAGTCAAGATTATGGATTTATGATGTTTTCAAAAGCTGAAGTTAAAATTGCATAATGAATCATTGTGTGGAATGTGACAAAAGCCGGATTTTGAAGTGAAATGACTGTTTCTTTTTTTTAATTTTTATTTTTACTTTATTTTACTTTACAATACTATATTGGTTTTGCCATACATTGACATGAATCCACCACGGGTGTACATGCGTTCCCAAACATGAACCCCCCTCCCACCTCCCTCCCCATAACATCTCTCTGGGTCATCACCGTGCACCAGCCCCAAGCATGCTGTATCCTGCGTCAGACGTATCAAAGTTACATGTTGTAGACAATTTATTCCAGTTATAGTTCATATTTTTTTTCACCTACCACCATCCCCAATCATTTATTTGACATACTGAAAATAAGATGGACATCACAAATAAGGAAGAGTCAACATGGAAAGTTTAAATCTGTGGAAGTGAATTTTAATTGTCTGTCTCATCTTCATTCTTCCAAGTATATCCCAAGTGGACTGTCCCTCCCTCTCTGGCTATCCCCTCCTCAGCCACAGCCCTTGTTCCTGAGATGCCTTCAGCTGAGGTGAGATCTCTGCCATTGTTATCCAAGTATGACTGGAGTTTCCTAGATCTCCATTCCCTCTCTGGGGTAGATCTTTCCCTGGTGTCCATGGCGTTGGGCAAGTCCTTTCAGGTGTCAGGGCAGAGGGGTCAGCAGCTCTGGCTGGTTCCTCAACTTCCCTTTGGAGGGTCAGGAAGAGATGCCCCACAATAAGAGGACGGAGTGGCGGGACTGAACAGCAGACACTTTTTGAACAGATCAATGTACAGCCTATCTGCCATGATTTTGACTTCATAAGGAAAGGGTCCAAATTCACTCTCAAGGGCAGAAAATGTTAAAGGAGGTCAACAATAGGAGAAGCACCACTGATATGAGAAAATTTGGATTTACAAAATCTGTTAATTTTAGGAGTTAAACTGCCCCCAAAAAAATCTCATAAGAATTCCTGCAGACTTTTATGCCAATGCTTGTATTGATGGCTCAAATCCACATTTCCAGTCCTGAGCTCTCACACAAGTAACATTGATTTAGGGTTTAGTGGTTTCAGAAAGGGCTTCCCTGATAGCTCAGCTGGTAAAGAATTCACCTGTAACACAGCAGACCCCAGTTCGAACCCTGGGTCTGGAAGATCCCCTGGAGGAGGGCATGGCAACCCACTCCAGTATTCTTGCCTGGAGAGTCCCATGGACAGAGGAGCGTAGCAGGTTGCAGTCATTGTTGGACTGGATGTTCACTATAGCCCTGTGAAACTGGCAGGGCTCAGAGAGGTACCATGCAGCTGCTGCTGCTGCTAAGTTGCTTCAGTCGTGTCTAACTCTGTGCGACCCCATAGACGGCAGCCCACCAGGCTCCCCCGTCCCTGGGATTCTCCAGGCAAGAACACTGGAGTGGGCTGCCATTTCCTTCTCCATGACTTGCTTCAATTTGCACACTGGGCCCTCAGGTACTGGGCGAGTGACTCCAAATCCCAAGCTGTCTCCACACCCCCATGCTGTTTTCCCCACCCTTAAAGTCCCTGAGAGCTATGCCACATTTTACAACACAGCCCAGGTGACAGCAGACTGACATTCTGAAATCCCTCACCACATTTTCCTCACACCTTCCTCCCCCCTTTTCAGAATCCTTGGCTGAGTCCTGAAACTGCAGAAAATACTTGGGTGGTCTAGACCAAAGAATGACCTCCCACATCCACCCCCTGGCCCTCTTCCTGCAAAGTGGCAAATGCCCTCTCTTAGCAAGTGGCAAGTGTCTTTTGCACCTGGAATGGGAAGATATACCATAGATCACAGGACTGTTTCAGGAGTAGGTGGGCAGGTACTAGCTCTGACCCCCTCTCCTCTCAGGTGCTAGAGTTGTCTAGGGCATAGGCCAGCACTCTGGAAGCTGAAATAAATTTAACCAATTCCCCACTGTGGACGGCAAGACAGACCACAAGATCCTCTGCTCGACCATCAGAGTAACCTATTCCACATCTCCTCTGCAAACTGAAAAAAAGGAAATTGTGACTAAAGTCCCCATCGAGAATCTCCTAATGAGACATGAAATTTCTGGACAATCCATCTCACCCATGTCACCCAACAATGTTTTGGATTGAGTTTGGGTGGGGGAGAAAGGGAAAAAAAATAAGACAAGGGTTGCATGACTTAATTATTGCAACAGAGACAGAAAAATAAGTCCAGGTAACTAAACACTGTGAGCCTGGGCATGCACGGGCCCCATTCATCTCTTGCACGCATGCTGTCACTTCAGTCATGTCTGACTCTTTGCAACCCAATGGACCGTAGTCCACCAGGCTCCTCTGTCCACTCATCTTTCAGTGCTCATCTTTTCACCTGTTACTTCATATGAAAATAGAAGACCTTATTTTTAATACTCTCAATCAATGTCTATCTGGACCATTATCACCTCCACGACCCTGTATGCAAGATAACTCTCTTCTTGAAAAAAAATCACTCCAAGCAGCTATAGCGGAAGGCCCCTCTGTTCTATTACTGAGATCTCCTGAGTGGCAATCCCTTCTCTATTCTAGATTGTCACTCAAAGTAAAGTGTATATTAGATTGTTCCTCATACTGTTTCATATTAAAATAACGTAAGGAAATATCTCCACAGTCAAGGTGGGCTCACAGCTCAGATCCAAAAGCTACTGCCTACCTGCATGCAACATAGACTGTATAACGTATTAATATTAAATTCAACGGTTGTTACCTTTTTGGCAATACTTTCATTTTATTCAGTGCAGAACTTTGGCAAATCAGGCACACAAGAAATGTTAATCCTTACTAATTTCCAACCCTTTGACTTTTGTGATGGAAAAAAAAATCCTATTTGGTAACTGGGAGGAATGGAGGAACATAAAATTCAGTTCCCTTAATTAAAATAATGCCTCAAGAATTTGTCAAACCTAGGCCAAAGTCAGGTAGGTACATTGAATTCTAAATATCTTCCTTTGTGTGTAGTGTAGAAACACTAGCACCTTGCACTTCGAGGCATCATTGTATAGGTTGCTTTAAAATCCTAAGTATCTGCTAATTGCATTTTTCCTAGGAATGCAGGCAGTTATGAGCTTTGCTGGTATTCCCACTATACAGATGAAATACTAAAATACAGCCAGGAAAGACACTGAATTCAGAGAACACAGCTGATACTTCACTTTATAGTGAAGAAATAAACTTGACTTGATCAAGGGAGCGCAGAGCATGACACTCAAGGAGAGAAGTAAGCAAACCTTTAAACAAAATAATTGACATAAATATGGGACTTTCCTCCCTTAGATAGTTGCTTCAACTCTCCACCTCACTTTACTTAGAAAGATAAAAATTATGTGATTATTTTAATAACCAGCATGTGAAATTCTAAATCACCACTCCATTTCTTTGCCTTTATAAAATACGGATTCATTTTCTCTCTTCAATTATCTTCCTTGCCAGAGCTATAGAAAGTTTGGAAATCTGAGAAAACTGGCAACCTGGGAAGAAAAAACAAACCATCACATGGTAAATCTGACATCTTGGTTGGTAGCTTGTTCTCAAATTCTATAAAATTAAAGATAATTAAAATACAAGTTAAATGGATTTTGCCATTAAGCTTGCCTAATAAAATTCAATAGTGTACAAAAACATAGATTGGGTTATAATTTGGACTTCCCTGGTGGCTCAGAAGATAAAGAATCAGCCTGCAATGCAGGAGATCTGGGTTCGATCCTTGGGCTGGGAAGATCCCATATAGAAGGGAATGGCAACCCACTCCAGTATTCTTGCCTGGAGAATCCCATGGACAGAGGAGCCTGGAAGGCTACAGTCCATGGGGTTGCAAAAAGTCGGACATAACTGAGTGACTAAGTATAGCAGAACAGCACAGGGTTATAATTTAAAATATCACACATAACCAGACTCCATGCCAGCTGCTTTTATTAGGAGGAAAGAAAAAAGCTTAGAAAAATCTATTGCTGGAAAAAGTGACAGGATTAAGCCCTCCAAAAGTCACTTTATCAAACCATTCTTCCTACCACTTTCAGTTTAAATGTTATCTGCCATTTAAATCTGAAGGGTCATATTTTTAACTGTCTTTCATAATCTAACTAACACCTATCTGCCACAAAACAAAATTTACACTTACAGCTATTACTGACCCTGACAAAATCACCAAGGGAAACTTAATGCTTCTTTTATTTTAGTGTAGGATGTCAGCTGTGGATTTTGCCCAGTTCCTAGATCACTAGCTGTTACCCCACTCTTTATATCCCCCAATGGTCAGCATTTCAAAAGTGACAATTGTTGACATAGTGTATAAATATCTTTGTGCTTTCTGCAGACATTTTAAACATTTAGCCAGTTTGATGAAATGCTTAATTTTTAAGGGGCAATGACATTGTCTCTCTCTCTCGACTGCTTTACACTGGGAAAAATATCAGTATATCTTTTTTGTCAAAATAGAAATATTCATTATAAGTTTCTTTATCCACTAAAACCATAAAAATTATGGTCATTATTTACACTATTTTTCTAAATCCCTATACCTACTCTTAAAAGAAAAAAACCTGAGGTGGGGGCTAAACCTGCATATCCCTGTAAGCACACCGCTTGAATTAAGGTACAGAAAAACTCCTTCACAGCACTGGACAGGAGAAACAATTCCCTCCTTAGAGATGAATGGTGTTATTAAAATGAAAATTACTTCAAATGACAACAATAATTACATCAACACTAACTATCACTTATTGAGAATGGCTGATGTTCACTAGGTGCTTACCAAGTGCCAGGTACTGAGTGAAGCACTGTATACATACTATCTCATTTGAGTCTCTCAATAACACATAAGGAAGATACTATTATTATCCCTATTTTACAGATGAAGAAACTGAGACTTAAAGTTAAATAACTTGCCCAAGATCATGTGTCTGCCAAGTGGCCAAAACTGGGTTCAAAGTTGGATGGTCTGTCTCCAGAGTCTACCTCTTACCCTCTATAGCCTCTCTGATAACACACACACACACAGCACTTTCTCACTTGTATTTTATACACTTATCAAGTATTGCACATCCACTGTCAATGCTCAAAAAACATCTATTGGCCTGCCCAGAGGTAGCAAAGCCTGTCTGAACATTTCTAGGGACACAGAAGCAACCATGACGCATGGCAGAGCCACTTGAATCTGGGCCTGATCCACAGGGCTCACACCCCTGCTCCAAAATTTATTGGCTGTGTGACCATGGGCAAATGACTTAACCTCTCTGAGCTTTATTTTCTTCACTTGCACTAAGGGTTTCATAGTTCAGCCTTGCATTCCCCCTGTGTCACTATTCCGAAGATAATGTATGTAAAGGTGCTTTTGTTAACTGCAAAAGCAGTGGAAATGAGATCCTTAACGTTAGAGTTGTGTCCGACTCTTTGCAACCCCATAGACTGTAGCTTACCGGGCTCCTCTGTCCATGGGATTTTCCAGGCAATAGTACTGGAATGGATTGCCATTTCTTTCTCCAGGGGATCTTCCCAACCCAGGGCTCGAACCCGGGTCTCCTGCATTGTAGACAGATGCTTTACCGTCTGAGCCACTAGGGAAGTTGGTCCTTAGGAGTGTGTATGTAAAGGTGCTTTTGTTAACTGCAAAAGCAGTGGAAATGAGATCCTTAATGTGAGAGCCACGGAAAGGCTGTGGATGGTTTGTATGTTTGTATATGTATTTTTGTGTGGGAAGACTGACCTTGGTTTTCATCAGATTGCCCCAAATAATGTGAAAAACTGCTACAGTGTATATTATACAGTATACTCATTTTGTCTTAAAGTGACTAGAGAAGAAAAGAGTTTGTTTATTGGAGACCATTCTGTGTCCCTATGGTTTCTTTTATACATCTATTGGACCTCATTGTATGAAGACAATCATAGGAAACAAGCATGTTACCACTTCCACATGCCAGCTTTCCCAAGATTTAATAGTTCTCTCTCCTCATCTCTGCTTCCAAGCCTTAGCTTCTCAGTCACTAACTCATTCAAGATATATTAAATGTCAAATCTAAGCAGAAACACTAGGGACACAGCAGAGAACAGCAGTCTCTACCTCATGAAACCTGAGTCTAGTAAAGAAGACAGATAAACTTTGGCCTTGAGAGTGGCAAGCGAGTTCCAGGAATGAAGTGTGGAGTACTACAGAAGCTCAGGTGATTTCTGTATCTTTTTCATATAGAGAATGGTGGAGTCTTTCCTAGCCTAGTCAATTTCCTCCCAATGTACTTAGTTTGTCTAGATGTCCCTTTTAAAATGAATCAGAAAAAGCACAGAGGTGTATTATAATCAGCATGGCAAGGAATGTCTCCATCATTACAGACCCTAAACTTCAATTAATATAGGCTAACATTAACTCTATGGCTTAACGAACTCTAACACTAACATTATGGCTTCCCTGGTGGCTCAGAGGATAAAGCGTCTGCCTGCAATGCAGGAGACCTGTGTTCGATCCCTCGGTTGGGAAGATCCCCTGGAGAAGGAAATGGCAACCCATTCTAGTATTCTTGCCTGGAGAATTCCATGGACAGAGGAGCCTGGTGGGCTACAGTCCACAGGGTTGCAAAGAGTCTGACATGACTGAGTGACTTCACACTCACACACACAACATTAACTCACTACATTTCCTCAATTCTGAATTTCATGATTTCTCCATTTTAGTATATCTGAAAGTGAGAGAGAATGGCATACATTCAGTGTGAAGCATTTTATCAGGTGCAATAGAGATCATTTGGGGTCAAGTTGTAAACTATGGATGGAATCTTTAAATGGTGGAAATACGGCAACCACATCTTGCACTCATGACTCATAGATGATGAAGCATGAACTCTTTAAAATGTTGGACAAGAGTCTCAATGATTGGGCCTCTGCCCACGGCCTCAAGTCTCAATTCTCACCACATACCATCTTGAGTCGTATGCACCAAGTTTTCCAATTGCTTTCAGGTGCCAAATGGGCAGATAGTTTCACATATATAATAGCTATCTATTAGCATATCTCCCTCGAACAATCTGTGAGCCTCTCCAGGGCATGGCCAAGCCTGATTTAGCTCCCCATCTTCATCACCGAGCACAGTTCCCCCCAATATAGGTGTGGGAAAGTTTTAAGGAAGACGTTAATTCATAGACTTGCTATGGACTAAAACTCTAGCCCCTTTTCCTTTGGGTTGCTAAAGTCATTTCTTCCATTTTGTACTTACACAATTAGCTTCAAAATCCAGCTCAAATACCACCCTGTCTACAAATCCTTCCTTAATTATCCCTGACAGAAAGGGCCTCCCTCTTCTCTAAACTGACTCCTGACAGTTTCCATGAGGCTTCAAAAAAAAATTCATCAGCAAGCAGAAGCAGATTCCACTAGAATTCTATTTCTCAGCTATTCTGTGACAAAGCACACTGAGAAACACTATATTTTAGACAGTCCACTTAAAATAATTTAAAAAAAATTAAACCCTCAAAGTATGTGGATGGCAATGGCCTCACAATCACTATTTCTCTGTGTTTAGGAATACATCCACAATTATAGCATACCCATGTGGTTCTTTGAATGGAACTGTTTACTGCTCTGATAGCTTATACTCTTAAATACTCTCAAAGCCAAATTCTTAAATTTCCCAGGCATCACACTATTGTTCCTTGGTGCTTCCATGAAATTATGGTCATGTAACTATAAAGCTATGACAAACCTAGACAGTATATATTAGAAAGCAGAGACATCATTTTGTCAATAAATGTCTGTATTGTTAAAACTATGGGTTTTCCAGTAGTCATGGACAGATGTGAGAGTTGGACCATAAAGAAGGCTTAGGGCCAAAGAACTGATGCTTTTGAACTGTGGTGCTGGAGAAGACTGCTGAGAGTCCCTTTGACAGCAAGGAGTTCAAAACAGTCAATCCTAAAGGAAATCAATCCTGAATATTCATTGGGAGGAGTGATGCTGAAGCTGAAGTTCCAATACTTTGGCCACCTGATACAAAGAATTGACTCATTGGAAAAGATCCTAATGCTGGGAAAGATTGCAGGCAGGAGGAGAAGGGGGAAAAAGAGGATGAGATGGTTGGATGGCATCACCAACTCAATGGACATGAGTTTGAGCAAACTCCAAGAGATAGTGAAGGACAGGGAAGCCTGGTGGGCTACAGTCCATGGGGTCACAAAGAGTCAGACACAACCTAGTGACTGAACAACAACTCCTCCTCTGGATCAGGAGTCTGTGAAATATGATCTTCTGAGAGAAACACTTAGACTCCTGATACCCTGGGGATAAAGATGTACCCTGAGAAATCTTATAATATGAAACAGCAACACCTTCAACTTTGCAGAAAAGCAGTTTCAAATATAGAATTCTCAAATTCCCTGAGTGCTGAGTCAAGATGTAGCACTGAGGGGAGAACCAAGCCCTTGTCCCCAGACTACCCTTCTTCCCTTCCCATTCCACCCTGAGCTGCATCTTTACATGAGGACCCTCTAGGACATGAGGGAGACCCCAGCCTGCATGTTTAAGTTCCAACCATTGTGACCCACCCTGGAGAAGGCAATGGCTACCCACTCCAGTATTCTTGCCTGGAGAATCCCATGGACAGAAGAGTCTGGCGATCTCCAGTCCATGGGGTCACAAAGAGTCGGACACGACTAAGCACATTGTACAGCTAAGCACATTGTGACCCAGGAATTCTATTCCTAGGTACATACATGAGAGGATCAAAAATGTATGTCCACACAAAAATGTATACACCAATGTTCACAGCACCACTATTCATAATAACCAAAAGATAGAAACAAACCACATGTCCATCAGCTGATGGTTAGATAAACAAAAGGTGGTCTATCCATACAATGGAATATTGTTTAACTGAGGAAAGGAATGAAGTTCTAATACATGCTACAACGTGGATAAACCTTGAAAACATGTTAAATGAAAGAGGCTAGTCACAAAAGAGTGCATATTTTATGATCCCATTTGTATAAAATATCCAGAATAGGCAAATCCATAGACACACACACCAGATTAGTGGTTACGAGGGATTGGGAACAGGAGGGATTAAGGAGTGATTGCTTACTTTGTATGAGTTTCCATCTGTGGTGGTGAAATAGTTCTAGAACTAGATAGCGGTAATGGTTGCACAACCCTACGAATGTACTAAATGCTTATCCTAGTCCGTTCAGGCTTCTAAAACCAAATATCTCAGACTAGATAACCTATAAACAACAGAAATTTATTTTTCACAGTTCTGGAGGCTGGACATCCAAAACCAAATACTGGCATGGTCATGTTCTCCTGAGGACCCTTTTTGTGGCTTATAGACTTTGCTGTCTCACTGGGTCCTCACATGGTATAAAGGCCAAGGGTTTTCAGAACACTAATCCCATTCATGAGAGCTCCCCTTGCCCCATATGGTTTAAGCACTTCCCAAAGACCTCACCTTTTAAGACCATCATATTTGGTGACCAGGATTTCTACACATGAATTTTGAGGGACCCATTTAGACCATAGCAAAACCATTGAATTTCATCTTAAAATGGTTAAAATGGTCATTTTTATGTTATTTGTGTTTTTGTTGTTGCTGTTCAGTCACTAAGTTGTGTCCGACTCTTTGCAACCCCATGGACTGCAGCACACCAGGCTCCTCTGTTCTCCACTATCTGTTGGAGTTTGCTTAGATTCATCTCCATTGAGTCAGTAATGCTATCTAACCACTTCATCTGCCACCCCCTTCTCCTTTTGCCTTCAATCTTTCCTAGCATCAGGGTCTTTTCCAATGAGTCAGCTCTTAGCATCAGGTGGCCAAAGTATTGGAGCCTCAGCTTCAGCATCAGTCCTCCCAATGAATATTCACAGTTGATTTCATTTAGGATTGACTGATTTGATCTCCTTTCTGTCCAAGGGACTCTCAACAGTCTTCTCCAGCACCACAACTGAAAGGCATCAATTCTTCGGCCCTGCACCTTCTTTATCATCCAACTCTCACATCTGTTCGTGATTACCGGAAAAACCATAGTTTCGACTATACAGAACTTTGTCAGCAAAGTGATGTCTCTGTTTTTTAACATGTTGTCTAGGTTTGTCATAGCTTTTCTTTGTGTGTGTGTGTGTGTGTCATAGCTTTTCTTCCAAGGAGCAAGTGTCTTTTATTTTTTTATTTTTTTAATTTTTTTTTAATTTTTATTTTTACTTTATTTTACTTTACAATACTGTATTGGTTCTGCCATACCTTGACATGAATCCACCACACGTAGGATACAGCATGTTTGGGAAGCAAGTGTCTTTTAATTTAATGGCTACAGTCCCCATCTGCAGTGATTTTGGAGCACAAGAAAATATAATTTGTCACTATTTCCACTTTTTCCCCTTCTATTTACCATGAAGTGATGGGACCAGATGCCAAGATCTTAGTTTTTTGAATTTTGAATTTCAAGCCAGCTTTTTCACTCTCCTCTTCATCAAAAGGCTCTTTAGTTCCTCTTCACTTTCTGCTATTAGAGTGGTATCATTGGCAAATCTGAAGTTGTTGATACTTCTCCTGGCCATCTTGATTCCAGCTTGTGATTCATTCAGCCTGGCATTTCACATGATACACTGTGTATGTGTGTTTTACCACAATTTAAAATACAATCTCAAACTCATTTATGCAGATGTATTGATAACTGATAATCAAAAGCTTATATGTTTAAGATTTTAACATATGCTGAAAGCAGCTAATATTTCCTGAATTTCAACTATCTATTAATTATTTCTCATGTCTACAAACTCTCACAACTACCCTGTAAAGTGGTATTTATATGTCCATTTTAGAGATGAGAAAACTAAAAAGTGAACTGTTTCATCCAAGGTCACACAACTGTAAGTGGAAGCACTAGTATTCAAATCCAGATTGGACTCCTGATTATGCTAAAGAAAGAGGCAGTGTGGTAGAATTTGGGGTATCTGCCAGCAGTTAGAAGGTTTGGAAAGCAGTGCGCCTCCCCTATGAGGAAATCAACCCACTTGGACATTCTACAACTGAAACAGTGGTCTCCAAACTTCCATAATCCTTATCTGTGATAAAATATGAACATGTCCTCCTAATATGTATGTATTTCATTGTATGTATTAAAGTACATACTTGAACCACTAACAAATTACATACTGCTGCTGCTGCTGCTAAGTTGCTTCTAGCTATTGCTAAAGATCCATTTATTTCTTTTTAAGATCAGAGTAAATGCAAGTTTTAATATACCCTTTTTACTTCCCAGATGATTCATCTTACACACACAGTTTATGGGGTATAAATACTCTACTCTGGAGACCACTGCTCTGGAGAAGGCAACTCCTGACTCGAGTCACATAGTAAGAGATTTTATTGAAGAACCATTATTGATGACTCACTTAACACAAGGCTGTTCTTGTTATTTAGTCACTAAGTCGTGTCCAGCTCTTTTCGACTCTATGGACTGTAGCCCACCAGGCTCCTCTGTCCATGGGACTCCCCAGGCAAGAATACTGGATTGGGTTTCCATTTCCTTCTCCAGGGGATCTTCCAAACCCAGGAACTGAACTCATATCACCTGCATTGCAGGCAGATTCTTTACCACTGAGCCACCAGTGAAGCCCAGCCTCCATGGATGGTGCATAATAAACTGAACACTTTCTCTGTTGTTAAGTTACTCACAATCTAGAAAGGAATCAGTCACCTACATGGACTACTCCCATCCAAGGCAGACTGGTCTAAGTATTATAACAGACATAGATTAAATTCAAAAGGCCTTTAAAACCTGGCCCCTAAATATGAAAGATAAGCTTTTATGTCAATTTCAGTACTAAGATGTAAAAAAAAAAAAAAAAGACAGAGATAAGTCAGATGTTGACTTATTCAAACATTCAAATGTACTGATTTGAGGCACACACTGCATAGCATGCATCTATATGGGTGTGTGTATGTAAAAAAGATGTAATATTAATGTATATGCCAAGTTTGGACAAACAGTTACAAGTGATTGAATGCATGAACAAGAGAATCTGATTTTAGAAAATAGTTGTTAGCATTAATATGATTTTTATCCTCCAGAGCGTCTAATCAGTAAGCTTATTTGAAATGTGGCTTTTATCTTTATGTCTCAGCTAACTAAAACTCTTTTTTTAAAACAAATATTATTGGGCAATCACTAATGTATTTTAAGTAAATTAAACATACTATGTCGCATTTACTGCTTCATCATAGAGATGATTTGTAAGTCCTTGGAAATTTAGTAGATTTAAAAGAAAAATAACATTTTTCCAAATAAATACTTTCTCTGCTCTGCCTTAAAAATAAACTCCAATATGATTTATGAAATGTTCTTATTTCTGCTAGGTATTGTGATTTCTGAAATAATGAAGTATAGTACTTGAAAATCACATTTAATTTACTCTGAGGGAAGCAAGCTAATGCTGTGCAAGGTTGCTGGGGAAACAGAAAAGCTTCTTTAGGTCAGTGTTGTAGCAGAGAAGTAAGCTGATATTTCACAATTTATTCATGGTCATAGCTCTAAACTCTTTCCTGATTTTTAACCACATATTCCTAATTTTACATTAAATATTCACATACCCCTTTAATCTGGTCTTATTTTTGGTAGCTGATGAAGATTTGTAAAGCAAAAAGAAAAAAAAAAGAGAGAGAGAGAATTTAAGCTGCTCTTTATCACAATCCCTGTACATTTTAAGTTATTTTCCTAAAGCCCAATTCAATAAAAAATTACATCCGGTTTCAGAATCAGAGAAGCTCATTTTGGGCTATGGGAGCCCATTTATCATTAAACTTTTAGATGAAATAAAATAAGGGCCTTGGGCTTACAATGACTCTAATTATTCAGATAATTCACAAAAGCTCTGATTTATGCTAAATACTTAGCTTTAATTAGCCAGCGGCTACGTAAAGGAAGAGGGGGTCTTAAGATGAGTGTTGGAAAAAGAACATATGTGGCAGGAGCTATTAGTTGCTTTCCCAACACCCATTTTCCTCCCCTCCACTTTCTCCTATTCAGGCAGAACTCACTCACTATAAAAGCAGGATATGCTAGATACCCATATTCTAATCCTCTCCTGCTGCTAAGAAGTAAGCATGTGACTATTGCTTATCTGGCCAGTGGAACCCAAGGGAAGTTAGCTATAGAAAGTTTTCTTTCATAATTAAAATTAAAAAAAATAAGAAATGAGCCCTATTCCTCTTCATCGGACATTTTTTCATGCATAAGAAATCTGGAGCCACTGCAGCCATCCTGCAACCAAGAGGGGAGACACCATCATGCTGGGGCTGCTGAGGATGACAGAGTAGAAAGATGGAAAAAACCTAATAGCTCTGATGATATGGTTGAGCCACTGAATTAAGCAGCCCTGATGTTGGAGAAGACTCTTGAGAGTCCCTTGGACTGCAAGGAGATCCAACCAGTCCATCCTAAAGGAGATCAGTCCTGGGTGTTCTTTGGAAGGACTGATGCTGAGGCTGAAACTCCAACACTTTGGCCACCTCATGTGAAGAGTTGACTCATTGGAAAACTCTGATGCTGGGAGGGATTGGGGGCAGGAGGAGAAGGGGACGACAGAGGATGAGATGGCTTCATGGCATCACAGACTCAATAGACATGAGTTTGGGTAAACTCCAGGAGTTGGTGATGGACAGGGAGGCCTGGCGTGCTGCGATTCATTGGGTTGCAAAGAGTCGGACACGACTGAGCGACTGAACTGAACTGAGAACCAACCTACCTCTTGATGTGAGATAATAAAATGTCCTCATTATTTTAGCCACAATTAGTTGGATATTCTGTTAATTGCAGTCAAAAGAATCCTAGCTGTTAAAAACATGGTTGATTTTTCCTGTGTATTCTCCAAAGTCACTAAATTAACTTCTTTTCATTTAAAAAAAAAAAGCCAGAGTTTGGAAAAACTTTTTAAAATTTATGGATTTTAAAGTTGGCAGGACAATCATCTGTGGCATTTGTTTTCCCAAACTTCACTCATTCCAGCTCCACACAGGTAGATAACAGCTACTGTAGTGAGACATTTCATTGATAAGATCCTACTGTCACTCGAGTGTCTTAGAGAAGAGAGAGAAAGCAAGAAAGAGACTGAGAGACAGACCTACATTCATATCCTCATTCTACAGATGAGGAAACTAAGGGCCAAGTGGTTTTTAAGGGTCACCTAAAGCAACCCCTAAGAAGGGACGAAGTGCGAAGCGAGCTTTCAAGGAATGAAACAGCACATCATTCCAAAGGATGAACAAAACCAAATGACCTGGCAGGCCCTGGACTGGGGCTCATTATTGAATGCTGAGCCGGAAACATCTACACAGAGGCAGCAGAAAGCCCTGATGGATCCGTTTGTCTGCTTATCAAGCTCAAACTCTCTGCCTGACATCCAAAGCCCTCTGCAGCCTGGCAGAGGCCCTCTGAAAGTTTTGCTGAATTTCTCCCTTCTTGCCACCACTACCTTGCTCTTTACTGTCCCATGAAAATACCAGGCTCATCTGGCCTGCCTCCTCCCCAGCCTCAAATGCTCTCTATTTTTATTCACTGGCCTTCCAAAACCTATTCATCTCTCAAGGTGTCATGTAAACATCAGTGCATGTGTCATTTGATGGTGACAGCAACAAATTATTCCTGTCATCTCTGTCTTTATACATGTAAAACATATTATTTGCTCAAAACTTATAATTAAAGTAAATTTTATAAGAAAAATAAAATATAAAGGCTATCAAGTAAAACTGAAACAAATGAAGTCATTATCAATCTATGTATTGGGTTGGCAAAAAAGTTTGTTTGGGTTACAGAAAAACCCCCCAAAATTTTTGGCCAAACCAATGATTATGCAGCATGAAACACTTTATATCTCTCTGATTTTAAGGGCATCAAAAAAGGCTTAGAGCAAACTATTTTGTTTGGTCATATCATATTTCAGTCAAAACTGAGAACAAAATTGTAGGAGGAAATAAAGTGAAAAAATGCAGGACAACAATTAAACTACTGATTTAGAACAACACATAGAATCGGAGCTGAAAACTTTGGAAGATCACTTCACCCACTGCCTTATCTTACATGAGGGGAAATTTAGGTCAAGGGGGGAAATGTGGTTTCATTTCCTGTCCAGTGACCTTTATTTTTTGTCCCCAAAGGTGGAATTTAGAACCTCCATAATAGCGGCTATCTACAAATCTTAGAGGTTGTCACTGTTCGAACTATCTAAACTCATGTTGTTGTTGCTGTTATTGGACTGTAGCCCACCAGGCTCCTCCATGTGGGGGATTTCCCAGGCAAGAATACTGAAGTGGGTTGACATCTCCTTCTCCAGGGAATCTTCCCAATCCAGGGATCAAACCCTCGTCTCCTGCAGCTCCTGAATTGGCAGGCAGATTCTTTACCATGGAGGCACCTGGGAAGCCCAGAAACTCTTGTTGCCTTTGGCCAAATGCACTGCATCCAGGAGCCTTGATCTTTTCCTTAAGACTTTTTTTTCCATAAAAAAATTCTACTATCATCTGTTCCTCATACCTTGAACACTAATGGCACGGACATAAAAATAAGACACCACTCTATTGTCACAATAGAGTTCCAAGTTAAAAGAAACAAAAACAGATAATGACAGTGGATAGATAAAATTTAATGCGTCCCTAAGTGATACAAAACTCCAAACATTATGAGCGAGAACACGAAGCAGCATTATTCTGATTTTAGTCTTAGAGTAGATGCATTGAAATAAAAATACAAATAAAGTCAGTGTTGCTTTGTGGAAACTGCTGTACTAAACGGCAAGAAAGTGGTTCAGTTCTGGATTCTGTTTCCAGCTATACTTTTGGCTTGTTTATGACTTTGATGAACAGTTCTGCTTTTGTAAATGGATATTTTTCAAACTAGGCTCTGCAGATGTGTCAGGGGAGATGATTAGTCTATTGTTATTAGAATATTCTAATTTTGTATTTTCATTTCGATGATAATTTATTTAGAAGTTTCCAAAGGTATAGTCTTACGATCAAGTGCTGCCATGCTATTTTTCTGCCCATTTATGTGTTTGTGTTAACCAACTGAATGGAAACCAAGTGTTGTTATAATTGTTAAAAGCCATATAAAAAAGAAAACACCCCACAAAGGTGGACGTGTTAGACAAAAGATGGGTTCTTGCCAAACAAAGACACTCTATAGGATGCAGGTGTCCTTCTTTGACTAGAAGAAAGGAGATGGAAAAGGGAATAATCACATGTGTTCTATGAATAAGGAGTTTATACTTAATTTTATGTGTATTACTTAAAATATATATTTATATAGAAATATACATGTTACATTACACACTTCATTAATATATTATTACACTCTTGTTTTAATAGCATTCTGAAAATAATTTAAGTCAACACTGGAGATTAGTAAGAATTTTTCCCCCTTTAAAAGTGATCTCTACATTACTCAGTTGTGAAAAACAGGCTTAAATGATCTCTCAGCCCCCTGTGGCTGTGACATTCCATGTGTCCATTACAACTGACTCAGAAATCCTATTGACAGAGCCCATGTGAATTGAACTGGGGCATTAAACAATATCCAGTGAGTGTTCCCCTTTTTCTAGTATATCATCCAAAAATGCAGACTAGAAAAAAATGGCTTTCCTAAAATTTCCAATTATAGACAATACCCCAAATTGAAAACAAAATTGAGGAAATGGACAGTGTTGTGAATGAGCCAGCTTCTTGGAGTTGGTTGAAATTTCTTTTAAGAGTCATCTTGGCGATATTTTTCATGAAGGACAAATGCTTGACACACTGTAGCTGGCACAGAAAGCATTAAAGAGGCTGAGAATGAAGCAAGATATTTCCCTTCCCCATTTCACAATCTGCAATGCTATCTAACAAAGTGGGTTTTTTTTTTTTTAATTTAAACGGAAAACTCAATATTAGAAACCATGGGACAAGCGTTGTTTGTGAATTACTTGGTCGTTCACAGTAAGAGTGCGTGTCTCCCTTTTCTTCCTCATTCGTCACCCAGAGACCCCCAGTCTGGATACATTCTTGACGAGTAATATTTTTTATAATGTTCTTATAAGCGATTGCTTGCAGCATCTTATAGTCTTATCTCAGCTTGTGCAGCTTCTCATTAATATTCTGCACATATGGAAGAGTTTTCTATATCATTGTCCATTAACAAGGAGAATAATCACTCATTCAGTTATCAAGCAGTCAGCAAGGACCTGGCCTTGCGCCCTTAGTGCAAAGAATCATGGGATATCAAGAAGGGTAAATGCGGTTGACATGATGATAGTTACATTTTTTATATAATTAGAGTTCTATAACCAAGTTGATCAAAGATAAGCAAAGAAGTATTAAAGTCTTTTAGGACTTAGAGACCATATTAGTGACTCTTTACGTCGTAGTAGAATGACAAAAATCATATTTCAGCTGATACATACCAATGAGCATTCTTTTATGCAAACAAGAAAAGGTCATAAGTTGACATAGAAATGACACATTATAACAAAATAGCCTTTAAAGAGAAGTGAGTTAAGTGATACTAAGAAAATTCAAAATTGAAATAGGACTGGACATCAGGAAAGAAGCATAAAACAGCTAACTGACTGAACTGCTCTCAGAGGCAGAAGGTTCTGAATGACTCAGCTCAGAACAAAACTTGGGATGGACATGTGCACACTGCTATACTTAAAATGGATAACCAACAAGAACCCCCTGTACAGCACAGGGAACTCTGTTCAATGCTATGTGGCAGCCTGGATGGGAGGGGAGTTTGAGGGAAAATGGATACAAGTAGGTATATGGCTGAGTCCCTTCACTGTTCATCTGAAACTATCACAACATTGTTAATTGGCTATACACCAATACAAAATAAAAAGTTTAAATAAATAGATAAAGTATTGATACTGCAATTTAAAAAATCAATTAACTTATGCATTAAAAAAAAACACCCTCTACTGCACCTTTGTAGTCAACATTTAGCCATTCAGGCCCTTTTCCTTTCTACAATAACAGAATCTCTGTATAGACACCTGGTAAATAATACATATACATATATATATACATATATATATGTATATGTATATATATCAGTGTCAGCAATACTAGGGAAGGGAGGGGAGACTTTTGACATGTATGACTCTAAAAGGTGATGTGAACACTTCCACATATAGTTTTTTACTTCAGAGCAGGATGGTAGCAAATCAATTGTCAATTGTCAAAGTCCTCCCATTCAGGTTACTGTGCCCATCCAGGTGAGGTGATAGAGATCTGTGAAAAGGTGTAGTCACCAGAAATGGATAGGAAGGGACAAATGCAAGAGTTAAATCAAAAAAAAAAAAATGGTGGGATCTGGAAGCTGATTGGCCATGGGTATGAAGAAAGATTGGCCACAGTGTCCCAGGGTGGGGAAATCTTTGAACTTGTAGGTGAGATATAGGTTCTCTTTCCTCTCTCTTTCTACTTGTGTTATCTCATTGTTGTTCAGTCACTAAGTTGTGTCCAACTCTTTTCGACCCCATGGACTGCAGCCTGAGCAACTCTTTCCATATGTTGGCAAACTATTTCATCACATATAAAACTGAGATAACTATATCACTTCTGGGGTAGGAATCAGATGAGTTTACATAAATTAAATGTACAGACAGAGGAAGAAAAATACTGTATGATTTCACTTAGATGTGGCATGTAAAGAAACCAAAACAAAACAAAATGAAAACAGACTTATAGATACAGAGAATGAACAGGTGATTGCCAGTGGGGAGGAGGTAGGGGAGGCAAAATAAGTGAAGAGAATTAAGAAGCACAAATCTCCAATTATGTAATAAATAAGTCACAGGGATGTAATATACAGCATAAAGAATGTGGTCAATAATATTGTAATAACTTCGTATGGAGACAGATAGTTACTAGGTTATTGTGGTGTACACAAATGTCAAATCACTATGTAGAACATCTGAAACTAACATAATATTTTACAGCAACTGTATTTCAATTTTTATAAAAAGGAAAATACTTTTCCAAGGTCATAGTGTTAAAAAATGTAGGGGATAATATTGGCGACACCACAGAGCTTGGCAATGATACCAGCCTTCACCACCACCCAACAGTGCCAGGTGGAGCTAGTCAACCACAAATTCAATATTCCATGAAAATATTCTTTAGGAACAAAGGTGAAATGAGGACGTTGTCAGACAAAGGAAAACTAAGAATTGGTTCCCAAAAACGTTATCATTAAAGGATGGTTTTAGGAAAATGTTTAAATAGAAAGAAATTGTGGCAGAAGAAGGTTTGGAACTTCAGAAAAGAAATAAGAACAGCAGAATGGGTAAACATAAAAAATTATCTTTTTCCCATGAGTTTGTTAAATCATATTTGTTTTTCTGTAGCATATTGATACAGCAGACCACATTGACTGATTTTTGCCTGTTGACGAAATCTTGTAAAACTGGAATAAATCCTACTTGGTCATGGTATATAATTATTTTTATACATTGGAGGGTACAATTGCTTAATATTTGTGAAGGATTTTTGTGCCTAAAGTCATTCAAGATATTGGTCTGTTATTTTATTTTGTTTTGTTTGTGCTGTTTATCTAGTTTTGCTATCAGAGGCCTATAACAATGAATGAAAATTTCAACATATCAAAATTTGTGGGGTGCTGCCAAAATAGTACAGAGAAGATAATTTGTAGAAGTAAATGCTTATGTTAGAAACAAGTGAAGTTTGAAAATCAATAATTTAAGTTTCCACCTCATGAAACTAGGGGGGAAAGAGCAAAATAAAACCAACACAAACAGGAAAAAAATGGAATGATAAAGATACAGTCACAGATATAGTATCTGTGGAAAACAGAGGGCTGATGGTACAAAAAGCCTTTTTTATAAGGGACTTGAGCATTGGTGTATTTTGATATAGAGGGGGGTGGTTTTGGAATCAATCCTGTGAAGATACTGAGGGATGACTATAACTGCACCAAAAGATAAAATTAAAAATAAGAAAATAGAGAATATCAATGAAAATGGCTCTTTTAAAAATTATTAAAATTTATAAACTTCTAAGAAGATTGATAAAGGTAGTTTTTAAAAAAGAAGATACAAATTGCCAATATTCAGAGTAAAACAAGGGGTATTACTATAAGGCCTGCAGCTAATAAAAATAAAATAAGCAAATACGAAAGACTTCACACTCATAAATTTAGCAGCCAGAACAAATGGTTTTGAAAACTCAACCAACCCATTAAAAATTGAATTCATAATTTAAAAGCTCCCCAAAAAGCAATTTCCACAGGGAAAACATACATTTTGACCTAAACCTCATATCTTATGCAAACATTAATTCAAAATGGATGATGCTCTTAGATGGAAAATGGGAAATTATGAAACTTTTACAAAAATATAGGAGAAAAACTTTGATACCTAGGGCTAGGTGAAGAGTTCCTAGATTTGACATCAAAATCATTATCAACAAAAGGAAATATTTTAGATTTATGTCATCAAAATTTAAAACTTTTGTGCTTCAAACCTGAGAAGACAATGAAGACACAAACCTACAGACTGGAAGAAAATATTTGCAAACCATATACCTGACAAATATTTGTGTTAAGAATATACAGATAAGTTCCAAAACACAACAAGAAAACAAACAAACAAAAATAAACCAATTACAAAATAGAGGGGAAAATGCACATACATTTTACTGAAGATGACAAAACCAATGAAAAGATGTTCAACATCATTAGCCATGAAGGAAAGGCAAATTAAAACCACAATATCACTATACACCTATCAGAATGACTAAAATAAAAATGGCGACACCATCAAATTCTGTCAAGGATACAGAGAAATTAGACCACTTGTATATTACTAGTGGGAATGTAAAGTGGTACAGCCACACTGGAAAAAATTATGGCTGTTTCTTACAAAGTTGCTCTTGCTATTACCATAAAACTCAGCAATTGCACTCCTGGGCATCTATCCCAGAGAATGGAAAAGTTATGCTCACACAAAACCCCTTAATCAAATGTTCATAATGGTTTTATTCCTACTAGTCTGGAAACTGGAAACAACCCAGATGTCCTTCTATAGATGAACAGTCAAACAAACCATGGTGCCATGGGATACTACTCAGCAATAAAAAATGAGTAACTACTGATACACGAAACAGCCTGAATGTATCTCTAGAGAATTATGCTAAGTGAAAAAAAAAATCCCCCAAAGGTTACATACAATGTAATTAAATTTATATAAGTTTCTCAAACCAACAAAATTACAAAGAGGGAGATTAGTGGTTCTGAGGGGTTACAGAATTGGGGGCAGAGAAAAATGAGTGTGCCTATAAAGGGGCAACAAGGAGGGGCTCTTGTGGAGATGGCACTCTCTTATTCATTGACTGCAGTAATCTTCATATGAATCAACTGTATAACTAAATACACACATGTGTAAAACTTGTGAAATCTGAATATGGCACACATATTAATATGGATTTCCTGGTTGTGGTGTTGTACTATACTTTCGCAAAATGTTATCATTAGGGGAAACTGAGTAAAGGGTATACTAAGTTATATATTTTTATTATTTCTTACAACAGCATATGAACTTACAACTATACCAAAATAACATGACTTGGCAACTGAATAACAACAATATATGTACACTAAAAGCTATAAATATTGCAGAAAGAAATTAATGAAATAAATGGAGATATAAACCTTGCTCATAAATTGGAAAACTCAAAATTGTTAGAGATGTCAATTCTTCCTAAATCATTTATAGATTTAAAACCATCTTAATTGAACTTCCAGAAAGGTTTTTATAGAAATTAATAGAAAAATTATTACATTCATATAGAACTATAAAGAATCTGGAATGGCCAAAGGAACTTTTAAAGAGAACAAAGTTGGAAAGTTTCACTACTTGATTTCAAAGATTACTATAAAACAACAACAATCAAGGCAGTGTGGTATTGGCATAATGATAGAAATAGTACCAATGAAACAAAATAGAAGGTTCAGAAATAGACCCACATTTTATGTATATAAAGTGAAAATAAAAGCAAACTGCAAAACAATATGCATATAGGATGATCCTATTTATGTTTCAGATAACTATATATTTGACTGAGAACATATATGTATGTAAACACAGAGAAGAAAGTTTCAGGTATGCACATCAAAAATTATATTTTCCCTACAATCTTTCTTTACATCTTTGCATATCATCTATTTATCTATCTCTAACAGAAATTATATTCTCAAAAACGACAGATAATCTCTGTTCGTTTCCAAGGCAAACCATTCAATATCACAGTAATCCAAGTCTATGCCACAACCAGTAATGCTGAAGCTGAAGTTGAATGGTTCTATGAAGACCTACAAGACCTTTTAGAAATAATACCTAAAAAACACGTCCTTTTCATTATGGGGACTGGAATGCAAAAGTAGGAAGTCAAGAAACACCTGGGGTAACAGGAAAATTTGGCCTTGGAGTACAAAATGAAGCAGGGCAAAGGCTAATAGAGTTTTGCAAAGAGAACGCACTGGTCATAGCAAACACCCTCTTCCAACAACACAAGAGAAGACTCTACACATGGACATTACCAGATGGTGAACACCAAAATCAGATTGATTATATTCTTTGCAGCCAAAGATGGCGAAGCTCTATACATTCAACAAAAACAAGACCAGGAGCTGACTGTGGCTCAGATCATGAACTCCTTATTGCCAAATTCAGACTTAAATTGAAAAAAGTAGGGGAAACCACTAGATCACTCAGGTATGACCTAAATCAAATCCCTTATGATTATACAGTGGAAGTGAGAAATAGATTTAAGGGACTAGATCTGATAGATAGAGTGCCTGATGAATTATGGGTGGAGGTTCGTGACATTGTACAGGAGACAGGGATCAAGACCATCCCCATGGAAAAGAAATGCAAAAAAGCAAAATGGCTGTCTGAGGAGGCCTTACAAATAGCTGTGAAAAGAAGAGAAGCAAAAAGCAAAGGAGAAAAGGGAAGATATATTCATTTTAATGCAGAGTTCCAAAGAATAGCAAGGAGAGATAAGAAAGTCTTCCTCAGCGATTAATGCAAGAAACAGAGGAAAACAACAGAATGGGAAAGACTAGAGATCTCTTCAAGAAAATTAGAGATACCAAGGGAACATTTCATGCAAAGATGGGCTCAATAAAGGACAGAAATGGTCTGGACCTAACAGAAGCAGAAGATATTAAGAAGAGGTGGCAAGAATACATAGAAGAACTGTACAAAAAAAGATCTTCATGACCTGGATAATCACGATGGTATGATCACTCACCTAGAGCCAGACATCCTGGAATGTGAAGTCAAGTGGGCCTTAGAAAGCATCACTACAAACAAAGCTAGTGGAGGTGATGGAATTCCAGTTGAGCTATTTCAAACCCTGAAAGATGATGCTGTGAAAGTACTGCACTCAATATGCCAGCAAAGTTGGAAAACTCAGCAGTGGCCACAGGACCAGAAAAGGGCAGTTTTCATTCCAATTCCAAAGAAAGGCAATGCCAAAGAATGCTCAAACTACCGCACAATGCACTCATCTCACATGCTAGTAAAGTAATGCTCAAAATTCTCCAAGTCAGGCTTCAGCAATACATGAAAAATGAACTTCCAAATGTTCAAGCTGGTTTTAGAAAAGGCAGAGGAACCAGAGATCAAATTGCCAACATCTGCTGGATCATCGAAAAAGCAAAAGAGTTCCAGAAAAAAAATCTATTCTGCTTTATTGACTATGCCAAAGCCTTTGATTGTGTGGATCACAATAAACTGTGGAAGATTCTGAAAGAGATGGGAAAACCAGACCACGTGACCTGCCTCTTGAGAAACCTATATGCAGGTCAGGAAGCAACAGTTAGAACTGGACATGGAACAACAGACTGGTTCCAAATAGGAAAAGGAGTATGTCAAGGCTGTATATTGTCACCCTGTTTATTGAACTTATATGCAGAGTACATCATGAGAAACGCTGGGCTGGAAGAAACAAGCTGGAATCAAGATTGCCGGGAGAAATATCAATCACCTCAGACATGAATCACCTCAGATATGCAGATGACACCACCCTTATGGCAGAAAGTGAAGAGGAGCTAAAAAGCCTCTTGATGAAAGTGAAAGAGGAGAGTGAAAAAGTTGGCTTAAAGCTCAACATTCAGAAAACGAAGTCATGGCATTTGGTCCCACCACTTCATGGGAAATAGACGGGGAAACACTGTAAACAGTGTCAGACTTTATTTTTCTGGGCTCCAAAATCACTGCAGATGGTGACTGCAGCCATGAAATTAAAAGACACTTACTCCTTGGAAGGAAAGTTATGACCAACCTAGATAGCATATTCAAAAGCAGAGACATTACTTTGCCAACAAAGGTCCGTCTAGTCAAGGCTATGGTTTTTCCAGTGATCATGTATGGATGTGAGAGTTGGACTGTGAAGAAAGCTGAGTGTCAAAGAATTGATGCTTTTGAACTGTGGTGTTGGAGAAGACTCTTGAGAGTCCCTTGGACTGCAAGGAGATTCAACCAGTCCATCCTAAAAAATCAGTCCTGGGTGTTCTTTGGAAGGAATGATGCTAAAGCTGAAACTCCAGTACTTTGGCCACCTCATGCGAAGAGCTGACTCATTGGAAAAGACTCTGATGCTGGAAGGGATTGGGGGCAGGAGGAGAAGGGGACGACAGAGGATGAGATGGCTGGATGGCATCACCGACTCGATGGACGTGAGTTTCAGTGAACTCCGGGAGTTGGGATGGACAGGGAGGCCTGGGGTGCTGCAATTCACGGGGTCGCAAAGAGTCGGACATGGCTGAGCAACTGAATTGAACTGAACTGAACAGGAATTGCTTCCTCTTTTATCTACACTTAATCACTTGGTGATCTCAACTAGTTTCATGACTTTGAATAATATCTATATACTGATAACTCCCAATACATCATCAGTGAAAGTCACTCAGTCATGTTCGACTCTTTGTGACCCCATGGAATATACAGCCCATGGAATTCTCCAAGCCAGAACACTGGAGTGGGTAGCCTTTCCCTTTTCAAGGGGATCTTCCCCTAACCAGGGATCAAACCCAGGTCTCCTTCAATGCAGGTGGATTCTTTACCAGCTGAGCCACAAGAGAAGCCCAAAAATACTGGAGTGGGTAGCCTATCCCTTCTCTAGTGGATTTTCCTGACCCAGGAATTGAACTGGGGTCTCCTGCATTGCAGGCAGATTCTTTATCAGCAGAGCTATCAGGGAAGCCCACACACATACCTCTCACTTAAACTCCAATTTTGTATACACAACAGCTCTAAGTGCATGTGTACTAGTCATCTCACATTTATCAGGTCAAAAATCAAACTCCTGACGTCTCCCAAAACCTGCTCTTCCCACAGTCTTCCCCATCTCAGTTGATAGGAATTTCATCCTTCCTAGTTACACAGACAAGAGACACTGGAGTCATTCTTTATTTCTAGCTTTCTCTCACATGCCATACACTCAAGCAGCAAATCCTGCTGATACTACCTTCAAAATAAAAATCTATGATCCAACCAGTTCTCATCGTTCCTCATCTGGAGTATTGAAGTAGCCTTCTAATTGGTCTCCCAAGTTGCACCGAACTCCCTATTCTCTATCAACACAGTAGCCAAAATGATGCTTTAGAATCTCAAGTTTCAGCATAGTAATCACACAACAAATGCAAACTATTAGTTGTAGTAAGAGAAATAATAACAATAACTATATACAAAAATGTTTTATAAGGATGTATATTACTTCTTGCAATGGCAAAAACTTAGAAATAATCTAAATAGGTCAATAATTAGTTACTTTTTAAAGCCATGAAGCACAAATTGATAATGCAATTGAAATAGACCTACATACATTAATATAAGAAATTTCCAAAGACACATTTTGGACAAAAATAAAAGCAAATGGCAAAACAATATGCATACAGGATGACCCTATTAATTTTTTTGTCTGCTTGATTTTAGTTGCTCAGCCATCTCCTATTCTTTAAGACACCCTGGACTGTAGCCCGCCAGGCTGCTCTGTCCATGGGATTTTTCTGTGCAAGATATCTAGAGTGGATTGCCATTTTCTCCCCCAGGGGATCTTCCTGATCCAGGGATCAAACCTGTGTCTCCATGCATCCTGCACTGCAGGAGGATTCTTTACTGCTGAGCCACTGGGGAAGCCCTATTTATGCTTTAGATAACCATATATTTGAGTTAGAACATATATATGTATGTTACAGCATAGAAAAATTTCAGATATACATATCAAAATGGCATTACTACTGATCTCTAAGCAGGGAAGTATTTATGAAGATATGGACAAGGAAAGATTGAAAAGTTTTTCCTTATTTTTTAATGTATACATTTATACATTAAAAAATTAACAACAGTAATGCAATCACATGTTATTTCTGTTACAACTATTATGCTGCTGCTGCTGCTGCTAAGTCGCTTCAGTCGTGTCCGACTCTGCGATCCCATAGACGGCAGCCCACCAGGCTCCCCTATCCCTGGGATTCTCTAGGCAAGAATACTGGAGTGGATTGCCATTTCCTTCTCCAATGCATGAAAGTGAAAAGTCAAAGTGAAGTTGCTCAGTCGTGTCCAACTCTTAGCGACCCCATGGACTGCAGCCTACCAGGCTCCTCTGTCCATGGGATTTTCCAGGCAAGAGTACTGGAATGGGGAGCCATTGCCTTCTCCTACAACTATTATAATGACATTCAAAAACATAAAGGAAAATATGAACATAGTAAAGAGAGAAATGGTTGATAATCAAATGGAATTTCTTAAGAGGAAGAATAAAATATCTGGGAAACAAAACAATACCCTGGATGGAATACAGCAAATTAGATATCTGAGAAGAAAGAATCAGTAAACTTGAAAACATGATGATAGAAACTATATGAAATAAAGCATAAAGATTTTAAAAAGACAAATAAAATGAACAGAATATCAGCAACCTACAGGACAAATTCAAGAAGTCATAACATATGTATAATTGTGGTTCCCAAAAGCCAGGATACAGAAGAAAATATGTGAGAAAATAAAGACCCTAACATTTTCAAATTTGATAAAAACTATAAATCCACAGGTACAAGAAGCTCAATGAATTCAAGCAAGATAAACACAAAGAAATTCATACCAAACACATTATAATTAAATTCCTTTAAGCCAATGATAACAACAACAACAACAAAAATAAATACAGGCAGAAAAAAAGCCATATTAGGTACAGAGAAACAGTTAAGAATATAAACACACTTTTCATCATAGAATATTCCACCCAACAACCACAGAATATATAGCTCTTTAAAATATACCAGGAACATGCATCTAGATGGACCATATTATAGATCATAAAACAATTCTCAATATATTTTGAATAATTCAAATCATAGAGTATTTTCTCTGACCAAAACAAATTTAAATTAGAAATCAAAAAGAGAACAAGTATGTAGACCACTAAAAATTCAGAAATTAAGTAACAGATTTAATAATCCATTGGCCATAGAGGAAATCACATCAGATATTAGAAAATATTTGAACTGAATGAAAATAAAAGCACGATATATCAAAATTTATGGTTTTCAAGTAGGGTATTATTTGGTGGCAAACATATAGCTTTAAATGCTGATGTTAGAAAATTTTAAAGAGTTTAAAAGTCAATGACATAAGTTTAAACTTTAAGAAACTAGAAAGAAAGCAAATTAAATTCTAATTAAGTAAAATCAAGGAGATAATGAGAATAAGTGTATAAATCTATGAAAGAGAAAATCATAAGAAAACAAGAAGAAAATTAAGAAGACAAAAAAATGGTTCTTTACAAAAAGTAAAATGGATAAGTGTTTAGCAAGAGTGATGAGAATAAAAAAGTAAACACAAACTCCCAATAAAGGAGTAAGACAGGCAACACCACAAGAGAACTTACAGGCATTCAAAGGCTAATAATTTAATATTACAAACAACTTTAACCCAATAAGTTCAATAACTTAGAAGAAATTGAAAATTACTTTAAAAACACAACTTCTAAAAGCTGACTCAAGAAGAAATACAAAATCTGAATAATCCTATATTCATGAAAGTGATAGAATTTGTAATAAAAAATCTCCCCATAAGAAAAGAGCTCAGGTCCAGATGGTTTCACTGATAAATTTCATCAAATACTTAAGGAAGAAACTATATCAATCTTACACAAACACAATCAGAAAAGTAAAGGAGGAGGAAACACTTCTGAAGTCAGTTAACGAGGCCAACATAAAGCTGATTTCAAAACTTGTCAAAGACATTCCAAGAAAGGAAAATTTCTCTTATGAAAATAGATGCAAATATCATTATCAAAACATTGCCATATTGCAGAGGTTGGCAAACTGTGGCCCACAGGCCAAATCTGGCCTGCCACCTGTTTTTATGAATACAAGTTTTACCAGAACACAGCCATGTCCATTCAATTACGTATGGTCTCTGACTACAAAGGCCGAGTTACATAGTTGCCACAGAGGCCATATGGCCTATAAAACTGAAAGTATTTAACATCTGGTTCTTTACAGAAAAAAGTTTGCTGACCCGTGGCATGTTGAATCCAGTAATGCATCATCACCAATTGATGTGTATATGAGGAATGCAAGCTTGGTTATACCTTTAAAATGAAATAATATAATTCACCATAATAAAGTAGAAAACACATAAATTCATCTCAACAGATACAGAAAAACATTTGAGAAACTTCAATATCCATTAATAATAAAAGTCTCAGTAAACTTGGTATTAAAGGACATCCTCATTTAGATAAACAATATCAAGAAGAAGTCTTAAAGTATAACATCATATTTAGTGATAAATATTGAACATCAATTCCCTAATACCAGTAACAAGATAAGAAGGTATGTTCCCACCACTTGTATCAAAATTATACTGGACCTTCCAGCCATTGCAATAAGGCAAGTAAAAGAAATAAATGTCAGACAACATAAACTGTTTATGTAGACAGCCTTAAGAAATCTAGAGAAAAATAAGGAAATAAGTGTGTTAATATCATAGTATACCAGGTCAGTATGCAAAACTCTGTTATTTTTTCATATAGTAGGAGCACACAATTTGAAAATATATTTGAAAACAATTTTTAAAAAATCATTTAAAAAGCATCAAAATATGCATGAGACAGGGTGCTCAGGGCTGATGCACTGGGATGACCCTGAAGGATGGGATGGGGAGGGAGGTGAGAGGTGGGTTCAGGATGGGGAACCTCATGTACACCCATGGCTCATTCATGTCAAGGTGTGGCAAAAACCACTACAATATTGTAAAGTAATTAGCCTCCAATTAAAATAAATAAATAAAATTTTTTAAAGCATCAAAATTTTAAATGTTTAAGAATAAATTTAACAAAAGATGTGTAAGATCTTTACACTGAAAATTACAAAGATTAAGATAAATGAATGAAGATTTAAATATGTAAAGCAGTATGTACCATAGTTATGAATTAGAGATTCCATATGGTTAAGGTGTCAATGCTCCTCAAACTGATCTACAGATTTAATCCAATCCAAATGAAATCATCACAAAGTTTCTTGTCAGTTCAGTCGCTCAGTCGTGTCCGGCTGTTTGCGACCCCATGAATTGCAGCACCCCAGGCCTCCCTGTTCATCACCATCTCCCGGAGTTCACTCAGACTCACGTCCATCAAGTCCGTGATGCCATCCAGCCATCTCATCCTCTGTCGTCCCCTTCTCCTCCTGCCCCCAATCCCTCCCAGCATCAGACTCTTTTCCAATGAGTCAACTCTTTGTGTGAGGTGGCCAAAGTACTGGAGTTTCAGCTTTAGTATCATTCCTTCCAAAGAAATCCCAGGGTTGATCTCCTTCAGAATGGACTGGTTGGATCTCCTTGCAGTCCAAGGGACTCTCAAGAGTCTTCTCCAACACCACAGTTCAAAAGCATCAATTCTTCGGTGCTCAGCCTTCTTCACAGTCCAACTCTCACATCCATACATGACCACAGGAAAAAACCATAGCCTTGACTAGACGGACCTTAGTTGGCAAAGTAATGTCTCTGCTTTTGAATATACTATCTAGGTTGGTCATAACTTTCCTTCCAAGGAGTAAGCATCTTTAAGACTGGTTCCAAATAGGAAAAGGAGTACGTCAAGGCTGTATATTGTCACCCTGCTTATTGAACTTCTATGCAGAGTACATCATGAGAAACGCTGGGCTGGAAGAAACACAAGCTGGAATCAAGATTGCTGGGAGAAATATCAATAACCTCAGATATGCAGATGATACCACCCTTATGGCAGAAAGTGAAGAGGAGCTAAAAAGCCTCTTGATGAAAGTGAAAGAGGAGAGCAAAAAAGTTGGCTTAAAGCTCAACATTCAGAAAACGAAGATCATGGCATCCAGTCCCATCACTTCATGGGAAATAGATGGGGAAACAGTAGAAACAGTGTCAGACTTTATTTCTGGGGGCTCCAAAATCACTGCAGATGGTGACTGCAGCCATGAAATTTAAAAAAGTTGCCTATAGAAATTAACAAATTGATTATAAAATTTATGTAGAATTGCAAAAGGCCTTAGAGTAGCCAAAACAACCTTGTAGACGAAAAAAGAATAAATTTAAAAGCACTTTACATGATTTCAAAACTTACTGTTAAACTATGGTAATCAAGATAGTATGGGAGTAACTTAAGGATCAAAAAGTAGGTCAGTGCAACAGAACAGCAGTCCACAAATAGACCCATGCACATATATTCAATTCATTTTCAACAAGGAGTTCAAAATATTCAATGTGGCCCGTACAGCTTATTTAACAAATTATGTTAGGGAAGCTTGATATCTATATAAAAGCTATAAACTCCAAACTTTACCTCACATCCACACCAAAGCTAACCCAACATGGATCATAGAGTTAAATGTGAAAGTCCAAACTATAAAGTATCTTAAAGAAAACACAGGCAGGAATCTCTGTAGTCTTGGTGTAGGCAAAGATCTTTTAGGTAGGGCACTATAAAATATAAACTACAAATGGAAATAAAGTAGACTCTGTCAAAATGTAAATCTTCTGTTCTTAAAAGCACTATAAAGAAAATGAAAAGGTTAACCACACACTGGGAGAAAATATTTTCAATGCATATATCTAACCAAAGACTTGGATCAAGATTATATAAGAAATATTGTGTCTCAAATAGACAAACAACCCGTTAAGATGTCAAATCTAAATAAATGGACATACATATTATGTTCATGGATTGAAAAACTCAGCACACTAAAGATATCGACTCTTTAGTATATATAGGCTTAATGCAAGGTGGCACTAGTGGTAAAGAACTTGCCTACCAATGCAGGAGACATAAGAGATGTGGGTTTGATCCTTGGGTCGGGAAGATCCCCTGGAGGAGAAAATGGCAACCTACTCCAGTATCTTTGCCTGGAGAATCCCATGGACAGAGGAGCCTAGAAGGCTACAGTCAGTCCACAGGGTCACAAACAGTCAGAAATGACTAAAGTGACTTAGCATGCATGCATAAAAATTTCAGCAATGTTTTTTTGTAGATATAGACAAATTCATTCAAAAATTTATGTGGAAGGGTATCAGTCAGTTCAGTTCAGTTCAGTCGCTCAGTTGTTTCCACCTCTTTGGGACCCCATGGACTGCAGCACTCGAGACCTCCCTGTCCATCACCAACTCCCGGAGTTTACTCAAACTCATGTCCACTGAGTCGGTGATGCCGTCTAGCCATCTCATCCTCTGTCATCCCCTTCATATCCTGTCTTCAATCTTTCCCAGCATCAGGGTCTTTTCAAATGAGTCAGTTCTTCCCATCAGGTGGCCAAAGTATTGGAGTTTCAGCTTCAGCATCAGTCCCTCCAATAAATATTCAGGACTGATTTCCTTTAGGATGGACTGGTTGGATCTCTTTGCTGTCCAAGGGACTCTCAAGAGTCTTCTCCAGCACCACAGTTCAAAAGCATCAATTCTTCGGCGTTCAGCTTTCTTTATAGTCTAACTCTCACATACATACATGACTGGAAAAACAACCAGTTCAGTTCAGTTCAGTCGCTCAGTCATGTCTGACTCTGTGACGCTATGGACTGCAGCACGCCAGGCCTCTCTTTCCATCTCCAACTCACAGAGTTTACTCAAACTCATGTCCATTGAGTCAGTGATGTCATCCAACCATTTCATCCTCTGTCGTCCCCTTCTCCTCCTGCCTTCAATCTTTTACAGCATCAGGGTCTTTTCCAAAGTAGCTTTAACTAGACAGACCTTTGTTGGCAAAGTAAGGTCTCTGCTTTTTAATATGATTTCTAGGTTGGTGATAACTTTTCTTCCAAGGAGCAAGCATCTTTTAATTTCACAGCTGCAGTCACCATTTGCAGTGATTTTGGAGCCCCCAAAAATAAAGTCTGTCATTGTTTCCCCATCTATTTGCCATGAAGTAATGGGACCAGATGCCATGATCTTAGTTTTCTGAATGTTGAGTTTTAAGCCAACTTTTTCACTCTCCTCTTTCACTTTCATCAAGAGGCTCTTTAGTTCTTTTTCACTTTCTGCCATAAGGGTCATGTCATCTGCATATCTGAGGTTGATATTTATCCCAGCAGTCTTGATTCCAGCTTGTACTTCATCTGGTCCAGCATTTCTCATGATGTGCTCTGTATATAAGTTAAATAAGCAGGGTGACAATATACAGCCTTGATGTACTTCTTTTCCTATTTGGAACCAGTCTGTTGTTCCATGTCCAGTTCTAACTGTTGCTTCCTGATCTGCATATAGGTTTCTCAAGAGGAAGGTCACGTGGTCTGGCATTCCCATCTCTTTCAGAATCTTCCACAGTTTATTGTGATCCACACAGTCAAAGGCTTTGGCATAGTCAATGAAGCAGAATAGATGTTTTTCTGGAACTGTCTTGCTTTTTCAATG
Source organism: Capra hircus (assembly GCF_001704415.2). Classification (NCBI taxonomy): domain Eukaryota; kingdom Metazoa; phylum Chordata; class Mammalia; order Artiodactyla; family Bovidae; genus Capra; species Capra hircus. Next base: position 6,761,455 of record NW_017189517.1, read on the forward strand.
ATCCAACAGATGTTGGCAATTTGATCTCTGGTTCCTCTGCCTTTTCTAAATCCAGCTTGAACATCTGGAAGTTCACAGTTCACGTACTGTTGAAGCCTGGCTTGGAGAATTTTGAGGATCACTTTGCTAGCATGTGAGATGAGTACAATTCTGCGGTAGTTTGAGCATTCTTTGGCATTGCCTTTCTTCGGAATTGGAATGAAAACTGCCCTTTTCTGGTCCTGTGGCCACTGCTGAGTTTTCCAAATTTGCTGGCATATTGAGTGCAGCACAATATGGAAGGGTTTGGACTTTAAAATAGCTAAAAACATCTTGAATAATAAAGGAATCATGAAGGAGGCATCACTCTACCTAATATTAAGGTCTACCTTACAAGATAGTGTGACATCGATCAATGAAACAGAATAAAGAACTCAGAAATAGACTCACACAATGTGTCTGACTGATTCTTGTCAAAGGCTTAATAAGAAGGCTAGGTTTTTCAATAAATGGTGCTGGAGCAATTGGACATCATAGGCTAAATAAATAAATAAATATCATTGACCTAAACTTTACGCCTTTACAAGAATTAACTCAAAATGGATCACAGACTTAAATGTAAAGTATAAAACTACACAACTTACAGAAATTAAAGAAATGATAGGAAATCTTTGGGATCTAGACCTAGGCAAAGCACTATTACACTTGACACCAAAAGCATGATCCATAAAAAGCAAAAATAATAAGTTAGACTTCATTAAAATTAAGAACTTTTGTTCAGTGTAAGCCCAAGTGAAAAGGGTGAATAGACAAGCTACAGAGTGGGAAAAGGTATTACAGAAACCTCATAGCCTACAAAGGACTAGAATCTAGAATATATAAAGAACTATAACAACTCAGCAGTTAAAAATACCAGACAGACTAGAAAACAGACAAAAGACCTGAGGAGACAGTTCACCAAAGAAGATATCCAAATGATAAATAAGCATATGAATAGATGTTCAACATCATTAGTCTTTAGGGAAATAGTGTGGGGAAAGAAAGGACTTGGTGACAGCTACAGATATAGCCAAAATTATACCATAAGCACAGTATTATAGTATGGACACTGCTGCTGACATGAATGATGGGCATCACAGTGAGAATATGGCCATCTGGCTGGCCCAGGACTCTACTGAAGTCCCCACCACTCTTGGAAGGAGTACTAGGTGAATGAGTGGCTGGCCTTTGATGCTCTTAGCTTCTATCATAGGAGTCAGTCTCTTAGAAAGGGAATGTCAGTGAAGAGCTCCTAAAAAAATAAAGATGCTGCATTTAATGTCTAAAGTTCAAATCATGAGAGATTATATTCCTACTTTATTCCTGATGGTCAGATCACCCCTAGAGTACTGAATTTATTTTTGAGTTTCATTACACAAAGAAGGCAACACAAAACAAGGGAACACACAGAGGAGAATGATGATGACATGTTAAGAAAATGGCTTTGAAAACTGGAGGAAAGAAGACACTTAGAAGGGCTATGAGAGCTGTTTTAAAATGTCTTAGGAGCTACCATGAAAGGGAAAGTCTCTACTTTGTCTGGCTACAGACAATACAAGCTAGGACCAAGTGTTAGAGAAATGGATTTCAGCTTAAAAAGGGAAATACCTCTAACAATTCAAACTGCTCTATAGCGGAAGCCCCTTCTTTGAAAACTGGTAAAGAGCCAGGCAGAGGACAGAGCACTTTTACAGAGATTCCTATTTTGGGTTGGTTGTGGAGTCATATCATCTCAAACTCTATTCTGGAGGCTCCCTCAAGACAGAATTCATGTCAAATCCTTCATGGGACCTACCACCTGGTGTGTGCTTGGGAAATACATGGTGAACAATGCGTTCTAAGAAAGAGGCATCTTAGGATAAGTAAGGCAAGGGTTCCAACTGTGGATGCCACATGGAGCTCCTCAGAGAACCCTAGCCTGAGGAATGGGTTCTTCCATGCCCACACTGAGGATGTTTTAGGGCAGACTTTTTGAACTGTGGTGTTGGAGAAGACTCTTGAGAGTCTCTTGCACTGCAAGGAGATCCAACCAATCCATCCTAAAGGAAATCAGTCCTGAATATTCATTGCTGAAGCTGAAACTCCAATATTTTGGCCACCTGATGTGAACAACTGACTCATCTAAAAAGACCCTGATGCTGGAAAAGATTGAAGATGAGAGGAGAAGGGGACAACAGAGGATGAGATGGTTGGATGGCATCACTGACTCAATGGACATGAGTTTGAGTAAGCTCTGGGAGTTGGTGATGGACAGGGGAGCCTGGCATGCTATACAGTCCATGGGGTTGCAAAGAGTCGGACACGACTGAGTAAACTGAACTGAACTGAAGCAGATAGAGGAGCTAACAGATGTCAAACAGAGAAAGACAAATACTGTATGATCTCATATATATGTGGAATCTAAAAAAGATAAACTCAAACGAGCAAAAGCGAAATAGTGGTTGCCAGGTATAGGGGTTGGAGAAAATGGGGAGAAGTTGGTCAAGGAATGCAAACTTCCTGTCATAAGATGACTAAGCACTGAGGATCTAATACATAGATGGTGATTATAGTTAACAGCACTCTCTCGTACACTTGAAAATTGCTAAGAGTATATCTTAAGTGCTCTCACCACAGGAAAAGTGGCAACTATGTGAGGTAAGGGAGGTGCTAAGTAACCTTCTTGTGGTAAACATTTCACAATATATGTCTATCAAATCATTACACTGTACACCTTAAACATATGCAATGTGATATGTCAATTTGATGTCAATAAAGCTAGGAAAAAATTATTGTTTTTACATTATTTAAGAAAGTATTGTTATATTTACATATTTAGTTTTCTAACCTATCACCACAGTATATCAATTTGAATCTTCTTTATTTGAGTGTTAATCAATATACTTTTTTATACAAGTTGTACAATATGTTTTTTAATAAGAAGTTGATGGGCCTTTCTTCGCAGCAGTGGTGCAGGGTCTGAGCTTGGCCACTTTAGCCTGTCTAGAGGACCAATAGGGAAGGGCCACCAAGATTCTACTGACTTAGACGGGGTAGCATTTGGAAAAGAATACCTCCATTGGATAGAGAGGTAAAGTGTTTCAACTTGGCCCAAGTTTAGTAGGTCAGCTTGGGAAAGGAGGGAAAATAATCTTCTAAGAATATCAGTGTGCCTGTCATTCAGATTATCCCCAGGCTTGGCCCCTGCACACTTGAGTCCTAGAGTGACAAGACCACCACAATAGGAGAAGGAGGAGGAATGAGAGGCAGAAGAAGAAGAGGAAAAGGAGAAAAAGAGGAGGAGACAAGAAGAGAGAGAGATGCTAAAGTCTCGGAAACACAGCACAGATGCAGCAACGTGTATACAGAGCGAGGTCAATCCCCACCAGGAGTGGAGACGGAGCAAAGAGACCATCACTCCTTGTAAAAAAAAACAAAAACAAAAAACGCCACGAGGTTATTGGGAGGAACAGCTCACGAGTGCACATCAAACACTCCTTTGACGATTCTTGGAACATTGTAGAAGAAATACAATGGGGACTGAAAGCCCTTATTAAATGGGTAGAACCTAAGCCAAATAAATATTCTATCATTTTCATCATTATAAATAAATCTTTACTTGCAGCCATCATAATGAGAAAGACATGGGATGCTTCAGCAAAAACTCTACATTTATATGACAGAAAGGTTACAAGGCTGTCCATCCCCAGGAGACAAATCACACAAAGTACACAGTCAAAGACCTCAGGGGAGAAAGGAAGAAAGTGAAAAGTTGCCATCGATTTTAGCTTCTTAGCAGCACACTGCTAAGCGATCATTCTCTCCAGTTCCTCTAAAGACAGAGAACCAGAAGCGTAAGGTTTATGGAGTAGCCAGAGAGAGTGTGGTGTCACCATGGTATCAGGCCACAGGAGGCAAAGCTGACTAAACGGTGGTCTGACTTAGTTAATGACGTTGCTAGGAAACGTACTTCTGCCAAGGTTCTACCCACTCTGCTTTCTGTGCATCATTTGCTCACCACTAATGACATGGCAGCATCACCCACAAAATTGGAAGGACGCCCACCACAAAGCATATCGGACAAATCCTTGCAACCAAGGCATGAGACAGCCTATTGCAGCTTGCTACACACTGACCATACAGCCAGCTGCCCCACAAGAGAGCTCAACCCTCCCGCTGGGACACTCACTCCCCAGGCTGCATAGCAGAACTGCTGCTTGACCTGCTGTGCCCCAGCTTAGCCCATCTGCACGCAAATAGAGGAGAAATCATCCAAAGAGTTACAATGAGAGCCTGGTGGCAACCGAGATGACAGATAACTATGGATGAAATCTCACTGGGGAACAGGAGGTCATGCAACACTGGGATTGGGACTGCTGTGGACAACTGGAAGCAGAAAATGCAGCCAGAGGAAATCGGTGGTCCCTGCAGTACTTAATGAGCAAACAATTTCTGCAAGATGCTCCCCTGGTCAGTGGAGATCAGAGTTAAACTAGAAATAGTATGGATGGACTTCCCTTGGAGTCCAATGGTTAAAACATTGCCCTCTTAATGTAGGAGGCATTTAGAGTAGAGAAGAGGGAAAAGACCTATAAATCTAGCCAGAAACCAATGTGTGCAATGCTGAAGGGGTAGGGGGTGAACCAAATGCTATCAGGAGACCCAGGAGGGAAATCCACCAATAGCCCGGGAGTGGCCACACCCCCCTTCACTGCCCATTAGGAGCAAAGGGCTGTGAGAGTCAGCACACCTTACAGGTACAGGGGCAAGGCTGACTAGAAGGAATGGTGAACTGCCTCCTTGAAGCAAAGAGCAAGGAAAGGGGAGGGAATCACTAGCACTAGGGCTAGAAGAATAAGGAAAATCTCATCGAACCCCAAAGTAAGGTGTCAGGTGGACCCAGGAAATGTGCAGCCATGGCTTCTAGGCTAGTGCTGTCCAACTGAATAGAATTCGAGCTCCAAATGGAAGCCACAGAAGTGTCTTGAAATTTTCCAGTAGTTGCATTGAAAATAAAAAAGAAAAGGAACAGATGAAGTTAATGGATATGTTTTATTTAATAGAGTATATTAATACCTTATTTATTTATTTTTATTTATTATTTAATAGAGTATATTGAAAAATAATCATTTCAACAAGTATGACATAATCAACATAAACAAATAATATTTATACAAAATTATGCAAAAGGTTGTATAAATTATAATTATACAATCTTCTGTATAATTTTCTTTGCATGCAAAACCTCTCAGTTAGGACCAGTCACATTTTCACAGCAGAGGGAATAATCTGGAGACTGTTGTAAAGGGCTTTTTTTTTTTTTTCAGTGGGGGGGCTTTTTATTAAAGAAGCACTCCTACTTTTTAATAAAGCAACCAAGGTAGATGAATAAAGAGTCCACAGCTACCACTAAGAGGGTTTGAGGCCTGGATAATATATTATTTTGATAAAAATGATAATGAGAATGATCATAAGAACATTAATGATTAATAATAATATCCAGTAGTTGAGTATTCATGTGCTTAGGCACTCAGTCGTGTCCAACTCTTTGTGACCCCATGGACTGTAGCCTACCAGGCTCCTCTGTCCATGGAATCCTCCAGGCAAGAATACTGGGGTGATTTTTGTCATACAATATTGTAAAGTAATTATCCTCTACTTAAATGTATATATATTTGATATATATTAACACAGTTAATATATATTAACACACTGCTGTGTGTCAAACTCTATGCTAAGCATTATGAAATTATCTCTTGGATCCTCATGAGCACATGAACGAGGTATTATTTTGTCTCCACTTGATGGATAAGGATACTGAGGCATAGAAATATCCAGAACCTTTCCCAAAGGCAAACATGGTGAAGTTAAGATTTGACTCCAAGCATTCTGATTCCAGATTCTTTGTGAAAATTAGAGGTGGGGAGTGCTGGTACCAGTGAAGCAAATAGCAATTCCTCCCTTCCTGAGTTCTCACCAGTTTTCTCTCCACTGGTGCCAATACATGTAGAAAAATCCCTATGTCTCCCCTAACTCACCCAAACTACAGGAACACAATGGATATGGCAGTCCCTCGAACACTCCAGTGTTCCTCCCTTCAGGTCCAATTCAGACATTCCCCAGCTCCTGGGAGGTTAGTAGAATAGACACTCAACTTCATGTGCTTGGCTATATTTTGTGGTTAATCCTCATATTTTTCTAAGATTTCATAAATTTCAGGAAAGCTACCATTGAAATCAATACACAAGAAGTTTTTGAGGAGAAATTAGTGTTTTAGTTGGACTGGCTAACAGTGGAAAAATTATTGCTATTTTCTGGCTGAGTTATCACTAATATGAAATGAGTTGAAATCCCCATTTAATCAGCAGAGAAAACAGAGTAGGATGTTCTCTTATAGTCACAGGGAGCAGTAGTGGGAAACAATCCTGGCAGTGACTGGTTGAATAGAAGCCAGATCAGGCATTGATATTGCAAAGTTATGTTCTGAGTTGAAAAATATGTCTCTTCCTCCTTCAAATAACTCAAGCGGCCAAGCTGACATGGGAAAGGGAGAACAACAGAAACATTAAAAATGAAGGGTACTCAGATCCATGCCTTAGGCCCTGCACCTGACCACCTAAGAGCTATGGAAAGCAAGGACTATTAGCCCTTCTCAGAAGAATATCCCAAAGCATTCTCTTTCCTCATCTTCCCAGAGAAGTGAAAAGGACCAGCGCTACCAGGTTATAGACATCACCCTAGTGTATGCTGACTATCTTGATGTGCTAGAAGAAATGCTAGGTTATGAGTCTGACCTCAGACTCACAGCAGCAGAGAGCTCCTGCTTAGCCACTTACTGGCCGTGTGACTGAGAAAGTACTTAACCCCTTTAATTCTCATTTGCAAGACATAATAGAGGTACCTACAACCTAGGGGCTCGTGATCTGTGCCACAATCAGCTTCAGGTCTTGTTTGCTGACTGTATAGAGCTTCTCCATTTTCAGCTGCAAAGAATATAATCAATCTGATTTCGATATTGACCATCTGGTGATGTCCATGTGTAGAGTCCTCTCTTGTGTTGTTGGAAGAGGATGTTTGCTATGACCAGTGTGTTCTCTTGACAAAAGTCTATTAGCCTTTGCTTCATTTTGTACTCCAGATACCTGTTACTCCAGGTATCTCTTGACTTCCTACTTTTGTATTCCAACCTTCTATGATGAAAAGGACATCTTTTTTGGTGTCAGTTCCAGAAGGTCTTACAGGTCTTCATAGAACCATTCAACTTAAGCTTTCTCAGCATTAGTGGTTGGGGCATAGACTTGGATTACTGTGATATTGAATGGTTTTCTTTGGAAATGAACAGAGATCATTCTGTTGTTTTTGAGATTATGACAAATCTAGACAGAATATTAGAAACCAGAGATATCACTTTGCCAACAAAGGCCCACATAGTCAAAGCTATGGCTTTTCCAGTAGTCATGTATGGATGTGAGAGTTGGACCATAAAGAAGGTCTGAAGAATTATACTTTGAAATTGTGGTGCTGGAGAAGACTCTTGAGGGTCCCTTGGACTGCAAGATCAAATCAGTCAATCCTAAAGGAAATCAACCCTGAATATGTATGAGAAGGACTGATGCTGAAGCTTCAGTACTTTGGCCACCTGATGTGAAGAACTGACTCATTGGAAAAGACCCTGATGCTTAGAAAGATTGAAGACAAAAGAAGAGGGGTAGCAGAGGATGAGATGGTTAGATAGCATCATTGACTCAACTGACATGAATCTGAGCAAAGTCCAGGAAATAATGGAGGACAAAGGAGCCTGACATGCTGCAGTCCATGGGGTCATAAAGAGTCAGACACGACTTAGTGACTGAACAACAATGACCTTGGGGAGATGTGAGGATCAAGTGAGATGAAATACATGAAGATGTTCTATGTACCAAAAAGCAACACTCAATATGTGAATCATTCTATACGTTCCTTAAATTTAGCTTTTTGTATGATGGTTGCTTGCTTTAATAGTACTTGCAGGGGCATATATTCTTATAGCAAATGATCATCAAACTTCTAAGTCAAAGCCTGGTAAACAACTTAGAACTAGAACCTTCCGGCTCAATCACAAGCACTCTAGCCATCTCGTGAATTTATGAAATTGTCTAAGACATACTGATTTATAAGAAATCTCACAGATGAAAGAATCTCAGCAGATCACCTGCTTCCCCATAGAACCTTCAGACAGATCCAGGATTATAACTCCCATTTTATTGAGAGGCATTAACACCATAGGTGTTAAGAGGGTAGAAAAATTTAAATTGTCTTACTGTTAATAGTAATATTGGTAGTGCCATTTTTAATTGATTTATGTAAATTTTAGGATAAAGCAAACAAATATGCTATCACTATGCACCAAGATTGTCAACGTAAGAAAAAAGGGAGACAGTAAGTAAAATCAAAGAACTTATGTAAAAATTCTGAAATCTTACATGTACATTGGAAATATCAAAATGAACTTACGATTTATTATTTTCTTTCTATAAAGTACATATTTCCTAGCTTTGTTCACTGAAAAGTCTAGAAGCAGTGACCACCCAGTAGCAATGAGTAGTGCCAAGACTGTGATTTCTAAGTAATATTTCCCAGCAAAAGGAACCAGAACTTTCTGGAGGAATGACTGATTCTAGGTTTGGGGGATGAAATGTACAACAAGGTCCTTGTTGTACCAGAGAGCAAACTTGCTTTCAAAGATCGCTGGGACATGAGAGCCAACTGCAGCTCCCACAGGCCAAAAATTGGACAATTAAAGCATCATAAAGATTTAATATAATCTATGGAAGCAAGAACATATTTAAAAATCCACAAGTTTTTTTTTTTTTTTTTTTTTTTTTTTTACTGCAGGTATCAGCTTTTATTCACACTACAATGAAAACCACACATTTATATCCAGAACATTCAAAGGACAGAGATTCTAATCAAGCCAAGAGCTATCTGTGGGTACATGGAACTTACTAAGTAACAAGTACTGAGTTCTTGGAGCTAAGATAGTGGTGCCTAAGATTTGATCTTGCCTTTCAAGGTCTCACAGTCTAGAGAAGGTGACTTTATAAGTTATGCTGGTGGTGGTGTCCAGTTGCTAAGTCATGTCTGACTCTTTGTGACCCCATGGATGCCTGTCCTTCACTATCTCCCAGAGTTCACTTTAGCTCATGTCCATTGAGTTGGTGATGCCATCCAACCATCTCATCCTCTTTCACCCTCTTATCTTCCTGCTCTCAATCTTTCCTAACATCAGGGGTTTTCCCAATGAGATGGCTCTTCACATCAGGTGACCAAAGCATATTAACAAGTAAATCAAAAGAAGATGTGAGTATAACAATACATATAGGTACAAGAGTAGCCCACGTGAGGAAGGGATTGACTTTAATGAAACATTCACAAGTTTTAATAATACTAAAACAAATTATCATCATCATGATTGGAAATTGCTAAGACACTAACTCATCACAATAAGAATTCACAAATAAAGGATAAAAATTGAGTATTTAGTCTGTTTCTCCTGTATAAACTGTATCTCGAGGTAGCCAGGGCTTCCCAGGTGACACTAGTGCTAAGGAACCTGCTTGTCAATGCAGGTAGACATAAGAGATCCAGGTTCAATCCCTGAGTCAGGAAGATCCCCTGGAGGAGGGCATGGCCACCCAGTCCAGTATTCTTGCCTGGAAAGTCCCATGGACAGAGGAATCTTACGGGTTATGGTCCATGTGGTTGCACAGAGTCGGACACGACTGAAGCAACTTAGCACACATATGCGAGGTAGCCAAACAGTTGATCAGGGAAAGTTCTTTATGAAAAAATGAAAAAAAAAATCCCCAAATTTCCATTTTTCAACTTGATAAAATAATGGATCTAGGACACAAATCACTTATTGATAATAAAATCACTGGGAAAAAAACTGATGAGGAAAACTTTATAATGGCAGAATCAGGCTGACATCACCTGAACTCACTGAGGAAAGCTTGCATCACTTTTTAACAATAACAACCAGATATTATATACCTCCTGATGTAACACAAGAGGAAATACATCACCAACTATGAAGATCTCTCCAAAAACATGCTTGCACACTTGCGCACACACACACCTTGATTTAATCAACCACCTATATCTACCTACCTCCCCTGGTGGCTCAGAAGGTAAAGAATCTGCCTGCAATGCAGGAGACCCGGGTTCAACCCCTGGATTGGGAAGACCCCATGGAGGAGGGCATGGCAACCCCCTCTAGTACTCTTGCCTGAAGAATTCCATGGACAGAGGAGCCCCGTGAGATACAGCCCATGGGGCTGCAGAGAGTCAGACACAACTGAACTTAAAACTTAACACTTTCACTTTTCACCACATTTACCTATGAGTATAAAGGAAATAGCAGGAAAAGGGGAACAAGTTAAACTGCATCAAAAAGAAACAGTTGATCAAATCCAGAATATGCAACATTCCATAGTTAAAATATACCTGTTTTTTAAACTAATAAATGACAGGGGTAGGGGAAGATGAAGGTAGAGGCTATTATACATTAAGAAAAATGTAGTGACACAATTTCTAAATACTATGAATAGATCTTGTTTGAATTCTGATTTAAACAAATTATTTCTCAAAAGAAAAACTTCAGGCCATCAGAAACATTTTAATAAGGAGTGGATATTAGACAATATTATGAAATTTCTGTGAATTTTGTTAGATATTGTAATGATATCTTGGTTATATTTTTTTAAGTTTCTCTGTTGAGATATCTATTGATGTATTCGCAGGTTTAATGACATGATGCTTGAGATTTGCTCTACATACATAAACAATATTTAGAAGGTATGGTGAGAGGGCTAGTAGATAAAACAAAAACCATGTTATTAATTATTGAAACTGATCAATGAGTACCTATAATTCATTATACTTGTTATTTCTTCATATGTTTGGAAAATTCTATAGTAAAAAGATAAAACAAAAAGAGCATAAATTCTTGAGCCAGTCTGCCTGACTCTCAGTGTGATATGTCACTTAGCCTCTGTGTCTACTTTTCCTTATACATCAAGTGAGGATAAGAACAGGGCTATGACATAAGATCGCTATGAAGGTTAAATGAGTGTAAAGTGTTTGGGACAGTGTCTGACACACAGTGCTTAGTATATGATAGCTACTATAGTCATCATCGCCACTGCCAATGAAAGATGAAAAGTAATCATCTGCCCAAGGCTCTCTACCGAATCAGGGGTCTGCAGACTTTATCCAGCCCTCTGAAGGGCCAGTAGTAAATATTTTAGACTCTTTGGGCCATACGGTCTCAGTTCCAACTACTCAACTCTGCTCTCACATAATGAAAGCAGCCATAGACAATACATGAATGAATGAGCATGGCTGCCTTCCAATAAAGCTTTATTTACAAAATCAGGCAACAGGCCAGACTTGGCATGTGAGCTGTAGTTTGACAACCCTTGAAGTCTATGATGGGAAACAAAGCAAAAGTCTTCTGCCTCTAAAGCTGCATTGTCCAATTCTCTTTTAACTAAACCAAGCCATGTCATGAAGGAGATATGAAAAAAAAAATCATGTTTTTGACAAAGGTTGCTGTCTTTTGCATGTTATAGAGCTAACTTTCGAGTGAGTAGGTATTAGCTTAAAGGCTAGAAACCTGCAGATCATTTTAAAAATAAGAATATGGGAAATAACTTCTTAGACTAAGTTTCTCCACCATACCAGAAAAAGCTCATTTCTATCCGTAGATCCTCCATCATTGCAATGTTACAGAAACTCTTGCTAATATTTGAAATCATACTACTTTATTCACAGTTGTTCTTCAACTCAACTGTCATAAAAGAAAGAAATTAGCCACTCCCTGGAGGTGTCTTTCTTGCTGTTGACAGAGGGCTCTCAGGAATGAAGCTGTATCACCAAGCTCAATGTTACAGAGGGCACACCTAAGGCATGGCATTTCTCCACTCCATTATCAGTGTTCCCGGCTCCCAAAACACACCAACACAAACTTTACAGGCACCTCTTACTTTTTCTACTCACTGCATGGGGGTGCTCCCATTTTTCAGAATGTTATGAAAGCAAGACAATCTGATGGACTAGTCTTCAAATTTGACTTCTGAAATGTTAAAAGTTAAGAAACATAATTAAACTGCAAATGCATTAACATTTATATAAAATATAAACCAAATGCTTATCCTGATTCACCAAACAAATTACACTTTGAACATTATAAAAAACCAGCTACTTATCACCGGCACCATTTGAAATTATTGCTAGTACTACAACTCCAAATGCCTAAGATGCCTTAAATACAAACCCTGAACATTTACATACTGATTTCATGAGCAAAGCAAAAGGTATTTGCCGGTAACAGTACAGGACTCAGCAATTTTATTGTCTGAGTAATCCTGGTTCGTTCTGATATGAAAATTCAATTATTTTAGAACGGGCCCTCTCATTAAATTTTGACAAGCAGCACGAGCTCGGTACCAGTTATAGCTCGAAGAAACCGGGGGTGCCTGATAGCACCACACTGAATTTTAAAATGTAGTATTTTTGCAGGACAAGATTATCTGACAATTTTGTATTAAAAGAAGAAAAAATTAATCAAATACATTGTAATATTCAACATTGGTATATTTGGTCTTCTTTTTACAGATATTTTACTAAAATTTGCTGCAAAAAAATGTTTATTGCATGCTTTGCCCCTGATTTCACAATTGAGCAATATACTAGAAAAATATGTATATGTCGGTAGTGAACAGGAAGTATTTGACTACACATTTTTACCTACTGCTTCCTTTATCAGTTGAAATGTATTTGTGGTGCTTATAAACATGATTTCCAGAAACAGAAATGACTTTATTTGCATATAGCCTGTTTTTTCTTAGCATGCTTAATGCCCAAGGCGGGCGGGGCGGGGGGGGAACATCTGTTAAAGCAACTTTTGAGCAAGCCTATTATTGTCTTTTAAAGCAGAGCTTACAGCTGATCACAACATGGAAAAAAAAAAACAATTTCATTTATTCTCCATGGAGTTGAAAGAACAATAGCAAAGTCTCTAGCTCCACGTTTGTTTTGTTTATTTTTGTCTTGTCTTGTTTTTCTCCTGTAACACAGGGGGGATTCCAGGTGCTGAGACCTCTCTGAAAAAGGTGCTTTTTCCATATTCCAACGTTTGTCCACACATGGCCTGTCATGAAAAGAGGTGCTCAAATAGTTCCTATGATGTATTGCTTGAGTGCCCAAACATCCAATACATTGTATTCAACACTGGTATATTTGGTCTTTTTACAGATACTTTACGAAACCGTCTTCCAAAATCTGAATCAGAGAGAAGAACAATAGTAGTAAGGTGAAATGAAGAGCAAAATAATGCAGAAAAGACATCTGGCTCCCTGCAGGGCTGTCTCTGAAATCAAACAAGGAGACCCAAGAGTCGGTCTGATGGTTGGTCTGGCCATCACTGATGGTGATGCTCTGGGCAGGTTCCACCTCCCTTCAGCCCAGTCTTAATTCTTCTCTTTCCACGACTTTCTCAGTACCTTTCACCTCTCTGAGTCTTAACACTCCAACTTTGTGTGGTCAGTTGTTTGTTAATTTTTCCCCTCGCCAGCCGCTCCCCCCCCCCCGGCCCTACTATACACACTACCTCTCCACGCTCCCCAAACCATAGACACATGAAACATTATTTAACATATTCTATTGAATTAAGTTTGATTTGGGAAAGTTTTGGAGAACACTGGATTACACACATACTTCCAATGATGTTTCTGGGCCTTGGTGTTCTACCTTTAAAATATGAACTTGGTAACTCATATACAATTCTTTAGAAGAAGAAAACCATTGAAAAATAGTTTCATATTGCTTTTTGGAAATAAGAGGAAGAAGGGATGAAGAAAGAGACACCAGGCAAAGAGTTTAAAATCAAACTGTTGCATGCTTTGGTTGCTGAAGAGAAACATCAACTTAAAGATCAGTTGGGCTTTCTCTTCTTTGACCTATAACCCTTATCAGCAGTAACAGTTGAATTAGAAAGTGAAGTGCTGTATCATAGATTACTCCAGAAAAAATTTATTCAGCTTTAAAGAACCATCATAAGATGGCAACCTAAGAAGTGAGTCTAGGAAAAGAGAGTTCAGTCACAGAACCTGGGAGATTTCAGGAGTTAGGGGTCTGTTGGCCACCTCAGAGCCACTGGGGCCAGAACCCAGGCAGTAGGTTTAGACATCAGATTCAGTTAACTCTACTTCCTCTCGTACTAGGAATAGAAAGAGCCTAGAGCTCTGAAAGAGTAAAGACAGAAGTAGACTTATGTGTTAAGCTAAGCAAAGATGGGCTATTTAACTAGATTGTGGACAGTAAATTTCTCATACTACAAAGTCAAAACTTAAACTCCTTGAAAAAGAATGTTAGTTCATTATTTTTGTCTTCCACCAACAATGGCCATGCTGGTTTGCATAAATATACAAATTAAATTCGAGGGGCCCAAGGGTGGTCAATACAATAGAGAAAATATGTATTAGTTCAGTTCAGTCGCTCAGTCATGTCTGACTCTTTGTGACCCCATGGACTGCAGCACACCAGGCTTCCCTGTTCATCACCAACTCCCAGAGCTTGCTCAAACTCATGTCCATTGAGTTGGTCATGCCATCGAACCATCTCGTCCTCTGTTGGCCCCTTTGCCTCCTGCCTTCAATCTTTCCAAGCATCAGGGTCTTTTCTGATGAGTCAGTTCTTTGCATCAGGTGGCCAAAGTACAGTGGAAGTGACAAATAGATTCAAGGGATTAGATCTGATAGACAAAGTGCCTGAAGAACTATGGACAGAGGTTTGTGACATTGTACAGGAGGCAGTGATAAAGACCATCCCCAAGAAAAAGAAATGCAAAAGGCAAAATGGTTGTTTGAGGAGGTCTTACAAATAGCTAAGAAAAGAAGAGAAGCAAAAGCCAAAGGAGAAAAGGAAAGATATCCATTTGAATGCAGAGTTTCAAAGAATAGCAAGGAGAGATAAGAAAGCCTTCCTCAGTGATCGATGCAAAGAAATAGAGGGAAACAATAGAATGGGAAATACTAGAGATCTCTTCCAGAAAATTAGAGATACTAAGGGAACATTTCATGCACAGATGGGCACAATAAAGGACAGAAATGGTAATATCATGTATATAAAATACAAAACAAATTCACAGGTGATTTCATAACTGATCATATCATGAAGCAAGATGAAGAACTAAGCTCAAAATTTCAAGCTCACCCGTCTTAGTTACTTTTAGGCATAAATAAATTTGAATCTTCCAAGATTACCTGCAAGGTCCTTAACTCAATCCTAATACAAGGACTTACATCTTTAAAGAAAAAAAAAAATACTCAACATTTGAAAAGAGTTCACTGTTCACTACCACACCAGTCTGGAATTTGTGATTATTCAGATAGAAGATTGAGTCTATAAAGACCGCCTACAATCATCACTCTGCTTTGTTTTTATCATAGCAGTTATCAAATTTTGAGTTGGTCTTGTTTATAGGCTTCACTATTTCTTTTTTTTCAAAGTAAAGTAAGTTGATTTACAATGCTTCAGTTGTACAGCAAAGCAACTCAGCTGTGTGTGTGTGTGTGTGTGTGTGTGTGTGTGTGTGTGAGTCACTCAGTTGCTCAATCGTGTCTGACTCTTTGCAACTCTGTGGACTGTAGACCACCAGGCTCCTCTGTCCATGGCGATTCTCCAGGCAATACTGGAGTGGGTTGCCATTTCCCTCTCCAGGGGATCTTCTCAACCCAGGGATCGAACCCAGGTCTCCCACATTGCAGACAGATTTCTGTCTGAGCCACCAGGGAAGCCCCTCAGTTATATATATACATATGTGTGTGTGTGTATATATATATACACACACACACATACATACACCTATATATTCCTTTCCATACTCTTTTCCATTAATGCTTATTATGGGATATTGAATATAGTTTTCTGTGTTATATGGTAAGACCCTATTGTTTACTTCACTGTTTCTTAAGGTCTGAAACTGCTCACTAGAAAGTAAGCTCCATGAGGGCAGAGAATATGTCTGTTCTGTTCAACACTCTGTCTCTAATGACTATATCAGTGTCTGGCACATTTTTGTATTGTGTTGTGCTCAGTTGTGTCTGACTCTGTGGCCCCATGGACTGTAGCCTGCCAGGCTCCTCTGCTCGTGGAATTTTCCAGGCAAGAATACTGGAGCAGAGTGCCATTACCTATTCCAGGGGATCTTCCTTATCCAGAGATTAAACCAGTGTCTCTTGAGTCTTCTGCATTGGCAGGTGGATTCTTCACCACTGAGCCACCTGGGAAGCCCTCCTGGAGCACAGTAGGTGCTCAATAAATGTTTCTGAGAGAATGAATGAAGACACAGTTCTCATTCCTCTCCTTAGTTCCAGTCTGAGCATATTCCAAATAATACCTCTGCATGGGTATCTAAACACCTCAAACTTAAGAAGATGGAAATAAAACTTGATGCCCTATCTAACATGTTCTTTCCTACATGGCCCTTTCTCATTAAATAATATCATCATCCACTCAGTTACTCAGGCTAAAAATTTAAGAATGTACTCAGTTCTACTCTTTTCCTCAAATCCCAAATTCAACCCATTGGTAAATCCTGATTGGCTCTACCCTCAAAAATATATACAAAACCTGATTCTTTCTCTACTTCCATTACTACCTGCCTAGCCTGAGCTACCATTTGTTGCTTAGGCTACCTTAGTAACTTCGTAACCTGTCCTCCTATCCCTACTCTTGTTCATCTATAGTCCATTTTCCTCATGGCAGGCACAGTGGTCACTGCGAAACAGAAATGTAATCGTGTCACCCTTCTACATAAGGCACCTGGTTTTTCATCATACTGAGCATAGAATTTAGACTCCTTACAATGAAGTGTAAGTGATCTGGCCCACATTTGGAACCACTACTTCATATTGACTCAAATATAAGCTTCTTCCAAAAAGTTTAAAATTTTAAACAAATTGAAAATTGCTATGTCTACCACCACAATTCTCTACCCACTCTCCAGGCTTTATTTTTCCCCAGAGTTGTTACTCCCATATGACATACTAGGTGCTTCCTCATTTTGGTTTTTGTCTCTCTGCCACCTGACTGCCCCACTAGAATATAAACCTTATGAGGTCAGAGATTTGTGTCTGCTGTGTTCACTGTTGAATTAGAACAATGTTTGGCACAAAGTAGTACTTAGTAGAGAACCAAAGAATTGATGCTTTTGAACTGTGGTGTTAGAGAAGATTCTTGAGAGTTCCTTGTACTGCAAGGAGATCAAACCAGTCAATCCCAAAGGAAATCAGTCCTGAATATTCATTGGAAGGACTGATGTTGAAGCTCCAATACTTTGGCCACCTGATGCAAAGAACTGACTCCTTAGAAAATACCCTGATGCTGGGAAAGATTGAAGGCAGGAGGAAAGGGGGATGACAGGATGAGATGGTTGGATGGCATCACCCACTCAATGGAAATGAGTTTGAGCAAGCTCCGGGTGATGGTGATGGACAGGAAAGCCTGGCGTGCTGCAATCCATGGGGTCGCAAAGAGTCGGACATGACTGAACAACAACAAAGTGCTTAGTAAACATTTGGTGGGTAGATAGATGACATGAATTACACATCTTCAAAGATTTCAAAGCTATTTGGGAGGTAATACCAGCTAACATCCAAAAGGGTGACTATATCCTCTGACAAAAAGCCACTGGAGATCTCTGGCAGAGACTGTATCCTAGGTGTTTGGCCTTGAGAGCAAGGAGTAAACCCCCAAATCATCTAACTGTATTATCATTCATCAATTCACCAAGTATGTGTTGTGAGCAGTACAGCCCAGAATCATCACCTATAAACCTGCCCCAGAAAAAGTTTTCAAATGCTCTTTGTTCCAAACTGAACAGTGTGACGGGTGGGGGTGGGGTGGTTATGGCTTCTTTTTTTCATTAACAGTGTTCAAAAATTGAAGGAGAGCTTAGGTAGCCCAATACTGTTGAAGTATGATGAACCAAAAAAGCTTTTTCCTATGCTATAGCATGGAATAAACCCCACATAGCAAAGTCAGTTATAACACATTCCTTTGGGGCTATAGAACACAAAATGTCAATCCAGTAAAAGGAAGCTATCTCCTCCAGTAATTCCACAGCTTATGAGAAATAGAAAGTCCCCCAGCAAATCCCTTGGAATGAAGAGAATGCATTCTATACTGAATGAGAAACCAATCTGGCAACACCTAGTTTCTGCAAGGTACACAGATTCCTAGATGATATGGTCTAACCATTCAATTCAGAGACAGGCCACTGAGTCCTAGGACAGTTAAAGCAACACACTGGCTGCCTCCTAGACTGGGTGGTAGCGTGAGGGCTAGCCAGATCCTAGGTTCCCAGTGCCCCATACACAGTTCTATCCACTCCACCACAGACACCTTCTAATCCAGGCACCATATGCCATGTGAAGAGAAGCCATCTTTTAATTTTTTTTTTCCACTGAGCTTCAGAGATCTCCATTTTTAAAGCAAAAGTTCCCCTGAAAGAATCTCAAGCCATTATGTCTTGGTCTGCATGTGTTTCTGTGAAGCCTTGAAAAGGTGAATGTTCATTCTCAACCAGGACTAGAGTTTTAAAGAGGCCACCCTCACAGGGCGCCAGCGTTAGTAAAGTATTTTCTTCAAGCAGAAGAGGAAGAAAGCAGAATCTGTGAGAAAGGAAACCGAATCCGGTACCTGTACGTGGAAGCAACATCCAGAGCATGCTTCCCTCCTTTCTCCCAATCCAGGTCCTCACTTGTGTGGACCTCACACCTTACCTCAACACTTTCTTATAAGCCCACATGTAAGCTGAAAGGTTTCATTCCCTAGTCTGTGCATGTGTTTGCATCAGCACACTGTTCAGAGAGCAGAAGCTGGGTCTTCACAATCTTTTTTTCAGAGATCATAAGCAACTGACACTTAAGAGGTGCCTGCAGTGAGGGGCACCAGCCCCTTTTGCATGATGTAAAACCACTCTTTTCTCAGGAGATGCTGAACACTGAAGAGCTAGGCACTGTATGGCAATAGAGAGCCAAGTGCCAGGTTATACCAACGGAGAAGGAATCTTACTGAAGCTTCCAGCTGTCCTCAGCTCAGCTCAGTTAAGTCTAGGAGGTAGTCAGTACTTTCCCAATGGTGGGTTGGCTGTAACCTCATCTAGTAGCACTATCAAGCTCTCAGGTGTATTTCTTCATCCTGAAATTCATTCATTCACTTATTTGCTCAACATTTCCTTTATTTCTTTAAAACTTATTTATTTGACTGTTGTGGCATGCAGGTGCGGCATGTGGGATCTAGTTCCCCGACCAGGAATCAAACCCAGGCCCCCTGCATTGGAAGTGTGAAGTCTTAACCACTGGGCCACCAGGGAAGCCCCTCAACATTTCATTTAAACCAGGCCCTATGCAGCCTCTATGGAAGATACAGAGCTTATGGTTCTAGTAGTTGAACACAGCAGCCTATGCCACCAGGTTGACAGAATAAAGAGTCCAGTGTCTTGACAGAGTCATAAGCAATGCATTCCAGGAATGCAAGAAAGAGAGAGAGATGATTACCAACTTGAAGAATCCAATGACATTTGGGGTCTGAATTGTGGTTTGAAGAAGAGGAGTATCTGGATACGGAAAGATGGGGGTGGCAGAGGGGTGAGGTAAGGCCTTCCAAGTGTAAGGAGCACCATGGATGCAGAACTGTGCAAAACTAAAGCTAAGTAATTGGATGAATGACAATGTTGAAACAAGATCTGTATTTTCAGTCACAATCACTGCCAAGGGCACAATCTCATCTGCAAACCTATGTGGCCTGCTGCCCTCTAACCAGCAGAACATTTTATTTCAGGCTTCATACTTAGGGGTGCCCCATCTGGGCCACAGCTGCTGATGAGACATCATGAAGAGGTGTATCTTCCCTTTATTCCCTCCATTAGAAAAGATTCAAAGTGAAACAGATAAGTTGACATAGGTGATCAAAAAGTCAATTTTCCCCCAAAGTGCCAGAGGAAAATCTCTGCCACTAACAGCCTCTCATCCATCTCCACTCCCACCCCTCTTGCATTCTGCTTGTGTGGGATTTGACTCCCAGCTACTCAACTGGATGAATTAAGGTAGAAATCACAGCCATCTGCTTTCCACTCAACTCAGAAAATAGCCCAGTTTTTCAGTGATGCTTTAAACTCTGAAATCTTCTGGTCAGTTTACAGTAAATATATGTGCAAAAGACTTTGCAAAAATCTCCGCCCCAATTTCTACATGTAATGCGGGTAAGTGATGGGAATCTGAGTTTTAACCGTGTGTGCTTGGTTAGGATAAAATACGTTCAAAAAAAAAAAAAAAAAAAGAACAAGGAACAAAAGAAAGATAGAACCGCTTAGTGATTTTAATTGGCCTGTGCATAGAATTTAAACAGCATTAGTCTTACTCTACCACACAAAACACTGAGCAAACAAGAGCTGTTTTCTTCCACTTGAGGCCTTTGAGCTGAAACAAGAATGAACAGTTTGCAGGGGTGGTAGTACTCGCTTATTCTTGCTATTAGGCAATTTTTCCCCCCCTTTGGAATAAAAATGCCAATTAGTCCTTTTGCCAGAGCGCTGCAATAGAGCGTTTTAAGCTACTTCTTTTCCAGAGCTCTTTTGTGCAACCTTCCCCACAGAGATTTGTTGTGTGGGCCAGTCTCCAAATGAGAGGAAAGCTGTGGCCTTGGGGTAGGCACCTTCAGAGTGGACAGAACGTGATAAAGACCTCACCTGAGGAGGGAAAGAAAAGGCCTCAGATGGGGTGTGCTGGTGGGCCTGATGGAGGCTCAGCTGTGTTAGTGTTGCTGCCTCGGCTGGCCACAGAAGCAAGATCACATTTCAACTGGTGACTTGCTACTTCATCAGCTCTTTATGAGCAAGCTCATGGTTTCAGCACACAGCTCCAATCGCCCCCTCACCCTGAACAAAACCTGTCAAGTGTCGAGGCTCTTTACCGAGGGTTTAGATTGACTCGGAGGTCTTGTAGTATACATATGAGGAGCATGGGTGCTGGAAGCGGGATGGCCTGGAGGCCTGGATTCAAATTCCCACTGTGCTATTTATTGTCTGTGTTACCCTTGGTCAAGTTACTTAATGTCTCTGGGCCTCAGATTTCTCTTCAGTAAAATGGAGCTAATAATAGCACCTACCCTCAAGGGTTGCCATAAGAATTACACAAGTTAATACAGAGAAAGTGGGCAGAGCACTGCCGTACATGATAGTAGCAGTTATGTTTATAAAAGCACCATTTAAAAAAAATTAGAAGTCAGAAATAAGGAAATATACTTGCTTTTTCAAGTACAACCCTCCGTGGAAAGTCATTGCTGGTAGCCTCAGCAATCCAGAAGATGAACTTCAATCAAAAGAGGAGAAAAGCATAAATTAAATGAAATGGGAGCACTAAATATGATAGAAAAAGTGAAACAAACTAGACAAAAGTAAAAGATCATTATATAGTCGAGTTATTTTTAAACATGGCTGCTCATTGGAAACACATCTGGAGCTTTGGAGAACAGCAATAGCTGGGCATTTGTATTTTTCAAAAATTTCCAAGATAATTCTTTTATGCATCCAAATTTTAAAAAGTAATTACAAGTTTTTCTTTTAAATGGTAGCTTTAGTGACATAAGTCAGTTCAGTTCAGTCGCTCAGTTGTTTCCAACTCTTCACGACCCCATGAATCGCAGCACACCAGGCCTCCCTGTCCGTCACCAACTCCCAGAGTTCACTCAGACTTGCGTCCATCGAGTCAGTGATGCCATCCAACCATCTCATCCTCTGTCGTCCCCTTCTCCTCCTGCCCCCAATCCCTCCCAGCATCAGAGTCTTTTCCAATGAGTCAACTCTTCGCATGAGGTCGCCAGAGTACTGGAGTTTCAGTTTCAGCATCATTCCCTCCAAAGAAATCCCAGGGCTGATCTCTTTCAGAATGGACTGGTTGGATCTCCTTGCGGTCCAAGGGACTCTCAAGAGTCTTCTCCAACACCACAGTTCAAAAGCATCAATTCTTCGCTGCTCAGCCTTCTTCACAGTCCAAATCTCACATCCATACATGACCACTGGAAAAACCATAGCCTTGACTAGACGGACCTTTGTTGACAAAGTAAGGTCTCTGCTTTTCAATATGCTATCTAGGTTGGTCATAACTTTCCTTCCAAGGAATAAGCGTCTTTTAATTTCATGGCTGCAGTCACCATCTGCAGTGATTTTGGAGCCCCCAAAAATAAAGTCTGATACTGTTTCCACTGTTTCCCCATCTATTTCCCATGAAGTGATGGGACCAGATGCCATGATCTTCATTTTCTGAATGTTGAGCTTTAAGCCAAATTTTTCACTCTCCTCTTTCACTTTCATCAGAGGCTTTTTAGTTCCTCTTCACTTTCTGCCATAAGGGTGGTGTCATCTGCATATCTGAGGTTATTGATATTTCTCCCAGCAATCTTGATTCCAGCTTGTGTTTCTTCCAGCCCAGCGTTTCTCATGATGTACTCTGCATATAAGTTAAACAAGCAGGGTGACAATATACAGCCTTAACGTACTCCTTTTCCTATTTGGAACCAGTCTGTTGTTCCATGTCCAGTTCTAACTGTTGCTTTCTGACCTGCATACAGTTTTCTCAAGAATTCTATTATTTTCTGTTGACCAATTTCTCCTTCTCTATTGTTGTTGTTTGTTCTTTCTCAAGCCTTTATCAAGCATAGTATATAGTAGGGCTTCCCTGGTGGCTCAGATGGTAAAGAATCCGCCTGCTATGCGGGAGATTCGGGTCTGATCCCTGGGTCAGGAAGATCCTCTGGAGAAGGGAATGGCAATCTACTCCAGCATTCTTGCCTTGAGAATTTCATGGACAGAGGAGTCTGGTGGGCTACAGTTAAAGGGGTCACAAAGAGTCAGACATGACTGAGCAAGTATCACTGACATATATAGTATGTATAATATAATACACATATTTTAGGAAATTTATGAATCTTTGCCTAGCTAAAAAATATTATGACATTTTGATTCCACTTGTTTGACTTAGTATGATAGAATGCTAGATTTCTAATTTATATTCACTGAAAACTATGATATGTATTTTGGCATCTAGTATAACTGATAAAAGTCTAGAAAATGTATATTAGTACTTTAAAAAAATTTAAATGAGGCTTGAAACTTCTAATCCAATTCTGGGAATATAAACAAATACTATGTTGTAAAAAAAAAAACAAACAGGAAATTAACAAATGATACAGTATTATTAACTAAAGAACAGATTTTGTTCAAATTTCACAATATTTTACGCTAGTGTTCATTATTTGTTTTCATACCTTATTCAAGACTCCACATCGTATTTAATTGCATTGAGCAACTTCAGCTGCATGCAACAAATTCTAGTAAATTTTCTTTTCATTTTTATTCTATTACAAATATTTTCTAATTTTCCTTGTTATGACTTCTAAATACATACATCATTTAAAAGTGGATATTTAATTTCCAAATACATGGGATTTTGTTTAAAATATCTTTAATGTTAATTTCTCATTTAAATACTTTCTTCTCTGCAATCACCTTCTGTGTTTTTTTCAGTCTGACTTTATTGAGGCTTTCGATGGCTAAGTTGAAGATCTTTCTTGGTAAATATCACATTGCACTTGAAAATATGTGGGTTATTTTCAAATCTCTTTTGATATTGATTTCTAACATAATTCAACAGTGATAAGAGAACAGACTCTGTATGATTTCAATACCTTTATACCATGAAATTTTTGCACCTTGTTTTATGTCCCTGGATATGTTCCAGTGTCTCACAGTTTACAGTCTACAGGAACTTGAATAGAATTTGTATCTTACTGTTGTGTGAAAATCGTATAAGTCTTAAATTTTTTTGAATTGGTTCACAGTGCTTTTCAGGTCTACTGTATCCTTCTACCTCTCTGTATATTCATTCTATTAATATTTGAGAGTTTGATATTGAAACTCCAACTAAAAATCTTAATTTATCTACTTAAAAAATAGTGGTAATATACATTGGAACTATCTGTAATCTTGTTTTGTATTTTCTAAGTCTTCTGTAAATGTGTTATCATACTCTCATAATTTAAAAAAATAAAATTAAAAAAAGATTAGCTATTTCTGGAGAATAGCATTATTGAGGGAAGAGGGGATACTTAAATGGAAATTTAGTAATTTAACTTTTAAATGTATTTTAAGTTGACTGACATGGCTTAAAAATTTGCTTTAAAAATAAGTTTGTTTTAACTGTAAAAAAAAAAAAAAAAAAAAAAGAGAGAAAGGCCTAAAATGAGATTGCCAAGTACATGCTTCACATTTCTGCTTGACTCAAGGATGGGGTCTTCCAGCCTTCATGCAAAGCCTGCCCAATAATTTTTTAAACAGTTTTAGTTAGATATAACCCATATACTATACAATTCACTCTTCTTTAAGTGTACAGTTCAGTAGCTTTAGTACATTCATAGAGTTGTGCAACCATTACTACTCTCTTCTTCTAGAACATTTTTATCATCTCAAAAGACATTCTGTACCCATTAAGCAGTTTCTCTCCATTTCTTCTTCCCTCCAGCTGCTGGCAAGACCTAATGTGCATTTTGTGCCTATGTATTTTTCTGTTCTAGACATTTCATATGAATAGAATCATACAAGATAATGAATTTTTTTGGTCTGTATTCTGTTCTTAGCACAATGCTTTTAAGGCTCATTCGTGTTAAAGCACATATCACTATTTCAATCTTTTTATGATTGAATAGTATTCTATCATTTGGATATACTATATTTTGTATATATAGACATTTAGGTTGTTTCCTTTTTTACTACTATGAATAATGCTTCTATGAACATTTTTGTACCAGCTTCTGTGTGAACATATGCTTTCAGTTATCTGGGGTATATAACTAGGACAGGAATTTCTGAGTCATATACTTTGTTTAACCTTTTGAGAAATTACTAGGCCTTTTTCCCAAGAAGGCTGCACTGTTTTACATTCCTTCAATAATATACGAGGGCTCCAATTTCTCCACATCCTTGTCAACATTTGTTATTGTCTTCTTCATTTTAGCTATCCTAGTAGCTTATAGTTGTGATCTGCATTTCCCTGATGGCTAATAATGTTGAGCATTTTTTATCTGCTTACTAGATATTTGCATTTTTTTTTTTTTTGAGAAATATATACTCAGATCATTTTCCCATTTTAAAAGTTAGGCTGGATACCCTTTTGACACAATCCAGCAAAAAGGTAGGGTAGCTGGTTTGACTGCCCTAACAATTAAAAGTAACACATCATGGAGAATAAATTGGTGGAGGGTATGGCTACCAGGAGGAAAATATGATGGAGGCAGTGAGGAAACAAGCAGAAGAAAAAGCAGACGGAAAGCCTAGCAGCCATTAACGGGGGAAGCAAATAGCCTGAAACACCTAAATAGCCCTGTAGCCACATCATTTAGCAGTAGAGTATTGGGATTAGAGGTGGGTTTCCCAGGGGGTGCTAGTGGTAAAGAACCTGCCTGCCAATGTCAGAGCTGCAAGAAACGTGGGTTCGATCCCTGGGCCAGGAAGATCCCCTGGAGAAAGAAATGGCAACCCACTCCAGTATTCTTGCCTGGAGAATCCCATGGACAGAGGAGCCTGGCAGGCTATAGTCCATAGGGTTGCAAAGAGTCAGACGTGACTGAGGCAACTTAGCAGGCACATTAGGATTCAGTTCAGTTCAGTTCAGTTCAGTCGCTCAGTCATGTCCGACTCTTTGCGACCCCATGAATTGCAGCACGCCAGGCTTCCCTGTCCACCACAAACTCCCAGAGTTTACTCAAACTCCTGTCCATTGAATCAGTGATGCCAACCAAACATTTCATCCTCTGTATCCCCTTCTCCTCCTGCCTTCAATCTTTCCCAGCATCAGAGTCTTTCAAATGAGTCAGTTCTTGGCATAAGGTGGCCAAAGTATTGGAGTTTCAGCTTCAACATCAGTCCTTCCAATGAACATTCAAGACTGATTTCCTTTAGGATGGACTGGTTGGATCTCCTTGCACTGGGATTAGAGAGGCAATAAGAAAGGAAAGCAGAGCTACCTGGTCAACAACACCTCAGGGTGCCCATCTCTCCTCATTTCTCAGTGGTAAACTTGATTTCATAGTTGTAAGGACCCATCAGTATCTGTATTACAATTAATATTTGCATTTTTGAGCACCTACTGTACACCAGGTCTTGTGGTAAGCATTTTACACACTTTATCTGATCCTTGCAATATTCTTATGAAATGAGTTCCAGTAATAGTCTCACTTTCCATTATCTGCAAAGGAAATTGGGCTCAGAAAGGTTAAGTAACATGCCAAATGTCCCATAGCCAGTAAGTGAAACAACCAAGAATTAAATGGACATCTGTCTAATTCCAAAGGCAGTCAGTGTCCTCAACACTGTCCACTGATAATAACTAGGAGTTATTGGGCCATTACTATTTGCCAAGTATTCACAACAATCCTATAAGATGGAGTACATATGCAGTGGTAGGTGGACGTCAAGGCCGTGAAACTATGGAAGGCGATCACAGAAGAGGAGTGCTAAGTCTTCACAAAGGTGAAGCAATTCAGTTTTGAGCATATATTTTATCTATTTAGTTGTCACACAGCCCAGAAAATTAAATGGACAGATACAGATGTGGATTGTTTGAGTAGCAGAAGCAGTACTATGTCTTGAGTATCTAGAGGCAGTTTACAAGTATACCATCCAATCAGCACAGCAACTTTAGCAAACTGGGATGACTATGACCAATTTACAGATGTGGAACCTGAGCCTCAAAGGTCACATGACCTGCTTAAGGTCACACACAGCTCTTTAAAAAAAAAACAT
Source organism: Capra hircus (assembly GCF_001704415.2). Lineage (NCBI taxonomy): Eukaryota > Metazoa > Chordata > Mammalia > Artiodactyla > Bovidae > Capra > Capra hircus. Next base: position 6,788,354 of record NW_017189517.1, read on the forward strand.
TTTGGCTGCACTGTGCAGTATGTGGGATCCTAGTTCCCCAACCAGGGATCGAGCCTGACCTCCCTGCTTTGGAAGTACAGAGTCCAAACCACTGGACCACCAAGGAAGTGCCCACACACAGCTTTTTAAGTGTCAGAACCATAAACCAAGTTGGGTGACTTCAAAGCTTGGGATCTTAATCACCATACTCAGGACTGCAAACTGGTCCACTCACTGAAGAATAAGTACACAATGTCAAGGCCAAATGAAGGTAGTGTCTGAACTAAATGGACTTAAATAATCCTCAAAGTCCATAAATGCCATGACTACAAGGAGAGTTTGCTTTTGTCCGGCTCATTATGGCTCCTTGAAGTGGCAGTAGCATGTCCCCAAGGGCAGGAGTAACAACTAAAAGGACTACCATAGACAAGGCTCTGTTGACAAGCTTGATCCCAGATTGATCCCAGACATCCAGAGAGCACCTCTTCCTTGTCTCTCCCTTGAAGCTATTCACTTCATCTCTTGCTACTCAGTCTCCTATGCAAGCCCCTCAGTCTACAGAGTTGACAAAGACTTTGCCTTTCCAGGTGTAATTCTGATGCCTCCTGACTTTCATCTCTTCTTTTGTTTCTGTGCAATCTCAGCCCACATAACAGGCAGTTGTCAAACATCGTTTTCACAAAGAAGTAGAACCTTTATTTTGTTCCCAAATAAAATCTTATGTGTGACTATAATACATAAAAAAATATTACAAATCAAGCTCATTGGTTGGTGGACGGGGAAGGTCAAGGAAAACAGTTTAAAAACCAACCTCAAGTCTACAAAAGTCCTTGGGAATATACTTCAACCTAGATGTGTAGAACTTTGTTCCACTGTCTAGACAAAGTCAAGTGTGAGGCTGCATTTCTCTGTTGAGTTAATGATATCTCTAAAGAGAGGTGCAAATTCCCCTCAAAATGATTCATTTTCTTTTTTCTTTTTCCCACAAACTATCATTTTACATTGTGATGAAAGTGATTTTTAATGCTTAACTTGGAAATTCTCATTGATTTGCATTAATTGGCATGTTTTATGTTCTTGTTTGTTTGTTTTATAATTCACCTTATTCACTGACAACACTCCTTACAGGCTGTGACTCATTCCCAGCTCAGATTCTTGTGTATCCTCCTAGAAATGTACATATTTCATACATAAAAATATATACCTTGTGCTTTAGTTTGCATTTTAATTATATTTTGTTGACCTTAAGGCAATCCTAAAGGATTTGAACCCTGAATATTCTTTGGAAGGACTGATGCTGAAGCTGAAGCTCTAATACTTTGGCCACCTGATGCAAAGATCTGACTTGTTGGAAAAGACCGATGCTGGGAAAGATTGAAAGCAAAAGGAGAAGAGGGCGACAGAGGATGAGACGGTTGGATGGCATCACTGACTCATTGAACCTGAGTCTGAGGAAACTGTGGGAGATGAAATGCCCCATTATTTCATGTACATTAGGATACACTGATAAACACTGATGCCACGATGTTTTGTCATCAGAATCTTTATTTTATATTTGTTATAAGAGATTTGTAGACTTATTTAGTTGTAGATGCAGACTCTCTCATGCATGCATCAAAGGGGAAAGGTAAATGAAACAAATTAGTGTGGTATTTTTTAGGTTGTACTTATTCAGAATCCAACTTTCCAGAATCACATTTTGACTCCATCATTGACAACTTTGTTTTCCCTCTAAATATTTTTTTTCTGTGCTTACATGATCTACTGGCATCTTGGATTTTCTTTCATGTGGCTAACACAGATTCTGCAAGCTTTGTTGAACATATTCACAGAATACAAATTACAACACAATTGTCACGTGGTGATAGAATCATTTCAAAGATGCTAAAGAAGATCTCAGCGATATTAAAATGAGGAAAATCTTACAAGTGATGAAACGTGGTATTCATCTTTCCATAGCACAAATGACATCATAACTACACACTGTTCTACAACTTTTTTCTCTCTTAATATTTATTTTAGAGAGAATCCATATTCACACACATATATCTACCTCATTTTTAGGTGAACATATCATAATTTACTAGCAAGTAGTTCATTTTCCCTAGAATTTTAAATTTTCCAGGTCTTAAATATCTTTACCTATATTCCACCCCCTAATTGTCATCTGCATTCCAACCCCTTAATATCTTATCATGGCTTGTGAGCACACCCAAAACATTTTTTTTAAACGGGTCAAATTCAAGCAAGCATCTGAAATTCCACTAACTGCTTTCAAGCAGCACTTAATTGACTTCACCTTGTCCCTGAACACAGCCCATTCCGGTCTGGTGCGCCCTATGCACATATGCAGAAAGCATCCGGATGTTTTAATTCTTAGGGTAAAAGGGTCGGCTCTACAGTCTGCGGGACACAGGACAAAATGAAAAAGCTCTAGTCCATCTTCCCTTCCCACCGGCGGCAGCCTCAACCCAAAACACGTGAACAATTGCTAAGGGTCGCAACCTCAGTGCCAGACAAAATAAGGTACCTGACTCAGGGGTGAGTGAGAGGATCACCCCCACTCCAGGCAGCCTTCTGAAGGCTCAATGGCTCTGCTAGCCCAGGGAAGAACCGCTTCAGTCTGACCCCACCCCAAGATGCCCTGGGGCGCATGCAGCCAACTGAACTTCCCTACGTGGAGGTCCGCGCCCCGACCCAGAGTGGATTGCAACCGGCAGCAGCAGCAGAACTTGGGCCTCTTCCAGCTGCCGTGATTCATTTGTTGCCCCAGCCGGCGTTGCAGGGGCGGGGATGGAGGAAGGGGGCTCAGAGAGCAGCAGTAGGCACTGGGCCATGGAGTAGGAATTGTGCTGTGAGGAAGAAGCTTGGAGGGACCAGCAGGCAGGGAGCAGAACAAGAACCTATGGCTGGGATGTGGTGGGAGACAGGAAGGGGTTATCCGAGAAAGCCCCAAAGCCCTGGCACAAGCTCCATTGTCTTCCTTGGACTTCTTTTACAAAACATACATCCAAAGATAAAATTGACAATTTCAAGATGGTGGCCACAAAACACTCAACCCAAGTACAGGGCCTTTCTGAACCAAGCCCGGACCATCGTAAAAACAAAGGCCCCCATAACACCTCTCACCTAAATGACAAAGGTAAAGGTCAAATTAATCAAACTGCGAGGACACTGTGCTTGGAAGCTAAGCAATGTGGTCGGAGGAAGGTTTCTCGGCAAGCCCCACCAAGTTCCACTGGCAGTTAGAGCTGCAGGGCTCTGAGAGTGCTGGGAGCTCTCAGGTTTCCTGGGGAGTGAGAAGGAGCAAGCAGAAAGCATTGGTATGCAATTCATCTGGTAAACTGCCTAAAAGAAACTCAGAAAAAGGAAGTCTTATTCTAAATAAATATTCACTTCCATACCTAATTTCAGTGTAAGTTTATATTCTCTTCTTCCCCCCACCCCACCCAAAGGGACCTCAACTGTGTATAAGCTCCATTTCTGAAATTCTTTTTTTCTAGAGATATCAAGACAGAGATACAAGAAGAGTTCTTTACAGGTTTTCAAAGCTGACTTTCAGTATAATACTCTTGGAGAAACTCATGACAATCTTTGTGACATGCACTTTAAAAGAAACAAACTTAGGACAATGCAGAGTAGTGACTTTCACCTTAAAAGAAATCTAAACTGGAATTAAATTTGAGAAATAGTTCAGACAGACTCAAAACCTGAGAGAACTGGCAGCCAAATTCAAAAGATTTTAAGCAAAAAGAAGACAAGGTATATTTTAATATTCATCATTCAAATGCGTTTTTACTTGCTCCTCACCTATTTTTTATTAAGTTTCTCTGGACCACGCCAAAAGGGCAGAGAAGAAACTAGTGTACTGTTGTCAATATTAACATGACACCCCAGGTTACCCTGACCCCTAAGACTTGTTAATTTGCCAAGAATAAACTAATATATGAATGTTGGATCTAAATACTGGCCTACAGGAGAACAATGGTTCACTTCCATGCAGAATTCACTTCTTAATTTATTCTTGCAAATGTAGTATACCCTAGGTTCAAACAGTAGGAATTTGTGCATATCTAAACATAAACTGCCAAAGCTTTTGACTATGTGGATCACAATAAACTGTGGAAAATTCTGAAAAAGATGGGCATACCAGACTACCTGACCTGCCTCTTGAGAAACCTGTACGCAGGTCAGCAAGCAACAGTTAGAACTGGACATGGAACAACAGACTGGTTCCAAATAGGAAAAGGAGTACATCAAGGCTGTATATTGTCACCCTGCTTATTTAACTTATATGCAGAGTGCATCATGAGAAACGCTGGGCTGGAAGAAACACAAGCTGGAAACAGGATTGCGGGGAGAAATATCAATAACCTCAGAAATGCAGATGACACCACCCTTATGCCAGAAAGTGAAGAACTAAAGAACCTCTTGATGAAAGTGAAAGAGGAGAGTGAAAAAGTTGGCTTAAAGCTCAACATTCAGAAAACTAAGGTCGTGGCATCCAGTCCCATCACTTCCTGGCAAATAGATGGGGAAACAGAGGAAAACAGTGGAAACAGTGGCTGACTTTATCTTGGGGGGCTCCAAAATCACCACAGATGGTGATTGCAGCCATGAAATTAAAAGACACTTACTCCTTGGAAGGAAAGTTATGACCAAGCTAGACAGCATATTCAAAAGCAGAGACATTACTTTGTCAACAAAGGTCCATCTAGTCAAGGCTATGGTTTTTCCAGTGGTCATGTATGGATGTGAGAGTTGGACTATAAAGAAAGCTGAGTGCAGAAGAATTGATGCTTTTGAACTGTGGTGTTGGAGAAGACTCTTGAGAGTCCCTTGGACTGCAAGGAGATCCAACCAGTCCATCCTAAAGGAGATCAGTCCCGGGTGTTCATTGGTAGGACTGATGTGGAAGCTGAAACTCCAATACTTCGGCCACCTGATGCGAAGAGCTGACTCATTGGAAAAGCCCCTGATACTGGGAAAGATTGAGGGCAGGAGGAGAAGGGGACGACAGAGGATGAGATGGTTGGATGGCATCACTGACTCGATGGACATGGGTTTGGGTGGACTCCAAGAGTTGGTGATGGACAGGGAGGCCTGGCGTGCTGCAGTTCATGGGGTCACAAAGAGTCGGATACGACTGAGCAACTGAAATGAACTGAACTGAACCATAAACTGACTTGAAAATCAAACTAGTTGAATTTAGAGACTAGTTCGTTAGAAACCAACAGATCTATAAGTGATTAATTACCATATGATTTTCAAAACAAGCACATTAAATCAGTGTTATTCCAAGATGATGGATGTTAATAAGGCTTACTGTGGTGATCATTTTACAATATATACAAATATTGAATCACTATTTGTACCCTGAAATTAATATGTTCTATTATAAAAATTATACCCCAATTTTTATAATAATAAAATAAAAATTTTAAAAAAAACAGGTGTTATTCCATCCACTTTGGGATGTGTTAAAATTTTTACCACTATAAAAAAATGTTTTTAAAACAATGCCATATTAAATGTAATTAATTTTTAAGACTACATTGTACAAAAACTATAGTTCAAATTAAAGCCAAAAGTGCCTGTGTTACTAGCAAATGCTGACAAATTTATTTATTTAATTTATTTTGTAATTGCAAAATAGTTAATTTATAATATTGTGGTAGTTTCAGGTATACAGCAAAGTTATTCAGTTATATATATATTCTTTTCCAGATTATTTTTCATTATAGGTTATTACAAGATGTTGAATATAATTCCTTCTGCTATACAGTATATTCTTGTTGCTTATCTAATTTATGTATAGTAGCTTGTTATCTGTTAATCACAAACTCCTGATGTATCCCTCCCCTCCTTGCCTTTCCCCTTTGATAACCATAAGTCTGTTTTCTATGGAGGCTGACAAATTTAGAATGTAGGAAACTCTACAGGACAAATGCTTTTGAGCAAATAAACTGCAAAAAAAAAGAGGGTAACAGAACTAGCATAGATTTTAAAAGAATAAAGGGACATTTTATTTGCAATGTGTGAATTTAATTGGATATTGGTTCAGGGAAAAAAATAATTTTTTTTTAAAAATTGGGGTATCAGCCAGGCTTTTCCCATCTAAAGTTTTTTTTTCCTCCTTGTAATTAATAAGTATTTAATGAGGAAGTTGTTTTGAAATCATATTAAAAACACATATGAAACAACTGTGGAAATTTGAATGCTGACTTGCTATCAGATATTAAGGAGTCATTAATTTGGGGGAGTAATAATGTTGTTTTATTTTCAAAAGGAGAACTTACCTATCAGATAAGTATTACTTTAGCATTGGTGGATGAAATGATGTTTGAGGTTTGCTTTAAAAACTGCAGTGGTTTAGGCATGTAAATGTAACAGATTGGCCAAAGCCAATTGATAACTGTTTAGTACATGGGAGTCCATTATACTGTTCTATGTTTATGTTTAAAAATTTCCATAAGACAACACTGAAATAAAATAAGAAATTAATGAATTAGTAATAACAATAGCAAACTTGATAAATAAAATTGGTTTTCCCTATGAAAATATCAATGAAACAGACACTTAGCAAGCTTATCCAAGAAAGAAAATACAAATATTCAACACTGAAATGTAGATTCCATGGGGGTAAATATCTCAGCTGTCTTGTTTGCCACTGAATATGACATGAAAGCCAGAAACCGTAGCACAATACCCAACACATAGCAGGTACTCCATAAATACTAATGAAAGAATGAACAGGAAAAGAAAGTCAAAAAAGATGAGTTTAAAAGTCAGATAATAGTATGTACAAGTTTATGCCAACAGAGACTTCCCTGGTGGTCCAGTGACTAGGACTTTGCACTCCCAGTACAGGTAATCCAGGTTTGATCCCTGGTCCAGGAGCTACATCCCACAAGCCACAACTAAAGATCTCACATGCCACAACTAAGATCTTATGCAGTCAAATAAATAAATAAAAACAAATATTGAGAAAAGTTTATGCCCACAAACTTGAACTTAAAAATGGATAATTTTCTAGGAAAATATAGTTACTAACAAAAGAAGACAAAAACGCCTACAATGAATCATCACTAAATATGAAATTAGATATGTTGACAAAGGTCTATTACCCCAAAGGACACTAGGTTCACAATGGTTTATAAATAATTTTTATCATTTTCTCAAGGAACAGATATTTTCTATATCATTTTCACATTTTAACTACATCATATTTAATTATATAATTCTCTGTATCATTGAGGATGGGGGTGGGGTGCTTCACAGTTGGCTCAGTTGTAAAGAACTGCCTGCTGATGCAGGAGTCACAGGTTCAATCCCTGGGTCAGGAAGATCCTCTGAAGAAGGAAATGGCAACCCAGTCCAGTATTCCCACCTTGAAAATCCCATGGACAGAGGAGCCTGGTGGACTGCAGTCTATGGGGTCGCAAAGAGTCAGATATGACTGAGAGACTGAGTATGCACACATATGTACATGCATGCTGTATCATTGGGAGCATGAAAACATTCACAGTTAATTTCACAAGGTTTGCAAATATCCAATATCAAGACTGACAGAGAGCACAAAGAAAGAAAATTATTGTCAGATTAAAGCTAAGTATATAGCATAAAAATCTTAAATAAAACATTAGCAAATATATAATTCAACAACATATTAGAACACTACTAGAGGAGGAATGCATTTTGATCAAGGCAACAACTCCCCTCAAAAAATGGATAGCCCAATATTAGGAAATCTGTTGACATAATTTATTACATAAACTGGTTAAAGGAGAAAAATTATATGATTATCTCAATAGATGGTAAAATAGCATTTGGTAATTCAACATCCATCCCTATTTTGAAAAAAAGAATAATGAACTAGGGATAGAAGAAATCTTCCTAAACATGATGGAATATTTATCAAAAATTACCATCAAGCATACCTAGCAATGAAACACAAGAGCTCTTCTCATTAAAATGAGGAACACAATAAGGATATCCATTATCACCGCTATTATATGACATTATCATATAAATTCTAGCCACTGCAACAAGATAAAAGGTATTTCTTTTGAAAAGGAAGAGGCAAAATTATCGCTATCTGCAGATGATGATATGACAGCCTGGAAAATTCAAGAGAAAAACTATTAGAAACAACAAAAAAAATACAGTTTTTTGTGTATATATATGTATATATATATATATAAACTCAATAGACTTCCTATGCAAGCAATAATACATTAGAAAATGTAATGAAACAGATGCCAAACACAAAATAAAACAAAATAATTCATAGGACATAATTTAGAAAGTCAGAGTTCAGAAACAGATCCATGCATATATGGGAATTTATAATAAAAATGGTATCTCAAATCAATGGAAGAATGATGGATTAGCCACTTAAAAATAAAATTATATCCCAGTCACCAAATAAAACTAAAAATATATTCAAATACTTTTACAATTAAAAGAAAAGCAATGGAAGAAAATATAGGAGAATATTTCTATAATCTTGGAGTAAGGAAGACTTAACTATGTCCTGAAACTCAGGAACCATAAAGCAAAAGATAGATTTAATTCCGTGTAAAATAAAATTATGTATACAGAAAAGGAGACCACAGTAAAAGCAAAGTTAGTAAACAAATGAAAACCTTGGGAAAATATGTACAAAATAAGATAAAGGATTAATATTGTGACTGTGACCAAACAGAATAAACACTTACTATAAATCAATAAAAAGAAAACCCTCCAACAGAAAAAGTATAAAGTTATAAAGGATACAGACTAGCAATTCACCCATCAAACAGCTGCATAGATGAGCTTAGCAAACCATTGCCTAAGGGCCCTTATTCTATATATATATGTGTGTGTGTGTGTGTGTGTATTTTTTTAAATATAAGCCTACTTCAACTCATGAGAGGCCTGATAGACCCTATCTATAGCCACATGTATTCTAAACTTCTTTATCTTCATTTTCAGGGAGGAGAGTGACCTTCCTCACATTTAAGAACAAACCCTCACATGTGCCCTTAATACCAACGCTTCCTACCTCCTTCAAAGGAAAAACAACTAGTCTACCCTTGGCATCTAAGCTTTTAACATCTCTTTCATTCTAAAATCCACTACAATATGTTTTTTTCCTTGTACTATACTAGTGAAACTGTTCTCTATATGGAGATTAGTATCTTTTAACTATGAATTCAATAAGCATTTTCTAGCCTTTATCTAACTGGATTTTCTGTTGACATTGACATTCTTTATTACAGTACCTCTCGATGTTCTATTAATGGTCCTTACAAACCAGAAGACTAGAGTCTGGCAGCTTGTCATCCAGTACTCTTGACTATCCCCAGGGACAAAAATTTCTGAGTTTCCCCTTACTATAGGATCATTGCTGCTCATCATTCTCCAGCATCTAACTCAGAGATGCAAGCCATAAGTTGGCACCTAAACATGCAGTGATCATACATTATAGTTACCATGAGATAATCTCTGTTGATATTGGAATAATTATTAATAGTCTTTCTTGTGCTAAAGTCTGGATGATAAATTATACTGTCACCTTACAACTTAAGAGAATCCAACAAGAAGAAAGTGAAAGAATAAAATAATGCCTATATACAGGGCCCTAGTAAAACAGACCTGCTCTGGAAGAGAGAAAAAAATCACTACTTGAACAAAATAAAACATGTACAGCTAAGAAAATCCAATTATAAATATTTTTTAATTGAGGACAAAAAATATATATTTAAATTTTAAAATTCAGTAATATTGAAGAAGATAAATTTAGATAAATTGAAAGAAAAGCTGATCACTTATCAAGACAGAAAAATAGAGGCCTGGAAGAAAGAGTAGAAGAACTCTTTCAAAAATATATAAAAGGGACTTAGAAAATATATCAACCCAGAATATCTAATCTGCGAAGAAAAGGAATTTTAGGAGGAAGAAAATGAAGGGAGGGGCAATAATTAAACAAATAATAGAAGAAACTTCTTCCCTTAGTAAATAAAAATAAAGTTTGCAAGTTGAAAAAGCTCACTGAGTTCCAGGCAGTTTTAATACATGTAATAATACATGTTTTATTGTATTAGAAATATAAATCACATATGGTAAAGCACCTAAATGTACAGCTTTATGAATTTTCACATATGTAATACCTGAGTAACTAACACCCAGGGTAAAATACAGAATGTTACCATCACCCAAGAGAAACCTTCCAGCTCTTTCAGTGTCAAAATCCACTTCTATCCAGAGTTGGTTATTAACACAATTTTTAAACCCATACATTAGTTTTATCAGTACTTGAACTTTCTATCAATGGAATCATACAGTAATATACTCTTTTGGTCTGGGTTCTTTAATTCAACATTATGTTTCTGATGCATTGATATTAATGTATCTGTAGTTTGCTTTTATTCTTCTGTAAAATTCCATTTTATGAGCATACCATAATTTATTTCTCCATTCTCCTCTTGATAAATATGTGGGTTGCTTTCAGTTGTTGCTATTATAAATAAATCATCTATGAACATTCTTGAGCATATCTTTTGGTGGACATATACACTCATTTCTCTTGAGTGTGTAACTAGGAGTTAAAGTGCTGGGTTATAACGTGTGTGAAGCTCTGGTAAATGCTGGCAAATAGTTTTGCAAAATGATTGAAAATTTTTTAACTTCTACCGGCAATATATGAGAGTCCCAGGGGTTTCATGTTCTTGCCCCAAATTAGGATTTTCAGTTCTTTATAATTTCAGCCAGAATAAAAAAGATGAGAACATTTCCACCTCGTTTTATGAGGCCATTATTGCTCTGATGCCAAAACCAAAGACATTAAATAAAAACTACATGAAAGTATCTTTCATGGGTATATAAAATTTTAGCAAATCAAATCTAGCAAAAATTTAATATATTATGATTAAATGAGGTTTGTCCCAGGAATTCAAGGGAGATTTTAACATTTGAATTTTATTCAATGTAATATGTTATATTAAGAGAATAACAAAGAAGAACTGTATGATCAACCTCAAGAGATATCAGAAAAGATCTGATAAAATCAAATCTCATTCATAATGAAAGGAAAAACCTAGGAACAGAAGAAAACTTCTTTGAATGGATAAAGGGCTTCTACAAAAATTCCACAATAAGTATCACACTAACAATGAAATTCTGAATGCTTTCCCTTTCAGATTAAGAAAATGGCAGAGATGACTGCTCTTACTTCTTCTATTCAACATTGTACTAGCCAAGGTTCTAACCAGGGTATTAGGTAAGAAAATGAAATAAAAGTTACAGAGACCAGAAAGGAAAAAGCAAAACTCTAATACAGAGGACATTGTTTGCCAAACTCATGGAACTATGCAGTTAAAATAGATGAGTTTTATTATAAATTATGCTTCAACAAAGCTGATTTTTTTTAAAAAAGCAAACTCCCCACAGAGAAAACTCCAGACTCAGGACCAGTGAGTTTCATGGTTTCACTGGCCAATCCTATTAACTATTTAAAGGAGAAATAATATTGTTAAGAGAAGAAGTAAAAGATTTAAATACATGGTGAAATAATAGCAACTTTTAAAACTGGATTGTGCAATATTGTTAAGATGTCTATTTTCCCAAAATTCAGTTAATCACAATCATAATCTGAGAAGAACTTCTGGAAGAAAAAGTGAGAGAATACACACTACTTGCTTTCAGTATTTATTTTAAATCCACAATAACCAAGACAGTGTGCTGCTGGCATAGGATAACGAAAATTGAAAAATTAGAACAATACACAGCCCAGAAGCAAACCCACACAGATACAATTTTTTGATATTTGATAAAGGTCTATGATCCAGCCATTCCACACTTAAGTATGTATCCAAGAGAATGGAAAACATATGTGTGTACACAAATTTGTACAATGATCATAGCAGCATTATTCATAATAGCTAAAAAGTGGAAACAACCTAAATGTCCATTAACTGACGGATAAACAAAGTATATTATGCCCATACAGTGTAATGTTATTCTACCATAAATAGGAATCAAGTACTGATACATGCTACAATATAGGTGAACTGTGAACACGTTATGCTAAATACAAGAAGCCAGACTTCAAAGGTCAGGTATTAATAGGATTCCATTTATATGAAACACCTAGAGTAGGCAAATCCATAGAGACCAGAAGTAGATTAATGGTTTCTAGGGGTGAGGGAGGGAAAACGGAAATGATTACTAATAGGTAGAAGGTTTCTTTGGAGAATGATAAAAATGTTCTGGACTTAGATAGTGGTGATGGTTGACAACCTTGTGAATATACTAAAATTTACTGAATTGTACACTTTAAAATGGTGAATTCATGGTTTGCAAGTTACATCTCAATTTAAAAAATTACCTTAAGATGTATCATAGGCCTAAATATAAATGCTAAATCTATGGTGCTTCTAGAAAAAAAAAAAATGGGTATATATCTTGATGACTTTGAAGTAGATAAAGATTCCTTAATAAGAGTACAAAAGGCAGTAAAGAAAGCATTAAAGGAAAAAAATGATAAATTGAAAGTCACTGAAAATTATAAACATCTATTCTTCCAAAGTACATGGTTAAGAAAATCAACTCTCCCAGAGTGGGTAGAAATATTCTCAGTACATACAACTGACAAAGAATTGACAAAAGAACTCCAACAAATCAATAATAAAAAGGCAACTCAACTTAAAAAAAATTGGCAAAAGATTCTGAACAGACACTACTCAAGGAAGACATACAAATGGCCAATAAGTACATGAAAAGGTGTTCAACAGCATTAGTCATAGTGGAAATGCAATTTAAAACTACAATGAGATACCACTTCACACCCACTAGGATGGCTAAAATTAAAAAGACCGGCAGGATGAAATGTTGACCTAGATGTGGAGCAAATGGAATTATTCTACATTGCTGGTGATAGCTTAAAACGGTATAAACCACTTTCTAAAAGCTGGGCAGTTTCTTATAAAGTTAAACATAGAGCTGGAGGAACTCCACAGCTAGGAAGTTATCAAAAAGAAATGTAAACATGTATTCATTTTTTAAAAACCATGTAAAAGGTCATTTATAGCAGCTTTATTCATATTAGGCAAATGTCCATCAACAGATGAATAGATAAATAACTTGTAGTATATTAAATACACAAGAATATAACTCAGCATTCAAAAGAATGAACTACTTATACATACAACATGAATGAATCTCACATACATTAAGTTGAGCAAAAGAAATCAAGTGGAAATGAGAGACGATAGTTCATCAACAATAGCATGTATATTAACATTAGAAATAAATCATAATGAGAAGTACAAAAATTAGGTAAAAAAAACAATAATTTTATTAAAGGCATAAAATTCAATCTGAAAATAAAGAAGAATATACTGTTTTCTTGGATAGGTAGATAATATAAAAGTGTCAGTTCTCTTAAAAATAATATATAAATGAATGTAATAACTATTAGAATCCCAATAGGTTTGTGTATTTTTAATTAAATAAAATAGTATTGACACACTTGTCTGAGAATATCCAGGAAAACTGTGAAGGACAATGGTGAGGTGGAATTTGATTTTTTTCAATATTAAGCCATAACTAAATAATATAATGTTGGCTTAAAAATAGACAACTAGATGTGGGTACAAACTGCTGAGAAACAGATTACAGTATTTATGATAGTTTATGATAGATGATAATTCAATGGGGGAAAGATTCTTTACTTAATGTATACACTGATACATATATTTGGCACTCCACTTGGAAGACAATGGAGTTTGCTCCTTCTCTCATACCACAGATAAAAACAAATTGCAAGTGAATTAAATATTCAGACATGAAAATGAAACAATAAAAATAGTGCAAAAAAATCTAAGAAGTCACACATACAGTCCAGACAGAGAAACTTTTTAATCAAGATCACAAGAACAGACATTAGAAAAGAAAAACCTGACATATTTGACTATTTTAAAAATTTAATAATTTTTAATGGGTACAGAGTTTCAGTTTGTGATGACGAAAAAGTTCTGAAAATGGATAGTAATCATGGCTGCATAACAATGCAACATACTTAATGTCACTGAACCATATGTTTATATTATTTTATGTGTATATTACCCAGTGAAAAAATGATATTTAAATGACAAAATATATCCTAAACAAATTTAATAGACAACTGATAGGCTAGTTAAATATACACATACACCTACATACACGTATCTTTTAAACACTTATAAGACTAAAAGGCTTAAAATCTATAATCTTGCATATGGCCAAGGAATGTCAAAAGACATTAACAAGAGAAGATATAAGCACATGAGAAGGTGCTCAATGTCACTAGTCCTAAGAGAAAAGCAAACTAAAACTATAATCAGATACCACTTCATACCCACTAAAAGGCTAAAATTAAAATAACTGACAATACAAAGTATTGGCCAGGGGGCAGATATTCTTTCAAAAATAACAGAATGAGAGACAGGAATAGAGGGAGAGATAGCATAATATAAAAGCAAACAATTCACAGTAGAACAAATCCAAGCGGTTGGTAAACATTTGAGAAGATGCTCACTAGCAGTTAAAGAAATGCAAATTAAAGTCGCAAGGCATGGTAATCTCATCCATTTGCTACTGGAGGTGGGAACCACTATTTCATTTCTGAAATGCATATCCTTGAAACAGAAATCCCATTCCTAAGAGTTTAGCTCATAGAAGGAAAAACATCAGTATATGAAAAATATATATAAAATATTATCCCATTTGAAAAAATGTGGTCCAATGGAGAAGGGAATGGCAAACCACTTCAGTATTCTTGCTTTGAAAACTCCATGAACAGTATGACAAGGCAAAAAATTATGACACTGAAAGATGAACTCCCCAGGCCAGTAGGTGCCCAATATGCTACTGGAGAAGAGTGGAGAAATAACTCCAGAAAGAATGAAGAGACGGAGCCAAAGCAAAAACAATGGCCATTTGTGGATGTGACTGGTGATGGAAGTAAAGTGTGATGCTGTCAAGAGCAACATTGCACAGGAACCTGGAATGTTAAGTCCATGAATCAAGGTAAATTGGAAGTGGTCAAACAGGAGATGGTAAGAGTGAACATCGAAATTTTAGAGATCAGTGAACTAAAATGGACTGGAATGGGCGAATTTAACTCAGATCACCATTATATCTACGACTGTAGGCAAGAATTCCTTAGAAGAAGTGGAGTAGCCCTCGTAGTCAACAAGAGTCCAAAATGCAGTACTTGGGTGTAATTTCTAAAATGACAGAATGATCTCCGTTCATTTCCAAGTCTATGCTTGGACCAGTAATGCTGAAAAGCTGAAGTTGAACAGTTCTATGAAGACCTACAGGACCTTCTGGAAGTAACACCCCAAAAGATGTCCTTTTCATTACAGGGGACTGGAATGCAAAAGTAGGAAGTCAAGAGATATGTGAAGTAACAGGCAAATTTGGCCTTGGAGTACAAAATGAAGCAGGGCAAAGACTAACAGAGTCTTGCCAAGAGAACACACTGGCCATAGCAAACACCTTCTTCCAACAACACAAGAGAAGATTCTACACATGGACATCACCAGACGGTCAATACTGAAAACAGATTGATTATATTTTCTGCAGCCAAAGATGGAAAAGCTCCATATAGTCAGCAAAAACAAGATCGGGAGATGACTCTGGCTCAGGTCATGAACGCCTTATTGCCAAATCCAGACTTAAATTGAAGAAAGTAGGGAAAACCACTAGACCATTCAGGTATAACCTAAATCAAATCCCTTACAACTATACAGCAGAAGTGACAAATAGATTCAAAGGATTAGATCTGATAGACAGAGTGCCTGAAGAACTATGGATGGCGGTTCGTGACATTGTACAGGAGGCAGTGATAAAGACCATTGCCCCAAAAAAGAAATGCAAAAAGGGAAAATGGTTGTCTGAGGAGGCCTTACAAATAGCTGAGAAAAGAAGAGAAGATAAAGGTAAAGGAGAAAAGGAAAGATATATCCATCTGAATGTAGAGTTCCAAAGAAAAGCGAGAGATAAGAAAGCTTTCCTCAGTGATCAATGCAGAGAAATAGAGGAAAACAATAGAATGGGAAAGACTAGAGATCACTTCAAGAATATTCGAGATACCAAGGGAACATTTCATACAAAGATGGGCACAATAAAGGACAGAAATGCTATGGACCTAACAGAAGCAGAAGAGATTAAGAGGTGGCAAGAATACACAGAAGAACTATACAAAAAATATCTTCATAAACCAGATAAGCATGATGGTGTGATCACTCACCTAGAGCCAGACATCCTGAAGTGCGAAGTCAAGTGGGCCTTAGGAAGCATGACTAGGAACAAAGCTAAAGGAGGTGATGGAATTCCAGTTGAGCTATTTCAAATCCTAAAAGATGATGCTGTGAAAGTGCTATACTCAATATGCCAGCAAATTTGAAAAACTCAGCAGTGGCCACAGGACTAGAAAAGGTCAGTCTTCATTCCAATCCCAAAGAAAGGCAATCCCCAAAAATGTTCAAACTACCACACAATTGCACTCATCTCAGTTCAGTTTAGTCGCTCGTCGTGTCTGACTCCTTGCAACCCCATGGACTGCAGCACGCCAGGTCTCCCTGTCCATCACCAACTCCTGGAGTTTACTCAAACTAATGTCCATTGAGTTGGTGATGCACTCATCTCACACGCTAGCAAAGTTCTAGCTCAAAATTCTCCAAGCAAGGCTTCAACAGTATGTGAACCGTGAACTTCCAGATGTTCAAGCTGGATTTGAAGAGGCAGAGGAACCAAAGATCAAATTGCCAACATCTGATGGATCATCGAAAAAGCAAGAGAGTTCCAGAAAAACATCTATGTCTGCTTTATTGACTATGTCAAAGCCTTTGACCGTGTGGATGACAACAAACTGGAAAATTCTTTAAGAGATGGGAATATCAGACCACCTTATCTGCCTCCTGAGAAATCTATATGCAGGTCAAGAAGCAACTGTTAGAACTGAACATGGAACAATGGACTGGTTCCAAATAGGGAAAGGAGTACATCAAAGCTGTATACTGTCACCCTGCTTATTTAACTAATATGCAAAGTACATCATGCGAAATGCCAGGCTGGATGAAGCACAAGCTGGAAATCGAGATTGCCAGGAGAAATATGAACAACCTCAGATACGCAGATGATACCACCCTTATGGCAGAAAGCAAAGAAGAACTATAGAGCCTCTTGATGAAAGTGAAAGAGGAGAGTGAAAAAGTGGCCTTAAAACAAAACATTCAGAAAACTAAGATCAGGGCATCCAGTCCCATCAGTTCAGTTCAGCTCAGTCAGTCAGTCATGCCCGATTCTTTGTGACTCCATGAACCGCAGCACGCAAGGCCTCCCTGTCCATCACAAACTCCCAGAGTTTACCCAAACTCATGTTCATTGAGTCGGTGATGCCATCCAACCATATCATCTTCTGCCATCCCCTTCTCCTCCTGCTCTCAATCTTTCCCAGCATCAGGGGCTTTTCAAATGAGTCAGCTCTTTGCATCAGGTGGCCGAAGTATTGGAGTTTCAGCTTCAACATCAGTCCTACCAATGAACACCCAGGACTGATCTCCTTTAGGATGGACTGGTTGGATCTCCTTGCAGTCCAAGGGACTCTCAAGAGTCTTCTCCAACACCACAGTTCAAAAGCATCAGTTTTTTGGCACTCAACGTTCTTCACAGACCAACTCTCACATCCATACATGACCACTGGAGAAACCATAGCCTTGACTAGGTGGACCTTTGTTGGCAAAATGATGTCTCTGCTTTTCAATATGCTATCTAGGTTGGTCATAACTTTCCTTCCAAGGCATAAGTGTCTTTTAATTTCATGGCTGCAATCACCATCTGCAGTGATTTTGGAGCCCAGAAAAATAAAGTCAGCCACTGTGAGGGTTGCACAATAAACCAAAAGTGGCTTCATGATGTGTATAAAATTCAACTGTAAGGAAAATTAATTTAAAATTTCTCTTCCTCATTAATTAGTGGTTCATTCGAAGCTGCATATGAAAACAGTGTTCTTTTCTGTTGAATAGGATGACCCTTAAATTTAATTTATATGTCTAAACTTCCTGTGGGTATTTACTTTGCAATGTTTCAGCAGTTTTCAAAAGCAGAGAGTCTAAACTCTTGGAAGAATTCTAATGACTCCTTTATATATACACTATTACCATTCCACATGCACACCTTTATTTTGTACTAATTTACTGACAAAGCTTAATGCCTAACTGAGAGCAGTTCTTGTCATGGAAATCAGGATGTCAAGTTCATATTCGTGTAAATCCTACAGGGATGGACAGGCAAAACCATTTCCCATTATGTGTCCCAGGGTGGAGTCCTTGCTCACTCCTGCACCAACAGCTCCTGCTACCCAGAGCTGCTGCTTCTGCAGTTGGGCCACCCACCATGGACAGCACCAGTCTGGATCCAGTTCCCTAGGCTGACTGCCTTGGGGCCCTATGTGGGCCAGACTATACAAAAAGTCTATTTGTGCCCACATAACCTGCCATTCCTGTGAACCTAAGCCCACATGTGCACATGCTACCATCAAGCACACCTCCACTGTTCATGCACCTGCATCATTATTTCATCAGATTTCATTTACAAAACACAGATCAAAGATAACATTGTTATGAATCTTTAGAAGGCAACAGTAAAGCTTCCCTGGTGTTGGAAAGGTTAGGACTTCGCCTTCCAACGCAGAGAGTACACGTTCAATCCCTAGCTAGAGAGCTAAGATCCTGCATACCTTGAGGCCAAAAAACAAAAACAGAAGCAATATTGCAACAAATGCAATAAAGATATTTAAAATAGTCCACATCAACAAAACAAAACCAATTATGGAGTCCTTCTTGGGGTGGGGGCCCTATGTGACTGCCCAGGTGGCACACCTAAGATGACCCTGGTGCCAGTTAGGCCATTTGATACTTAACAGATCAGTGAACATACATCAGGTCCATGCAACAGATCTGGTGCTCACTCATGGTATCTTTTTCCAGCTTTTCCTAAATGTGCTCTAACAAGGAGTAACTTGACTGCTTCTACTACCAAAAGAATAACTCAGAAGCCTGTATGCCTTTGTATTTTCATATCCATTATCTCACCAGAGTGCCACAACCCACTGAGGTAGTGAGAAAGGATTATTGGTTCTAATTAATTAGTCCTCACAAAAATTCACGGTGGTATGGGAGTATTTTTGAAGCTATCTGACAGATGAAGTCAGAGGTAAATGATTTTCCTATCTACCTCACCAGGCTGTTTGGGTGACTGAAGTTAAAAGTGGTTACGAAAAGTGTTTTGACAGCAATGAGGTAGAGAGCACATATATTACCATTATTCTTTCTTTGGAACACCACATGGTAAGACAGGGGAATCAAATTCAGGTTTACAGTAACTAATCAAGATCTCACCTTTTAAATGTTAAATCTTTTCATCTTAGGTAACCTAGCCAAACAACCTATACTATAATCTGACTCTTCATGGTCTGAGTCCATTCGAGAAAGGCAATTTCTTACTTCCAGAAAAATAAAATTATGCAACCAGCTAAGAATGTCACCTGGACATGGAACAACAGACTGGTTCCAAATAGGAAAAGGAGTACATCAAGGCTGTATATTGTCACCCTGCTTATTTAACTTATATGCAGAGTACATCATGAGAAATGCTGGTCTGGAAGAAACACAAGCTGGAAACAGGATTGCCAGGAGAAATATCAATAACCTCAGACATGCAGATGACACCACCTTTATGCCAGAAAGTGAAGAAGAACTAAAGAGCCTGTTGATGAAAAGTGAAAGAGGAGAGTGAAAAAGTTGGCTTAAAGCTCAACATTCAGAAAACTAAGGTCACGGCATCCGGTCCCACCATTTCATGGCAAATAGATGGGGAAACAGTGGAAACAGTGTCAGACTTTATTTTGGGGGGCTCCAAAATCACTGCAGATGGTGACTGCAGCAATGAAATTAAAAGACGCTTACTCCTTGGAAGGAAAGTTATGACCAAACTAGACAGCATATTAAAAAGCAGAGACGCTACTTTGTCAACAAAGGTCCATCTAGTCGAGGCTATGGTTTTTCCAGTAATCATGTATGGATGTGAGAATTGGACTATAAAGAAAGCAAAGTGTTGAAGAATTGATGCTTTTGAACTGTGGTGTTGGAGAAGATTCTTGAGAGTCCCTTGGACTGCCAGGAGATCCAACCAGTCCATCCTAAAGGAGATCAGTCCTGGGTGTTCATTGGTTGGACTGATGTTGAAGTTGAAGCTCCAATACTTTGGTCACCTGATGCGAAGAACTGACTCATTTGAAAAGCCCCTGATGCTGGGAAAGATTGAGAGCAGGAGGAGAAGGGGACGACAGAGGATGAGATGGTTGGATGGCATCACCGACTCAATGGACAAGGGTTTGGGTAAACTCCCGGAGTTGGTGATGGACAGGGAGGCCTGGCATGCTGCTAGTCCATGGGGTTGCAAAGAGTCAGAAACAACTGAGCTACTTAACTGAACTGAACTGAAGTATATCACAGATAAACTCAAAAACAAGTCTGAGAAATACAAAATAGAAAAAAATACTCTTGTATGTTTGTGAAGTAACATATTCAGTTCAATTCAGTTCAGTCGCTCAGTCGTGTCTGACTCTTTGGGACCCCATGAATCACAGCACTCCAGGCCTCCCTGTCCATCACCAACTCCCAGAGTTCACTCAGACTCGCGTCCATCGAGTCAGTGATGCCATCCAGCCATCTCATCCTCTGTCATCCCCTTCTCCTCCTGCCCCCAATCCCTCCCAGCATCAGAGTCTTTTCCAATGAGTCAACTTTTCGCATCAAGTGGCCAATGTACTGGAGTTTCACCTTCAGCATCATTCCCTCCAAAGAAATCCCAGGGTTGATCTCCTTCAGAATGGACTGGTTGGATCTCCTTGCAGTCCAAGGGACTCTCAAGAGTCTTCTCCAACATCACAATTCAAAAGCATCAATTATTCGGTGCACAGCTTTCCTCATAGTCCAACTCTCACATCCATACATGACCACTGGGAAAACCATAGCCTTGACTAGACGGACCTTTGTTGGCAAAGTAATGTCTCTGCTTTTCAATATGCTATCTAGGTTGGTCATAACTTTTCTTCCAAGGAGTAAGCGTCTTTTAATTTCATGGCTGCAGTCACCATCAGCAGTGATTTTGGAGCCCCCCAAAATAAAGTCTGACACTGTTTCCACTGTTTCCCCATCTCTTTCCCATGAAGTGATCGGACCAGATGCTGCTTTAAGCCAACTTTTTCACTCTCCACTTTCACTTTCATCAAGAGGCTTTTTAGTTCCTCTTAACTTTCTGCCATAAGGGTGGTGTCAACTGATAACTGAGGTTATTGATAGTGCTCCCAGCAACCTTGATTCCAGCTTGTGTTTCTTCCAGTCCAGCGTTTCTCATGATGTACTCTGCATAGAAGTTAAATAAGCAGGGTGACAATATACAGCCTTGACGTACTCCTTTTCCTATTTGGAAACAGTCTGTTGTTCCATGTCCAGTTCTAACTGTTGCTTCCTGACCTGCATACAGATTTCTCAAGAGGCAGGTCAGGTGGTCTGGTATTCCCATCTCTTTCAGAATTTTCCACAGTTTATTGTGATCCACACAGTCAAAGGCTTTAGCATAGTCAATAAAGCAGAAATAGATGTTTTTCTGGAACTCTCTTGCTTTTTCTATGATCCATCAGATGTTGGCAATTTGATCTCTGGTTTCTCTGCCTTTTCTAGAACCAGCTTGAACATCTGGAAGTTCACAGTTCACATATTGCTGAAGCCTGGCTTGGAGAATTTTGAGCATTACTTTACTAGCGTGTGAGATGAGTGCAATTGTGCAGTAGTTTGAGCATTCTTTGGCATTGCCTTTCTTTGAGATTGGAATGAAAACAGACCTTTACCAGTCCTGTGGCCACTGCTGAGTTTTCCAAATTTGCTGGTATATTAAGTGCAGCACTTTCACAGCATCATCTTTCAGGATTTGAAATAGCTCAACTGGAATTCCATCACCTCCACTAGCTTTGTTCATAGTGATGCTTTCTAAGGCCCACTTGACTTCACATTCCAGTTTGTCTGGCTCTAGGTGAGTGATCACACCATCATGATTATCTGGGTCATGAAGATCTTTTTTGTATAGTTCTTCTGTGTATTCTTGCCACTTCTTAATATCTTCTGCTTCTGTTAGGTCCATACCATTTCTGTCCTTTATCGAGCCCATTTCTGCATGAAATGTTCCCTTGGTGTCTCTAATTTTCTTGAAGAGATCTCTAGTCTTTCCCATTCTGTTGTTTTCCTCTATTTCTTTGCATCGATTGCTGAGGAAGGCTTTCTTATCTCTTCTTGCTATTCTTTGGAGCTCTGCATTCAGATGCTCATATCTTTCCTTTTCTCCTTTGCTTTTCGCTTCTCTTCTTTTCACAGCTATTTGTAAGGCCTCCTCAGACAGCCATTTTGCTTTTTTGCATTTCTTTTCCATAGGGATGGTCTTGATCCCTGTGTCCTGTACAATATCCCAAACTGCCAACCATAGTTCATCAGGTACTCTATCAGATCTAGGCCCTTAAATCTATTTCTCACTTCCACTGTATAATCATAAGGGATTTGATTTAGGTCATACCTGAATGGTCTAGTGGTTTTTCCTACTTTCTTCAATTTAAGTCTGAATTTGGCAATAAGGAGTTCATGATCTGAGCCACAGTCAGCTCCCAGTCTTGTTTTTGCTGACTGTATAGAGCTTCTCCATCTTTGGCTGCAAAGAATATAATCAATCTGATTTCAGTGTTGACCATCTGGTGATGTCCATGTGTAGATTCTTCTCTTGTGTTGTTGGAAGAGGCTGCTTGCTATGACCAGTGCATTTTCTTGGCAAAACTCTATTAGTCTTTGCCCTGCTTCATTCTGCATTCGAAGGCCAAATTTGCCTGTTACTCCAGGTGTTTCTTGACTTCCTACTTTTGCATTCTAGGCCCCTATAACGAAAAGGGCATCTTTTTTGGGTGTTAGTTCTAAAAGGTCTTGTAGTTCTTCATAGAACCATTCAACTTCAGCTTCTTCAGCATTACTGGTTGGAGCATAGACTTGGATTACAGTGATATTGAATGGTTTGCCTTGGGAATGAATAGAGATCATTCTGTCGTTTTTGAGATTGCATCCAAGTAGTGTATTTTGGACTCTTTTGTTGACCATGATGGCTACTCCATTTCTTCTAAGGGATTCCTGCCCACAGTAGTAGATATAATGGTCATCTCAGTTAAATTCACCCATTCCAGTCCATTTTAGTTCACTGATTCCTAGAAAGTCAACGTTCACTCTTGCCATCTCCTGTTTGACCACTTCCTATTTGCCTTGATTCATGGACCTGACATTCCATGTTCCTATGCAATATTGTTCTTTACAGCATCGGACCTTGCTTCTATCACCAGTCACATCCACAACTGGGTATTGTTTTTGCTTTGGCTCCATCCCTTCATTCTTTCTGGAGTTATATCTCCACTGATCTCCAGTAGCATATTAGTATATTGGGCACCTAGTGACCTGGGGAGTTCCTCTTTCAGTATCCTATCATTTTGCCTTATCATACTGTTCATGGGGTTCTCAAGGCAAGAATACTGAAGTGGTTTACCATTCCCTTCTCCAGTGGACCACATTGTGTCAGACCTCTCCACCATGCCCGCCCGTCTTGGGTGACCCCACAGAGCATGGCTTAGTTTCACTGAGTTAGACAAGGCTGTCGTCCTAGTGTGATTAGATTGACTAGTTTTCTGTGATTATGGTTTCAGTGTGTCTGCCCTCTGGCAACATCTACCATCTTACTTGGGTTTCTCTTACCTTGGAAGTAACATATTACTATAACACTACTAGTTAAAAAGGTAAATCATGAGTAAAATTATAAATTCTTAGAACTCAAGGACAATTAAAACATCATAGGTCAAAAATGTGTGGGACACAGAAAGAACTTTAAGGCTTTAAATACATTTATCAGGAAACCAAACTTTTAAAAGAGTTAAGCATTTAGATCAAGAACTTGGAAACAGGGCAACAGAGAAAACTCAGAGAAAAACAGGAGACAGAAAATAACACAGGTAAAGAAAGAAATCAATGAAATGGTGAAAAAAGGACATTGAAAATTGAAAAACAGAGAGCTGGTTCTTTGACAAACTAGTAAGATGGACAGGTCTTAGGCAAGATTTTTTTTAAGGAGGAGAGAGACAGACAGACAGATATACACAGACACATACATGACCTCAATGGCAAAACACACACACACACACACACACACACAAAAGACCTAGAAAATTATCTGAATAAATAGAAAACCATTCCAGCATCTTCCATGGGACAACTTAATACTGTTAAAGGTCAATTCACCTCAAAGTGATATATAAAAACGAAATTCTGATCAAAACTCTGGTTGCATTCTTTGAGGAGCCTGAGAAACTTACTCTAAAATTTACATGGAGGGTGAACTTCCACTTCAGTGGTGTGGGGCAGGGGGTGCCTGGATCCATAGACCCTGATCATGGCAATAACCCTGGGTCACTGGCACCTCCACAGGCTAGCTCATATAGTCCACCTGCTCCTGGAATGCACAAACAAAAACTATGAGGAGAAGTACAGGATAGGGGACAGTCCCGACTATGACAGCAGCATCCCACTCTTCTTCAGTGAAGTCATCCCCTGACATTACGGTTTCTGCTCCAAACACAACCAGACCGTCCTTCTTTTCTCTGTGTGTGTGTCTGGTTTTTTTTTTTTTTTCTCCCTGACATGAGTCACTTCACCAGAACCCTGGCCTGCAGACTTCAGGCCTGATTTCCTCAGCACTGCCCTGAAGACCAGTCCTGGCCTGGTATGTAGACCCTGCTCCCCCAGTGTGCTCCCTACTCAGCCCTGCCTGATACCAATAAAGCCTTAACCACAATAATAATAATAATAATAATAAGTAAAATAAAATAAAATTTACATGGAAAGATAAAGGTCCACAAATAGCCAACTTTGAAAAATAAGAACTAAAAAGATCACAATGTTCCATTAGATACTGACATACTTAAAATCTGTAGCAATATTTTTTGAATCTTTGCTAACCAGGGGCTTCCCAGGTGGTCAGTGGTAAAGAATCTGCCTGCCAATGCAGGAGCTGCAGGAAATGCGGGTTCCATCCCTGGATCAGGAAGATTCCTTAGAGAAGGAAATGGCAACCCACTCCATTATTCTTGTCTGGGAAATCCCAAAGACAGAGAAGCCTGGTGGGTTACAGTCCATGGGGTTGCAAAGAGTCAGACACGGCTGAGCAACTAACACTTACCCTTACCCAGATTGTGGTTCTCAAATACCATTTCCTACTAAACAAAACCAAAGCTACTTAGAGAAATGGCTAATTGCAGGTCTAAAAAAGAAAATGTACAAGATAAACCTGGAATACATTGGCTTGCCATATAGGAAGGAGGCAGTACAGAAATCACTAAGTCATGCTGAAAGGACCACCCAGGAGCCAACTTGAAGAGGCTCCCAAAGACCAAAGGTAATCAAGTTCAGCATCAATAAGAATAATGACTGCCATAGATTGAAGCACATCAATTATGTTTAAGTCCATGAGTTTACAATGATACCAAAAACATAAAACAAATTTTAAAAGACTAATTAGTTACTTTTAAAGATGCCAATAAACCAACTTATTATTTTGAAAATAGGTAAATAAAGTAGAAGAATCAAGCTGTTAGTCTGACTCCTAAATGAATTGTACCATTGAATAACCAAATAGTAGATAGGGGGATGTTTTTCTTAATTGAAGTATTCCAACTAAAAATAAGGGAGAAGTGAAAGAATTACAATTTCATTACTTTGCATTCCTAAATGAAATAATGTATCAAGACACTGATCATCACAAAAAGAAAGATAACAAAGCCTCCTGATGGAAGAAAACACCACTGTTTATGAAGTCACCTTCTCAGAAAACCAAACCTGAATTTGATCAAGTCTCTAGATGCCACTATGACTTTATAAGAAATACAGAAAACAGAGGAACATATTGAATAACAGAATAGAAATGCATTTGACAAAATCAAGAATAGAAAGTTTCACAGGAAAAAAAGAATCAAATCTCTTCCTTAAATAAAATGCAAAAGGAAAGAGGTGGAGGGCAGAACCAGCAAATTAAAATCATTTAAGAGACATATCATTGAATCACTCTTGATTTGGATTCTGATTCAAACTGTTAAAAACTACAGACACACTTATGAAACAATTAGAAATTTAAACGCTGATTAGATATCTGATCATGTCAATTAGTTATTGTTCTTTTCTTCTTGTCATAATTGTATTCAGATTGTTTTTACTTTAATTCTGTATCTTTTAAAGACACATACTGAAATATTTACACATAAAATGGCATGTCTTTGTCTTTAAAATAATACAGAAGGTGTGGAGAGTGAGTGGAATATAGATTTTAAATGACTGTGAGTTTATGATTATGGAGGTTTGGCAATGATTACATGGTAGTTCATTATATTAATCAGTCTAGTTTTGTTTATGTTTGATATTTCTCTTAATCATGAAATGTTTAAAATAGTATGATACTTTCAACAAGACTATATGAATTAATCAATGAAACAAGAGAGAGGTCAGAATCTGGCTCTATCTATCTATCTATCCAAAAGGCTAACAAATATATAAAGGAAAGCTCAAACAGATTGGTGATTTTAAAAAATGCAAACTAAAGAAACATTGAGGTATCACTTTATATCTATTACTTGACAAAAATTAGGAAACTGGATGCTGCCAATTGTTGGCAGAAATAAGGAAAATTCAACTATTTATATATTTTCTGGTGGGATCTTAACATGTAGACCTATAGTGTGCTTACAAATACTTAACAACCAGCTCTGCAGAAAGAAAAAATATATAGCTTTACCATATATATACAAGTGTATATATATAGTATATATGTTTTTGTATATACATTATATATAGTTTACTATGAACTTTATTAATATCTAGGCATATAGCATACAACTCATAAATAATCATAAACAACACATTTATTGTAACTTCCATAGAATTAATTTATTTTCATAGAATGCTTTTGTTGATTTTTGCCAAAGTGTTTTCCTGTGGATGCAATCCAAGAAGGAGTGCAGATCTGATATGAATGTTGGTTGATATTTTAGTGCATATTAGGAAGACAGCAAGGGCTTCCCCAATGACTCAGTGGTAAAAAGTCCACCCGCAATGCAAGAGACGTGGGTTTGACCCCTAGGTCAGGAAGATTGCCTGGAGTAGGAAATGGCAACCTACTCCAGTATTCTTGCTTGGAGAATCCCATGAACAGAGGAGTTTGGAGGGCTACAGTCCATGGGGTTGCAGAGCATTAGACATGACTGAGCGACTGAACAGGCATTAGGAAGAAGGCAAAAGTGAGGCAGTGAAGATGTAGGTGTGTTTGCCAGTGATCTGAGCAACTTCTTTGCTCAATCAAATATTGGAGGAATACTTCCTCAAACTTTTGTGTTATTCACAATGTAACATCTACAGACCTAATATACTTTAAAATTTATTTATATTACTAACATTTTCTTTACACTTTCCTAAACCTTTTTCATCACTGATGAATCTGAATATCACTAAAAGCTGAACAACCAAACAATATGTGTCTCCTGATAATTATAGGAAATACACAGTAACACATATGAAGTAATTTTGCTAAATGATAAAAATAAGTAATAATCTAATCAAGCCTCTATGTCTAACTATCTAATCACAGGAAATATGGGATATGGAGGAGATATTACATGACACCAACAGATCAGCCAAATCTAATATGCTGGAAATTCTAAAGAAAAAATAAACTGGTTTCTTCAACAAAAAATGTCATTAAGAAAAAACAGAATGTGTGCGGAGGGGGAGGTGCTATTATAATAAAAAAAGAGAGAGAGAGATTTAAGAGACATAGCAATCAAATGCAATGTAGTTTGGATCCAGCTTCTAAGAAAGCAAGTGCAAAAACAAAACATTTTTTATACAATCAGGGAAATGTGAACATGGAGTATTTAATATTAAAGAAGTATTATTCTATAGTATACATGAAATGATATTATAACTATGTTGTTTTTTTTTTTAACATGTCCCTAGTGTTAGCCCAGTGGCTACCCATGCCGGGGTACCATCTTTCCCTGGTAGAACTTACTTTTAAAGAAATGAGTTAACCCACTCCTCAGTAAAGATTATCTTTGGCTACTTAAATCTTTCCTTAGATCTTTGTTTAGCTGCTTAATTCTTTGTTAGGGAAGATTATAATGGATGGATCAGGCTGTCACCAAACCAGCTGAGTGATCCTAGCAGCTCTTCTACTCCAGCACCTCCTTAAACACTGCCCTCTGGACCGTGTAGCTGTTCTTGGTTCAGGTTTCAGATGGCCAGTGGTCTGCTTCCTAGCCCTGATGCCATATTACTACAACCATCACAGACTCAGCTTCTGCTACCCTGGGAACCGCACAGTTATCCACCAAGGGTTCTCTCTCTTCTTGCTCCATAAGGAAGCCGATTTTCTCCTTTCTGGTATTACAGCTGTCTCAACTCACCTCCAGAGGGCTGGCTCAGAAATGGCCACAGCCTCTCTAATGCTGGTTCAGATGGACAATTCTATATGTCAAGGAGGAGGTGATGCCACAAAGCCAGGATAGGAATGTCTACCTCTTCGTACCTCCTCATAGACTAGGGCATCTCTACTGGTCAGCTCTCTGCCAGGGCACTGAATGGCTCTGGGGCCCTTCAAAATCTCTCCTCTCTGTCTGACTTCCTGAAGAACCCTTGACTGGTCCCCACCCCTCCTTTGTCCATGGCAAGAGGAATGGAGGTATTAATCTTAGTGTCCTTGGATCACCATGTTGCTTCTCCCTGAAAGCTCAGGGGTTCTCATCAAAAAGGACCCTAGGAATCACATCCACATCACAGAATTCCAGAGCTCTGCATGCGTGTAGATAGGCCCATCCAGGACACCACTACCCAGAGAGAAATGAAAAGCCATCTCTTCCTGGAACAAAAATGAAACACAGGAGGAGGAGACGGCAAGCACAGGCAGCATTAAGAGTGAAAGGAAAGAGCTGAGCAAGCAAATTAAGGCCTTTTCTCTGGAAAGTAAAGCCAGGCAGAGGTACCACAAGGGCTTCTAATGCTCAAGCAGTGATTAACACCCCAAATGGAGACTGAACAAGAGCTGAGCACAGCAGCACAAGATTTTAGCCTCTAATAAAAGTTCAGGGTGACTGAAGGACATTTTTTAGTTCATCCCAGTAAGGAACACCACTTAGACAAGAAAAAATTTCCAAATGCTCATAGTTAAACCATCTAAGTGATTTATTTTGATAGATAGACTATAGAGACAGACTAAAAATGTAGATGCATGTACATTTCTACAGTCTGTCTTTTCATTAAATACACACACATGATATGAAAGCTTGCTTAAAGCATATCTTTGGTGCCACTTCAGGGGGTGCAGGTTCAATCCTGGTTGGGAAACTAAGGTCCCACAGTGTGGCAAAAAATAAATAAATGCAGCATATCTGAAGTCTAAATAATAATAATAAGTCACATTGTGTTATTGCTTTGTGAGTTTATTGTTGCTTTTCCAGAAAAGGTTCTGACCAACTAAGTCATGGGCTTGGTTCCTTCGCCTTAGCTGTTATTCAGGAAAAATCCACAGCTCCTAGCCAAAAGGCCCCACTTTTACTGGGTTGTAGATACCCACATTGCAGGTATGTGGCCCAGAAAACCACCCCAAATCATACAAAGGCAAATGACCCACACCCATTTTGTCCTTTCCAAAGTTAGATTAGCTCCCCAAGGTACACTATGGTGTGTTATCCCCCCCTACCCACCCCAGAAGTAAGAAAGCACACATTCATTATCTATTCACATACAAAGCAGACTTGGGTTTCGTTTTTAATCATTTAGTAAAACCTGATGGCATACTGTGTGCCAAACACTGCTATGAACCCATCACATAGAAATGCTAACTCCTTTATTTCAACCAGGAACTTGTACGCAGCCACGGTTCCTTACTCCTGTCCACAGTGGCCTCTTACACCAAGTTCATGTGTATGTTTCAAGGAGGCAGGGGGGGTATATATACATTGTCCTTGAAGCAGACTCCCACCTATTTGTAATAAACACTTCCCAGATAGAAAGAAAAATTCTCAAAGGCTATTTATGAAGCTCCCAACTTCCTTGGGGTGCCATGTAGGACACTGTAATTACAAGAAACATTTTCGGCTCTGCTTCTCTGACCACGTGGCTGGGAGGCCCGGGGAGTGGACCATGGTAACCATTCTTCATTTTCCTGGCCCATTGTAACTCTAATGAGATCCGTTCTGATTGCAATTAGAACAGTGCACAGCAGGTGAAGCCATATGGAACCTGGTCATCTTGAAGCAGAAGCAGAAAGCAGGCTTTTGTCCTACTCAGCTCTGCACATGCATTTTCTTTTTCTTTTCTTTTTTTTTTTTGCACATGCATTTTCTAAGATCAAGTCCCACCTGGTCCTGCCACTGCAGTGAAGGTGAAGGTGAAGTCGCTCAGTCGCGTCCGACTCTTTGCGACCCTGTGGACTGTAGCCTACCAGGCTCCTCCGTCCATGGGATTCTCCAGGCAAGAATACTGGAGTGGGTTGCCATTTCCTTCTCCAGGGGATCTTCCCGACCCAGGGATCGAACCCAGGTCTCCCGCATTGGAGGCAGACGCTTTAACCTCTGAGCCACTGCAGTATAAGAACGGAAATTGTCTGAGGGCCGAAGCTTCACTCCATGCCTGCATTGCAAACAGGAAATTAATTGCTGAGTGCCTACTGTGTGCTTGGTGCTGGGCTGTCTTGTTCTTTCTGTCTTCTCATCAAACTCACGGTGAGTCAATTATCCTAAGCGACATTCTACTAAAACTAAAGCCCAGAGATGTCACAAAACTGCCTTAAGTTGCACAGCTTGAATGCGACAGCACCAAACATCCTCACCCTAGTGCTTAAATGTTTTCTCTTCCCAGGGACATTGTCATTGAACTCTTAATCTTTCTGTACTTTTTTTTCATTGCTTGACTTGGATAAACAGATGGTCATAAAAGATTCCATTCTCCAGAGGGACTCTAAGCTCTTTCTGTGCCATGTTAAGTGATAACTGACTGTGGGTAGCTGCTGACGAGGCAGAAGCCCTCACAGCCTACCTTCCTTTGGCATTTTCCATTCAGAGCGGTGGGGGGAGGGGATGGGTTGGAAATCAGATCCCAGACTGTGAGTCTTACCCTGCTCACCTGGACTACTGCACTAATATAGACTGGATAAATTCAGGTATGAAAAACTCTTTCATTGCACATAATCATTTTTTATCAGAATCACAGTACCTCTTTCCTTCTTTCCCTCCCTCTTTTTCCTGCCACCCCTGCCCCCGACATCTCCCTCCACCATGGCTAACTCAGCCAGTAGCATGGAAAAAGCAAACTTAGAGTCTGCCAGTTCAGGGTCACATTGGTCTATTAAAGCCTAACAAAGAGTAAAGCTTTATGCTGAAGAAAACAGGTTTACCTTGAATTTGTGAATTGAGAGCCTATTGAAGGAGCCAGAGAAAACCTTTAATATTGGGCCAACCTATTATTCTATAGACTGCAATAAAATAGTATTTAATTCTAGGTGGCCACGTGGCCTAGCAAACTCACCCTCAGATGAATGTGTGCTCTGCACAGAAAGGAGCTTAGGTTCTAATTAGAGAATTTAAGCATTGGCTATAAACACCAAGATTTATAGCATTGGCTATAAACACCAAGATTTATAGCATTGGCTATAAACACAAATACACAATTATGTATTTATGTGTAAATACGTCAAATGATTGATGCAAAGATGAATTATTTTCTAAAATAGAACTGACTCTTCTCAAGACCAGTGTGAATTCCTATCATCAAGGAGTTCAGATCTCTCTCAAACCTTTAGAAACATATAACCACTTGCCCTGGGTTCCGCCCACACAGCCCCCTCCCCAAACCACTGTCCAACATGCAGACTCACCTCTGCTCAAAGCTCTAGCGCAGCGTCACAGCCCCTAGGCACTGTGGCCTCAGGCATGCTACTTAATCTCTGGGGGACTTGGCATCAGGTCAGCTTTCACTCTGTCTTACAGTCAACGTGCACGCTCAGTGGCTCAGTTGTGTCCAACTCTTTGTGATCCTACGAACTGTAGCCTGCCAGGCTCCTCTGCCCACGGGACTTCCCAGGCAGGAAGACTGCAGTGGGTTGCCATTTCCTTCTCCAGGGGATCTTCCCGACCCAGGATGGAACCCACGTCTCCTGGGTCTCCCACACTGGCAGGTGGATTCTTTACCACTGCACCACTTGGGAAACCCCTGTCAACATGAGACCTCCAATTCCTGCTATGGATCCTGTTGCTGGACCTCTGTTCTGAAACCCTGGTCTTAGTCTCAATCTTGACCTGCTTACAACTTCAGTCTGGAAGCCAGGAAACCCAGGCAGGGCCCCAGTGGTCTCTTCCTGCGCAAAGAGATGGCTTCCCTCAAACCCCAGCCTGGAGACTAGGTCTCATTTATATGTTGGCAGCCAGTCTTCTTGCAGCTGTCACCATGCTTTTCTGATGCCATGCTCTGCTTGGCTCTTGGCCACCTCCTCACTCCTGTTCTACTGCTTCATTCACACCAGGTAGTCAGGCTTGGTTCAATATCAGCAAATTCTTTTGAGGTTGGCCTGCACACTCAGCTCACCTAAACCTCAACTTCCGGTAGAATCTACCTAACAGTGTTCCAAGTACCACTGTCATGCCTAGCCTCTCACATGACTATGGGCACAGAAGAAAAAGCCACAGCCCCATAGACTCAAATATTGAGGGGAAATGAATTGCATTTTTTCTAGCATCTAGCTGAACCAGTGCAACAAAATGGTTTTGGGAGGATTAAGAATGCTTTAGAGAGGGGACAGTATTTTATATGCCACTGTTTTAATTTAATAGTCATTCTTCTCTGTGCCCATGAGCTGTGGAGGCCAGAGAGACTGACTAGGACTACAAGTCAAGGAAGCAATTTGCCCAGCCATCATTTCCATTCCTACTGAGAAAACAAAACCATTCAAACATACTTGCCTTTTTTCCCCTTAAAACATCTCTTCCTCTATAAAAATGAGAAAGTTCATTATAATAATGTGGGATTTCAAAGAGCAGGAAAAACAAAACAAAACAACCAGTTGTCCTAATACTCAAAGCCAAGAACGATCTTTTTTTTTTTTTTTTTTTTTTAACCTTTTTCCTATCTTCAGCAGCTGAAATCCGTTTTGGAGCATCTTAATGCCCAATGAATGATGGACTCCTTTTCCCTGCCCCAAGTGTCTGTCAGGTATTCTGGGAGCACTGTCCTTCACAAGGGATGCGGCAACCTGCTTCAAGAGGAGGGAATATAACAGCTGTCCTGCCTGTCCTCACCCTACCCCTGGATTCCCCACTACTGGGGACAAAGAACAAGGGCATAAATACACCTTCAAAACACCATCATTTGCTAAGTACTTACAGATCTACCACCTTCGAGAAGCTCTTAGGTTAATTCAGGAAGGGTTAGTATGTATAAAATAGATAACTAATGAGAACATATTGTACAGCACAGGGCACTCTGCTCAATACTCTATGGTGACCTAAACGTTAAGAATTCCAAAAGGGAGGGGATATATGTATAGGTGACTCACTTTGCTGTACAGTAGCAACTAAATCAACATTTTAAAGCAACTATACTCCAATAAAAATTAATCTAAATAAATAAAAAGGGACTAAATTTGAGCAAAAAGAAAGGCAGCACATCCCTCTCTTTGACAACTGAACATTGTTGAATACTGATGAAGAAAAACCATCAATGCGGGAGGGAGGTGGGCAGGGGGTTCAGGATGGGGAACACATGTACACTCATGGCTGATTCATGTCAATGTATGGCAAAAACCACTACAATATTGTAAAGTAATTAGCCTCCAATTAAATTAATTAATTAAAAGAATATAAAAACCATCAATGGATGGAGAACCAGGCTTAAATCTCATCTCAGACTCTATGGTTAGAGACAGTCTTTGAACCTTTATCTTCTGGGCTAGAGATTCTTCACTTACAGGATGAGGGATTTCCAACAGTTTCTAGAGGCCTGCCCAGTTCTAGGACTTATTTGAATTCCAAAGGCACCAGAAGAACTGTGTTGGGAGTTGAGAGGAGGGGTCAGGCATGACAACTAATAACCAAGATCTGAGGTGTAAAGTTCCAGGCATCAACTTTCTGCACCAAATCATCACCCAGGCTGATGGAACAAATCCTCTGTGACGCCAGCACAGGAAGTCTGGGGCCCCGGTTCCTGGATAATGTCAGAAAACATGGAAAACCTGGAGAACAAATTGAATCCCATCCCTGAGGGATCACTAATACATCTTTTCAAAAACACCTGAGAGATCATAGACACATAGGAATTTCTCATATTTGTTAGGCACAATAAAGTTCTACCACTGACCTATGAAACAAGATCTCAAATCAACCAATAAGGCAGAAGTTGAATAGAAAAATAGTTAAATAAGTAATAAAATATCATTCATCAATTGAAAATGCTTTCAAATAATAGCTGATAAAATAAGAACATTCACAGATTATGTTAAGGGGAAAAAGTAGGATTCAGAAATATATAAATGGTATAATCGCAACTATTTTTAAAGCCAGCACACGGATAGAGCAAAGAAAAGAAAGAGACATACCAGCAATGTTACAAGGAAGCAGGACCAGCTACATAAATAGCAAGACTCAGTGCAAAATGGAAATGTGAGGCCCCTTGTTCAAAACTTAAGAATGTCAGGGGACTTCCCAGGTGGTCCAGTGGTTAGGACTCTGCACTTCCACTGTAAGGGCCACTGGTTCAATCCCTGGTTGGGAAAAAAAGACACTTCATTAAGGTATTTCTGGGTGTTAATAATATCAGTTAGTTTGTATTTATCTGATTCTATTCATGAACATACACTATCTTTTATTTTGAGAAAATATGAGTGAGGTTTAAAAGAGCCAACAAAAGTTAATAGATATTGACCTATAATTATAAAGGAGCCTGATTGGGAACACCAGCCATACTATTGCAATATATCACAGGCAGATGGAGATTGAATCTGGGATGAAGGGAGAAGTGGCTATCTGGCCAGAGGGGAAAAAGTCAAAAGGTGCCACAAAAAGATAGGGAGAGGGTAAGAAAGCTCTACACCTGACTGAGGAAACAAGGCCTCAGCAGGCTGCAAAAAAAAAAAAAAAAAGTCCCTCCCCCAATCTAGGAAGACATGAAAGATCAGCCTAGTGTACAGACAAAAATTATGGTTCTACAGCAGTTATAGCTGATTCATTTTGTTGTACAGCAGAAATACAACATTGGAAAGCAATTATACTCCAATTAAAAAAAAATTTTAAGTAATGGTCTGCTAAGGAACAAAAGGCACCCAAGTAGGGAGGGGCACCCAGGCGTTTCCCCATGCTAGGTGGCAGAGGCAAGGTCCAGAGGACTCGATGCTAGTATTGAGTATATCTTTGTACCTTCAGGCTGGTATAAAAGGGAACCACATATATTTTACTGATATATTTTAACTAATGTTTATTGTCTGTCTCTTCCCAACTAGCGGAGAAGGCAATGGCACCCCACTTCAGTACTCTTGCCTGGAAAATCCCATGGACAGAGGAGCCTGGTGGGCTGTAGTCCATGGGTTCGCTAAGAGTCGGACATGACTGAAGGACTTCACTTTCACTTTCATGCATTGGAGAAGGAAATGGCAACCCACTCCAGTGTTCTTGCCTGGAGAATCCAGGGACGGTGGAGCCTGGTGGGCTGCCGTCTATGGGGTCACACAGAGTCGGACACGACTGAAGTGACTTAGCAGCAGCAGCAGCCCAACTAGAGTATAAGGTTATCAAGGACTAGAATTGTTAACTGTTTTGTTCACTATTGTACCCCAGCCCTTAGGAACATGCCTAGCACACGTGTGCTGTGCTTAGTCGCTCAGTCGTATTCGACTGTTTGCGACCCCATGGAGTGTAGCCCACCAGGCTCCTCCTCTGTCCATGAGGATTCTCCAGGCAATAATACTGGAGTGGGTTGCCATGCTCTCCTCCAGGGGATCTTCCCAGCCCAGGGATCGAACCCAGCTCTCCTACATTGCAGGCAGATTCTTTACCATCTGAGCCACCAGGGATAGTAGGTACTAAAAAAAAAAAAAAAAATCATTGAATGAAGTAATTGTGAGTTTGGTCCAATTCTTATCTCATTACATGTAAGGCGAAGATTAGTAGTAGATAGGCTAGGCCAAGTCTCAGGAACAATCCCAATTGGGAAAAGAAAAAAAGTCCTTATTTTTGAATTCCAAAGGGAACATGAGAGATTCCTTCTTAATTATTCACTGCCTTGATTATTCATTGTTCATCCCAGAGGGGATGGGGAAAAAAATATATACAACAGGGTCAGGTGTGAGCAATACACCTATCTACATCTCATTAAGATAAATCAATTCCTGGGAATTCCCCAGAAGACAGGCAGTCTCCTCTTAGCTTCACGAGGTGACCCCAGACCCCATACAATCTCAGGGTCATTCTGAAATTGTATTAAAAATTCCTGCCACCACATTGTGAACAGGTGGAAGAGAAAAAAAAAGGAAAGCAATTACTGAGACAGTAGGAGCTGAGAAAGGGTTAAATATGGGCCTGTGAATGAACACAGCCCGCCTCCTTCTCCAACCAGATTGTATGCTTGGCCTGTGTCTGAAGCCCCTGATGCAGTCTGGTACTGCTCCCTCACAATGGTGGCCCCCCGACCCCAATGCCAAAAGGCCTCTCCTCCACATTTCTCACCTACTCTCAAGCACTTTGAGAAGGTGAATGTACCCACAAAATGCTTTTTTCCCCCTCTTCTTTTTGGGCCACCCCTCTCCCCAGCATAATAAACAGGAAATGTCTCCAATGTTCCAACATTATCCGCTGCAGGTACTTTTCTGAACCAACAGAGAAATGCAGGCACGTACATCCCCCTTTCTATTTTCTTTCCCCAAGGCAGCCTTAAAGAATGCAAAATCTCAAGTCAAAAAATAGCAGCTTAGGAGAATGTTTTCAGCCCCTGTAGAGACATGGGCTGTCTTCCACGTTGGCCCACAGTGCAGGGTCCAACTAAAGGGTTGAGCTGAGACTCATACTTAACTAAAGAGTGGAGAAAGAAGAATGTCCTTTTTGAACTTTGGTTCACAGCTGTGAATTCTAAGCTGTGTGTGGAGACATACTAAAAGGTCCAGCTATCCGCCTTCCTAGCCTGGAGTTAGGACTGAAGTGGGACATTTGAGAGTCTCCTGGTTTAGACACAAGACTGCGGGGTGCACACAGGGGCTGTAAAGTCCCAAGCCCTGGCTTTGCCACAGAACTTGTGGGCAGGATGCAGCTCCTGCAGGAGAAATGAAGTACAGCTGAACCCCATGGGTAGCCAACTTAGGGATTTAAGACAAAACACAATTTTCCCTAAGAGAGCACATTCAAACTAGTAGTAGAATAAACCACCTGCTACCAAGTAATTTGAAAAGTTGAACCCCAAAGTGGAAAATAGCCAGGTTTTCTCACTGCATATGTATGAAAATGTAGACTTAAACAGTCTATGCTAGCCAAGATAAAATTGGTAGGACCAGCCTCCTTCACACCAAGAGAATTTGTTCCATGAACTTTGCTAATAGTGTATATCAGTAGTGTTTGTGCTCATAAAGCTTCTACTAGCTGGATGACCCCAGGGAAGTTAATAACCTCTTTGTGCCTTGGCTTCTTCATCTATAAGATACAGGCAATAATACCTAACTTAGAAGGACTGTGTAAAAATTAGGAATGATGTGTATAAGGACTGTGTAAAAATTAGGAATGATGTGTATAAGGTACCTAGGACATGATAGATAAGATAGCAGTGATGTTCTATTACGTGATAGAAGAAGTGATCAAGAAGATAATTTTCCCTTGTACCTCTGCCTTTGCCCTTAACTGCTACCAGTTTATGGGATATTTAGAAGAAAAAAAAACACACACACACAAGAAAATTCAAATTATGACCATTCTATAATGATGAAATTCTATGGAAGCAGGTATAATCAAAAGTTATAAAAGAACTTCCAGAACCTGTATGTGAAGTATAGTTGACATGGAGATTATGGTGAGCAATGAGGTAGAAAAACACCAAAGGATGGACACTGGTTCACAAGCTGCCCATAATGATCAGTGCATGGCTGATAATGACTCAATATGGCTTTTCTGAAGAAATGAGGGTGAAGAAAGATCACTGGTTTTCTATTAATAGTAAGAAGACTACTCAGTGATCTGTAGAGACCATGCCTGCTTCCACCACTGAGCAGTTGCCTCCATGAAGACCATCTCCATGCTTCCCTGCTTCTTCAGAGCCCTATATCACCTCCTAGTCCATGCCTCACAGAGCCTCCTTGACATGCTATGTTGTGTGTTTTTTTTTTGCAGATCCATTTTCCCAGGTGGCACAATGGTAAAGAATCTGCCTGCCAATGCAGGAGACACAAGAGCTGTGGGTTCAATCCCTGAGTCGGGAAAATGCCCTGGAGTAGGAAGTGGCACCCCACTCCAGTATCTTTGCCTTTAAAAACTCATGGACAGAGTAGCCTGGTAGGTTATAGTCCATGGGATCGCAAAGCAGTGGACACAACTGGGCACACACACACATTGGTGGCCCACAATCATAAGGTCCTTTAGAGCAGGATTTGATCTTACACTTCTTTAGGACTGTGTAAAATTGACCAACACAGGAAAAGTCCCTGACACTGCCCGATGTGCTCAGCAAATGTGTAGATGTGATGAAGGGCAGAAGAGCTGTGCCATCCTGGTCTCTGATCACAACATTAACCCCAATTCTCTGGCTGGTTCTTAAAATTCTGTCCTTTCCTCCTCCCTTTGTAGCCCTCACCTTGCTGAACACGGGACCCATCAACAAAGGAGGTCAACAAATAAGCTGAATTAATAAAAGGCATGCTGCCAAGATTGCTGACATTGTACTTCTTCATCACCATACAGATCCAAGCAGCTTGCTGATGAGAGGGTAGGAGGTTACCTGTTGCAAACAATTCAAAGCAAGCAGGAAATATGTCTCCACTCTTTGTATGTCAGGAGTGGGGATCGAGAGTCTTCCCCAATGACAAGCTTTAAAAATGGCAGTATTACCAAGTAAT
Source organism: Capra hircus (assembly GCF_001704415.2). Lineage (NCBI taxonomy): Eukaryota > Metazoa > Chordata > Mammalia > Artiodactyla > Bovidae > Capra > Capra hircus. Next base: position 6,827,618 of record NW_017189517.1, read on the forward strand.
GATGAGACAGCCTACAGTATTAGTGTGGGCTAATGAAGTTCAAGAATTGATGCTTTTCAACTGTGGTGTTGGAGAAGACTTTTGAGAGTCCCTTGGACTGAAAGGAGATCCAACCAGTCCATGCTAAAGGAAATCAGTCTTGAATATTCATTGGAAGGACTGATGCTGAAGCTGAAACTCCAATACTTTGGTCACCTGATGCAAAGAACCAACTCATTGGAAAAGACCCTGATGCTGGGAAAGATTGAAGGCGGGAGGAGAAGGGGATGACAGAAGATGAGATGGTTGGATGGCATCACCAACGCAATGGACATGAGTTTGAGTAGGCTCTGGGAATTGGTGATGGACAGGAAAGCCTGGTGTGCTGCATTCCATGGTGTTGAAAAGTCAGACTGAGCGACTGAACTGAACTAAATGAAATTCAATCATAAAAGTCACATTAGTTTGCAACATAATGCCTGGAGAACCATCACCAGTGGTGCCTGTGAAGTGAGTCCTTCCTGACAAGATGGGAGGCATGATATGGAAAGTAACATCCATTGAGGTGCAGAAGGGGAGACACTTGAAGCCTGGAAGAAATGAAGACCTTTAAGCTACTTTCCAAAAAGATAAAGCAGTTAAAAAAAGGAAGGAATCAAAAACTTAAAAAAAAATCTGAGTGTGTGTGTGTATGCGTGTGCATGTGTGTGTGTGTATTTCTGACTAGACTGACAGTTTTTTTGAGGACAGGGACAAGATCTGCTTCCTCTGAGCAGTCCACCCCCTGGTACATGCCATGTGCCTAGTAGATGCTCATGGAATGTTAGGTAAGATTATAAAGTACAGATAAGAGAGAGCTTGGCAAAGATAAAAAGGAGTCTTTATGAGACTCCTGAAAAAGAAAGGTAAAAATCACCCCCACAGCAGAGAGGGCTAATGTAGGATTAGATGTGTCCCCCTTTCACTTCAATGCTTTAATCTTGAGTCCAAATCCCCACTTGGAGGACAAGTACTTGCTTTTCTCTTTGCACTTGCCAGCAGAGAGTGGTTAAGCTACCAGTTGGTCTTCTCCCTGGGGTTTGGTCCCTTTCTCCAACAAAGCACTGTGGACCTCAGACCCTACCCCATCTAAACACCAGGAACTAGATATTTCCACCAGATCTCTAGTAGGACCCACTCCGGTTCAGCACAGCAGGGAGCCTTTGCTATTTCCAGGCCCAATGACACATCTATATCTACATTCCCATCTTCCGTTGTTGGTGAAAAGCTGTCAAAGCAGGCAATTTCTACAGAATCAGTAACCAAGCTTCATTTCATCTTAAAATAACTCTTGAAGATAGATATTATTTTTTCCGTTTATAGGAGAAAACTAAGACTCAGTAAAGTGTCCTCATTGAAATCAGCTAGCTGGTAAGGAGCAGGCCTGGTAGCAGGACTCAGGCCTCCAGAATTCACCCACCTACCTTGGGTGAATTCATGGATGTCCAGGACTAAAAACCAGGATGTGCATGAGTGCATAGCTACTTCAGTCGTGTCAGACTCTATGCAACCCTATGAACCATAGCCCACCATGGCTCCTCTGTCCATGGGAATTTCCAGGCAAAAATACTGGAGTGGGCTGCCATTTCGTCCTCCAAGGGATCTTCCCCTGACCCGGGGATGGAACCCACATCTCCTGCATTGGCAGGTGGATTCTTTACCACTAGCACCACTGGGAAGCCCCAAAACCAGGACAGTGTTGGGCAAACAGGGACGAATGCTGACCCTGGCAGAGACGGTGTTACCTTGTTCACTGTTGTATACCCGTGGTGCACTGTGGCTCAACAAAGATTTGCTGGATGAATGAAGTGAAGTCAGAATGGATGATTTTATGACGGCTCCAGGACACCTTTAGGTGCTCCACTTCCTTTCTGAAAGGCCATTCGAGGAGTCTTTTAGCCCCCTTCCCCGCCTCATCAAATAGTAAGTGAGGATCATTGAGTCACCACGCAGAAGAATTTCCATGCGAAAAAGGAAGACGGCGGATATACCCCAACAAGCAACCGAAATTGTGTTCTGCTTGTCTTTGTCGCTTTAGAGGAGGAAAAGAAATGAAAGGCCAAGTTGATTCTTATTTTCAAATAAATTAAACATTCATCAATGTGTGTTTGTTGCCTACTTTTAATAGCATGTTTCTTTCTTAAGCCAGACTCCAAGCCAGCCTCCTGTCCAAGTTTTCTGTCATGCCTTATTGTCTACTCTGTTCAGCTATTTTAAAAGATGTTGAATATCCATAATGGCTTTCAGGCGAGCATTGTCAACTTTTGTATGAAGCAATCTTGGTTGAAAGAGAAGATCCCAGAGCTTATAGTCGCCGTCTACTGTGCTGCCCGGGGCTGGGCTTGAATGTGTGTGACTGATAACAGGACACATTTCTGCCTTCGTTATTACATTCCTGCTCCATAATTCATTGGCCACTCTCTTTTTAGGAAAGATCTTTATGGCAAAGTGGGCAGGACAGCAGGTAAGTGCTCTTAGGAGGAAACTGTGAAGTCCAGCCATCTCGTGGGGCTGCCAGGCTGGATGCTCATCTCCCGGGACCCCTGACGGGCCCTGGAGTGGCCCTCCAGGAGGGCTTTCCAACACCAAGCAGTGAAAGCCCATCCATCTACCTGCCTGCTGTGCTAAGAGTTCAGGCTCTATAATAAGGGCATATTTACAAGAGGCTTGCCCCACCTTGGTTTGTTTTGCTTTTGGCCAGGCTAGAATGAAAAATGAATATGATGATTTGGAATGGCCTTTCTTCCCCATTGCTGGCTGGTGCTCCTCTGGAGGGTTCTCTAGGAGGTGCAGCATGTAATTTCCTGCCTTTGCAGAGGGCTCCTAAGCTTTGAAAGAGCTTTTATTTATTTATTTATTTATTTATTTATTTATTTATGTCCTCAGGTAAACAAGGGTCCCAGCAGGGGCCAGGCCACTGATCCCAGATAACTAAGATTTATGTTTCTTCCAACGAAAGAAATGTACTGTTTGACAAACTGTTCTGTGTTTCCTATCAAGATAAATCACACTTTGAGATTGCATATCTTAGCACTGAAACCCCCAAAGGATAATTCCTGGGGAAAGCTTTGGGAACCGCCATGGCTAACTCAGCCTGTGTGACCGGCTTGCTTCCTGGGTTGACTGGCTTAGAAAAGATGACACCAAGTCTTCCCTGAATCTGAATGCATTGCATAAAGGCAGAGACACAGGCCCCAAGTCATTCTGGGCAAAAAACCAAAAAACACGTTGATAAGTAACTTGAGAAAAAGAGAAAGAAAACAAGGGCCCCAGTAGGATGAGGTGCGGAATGAGGGTGGGAAGATGTGAGGGAAGACCTTTTCTTACAAACTGCTTCTCTGTGAATAAAGCCACATCCTGAAATCTAGGGGATTCTAGCTGGGAATGGGGAAAGGAGCGAGATATCCCACAGTGTGTTAACTTGGTGATGGAGCCATCCAGACTCCTAAGTCCATTCATGTATCTGCTGTAGTCCCATTGTCTCAAACCCAGAACCTTGTCAAGGTCTCGGCGTGCACATGCTTCATGATGGACACAGGAAAAAGATGTGCAAAGGGCTTTACAATCACTTCCAGTTTCTGAGGAGCAGCACTCCAAAATAATATTTTGGTTGGCATGTATTTGGCTTTCCAACAAATATGTGAGATACATTAGACTTTGCAAACAAACAAATTAGTGGATGACAGCCTGGCTGGCTTTCCCTTTTTTTTTTTTTTTCCGCTTTCCCAGGTTTAGGTTTATCATCCTCCTGAGGTTTTCTTAGGTTTGCAGGTTTCATGGTAAGAAGTTCTTGGATTTTGCATTTAAGTATGCTACTAGCGAGAGTCAGAAAGGCAAATATGCTAGAAACTTCCTTTTTTCCAAAAAGAATGCTATTTTAAAAAATACACGTGTGAAAGGTTAGCTGGGGAATTAGTAGAAAGCCACAAAAGTTAATGTTGGCTAAAAAGTGTCTTAAAAAATGGGAAAATAAAGATTGCATGCCTGCATGTTCAGTCGTGTCTGACTCTTTGCAACCCCATGGACTGTAGCTGGCCAGGCTCCTCTGTCCATGGGATTTCCCAGGTAAGAATACTGAAGTGGGCTGCCATGCCCTCCTCCAGAGAATCTTCCTAACCCAAGGATCGAACCTGCATGTCTTGCATCTCCTACATTGGCAGGCATATTCTTTACCACTAGTGCCACCTAGGAAAGCCCAAAATAAAGATTACTACTGGCTTCCCTGGTGTCTCAGATGGTAAAGACTCTGCCTGCAATGTGGGAGACCTGGGTTCGGTCCCTGGGCTGGGAAGATCCCATGGAGGAGGGCAGAGCAACCCACGCCAGTATTCTTGCCTGGAGAATCCCATGGACAGAGCCTAGTGAGCCACAGTCCATAGGGTCACAGAGTCAGACACGACTGAAGCAACTTAGCCTGCATGCGTATGAGGCAACAGATTTAGGAAGACTGAAATCCTCATATTTCATCTGTTGATGAAAAAAAAAAATATGTGAGGATTTTAGTCTTGCTCTGCCACCAACTATGTGCTGTGTGACCTTAGGCAAACAGCTTGCCTTTTCTGCGCTTCGGTTTCTGCCCTTATTTTGAGATAGTCATATCAGATGAGTTCCTTCTAGTGTTCACAGTCCATGATTCTCTTTTATTCAGTCTGGAAATGGGAGCATGGTCAATGGGAAGGCCTGTAAGGGGACAAAAAACAGAATCAACTGAGAGATGTTTGGAGTAGGTGGGGATAGGGAGCCCGAAGAATAAAATAGCAGCAAAAAGTGAAACTTAACTCTTTTGGACTCACGCCAGCCATTCAGCTTAAAATAACAGGACTTCTGGAGTAAAAGAAGGTTGCAACAGTGAGTCACCCCACACACTGCAAACCAAAGTAGGAGGATGAGTGGTAGGATGATAATCAGAGAAGTTCACTCTCTAAAGAGGAAGGACAGTAAGTAGTACTTGGGTCCAGCCAAGAATGCAACATTCATTAAACTATGAGTGACTGCTGAGTACCAATGACTGCACTCAATGAGGATGTGTCATAAATATTATGAATTATGACTATGTACTCATTATTGGGCTTCCCTGGGGGTCAGACGGTAAAGAATCTGCCTGCAATACAGGAGACCCAGGTTCGATCCCTGAGTCAGGAAGATCCCCTGGAGGAGGGCATGGCTACCCACTCCAGGATTCTTGCCTAAAGAATTCCATGGACAGAGGAACCTGGCGGGCTACAGTCCATGGGGTTGCAGAGTCAAACACAACTGAGCAACTAACACTTTCACTTTTTTCACTCATTATTAACAAGACATTATGCAAAATAGAAATGAAATAAGTCATAGTCCATTTGCTTAGCATCTAAATAAATCCGATAGATTAGATTCACAAAGGAGGGAGCTGGCCATCTTGCAGAAGGGGAAGACCCCCTATAAAAGCAGACTCCTGAGGCTTGATCTCAAGTTGTGTGCAAATGGACTAGACAGCCGTACCTGAGCTGAGCAAAAGAAAATGGAGAAAGCTCCTGGCAGGGAAGAAAGTCAAGGGCCAGGAAAGAGGAATCAGAGGAGAGGCCAAAGCAGGAGGCTGGAGAGACTGGAGGTAGGACCCCAAGTCTACAGCAGATATGAGAACCCAAGGTGATAGGAAAATAGGGTCTTTGCGGGAGACACAAGGTGGAAGTGTATGTTTGCTCAGTCGTGTCTGACTCAGCAACTCCATGGACTATAGCCTCCCGGGCTCCTCTGTCCAACGGATTCTCCAGGCAAGAATACTAGAGTAGGTTGCCATTCTCTTCTCCAGGGGATCTTCCTGACCTAGGGATCGAACCAGGGTCTCTTGCATTTCCTGCATTGGCAGGTGGATTCTGTGCCACCAGGGAAACCCCTGACATGAAAGTGGGACTTGAAAGTACAGAGACAGGAGGAAAGGGAACACGTGAGCCCAGATGGAGCAGCATGGGTGGGCCTCAGCAAGGCACTCCTGGGGGCCAGTGACTAAGTCCTGGGCTTCTCTGTCCTCACCACCGCCCCACCCCGCTCCAGGCAAAGAAATGGAATAGACAGCGGAGGCAGCAGGCAGAAGCCATCACCGTGGAGGAGGGAAAAGTTCTAGGACGCTTTAAAGGTGAATTGCGGAAAGTTCACAGGCTCTGAACACTGAAAAGAAGTGAAATTCCTTTGGATACAAATGACAGGTAGCCAAAGCGCAGGCGCCTACAAGGAGCGAGCGGGTGGAGGGGCGTGGAGCCGGTGTGAAGCACAGCCCTTACTATGCAAAGTGTGCTCCGGGGACCCACAGTGGGTATCACCTGGGAGCTGGTTAGATGCAGACTCTCAGATCAGGCCCCAGACCTGGTGAATCAGAATCTGCATTTGAAAAAGCTCCCCAGGGGATTCATATGCACATTAAAGTTGAAGAAGCGCTGCACTAAACAGGGGTGAGCAAACTTTCTGTTAAGGGCCTGATAGGCTAGGCTTTTCAGCCGCCTTCAGTTTTGGTCCCTGCTTCCTCCGCCTCCCTCTGCTTCTTCCTCCTCCTCCTTCTCCTTTACAAGCCTTCAAGTTGAGCCCACAGGCCTGGGTCCCCACCCTGCCACAGGGCTGAGCTTGGGGAGGGTAGTGTCAGGGACCGAAACCAAAGTAAATAGAGTTGAAATTCCCAGGGCAAAGTGTGAGCTGCCCATCTGTCTTAACCTCTCTGTGACTCAGTGTGCCCATGTGTAACACGGGGCTGCTGGGGCTACTAGGAGTAGAGCATCTCACAGAGCCCTTGAGGGTAAACAGTAATCAGTGTTAATGGACTTTCCAAACTATAAGACTATCATCTTGATCATTTTTGGTTCATTCTAAGTGAAAGAAGAGCTGGCTGTCCTGGCATGCGGTGGGTTGGATGACAGCTGTTCTCCTCGACCCAGATCACCGATAGGGGGAGCTGGCTTGTCAGCTTGAGATTCAAAAAGCTGAAGCAAAACCAAACAAATAAAACAATCAGACCTGAAGCTCACTTCATTTTTTGCTTTGGCATTATCCTCTTTTTTCCCTTCTGGCACATTCTAAAGTTCTTTTAAATTGGCATTTCCCTTGGATTCACCTACAACTAATTCAACTTGGGCCTCAAATTCCCAACTGCCTGATCATCTGAGATGGAGCTGATGTAATAATAACAGAAATAAAGTGCACAATAAATGTAATGTGCTTGAATCAACCTGAAACAATCCCCCACCCTGTCCGTGGGAAAATTGTCTTCCATGAAACCGGTCCCCAGTGCCAAAAAGTTTGGGGACCCCTGTTGTAGACCACAGAATGTCCTGCATCATCATGTTTAGGGTTCACCATATACTTTTCACTTGGGCTAAATGCTTTATATAAAGTATTATCTTCATAACAACTCTGTTAAGTAGCTATTATCAGACATAATATTTTACAGATGAGAAGATAAAGTCAAAGAACTAACTAGTCCAAGGTCACACAGCTGTGAGATTCAAACTCTGCCGTCTAAGTCCAAAGCCCATGATCTTAAGAGAAAAGACTTACAACTAAAGAAGAAAATGAATGTTAGGGTATAAAGATACTAAATAAACATGAGAACAGACTTTAGGGAAGTCTTTTTCAATACAACAATATCGTCTGTGCAGATTGTGAGTGGTCATAAAGGTGTCTAGCATTTTCTAACATACATGTGCAGAGGTGACAAAAGGCAGGAGTTTTTGGTTCTTTGGTTTTGTTTTTTTGTTGTTGTTGTTTGTTTTTTGCCATGCCATGAAGCTTGAGGGATCTTAGTTTCCCTGACCAGGGATTGAACCCAGCTGCCAAGCAGTGGAAGTACAGAGTCCTAACCACTAGATTGCCAGGGAATTCCCCACGATTTGTAAAAAGGAAAACGCACGTGTATAATGCATCTCACCTTTCTGCCTATGTGGCCTAAACTTTTCAAGCTCTAGGTGGTACATTTGTTCTATCTTGTATCCACTTTTCAAGCTCTAGGTGGTACATTTGTTCTATCTTGTATCCATCTCCCCAAGTCTAAGGCACTTAGGTTTTCTTGTCCAGAAGCTCAGAGGTGGCCAAGGCCCGCACATCACGAGGTGTTCACGGCAGCAGGGCTACGGTGGAGAACCAGCAAAGCACACCAGGCCCAGGAAGCCACAGCACCCTCTCCCCATGGTTGGTCAAGGTTACTATTTTGCCTTTTTGACATACTATCAATTATGCTGCTGATAGAGATACTGGACCTTTAGTTTTCTTATAAAATAAGAAACTGAGTTTAATTAAACCATCAGTAACTTGGACCTAATTATTTCAGACAGTATTTAATTAATGTTTCATAGGTACCTAATGTAATTAAGGTTCCTTTAATAAGACCTTCTGTGACATTAAAATATATGACCTTTATCTTCCTTATCTACCCCATTCTGACAACTGAGATTTGTCATTTTCACTAAAAGGTATAGTTTGATTAAATAGAACAGACCATAAAATTAATCTGGCAAATTATACTTGTTTGTTTCTTTTTTTCCTCCCCCCCTCGAGGCCTAATAAGTTAAGTCTTTTAATTAGCTGTGCAGATACAAGTGTTCATGCTACCATTCTACTTTTAATTTGCCAAAGTGTTTCTTTTGTACCTGAATTTTTGTGACCAAAGCAGATAACAACTATCATTTATTAATCATGGTGAAGGGTTCAATCTTTTAAGATATGAAAAATAATGAGCTGTTCTTTACTTTAACAATGACTGGTGATTGCTTTAAGATGTCCAGCCGTTAATAAAAGGGTTTAATTCCTGATACGAATAAGATACTCTAAATACGAAAACTCCTACTGGTATTGCAAACAAACTGCATCCTAAAATCTAAGGTGATTCAAAAGGTGCTCATGACCTCAAAAGTCAAAAGATCTTCATGACCCCACGACCGAAATTAGAGAGGTCTCCATGGCTTTCACCCCAAAAGATGCAAATATTCAAAACCTGATTGGGAAAGGGGAACAAGTTAGTCTCATATTGCCCAAGTATATAATTTGCTAAGAAATTATATTGTTGGACAAAAGCAGGGAAAGGTAGACTAAGAGAATTATAATTCAGGCAGGTATCCTAATATTGCCTTCCCACTTTCAAGACCCCCAAAGACTAGACTGCCTTCTATTTTAGCAACAAAGAGAACAAATTTCTTTTGAAAGACAAGACCTGCCCCCACCTTCAAAAAGAAGAGCCAAAGTTAGGAAAGGAAAAAGAAACAATGAGACACTGGCTGCTGCTGCTGCTGCTGCTAAGTTGCTTCAGTCGTGTCCGACTCTGTGCAACCCCATAGATGGCAGCCCACCAGGCTCCCCCGTCCCTGGGATTCTCCAGGCAAGAACACTGGAGTGGGTTGCCATTTCCTTCTCCAATGCATGAAAGTGAAAAGTGAAAGTTAGCGACCCCATAGACTGCAGCCCACCAGGCTCCTCTGTCCATGGGATTTTCCAGGCAAGAGTACTGGAGCGGGGTGCCATTGCCTTCTCCTGAGGCACTGGCTACAGAGTTGCAAAGTAGTAGACATAAGGAAGGAAGTGGGAGCCAAGCAGCAGCATCCTCAGAGGTCTGCAGAGTCTGGGGTGCACCTCAGTCTGCTGAGTGAGATTCCTAGCACATAGCATGGAGGCTGTCACTGGTCTAGACCAGCAGGATCCAATAGAACTTTCTGCAATGACAGAAATGTTCTATATCTGCTCTGATCAATATGGTATCCATGGGCTATTGAACACTTAATCTGGGGTTTCTGCAAAGGAGCAGCTGGTTTTTCAGTGTGACTTAATTTGAAGTAATTCACACTATAGTCACATGTGACTAGTGGCTACCTTATTGGACAGGGTGGCTCCAGATAATCTCCCTCCTGGCCCCACCCACTCACAGAAGGGCAGCCTCCTTTGCTGAGCACTGCAATATCTGCAAGTTCAGTTTATTTGCTCAGTTGTGTCCCACTCTTTGTGACCCCATGGACTATAGCACACAAGGCTTCCCTATCCATCACCAACTCCTGGAGCTTGTTCAAACTCGTGTCCATCGAGTTGGGGATGCCATCCAACCATCTCATCCTCTGTCATCCCCTTCTCCTCCTGCCTTCAAACTTTACCAGCATCAGGGTCTTTTCCAATGAGTCCATTCTTCACATCAGGTGGCCAAAGTATTGGAGCTTCAGCTTCAGCATCAGTCCTTCCAAAGAATATTCAGGACTGATTTCCTTTAGGATGGACTGGTTGGTTCTCCTTGCTATCCAAGGGACTTTCAAGAGTCTTCTCCAACACCATGGTTCAAGAGCATCAATTCTTCAGCACTCAACTTCCTTTATGGTCCATCTCTCACATCCATACATGACTACTGGAAAAACCATAACTGACTAGACAGACCTTTGTAGGCAAAGTAATGGCTCTGCTTTTTAATATGCTGTCTAGGTTGGTCATAGCTTTTCTTGCAAGGAGCAAGCGTCTTTTAATTTCATGGCTGCAGTCACCATCTGCAGTGAGTTTGGAGCCCAAGAAAATAAAGTCTTTCCCTGTTTCCACTGTTTCCCCATCTATTTGGCATGAAATGACGGGACCAGATGCCATGATCTTCATTTTTTGAATGTTGAGTTTTAAGCCAGCTTTTTCACTTTCTTCTTTCACTTTCATCAAGAGGCTCTTTAGTTCCTGTTTGCTTTCTGCCGTAGGGGTGGTGTCATCTGGATATCTGAGGTTATTGATATTTCTGCCAGCAATATCTACGAATCAGCTCACAAATCCCCAGCTACTCTTCTGAGCCTGAGTATATTGCCTCACTTTGACACTGCTTCCAGTCCATACTAACTCTTTCCTTCCACAGTGGCTCTGGGATAATGTCTCTATGGAAGGACTTGCCCTCATGCTGCCACTGCCATGTCTCACTGGTTCAACAGATGATCAAACTACTACGCCTTGTGAGGTAGAAAGGGGATGCAGAGAAATAGCAATGCCTAGAGGCCACTATCCTGCAGAAAACAAAATATAAAGGGAGAAAGGATAGCATTTTGGAACATGAGGACACAATTCTGTAGGTTTTCCTGCTCTATTAAGTAGCTTGGAGGTCAGACGGATCTAAAGTAAAATTCAAATACCTCCACTTTTTGGCTGTGTGATCCTAAGCAAGTCACTTCACTCCCTGAGTTTTCGTACCCTCCTCAGTGAAAGGAGAATAGCCCAGGCCTTTCAGAGTGACTATGAAGACTCAAGACAGTAATGAGGAAGAAAATGCTCTAGAAAATGCTAAAGCATTAAATCAAACTACATATGGTTATATCTGCTTCCCTGGTGGCTCAGATGGTAAAGAATCTGGCTGCAGTGCAAGAGACCCAGGTGTGATCCCTGGGTCAGGAAGATTCCCTGGAAGAGGAAATGGCAACCCACTCCAATATTTTTGCCTGGGAAATCCTATGGATAGAGGCTACAGTCCGTGGGATGGCAAAGAGTTGGACATGACTGAGCGACTGACACTTTAATTTTGTTAACCAGTTTAACACTGTGCCCAGGATCATGGGTGAAAATGGTTCTTTTTGCTCTTTTCCCAGATCCCGGATTGAAACCTAGAAGGCTGGGCTGAGACCTGGGAATCCTGGCCCTCAGGCCATTGCTCTGCTTACCAGCAGGTCCTCTGGACTTGGACTCTACAGTCTAAGAGTCAGAGGACAATAGGCTATTTAGGAGCTCCAATTGCTTAAGAAAAGAGACTGCAGAAAAGTCACAGCAAATCCCCAAAAATATATATATATATTTTTTGTCCCCCATCCCCATCTGGGTGGTGGCTGCATGTCATTGTTCAGTGGCTCAGTTGTGTCTGACTCTGTGCAACCCCATGGACAATAGCCCACCAGGTTTTTCTGTCCATGGGATTCTCCAGCCAAGAATACTGGAGTGGGTTGCCACTTCCTCCTCCAGGGGAATCTTCCCAACTCAGGGATCGAACTGCAGCTCCTGCATTGGCCAGTGAGTCCTTTACTGCTGAGCCCATCTCCAGGTGGCAGCTGTGAGGGGAGAGATTTGGGGTTTCCTGGGCATCAGATTATTGGAATCCCTGAGGCTTATGACAAGAGAGTGGAGATGTTAAAGATGTGAGAGAGGAAAAGCTAGAACTTTAAGAAATAAATGGTAAAATTTCTTGCAACTCAGCTCCTGGCTCAAAAAAATAGCTGAAACCAAAATGTTTTGAACTCTCTGTAGGTTATCCTCGGCAAGTTGAATTACATAAAAATAGAAAAGGAGCAAGAAACGTAAAATCATAACAGAGGAACTCTGGTAACGACTGATGACTTTTTTTTTATTATCGCTGATTGAATTTCCATGAGAAATTGTGTTGATCAGAATGATTAATTTAAGAAAATAGTTATGGGACGAAGCTTACATGTAATAAAGTAGTTCTAAGACTCTGACATTAAATACAGAGAAAACATTTCCAACATTTGGACTTACAAAGTGATCCTTTTCCCATGAATTCCTGAAATCAGAGAATATTTGCCATCTCAGTGGATTACCTGAAGAAACAAATAGCTATTTTTGCTTATAACTTCTTTCTTTAAAAGCTTCTTCATTTTAAGAATGTGGGAGCAGGGCCACGATGGAAAACCGATCATCTTAAAAAATTAGGTAGGGATAGGAAACGTAGACTCCCGTGTATGAATTAAAAGAAAAAAAGTCTAATAGCTACAATGGAATATTTCATCACCAACACAAATCAGGCATCGTTTTAATCAAATTGAATTTAGATTATAGACTTTCATGTAAAACCTAATTTACTTTGAATTCCCCGGTCATGACTTGTGCGCGCCTTACAGGACAAGGTTAAAGAGATTACATCAGGGTTCATGTCAGCAGCATCTGCTGGTTAGTTCTCTGCATGCTGATTTAATGAGAGGTTATGCACAGTCTGTCAGAAGGACTTCTGTTCCAGGCAGGTGCTTGAGAGAAATCTTCACTTCCATTACAATAACTAACGGGCTTTCAGAAATATGAACTGATGCATGCTTGTCCTCTGATGTATAATATAGTATGATATTTATCACCACTTAGCTAAAACTTACAAGCAGAAATTATGACCAGACCCATTTTTCTTTTGCAGTTCCAAAAGAAAGTAGCATTGTCACTATGAAATGTAGCTTTTCAGAAAACCGACTTATGCTTATTTTCCTTAAAAGGACAGTCATCCTAAAGAGGTATATTTCTAGGCAACACAATGCTACACATAATTGTATAAATAGTATGCAGATTCTAGAAGGAAACTGCGTTAAAGACTGCTTATGAGCAGGGAGGGAACACACAAATCATTCCTCCTGAAATTTCTAATACGAATTTGTAAATAGTTTAAATTCATTAAAACATTTTCTATTTCAATTCAGAAGTTCTTAAGAGCTTAAAGATGTTTCTGTAATTATTGTTAACAGGAAGGTGTTCTAGCCATTAAAATAATCTTTGGCAATTCAATGTGATTCTCCTTATTTATGCAGCATGCTTTTCTGAGTGTATCAAAGTCCCCTTTTGCCTTTGCTGAAATGGTCACTTCTAAGCAGTGTATCACAAAGAGGTTCAAATTCCAAAATCAATCAAGTCATTTTGCCAAAGAAGAAGGATTTAGAATCGAGTAATCCGTAATCATATGGATACCCTATAATAATTGTCTTCCTTTGGAGCATATATTTCTGACCAGGGGTGTTAGAAAAAGGGAGGGTGAGGATGGAGGTGGTTCTTGGTATTATATAAGGATGAGACTGAAAAATCCCAAGCATTTTATCTTTATATTAAAACCTCTTTCTGCATATGCCCTACTCATCTACCATTGTGCCAGCCTAAGGACTGGACATAGCTCTTGACATATCACAGTTGAATATTCATTTTAAGTATGCACAAAAATTATAATAAGAAGATGGGCAGTTTTCTCAACAGACTTATCATAATCATGAGGAGAACTGATTATTCGTGGTAGGGGATACAGAATAAACAGGTGTTTGGGCTCAAGAGCATGCATTAATTTCTCCAATTTCAACAACTGGGATCTCTTCTGAAGATGAGAGAAGTTTTTTTCTGGTGCCTGTGTACTGGACGGAAGCAGGCATGAGCACCCTAGGGTAAACTGGAGTTGTCCTGAGGCAGCTCCACACGTGGGTTTGCATCTGCTTTGATATGTATTGACTGGTGCTTGTTTCCCACTGACTCATTAGTGAATTGTAAACTTCTCATCAAGCTCCCCATCTCCGGCACAGAGAATGTCACCAGAATCCTGGTGGCTAATACAAAGCTGGAGAGAAAACGGAAAGAAAATGGCCTCAGCCTCAAGGAATGTGAAGGATTAGGACGTTTAATGACTTAGAAGCTGAGTGATATTGACAATTCTCCTGGTATTTAATCACACACTGAAGAAAACTTGAAGAGTCAGACAGAGAGTAGTTTAATTTGAGGACAATAAAAGCAAACTGTCTTGTCCAGACAAGTCAATTTCTGGTAGAGTGACAGCACGTCCGCGATAGTTTCTCCTACCCGACAGCTACAGTAGTGGATAGATTCAAACAGCCAGATGCTCAAATACACATTGGCCTGAGTTGATCCCTTGCCAATTTGATAATATATGCAGTGAAAATGAATGACCTTAATGGAGATCTATGACTATCTTTTGGTCCTCACTGGTATGTACATTAACTATTAAGGCAGACTCATGATTATTTACATGTCTAAAATGTATCTTTTGTGATTTTCCTAGTACCTCTCTGGATGCTCACAGGATAAACTTGGGTAATAAACTCAATTACAAACAATGTTATGGAAACAAGGGGGAATGACTTTTCCTGTATAAGCAAGGATTTCTCAGTTTGGCGGAAGTCTCAGCTCTTTAGTCAGCCTACAGATCCACTGCTTGTTGGAATTCTGACCATTAGGGAAATTACAGAACAAAAATTTTAGAAACAGTTTTTCAAAGGTTTCCTCAGAGGTCACAGAGGTGAGTGGCGTAGGTAAAACCTAGGGTGAGCAACTTAGAATTTGCATGCCAATAGATGAGTTTACCATACATTAACACATTGGCGGGTAATGAACCATTGTTTATGTGTTAATGAAGACATTTTCCTGATGATGGGTATGCATTTTTGCATAACTCTCAGGTAGAAAGTTGGTGGAAAATTTGACTTTCCCTAAGCAGTGAGGGAAAGTAAAATAGTGATTTCCCCCAGTAAGGAATTGAAATATACCCAGAAGGTGGCCAAAGCAGAATAATCCAGCACGTTAATAACTAAATGGGCTTCTCTGGTAGCTCAGCTGGTAAAGAACCTGCCTGCAATGCAGGAGACCCCAGTTCAATTCCAGGGTCAGGAAGATCTGCTGGAGAAGGGATAGGCTACACACTCCAGTATTCGTGGGCTTCCCTGGTAGCTCAGCTGGTAAAGAATCCGCCTGCAATGCAGGAGACCAGGGTTCAATCCCCGAGTTGGGATGATCCCCTGGAGAAGGGAATGGCTACCCACTCCAGTATTCTTGCCTGGAGAATTCCATGGGCAGCGGAGCCTGACAGGCTACAGTCCCTGTGGTCCCAAAGAGTCGGACACGACTGAGCGACTAGTACTTTCACTTTAAATAACTAAAACGTCTCTATCAATCAATCAATCAGAAGGATGGGGAAAAAATATTTTCTTCGGCTGTGGCATGAAACTGTGGTTTTCAAAGTTGGAAAGATGTGTCCTTCTGAGCACGAGGTTGTAGATTCAAACATGAATCCAGGCTCTTAGCATGTTAGGAAGGCGACTGCCTAGAAGATACTTCCAGGGACATGCCTTCCTGGCATAGGATGGGGCGGAGGGGGGTGGGGGTGGCGGGGGGCGGGGGTTGATAAGTAAACTAAGTACATTGGACAGAGCTTTGAGCTTGTGCTCCAGAAACCCTAGTTCCCCCAAGGCCACATTCACCTAGACCTGAAGTAATGCTCTAAAAGTCTTTTGGGTGAAATGACAACTTCTTCCCTCCCTTCCTCAAATCTAAATAAGCATCTATTGTCTGCAGGGCCCACCGCCAGGCACTGAGCACACATGCCATCAAGGGCTCACATTCTCAGGGAGGGGAAGAGGGGTGGGGAGGGAGCTGACAAATAGAAAAGGAACAGAAACCATGGCCACGAACCTGGTCTGAGATCAGGGGACTTGACACACCTCCTCTCCGGGTGACTTCATGTTTTGGGAGAGCTAAAATGTTATCTCTCTCAAAGCTGGAAGACACCTAAATTATATATGGGGGAGTTTTCACTCAGCAAGGGAGGCGGGAACAAGTAGGAAAGATGGGAACCAGGTGGAAGGGCGTCCACCCACCTACCCCCAAACTCCTTTCAAAGCATAAACAGAGTGGTGTGGTGGGGGGCTTTGCAAAGAAACCCAACTTTTGCCAAACTAGACGACAGGGTGTCTGTCTCTTTTGTTTAGACTGTTTTAATAGCGCTTTACACAGTATTTCTTACTTTAAAACACGGTATCCAAACATTTGCTTCTTTTTTCCCCAGGGGAATCCCCTTGCCTCCCACCCAAACAAAAGCTTCCATAGAATGCCCAGAATAAAAGAGATGGGCAGGGCTGCTGCTGTGGAAGCCAGGAAAGGAGGAAAGGCATTCCAGGGCTACTCCTAAGGGTCTGTGGGCTCCACAGCCTGCACGTGACAACTTCTGTCCCCAGCAGTTTCCCGACTAGACTGTGAGACCCTCAAAACAGCAACCGTATAATATCTTCCTTATGTTCCTATTTCCAAGAACAACCACACTGCCCAGTAAACAGCATGAACTGAAGTGAACCAAAGTGAACCAAAGTGAAAAGGAATGCAAGAGAAGGAAAAATAAATGGTGTGTGTCAGGAGACAAGGAGAGTAAGTTACTCATCATCCGACGTGGTGAAGAGAGGAAGAAAAGAGTTGAGATACAAAAATGAATAATGCCTGTCTCTGGTAGCTCAAAACACAGCCCAGGGAGAGAAAAGCAAGCAAACCATCAGGAGACTATAATTACAGCAACATTGTATACAGAATCCACCAAGGCAGGAACATAGAACAACACCAGGTGTGCAGGGGATGGAGGAAGTAAAGCTTGAGCTAAAATGTAAATATCTGCTCACAGGACTGGGAGGGAAGGAAGAGAGCGGCAGGTAGGGACCAGATCAGGAAGTCCCTGAAATGCCACTTTCATGGGTCTAGCTTTACTCTACAGGAACTGGACAGCTGCTGAGTGATTCAAAACAAGTTAAGTGACAGGGTCACATCTGGATATTAAAAAGCTTAGAGAAAAGGAGGTGGTGAGGCAGTGGTTTGGGAATGGAAAGGAGACCGTGAATTTAAGAGCTATAAATCAAAAGAGCAGGAGGGCTAGAAATTGATAGCCCTCTCTGGTTATTTTTGGTTTCTGGAAAGCAGAGTGTCATTTCTAGCTGGATCTCCATCTCAGCAACAACTAGACACTCAGGGGCACTGGAGGACAGAGGGAGGAAGGACTGGGTCCAGGACATCTAATCTGCCTTTCTTCTCTGTGCCCGGTTCTACATTTTCCAAGTCCCTGCATCCTCCTCTCCTCCTTCTATACAATCTGACGGCTGGGGCTTTCCCTTCTTACTGCTTCCAACTTGGACACGTGTGATACTTGTTATTGACAAGTATAATGGGAAAAAGCTAAAAGGTCCAACCACTCTCATAATTTCCTTAATATTGTCCTTCTCTAATGAAGGGGCACATGACTTCATCTTTTAAAACTGAGGGTTTTTTTGGGGGCACCACCCCATGCACCTTGCAGTTCCCTGACCCTGGGGACCCACCAAACCACCAGGGAATTCCACAAAACTGAGGATTTTAATAGAGGGGCCCCTCCATTATATATGATCAAGCTTGACCACCAGCCACATCACATCGATCTGCCTACTGCAGCAGCTAGTGAGAAAACTTCTTGAAAACAGTCGCATTTTGAGTCCACTGGGGACTGCTGATAAAACAATGTCACCAAAGGCAATGGAAGAGGAAACACTGCGAGCACTTGATAAGATACTGCCAATCGGAAAGACATCAGCAATCCCCAACAAGGCCATTTCCCTCCCACTTTTACTTTTCAGAAAGAAGGATTTCCTCAGTCAGACCCATTGCTTATGCTGAGAGCATGTGTTGAGGACATATATTTTCATTACTGAACTCTTTCCACCACTGGCCCTAGGCAGAAACGCTTGGCAGGAATCTCTTTTGAAATCCACCTTTATTGAAATGTTCTGTTCTTAATGAAAAACAGTTCTTTACTTACAGATAGTATCTGAGAGTTTACAAACGGATCTTCTCTATTAAATCGCTTGATTAACTGAACTATCTGAGAAGGCCATGGACATCCCCCTACCAGGGAGGAGCAGGCAGGCGCCCATAGAAGGGAAGTGACTTGTCCGAACTCAGACTCAGGTCTCAGGCTTTCGGGTGCAGTACCTCAAGCTTCTCCACACTGCTTCTCTTGTGCACTAAGGATTACCAAGACATTTTCTTTTTTGGATGGGGATCTCAGAAGAATTTTTTCTAAAGCCCCAATTTCTCCATTGCAAAGTTATAATTGATTTGGGGCATCATTATAATGATTACCGTTTTGTCTAAAAATCACTGTATGTAAATCCTACCTGAGGTGGGCAAAGGGATGGGCTGGGGTGGGGACCACTGGTGCTTCATTGTACAGAGAATGAACTCAAAGTCTTCTGCTTGGCCTTCAATGTCCTCCACAATTCAACCCTAACTCCTTCCCCTCACCTTTACACTGTGCTTCCTTCCAGCTCTAAGCCACATGGATCTTACCATTTCCCAAACACATCTTGCACTATCATATTTAATGAGCTTTTGTGCTCATTGCTTCCTCATCAAGGATCTTTGCCCATCTGTGTCTTACAGTGCATAGTTCACAACACAGAGCCCACCTTCTCCAAGAATCCTTCTAAAATACCCCAGACAAAAATGGCACCTTCTCTCCCCTCTACTCTTACAGCACTGGACACCTTTGTAAATGCCCTGAGGATACCCTGGCTTTTGTTTCAGCTGCTGCTGCTAAGTCGCTTCAGTCGTGTCCGACTCTGTGCAACCTCATAGACGGCAGCCCATCAGGCTCCCCCGTCCCTGGCATTCTCCAGGCAAGAACACTGGAGTGGGTTGCCATTTCCTTCTCCAATGCATGAAAGTGAAAAGTGAAAGTGAAGTCGTCAGTCGTGTCCAACTCTTAGTGACCCCATGGACTGCAGCCCACCAGGCTCCTCCGTCCA
Source organism: Capra hircus (assembly GCF_001704415.2). Classification (NCBI taxonomy): domain Eukaryota; kingdom Metazoa; phylum Chordata; class Mammalia; order Artiodactyla; family Bovidae; genus Capra; species Capra hircus. The sequence continues at coordinate 6,846,889 of NW_017189517.1, forward strand.
TGGGATTTTCCAGGCAAGAGTACTGGAGTGGGTTGCCATTGCCTTCTCCATTGTTTCAGCTACTCTTCTGATAGACTGAGTTCCTGGAGGGCAACATCTACCTCTTCCACACTGTCCAAGATAGGGTAACTGATCTTTTAAAAATGGGCATTTACACTACAGAGAACAGTGTGGAGATTCCTTAAAACACTGGAAATAGAACTGCCATATGACCCAGCAATTCCACTGCTGGGCATACACACTAAGGAAACCAGAACTGAAAGAGACATGTGTACCCCAATGTTCATTGCAGCACTGTTTACAATAGCCAGGACATGGAAGCAACCTAGATGTTGATCAGCAGACGAATAGATAAGAAAGCTGTGGAACACATACACAGTGGAATATTACTCAGCCATTAAAAAGAATGCATTTGAATTAGTTCTAATGAGGTGGATGAAATTGGAGCCTATTATACAGAGTGAAGTAAGTCAGAAAGAAAAACACCAATACAGTATATTAACACATATATATGGAATTTAGAAAGATGGTAATGATGACCCTATATGCGAGACAGCAAAAGAGACACAGATGTATAACACAGTCTTTTGGACTCTATGGGAGAAAACGAGGGGGGTATGATTTGAGAGAATAGCATTGAAACATGTATATTATCATATGTGAAATAGATCATCAGTCTAGGTTCAATGCATGAGACAGGGGGCTCAGGGCTGGTGCACTGGGAGGACCCTGAGGGATGGGATGGGGAGGGAGGTGGGAGGAGGGTTCAGGATGGGGAACACATGTACACCCATGGCTGATTCATGTCAATGTATGGCAAAAACCACTATAATATTGTAAAGTAATTAGACTGCAATAAAAATAAAATAAAATAAAGAAAAATGGACATTTAACAAGACTAAGCATCAGCCTAGCTTCTTGACTTAATACAACTGAAAATGGCTGAACAATCATTTATATTCTTCCTGCCAAAATGAAAGTTTATTGATGTCAGATAATATGCCTAATCTCTACCTGAACTTTGCATATGCCCGCCTTTGTTCAATGCCCTGTGGGGCCTCAAAAGTCAGAAGTAACTTTCCAAAATGAGGACAAAAGGTAACCGCAAAGCCGGTGTCTGCTTTCTCATGTACAGACTTCTTCCTGGAGCCCACTGCTATAACTGCCTCTTTTCAGAGAATAGCATCATGGATTAAAAAAAAAAAAAAAAAAACTAAATCAAATGAAAATTATGTCAGGTAGACAATATTAAAGTTCCAGTGACATAGACTGGAAGACAAACCAGGTTATCTGGTCATGGAGCGGAAAGAAAGAAGCAAAGAATGAATGAATGAACAACTAACAAATAAAACAAATAGATAACCTGCATTTTACAGCTGAGGAAACTGAGAACCAGGGGGAAGCAAGTGATACCTCTCAGGTCATAGGCACTTGAGCTGATCAGAAAGAACTGAACAACCAAAAGAAGAAGCATCTATCAGGCACTATCCAGTATATCAGAGGTTTTCAGAGATATTTAACACTCACAAATCTCCTTGGCAGATATAGTCAGCAGCCAAGATGACATTCCAATGCACAAATCCAGATTGGCACTCCCCCGCTAAAAAGTCTTCAAAGAGATTCACAAACTTTGGGAAGTGGCTTGGAGAAGTCTCTAACCTGGAGAGACTTCTATTAAATGAGTCAAAATTAGCAAAGATAAGTATTCAAAAACTCCAGGAGATCAAAGGCTTATAGCAAACTGAGACGCATTTATTCAACATGATCCCTTACCTTCGGAATCCAGAGCATTCAAGCAGATGCTGCCCCCACCCTCTGCCTTCCCCCTTCACACACACAGCGACTTTACAGATGTGAAAGTCAGATTCATATCATTTAAATGACACCTGAAAGGCCACTTGAGCCCAGAATAACTTGACTCCAATTTTATCACTGCCTCCTGACCCTGGGCATGAATGTTGGTCAGCTGAGAGGAGAGAGAGACTGCAGCCTGTATCTCTCTGTATTACTACAGGCACTCTGCCTGCTTTGCATCCCTAGTTTGGACATTCCCCATCTCTTGTATGGGTCCAAAGACTGCTCCCACCTCTTTTGTGTTGGAAATTTGAGGACAGACCCTCGATGACAGTGCCAGGCCTGAGAGCACGAGTATCCACTCTTCTGCTCATCCTGGGGCCCAAAACATCAGGGCCACCAACTAGATCATACGACTCCTCTGTGCCAGTCAGAACAAGGCACCTCCTTGTGTGCAAGCAGCTTGTAGGTTCATGGCTTAGTGAGTGAAGAATGCCTTTGCAACAGAGGAAGAGAACCTCTCCCTCCACAGAGATGCAGGCCAGTGCCAGGGCACACAGGTCAGCAAGGAGAGCATGGAACATATAGCCATACATGCTCCTGTCCCCTCTCATACTACCTTCATGGATAAAATTGGGAGGATGGCCAGAGTACCGGCCACATCAGGTGGGGGAGGAAAATCAATGTCACATTCCTGAAGGTGCCTCTTGCTCCATGCTTTCCCAGCGGTCTCCCACAAGCAATGCCAGAGCTGATCCCCAGAGGCCCAGCTACTCCCTACGGAGCTGAGAGCTCGTTGGGGGCACGATCCAAATTTTTTTGGCTCTATGAAATCTCATTTCGGTGTCTACTGCGGGTGGTCCTGATCATATGCTGTTGTCACACACTTTGTGCCCCCATGACCCTGGCTCTGGGCTAGGCGCTGAAAAAGCCAAAACAAAAGAAGAAAGTCCCTGCCCTCGAGGAGGTCACAGTTAAGGGATGAGGTGAACAGATAAACCATTGGTGGTTAAACAGTGTGGCAAGAGCTCTGAGAGAATAAACACATTGTGGGGTGGGGTGGGGGGGGGATCTTGGGAGCATCACGGAAAGGCACCCAATCCAGCCTGAATTGTGGGGCTGGGGGAGAATCGGGAAAGATGTTCTAAAAAACAGGCAACCTGGGCTGAATCTTGAGGACTGAGTAACATTTAATCATTTAACAGAAGGAGCGGGGGAGGGCAGTTAAGGAAGGAGTTCCAAGCAGATGAAGCAAATCTGTGAAGATGAAAGCCAAAGAGTAGAAACTGATCAAGAACACTAAGGAAGTGATTCCTTGTAGTGCATTAGAGGCAAGGCGAGGTGAGTCAAGAAAGATGAGGCTAAAGAGATGAGAAAGGGGCAGGCATGTGATCCCTGGCTTTCTCTACCTCCTGAAACCCACCCCAAGCTCCTGGAAGGTGTGGTAGGTAACTAGCAGTGGGTGACTGCTCCAGGTCACCTTGTTATCCTTGTACTCTTCCAACCTGTCTTGGTCAGTTCGGGCAGGCATAACAAAATACCATAAGAGACTGGGTGACTGAAAAGACAGAAGAGTATTTCTCACAGTTCTGGAGGCTGAGAAGCCTAAGATCAGGGAGCCAGCATGGCTGAGTTCTGCTAAGAGCAGGCTTCCTAGTTGAAGACTGCCCATTTATTGTATCCATCTTCAGCAGAAAGAGAACAGGCTAGCTCTCTGGCCTCTTCTTATAAAGCACTTACTCCCGTCCCCATGAGTGCTCCATGACCTTATCACCTCCCCAGAGCCCCACCTCCAAATGCCATCACTCAGGGGATGAGGCTTCAACATACAAACTGGAAAGGGACAAAAACATTCAGTAACACAACTACACAGGCTCTCCTCCAGCCCCAGCCCACAGCAGATGGGGATGCCTTCTCTTGTGGATAAAGCTCTGGAACCTAGCTTCCTCAGCTTGGTTCTGCTTCTCCAAGAATTTGCTTGCTGTCAGAGGTGGTGGAGCTGATGGCTCTAACTAGTACATCTAAGAGAACTGCCATTTCAGAAGAAAATCCAAGACCACTTCCATTTACTTACTATTAAAAATGGCATCACATGGAAAGTTTTGGAATCTTCAAAATCTTTCAAGCGAAAGGGCCCTGAGAAAGCATCTAGTCCAATGCCCGCATTCCTCACATGGGGCAAATGAGATCCAGGGAGGATATTCTTTGTCTAAAATCACACAGTAAGGGAATCAGGCCCTCCTAGGGCAGTGTGGTGGAAAAAGCCCATCATTTCAAGATAGAGATAAAATCTCAAAGCTTTGTTACTCTGTAAGGTAGCCTTAAACAGGTTGCTAGGATTAAACAAATACCATAACATCTGTAAAGACCATGTACAGTGTCAACCTATAGTGATCACCATCATTACAATTTTCTGGAACCTCTGGCAAACCTACCTTTGAATGTGTATGACATAAGCCAAGAGATTAACTTGAACCCTGGGCAAAGTGGGAGGTCACTGCTGGTGAGTCGGATGCTGTATCATCAGACTGCTTTGGTATGGCTTTCAATGTGAGGCCTACCTGACAGGGCTGACTAACAAAACACAGAATTGTTTTGACTCCTAAGCATGAAGGGAAATAGGCGTCGCCATGAGAGATTAGGGTGTACTCTCTGAGAAGCTCACACTGGCATAATGGTTTATCTATTTAATCCTGAATCTGACTCAGTGTCAGTTTTAATGTTTCTAATTTGAGTAATTTGAGAACTGGTGGTGTCTCTCTGAAGCCCTCCTCTGCGGGAACAACCTAGGGCAGGTAGAGTCCCTCTTCATTCTTCCTCTGCCATTTGTCACTGTTCACTAAGACATCTGGGCATCATGAGGGGCTTTACTTAAATATACTTAGATATAGGAAGAAATGATATCCTTCTTAATATGGTACAACAGCACTGTAGGCTTTGCATTTTAATGAAAATAATACTCATTGACAAAGAGCAAGCAAACTATAATTTGGTGGATACGTAAATAGACAAGGAGTCAGGAGGGGTCCTTTCTATGGCTGCTTTTGGTCACAATACGCTCTGCCGTTTTGAACAGGACACTAATCCTTCTAAGCCTATTTCCTCATCTGTTAAAATATAAGTAAGTTTGTCCCTATCTGTGTATATAGCTCACAAGATTGCTGTGATGATGATAAACTAACATCTACTGAGTCCACACTGAGTTTGGTACTTTACTTACATAATCTTGTTTATTTTCCCCAATCATCTTAAGGTGTATAATCAATTCCCACTTTTATAGATGAAACTGAAGCTCAGAGAAGTTAGGTAACTTCTAGTAAGGGCCAGGGCAGGATTCAAACCAGGTCTGGGCTCTTGACCTTTCCTCTGGGCTGTACTTTTATCCAGCAGAGCCCTCCCTAGTCTTTCAGCAAAAGTTGTAACTAGGAGTCAATCAAGGTTTCATGCCAGATCTATTTCTTCAAATGCAACGAATGCCACAGACTAACTATAGAATTACTCTTAGTTTGAACTGAAGTCTCTCCAATTTATTTATTTTTAAAAAATGGTTTTTGTGATTCTCTAAGTCTTTTTAGAGGCTGCTGTAAGGAATGATAAGACTCTAATCTCTGCAGGTGATTAGAACTACTTTTCTTTCCTTGGCTTGGTCGACTGTGCCTATTTCTGAGACCTCAGAGAAAACATAAAAGCTATGAAATCAGAACAAGGCTCTTGCTTCAACACGGCTCCTGATGCAATCTGTTGAAAGAATATCCTTTCTATTGAGCTCTGAAGGAAAAAAATTAAAACTTACATTTTAGGCAAAAATAAAGGATGTAAGACCCATGTGACACTAATTGTACATTTTTAACAGGAGGCATGTCTCTACTATTAAGGATATTTTATGTTATCTCAGAATTAAACACAAGAGGCCCCTCTGTCACAAACCAAAGCCCCCCTCATGTCAGTGAGTGCTCTCTAGACGGCCCTGATGGAAACAATCTCAAGTGATGGGCTGAATGTGGGAGACTGAGATGCCGAATTGGAACCATGGAGTAATTAGTTCATTTTTTTCCTCTCATTCAAAAAGGACTTCCTCAAGGACTATGATTCATTCCAGAAACATCTGTGCATAGCCATGTAAGGGGGAAGAAAAGTGACATGGGCCCCTCTCCCCCACACTAGAGGAATTTTCAATCCTGTTTCACAGGAATAAGAAAGCCCAGTTGAAAAACAAAATAACTCTTAATTGAGGGTGCTCCGTGCTAGACAGAATGCCAGATGCTTTCAGTTGTATTATCTCACTGAATCTCTACCCTAAGCCACTGAAGAAGGCCTGACTACCCACTTCTTTCAGATGAGACAACTGAAGTTCGGGAAGAATAATAAATGTGCCTGCTACAGTTAATAATACTGTATTGTGTATTTGAAAGTTGCTGAGAATAGATCCTAAAAGTCCCCATCACAAGAAAAAAAAAAGTACCTATGTATGGGCATGGATATTAACTGAACTTACTGCAGTGATCATTTTGGAATACACATAAATATTTAATAAATCATGTACAGTGAAACTAATATAATAGTATATGTCAATTATCTCTCAAAAAAAAAAAAAAAACAAACCAATCTGCTGAACTCATTCAGAAAAGTATAAACACCCAGGCTCCACCTCATGTCAACATCCAGAGAAACATTTCTTTCTATATTCCCCTTCTGAATATATTGTCCCATTCCAAAGCTGCTGTAGATAAACCTTCAGGCCTCTCGGCAGACAGTTTTTGTACTTTCCCCCAAACTTCAGCTCAACTGCCCACAACATCACACACCTGAATCTTTCTTCAAAATGAAAGCCAAGTGCTGTAACATAGAGTTGGACCCATCAAAATAATCATGCAGCTCTTGGTCTGGACAACTTTCAGTTACCGATCTGTGATCACACATTGCTGACCTCTGCCACGAAACCTCGCCTTGGCAAGTTGATGATTTCCAACCTGTGGAATTCTTTCTGAAAACAGACACCATCTCATGGTCTCACGGATTCAAGGGACTTTATGGCCAAGAAAGAGTCCCTTCTTCAGCATGCATGCGTGCATGCTCAGTGGCTCAGTTGTATCTGACTCTTTGTGATCCCATGGACTGTAGCCAGCCAGGCTCCTCTGTCCATGGGATTTCCTAGGCAAGAATACTGGAGAAGACTGCCATTTCCTCCTCCAGGGGATCTTCTCAATGACATGGCAACTCTGTGCTCCTTGGCAAAATGCTTCTGGTAACTCTATTCTGACATCCATTTGAACAAAGCAGCAAAGAAGTAAATGCTCAAGAGTCAAAGCAAACATAATAAATAATTTCCTTGATACAAAAAATATGGTAGAAAACCATTGAATAGAAGCATACTCAATAAGGAATACAAGGAAACAGGAGCATAAACCATTTGGGTACCATTTTTTGTAGTTGCTCTTTGGAAACACTTTGAATAATCATCCTAGTGGCTCTACTCTTGTCCATTCCTTCCTTCTACATTGGCAGACTATCTCTAGGTTGTTTAAAGGATAAAGGGAATGACATCCTTCACGGACAAGTTCATGGTTATTGTGTTATTTTATTTAAATGATTTTATAGTTAGGTAAAAAACATTTCTTTAGTTTTACTGTGAGCAAATCAATCCTCTTTGACTGAATTTTTAAAAATAATTTTAAGTCCTTTTATGAACACAACACAAATCTGCAAGTTCCCAGACTAACCCTATAGTATTGCCCTATTATTTAGTTCTCCAGAGAATTTACATAGTGATTCACAAAGATCAGATGATAAGTATTTTACTTTCAAGGGAAGCAAAGCCTTCCCAACCCATGACTCTGCTTTGATGTTTCTAGAACATGCAGTCAAAGGCTTATTAAGACTCTTTGGTATTATTACCAAATATTTTTCTCATATTTTTGGTTTATGTATGTTGAAGATTTTATTTTGTAGCACATCCTACAAATGGGATTTTTTTCTTCCTGCCAACTAGATAATTTCACCCAAATGGTGAAGACGTCGTAATTTTTTAAAATGAAATTATATCTAATGACACCAAACCAATGGGGTTGGCAAATTTCAAGATGCATATTTTAAAAACACAAAGATGTATAAACCAAATTATGGTCTACAGGGCACAGAAAAATGATCTGGAGATGGATTTAGCTCTGTGAACAATTAGAAACAATCCTGAAAGCTGCTCATTTATGTCCCTCCCCTGTCATCACCTCGTCTGGGTCTTTCAATAATGGGCTAAGAAATATAGGAAAAAAAAACAAAGCAGGGTTTTCAATATGGTTTTTCTTTGAGGAACAATAAAAACATTAAACTTTATACATTTAAGTGTCTGTGCACCGAATGGTAGCCCTTTCATGGGAGTCCAGCTTGGGTTTTGTCTGGGTGGGGAAGGGGGAAGAGAGTCTGTGAATACCCTCAGAGTCATTTAAAATATATAGTATTAGCTAATTGATGAGAGGACTAAAAACAATAGTAAGTAGGTAGCCTGGCTGCATGCCAGGAGCAAGGCTTTATGGTGAAAGCGAGTTTACATTAGAGGCCTGTTTTTCCCCTTTCCTTATATGAAATGAACAGCTGTAATTGAAAAGCAAGGAGCTCTATGGTTTATAGAAATAGGTGTTGTGAAGAGCCTTGGCCGTCTAATTTTCTTCCTATTGCAGGGCAGGCTTCCATTGTCTGTTTTTTAGAGCTAATTTCTTTTCTGATCAAAAGGCCCACGTCGTTGAAAAGGTAGTAATGACTATTCATTTGGCTGAAGCCGCCATTCTCCAGACTGCAAGCTTTATTTAGAAATGGCTATTTCTTTCTAAAAGGAAAAGCTCATTTATGTCCTCTATAATGTCAATTAAAGTAGAATATATTTTAATTATTTATCCTGAGGAGAAACCTTTTAGGAACTTAATTTAGTATGCCTATGCTATGCAGACACTACAATATGTGAATGTGGAATGATATCTAGGCACATGGGTTTTATTTTATTTTACCACTAATGAATAGTTTATTTGCAACTAATTAACAAGTTAAATCGGCACAATTAGTATCGGATTTCTTTAATAATATAACTCATAAAGGGATAGCCATTGGAACTAGAAAATAAGGTTGGTTGTTGGCTTTGTAAAGAAACCATTCCACAAAAGGGGCAGGTTTTTTCCCATTAGGAAGGGTTATCGCGACGTTCGGTCCGTTGCTTGTTCAAATGCGAGCCCGGCTGGGCTGGGGGAAGAAAGATGTTGGGAAACGAGGGGAGACGGTGTTAATGACACAAACATCACCTTTGCCCAGCCTCGGGGTCGTAACCCGGCGACGCTTTCCCGAGAAATGGAATCGGGGTGACCGCAACCGGGGCGCCAAAACGCCGGCGCGGCCGGGCCTCGCCGCAGACCTCGCCCTGTCGCACCGTCTGACAGCCAACACGCGCGTCAACGGGGCGGCCCGAGGCTCGGCGGCCTCCGTACCTGGCAGGCGGCGGCCCGCTCGCCGTTCCCGGACCGCGCGTCCTCCGCCCGGCTCTCCGTCGCCAGCAGCCGCCCCGGAGCCTCGCTCGCCCGCCACTCGGACGACGGCGCCAGAGCTCCCGGCCCACGGGCGCTTCTGCGTCTCAGCCGCTCGGGCCACGCGGCTCCGCGCCGCGGAGGGGAAAGCGCGCGCGGGGTGGGACGAGCGTGGCCCTCGGCGGCCGGGGCGCGCCGCGGTCCCCAGCCCTCCGGGCGCTCCCCCGGGCCGCCGCCGCTCTCGGCTGAAGGACGCGGAAGTGGGGGACGGGGGGGGGGGCGGTGGTCTGCTCCCGCGCCGGGCAGCACCGGGTAGCCCATAGTAGGTGTGCGGCCGAGGTTTAGTGCCAAGAAAAGCAATGACGGCCGGCAAGGCAGGGGAAGAGAACGGAGAGATTCCGCGCATCGAATTCCACAGCTCTCCTCTCTTGAAAGAAAGTGAAAAGGCGAAAAGGAAAAGGCGGTTGGGGGAAGGAAAACAGCTGTCTGCTGTCTTGAGATTTAAATTTTGCTCCAGGGCGTGCTCTCCCCAGCCCCCAGCCCCGCTATCCCGCGCCCCCTAGGGCTGGGGCCGACGGGCCGGCCGGGTCCCACGGGAGGTGCCGGGAGGTCCCGTGACCAGACGGGCATCCTTCCTCGGGAAGCACCGCCCGCTCGATGGAGCCGCGCCACCACCTCCTCCCCCCAGGTCTCGATAAGCGTGTAGATGAGATACGGGGAAGTGGAATAACTCCAGCCACGTTCCGCACAGATAACGATTTTTTGATTGTTTCCCCAGGCCCGATTTCTGGCAGGCCACCTCGCCGCCGGAGAGGGCCGTGCCTTTGCAGCCACAGAAGGAAGGAAGGAAGGCGACTGGCCCAGCGGGAGGGCAGGGTAGGGTGCTGGGTGCCGGGAGGCTGCTCCGCGGGGGGCGGGTCCCCGCAGCTCAGAGGGCTGAGCGCGTGTAGGAGTTGGGGGCGAGGCCGGCAGATCGACTACAGTGACCCGGAAGACGCTCCGCCAGTGGGACCCAGTTCCCGGGCAGATCCTCCTTTCCCACGGGGGAGGTGGCTGTATTCGGGTGGTGTTTGGCAGTGCTCGCGTTTTGAGGTCGGCAGAGAGGGCGCTGAAGGTAGAGATTGCCAAATTCCTGGCAGTGGCTCGACACCTAGTGAAAACGGCTGGCATCCTCGTCGTCACACCCTGCAGGTGGACAGGACTCTGCAACTGAGCGCCAAGGTCTGGGCCAAGGGGATTCCCCGTACCCACCGACCGCAGCTCAGCTAACTCAGGGAAGCCAATTCCGAAACTCTTTTAAAAGTACACCCTCACTCCTATAAAGGGCTACATCAAAGTGCGATAGAATACAGTTGGCTCGCCCACTGGAGACTTTCTGGTACCCTGAGGACCGTGTCACCGCACACCTTGGTGGCTCCTAGTAAGCTTTCCTTGGAGAGCGTCAACTAGGCTATTACTGCAAACTGCACCGCCAGCCTAGGACCGTCAGCTCCTTCCCAGATTCTGAAGGACGAGAGCTTTATTGGGAGCTGCAGGGGGGGTGGGTGGGGGATGAGAGGTGCTGCGGGTATCAGACTGAGACCTCGACAGCTGCGAGGTGCTCGGCTGTCTCTTCCAGCCTCGTTGGAGATCTGGTGACCTTTGCGACCTTTTGCGGGAGATGATTCTACAACAGACCTAAGCTCCGGATTTCGTGGTCAAGGCCCTCGATCTGGGGCCTAAATACACCCTCTTGGCCAGGAGCCAGAGTAAATAATGAAGGGTTGTTCTCCAGGAAGAAATAAGAAAAAAGACTGTCTCTAGACCGGCAAACTTCCCTCACCCCTTGCTGGCAAGCAAAGCTTTTTCTGAGGGTCTTCGGGATAAGTTTTTCGCACTTCCTCAAAGCTGGACCCCTCGCTGGGCTCGACTGCACTTGAAAAAAGGTGAACACTTGACTCTATTGTCAGGCCGCAGCTCCCGGAGCGGACACTGATACACACCCATTCCATCCCACCCAGAACGCAAAGGGCACCTCTTCTAAGAGGCGGGGTCCTAATTGAGCCGAAGACTCGGGGGAAAAAAGCCCGCCTTGAGCAGTGGCGGAGCAGGGTTCCACGGGGGCACCCCCGCGAGAGCCCTGGGACAGCCCCTCCCCTGCTCGACTAGTAGCTCTCAGGCCAAGTGCTAAGGAGTTCACTTTGCAGATACGACGCTCCTGGGACACTGGATTTCCGCAAACCGCAGGAAGGCAGAGTTGGAAACGCCCTAGGCACCCGGAGCCTGCAGGGCCACCCACACTAGAGCCTACCCCACCCCCCGAGTTTTGCCATCACCAGCCCTCTAAGGAGAGTCCCACTTCTGCCCGCAGCGATGCAACTGCCTCTCCTTGGAGGGTTGGGGCGACCTCGAAGCCCCGTAGGGAGAGAAGGGGCGCCTATAGGTGAAGTTTCCAACCGAAGCCAACAAACGGCGCTGTTGCCACGCCCTGGGTCCTGGAATCCCCAGGCCCAGCCCCAGTCCGAGAGAGCCAGAGCTCTCTCCAGAGGGTGGGGAGAATGGGGACGGCGTGCTTGGCCGAGTTCCCTACCCGCCTTCCGGGGGGCTCTGTTTGCCGCCCAAGGGCTCCCGGAGGCCCCGAGGGAGAGAGAGCTACCGAACACGCTCTCCTCCAGCAAAGAGTGGAAGGGACTCTTCCCGAATCACGCTGTGTCCCTCTGCTTTCCTCGCGGGGTGCAGGTGCGGGTCTCAGACACCGGTTGGGGCTCCACCGCGGGCAGCGCCTGTACCGAGCACCCTCGGGCGGTAGTACCTGCCGTGAAGCTTCTCCCGACCCGCAAGGAAAGTCGTCGCTTGGCCGGTGCCTGCGCCGGTATTGCTAAGAGAACTGTTTCCTTCTGCCTTCCCTCCATCTCCCCACCCCCATGATGGTAATCTCGCTTGATTACTGAAATGGTAGTATGGGCTGAGAACGTGTCCTCTAAAATGTTTCGAAGGTACGTCGGTGTGACACTTGACTTGGGGCTGGGCAGACAACCCCAGAGCTACCAGGCACAGAGATCGGTTTAATCGTCACCTCCGAGGGAAGCCAGGAGTGTGGGAGAGGGTGTCTGATCCTAGCAAGATTGCCATAAATCTGGAAGAAGGACCTTAATGTGAGAAGGAGCTTACCTAAACCGCGGGATGGGTGTGAGCAAGCGACAAACAGCTGGGAGCAGTGACTAGTTCCCCCAGATAACCTGCTGCGGCGAGGAGCGCCGGCCGGGCACCGCACCCCTTGCCTAGGCAAGTAGGCAGCCCAGGCGCTGTCACCACAACGGCTTACTTGGGTCCTAAAACTTGGAAAGAATCCTGACATCTGTCAGGCTACTGGACGCCAGGCTGCGCGTCGGTTGGGTAGTTTCCTAAAACGCGCTTCACTTAGCAACAGCCTCAGAGGCCCAGAGAACCTGAGAGAGCTTCTGGAAAGGCGGCCAGAAGGGCAGGGCTACTGCACACTGACTTCTTGGGGAGAAGGTGGGTTTGCCCAGGAAATTTTGTCTGTGTCACCCAGTCTGGCAAGAAAACAGTTGCCGGTGGAGACTGCCGAATCACTTCTGTTTTCTGCAACATGCCTTCCAGTCCATGTCAACTTAAGTGCACATACCCGTGCGCGCGTGCGCGGGCGTGCACACACGCGCGCACACACACACGACTCATACACAGAACCATTCCACATAGTTTACTTCAAAACCCTAAATGCGTAGAACCATTAAAACGATCGCAGCAGCCCTTGACTGTATACGTTCGCTTCCTTCCGCCCAGAAGAGCAACAGAACCAAGTGGAACCCAAACTTAAGAGGCGGGTTTCGAGACCCCAAACTTCCAGGAGACGTTGCTGCTGGGAGCCAGGATTCCGGTGCTAGCGGTCCGTGGGCCCCAGGGCGGGCTGGCCTGCTCTGCGTCCCCCAAGTCACAGCGGGTTACTTTATAATTTGTGCAAGAAACGGGGAAGCAAGCTCCTGGCACACAGGCTTCCCAGGATCGCTGGGTCTTGCATTATAAGGAGCTAAAAACCTCGGTTTGGAGCTGTTTTTTGTTTTGTTTTGTTTTGTTTTTTTCACACTTAGGATATACGCCTTTCTTTGGGTTCCACATCTTTCCACGAGGCTAGGGGGGGTTGGTGGGCCACACAGTGGGAACACTTATTTCAGTCTCTGCCACCTCTGCCCGGGGTTGGCTTTTCCTTCCCACCGGTCGCCTCGGGCGTCTCCGGGAGTTGCAAACGCTGAGCCACTAGCTTGGGCTGGAGGCGGCGATAGTCGGGGTGCCAGCTACCCGCTGCCGGGCTTCCCCGAGCCGCTATTCTTCGGCAGACAACCCCGACAAGCGGTTGAATGTGGCGCTCCGAGTCTCGAGGCTCCGGTCGGGAAGGCTATTTAAAAAAAAAAAAGAAGAAGGAGGAGGAGGACGGCATCCGTTAGCAGCGCCTGCTCCCCGGGGAGGCGGCGCGGCTGCGCGGCGAGAGCAGCGCTCAGTGGTCCCGGCAGGTGCGCGGCCGGTGGAGGGGGCGCCCCAGGACGGCCTCGGCTCCTCTCGGGCCACCATCCCCCCCCTTCAAGAAACTTTTCTTTCACTTAGAGAGGCTCTGTGTTGCCATGAAAACGGATTTTCCAAGGGGCCCGACCCTCCCCCTCAGGGGCATCGGACTGGAAAAACCGAAATGGCCAGAGAGCAGAGACAAAAAGGGGCCGCTAAACGGGGGCCGGGAGAAGAGAGCTGAGGCCGGTTCACTCCTCCGCCCCCAGCCCCAAGCACTCCCCGCACCACCGCATGGGAGCGTCTCGGCCCGGCCCGGGCGCCGGGCAATCCACCGAAAGCTCGCAGCCCCAGTGCGCCCCGCGGTCCCGAAGCCTGTCTCCCGAGCCCCGCTCCCTGACCCCCGCTCAGCGCTGGGCGCGCTGGCCCGGGGCTTCCCGGCGGAGTGTCCTACCGAAACGGGGCCGATTCCAGGGAGGGCTTCTCGGAGCCCAACACCGGAGTACCTCCACTGCGCCCCGAGTCTCCAAGGCCGCCTGGGTAGCTGGCCATGTCCTGTGTCCCTTAGCGCTGGCGGCAGAAGCGGTCGGAGTACCTCCGCGCAGACAGCGGGAAGCTGTGCAGGGTGGCCCCGGGACCGGACGCCCCCCGGCCTTGACACAGTTGTTTTCGAAACCCCGTGGGCGCCCCCTGCCCCCTCCCCCCAAACCGGCTCGCGCCCCCCTCCCCCCTCCGTCACCTCCTCGAGTTTCGTTCTTTCAAACTTTTTGAGACCCTAATTGGTGGTCCCTGAGCGGCTGTCCGGGACTCCCGCCTTCTGAATAACTCAACACGTCACCAGGCCTCAGAGAGGCGTGGGGGTGAACGAAAGGACTCCCCGAACTTTTTTTTTTTTTTCCAGCCTGGCCGAACAAGGGCTCCGTGATGATTGGCCAGGGCGCATCACTGCAAGCCTGTCAATCACCGGGCCTCCGGGTGGCGAGGGGCGGACCGAGCCCCAACCCCGGGGGATCCGAGCAGGTATATAAGAGGCCCGGCGAGCGCCCGACCAGACTGCGAATGCGACCTGCCCGAGACCACGCATCAGGTGCCAGCAGCCTGCTGGGTCCCGCTGACTTGGCGCGGACCACTGCGGCCAGCCTGCCCTTCCCGCCCGACCCGCGGGCCCAGCGGCCCCCAAGCGCCCCTCCGACGGAGTCCCCAGGCCTTTTCACCGTGGCCGCTCCAGCGCCGGGAGCGCCTTCTCCTCCCGCCACCCTGGCGCACCTTCTTCCCGCCCCGGCCATGTACAGCCTGCTGGAGACTGAACTCAAGAATCCCGTGGGGCCACCCACCCCAGCGGCAGGCGCGGGCGGCCCGGCAGCCCCGGGCGGCGCAGGCAAGAGTAGTGCGAACGCCGGCGGCGGCGCGAACGCAGGCGGCGGCAGCAGCGGGGGCGCGAGCGCCGGGGGCGGCGGCGGGGGCGGCGGCGGCGGCGGCGGGGGCAGCGATCAGGACCGCGTGAAGCGGCCCATGAATGCCTTCATGGTGTGGTCCCGCGGGCAGCGGCGCAAGATGGCCTTGGAGAACCCCAAGATGCACAACTCCGAGATCAGTAAGCGCTTGGGCGCCGATTGGAAACTGCTGACGGACGCCGAGAAGCGGCCGTTCATCGACGAAGCCAAGCGGCTGCGCGCGGTGCATATGAAAGAGTACCCGGACTACAAGTACCGGCCGCGCCGCAAGACCAAGACGCTGCTCAAGAAGGACAAGTACTCCCTGCCTGGCGGCCTGCTGCCCCCCGGCGCCGCGGCCGCCGCCGCCGCCGCCGCCGCCGCCGCGGCCGCCAGCAGCCCGGTGGGCGTGGGCCAGCGCCTGGACACGTACACACACGTGAACGGCTGGGCCAACGGCGCGTACTCGCTGGTGCAGGAGCAGCTGGGCTACGCGCCGCCCGCGACCATGAGCAGCCCGCCGCCGCCGCCCGCGCTGCCGCAGATGCACCGCTACGACATGGCCGGCCTGCAGTACAGCCCCATGATGCCGCCCGGCGCCCAGAGCTACATGAACGCCGCGGCCGCCGCCGCCGCCGCCTCGGGCTACGGGAGCATGGCGCCCTCCGCCGCCGCCGCCGCCGCCGCAGCCTACGGGCAGCAGCCCGCGGCGGCGGCCGCCGCCGCCGCCGCCATGAGCCTGGGCCCCATGGGCACGGTGGTGAAGACGGAGCCCAGCTCGCCGCCGCCCGCCATCGCGTCGCACTCGCAGCGCGCGTGCCTCGGCGACCTGCGCGACATGATCAGCATGTACCTGCCGCCCGGCGGGGACGCGGCAGACGCCGCCTCGCCGCTGCCGGGCGGCCGCCTGCACAGCGTGCACCAGCACTACCAGGGCGCCGGGACTGCCGTCAACGGCACGGTGCCACTGACCCACATCTGAGCGCCCGCCGGCGCTCGCCGCCCCTCCGCCCCACCCCGCCCCTGCACCCCCGAGTGGGGACGCCTTGTTGTTTAGCTTTGCTTGCCTGGGACTGTTGCCTTGTTCCGATGATGGGGAGGACGGAAAGTTTGGCTGTAGCTGTCGGGGTTTGTACGAAAGCTGAAAGGAGTCCGGAGCGGCGGAAATGGGACTTTCTCGAGCTCGCCGTCCCCTCGCCGCCTTCCCTCCCTTCCCCTTCTGTAGGCTGGGAATCCGCTGTGTTGTTTGCCAAGAAAAAGCCTCCCCCCACCTCCACCTCCTCCTCCTGGGTTACTGGGTTTTTCTGTTGCGTTTGAAAATGTTGTCGCGTTAGTTTGCTGTTAGCCGAGGAGTGAGTGAATGGGGCAAACGGACTTGGGTGAGGCTGGCCTGAGAACTGCAACGCCTCCTCCCCCAGTCGCGTTGCATCTGTTTTCCTCGTGGGCTCGGGGTGGGGGGGGTGGGAACTGACCGCCGCGGCGCGGCAGCCAAGGCCGATGTTAATTTATAGCCAGGTGTGCGTGTGTCTCCCGCCTCGCCGCCCCTGGCCGCGGGACAGCTTTCTGTCCAGTCCGCATTTAAGCTGTTGAGTTGGTGATTTCTGCCGTGATCTGTTTGATATTTCGTCGCGCTAATGTATGTGGATTTCGTTTGGGTGGTAGGGCTAAGGGGCTATTTTGTTTCAGGGTTTTCAAGGTTTTACTCAGTTCCTAAATGAGAGATCAATAAATTTTATAACCAACATAATGGAGTCCTGGTAATTTTGCGGGCCTGAAACTTTAGGTGCGGGTTAGGGAGGGAACCAGTCCTCGGTACTGCGACCGTGGTCGGGTCCCGGGGCCGGGGGTGGGGGGCATGGGGGGAGGCGAGCGTGATCTGGAACGGTTTCTTCTGTAACTACTGGTGATCGCAAACACGGCGTCTCCCGGTATTTTCAACTGAAACTCCAAGGAGAAAGCGATTTGTCTTTCCGGGAGCGAGCACACTTAGGCGGAGGCTAGCACCCCGCGGCCACGCACTTGTTGATCGCGGCGGCGGCAGCGGCCACGCGGGGCGGGGAGGGGCGGCCGCGGAAACTGGCCCCGAAAGGGGGCACATTTACCTTTGTGCACTGGGGCGGGAAGACACTAGAGTCAAGTCAAATGATTTACAAAACGAAAACCCTTCAGAAATCTCAGCCTATTAAACAGAAATAGTTCAGGACTCCCTAGCAGGAAACGAGTACATTTCAACCGAGGTTGGCTGAAGCGGCGGAGCCAGCATTCAACGCTGGAAGCTGTGGTTTTCAACAGTCCACCTTAGATTTTTGCAAAGATCTCTGAGACTCCTCCGATGGCTTTCTCTTTTTGACTTGTCACTCCGGCCCACTGACTGGTTTTTTAGAAGAGGCTCCCTCTCAACCCGAGCCTCTAGCCAGTTTTCGACTCCCTCCCTCCCCCTACTCTGCCTCCATCCCTGACCCTTGGGATTTCCACTGTGCCCCCCGAAAGGCCTTTGGTTTCGCTCCTGGCCACTCGGCCCCAGTGAATCTGTTTGAGGCCTAGGAAGAAAACAAATAGAACCAGTGTTTTTTTACCCCCTCCTCATCTGTTTGAGGTGATTTCCTTAATCCCTCTAATCCTGTTACTTCGCTATCCCAGAATAACTAAACTCCGGCTTTCCAGTAAGCGCGGCCTGGTGAACTGTGTTTTATCCTCTTCCACTCCTGACCACAGGTTTCTTTGCTTGAGGTCTGCTGGACTCGGGGCGACAGGAACTCCCGTTAAATTGGTCCGAATTCCACATTTCCAGCCGGCTTCCTTTGTGCGGGCTGACCATTCACCTGCGAGCCGGGGCGGGCTTCGCGGGGGGTGGGGGGTGGGGTGGAGGAGGGGCGGGGGCTTTCTGCGGCTTCGGGGGTCATGCCCGCTTTTTACACCTCACTGCGGATCCCGGAGACTTAAGCTCACCACGCCTCTTAGAGAAAGGTCGGGTCTCCCTGGAAGGCGGCACAACCCCTCCCCCGCAGGCGCTGGCACTGGCCTCCCCCGACGGTACCGCACAGGGTGGGAGGGCTCCTGGTCGTGATGCACCGACCCCGGCTCATCGCCCTCCACCGGGTGCTCCTCCCGGGCGCCTGCTGCGTCCGGTGTGGCGAGGCCTCACTACCGCTCGCTCCCCTTCCCGTCCCACGGATCCCGGGCCCCGCCAAGTGGGTTGGCGCTGCCAGTCTTGCTGCCGTGACTGGAGAGCAGGGTCCCAGGCTACCAGGTTCCCCGCCACCCGCGATCCGCGTCCAGCGGGGAAGGGGGGGGCGGGAGGCAATTCTCTGGTCATATCCACACCCTATTTGTATCTTTCACAGTGTTTGGGCGTCTGTAAAAATACCTGTCCGTCGGTTACTCTGGGTTCAAATTGCTACCAATTGTGGACCCAAATTTGGTCTGAAAGATTCCGGGCAAGGGAGGGTTGAAAACAAGCAATTCCGCCCCACTGAGGGGGCGGTGCCAACGCGGGAATAAATTGACACCGCTTCTTTCCAAGAGTCCATTGTGCTGCTGCCTTCTTAGAAGTGCCAGGGTCACCCTTTCAACCGGTCTCACACGCTACTGGCCCCCCCTCTCTAAACATCCACGGCTTTGTGCTCTACTTTGTCCGATTTCCAAATTGCCTTTAAGAGAAAGGATTTCATCAATCAGCACATCGGAGGATTTAAATATAGATGAAAGATAATTGTTTTTTAACTTCAGCCACAGGGAAGAGAACTGCACTGGAGTGCAACTTCCATCCCCTGGGCCAGAGTTTCCAGACTAGCGCAACCCCCACCCCGCCCCCACCTCTTCCACTGCTCCCCACGTCTATGGGGACAGTTGCCCCGCAATCTGTTTTCTAGCTTAGGGTTCTGGTCAAATTTCATTTGAAATAAGGGTTCTGAGGCTGAAATGGCAACAATAACAAAGTCTGGTCAAGCCCCAACTCCTGCCTTTGGGGGCTTGTTTTACACATGAGAAAACTGGCCCCTGCAGGGGAAGTGACAGTGCTCAAGGTTGCTTAGCTGGTCTCTGGCTGCACAGGGGAACCGGACTCCCAGGCCTGGTGGACGCCTGACTCTGCCACAAGATGGAGAGCAACTGATGAAATTCCAGCTCCAGCTGCCTCTGAAGCCCTTAATCTAGTGGGGTCTCTATAGAAAAGATGTAATTCCTGACATACAGACACCTAGTGGCCAATGCTTGGCGAATGGTGAAGTGATGGCTGCATCGGGTCCTTACAGAGGGAGAAACACAGTCCATCTTTAGCGTCTCCTGACAGGAGCAGAGTTATCTTTTGATGGGAATTATCCCAGGAACAGGGGAGCCTGGTGGGCTGCCCTCTCTGGGGTCGCACAGAGTCGGACACGACTGAAGCGACTTAGCAGCAGCAGCAGCATCCTACATGAAGATGTTCTTTCCTGGCTTGTCTGTATCTCTCCCCTCATTAATCTCCTGTCTAGAAATCTACAGGGGGAGAGGGCATCCAAAACGCAGGTATAGATTTATAAACAAAGACGTTCATCACAGACCTACTTGCGATAGTAAAAGTTATACCCAACCCAACTGTTCAACAGATAGGAAAAGGTTACGTAAAATACCTTTTCCCCCAAAAGACTACTTTGCAGATATTAAAAATTGTGCTGGGAGAGATCACAATGACACAAGAAAATGCTTAAAACAGATCTAAAAGAGCAAGACGTGCAAAAGTATATTCAGTACGTGGTGACCTATTGAAGTATATATGAGTCGGAAAACATACAAAAATGCAGGGTACTAATATGAATACTGGTTAGTCTTCCTTCTATTTATTCGTACTTCAATTTTCTCTGATAGGACTGTATCCCTGCTATCATCAGAAAAGTCAGCTTTAAAATATATTCTCTCCCAGTCACAAATACAGAAGTGTTTCTCCTTGTGGAAGAAGAAAGTTCAAGCTTTCCCTTCATTTGTTTGGGGTAAGGGGGGTCAGGAGCCCCAGCAGCAGTAATTCCCCAGCTCTCCTCCAGGTTGGGGGCTGCAGAGAACACAGCAGAGCAACCCCCTGCCAAGCACCCTCATCAGTCAGCGGGAGCAGGAGCAGATTAGTGAGGGCTCTGTCATTCTTCGGACCCACTCACTGGAGAAAAAGACCTCCTTGGGAGCCAAGCTGAACAGCTTGGACCACGGGAAGCAGGGGCCATTGAGGAACCAGAAAGTGCACAAACCCAGGAGCCTGCAACTCACTGCCCTCTTGGGAGGCGGGGTTCGGAGCAAGCCCACGGGATGTGTCCTGGGCCAGGAGAGGAGGGACTAGATGAGCACCCAACTCGCACCCACACAGCCGAATGAACAAACACGGTCGGTTGTGTCCCTTCTCCCCGTCACTGCCATCTTCATCCACACCACCATCACTGCCTGCCGGACCACTGCCATGGCCTCCTACCTGTTTTCCCTGCATCCACTGTGCTCCTCACCAATCCTCTCTCCCCAGAGTGTCCCATCGACTTTTCAAACAGAAATCCTATCAGTGTCACTTCCTTTCTTCATAACCTTCTGGTGACTTCTTATTGTCTGATCAATGCTGTGTCCTTCTATGCCTCTCTCCTCCAACCCCCACCTCCCCCACTCCCACCTCAGGATCCCCCTGAGAAATGTTTGTTAAATAAATCATGGTTCTGGATGGTTTCATATCTAAATAAAATTTGAAGTCCAGTAATTTCCCCAGATACAGATTATTATGCACTGTGCTGTGCTTAGTCTCTCAGTCGTGTCCGACTTTTTGTGACCCCATGGACTGTAGCCCGCCCAGTTCCTCAGTCCATGGGGATTCTCGAGGCAGGAATACTGGAGTGGGTTGCCATGCCCTCCTCCAGGGGATCTTCCCAACGCAGGGATCGAACCCAGGTCTCCCATACTGCAAGCAGATTCTTTACTGTATGAGCCACCAGGGAAGCCCTTACTATGCACAGTGCACGTTTCATCTTGCATCGGCAAGATTCCCCCAAATCTCCACATCAAGCACAAATTTCTTGATGATTAAAAAAATCTACTAGCAAAAGTACATAAATTCTTCCCTGCCCCAGTGCTTTTGAATGTGCTGTTCCTTTTTCCTGAAATGTTCTGCCCCAAGCTCTTCCCTCAAATGGTCCAATGTTGTCTGCAAGGTCTCAGCTCAAACATCTCTTCTGGTGAAGATGTCCATGAAGCTCTCCTCCAGAACAAGACAGGTGTCCTGTTTTAAACTCTTGCAACACTGGACCCTCTTCCTAGCCCTGATACCAGTGGTCATTTTACATTTATTTGTGTCATCCTGCCAATCTCTGGTCTCATTCCTAGTCTGTAAGTTCCTTGAGGGCAAAGACAGTGCCTGGTTTGTTCACGAATACCGAGCACAATGCCTATTCCATATTAGGCCCTCAAAAATACATGTGGAGTGTTTACTGTGTGTTTAAGGAATAGGGGCTCTGAGGACTTGAAACTAACAGGATGAGTGCAAGCCTGTGAAAATCATCAAGAATGAACCTGTCACCTTGGCTCCATCCCTTACCAGCTGTAGGCTCTTGAGGACACCATTTACATGGAGCTTCAAGTGGGAACAATAATGTCTCTGGTTTGTTCTGAGGGTTCAAAAAAAAAAAAAAAAGATGCTTTGAGCGCTGAGCACAGTGTCTGGCACTCAGTCTTGTGCAGTATGTGTTAGTCATGATTATCACTTTCCTTAGCAGCCTCTATTGACTCTTCAGGGAGGAGCTAGCGCTTTCTGGTCAAACTCTGTATTTCCCACCATCACAAGGGACGTTTCTCATTGCTGAGGCCAGTTCTTGCTACAGAAAGAAGGCAAAATAAAAGATCACCATTAAAAATGAATGGATCCTATGACACCAAAAGCATAAACACAAAAGAAAATAATGAGCTGGACTTCATAAAGATTAAACAGTTTTGCTTGCAAGGGCACCATCAGCAAAGTGAAGAGAAAACCCACAGAATAGGAAGAAATATGTACCAATCATATATCTGATAAAGGAATTATATCTAGGCTGTATAAAGTCTTAAAACTCAATAATAAAAAAAAAACAAAATTACCTAATTAAAAATGGGCAAAGGAAGTGAATAGTTTTTTCCAAAGGGAATATGCAAATAGGCAACAAGCACATAGAAAGATGCTCAACATCATTAGTCACTGAGGGCATCAAATCAAAACCACGATGAGATACTACTTCATGTCAACTAGGATGGCTGTCATAATTCTTTAAAGATAGGCACTAACAAGTGTTGCTAAGGATGTGGAGAATTTGAATCCTTATATAATGCTGGAGGGAATGTAAAGTGGTAAAGCCACTTTAAAAAACAGACTGACAGTTCTTCAAAAAGTTAAACATCAAGTTACAATATGACCCAGAAATTCTACTCCTAGGGCTAACATAAACATAGGTTCACACAAAAATGTGTGCCCTAATGTTCACAGAGGCATTATTCATAATAGTCCCAAAGTGGAAACAACCTAATTGCCTCTGAACTGATTAATGGATGAATAAAATGTAGTATATCTATGCAATGGAATATTATTCTACAAATAAAAAGGAATAGAGTACTGAGACTTCCATGGTGGTTCAGTGGCTATGACTCCATCCTCCCAGTACAGGGGGCCCAGGTTTGGTCTTGGTTAAGGAACTAGATCTGATATACTGCAACTAAGAGTTTGAATTCCGCAACTAAAGATCTCACATGCAAGACTGAGTGCAGCCAAATAAATAACAAATAACTATTAGAACGGAGAAGGCAATGGCACCCCACTCCAGTACTCTTGCCTGGAAAATCCCATGGATGGAGGAGCCTGGGAGGCTGCAGTCCATGGGGTCACTAAGAGTCTGACAGGACTGAGCGACTCCACTTTCACTTTTCACTTTCAAGCATTGGAGAAGGAAATGGCAACCCACTCCAGTGTTCTTGCCTGGAGAATCCCAGGGACAGGGGAGCCTGGTGGGCTGCCATCTCTGGGGTCACACAGAGTTGGATACGACTGAAGTAACTTAGCAGTAGCAGCAACTATTAGAATTTTTTTTAAAAAGAAAAAAATGAGTACTCATATCAATATATATACAAGGTTAGTATTCACACATGTATTACCTAGCTCTGCCAGCAGTGAGTAGGCCCAGAAACAATGACATCTCAGTAACAACGAACACATCTAAGTATCCAGGTCTTGGTTTCTAATATCATTCTTCAATGAAAGGAAGTGGGGATCTTTGGGAAAGTGGCTGATTCTAGAACTGGAGCCAGAAATATACAAAGTGAGTCTAGAGCATCCTGCGGTGCCAAAAGGTAAGGAAAGGTAAGAAAGAAGGAAGAGAGAAAGGGAGGAAGGAAGGAAAGATGAAGCCCAATAATGGAAGTGAGTCAAAAGGACATATTGTTTGTTTGTTAGCTGCTCAGTCATGTTTGACTCTATGCGACCCCATAGATGATAGCCCACCAGGCTCTTCTGTTCATGTGATTTCCCAGGCAAGAATACTGGAATGGGTAGCCATTCCCTTCTCCAGGGGATCTTCCCAACCCAGGCATCGAACCTGGGTCTCCTGTACCACAGGCAGACTCTTTATGGTATGAGCCACCAGGGAAGCCTCAAAAGGACATAGGAGCCACCTAAAACAGTTTCCAATGACCAAATCTGAATAAGTTTGAGCAACAAAATGAATAAAGTAGTACTGGATTATAATGCGGAGAAGGCAATGGCACCCCACTCCAGTACTCTTGCCTGGAAAATCCCATGGGCAGAGGAGCCTGGTAGGGCTATAGCCCATGGGGTCGCTAAGAGTCAGACATGACTGAGCGACTTCACTTTTACTTTTCACTTTCATGCATTGGAGAAGGAAATGGCAACCCACTCCAGTGTTCTTGCCTGGAGAATCCCAGGGACGGGGGAGCCTGGTGGGCTGCCACCTATGGAGTCCCACAGAGTCAGACACGACTGAAGCAACTTAGCAGCAGCAGCAGCAGGATTATAACCCAAAGTATACAACAAATAGGCATCATCCGCACTGATATAAATAAATAAGCAGGGACTTCCCTGGTGGTCCAGTGACTAAGATTCCATGCTCCCAATGCAGGGGCCCAGGTTCAGCCCCTGGTCAGGGAACTAGATCCTGCATGCTGCAACTAAGACCCAGCACAGCCAAATAAATTAATATTTTTAAAATAAATAAATAAATAAATACATGAATGAGGGAAGGGGAGGAGACAAATCTATGCATAACTCCCCACACCTTAAGCCTGGGTTAGTCATAGTGACTACCTTCCAAAGAGAGCAGTATGGAAAGGGGGAAAAGAGTTAACATTGCAGCTGAGAAACTGAACAAACACTACCTTAGCCAGAAGATTAAAGTCAACATTGGCAATTACAAGTCATGTTGACAGTATGTACCTTGACATGATGTGACAAAAATGGCACTTTTCTGCTGTGGCCCCAAACCCATAATCAATCTAATGATTAGGGAAACATCTGACAAATCCTGACTGACAATGTTATTATTGTTTAGTTGCTTAGTTGTGTCCGACTCTTTTGTAACCCTGTGTATGGTAGCCTGCCAGGCTCCTCTGTCCTTGGGATTTCCCAGGCAAGAACACTGGAGCGGGTTGCCATTTCCTTCTCCAGGGGACCTTCCTGACTCCGGAATTGAACCTGTGTCACCTGCATTGGCAAGCACATTCTTTACCACTGTGCCACCAGGAAAGTCCCAACTGAGGATACTGTACCATATATCTGACCAGCAGTCCTCAAAATTGTCAATATCATAAAAAACAAGGAAAGTCTGAGAACCTGTCATAGCCAAGAGTAGCCTAAGGTGACATGATGATTCAACATAATATATGATGATTTAAAGTAATATAAATGTAACATGGTATTCTGGATAGGATCCTGGAACACTCAAATGACTTTAGGGAAAAACTGAAGAAATCTTAATAAAGCATGGGTTTATTTAGTAATAATGTATCATTGTTGGTTCATCAATGTCAAGCATGTACTATACTATTGTAAGCTGGTAATAATTGAGGAAACTGGGTACAGTATATGGAGAGTCTCTACTACAGCCTCAATTTTTCTGTAAATCTAAAACTGTTCTAAAAAGTGAAGTTCATTTTTAAAAAAGAAATGAAGTATTGATACATACTACCACATGGACGAACCCTGAAAACATTATGCTAACTGAAAAAGGCCAGTCAAGAAAAACTACACATTGTATGACTCCGTTTATGAGAGTATCCAGAATAGGCACAACCACAGGGACAGAAAGTAGATTATGAACTGCCTAGGGTGAACTGTGATATTGGAGAAGACTCTTGAGAGTCCCCTGGACAGCAAGGAGATCAAACCAGTCAATCCTAAAGGAAATCAACCCTGAATATTCATTGGAAGGACTAAAGCTAAAACTCCAATACTTTTTGGCTATCTGATGTGAAGAGCTGACTCACTGGATAAGACCTTGATGCTGGGAAAGATTGAGGACAGGAGGAAAAGGGGAGGACAGAGGATGAGATGGTTGGATGGCATCACTGACTCGATGGACATGAGTTTGAGCAAACTCTGGAAGATGGTGAAGAACAGGAAAGCCTGGCATGCTGAGTCCATGGGGTTGCAAAGAGTCACACATGATTGAGCAACTGAACAACAAGGTCAGGAGGGATTGAGGAGAACTGAGGAGTGACTGTTAATGGGCACAGGGGTTCATTTTGGCATG
The DNA here is from genome assembly GCF_001704415.2 of Capra hircus. Taxonomy (NCBI): domain Eukaryota; kingdom Metazoa; phylum Chordata; class Mammalia; order Artiodactyla; family Bovidae; genus Capra; species Capra hircus. The sequence continues at coordinate 6,872,845 of NW_017189517.1, forward strand.
ATGAAAAAGTTCTAAAATTAATTGTGATGATGGGTGCACAACTCTGAATATGCTAAAAACCACTGAATTGTACATTTTGCACAGATGAGTTTTATAGTATTGAATTATATCTCAACAAAGCAGCTATTTAAAACAACAAAAACAAAATGTTCTGGTGGATGACAGTAGGAGAGGTGTTTGGCAGGCAGCATGTCCAGTCCTAGGGGCTGCCATAAACACCAGGTGCAACCTCAAAGTCAAATGTACTCTCCGAACCAAAGCTGTTAGGGCAGGAAGAGTACTCAGTCTAGCGTTCTCATTTTATTGCTCCATCAAATTTAATTTGGGTTTGTATAGTAATAAAAGCCAATTCCATCTACTAATATTGCTAAAAGAATTCTCTGTTCACTGCTTTATTAATTGCTCAATTGAAATACCATGGATTATTTACAAGCACACAGTTTGAAACACTCAGAATTAGCCTGTGCACTCTATTGTAAAGCAACCTCCAAGGTGCCTTCTACCTTAAAGAATCTTGTACGAGCTTCTCAGTGCAGGAACGGGATATCTGTAATGTCAAAAGCCCCAGGCAGCTCAGCAAAATTGGAATGGTAACAAGCTTCTGTGCTCACACCCTGGGTAGGATAGTAGTGTCAACACCTCCAGCAGAGCTGATAGAGCTGTCTTTCAGTCTGTCTGCAGGCTCTGTTTACATTCTGCAGGTTAGCTGGAAACACTCTCACCACCTCCACCCCCTGAAAAAGATCTCTGGGTCAACTTGACATCTCCTAGACGCTCCATGTACTATATTTCTTCCTGTTACAAGCTCTCCTGCTATGTTGCTTTATATGATTTCTTTGCAAAGAATAAATTAGGCTGAGTGTGTAAACAACATATAAACTCTAGAGATGTTGCCAATAATTACAAGCAATGGAAATCACCAGCAGATGTGCATAGCAGTCTCTCAACTGGAGCTTGTCCCATTTGGAGAGGCTCAGGTACACCTGAAAGGTGGAAGGGCACGGACATTTGGAATCTTCAGTGAGGTGAAACTGGGTTGCAAATATGGCTGCAAAGTGAAGGGAAAGTATTTTATTTTTCTGCATCTTGGTGATCACATTTATTGGAAGGGGTAGAGAAAAAGTAAAAATGCCATATAGCTTAAGATTTTGTGAGTTATCTGCAAATCAGTTTATTTCAGGAGTGGAAGAATTCTTGGTTATTCCTTAATATAAAAATGTAGACAGTTTCTCTTTTGAATATCTTCTATGTTTAAAGTGGCAATCATACAAAATCTCCTGCTTTCCACCCTGGATAAATTCTTTGTTTCAGTCAACTGTAAATGGTGGGACCACTAGCACAACACCATCTCCCCAGACAAAGAGCATCAGAATTTTCCATTTTGTTTACTTATGTATCTCTTGAAATGCTTCTCCTTCACTTTCTATAGTTGCCACATTTCCCAATATTGTTCTTAAATATTGATCATAAGCATGTAACCTGCCTCAAAGTTCTCTGTTGTTTCTCATTTTCACATAGATTCTTTCATCCAGGCTGAGCCTGAGAAGATCCAGGGGCTCTTCTATGGTGTTGGTAGTTTGTTGCCAGTCCATGAGGTCTGCCATGTTTGAAACCTGGAAAAGTATTTTGGAATGAGAGGCAACTGCTTGGGAGAAGAATACATAGACGAAACACATACACAATCACCAACAGTTTTGTGATGATACAGGACAGTCTTTTAACTGCTGAACATCTCTAGGGTCTTGGCCTTGGTCTTTGCACGTTTAAGAGTCACCTCTCCATTGATCTTCCCAAAAGTTCAGCCTGTATGGTTTTCCTAAGCCTCAGATCTTTAGACCCAACTGCCTCTTGACTGTAGTACTGTGTACAGTCTGTCAAACTTTGACTGGACCAAACTAACTTATCATTTTCCTCCCTAAACCAGCACTTCTCTATTTTCCATCTTGATTAAACAGAACCCCTGTCTGCCTAGACATTTCTTTCCCCCCTCACACTCTAATTTCCAACCAGTTCTGGAATCCATCTGTTCTTTATTCTTATTCTCTTAGTTGAGGCTTGGTGTTACTTATCTGTTGCTGTGTAAGAAATAACCCGAAATGTTAGCAGTATAAAACAACAGATAGTAACTACTCACCATTTCTGTGGCCAGGAATCCAGGCCCGGCTTAGTGGGCTCCAGGTTTCTCACAGGCTGTAGTCAAGGTGGTGGTTGGGAGGAGAGCTGGCTCCAGGCTCCAGTGGGGAAGGATGTGCTTCCAACATCACTGACATGGCTGTTGTTGGCCTGCCTCAGAAACTCCGCTTCCCAGTTAACTCAAGTGGCTGCACATCAGCCTCTGGTCCCCACTGGCTTTGACCACAGACATCAGTGATTTGCCATCTGGGCCCCTCCATAGGACAGTTCATCACATGGCAACTGGCTTCAGAAGTCACAGTCTTTCTGTAATCTGATCTTGGAAGCAATATCCATCATCTTTGCTGTACTGTCGTAATTTGTCTCACTAGGGCTAGCCCGCAACCGAGGGGAGGGATTCCACAGGGCCTGAGTATCAGGAGGTGGACAGCATCATCCACCAGAGGGCCATTGTCCTTTGTCTGGACTCTCCCTTGTGAACGAGCATCCTAACTCCTCTCCAGGCCTGTAGGGTCTCCTGCACTAGATCATCCTCCCCACTGAGACTTGGGTGACAGTCCCACAAAAGCCATCTGATTCTGCAATCTCATTTCTAAACAACCCTTGTTGGCAAACTGTGCTGCCATAGGACAAAGTCCAAACTCCTTGACCAGCCATTTGAGGCCTCATTCCTTACCACCACGCACATCCCGACAGAAATACCCAACTTCCTGTGGCTCCCAGGTTCCCGGAAATGAGCCAGGTTCCTTTTGACTCTTTCACAATTTCAGGTGATTCAGAAGAGCGTGTGGGCCTCTCGCTGCCTGCTCTTGTTTTCTGCCGCTCATCCTCCTCAGCACAGCTTCAGAGGCACCTCCTCTGACACGCCCGCCTGGACTTTCCCTGTCTTTGTGGTCCCCAAGCCCTTTGGCTGTAGCTTTACTTGAGGAACTTGCATAGTGACAGGCACATACAATGGGCACTTGATGAAGGCTTGTCATTTTCTTCAATGAAATCAAATAACACTAGAGCTGTAAGCACTTTTAAAAAGGAAAAAAAAGAGCATATAGCACTGAAGTTCAAATGAAGAAGGACTCAAAGGGCCTGAGAAAGGAAAGGAGAGGACTTGTCCAAGGCCAAGCAGAGCTGGAATAACCAACTTGCTTAGCCAGACCTGCTCACTTCGACTCGAGGGCATTTCTACTTCTCCCAAGTACCTTCACTGTTTCAGGCTCCCTGCTTCCACTCAAAAACTCCAATTCTCTGAAGATGTTTAATAATAACTGCAGGTAATGTTTCTCCATCCGTCTTTGGGTCCACATACGTCTTAGGGCCGTCTCAAGCTTGTGTGAACATGAACTTTCTTTATAGGAAGAGAGTTAGAATCAAACCCTAATCTTAAGTAAAGAAATTTGAGGCAGTTGCATGCTTTCAGTTTTTTAGTGGCAGGGCTGACTTGGTGGCAGATGCTGGGAGGGATTGGGGGCAGGAGGAGAAGGGGGCGACAGAGGATGAGATGGCTGGATGGCATCACTGACTCGATGGACGTGAGTCTGAGTGAACTCCGGGAGTTGGTGACAGACAGGGAGGCCTGGCATGCTGCGATTCATGGGGTTGCAACGAGTCGGACACGACTGAGTGACTGAACTGAACTGAACTAAACTGAGGACCACACTGGAGCTTCCCTGGTGCTCAGGCAGTGAAGAATCTTCCTGCAGTGTGGGAGAGCTGGGTTTGATCCCTGGGTTGAGAAGATCCCTTAGAGGAAGGCATGGCAACCCACTCCAGCATTCTTGACTGAAGAATCCCCATGGACAGAGGAGTCTGGCAGGCTACAGTCCATGGGGTCGCGAAGAGTCAGATATGACTGAGTGACTAAGCACAGCACAGCACAGGACCATGCTGGTCTTCCCTGGTGGCTCAGATGGTAAAGAATCTGCCTGAAATGAGGGAGACCTGTGTTCCATCCCTGGGTTGGGAAGATCCCCTGGAGAAGGGAATGGCAACCCACTCCAGTATTCTTGCCTAGAGAATCCCATAGACAGAGGAGCCTGGTGGGCTACAGTCCATGTGGTTGCAAAGAGTTGGACATGATTTAGTGACTAAACAACAACAAAGGACAACGCCTGGGCCTCTCCCAGTGTTGCATTCTTCTCCATTTTCAATGGGTTCCCTCAACACTCTCCTGGCTGGGTATGTGGATTTCCATGTCCAGAGATACCAATGCCAGGATACGCACAAGGAGAAATACACGTACTGGCCACAGAAGGTTTTTGGTTCCTTCTTCTTTTTCGACTGAATAAATCCTTAACATACCAGAAAGAGCAGTCCCAGAGATAACAGGGACTTCCAGCATGTGCTGCCTGAGTAGCCACAGCAGCCAGGGCCAGTCCAGTGACAGTCCAGTCCCCGACATCAGCAAGAATGAGGCATCTGACAGGAGGTGCTGAACAGGAATATGCTGCAACAGCTCAAGAGGTGCTGATGGGGGGAGGGCCGGGGCAGGGCAGCTGGTTGTGTTTTAAAATCCTAAAGATATGGCTGGGTCCTTGCTAGAGACTGCGTACTTTCAGTCGGCAGAGGAGAGAACTGAGACTCAAACCACAAATCCAACCAGTTAAGTCCTCCAGAGCTTGGTTGTTCTAATCAGACAAACTTCAGAGCTCAGCTCCTCTCCAGGTCCCTACATTAATAAAACTTTCCTCAAAAATGTTGTGCTAATGTCTCTGAGACTTAAGTGACTCATCTGTAAAATGGAAATAAAGCAGTACTTATGTTATAGTATTAAGTTTAACTAGGATAATGCATGTAAAGGGCTTATCATTCAATGCATAGAAAATCTGACCTTTATTATTATAGACCTAAGAACCAAAATGTCCACATTCTAAATGCATGTTATACCGTACAGCCTCTAATATATCAACTCATGGAACTTCTCAAGCCAGCTACTCCATTTATTAGCTGTGTGGCCTCGGGCATGTTTCTTAACCTCTCTGAGCCTCCAATTTCCTTATCTGTAAAATGGGGATAATAATTGCATTGACTTTACAGAGTTGTAAAAAAATTCAGTAAAGAACTTAGCACAGTGTCTGGTATATAGCATGAGGATTATTCTATACATAATAAGCTTCATCAAACCTGGGTTTATTCTACTGCTGCACAGGCTTATTATCAGGCAGATGTTAAATTTATTTATTTTGTTGTTGTTGTTTGGTTCTTTTTGGCCAAGCCATGTGGCATGTGGGATCTTAGTTCCCCGACCAGGGATCAAACCTGCGACCTCTGCAGTGGAAGCATGGAGTCTTAACTGCTGGACCATCTGGGAAGTCCCTTCCTGAGATATGTAGAATGTAGATTCCAGAGCCCCAGAGCCTGGGATTCGCCCCAGCTCCATCACTTACTAGCTGTATAATCTTGGGTAGGAACTTTAACTAGAAGTCAAAGATTCATCTCAGAACCTTTGCTTATTAATACATTTCAACTACACACTCTGGACATAGAACATTCTTAGGCAGGTTGGAATGAAAATCTTAGCAGTGTGTTTATTTTCAGGAGTGCTTTCTGTAATTGTGTAAGCTTTTCACAGTCCCTGTGCATGACTTTGACCTCCCTGTTCCTCAGTTTCCTCATCAGTAACATGCTGATGATAACAGCAGACACCTCAGAGTTGTGCTGTGGTCATCTGCCCAAAGTTTGGTCCCAATATCAAGACTGATGTTGTTAAACACACATACAGAGGGTGTGTTATTAATTATATAATGGAGTTTTCTAGGGAAAGCAGGGCGAGGTTCCCAAGCTGGTCCAAACATGGCTTGGGAAAGCAGGGAAAGAAGGGGTTTTACCTCTGATTAGGGGGTTGGCAGAAGTGAAGGTTCCCACAGGTGTACAGAGCCTTGTGTGATTTAACTCTCCTTCTGGGCACTAAATGTCGGAACACCCAAGCTTTCTTATCAGCTTGCCCAGATGTGGGGAACAATGGCAAGGGGAGGAGGCTGAAAAAGCTGTCAGGAAAGTGAGGGGTCGGACTAGATGTTCTTACAAGCTCCCCACGGGTCTAACAGTGTCTGAGAGCCATGGTGGTTGGCCCACTCATAAAGTGATACTGCTACAGAATGAAGAATCATCTTTTTCAGCCCACTTTCTACCATATTCCAGATGTTGTTACACCCCTTGCTATTTGTGCCTTTAAGACAGAGTTAAACTGACAGGGTGAAAAAATAAACCAAAAATAGAGACTGATAAGACTAATTCCAGCTTAAGTCCCCAAAGATCTACTATTGTTTCTCAACTATCAGAAAAAAATGCTACATGTCACCCTTGTCTGAAAGAACCCAATTTCACCATTTTACAAAGCATTCTGTCTTTACTCTAAAGACATGTCCACTGAAAAAATAATTCATTTGGAATGAAAAAGGATGGAAGAGATGGGAAAAGAAAAGTTCTAGAGTAATAGAAAAATTTAAAAAGCCATTCCCAGAAATTAAACATTACCTGTCACCAGCATAAATGACTATTTCTGTCCAAAGAATGTTTCTACTGGTGAGCGAGCTAGCACTCCCATGTATGGAGTGGGTACCAGTTTGCAGGACAAGACACAGAATGGCAGCAAGTCTTCGATGGCCATTTCTCAGGGACAAATGAGGTTCAAAGACGACTTCCCAGGAGGAGCTTGTTCACTCATCCCAGTTCCTGATGTCTCAGCACTCAGATGTCCATCCCTCAACTCAGCCACTCAGAAGAACACTCTTGTCAACAGTAAGTTTCAATCAACTTTTGGTCACTTTCTTCAACTGCACTTCATCTGGGGAGGATGAAAGGACCTAGACTATGGAAGGGCACAGCTGACAAGGAGGTAAGCCACTCTCAAGAAGGCATCATTTGGGATCGTGCTTGCTAAAGAAATGGTGACCATGTGGACTTTACTCAGGACCACTCCATCTTCTTTGGATGAGATTGTCACAGGATGTCTCTGTGTCCTTTGGAGAAGAAGATGTAAACTGTACAATTTTTCCACATTTTTCCCTGAACCTCTCACTTGAGATATATGACTATATCTACACATCTACAGAACTGTGTAGGTGCCCTGGACCAGACACTCTACTCTTTCCATATGTTGAAGAGCGTCATGTGTCATGTGCCATGCGCCATGGATCTCAGGGCCCCGTGCATGTGATATTTGAATCTCCTCTTCAGCATCCCAGCCAAATGGATGGCCAGCTTGAATACCTCCGGGGATGAATGGATTGCTATCATGCGGGGCAACCTGTCTTCTCTTTGGAAAGCTCTCATTGTTCTATACTGCACCTTTCATCTACTCCTCCTGGTTGTGTCTTACCGAGGTCACTCCCCATGTGTTCTAGGGCAGCCCTGTGCACCAAGGCTGTTTATCTCCAGGCCACTCACTCTTCTATCAACTTTTTCTCATTTGGAAGGCTCTAGGCTGGATGGCATCACCGACTCAATGGACGTGAGTTTGAGTGAACTCCGGGAGTTGGTGATGGACAGGAAGGCCTGGTGTGCTACGATTCATGGGGTCGCAGAGTCACACACGACTGAGCAACTGAACTGAACTGAACTGAACTGAGGTGTTCCTTAGAACTCTCGTCAGAAAATTTGGCAATATGTATTTCTCTGTTCGACAGCCCAGGGTAGCAGCCAGATGCCCCTGGGTGGAGTGTGACTCGTACGTGGCAGTGCAGAGCTCACTCACTTCCCCACTCAGAGAGCAAGTTTCACCTAACCGGAAGTCCACAGACGTGCTTGTTGCACTGTTGACTCACCTTCAACTTCACGTTCATTAATTTAGCTACTCAGTCCAGCTTTCATTGTCAGGTCCTACTTCTGTCACGCAACATAGCCTTCCCAGCTGTTATTCTGTGGAGGTAGCTTTGCCCATATATATATATATATATATATATATATATATATATATATATATATATATATATATATATGTATATATATATATATATATAATATGTATAGGATATGTATTTATCACAACATGTATCCATTTGTTGGCTTCCCTGGTGATTCAGCAGTAAAGAATCTGCCTGCCAATGCAGGAGACATAGACTTCAGTTGATCCTTGGTTCGGGAAGATCCCTTGGAGCAGGGCATGGCAACCCACTCCAATATTCTTGCCTGGAGAATCCTGCAGACAGAGGAGCCTGGCGGACTACAGTCCATAGGGTTGCAAAGAGTCAGACATGACTGAAGCACCTGAGCACACATGCATGCACGTATATATTTATACACATACATGCATACACGCATATGCATATTACACTCAGATTGCCACTCAGAATCAAAAAATTAAAGAAAGCTAATTCTGGAACTTCCCTGGTGGTCCAGTGGTTAAAACTCTGCTTTTCAATGCAAAGGGTATGGGTTAAATCCCTGGTTGGGGGACGAAGATCCCAAATGATTCACAGCCAAGAAAGAAAACAAAAATAGGGGGAGAAAAGCTATTTCTGGTCCCTGGGTAAGAAGTATCTATATCTTGATTTATCTTATTTTGACAATGGAGTGAAGGAGACACTGGCTTCTAATCAGATTCACCTTTTAAGTTTGTGTATGTGTGTAAGCTGCCTCTGGACCCATTCAATTCCTGGCATGTCACCAGGAGCCCATCCTTCCCACTCTGTGCTGTGCTGTGCTTAGTCACTCAGTCCGACTCTTTGTGACCCCATGGACTATAGCCTCCCCAAGATCCTCTGTCCATGGGATTCTCCCGGCAAGAATACTGGAGTGGGTTGTCATGCTCTCCTCCAGGGGATCTTCCCAACCCAGGGATCGAACTTAGGTCTCCCGCATTGCAGACAGATTCTATACCACCTGAGCCACCAGGGAAACCCAAGAATACTGCAGTGGGTAGCTGATCCCTTCTCCCGGGGATCTTCCCCACCTAGAAGTTGAACAGGGATCTCCTGCATTGCAGGCAGATTCTTTACCAGCTGAGCTACCAGGGAAACCCCATCCTTCCCATATCCATACCAAACTCTCCACCTGCACTGAAGTCAAGGGACCACCACTCTGGACTCTTAGGCCCCAGGCCCAAGGATTTCAGTTCGAACACTCACCCAGAGGAATTGTGTTGGAGAAGTGACAGGGAGAGTGAGGGCTGTGCAGATTCTCATGGAAGTTCTCTTCAGGAAGGAATCTAGAAGGAAGGAAAGAATCAAATTCTTACACACACCTAGACCCTAGAGAGCTACTAGAAAATAAGAGAAGAATAAGAATAATCCCTCCAGCTGTGTTGCCTCTAAGCCGCGACCCCCCACCTAGTTCAGAGCCACTGGCCTGTTTAATAACTCAGGGCCAGATTGAAATCATAACAGACATGGCCGCATGTCATAGATTATGATTTTAAAATCTGGCAAGTCCATGAAATTCCAGAATCTGATCTTCAGAGGGGCTGTTAAATGGAACAATCTACAATACTTTGGGTCCCAAATATTAGCAACAGCCTCCAGGCTCGAGTAAACAGGGAAACTACTTGCTAAAACCGTTGCTTCTCAGCACATCTTTTGAATCTAACAGTAGCTGCCAAATTCCAAGAGCCTCTACTCTTGTGATTCACTGACCATGTAATTGACCATGGAATTTATTCAGCCTTTTCTTTTACTTGTATCTCAACATATAGGAAAGAACGCTTCTTTAGCCGTGCCGAGATTAAATGTAACTGTTTGGCTTATATGCTCTAAGGGATAAAGCATTTTTATTTCCCAAAGTAGATAAATAAGACACACACACACACACATTTATAGCATTCTATGGAAGGGCCAGAGATGTCATATTCTAGTTGAAACCCCTCCTCTTACGTGAGAAATACAGTCCCAGCAAGGAAAGGGATTTCATCAAGGCCACACCAGGAGTTGGTGGTGGAATGTGCACGACAATTTAGGGCTTTTAACTGCCTCCATTCAGTGCTAAAAATTAATTTAAAAATAAATATATATCTTTGTTGATGACTGAAGGGAACTCTGCTAAGGAATATTGACACTTCATCCAGAATAAGAAACACCACTTTCTTTTTCCTTCCTTTCTTTGGGAAAAAACTAAATATTCTTCAGAATTCATTTTGAGATATATTTATTCACTCATGAAAATTAACTCCTGAAAATTTTTAAATGTATTTTAAAATTAAATATGTATGCCTGGTGGGTACTCAAGAAATACCACAATATGTATAGAAATATAATAGCATGTATAACTCTGATCCTGAATTCAAATGCTCACTATGCCCATAAGTACATTTGCATTTGACAGACAATGAATTCTAACTTTTGCTTCAAATCTGTGGTTATCATTTACATACCTTTATATTATGATTAATATAATCCATATAACATGATAATGTTATCTAGTGAAAGTTAAAAGAATTAAAACGCTTGGCCCAGATCTTCATCTTAGCAGAAGTGAGAAGTGGTGTTAAATTGTCTGGTTTTGTTTTCAACTTCTTTCTTTGCATGCTTTTTCTCAATTAAGGGTGTTTACTGACCTCAAATTGGCCCTGGACATCTACCCATATGTTGGCAGAAAGAAATACAAGTGACCAGAAAAAGCTTAACAGACAGCCAGAGGTCCTTCTCATTAGAGAAGTAAGGAAACTAAAAACGTCATTTTTCCTCATGTTGCTCGGAGAAGGAAATGGAAACCCACTCCAGTATTCTTGCCTGGAAAATCCCATGGACAGAGGAGCCTGGTAGGCTACAGTCCATGGGGTTTCAAAGAATCAGATATGACTGAGTGACTAACATTCATGTTACTTAGTTTCTTATCAGCAGCCACCGAGCACAGTTGAATTCTGACTCCATAATTGCCCATTTTCTAGTTGGATTTTTATTATTACTGTCATTACTATTATTATTTTGCTGTTGAGTTTTGAGAGTTCTAGATAGTAGTCTTTTGTCAGATATCTGGTTTGCAAATAGCTTCTCTGAGTCTGTAGCTTGTCATTTCATCTTCTAAACTGGGTCTTTCTCAAAGCAGAACTTATTGGTTTTGATGGGGTTCAATTTATCAGTTTTTCCTTTTATGAGTTTTGCTGTAGTTATCAAGGCTAAAACTCTTCATCAAAACCTAGATTCGAAAGATTTTCTACTGTGCTTCTTCTAAAAGTTTTACAATTAAGCTTGTGATTCATTTGCATTAATGGCAGCATAATGTTCTGTGAGGCTAAGGGAGATTTAATTTTTTTGTCAATGGATGTCTCATTACTTCAACATCATTTGTTGAAAATGGTTTTTGTTGAATTGCTTTTGTAGCTTTGTCAGAAATAACTTAGGCTTATTTGTTTGAGTCCATTTCTGGATTCTCTATTTGCTCAGTGTATCCATGCCTCTGCCAACTTCACACTGGCATGACTGTAGCTTTTTTAAATTGGAAGTACAGTTGATTTACATTATTGTGTTAGTTTCAGGTGTGCAGCATAGTGACTCGATATTTTTGCGAATTACATTCCATTATAGGTTACTACAAGATAATAATTTCTGCCTTCCCCCTTCTTCTCCCCTTTGGTAATCTCAAGCTTGTTTTCTATATCTGTGAGTCTGTTTCTGTTTTGCATATAGATTCACTTGTATTATTTTTTAGATTCCACAAATAAGTGATATCATATAGCTGAGGCCATCGATTTGAGACTTTTCTAATATAGGCATTTAGTACTATAAATCTCCCCCAGGACTACTTTCTTAGCAGCTTTCCACAAGTTTTGTTATGTTGTGTTTTCATTTGCATTCAATTCAAATTACTTCCTAATTTTACTTTTGAATTTTCTTTAACCCACAGCTCATTAAAAATATTATTTGGTGTTTAAATATTTAGAGAATTTCTGGAGATCTTTCCATCATTGATATTTATTTTAATTTTTTAAACTTTTATTTATTTATGGTTCTGCTGGGTCTTTGTTGCTGTGCATGGGCTTTCTCTAGTTGTAGCAAGCAGGGGCTACTCTCTAGTTGTAGTGCACAGGCTTCTTATTGCATTGGCTCCTCTTGTTGTGGGCTTCCCTAGTAGCTCAGATGGTGAAGCATTTGACTGCAATGCAGGAGACCCGGGTTCTATCCCTGGGTTGGGAAGATCCCCTGGAGAAGGAAATGGCAACTCACTCCAGTATCTTTGCCTGGAAAATCCCATGGACAGAAGAGCCTGGCAGGCTGTACAGTCCATGGCGTCACAAAGAGTTGGACACGACTGAGCGACTAACACACACTCTCTTGTTGCTCACAGGCTCCAGAGCATGCAGGCTCAATAGCTGTGGCTCTTGCACTTAGTTGCCCTGAAGCATGTGGGATTTTCCCAGGCCAGGGATCAAAACTGTGCCCCCTACATTGGCAAGCAGATTCTTAACTACTGGACCACCAGGGAAGTCACTCTATCATTGATTTTTTACTTAATTCTCTGGTCACAGAGCAGATTTTGTATGACTTGAATCTTTCTAAATGTATTGAGATTTATTTTATGGTTCCAAATTTTTCTGCCCTGGTTCATGTTTCATGTGTACCTGAAAAAAAATGTGTAGTTAATGGCTGTTCGGTGACATGCTCTATAAAGATCAGTAGGTCAAGTTCATTAATAGAAATGTTCAGATGCAGTTTTTCTGTTTACTTATTCTATGAAGATTGAAATTCACATCTAAGTCTTACCCATTCTTAGAGCTGAGCCAAAATGATCACACATACGAGACCTGTACAGACTTAAGTTCAAATCATGGTTCTACCACTCATTCTTTGTGTGCCCTTCAGTTCAGTTCAGTCACTCAGTTGTGTCCAACTCTTTGTGACCCCATGGACTGTAGCATGCCAGGCTTCCCTGTCCATTACCAACTCCCAGAGCTTACTCAAACTCATGTCCATTGAGTCAGTAATGCCATCCAACCATCTCCTCCTCTCTCGTTCCGTTCTCCTTCTGCCTTCAGTCTTTCCCAGTATCAAGGTCTTTTCCAATGAGTCTGTTCTTCGCATTAGGTGGCCAAAGTATTGGAGCTTCAGCTTTAGCATCAGTCCTTCCAATGAATATTCAGAACTGATTTCCTTTAGGATTGACTGGTTTGATCTCCTTGCAGGCCAAGGGATTCTCAAGAGTCTTCTGCAACACCACAGTTCAAAAGCAATAATTCTTTCGCACTCAGCTTTCTTTACGGTCCAACTCTCACATCCATAGATGACTACTGGAAAAACCAGAGCTTTGATTACACAGACCTTTGTTGGTAAAGTAATGTCTCTGCTTTTTTAATATGCTGTCTAGGTTTGTCATAGTTTTTCTTCCAAGGAGCAAGCATCTTTTAATTTCATGGCTGCTGTCACCATCTTCAGTGATTTTGGAGCCCAAGAAAATAAAGTTTCTCACTGTTTCCCCACCTATTTGCAGTGAAGTGATGGGACTGGCTGCCATGATCTTCATTTTTTGACTGTTGGGTTTTAAGCCAGCTTTTTCACTCTCTTCTTTCTCTTTCATCAAGAGACTCTAGTTCCTCTTCAGTTCCTGCCATTAGGGTGGTGTCACCTGTATATCTGAGGTTATTGACATTTCTCCCAGCAATCTTGATCCCAGCTTGTGCTTCATCCAGCCAGGCATTTTGCATGATGTACTCTGCATATAAGTTAAATAAGCAGGGTGACAATATACAGCCTTCATGTACTCTTTTCCCAATTTGGAACCAGTCCATTGTTCCATGTCTGGTTCTAACTGTTGCTTCTTGACCTGCATACAGATATCTCAGGAGACAGGTAAGGTGGTCTGTTATTCCCATCTCTTTACGAGTTTTCCACAGTTTGTTGTAATCCACACAGTCAAAGGTGTTGGTGTTGTCAATAAAGCAGAAATAGATGTTTTTCTGGAATTCTCTTGCTTTTTCTATGAGCTAATGGATGTTGGCAATTTGATCTCTGGTTCCTCTGCCTTTTCTACATCCAGCTTGAACGTCTGGCAGTTCTTGGTTCATGTACTACTAAAGCCTAGCTTGGAGAATTTTGAGCATTACTTTGCTAGCGTGTGAGATGAGTACAATTATGTGATAGTTTGCACATTCTTCAGCATTGCCTTTCTTTGGGATTGGAATGAAAACTGACCTTTTCCCATCTTGTGGCCACTGCTGAGTTTTCCAAATTTGCTGGCATATTGAGTGCAGCACTTTCACAGCATAGTCTTTTACGATTTGAAATAGCTCAACTGGAATTCCATTACCTCCACTAGCAGTGTTCATAGTGATGCTTCCTAAGGCCCACTTGACTTCACACTCCAGGTTGTCTGGCTCTAGGTGAGTGATCACACCATTGTGATTATCTGGGTCATTCAGATCCTTTTTATATAGTTCTTCTGTGTATTCTTGCCACCTCTTCTTAATATCTTCTGCTTCTGTTAGGTCCATACCATTTCTGTCCTTTATTGTGCCCATCTTTGCATGAAATGTTCTCTTGGTATCTTAGATTTTCAGATCTCTAGTCTTTCCCATTCTATTGTTTTCCTCTATTTCTTTGCACTGATCACTTAGGAAGACTTTCTTATCTCTCCTTGCTATTCTTTCAAACTCTGCATTCAGATGGATATATCTTTCCTTTTCTCCTTTCCCTTTCTTTTCTTTTCTCAGTTATTTGTAAGGCCTCCTCAGACAAGTCATTTCACCCCCGAGCTTCAGTTTCTTTATCTGTAGAATGGGCTTAATTACTGTGGGATTGTGTGAGAAAGTATCAGAGAGCTAGCCACATTTCACGTGGAGTGTCAAGGGTTAGGAATTGCTTCCCACAAATTTTCTTATTATTTGAAAAGTTAGTGGGGTCATGAAAGTACTTGTCAGTTTTCAATTTATTCTGCCCATCTTTGTTTAAGATTGTTTTTTATCTGGCCGTGTAGTCATCAACAATTTAACCAAAAAGGCTGTAGTTTGGGTGTTAAATGTTTGTAAAGCAACAATTAACTATAATATGAATAGATTTGAAATAAAGAATAGTTGGCCATTAATAGCTCTCCTCTATCTCTAGCCCCACCCAAAAAGATTCAGAAATAATGGGTTTAATAAAAAGAAATGCAGACATCACAAAGAACTCGATGATTGTGCTGTTTTGTTATTGCTTACTTTCCATTCTGCTATTACAGACATATCCTGGCAACAAGTTATCCATTGCAACTTAGGTCAGAGTGCATTCGAATGAAAAAAACCAACAAACAAGCAGAGACCTTTCAAGTGGGCTTTCAAAAACCAAACTAATGAGAAATTGCAGATAAAAGATAGTCACTCTCTCTACTGAAAAATAGCCTCTCAAACAGACCATCATTTTCTGGCATCCAGGGAAAGTCTGTTCAATGCAGTGTAGTGAGGGTGCCTTTGAGCATGAACTTTAAAATCAGAAATAAATGGAACTGAATTCCATACTTCAGAGTGCACCATTGATATGACCTGACTTAGGCAGATCTCATATGTAAAAAATGGAGCTAGTGATACTCAGCTCCCTGGGTTGTGGTGGGGGTTGCCTGAACTGATATTATCTAGAGCCCAGCTCTCTGCTTTAGAAAGGAGGTCCTTAAGCTTTCTAAGCCTTCTTTTTATTAACATCCGTTACTAATGTAATACTCTTGCTTGGGTTCTTAGGCCTTCTGCTTCTGTGCAACATATATCCTTTCAACTTTTTTTTTTGTCACTTCTATATATAGTTTCTTCCAGAGAAAGATCATACAATTGTATAGACTTGTGAATTACAAGATCATCTGGGCCCCACAATCCCAGCCTGAAATCCCCTGGCTTTTGATCAACTTTCTATCCTGCTTAACTTTTCAAAACCTCACCACACAAACACAAGCCCTATCCCTACTGCCATGTCTGTGATTCAGGACAGTAGCATGAATACACTCTTCTTTCTGGGACCTGATGGAGACTGTGACCAGTAGGTCCTCCTTTTCTTGTAGGTAGTGGCATTTCCTGGCAGTAGATTACAGTTCTCTCAGACAGGGCATACATACAAATGCCAAGAGAGATTTGCTATAAGCTGAAGTGGAGCTGCCAGGGCAGTTCTCTAAGTTCAAGCAGTTCAAATCTGATCCTTCCTGAGTGGATTCTTAGAACTATATCCTTATAGTGTGGGCTTTCCCACACAAGGCTTAAGCCAACAGCTCCAATTTGGAGACTGATGGACAGACCTATTCTCTAGGTGGAAGTGGCCATATCCTACTTTAATAAGGGATTTACCTATTCCTTATGTGCAAACCAGGAATCCTGCATTATTTTCTCGGCAAACATTTTCAGGCCTGAGTGAAAAATTTCCTAGCATTTCAGGGTTGCCCAAAAAAATCTCTTGGGAAGAATTATAATGGCATCACAGGGCAGAAGGGCCTGATTCCTTAGTTCCTGCCAATTCCCTGAGTAAATCTTACTGGAAGCAGATCATTTGGGCTGGGGACCAAAACACTCCTTCCCAGTCATTGTATACCCTCACTTTAGAAGTAATAAAAACTAAATATTAATTTCTCCAGCTTTCCCTGAAGTTAGGGCCACCACATACAATTCTAGCCAATGAGTTATAAGCTTCAATCTGATGGGAGATTCTGGGGAAATTTTTGCTTTCCTGAGAGCAATCTCTTTTCGCCTTCTAACTTCCCTCATCATGGACGTGATACCAGAGCCATGTGGCCATGTTGGGACTATGAAGCAATAAGCATAGAGATGAAAGTGAACACAATCAGGATGATGACTATAAAAGATAGAGCCTGAGCTCCAAGAGCACTGTTGACCTTCTGAACCAAAGCCAGAAACTGCTTTCCTTCAGACTTCTTGTTATATTGAGAAAAAAATATTGTTAGCAAATTGTCTGCTACTTATAGCTGATGTATTCCTAACCAGTACTCCTTACATGGTTCCCTGCACCCTCAGGAAAAGATCCACTCCTTAACATGATAAATAAGACCCCACTTGATTTAACCCGCTGCTTATGTGCCACGCCTTGTCCCTCCCACATTTGCCCTTTGCTTATAGGATCTACTTCTGTTGCCCTAAGCATGCCTTGCTGGCTCAGCCTCCTAGCTTCATCTTTGCTGACAGGATACAAGCAAGAACTGTCTTCCTCATCTGGGGATCCCCAAAGTGTAGCACAGTGACATATAATAAAGAACTGCAGCAAAACACTACTACCTGACTCTCTTTTGATAATAAAATAATAATTTAATGGCATTTGTGCATTTTATGCATCATTTAATATTTCCACATCTCCTCATGTACGCAAAGGAGAGTGCCAGGCTGATGTACTGACATCAACAGATCTTATAGCATAGTGTTAATTTAATAAAAGAAACCTCAGAAGAACACACCTAGTATGAGCCATCAATGTAAAAAACAAAACCCAATGGAACTATGTTTATCTATCTGTGTGGATGTGTGTTTATAATATAGCTAGCTAGCTATATGTGTATAGTACAAGCACGGAATGAGCCTTGGAAATACAGATAACAAAATGTTGACAGTGATACGCCACAGGAGCGCCAAAGCCAGGGGAATTACACTTAAACAAATTATTTATTTATTTTTGGCTACACTGGGTCTTTGTTGCTTTGCACAGGCATTCTCTAGTTGTGGAGAGCAGTACCTATTGCTCTTTGCAGTACGTGGGCTTCTTCTTGTGGTGACTTCTCTTGTTGTGAAGCACAGGATCTAGGCATGAGGGCTTCAGTAGTTGCAGCTCGCCAGCTCTATCACACAGGCTCAGTAGCTGTGGTGCACAGGCTTACTTGCTCCACAACATGTGGGATCTGCCCAGACCAGGGATTTAACCCATGTCTCCTGCATTGGCAGGTGGATTCTCATCTACTGTGCCACCAGGGAAGTCCCCTACACTTTTTACTGCATAAAAATCTTTATGGTTTGAATTTTTACAGCATGGATATGCTCACACATAATTAGTGAAGTTAAAAAAGTAAACTTAGAAAGGCAGAAAGAGGCATACCAAAGTATATGGGAGATGAAATTGAACAAATTTAGACTCAAATCCCTGCTCTGCCACCAAGTAGCTGTGTTGCCTTGAATGATACACTTTACCTCTGTGAGCCTCAGTTTCTCATCTGTGAAATGGTGATTCACTCACTCATTCTTTCATTTACTCAATAAACATTTGTTGAGTGCTTACTTACATGTCAAGCACTGTTGTGGGCACTGGGGATCCAATGATGAATATGTGAATCTCTGTCCTCATGGAGGTACTATTTAGTGGGACAGGTAAAGAGAAATCAAACACGCAGACAAATCAGTGCAAAATTACATGTGTGAAAGGAAAAATCTATAAAATCCAAATAAGAATTTGATCTAATCCAGAAGATCAGAGAAGTGGGTGGTAAATTTTAATAAATGACACAGATTGGCTTGAAGTAGGTGAAGAATAAGATTTCAGGAAAGGGGAAAAGCATGTAAAAAGGTCTTATCATGGCAAGAACACGACTGGCTTAAGATTCTAAAATAAAGCTAGTGTGACTGGTGTGTGTGTGTGTGTATGTGTGTTGGGGTGGTAAGGGAGGCAATACCAGTATGAAATAAGACTAGAGAAGGAGGTTGGTATCAGACCGTATGGATCATGAGTCTGGCCTCTAACCTACCAGGAAGAACTTAAGAGTTATGTGATGCCATGGGAAGCTTTAAGCAAGATAAGAGCATTCTGAAATTTGAGTTTGAAAAAGGTAACTCTAGGTGCTGTGAGGAGAACAGATTAGATGGGGGCCAGGGCAGAAGCAGGGACACCAGTTAGGAGGCCACTGCATTGGTCCAGGTAACAGATGATGTTACCAGCAGTAGTAATGGAGATGGGGAAGCACATGGCCTCATGAGTAGGAAATAGAAGACAGATGCAGCAGAACTTGGTAATGGATTAGACCTGGTGATAAGGGTGTGGGGAAGGGAGAGAGAGTTCAGAGTCAGGGATGACTCCTATGTTTCTGACTTGCATCCAGTCAATAGATGGTAGGGTCATTTCTTCAGCTTGAGATCACTGGACAAGGATTAGGTTTTCAGGAGGCAGTCATAGGTTGGATTTTGAACTTGTTGATCTGGAGGTATTTTAGAGGCCCACCTCTCCTCCTCCACCTCCTTCACCTCCCCAATTCAAACACCATCATCAACAAGGCCTTCTCTCCACCCCCAACCTAAAAGTTCAGCATCTCTCCAATATTTGATATCAGACTTCCCTGGTGACTCAGATGGTAAAGCGTCTTCCTACAATGCGGGAGACCCAGGTTAAATCCCTGGGTTGGGAAGATCCTCTGGAGAAGCAAACGGCAACCCACTCCAGTACTTTTGCCTGGAAAATCCCATGGACAGAGGAGCGTGGTAGGCTGCAATCCATGGTGTCGCAAAGAGTCAGACACGACTGAGCGATTTCACTTTCACTTTCTGTTTTATTTATTTATTTTTTTACCTTACCTCTTCTCACTATCTAGATATCGTTCTTTTCTTTCTTACCCACTAGAATGTAAGCTTCAGGAGAAAGGGAATTTTGTCTTTTTTTCTTTTTCTGTGCTTCAAGGCATGGGTGATCTTAGTTCCCCAACCATGGATCAAACTTGTGGCCCCTGCAGTGGAAGCACTGAGTCTTAACTACTGAACAGCTAGGAAAGTCCCTACTTTCTAAATCCTTAGCATCTAGAACAGTGCTTAATACATAATAGGTGATCAACAAATATTTACCAAGTGAACACACGAATAAATTCAAGAAGTCAAGTAGGCAAGCAGAAATCCTACTCTGGAGTGCCCAGAGAAGTCTGGGCTATGGAAAGATGCTTGTCACCCCCCGGAAGAGAGGTCCTACCTGCAGCTATGGGTGTGGCTGAGATTACACAGCACAGGGAATGAAGCAAGGGAGCAGAAGAGTACCTGCCTCAGAGGATTATTGTGAGGATGAAATGAAATAATGAAAGTCAAGGATTTAACATGGTACCTGGCACCTGGAATGCTTCCCTGGTGACTCAGATGGTAAAGAATCTGGCTGCAATGCGGGACACCTGGGTTCGACCCCTAGGGGTGGAAAGATCCCCTGGAGAAGGCAATAGCAACCCACTCCAGTACTCTTGCCTGGAGAATTCCATGGACAGAGGAGACTGACGGGCTACAGTCCATAGGGTGGCAAAGAGTCAGACATGACTGAGTGACTAACACACACACACTGGCCCCTGGAAGGTGGGCAACCATTGCTAGCTCTTCTTAGTTTTGTTATTACAGAACCATGGACTTGAAGGGTGGCAGACTGAGTGGGTGGCAGGATGTGGCCTCTAACACTCTCACTGGTGAGCTCTCTATTTTGCTAAGTGGGAGTCAAAGGAGTCCCATCTGGGGCAGAATTCAGGTTCTGTTACTTGCTCTGCTGTATGAGTCCATCAAATTACCTAAGCTTTGTGAGCCTCACATTCCTCACGGTTAGATGACTCCTCACAGGCCTAAGAGAATGTGTGTGGCACCATGTCAATTCCCAGTCCCCAGTGCATTGCCCAGTGTCACTGGCACACAGTCCAGGCTCAACAGGTCACCACTGGTGGGAAGTGCACTGGGCTTGGAGTCAGAAGATACTTAAAAGCTCTTTGATTTTGCCCAAGCCACATACTCTCTGAAGGACATCATATCTAAGGAATGTTGTGAGCATCAAGTGAGGTTGGTGTATTTTTAAAAATATTATTTATTTATACTGTACATCACTTGGAAAAAAAAAGATTTGTAATGGCTCACAGAGGTATAGCAACTTCAACAGGAGGGGGAAAAAATGGATGAGAAAGCCGAGGCAGAGATAAAACAAGTGTGGGAAAGTAAGAAGGAATCAGAGCTAAGAACAATATATAAAGTCTATTCCAGGGGAGTTCAAGTCTAATAAAATCATGTGACAAGTTACAGCCCATAGCAGTGGCTGTCCCTCTCCTGTTTGCCTCCCCCCCCAACTCAATACGGACCTGCTGGAGAGACTCAGGTGGTGTTTAAAATAAACCCACCCTAGCCCCACCCTGTTTCTTGCCAAGATCCCTGAGGGTTTTCAGCAGAAGGCTAGGGTTGACCCTCTATGTCTGCCCTCTCCCTAGTGGCTCCTTAGGCTGTTCCCAGCAGATCTCAGTGGCCCACTTCCTCTCTCACATCTGCTTGATGTCTGGAGTGCGCCTTTAACCAGCTCCTGTGCATGTCACGTGGCTGCTCTCATACCCCAGCTATTCCACTAGTTCCACTAGTTGTAACACCAAGGATTCCACCCCTGAAAAAAAGCCCCTTTCAAACATACACTCACCACAGCTCAACCCTCGAGGGGGACCCCCAACTCAAGGGGCTGTTGGTAAGAGTAGACCTTGTAGGGTCTGAAGCTGTTGGGGCATTGTTGCAACTGAGATTGGCACCCTGAACTCTGGAGCACCCAGAGTGGCCCCAGGATCTTCAAGGCATGGATTCAAGATAATCTGATCCAACTTCATTGAGCACTTGCCATGTGCTCATCACTAAAATGAAAAGATGCAATATCAAGATTAACTACACTCCCTGGCCTGCCATAGCTCACAACCTAGGGTGTTACAAAAAGAGTTATAATTTATTGAGTGCTTACTATGTGTCAGGCACTATGCTTTCCATGGATTGTCTCATATCATCCTAAAAATAACTCTGCTAAGCAGATGCTATTATTATTTCCAGTATAGAGATGATGAACCTAAGGCTCAAAGGGTGAGTAGCTTTGCCTAAGCTCACAGAGGAGGTACGTTTTTCTCAGTCTGGTCTCCTAACTGCCCCAAAGTGTCCTTGGCATAAAGGGAAAGGAGAGATCGAGTCTCTCTGGTGGCATGGAGATAGCGACAGTGGACATGCCCCAGGGCTCAGGATTATTGCAGGAGCACTTTGACCCTCACCAGTTGATTGGACTAGGTCAAAGGCAGACCTGAGGAAGGTCCCTGTGGGGGGTGGTACTGCTCCTAGAAAGGCACAGAGGCAGGAAAATATGCGGCATGTGTAGTGAAGTGGGTAGAGAGCAAGACGGAAGCTAGGGAAAGCAAGCAGATAATGGCAGTGGCATTGGAAAGGGACACTGGGGCCAGATGTGAGAGAGTATGTCCTTTTCTTGAATGCCCAAAGTAAAAAACAGATGAACATTAACTGCCCTAGGCCTCAAAGAAGACACTCACCTGGCTGACTGCCTCACACAGACAAGGCCCCTCTTGGCATCTAGACAGGTCCAGGTTGCCACAACCAAGTGCTTTCTCTTGGGCCACCTGTTTCAGGGCCTGTGCCCCAGGCAAGTTCCTTGACTTCCTTCAGAAGCCAGATGGCACCTCCAGTGGTGAGGAGAGCTGCTCACACCTGATGGGTACCGCTGCTGTTCCTTTTGGACCATCCTCTGAGCTACCCACTCCAGTATTCTTGGTTTTCCTGTGTGGCTCAACAAATAAAGAATCTGCCTGCAATGCAGGAGACCTCGGTTCGATCCTGGGTTGGGAAGATCCCCTGGAGAAGGGGAAGTCTACCCCACGTCCAAGGAGCAGTGGCTGCATGGGTGCAGGAGGGCCGAGAGGAGCTACTCCACATTCGAGATCAGGAGAGGTGGCTGTGAGGAGATACCCCTCATCCAAGGTAAGGAGCAGCAGCTGTGCTTTGCTGGAGCAGCTGTGAAGAGATACCCCATGCCCAAGGTAAGAGAAACCCAAGTAAGACGGTAGGTGTTGTGAGAGGGCATCAGAGGGCAGACACACAAACCATAATCACAGAAAACTAGTCAATCTGATCACACGGACCACAGCCTTGTCTAACTCAATGAAACTAAGCCATGCCCTGTGGGGCCACCCAAGATGGCCGCGTCATGGTGGAGAGGTCTGACAGAATGTGGTCCACTGGAGAAGGGAATGGCAAACCACTTCAGTATTCTTGCCTTGAGAACCCCATGAACAGTATGAAAAGGCAAAATGATAGGATACTGAAAGAGGAACTCCCCAGGTCACTAGGTGCCCAATATACTAATATGCTACTGGAGATCAGTGGAGAAATAACTCCAGAAAGAATGAAAGGATGGAGCCAAAGCAAAAACAATACCCAGCTGTGGATGTGACTGGTGATAGAAGCAAGATCCGATGCTGTAAAGAGCAATATTGCATAGGAACCTGGAATGTCAGGTCCATGATTCAAGGCAAATAGGAAGTGGTCAAACAGGAGATGACAAGAGTGAACATTGACTTTCTAGGAATCAGTGAACTAAAATGGATTGGAATGGGTGAATTTAACTCAGATGACCATTATATCTACTACTGCGGGCAGAAATCCCTCAGAAGAAATGGAGTAGCCATCATGGTCAACAAGAGTCCGAAATGCAGTACTTGGATGCAATCTCAAAAATGACAGAATGATCTCTGTTCATTTCCAAGGCAAACCATTCAATATCACAGTAATCCAAGTCTATGCTCTAACCAGTAACACTGAAGAAGCTGAAGTTGAACAGTTCTATAGAGACTGACAAGACCTTTTAGAAATAACACTCCAAAAAGATGTTCTTTTCATTATAGGGGACTGGAATGCAAAAGTAGGAAGTCAAGAAACACCTGGGGTAACAGGAAAATTTGGCCTTGGAATATGGAATGAAGCAGGGCAAAGGCTAGCAGAGTTTTGCCAATAGAATGCTCTGGTCATAGCAAACACCCTCTTCCAACAACACAAGAGAAGACTCGATACATGGATATCACCAGATGGTCAACACCGAAATCAGATTGATTATGTTCTTTGCAGCCAAAGATGGCTATACAGTCAGCAAAAACAAGACTGGGAGCTGACTGTGGCTCAGATCACGAACTCCTTATTGGCAAATTCAGACTTAAATTGAAGAAAGTAGGGAAAACCACTAGACCATTCAGGTATGACCTAAATCAAATCCCTTATGATTATACAGTGGAAGTGAGAAATAGATTTAAGGGACTAGATCTGATAGAGTGCTTGATGAAACTATGGATGGAGGTTCGTGCCATTGTACAAGAGACAGGGATCAAGACCATCCCCATGGAAAAGAAATGCAAAAAAGCAAAATGGCTGTCTGAGGATGCCTTACAAATAGCTGTGAAAAGAAGTGAAGTGAAAAGCAAAGGAGAAAAGGAAAGATATAAGCATCTGAATGCAGAGTTCCAAAGAATAGCAAGAAGAGATAAGAAAGCCTTCGTCAGCGATCAGTGCAAAGAAATAGAGGAAAACAACAGAATGGGAAAGACTAGAGATCTCTACAAGAAAATTAGAGATACCAAGGGAACAGTTTATGCAAAGATGGGCTCAATAAAGGACAGAAATGGTATGGACCTAACAGAAGCAGAAGATATTAAGAAGAAGTGGCAAGAATACACAGAAGAACTGTACAAAAAAGATCTTCACGACCCGGATAATCATGATGGTGTGATCACTCACCTAGAGCCAGACATCTTGGAATGTGAAGTCAAGTGGGCCTTAGAAAGCATTACTATGAACAAAGCTAGTGGAGGTGATGGAATTCCAATTGAGCTGTTTCAAATCCTGAAAGATGATGCTGTGAAAGTGCTGCACTCAATATGCCAGCAAATTTGGAAAACTCAGCAGCGGCCACAGGACTGGAAAAGGTCAGTTTTCATTCCAATCCCAAAGAAAGGCAATGCCAAAGAATGCTCAAACTACCACACAATTGCACTCATCTCACATGCTAGTAAAGTAATGCTCAAAATTCTACAAGCCAGGCTTCAGTAGTAAGTGAACTGTGAACTTCCTGATGTTCAAGCTGGTTTTCGAAAAGGCAGAGGAACCAGAGATCAAATTGCCAACATCCGCTGGATCATGGAAAAAGCAAGAGAACTCCAGAAAAACATCTATTTCTGCTTTATTGACTATGCTAAAGCCTTTGACTGTGTGGATCACAATAAACTGTGGAAAATTCTGAAAGAGATGGGAATACCAGACTACCTGACCTGCCTCTTGAGAAATCTGTATGCAGGTCAGGAAGCAACAGTTAGAACTGGACATGGAACAACAGACTGTTTCCAAATAGGAAAAGGAGTACGTCAAGCTGTATATTGTCACCCTGCTTATTGAACTTATATGTAGAGTACATCGTGAGAAACACTGGGCTGGAAGAAGCACAAGCTGGAATCAAGATTGCCAGGAGAAATATCAATAACCTCAGATATGCAGATGACACCACCCTTATGGCAGAAAGTTAAGAGGAACTAAAAAGCCTCTTGATGAAAGTGAAAGTGGAGAGTGAAAAAGTTGGCTTAAAGCTTAACATTCAGAAAACGAAGATCATGGCATCTGGTCCCATCACTTCATGGGAAATAGATGGGGAAACTGGAAACAGTGTCAGACTTTATTATTTTGGGCTCCAAAATCACTGTAGATGGTGATTGCAGCCATGAAATTAAAAGATGTTTACTCCTTAGAAAGAAAGTTATGACCAACCTAGATAGCATATTCAAAAGCAGAGACATTACTTTGCTAACAAAGGTCCGTCTAGTCAAGGCTATGGTTTTTCCAGTGGTCATGTATGGATGTGAGAGTTGGACTGTGACGAAAGCTAAGCACCAAAGAATTGATGCTTTTGAACTGTGGTGTTGGAGAAGACTCTTGAGAGTCCCTTGGACTGCAAGGAGATCCAACCAGTCCATTCTGAAGGAGATCAGCCCTGGGTGTTCTTCGGAAGAACTGATGATAAAGCTGAAACTCCAGTACTTTGGCCACCTCATGCGAAGAGTTGACTCATTGGAAAAGACTCTGATGCTGGGAGTGATTGGAGGCAGGAGGAGAAGGTGACAACAGAGGATGAGATGGCTGTATGGCATCACCGACACGATGGACATGAGTCTGAGTGAACTCCGTGAGTTGGTGATGGACAGGGAGGCCTGGCGTGCTGCGATTCATGGGGTTGCAACGAGTCGGACACGGCTGAGCGACTGAACTGGCTGACTGACCCACTCCAGTATTCTGGCCTGGAGAATTCCATGGAGTTACAGACCATGGGGTCACAAAGAGTCAGACACACCAGCGACTTTCACTTTTACTTTCTGAGCACTGGGCATTCTGACTGCCTGGCACGCCCGGTGCCACCCCTCACTGTTCCTCCAGGGCAGGGTCCCGGGTGCATTCATCTCTGAGTCCCAATAGCCCAGCACACTTGAAGGTTCAACACCCTGCTCTGGAAGGAAGGAACACATGGGAAAGTCTCTCATCCTGATAACCTCTACCATGACTCTTAACAGTGAAGACCACAGGGGCACGTGGCCATCCTCCCGACTCTGCACCCACTGTGTTTCATGGTTAACAACATCCCCAACAATCAAACCCGCTTCAATTCAATGAGCAGTTCCAGACTGCTATAGGGCTGGACAGACACAGTTTGGGCTGGGGGCGGGGGGCGGTGGTATAGGGACACAGCACTCACCCCAGTAGACTCTGGGGATCAGATACATGCAAGGCTGTGAAAAACTGGGCTCTCCGGCTGCCAATGCCCAGCTGGCTCACCCTGGACAGCTCAGCCTTGCCCTCGTCTCTGTTCCCAACTCTCTGTGGGCAGCCATGCACACTTGTGGGGCACAGTGGCTGTTCGAGTGGCAGTGGGCAGGCAGGGCGTGCCTTCCCTCCCACACGTGTTCCAGCGACACAAAGAGAATTGGTGATGACTCACTCCCTGCTTCCCTTGACCCTTCTTCCCAGCCTTTCACGGCTCAGAAACAAGGCCCAGGAAAGGTGGCTACAGTCAGAGGGGGGCCACTCCCCCCTCCTACATCAAGACTCTCCCCGCTAAGGGGAAGGGGCTCAGGGCTGAGGTTGAAGTAGGACACATGAGTCCCTGGAGTTCTCACAGAACATTTGCCTTCGCTAAAGCATTCTCCCTGCTTCAGAGGGGGAGAAAACAGAGCTTCAGAAAGAGGAAGGTCATCCGTTACGTGAGGGAGGATCTGAACTTGTCAGGCTCCCGGCCCCAGCAGTGCGGCCCCGAGCCTCCGTCTATACCCCTGGCCATAGCTGCAGGCTTAGCGGATGCTCTCCACTGTACTCTGAGGTCCAGTACCCACACTGGTGAGGAAGCCGAGGGCCAGGCCACCAACTAACCTGCTCTAAAAGGGGAGAATGGCCTATAGAAGATGAGGAAGTTGGTTCTGCTCCCTTTCTGTTCTCACAGTCATTGCCTGAACCCCACACTCCCCTGCCAGCCCACTCAGGACCCTGTCCCCCAGCAGGGAGTACTGAGAATGACGGGCAGCAGGTTGCAGTCAGAAGGGTACGTACGGCCTTATTTTCATCTTGATTTTTTCAAAGTTAAAATGGCTTTTTTCCTCGGATGAGTCAAGTCATGCACTTAGTTGTAAAAACACATGAACAAAAAACTATAGAAGATGACAGAGAATAACAACAAAAATCCCTCCTAAGCTCACCTTTAATGGCCACGGTCAACATTTTGGGCTATACTTTCATAGGCATTTTTCTAAACACAATAACATGTTTGCAAAAATGGGATTATACCATTCATAACATTTGTAGCCTGCCTCATCAAAAATTTCGCAATACATGTATTATTTCATCTATTCCTTACAACAACCCTGTGTGGTAGATATCACTGTCCTCCTTATTAACTGAAAGGGATGCAAGGCCTGGAGAAGTCATGCAACTGCTACCTGGTACAGCTAGAATTTGAACTCTCTGCCTACTCCTAAAACCCATTTTCTCATTCATTAAAAAGTACAGTTTAGCACACATTACAACCCTGAAATGATTAAAACACGGTGGCACAGGTGTCAGAGTCACCAGACTTCTTCCAGTCATTTGTATCCTAGGAATGGTTATTGGGCACCTCCTAGATGCCAGGCCGTATCCCAAACCCTGGAGAGAAAGCAGCAAACAAGACAGGGACCCTCCTCCCTGAGGCAGGCAGGGAAAAACCCTGAAGTAGATGCGCCATGTAACATCAAGAAGTGGGGCAGAGGGGGTGGTGCCTTGAAGACATATACATTTAAGGGGACACAGTCACAAGGGGGGCTCTCTTGTCCCCTCAGAGAGGGAAGACCTCTTTGAGGAGGTGATAGCAGAGCAGTAACCAGACTGAGTGAAGAGAGTAAGCTCTGTAGCTATCTGGGAGTAGACGGTGGTTGCAGGAAAATGGAATAGCCCATGTGAAGACCCTGAGGCAGGAGTATGGTTGGCGTGTTTGAGGACCAGCAAGGAAAGCAGCAGGTCTGGAAGGCAGCTTACAAGGAGAAGAGCAGGACAAGATGGATGATGGAGGGGATGCAGGCAGAGAATTAGGTCAGGCAGGGCCCTGCAGGCTATGGTCAGCCTTCTAATTTTGTTCCAAGTCTCAACCAGCATAGGGTTTGGAGCAGAGGAGTGACATGACCTGAATTCCTTTATGAGAAGGCCACTCTAGCTGCAGACAGGAGACAGTAAGACAGAAGAGAAACTCAGAGGCAAGTGATGAGGTGTCTGGTGTGGGAAACATCAGCTCTACATCTAACAAGTGACTGAATTGGATATGGCTGCACTGTGAAGGGGAGAAGGCAAAGGCACCCCACTCCAGTTCTCTTGCCTGGAAAATCCCATGGAGGGAGGAGCCTGGTAGGCTGCAGT
Source organism: Capra hircus (assembly GCF_001704415.2). NCBI lineage: Eukaryota > Metazoa > Chordata > Mammalia > Artiodactyla > Bovidae > Capra > Capra hircus. Next base: position 6,901,505 of record NW_017189517.1, read on the forward strand.
CCATGGGGTCGCTAGGAGTCAGACATAACTGAAATGACTTAGCAGCAGCAACAGCAGCAACAGTGCTGTGAAGACAAGTACTACATGGCTGCTGCCCCTGCCCAGCTCACCGGGGAGGAGACGAGGCCAGCCATGCCACACGGGCCAGCTCAGACCACTTCTATACAAGGAGTGCTGGAAACTTCAGGAGAGAGTGCTTCCTTTTGCTTGGAGTCCGAGGTGAGGGAAGCCTTCACACGGGAGGCTGGATTCAGGAAGAATCCTGAAGGCCACACAGGAGATGGGCAGGAAGGAAGAGAGGAGGTGGATCCAGGTAGAAGGATTGAATCAGCGAAGGCTCAGAGGGACACACTCCCCGGTTCACCTTTCAGGGTTATGCCCAATCTGCTCAGTTTCACTATAAGCAAACAATCAAGTCAGCCAGTCTACTGACTTTATTTTCCTCTCCTGTCCAGGGACTTTAAACATGGTAGAACACTTTAAATCACAAACCACCAGCTAGTGCAAGGGTTGGCAAACTTCTTCTGTAAATATGTGAGGCTTTGTGAGCCATATGGCCTCTTTTGCAACTACTCTGCCATTGTAGGAGGAAAGCAGTTGAGGGAGCTATGTAGTGAATGGGCATGGCTGTGTTCCAATAAAACTTCAATTACCAAATCAGGCGCTGGGCCAGCTTTGGTCCAGGGGCTGTAGTCTGGCAATCCCTGAGTTGTGCTCAATGTCCCCAGCCCTTACACCACAGGTGCCTGTTGAAGGGACGGGTGGCCTGACCTACAGTCATTCATTCTGAGGAGCAGACAGTTATCAGTCCCTTCTGGAGGTTACTGATGCCACTCAATCAGTTTCAAAGAAAAAGTTGCAAATGGGGGTATTTTATGCCAAAGAGGATGTTAATGCTTATAACAGGAGACTGGGCTAAGATATTGGCCCTAAGAACCACGTCTCAAATAAACTAACCATTATTATCAGGTAGATGAATCAGGAGATAAAAGGCACATACTTCTCCTTTGATATTTAATCTGGAATCTACATACAAACCTGACAATGTCTTTCTGTCTCTCTGTCTCTATTTTAAAGTTTCAGCGTAATTTCAAAGAAATTTCTTAAAGTACAGTATTGAAATAGGATCACTCCAGTAACTGCCTATCTATCTATCCAATTCATTTCCCAGCTATTAAGGAAGACAGAAGAAAGAAATATTTATAGAGCAATGCTGATTTCAGGGCACTAATCTTTGTAATTCCCAACATGATCATAACAAAACCCAGTTCTGCCCACAAAAAGGCAGGCTCTGCAAAAGCCAGACCTTGCTCTTGAAATGGACTGTTAGCTTCCATACTGGGCCATGTATTGATTAGTTGCCATAGTTTATTTGTCATTTTCCTTTTAATTTCATCCTAGAGCATCACCCTTGGCTAAATGTCTTGAATGGCATCACTTGATCAGACATGCTGTCAGTTCCAAGATTTCCAGGGACTTGATGCCCAGAACAGCGGATTTGTCTTTTCTCACATTGGTCATGTTGATGACCAATGGCTTTGCATCAGAGACATTTTCTTCACGGTCTTGCCACAATGCCTCTCTGAGGAAAGGACGGCTATTTTTGAAGAAATCTGAAAGAATTCATTTGGGCAGAATGAGAACTTTCACACAAGGACAAAGCTCCAAACTGACGTCATCATCTTTGTCATCACTCTCACTTATAGGTGCTTACTCTGTGCCAAGCACAGCTCTATGCGTCTTCATATCTTTCCATTCATTAAAGTCTTACAACAACCCAGAAGATATTAACCTCATTCTACTGAGACACGAAAAGGTTATGTGATTTGCCCATGCTCTGACAGCTCAAAGGTGGTTGCCAGGCTCTGAACCCAAGCAGTCAGGCACAAGTCCACGTACTTCACTGCTAAACCAACCAACACTGCCTTTGGTTGAGTTTTAGAGAGGATAAATCCTAGTTTTGATTTATTATCCAAACTTATACTAAAAATAATATTATTAAGTTCCTTGTGATGTCTTGAAGTTTTTCATATAGTTAAAACTCAGGCAAAAAGCAGGTTTTCTTTTTCCTAAGGGAGAGGTATACTTTCTCTATAAAATTTCAAGACATGTGAAACCTCCCCTAGATTTCCAGGTCTTATTTCTCATAAATTCTATGAAGAACTTTCATGTAAGTTATCTCAGTTGATACAGACCACATGTAGGTGAGGTAACTGATGCCCAGAGCAGTTAAATAACTTGACCATAATCACAAGTCAGTAGGTAACCAGGCCACACTTTTCCTTCTACTTGACTGGCTCCCTCCTTGGGCTCAAGTTGATTTAGAATGTGCCAGAAGTGTCCTGTTCAAGTGATTGGACTTGATTGATTTTACTACATTTGTGAAAATTACAATGCTGGTATCTTTGAAAAGGACTATAGTTTTAAATGTGTAAAATTATCCCAAATTACTGTAGGATTCAATTATTATTTATGCTTCAGTGCATAAAGGGGATCATCATCCAGGTTGGAACTTGGTCATCTGTGAGATCACATCTTGTGTTTTCCAGGAACCATGAAAACCAATGTAGCCTGCATGATTTTTTTAATTTATTAAACATTTTATTATGGAAAATTTAAAACAAAGCTACAGAAAATAGTATAATTGAATCCCCTTAATCACCTAGTATAATAATTGTGAAAATGTTTTCAATCTTGTTTTATTTACATGTCCCTTCACTTGTTTATATGCTGGTGAGTATTTATTTCTTATCGAAGTATAGTTGACATAGAATATTATGTTACTTTATCCATTATTCTCTTTTCAAATTTTTACTTACCTTTAATTGAAAAAATTAAGATGATTAATATATAACATTATATTAGTTTCCAGTGTACAACTTATTGATTCAATTTTGTCTGCAATGTGAAACAATCACCTTAATAAGCCTAGTTAACATCCATCAACAAGCACAGTTACACATTTTTTTTTTTCTTTTCTTGTGATGAGAACTTTTAAGATCAACTCTTGGACCTCCCTTGTTGTCCAGTGGTAAAGAATCTGCCTGCCAATGCAGGGGACATGGGTTCGATCCCTGGTCCTAGATGATTTCATATGCCACAGGGCAACTAAGCCAGTGCATCACAACTACTGAGCCCATGCTCTAGAGCCCATGGTCTGCAACAAGAGAAGCTACGGCAGTGAGAAGCCACCACACTACAAGTAGAGAGGAGCCTCTGTTCTCCAAAACTGGAGAAAGCCTGCAATGAGGACCCAGCACAGCCAAAAATAAATAAATTAATTAAATCATAAAATCTACTCTTTTAGTAAGTTTCAAACATGCAGTACAGTATTATCAACTGTGGTCACTATGCTGTATATTACATCCCCATGACTTACTTATTTTATAACTGGAACTTTGTATGTTTTAATCACCTTCACCCATTTTGCTCACCCTCTGCCTCTGACAGTCACCGACCTCTTAGCTATCCCATGAGTTTTGTTTGTTTGTTTGTTTTAAGATTCCACACATAAGTGAGATCATATGGTATTTGTCTTTCTCTGTCTGACTTGTTTCACTTAGCATAATGCCTTCAAAGTCCATCCATGTTGTTGCAAATGGAAAGGTTTTCTCCTTTTTTATGGTCAATAATATTCCTTTGGATATATATACCACATTTTTTCTTTCCTTTTTTTTAACATATGAAATTTATATGTACATCAGCTATATCGCAAGTAAAAAGCAAACAAAAGAATAGCCTCTTATATAATCATAGTATAAAAATTAAATTTCAGGAAATTTAATACCCATACAATGCTTTTGTCAAATCTACAATCCACAATCCAATTTCATCAACTGTCCTGTAATGGTCTTCATAGCATCCTTTCCTTTCCAGCACAGGATCCATCCAGAGTCACTACTGAATTCCATTGTCATACCTCTTTAGTTCCCTTTCATCCAGAACACTTCCTCTGACTTTGTCTTTCATGACACTGAGATTTTTGAAGAATACCAGTCATTATTTTACATATAGACCCTGAATTTGGATTTGTTGATGTTTCCTCATGATTGCTGTTGTTTAGTCGCTAAGTCATGTCCGACTCTTTTGCAACCCCATGGACTGTAGCCTGCCAGACTCCTCTGTCTAGGGGATTTCCCAGGGAAGAACACTGGAGTGGGTTGCCATTTCCTCCTCTAGGGGATCTTCTCGACCTAGGGATTGAACCTGTGCCTCCTACATTGGCAGATGGGTTCTTTACCACTGAGCCACCTGGGAAGCCCCTCCTTGTGACTACATAAAGGTTATATACCTTTGGCAGGAACACCACAAAAGCATTGCAGTGTCCTCCTCAGCCAGTCATACCTGGAGTCACATGATATTGGTGTGCTCCTCATGGTGATATCTATTTTGATCATCCTGTCAAGATGTTGTCTGGTTTCCCCATCATTCTAGGGGCCATAAAAATGCACAACTCAGATCTCTGGATGGGAGGAACCTAACTGAGGACCGTCCAGCCTGTTGTGCTCAGAATCCATTTTCATGGAGACCACATTGACTGCTCTGGCCAATGAGTAAACACAGCAATGATCATAAGGCAGGCTCATTTCTGCTAGACTGGTAGCCCTCTGATGGAGTCCCACCAGCCAGGCTGATTCCTCTTAGAACTGGGCTACATCTAAGACTCCCCTACCTAACACTTCGTCTTCTCCTCCCTACTTCATGAGGTCAGACCGGCATTGTCTGACAGCCCTCCCTGCCTCCTCTGGCTCACTCCCCTTTTTCCCTCACAGAAGCCCCCTCTACCCTCATATTCTCTTGTGTTTCTCTTCTTGTTTTGGCACCTGCCTCTTGGAGGGTCTGAACTAACATAAAGTGATATTGAAAAAAGTGGTTGAAAACAGGTGGTAAGATGAACTGGTTAACTCATCACTGGTGAAAGAGGATACCGTCTTGAATGGTAGGTGGGGCACACGGTCTCTGATACAAGGTGGTGGCCCAGTTGCCAAAGATTTTACTGTCAGTGACCTGGGAATGCATCCTGACCACATTTTCTTTATCCATTCATACACCAATGGGCACTGAGGCAGCTTCCATGTCTTGGCTATCATATTAATAAATAATACTGTGGTGAACATGGGAATGCAGATGTTTTTTCAAGCTAGTGTTTTTGTTTCCTTTGGGTAAATACCCAGAATTGAAATTGTTGGAGCATATGGTAATTCTATTCTGAATTTTCCTGAGGAACATCCATACTGTGTTTCATGGTGGCTACACCAACAGTGGACAAGGGTTCCCTTTACTCCATAGCATCCCTGGTACATGTTATTTCTTGTCTTTTTGATGATGGCCATTCTGAGAGGTTTGAATTGATATCTCACTGTGGTTTTGATTTGCATTTGCCTGATGATTAGGGGTACTGAGCACTTTTTCATGTGCTTGTATGTCTTCTTGGGGAAAATGTCTATTCAAATGCTCAGATTATTTGTTTTTCTGCTATTGAGTAGATGAGTCCTTTATATATTTTGGAGAGAATGCTAGGGTCCTGATCACCTTCAACCACCACCAGCTTGAAGGGCACAGGTTACACACTGGGAGGGGGAAACTGAGAAGACTTGGCGGGGGGGGGTCGGTCCAAAAGAACACATAGTTCTGAAGTGCCCCCCAAAGGACTGTCTCATTCTTCTGCCCCATAGTACTAACCAGGTGGAGCACGAAGACACTGGCTGTGTCACTCCAGCAGAAGTCTCCTGAATACAAACACAAGTCCAGAGAAATGGAGGAGCCTACTAGCAGTGATCACCAGCTTAGCCCAGACCATAGGTGTAGTACTCAGCTTTCAATATCGTTCAGTTGTCCCTACTGAAAGCTCTAGGAAGGGATTTTCTTCCTTAGCAATGAATGAAGAAGTAAGAGTAAAGATAGAATCTAGACAGAGAAAGTCAAACTGTTTCAGAGGGCTGTGCCAAGAACTGGACTAATCAATGCAGGACAGCCATCAATTGTAACCAACTTCTAGATAGCATATTCAAAAGCAGAGACATTACTTTGCCGACTAAGGTCCGTCTAGTCAAGGCTATGGTTTTTCCAGTAGTCATGTATGGATGTGAGAGTTGGACTGTGAAGAAGACTGAGTGCTGAAGAATTGATGCTTTTGAACTGTGGTATTGGAGAAGACTCTTGAGAGTCCCTTGGACTGCAAGGAGATCCAACCAGTCCATTCTGAAGGAGATCAACCCTGGGATTTCTTTGGAAGGAAGGATGCTAAAGCTGAAACTCCAGTACTTTGGCCACCTCACGCGAAGTGTTGACTCATGGGAAAAGACTTTGATGCTGGGAGGGATTGGGGTCAGGAGAAGAAGGGGACGACAGAGGATGAGATGGCTGGATGGCCTCACTAACTCGATGGACGTGAGTCTGGGTGAACTCCGGGAGTTGGTGATGGACAGGGAGGCCTGGCGTGCTGCGATTCATGGGGTCGCAAAGAGTCGGACACGACTGAGCGACTGAACTGAACTGAACTCACTTTAAACACGGAATTTTAAAGGAGCATCTCTGTGGTCAAACAGAGATTAAAACTCAGAATCTTGATAGAGCACCTGCATCTAGGTATTAATAAAGTGTAAAAATGCCTCCTCTCTTGCACCCCGTCTTTCATACATGCCTCTCTCCTCTGTTAAGACCCGAGTTTCAGACCACAAGGACCAGCAGAATTATTGGTGTCCCTTTGAAAAACCAATGGGAAAAAGGTTGACCACTTTTGGTCAACTGCTAGTGTGAAGATACAAAGACTTACTGAAATAGTTGTCAGTGTGGGGTTAGGTGGGTCTGCCCACACAAAGGTAGGCAAACTTGGTCATTCCTCACCAATGAGCCAATGGCCAAGGGATATGCTACTTATTTGAGCAGGCCCATGTTACTGTCAGTATGACCAAAAGATGCTGTCCAATGTCTCTGTGCAGATTATTACTGAAAAAAAAAAAAAAAAAAAGCTCTGCCAGAGAATAAATTCCTTTGTAGTTTGGATTCTGGGATGCTGGAATTGATTATTCATCCATCCTATCACTCACCTCCTCCATGTTCTAATATTGATTTCTAAAGTGAAGGTTGAATAAAATTATTTTTGTTTGGGAACTTTCTTGAGATTTCCTATGATGATCACTGATACTGTAAAGTGAGGTGGAGTCCTGATTTGGGTTTCACTTTTTTGGAAGAAGGGAAAGTGTGCAAACGTTTGCTGACTGTCCCCATGTGAATCAGAAACTGAGCTATGCACTTCATATGGGCTCTTTCCATTAAGCCTTGAAATAACCCTGTTTTCCAAATAAAGCCATCAAGGCTCCAGAAGAGTCACAAGGTCACCAGGCCATCACTGATAGAACTAGAACGCGGTCCCGGCTCTGGTTCACTCTAAAAGCACGTGCTCTTCCTCACTGTCCCACCACACTGTTCTCTTAGTGACTAGATGCTTAAGAGAAACAAATCTAGCCAAAGGTGGCCTGTGGCTTCTCCAGGTCAATATTCTGGAAGGTCATTGATTCAGGCAGCAATTGTTTCAAAACAGCTTTTAAATTTGCAATGCAGTTGTAACTGGATTTCCCACTAACCAGAAAAGAATGGCACATTATATGCACTACTTTAATTATCACACTGCATGAAGTAAATACTACATAATTTCAACACTTTTCCTTATATCTCAAAACAGAGAGATAGTGATGCACTAATGGAGTATATTACATCAAGGCCCATTTAGGCTTTTACCAAATTCATTGAATTATAAGTTAAACACTGAATGGAAGGACTTATTAGGGAAACACAGTAAAAATGCATAGCTTTCCTGACAGGTGGATGTTCATAAGTACATGTGCAGGTGCTATTAATTTTTAATTTATCATCTATAGAGTTTGTACCTCCAAAGAACATGTTTGGGGTTTCTAATTGGGAAGTGTTCCAGGATGAGTATTGGGGTGAGATAGATATTCCAAACCCATACCTGTTCAGATAAATGGAAATATCATTAGCAACAAGAAGTAAGTGATCATGGCTTCTCTCATGGTTTTTTTTTATATATAAATTATACTAAATAACCATAATGCTGCAATTTAGTGGTCCAAAGTTCATTCTATTCAGCAGGCCATCCATAGTCAACAGTTTAAAGAAAAGGGACCTGCTGAGAAAATAGTGGTCTAATCAGATGCCTTAAAATCGAGCTGATGAGATGAGTCCCATTTCTTTTTTTGTAAGGGGATTCTAATGAAGCAATGCTTGAAGGGGATTCATAACTTTGGGCCCCCTGTTTCATTATTCAGGTCAGCTGCACCCAGTTCCAAATGAAGCTAGGGAATCTTAATTCCACAGACAATTCATAGATCTGCTGGCTTGTGCAGGCGACTTACTAAATCCCAAATTCCTTGCTGCCAAATTGTATACATTGTCTTGGTTCCTATAAGGATTATGGGAAAGCTTTGAAAAGGGGGGCAAATCAAAGGGAACAGTAATCAAATTAGAAGTACCGAAGGATGGTGCTTCGAAAACTAATTCATAGATGTTGAAACTGGGAGACAAGAGGGCTCCATTTGTGTACAGGACCATAAGAGCTCTCACAATGAGGTAATACCTCCGAGGCTCAGGTGGGCAAACACAGGCTGGTTCAAGAGGGAAGTTTCCACAACACATTGAGTACACCTTCCTCTTTGGAAAGAGCCTGTGGAGGGAGGGTAGTGCAGGGTGACCATCTATTAATACCCACTGCCAGTTAGGCCCATGGACCTTGAGACTTCATCCCCCTGTCACATCTATAAGTAACTCCTTTCAGGGACATGAAAAGTGCCCAACCAGTAGTTCGTAAATTTATCCATTAATACTTTCCCACTGGAATATAATTTCTCACAGTAATTATATTTAAAGCAACTCCAACAATGTGGTAAGTAGGAAATGGGTATACTTCCTTTGGCAGCACTGACTAGATTTGGGATGTATTTTTAATGTCCGCCTTCAGTATTAGAAGCCTGACAATGGAACTGACTGCTGCTTCCTCAGATTCCTGCCCCCAAACACTGGGCTGTGTCTCACTTTCTTCCAGGAGAAACTGAGGCCCAGGAGAGAAAAGAGCTCAAGCTGTTATTAAGATTAAAGGAGGCAATGCATGCAAAGCTCTTAGCAAGTGCTTGGTATATATTTAATATGCACTCAATAAATGATTGCTAATATTATTATTACTGCTATTAATGTTATTATTACTATGACCATCATAGGAGGAAGGAGATCACATTTTTATTCATTTTAATATTTATTTTTATTTTATTTTATTGTGGGAAGAACACTTAACATGAGATCTACATTTTAACAAAATTTAAGGGTACAACATATTATTGTTGACTATAGGTGCAATATTTTACAGCAGACCTCTAGAATTTATTCATCTTGCTTGAATGAAATGTTATGCCCATTTGATTAGTTAAGTCCCCATTCCCTCTCCTCCCAGCTGCTAGAAAATACCACTTACCTCTTTGATTCTATGGATTTGATTATTTTAGATACCTCATATAAATGTAATCATTGCAGTATTTGTCTTTCTGTGACTGGCTCATTTCACTTATTATAATGTTCTCAATGGTCACCCTGTTGTCAAATATTGCAGAATTTCCTTCTTTTTTCAAAGATAAATAGTCTTCAATTATTGGTATATACCACAGTTTCTTTATCCATTTATCTGTCAATGGACATTCAGTCTGTTTCCACATCATGGTTACTGTGAATAGTGCTACAATGAACATAGGAGTCTTAGTATCTCTTCAAGCTACTGATTTCAATTCTTTTGGATAAATATCCAGAAGCAGGATGGCCAGATCATTTGGTAGTTCTATTTTTTTTGGCGGGGGGGGGGGAACTCCATACTGTAGTGGCTGTATCACTTTGCATTTCCACCAACAGTGTACAAGGGCTCCAGTTTCTCCACATTCTTCTTCTTCTTCTTTTTAAAATAAGAGACATCCTGATAGGGGGTATCTCATTGTGGTTTTGATTTATATTCCCCTGATGACCACTGACATTTAGCATCTTTCATATATCTGCTGGCCATTTGCATGGTCTTTTTTAAAGAAATGTTTATTTCAAGTGCTTAGCCCATTTTTAAATTGGGTTACTAGGGTGTGTTGGGTTTTGTTTCACTACTAATTTGTAGACATAGTCAAAAGAAATCACTAACACTGCTCCTGGGTCTGACTTCACCCAGAGGATGAGGCAAAGCATGGAAAGAAATTCCATGAAACTACTTCCACTACTACACTGACCCATCTGAAGGTGATGTTAAATATGTCACATGTGACCCCCAAGACTATGGAAGTGAGGAGGGGACACTTTCGATTGCCTTCCCTGGTGACTCATAATTAGACATCATTCCAGCGTATATTTATTGGGCTCCTACTATATTCCAGGGGATACACAGTGGTCCCTGCTCCTGGAGCTTACATTCTATGACTAGCCTTATCACCAGCTAATGGTGGTGATCTCATATTTTGTAGAATATGCTGTGCACAGTGGAAACAGATAGTTAAATAAAGATGGAGGTAGACCGGAAGTGTATGCCAGGCATAAAGAGCAACAAATGCAAAGGCCTGGAGACAAGAACAAGCTTGGAGCATATAAGTGACAGAGAAGAGGCCAATGGGATAGGAGCCTGGTGAGTGAGGGAGAGATTTGTGGCAGAGGAGGACAGAAAAGTTTCTAGCTTGTTTACCTGAATATATGGTGGCATCATTCACTAGGAAAGGGACCATGGAAGGAAGAGGTCATAATAAGTTGCCACGGTTCTCTGCTCACTGTACAATTTCACCACATGACTATCCTAGGCTTGAGGTCACTAAAATAATTCCCAGCTTAAGAATAGGCAAGTCTTCAAAGTCTATTTGTGAAACAACTGTTCAAAACCCAGAGTTTGTTGTCCTATGAAGTTATATGTAGCCAATAGATGGGCTGTTGTGTTGGAAATTTCATTTTCTTGGGCCCAAGTGTATGGCTGGAGTAAACCCAGACTAATTATTGTTTGTGGAGAGGATCTGTCAGCATCAAGGCCCTGAAGAAGCTATTGACATCACCTCAATAGTGCCTGTAGCTCAATAGCTGTTGTTGTTGTTCAGTCTCTAAGTCATGTCTGACTCTTTGCAATCCCAGGGACTGCAGCACGCCAGGCTTCCCTGTCCTTCACTATCTCTCAGAGTTTGCTCAAACTCACGTCTATTGAGTCGGTGATGCCATCCAACCATCTCATCCTCTGTTGCCCCCTTCTCCTCCTGCCCTCAATCTTTCCCAATATCAAGGTCTTTTCCAATGAGTCGGCTCTTTGCATCAGGTGGCCAAAGTATTGGAGTTTCAGCTTCAGCATCAGTCCTTCCAATGAATATTCAGGACTGATTTCCATTAGGATTGACTAGCTTGATCTTGCAGTCCAAGGGACTCTTAAGAGTCTTCTCCAACACCACAGTTCAAAAGCATCAGTTCTTCAGTGTTCAGCTTTGTTTGTGGTCCAACTCTCATAACCATACATGGCTACTGGAAAAACCATAACTTTGACTATATGGACCTTTGTTGGCAAAGTGGTGCTTATGCTTTTTAATAGTGTCTAGGTTTGTCATTGGAGAAGGCAATGGCACCCCACTCCAGTACTCTTGCCTGGGAAATCCCATGGATGGAGGAGCCTGGTAGGCTGCAGGGCATGGGGTCACTAAGAGTTGGACATGACTGAGCGACTTCCCCTTCTCTTTTCCCTTTCATGCATTGGAGAAGGAAATGGCAACCCACTCCAGTGTTCTTGCCTGGAGAATCCCAGGGACGGCGGAGCCTGGTGGGCTGCCGTCTATGGGGTCACACAGAGTCGGACACGATTGAAGCGACTTAGCAGCAGTAGGTTTGTTGTAGCTTTCTTTCCAAGGAGCAAGCGTCTTTTCATTTCATGGATAGCTCAATAATTGTTCATCAGATATTGATGTGCTCCCCTCATTTCCCAGCCCCCTTTTAGTTGTGCAGGATCATGTGATTAGGTCAGGCCAATGGACCATGAGCAGAAGCAATATCAGTCAACTCTTGACCAGATTATTTAATGGCTGGTAAGCAACTCTCTTCACAGATGGCAACCAGAGGCCATGTGTTCCAGATGATGTGGCCATAAGATGGAGGAGGTTCTGTCAGTCTAGGTTTCTAAGTGACAATGTGGCCTCCTCTACTCCCTGGCCACACAGCCTGGCTTTTAATAACTGCTCCCCACTGCCTACTCAGCTTCATGACATATTTGCATGCTCTTCTCTGGCTTATTGACTTTCAGTCTATTTGCTTCTCCTCTCTGACCACTCTCTTGGTTTGCGCGTCTTTGAAGCTATATCCAGGATACTCTCATCCTCTGCTCCCAAACCTCACTGAGCCCCCTCCCAGTGAAAACTTAGACAATAGTAAAGAAGGTAACCAATGGATTTTACTGGAGAAGCGATACTGAACCTGAGGTATATAAGGCAAAGCTGACCCAATGAGATATGAGGTCAGAAGCCAGGAGGACTGGGAACCAGTGCAGAGTGTGAAATGGCTCAAGATCAAGCCACTGAATGGTGCCTGGCTGACTGAGATAAACTCCCCAACCTACTTCTTTATGTGGTTCCAGCTGTATGGTGTAGGGGTATGCCTACAGCTTAAAAACAAACAAATAGAAAAGGTAGAATCTGATATCTGTAACACTCAAGATACCAGATAACATGATTTCTATGAGAAAATGTTTCTAGAGTTGTAGCCTGGCTTGACAAGAGTACACCTCTGCCCTGCTGCTCTGGTAGATGCATGGGGAACAGTTCCACCCCAACAAGCTGAAAAAGCAGGAACCCCTGGCGAGAACGTCTACAGCTGATAGCAGGTGCCATTATTGGGACCTGCATTAAAGTCTTGAAACTTTTTTTCCCCATCTCTAGTCCACTGTGTTTGTATCTAAGCTAGTTTGGGGTCAGAGCATACACACCAAAGTTGCGGGCCTTCTCATGTACAATGCCTTGATGACTTTTGCATAGGGAGCTTTTATTCTCTGTTGAAGGCAGATACTAAGCAAGACAGTGAAAAAGGAAATGGATGGTCTTGGGACCAGAAACAAAGGACACCAAGAGATACTAGCTTCAGACTGGAAAGATAAACATCTCTAGGTCTAAACTGTCATCTCTCATTTCCTAGCACAATTCTCTGTCATAGATGTATGACCTAACTTCTTTGCAGGAGGAGCAAAAGCCACTGTATCTTTTTAAAAATTAATCAATTTATTTGGCTCTGCCATGTCTTAGCTGCAGCATGTGGGATCTTTAGTTGCATCATGTGGGATCTAGTTCCCCGGCCAGGGACTGAACTGGGGCCCCTTGCATTAGGAGAGTGGAGTCTTAGCCACTGGATCACCAGGGAAGTCGCATCACTGGATCTTTTTTCCTTCTACTCTATCTCACCATAGCACTCTGCATGTAGTAGTTGCTGAATAACATTTGTTGCCCTGAGATTTTTCCATCTGAAGAGCAACCAACCAAGTGCATTTCCTTCGCCAGTTTGTTTTTCTTTCTTTCCACCAGTCCTAGAAATTCCAGAACACTGTCTATACAGTGATAGTACTATGATTTCAGAAGGAATATATGCTTGCTGTCTTCCTCCGTAGAGACTCATCAGGACCAAGGGGAAGAGTCAGTCTGTCAACTAACAATTATCTACTGGACACCTACAGTATGCCAAGCAGGCCGCCACTGCACAGTAGTTATAGCTCCTTGGAGAAAGCTCCAAACCCAAGAGGATATTGCCATTGATAGTTTCCAATGTCATTTGCTTTCCCCCTATATTAAAGTGCTGCTGCTTCTAATTACTCAGCATGTCATCCTTGCTGTCAGCTTTATGTTTCTCTGTCTTCATAGACAAAGCTAGTCTAGACATTATAGCAGGTAACAGGCTAAGAAAATTCAACTTATTCTGATTATCTATCATTTGTTGAACAATTTCAAGATTTTATAAAGGATATGCACAGCGCTTTCCTGTAGGGTCCAGTGCCAAGTACCTGACAAGCCACAATATATTGAAACACTTTAAATTGAATTCAACATTTCTTAAGGAATGATGTTTTACTGCCAGGTGCAGCAAACTATGGCCCATGGGCCAAATCTTACCTACTTGTTTTTATCAATAAAGTTTTATTAGAATACAGCTAGGCCTTTTTTTTTTTTTAACATCTTGTCTATAGCTGTTTTCATGCAGGATAGCGGTGCATGGAATAGTTTCCCTGTCTCATGGGCCCAATATTTGCCATGGTTGTCACATTCATTATTTCACATGATCCATACAACCCTTCTGACGTAATAATAGCTGACATTTATTGTGTTAATCAGTTGTGTGCTTTATCTGATGCCCATATGTTAAGTTGGGAAAAGATTACGGGTTCCATTCACCTGTAACTGAAATCAAGCATTCCTTCCACTATGAATGTAGATAACAAATCAAAGTCCTACTAGCCACACCTGTGCCTTCATCACCATCCGCAAGATCTCAGGTACTTGTCCAGCACACGGCAGTCACTGAGTTCTCACAATACCATTTCCATTCATTATTACCTTGAAATAGTGGTAGATATAAGACAGACTCTAAAGCTGTTATTTATTTCAGATTTAGAGGTGTATGTGCAAGCACATATACCACAAATCTGTTTTTAAAAATGTCAACAACTTTATTTCATTAGAACTCGTTTCCCCTTTGTAATCTATAAGTACTGGATTTCTGCATTTAAGAGTATTACTCTGAGAAGGGGGCCCAGAGGCTTTGACAAACTGCCAAAGGAAACCGTGTGCAAGAAGGTTAGGTAGCCCTATGCCAAGTGCATGGTGAGTACTTTCACCACCTGGGCAATGGGTGCTATAATCAGCCCCTGCCCCACCTCCTTTCATGGGAGTACGGTGGGGCAGTGGGGAGAGAGCAAATACAGTGCCTGAAATCACACAGCTAGTAGTAGGGCTGAGATTGGAAACCAGACAGTTTGAGCCCAGTGTCTATGCTCTTCTTTGTCAATATCCTATACGCAACTACCTTCATTGATTAAGTGTCATTATTCCCATTTTACAGGTGAGCAAACTGATCCTTTTTCTAAACTCTGAAGGTGATGGATATTGTGAGTCTTCAGTTCAGTTCAGTTGCTCAGTCGTGTCCGACTCTTTGCAACCCCATGAATCGCAGCATGCCAGGCCTCCCTGTTTATCACCATCTCCCGGAGTTCACTCAGACTCACGTCCATCAAGTCAGTGATGCCATCCAGCCATCTCATCCTCGGTCGTCCCCTTCTCCTCCTGTCCCTAATCCCTCCCAGCATCAAAGTTTTCTCCAATGAGTCAACTCTTCTCATGAGGTGGCCAAAGTACTGGAGTTTCAGCTTCAGCATCATTCCTTCCAAAGAAATCCCAGGGTTGATCTCCTTCAGAATGGACTGGTTGGATCTCATTGTGAGTCTTAGAAAGTAGTAAAAAGCATTTTTTGAGCACCTACTGTGCTAGGTGCTTTTCAAACACCTTTCATTTTACCCTCTTAATAGCTATCCTCAGGGTTTTGACTGATGAGTGAACAGAGAACTGGGGAGGATAAGCAACTCGATCACCATCGCGCTGCTGGGGGTCATGGAGACCATGTCTGCTCACTTCCAGAGTGCCTCTGTCTCTGTCTCTCTTTCTCAACTACACTGTGCTTACTAATTAGTATGTAAATTATCTCAGGCAATCCTGAGGTCTTATTTCATTCATCGGTTTTTCAGTGAGGGAAAAACTATTGCAAGGAAATGTTCTTGCCCTCTTTCCTACTAAAGCCAAAACAATTTTTCATCGAAATGGATGGGTTAAATCAGGATGGATTTGCGTGGTGGATTTTTAAGGAAAATAATTCAAGTGAGGTTTAAGAATTCCACAAAACCACATGTAAGAACTAAATTGAAAAATAAAGTGGTAGATTGATATGCATTATTATGATGGATGTTTTAAAATAATATTGGCAAAGGTTACTTTCAAGCAATCCTCATAAAGACCTTTTTTTAAGGAATTGCAAGAAATTCTGGTGCAAACCTGTTTTAAGGGTTTCACATAAAATGGCTTAAACAATACTGACTTAACCTCAAAAAGTATACTCTTACTCAATTACTTGGCCTGATAACCTCAGTACACTTCAAATCATGGCAAAGTTTCAAGTATTTTGTATCAATCCCAATTTAAAAGTCACGGAAAGCAGCTACGCATGGGGAAATTCTTTTCCTGGGTAAGAACTGCTTTGCTTGGATCTGAACTGTTTATACTCACAAATCACAGTGTCGTTCAGACACGGCCTAAGCTTTTCCTTGGCAATAATGCTTAAGTCGGCCCTAGGAGAATGCAGAAACCCCGCCCCAGAAAGCCGTTTCATTAGCAGCCTGGCTCTTCCTGCTAGGAGAGCTGCGTTTCCCAAGGCTCTCTGTGGTCGCAAACCACGTTTCTAATGCAACTAAAAGATTCCTCTTCACGGACACTTAATGATGCCGAGTGTGTCATTACGACAAAAACAAACAAAACCTTGTGTCTTCAGAAAGGAAATCTAGGGCCTCATAGTCCAGCAATGAACACAGAGGAGTGAAATGAAATAGCCCGTGTTTGAAGAAGCCCTTCAGGATTCTATGGGGCGTAGGAGAAGGAGGCCCCGCATTTGCATTTGGCAGAGTTCAATCCTGGCAGAGCGACGCTCAGCCCCTCTGAACCTCAGCCACTTCATTTGCTCAGTGGCACGGGATGCCACCAGCGCCACATCCAGCCATGTATTTATTCAACTCCGTGTGACAGGTCCTGTGCTAAGCATGGGGTGGTCGCGGTGATCGATGCATGGGACCTGGATGTGGGAGAACAGTCGGCTACTGGGATCGCGTGAGACTCGCATCAGTGTTACGGTATCACCGTCTCAGTGTCTCTGAAGCCTCTCCCCTTCAGTCTGTTTCATTTCTATTGTGAACCGTGTTTGTTGAGAATTTCCCTAATAACAGAAATGATTTGTGACCGTGTTCAATGATCTAGAAAACACTCTCAAAACAAAGGGAAAATATAAAAATATCCATCGTCATGTTCAAATGAGACAACGCCACCTGGTCCAATGAATTCCTTGGACGAGAACTAAGGAAGCCGAAACTCAGCGGGCTGAGCCACCCGTGTCTGCACGCGTCCTTGCCACCGTCCCTCCGATCCACGGTGCCGGGCTCCGCGTCGGTGCTAGGCATTCCGCATCCCCTGACCCACTGGATGCAGGGGGCGGGCGGGGTGGAGTTGGGGCGACCGATCAGGGACCGCCCGGGCGCTCCTCCATCTTTGCCAGAAGAGGAAGAGAGGACGGCTTTGTCGCGGCCGCTCCCCACGGGAGACATTCCTCGCCCGGCCCCTCGGCTTCCAGGGCACGCTCCACGTGGAGGGCCTCAGCTCCCGCGGGCCGGGAGAGCACTTGGTTTCTAAGAAAAGCGCCTCCCCTGCGCCCGCCGGCCCCCCGCCCCTCAGCAGCCTCCCGCTCGGCCGCTCGGGGCACGGATCAATGCGGCGGAGCGCTCGGAGCCGGGCCTGCATGCCCTGAGCTCTCCCAGCCCGGGGCCTCGGGGGCCGAGCGTCTCAATTCAGGCCCACTGAACTGTATTTCCCCGGCCCGGCCCGCCCCCGGCCTTTGTGCCGCGCCCGGCCCGCCCCCTTTGCTCACTCTCCCTTCATGCTTTGTTTGGCAAACACAAAACGCCCGGCCCGGCGGCGGGCCCTTTTCAAGCTTCGCAGGCAGCCCTTGAACACGCCGCGAGGCTCGGGTACCTGGGAACACCTCCAGGGGCCGGGCCGGGTGGACGCCGAGGGGCCCCGGCCCCCGCCGCGCGCGGCCCCGCACCCCCAGACGGCCGGGCTTCCCCAGCGCGCCACCCCGGATGCCCCGGGCACCGCGACTTCTTGCAGGCGCCGGCGTTCCTTTTGAAAAATCCGGGGCACTTCGGGGCGGTTGGGGGTGGGGGTAGGTGGGGGGGCCTTCGCCTCGCCTTTGTGTTTTAAATGGCCCCGAATTTCACTTGACACAGCATTTAGAAGCCTGAGAACCGGTTTGGACGCTGCAGCCCGCCCAGGCCACCGAGGACTGCAGAGACTCTGGCTGGACAATCAGTAAGAACAGCAGAGACTAAGAGCAGCTATCTTTTACTGAGCGCTTACTCTGTGCCAGGCGCCAAGCTAAGCGCTTCCCAAGCTTGATGACAGTTAGACTTCCTTTACAACCTGGGGATGTGGAGATTGGGGCTTCCGGCACTGACTAGGAAGCTAGGGATCAGAGGGGCTGAGAAGCGCCCTCCTGAACACCCAACGCATACTTGCTCAGTGGACTGTTCTTCTTCCTTCCCTGGTGACTCAGTGGTAAAGAATCTGCCTGCAGTGCAGGAGAGCCAGGTTCGATCCCTTGGTCGTGAAGATCCCCTGGAGGAGGGCATGGCAACCCACTCCAGTATTGTCTGGAGAATCCCCATGGACAGAGGAGCCTGGCGGGCTACAGTCCATGGGGTCACAAAGAGTTGGATACAACTGAGCGACTAACACTTTCAAGATTTTCACTTTCACACCCCAGTACTGGTATACTTTCTCAGTCTATTCTCTTTACTTAAATAGTGGAATCTATTGATATCTTTTGGCTCCCAAGGAGAAATTATTTTTTCCCTTCCTGAATATACCATGCTCTGTTGTGTTTTTGCCAGTTGCCTTCATAGCCTGAGTTGAAGAAAGTTTTTACGTGTTGTCACATAATCATTACCAGGGTGGCCACACTTTGCTGAAGATTTCTGGTGTACCAGGTACTTAACTAAGTAATTAAATACACCCTATCATTGGATCCTCACAACCATTATCTGGGGTGGGTTCTGCTAGTTTCTCCTTTTACAGAAGGGAAAATCAGTAAACTGAAGTAACTTAGCCATGGTCACACAGCCAGTGAGGACCCAGCAGAACCAAGGCTTGTCTGAAGTGAATGCTTGTTCTCTAAATATGACCTTGTCTTCAACTACTAGTAGTTATGTTTTGATTTCCACAGTTCTTCAAAAGATAGCATTTTGTTTTCCAAAACTTGCCTTTCTAGTAAATTAATCAGCAGTCAGTTGCTTCATGTTACTTTATGTCTCTTTGGAATTAGTTTTTCCTTGAAGAGACTAAAATAGCTTTAAACTGGAATAACACTGGAGGGAAGAAAGGGGACTGTGGCTTCTTACTTGGGTAAGTGCAGCCATCAACAGGTGTCTGCGGGAGGCATGCCAAACTCCAAAGTGTTAGAACTTACCATCTCGTTTTTAGAGCTGGAGCACAGTCTCAATAAAAATGGTGGCGCTAGCCACCTGCCTCTCAGAATTATCTAGCACTGGAAGAAACTTCAGAGATCAGCTGGTTCAACTCTTTCATTGTACCAATGGGGAAGCTGGAACTCAGAGAGGAGTGGGACTTTCTCAAACTTAAAGAGCCCCCACTGGAATTCAGATACACTGACTCCTTGATATATTAATTCCTGCATGGAGCCACCAGGTATTTTATCAAGCTTATAGTGTACCAGGTACCAAGGTAAGGCAAAGGGTGTTTAACAAGATTCCCACCCTCACGGGACTTCCATTCTAATGAAAGAGACAATTAAGAAAATAAATCAGTAGCAAATCACAGTTCTCAGTGTGGAGAACTTATTGGGAAGCCTAGTAGATCTTGCAAAACAACTGATAAACTATTGTAGTTGTCCAAGCAAGAGACTAAGGATGGTGACAGTGATTTTCCACCAACTTGTTGTTTGCCCAGGGGCTGTCCATGTAACTTCTAGGGTCCTCAGTCTCTTCAGCTGTCTACCTCAGAGAGGTGTTATGAGGGTCAATCAAGAAAGCACTATCCAGGGCTTCCCTGGTGGCTCAGTGGTAAGGAATCTGCCTGCCAATGCAGGAGACTCAGGTTCCATCCTTGATCTGAGAAGATCCCACATGCCACTGGGCAGCTGAGTCTGTGCTCTAGAGCCCGGGAGCCCATATGCCACAGCTATTGAAGCCCACACTCCCTAGAGACTGTGCTCTGCAACAAGTGAAGCCACTGCAATGAGAAGCCTGAACACTGTAACTAGAGAAAAGCCTGTGCAGCAATGAAGACCCAGCAGAGCCAATAAACGAAAAAGAAAGCACTATGCAAACACACCTGGGTTTTCCAGGTGGCGCTAGTGGTAAAGAACCTGCCTGCCAATGCGGGAGAGCCGGGTTAGATCCCTGGGTCGGGAAGACGCCCTGGAGGAGGACATGAAAACCCACTCCAGTATTCTTGCCTGGCGAATCCCATGGACAGAGGAGCCTGGTGGGCTCCAGTCCATGGGGTCACAAAGAGTCAGACATGACTGAAGCAACTTAGCACACACACATACAAATGTAAGCCATCTATTTGCTTTAACAATACTCCAGGTTTAGTGAGTTTCAATCTTAGTGAAATAATATCCAGCACTTTTAATCATCATGTGATGACAAGGCAGAGCTGTGCCTTTTTTTTTTCTGGCTGTTAAATATACAAGGAACACCTGAAAAAGTTCTCCCTATAAAGACTCAAACCATTCTAGATAAGGCTAAAGTCTCCCTTCGGAGAAGGCTATGGCATCCCACTCCAATACTCTTGCCTGGAAAATCCCATGGATGGAGGAGCCTGGTAGGCTGCAGTCCATGGGGTCGCTAGGAGTCAGACACGACTGAGCAACTTCACTTTCACTTTTCACTTTCATGAATTGGAGAAGGAACTGGCAACCCACTCCAGTATTCTTGCCTGGAGAATCTCAGGGATGAGGGAGCCTGGTGGGCTGCCGTCTATGGGGTCACACAGAGTCGGACATGACTGAAGCGACATAGCAGCAGCAGCAGCAGCAATGTCTCCCTTGACTTCCATCCTGTATCCTGGTTCCTTCTTCTCTCCTCACAGGAAAGTTTAAAGTGCTGAAATGTGAACTTCAGAGATACAGAATGATAATACAGACCAGTCATGTGTAGCTGAATACATCTAGAAGCATAATGTTGGAGTCACCTGGCAACACCTAAACAAAGGCCTCTCTCGATTGTGGGCACCAACTTTATAATGAACACCTGTGTTCACACTTCCTCTATCCCACTGTGGTCAAAGATGAGGTGAATCTCTGCAGGGTGGAGTGTCCCCAACTTGTACTTTAAAACAAAATGTGACCTTTTTTTTATATGTCATATATCACTGCAAAGATGGTTGTTGTGTTCAAGTACAAATATTCTGTTTCTTGAACTCGATCATACACTGAAACCAACACCCAAGTCAAAGCCAGGGATTCTCTGGTGGCTCAGCTGGTAAAGAATCCGCCTGCAATGCAGGAGACCTGAGTTCAATCCCTAGGTTGGGAAGATTCCCTGGAGAAGGAAAAGGCTACCCACTCCAGTATTCTGGCCTGGAAAATTCCATGGACTGTATAGTCCATGGGGTTGCAAAGAGTTGGACACGACTGAGCGACTTTCACTACCAGCAGCTCCAAAGCCTTCTCTGTGACTACTCCTCCTCCAAGGCAACCACTGTCCTGACTTCTACCATCATAGATTAGTGTTGCCTGTTTAGAACTTTATATAAATGAAATAATACAAGATGATCTTTTTGTGGGTGGTCTTTTTTGCTGAGCATTAGGCTTGGGAGATCCATCCATGTTCTCTGCATATGGCAGTAATTCATTTGTTAAACATGTCCTATAGGTTTCCACTGTGCAAATACACCTCAGTCTGTATCCATTCCATTGTTGATGGACATTTGAGTTATTCCCAATTTGGTGTCACTTGGTTCTACTTTATATATATAATTTTTAAATTACACCTGAACAGGGTTTTCTGCTTTAAACTTATGCTGACATGAGAATGGTATACTCACAAAACAAAGCTGATCATTCCACCCTCTGAAAATGAAATTTCTATGTGCAACGCCCCCCCCCACACAGAATATTTATTCCCTCAGAATAAAACCTGAATTCCTCAGGACATCATTCAAGGCCTCACCACCTGTATCCCAAATTAAATCATGAGCCTCCCCTCACCACCAAGCTTCAGCTACTCACTTCTCATTGTTCCCCAGACACCCCCGCCCTCTCCTGACCCCTGGGCTCCTGCTGTGGCATGTGGGTGCTTTCTTCTATACCTGGAAACCTTGGACTATTCCTTCAAGATTCTGCTCCGATTAATTGGTAGGATTGAGTGTCACCTTTCTCTGGGTTCCCCACTACAATCAATCCCCGTATTGATTTTGTTCTAATTTAACAAACACACAGTATTTAGTGCATGCCAGCCACTGTTCTAAGCACTAAAAATACTAACTCAGTGAATCCTCCGGAGAAGGCGATGGCACCCCACTCCAGTACTCTTGCCTGGAAAATCCCATGGATGGAGGAGCCTGGAGGACTGCAGTCCATGGGGTCGCCAAGAGTCGGACACGACTGAGTGACTTCACTTTCACTTTTCACTTTCATGCATTGAAGAAGGAAATGGCAACCCACTCCAGTGTTCTTGCCTGGAGAATCCCAGGGACGGGGGAGCCTGGTGGGCTGCCGTCTCTGGGGTCGCACAGAGTTGGACACGACTGAAGCGACTTAGCAGCAATGAATCCTCTGAACAATACCCACGAGATAGGTACTATCAAAAAAGTAGTCTCGCTCTATGAAGAAATTGAGACAGAGAGGGTAAAAAATGGGAGGTTGCTGTAGATGTAGAAAGTTCTAGAGCCTAGATCCAATCCCAGTCCAGCCCCAGAGCCCACACTCTTCCCCACTCTGTCACCCTGCCAGGCTTACTGAGGTGGCACCACCCACCCTGGGCTGGGACAGACCCACTGGTGGACACACACTCAACTCTGTTCATCCTGTGCAAGTTCCTGTCTCTTTCTCCTCCGTGTCCTGAGACTTGCTGAGAGTGCTCAATAAAATGAATTATTTCCAGAACACAAATAATTTAATAATTAACAGAACAGAATGTGTTCTATTACAGAAAGAGAAACACGTGTAGAAACAAACTTAAAAAGAAACAGTATGATTGGTTTCATGAAGATGAGTGGTTCAAAAGAAACTGAGGATTGCTAGGTGTGAAATGCAAATAGGTTTACCAAGTAATTAACTCAACACGTTAGCCCAGGTATAAGGGTTAAAGGCTTACACAAGATAATAGGTGTAAAGTGATTAACATAGTGCCTGGAACATGGCAAGTGCATGTAAATGTTACTTGGCACCACACTAACAAGAACAACAGCTCACTTTTAACAAGCAATTACCACGTACTGGGTGCTGCTCTAAGTGGTTTAACTCATTTAATCCTCATGATAACACTATAAGTTCTATTGTCCCCACTGCATCAGTCAGGATCTAAGCTGTAAAACGGAAACCACTTCAAGTGTAAACAACGAGGAATTTAGTGGAAGGAACTGGTGACATAGGTGAGTGATGAGCTGAGGAACCAAAAGGATGAAGAAGCAGGCTGGGCCTCAGCAAGGAAGCCGAAGGGACCGAGGGAAGGGACAGGGCTTTGGAGCCAAGGTCATCCAGTAGAAGCTGGGACCACAGTGACTGTCTTTGGGACTGGGGAGGGAGGGGCCCTCCAGCAAGAACTGGAGCCACAGAAGAGAGAAACTGCTTGAAGCAGAGATGGAGGGACCAGCCATCCTGGGTTTCCCAGAAATACAGGGTTTACTGAGATGCCGGACTTTCAGCGCTGAAACCAGGAGAGATCTGGACAAATTGGGACAAGCTGGTTACCCCAGGACATGGAGAAAGAGGCAGCAGAAATTTCTTGGCTTCTCCCTTCCTCTTTCTTCTTTGTCTCCAGCCAGTACCACCCACTGGCTGGAGCAGGTATGAGGTCATTTTGGGAAATATCCTGCAGGGGTCAGACCCACTGCCGGACAGAGCAAAGCAAGCAAAAAGCTAGAGATGGACTTGTGGGTTGGTGGGCCCAAGACTGGCACAGCCATGTTACAGGTGGAAAAACTTGGGTAAAAGGGCAACAAACCATCGCAGCCTGGCTCTTTGTGTAGCCCCAATCTCCAGGGTGGCGCTTGGGCAGCCAACAACTAGCTTGGGCTGCATAAGGCCATTTTCACCCCAAAGGGCTGTGACTATCCCGTGACCGTGTTACTTGCGACTCCAGCCTCTGTTGTGACACAGTCCTCTTGCCCTGGAGGCTCAGCTCGGTCCTGCATTAGGTCTAGCCTGATGCTGAACAGCCATGAGGACCAGGGCTGCTGGGCACAGGGATGGCACTGAGTTAGAGAGTTTGTGCCAGTGTAAATCGATGGCATCACTAAGCATGCTGTTTAGTTCAGCTGATAATTTATTTGCATAGCAAGACCATTTCAATGAAGCAAGCAGCACACTGATTTCCATTATGGCACTAGCTCCTTATATTGTCACGGACCCGTGACAAAGAGTTCTAGGACCCCACTGCCACCAGTCCTTGGGCCACCCTATTGGTGGTGTCCTCTTTGGAGAAGCTGCTGCTGCTGCTAAGTCACTTCAGTCGCGTCTGACTCTGTGAGACCCCATAGACGGCAGCCCACCAGGCTCCCCCATCCCTGGGATTCTCCAGGCAAGAACACTGGAATGGGTTGCCATTTCCTTCTCCAGTGCATGAAAGTGAAAAGTGAAAGTGAAGTCACTCAGTCGTGTCCGACTCTTGGCGACCCCATGGACTGCAGTCCTCCAGGCTCCTCCATCCATGGGATTTTCCAGGCAAGAGTACTGGAGTGGGCTGCCATTGCCTTCTCCCTTTGGAGAAGCAATGTAGTATAAAATTAGAGAAGAAAAAGCACTGAATTGCGGCTTGATAGCTACTGTGCTCTCTGTGTGGGTAAATCACTTACCCGCTCTCTTAGATCAATTTCCTCCTCCGAAATGTACCAACCCAAGCTGCCCTGTTGTCCGCACCAAGCAATTTTGAGGCACTCAGGCAGGCAATGAATCCTACATGTCTGAAGATTGTTTCCTTTATAGTAGGGCTGAATCAACAATTGGTTGGGAGAGGGGCAATTGTATCCTAAATCTGCCATGATGGCTTGGAGTATGGAGGCACAGGACTACAGGGGAACAGCTAAGCTCAGTGACAGAGGGCACTGAGGAATAAAAATAGCTCCCAAAGAGATGTCACAAAACACAACCCAGCAACACTGGTTTTATGACAAAACTGTGTGAGTGTGTGTGCATGTACACGTAGGTGGGTGAATGTACTGGGAGACCGGCGGTAGGGTCATGTGTAGAGGGAAGAAGAGAGGATTGAAGAGACAGGAGTGGGCTGCTGCGCCTGTGAGAGCTGTCCAAGGGAAGGAACGAACAGATGATGTGAGTACAAGGGGAAGGGCTCAAAGATCCTTGAGGAGAACTGCCTCTGTGGGGGGTGTACCAACTGGTAGATGTCATGTGTAAGCCACTGGTGTTTCATGCCAAGGGTTCAGTGGAAGGGGTGAGAAGGCAGTGCCTGCCGGGGCTCACATCCTAGAAGAGGCGCAAGGTCTGGAGCCGGACTGGCATGCCCTCCAAAAATGTGGGCAGAGCCTCTGGGACCTGGCCTGCAGCCCTCACCTCGGCCAGGAGTGCAGATGAGGGGCAGAGCCCCCCTCCCCCATGTGCACCTGTGTGTTCGCTCACGACAGCTGGGCCACCCCTTTAAGGGCAGCCTTGTATTCCTCTGGTCAGAGGCCAATCTGCCAGCTGCTCTGCTGGGAAGGGACTTAAGCCATTAGTTAGGACAGAAGGAGACAAAGGGGACCCTCTTGTGTCTCCAGCTCCTGCGGCTCCCTAGCTGTTCCGACGGGCACAGATGTCTGCAGGCTCTGTGAACCTTGTCTGATAGCCAAGGAGGGCAGTGGGCCAGGTCAGGGAACCGGGACTCCAGCCAGCACTGTCTGCTCTGGATGGCTGCCCAGTCTGGGTCCTTTCTGCCAGAATCGACACCAAGGGAATGTCCAGTGGCAGATTCAAGGATCTCAGGCTCTCCAGGCCCATGATGTCTTCATAGAAAAAAACACTATGCGTATTTTGAGAGGGCCTGGTATCTTGTACTAAGGCCAGATGTTAGAAGCTGGCATCTGGAAGCTGCGGCTAGAGAAGAGTGTGCTTGGGGAGCCCAGAGCCCATCTGGGGACAAGGAACATGCTTAAAGCCCTGGGGAGTTCTGGGGACAGCTCCAGGCTTAACCAAGTGTGACTGGGCAGCTCCCAGAAAGGACAGTGAGGTATGAGGGGCACAGACCCTGGGTTTGCAAAGAAGCCTGGCTATACCACTTAATACTTTGGGCAGGTCATGCAAACTATCAATATTTAACTCTAAGGTTCTTCAGCTGTTATGCAGAGACACAAATAGTACCCATCTCATAGGATTGTTGTGAAAAATGCATGAGAAAGTGAAAGTGTTAGTCATTTCCGACTCTTTGTGACCCCATGGACTGTAGCCTGCCAGGCTCTACTGTCCATGGGAATTCTCCAGGCAAGAATACTGAGTTGCCATTTCCTTCTTCAGGGGATCTTCCCATCTCATAGGATTGTTGTGAAAACTGCATGAGAAGAAGCAAGTAAAATGCTTACTTAGCCCACTGCCTGGCACATTAAAAGCACACAGTAAGGGATGGCTATTATTACTATTATTGCTGAGGTTGTATTAATATATGTATAGCTCTACAAGCTTACATTAAGTTTTGTCTTCTGATGAAGCTTTGTTTGAATGCCCTAATTGAATGATTTTTCTTTCCTCCTGCAGCCCAGCCCCTGGCAATTATATGTTGTCTTCTGAGTTGTTTCAGGTGTGTGTCCCCTTTTCCCCAGGTGACTGAAAGTTCTATGAAAACATGAGTTATGTCGTTATTTTGCTATAACTTGCATAGCAGCTAAACACAGTGTAGGCCCTTTGCAGATGCTGAGTTACTGTTAACTAATTGATTGACTTAGATCAGCAGGGATTCAGGGGTGGTGAGGAGTGTTCATCTATGTGTCCAGCCTTTGAATTATCTCAACTTATGGGATTGATTTTTTAAAATTAATTTATTTCTTTTAATTGTAGGTTAATTACTTTACAATACTGTAGTGGGTTTTGCCATACATTGACATGAATCAGCCATGGGTGTACATGTGTCCCCCACCCTGAAACCCCCTCCCACCTCCCTCCGCATGTCATCCCTCAGGGTTGTCCCAGTACACTGGCTTTGAGTACCTTGTTTCATGCATCAAACTTGGACTGGTGATCTGTTTCACATATGGTAATATACATGTTTCAGTGCTATTCTCTCAAATCATCCCACTCTCGCCTTCTCCCACAGAGATCTAGCTATATGCTTGGTATCACTTTTCAAAAGCAATAGCGTTGGGACTTCCCTGGTGGTCCAGTGGCTAAGATTCTGTGCTCCCAGTGCAGGGGGCCAGGGTTCAATCCCTGGTGAGGGAACTAGGTCCCACATACCACAGCTAAGACTTGAGGCCATCAAATGAATAAACAAATAAATAAATATTTTAAAAAAGCAATAGTGTTCCATTGAGTATTGTTTAGGGCTTCCCTGGTGACTGAAATGATAAAGAATCCGCCTGCAATGCAGGAGACCTGGGTTCAACCCCTGGATTGGGAAGATCCCCTGGAGAAGGGAATGGTTACCCACTCCAGTATTCTTGCCTGGAGAATTTAAATCATCTAACTACCACACTATGTACACACACTGCAGTAAATAACGTTCTATTGCAAAGGGGCTAGATTAGATCATATTAAGATTAAAACATGCCCTGAGTGGGTGGAGAAATGAACTTAAAGGTGCATTTAGAATCAGACTGTGAAGGGAACTGTGGTCCGTTCATGCTAAGGATTTGAGACTATGTCTCATAGGCCTGGGGGGCCCCCAGTAGAAGCCAGAAGATTCTGCTGCTACTGCAGCTTCTCTGGTGAGTTCACTTTCCCAGCCTCATTAGTAGAGGGCCTATAGGCAGCATCGTTTTTCTAGCTGTTAATTGCTGGTTCCAACCACTACTCTACCCTGCCAGTTTTCTTTCATCAGTCAACCTCTTGGTTACTCTTCAACATCATGGGAGATTGTAAGCCCTGATCCTTTGGTGACAACCCACCCACCTATGCCTCTCATTCTCCTGCCATTATCTACAGGGGACTTTGCTCCCCTCCACCCAAGCCATGCACCTAAGGCCACAGCTTAGTCTGTAGGCTTCGTTTGCTTTTTTTTCCCTAGTTCTTTGCGATGTAAAATCAGGTTGCCTGAGATCTTTCTTTTTTCTTCATATGGGCATTTTTTGCTATAAACTTCCCATATAGAACTGCTTTTGCTGTATCCCATCACTTTTGGTATGTTATATTTCAATTTTCAGTTGTCTCAAGATATTTTTTAATTTCCCATTTGATTTATTCTGTGATCCATTGGTTGTTCAGGGAGTGTGTAAATTTTTGTGAATTTTACAATCTTCCTCCTCTTGATTTCTAGTTTCATACTGTTGTGGTCATAAAAAATACTTGATATATACTTTCTACTTTCTTGAAATTATTGAGACTTGTTTTGCAGTCCAACATATGGTCTATGTTGGAGAATGTCCCATTACACTTTAGAAGAATATGTAGATTCTGCTGCTGTTGGATAGAATTTTCTTTATATGTCTGTTAAATCCAGTTGGTATAAAGCATATTTCAAGTCCATTATTTCCTAATTGGTTCTTATTGTCTGGATGACCTGTCCATTGTTTAAATTAGGGTATTGTATTCCCCTATTATTATTGTAATTTGTCTATTTCTCCCTTCAAATCTGTTAGTGTTTCCTTAGTATATTTAGGTGCTCTGATGTAGGATGCATATGTATTTACAATTGTTATATCCTTTTAATGAATTGACACTTTTATCATTAAATAATGACCTTTTTGTCTTCTGTTAGTTTTTGACTTAAAGCCTATTTTGTCTGATGTAAGTATAGCTGCCCCTACTCTCTTTTGCGTAGGAATATCATTTTCCATCTTTTCAGTATCAGCCTATATGTTCTTAGAGCTGAAGTGAGGCTCTTGTATATCATATAGTTGAGTCTTGTTTTCTTGTTTCTTTTTTTTTTTAATCCATTCAACTACTGTATGCCTTTTGATTGGAGAATGCAATCCATTTACATTTAAAGTAATTATAAATAGGTAAGGACTGTGAACTCCGGGAGTTGGTGATGGACAGGGAGACCTGGCGTGCTGCAATTCATGGGGTTGCAGAGTTGGACACAACTGAGCAACTGAACTGACTGACTGACTGAAGGACTTACCAATGCTATCTTATTGTTTTATAGCCTGTTAATATTTCCTTTGTTCCTTTCTTCCTCTCTTGCTGTCTTCCATTCTGAATTGATGATTTTGCATAGTGGTATGCTTTGATTCCCTTCTCTTTATCTTTTCCATATCTACTGTAGGTTTCTGCTTTGTGTTTATAATGAAGCTCACATAAAATATAACATTCTATTTTAAGCCAATAACAATATAACTTCAATCACATACAAAAACTCCATGCTTTTACTTCCCCCTGCCACACATTTGGCTTCCCTGATAGCTCAGTCGGTAAAGAATCCGCCTGCAGTGCAGGAGACCTCGGTTCAATTCCTGGGTTGGGAAAATCCACTGGAGAAAGGATAGGCTTCCCTTGTGGCTCAGCTGGTAAAGAATCTGCCTGCAATGCGAGAGACCTGGGTTTGATCCCTGGGTTGGGAAGATCCCCTAGAGTAGGGAAAGGCTACCCACTCCAACATTCTGGCCTGGAGAATTCCATGGACTGTATAGTCCGTGCGAAGAAGGCAATGGCACCCCACTCCAGTACTCTTGCCTGGAAAATTCCATGGACGGAGGAGCCTGGTGAGCTGCAGTCCATGGGGTTTTGAAGAGTCAGACACGACTGAGTGACTTCACTTTTACTTTTCACTTTCATGCATTGGAGAAGGAAATGGCAACCCACTCCAGTGTTCTTGCCTGGAGAATCCCAGGGACGGGGGAGCCTGGTGGGCTGCTGTCTATGGGGTGGCACAGGGTTAGACACGACTGAAGTGACTTAGCAGCAGCAGCAGTATAGTCCATGGGGTCGTAAAGAGTTGGAAACAACTGAGCGACTTTCACAGCCACACATTTTATGGTGTTGATGTCACATTTTACATCTTTTTATATTGTGTATCCATTGACAAAGTATTGTTTTAATACTTACATCTTTTAACTTTTATACTAGAGTTAAAAGTGATTTACATACCACCATCATAGTATTAAGTTTCTGGATTTGACTAATCTACTTACCTTTATCAATGACTTTTATACTTTCATATTTTTTCATGCTATTGCTTAGCATTCTTTTGTTTCAAATAGAACTCCTCTAGCATTTCTTGCATGCCAGGTCTAGTGTTGATGAACTCCCTTAGCTTTTTGTTTTCTGGAAATATCTTTATCTCTGAAGAACAGCTTTGCTCAGTATAGTATTCTTGGTTGGTAGTTTTAGCACTTTGAATATATCATTCCACTACCTCTTGGCTTGCAAGGTTTCTGTTTAGAGATCCACAGATAGATTTATGAGGATTCCCTTGTAAATGAAGAGTTTCTTTCCTCTTGCTAGTTTGAAAATTCTCTCCTTTTCTTTGACTTTTGACAATTTGATTATAATGAGTCTCAGGGCTAGTTCAAGATCTGCAGTCAGACAGAGATCAATAGGTCTGCTTTGAGGGCACTGATGTATGTGTCTCCTGCTCTGACCCTGGGTGGGCAGGACTGCACCTGGACTGCAGCCAGGAGGGGCTAGAGCTGCATTACAGGGTCTTTTGGGGGAACTTCAGTGGGGCAGAATTTAACAGGTATACCTCCAGGGGCTTGGACAGACATAACTCTTGGTGGTTTCCTGGGAGGGCAAGACTACTTTCAGTCTGCAGCTGAATTCCTCAAAGCTCTCACAAAAGCACTTTTGTCCATGTATGCTGCCAAATTCTTGTCACTGAACAGGAAGATGAACAGGGGACCTCCTATTTTGCCATCTTGCTGACTACCTTTCAGCATTTTCTTTATGACTACTATCCTATTACCTCCACTATCATTCTCCCTCACCCTCAGTCTTTCTAATTTACGAAAAAAAAAAAAAAAAGAGCAATCAGGTAGAACTTCCTCAACCCTATTCCCTTCCTCCCCACCACACACAGTATTTATGTTTAGCTACACCACTCCCTTCTATCTCATGGAAGAAGTATGTCCTATTATTCTTAAGGCTACTTTCTTCCCTTGTGCCCTGAATTCTTTCTCTGCTCTATGACAATATTTCCTCTCTTTCCTATTTTCTCCAACATCTCCCTGAATAACCTGTAAATGTATTTATTTACCATATTAAAACAATAATTCCACATCCCTCCCAAGAATACCAATTTCTCTCATTTTCTTTTCCTGATAATGGTTTTTGTTGATATGTTTTATGGTTATATATATATATATAGCCTATCCATACTGCCCAATAATGGATATATACATATACATATATATACATATATATATGTATATATATATATAAAAGCTTCCCTGGTGGCTCAGATGATAAAGAATCTGCCTGCAATACAAGAGACCCAGGAAGATTCACTGGAGAAGGGAATGGCTATGCCCTCCAGTATTCTTGCCAGGAGAATTCCATGAACAGAGGAGCCTGGTGAGCTACAGTCCACGGGGTTGCAAAGAGTCAGACATGACTGAGTGACTAAGCACTAGCATATATATATATATATATATTTGTATTTATATATATTGCACACACTCACATAT
Organism: Capra hircus; assembly: GCF_001704415.2. Taxonomy (NCBI): domain Eukaryota; kingdom Metazoa; phylum Chordata; class Mammalia; order Artiodactyla; family Bovidae; genus Capra; species Capra hircus. The sequence continues at coordinate 6,933,301 of NW_017189517.1, forward strand.
GTATGTATGTTTTCCTTTCCTAGTAACAAAGACCATCCTGGGTAAATGACTGTCTATCTAGTTCCTTTACTACATTGAGTTCCTGAGTTACATGGGAGCAATCTTCAAAGGTCTCTGCCACATTTTAATTGCCAGTTAACTTTTCCTTGGTTAGAATTCAGTCCTTCTGCTGCTGCTACTGCTGCTAAGTCGCTTCAGTCGTGTTTGACTCTGTGCGACCCCATAGACGGCAGCCCACCAGGCTCCCCTGTCCTTGGGATTCTCCAGGCAAGAACACTGGAGTGGGTTGCCATTTCCTTCTCCAATGCATGAAAGTGAAAAGTAAAAGTGAAGTCCCTCAGTCGTGTCCGACTCTTGGCGACCCCATGGACTGCAGCCTACCAGGTTCCTCCATCCATGGGATTTTCCAGGCAAGAGTACTGGAATGGGGTGCCATTTCTACTCAAGGAAAATTGTACTCTACTCAAAAGAACATTTTACCAGATGCTTTCTTGTTAGTCAACTAGTATTCCTGGCAGCCTCTTGCCATCAATAGCTCAGTTAAAGAAACATTTTCTGAATGCATAGTACATGTCAGGCATGATTTGTAGATTCTCTCTCACAGTTTTGTGATCTGTACTGGGAAAATACTTTTCATGGCCTCTTTCTGTTCAGTCTATAGTCCATATCCGCAAGGATAATAATAGCTTTATCAGATGATCCTAATGCCTTGCAGCATATCTATTTATCTAACTTAAACATGTAGGAGAGTTAGTGCCCTTGTAGGATGGGAACCAGGTATATAAATGTCCCCTCCTGTCTGTGCTCTAATGGGACACTTCAGAGGCATGTCACATTAGCCTTCTCAAAGGGAATTCCCAAATAGGATTCTGCCCCACTTGTCCACAGTGGTAACCTGCCCATTAATGCACATATTATTGGTTTTTTTCCCTTCCTGCCTCACTACTCCCAACTCATCGCCAATGCTACCTCCTAAATAAATCACCTGCAGTATTCTTGCCTGGAGAATCCCTACTACTGCTACCTAGTAGTCCTGAATTTAGGCAAAGCACAAACTGAAAGAGTGACTAACACTAAATGAGCACTTACTATGGGCCAGGTATTGTAATATTTCCTTCATATTCCTTAAGATAGTAGTTGGGAGTGAGATTAAATTAGTTAAAATATATAAAATGCTTATAATAGGACCTAGCAGATAGTAGGTAATCAATAAACATTATATAGTATACAATACTATATAGTATATCAGTCAGGGTCCATCAGAGACAAAGACCACACCAGTTTTACAAACAGAGAGAATTTAGTATAAAGAATTGATAACTAGGGATGATAAAGTTATTTCTTCAGTTCAGTTCAGTTCAGTCACTCAGTCTGAACTCTTTGCGACCCCATGGATCGCAGCACGCCAGGCCTTCCTGTCCATCACCAACTGCTGGAGTTCACTCAGACTCACATCCATCGAGTCAGTGATGCCATCCAGCTATCTCATCCTCTGTCATCCCCCTCTCCTCCTGCCCCCAATCCCTCCCAACATCAGAGTCTTTTCCAATGAGTCAACTGTTTGCATGAGGTGGCCAAAGTACTGGAGTTTCAGCTTCAGCATCATTCCCTCCAAAGAAACCCCAGGGCTGATCTCCTTCAGAATGGACTGGTTGGATCTCCTTGCAGTCCAAGGGACTCTCAAGAGTCTTCTCCAACACCACAATTCAAAAGCATCAATTCTTCAGCGCTCAGTCTTCTTCACAGTCCAACTCTCACATCCATACATGACCACTGGAAAAACCATAGCCTTGACTAGATGGACCTTTGTTGGCAAAGTAATGTCTCTGCTTTTCAATATGCTATCTAGGTTGGTCATAACTTTTGTTCCAAGGAGTTATTTCTTAGGTAACTGAAAAGGTAAAAAAAGAACTCTAAAGTATCAAAAAGATAGCAACTGCAGAAAGTAGCAACTACCCCTGGGAAGACAGAGAAGAGGCTGAAATGATTAAAACTTAGAGTCTTGGAGCAGGGCCCTCTTGGAACTGAAACTCAGACCTCTGAAAGGAGAGCACTGCTCGGATGGGGCTGCTGACTTCAAGCTTGGAGGGCCAACCTGGTGAAGCTGCGACACAGAGCTCCAACGAGGCTAGAGTTAGTATCTCTGAGAGGAGTGTGATAAGGCTGGTTCTACAAGTGCTAGAAAAATGAAAAAACTAGATTCAGCTACTGCTTCTGGTAGAAACTGCAGCTGCTGGAATGAAGAAGATTTGTTAGAATAATAAATTATGAAGAGGCTGTGGAGAAAAGGGAACCCTCCTACACTGTTGGTGGGAATGTAAATTGGTACAGCCACTATGGAAAACAGTATGCAGGTTCCTCAAAAAGCTAAAGATAGAGTTGCCATTTGATCCAGCAATCCCACTTCTGGTCATATACCCAGACAAAACTCTAATTAAAAAAGATACATACACCCCAATGTTCATAGCAACACTATTCATAATAGCCAGGACATGGAAACAACCTACATATTCATCAGTACATGAATGGATACACACACACACAACGGAATATTACTCAGCCATAAAAAGCAAGAAATAATGCCATTTGCAGCAACATCAATGAACCTAGAGATTATCATATTAAGCAAAGTAAGTCAGAAAGAGAAAGACAAATATCACATGATATCACTGACATGTGGAATATAAAATATGACACAAATGAACATATCCATGAATCAGAAACACACGCACAGACATAGAGAACAGACTGGTGGTTGCCAAGGAGGAGGAGAGTAGAGGAGGGAAGGATTGGGATTTTGGAATTAGCAGATGCAAACTATTATATAGAGGATGGATAAACAACAAGGTCCTACTGTATAGCAGCGAAAGAAAGTGAAGGTGAAAGTCGCTCAGTTGTGTCAAACTCTCTTTTGCCCCATGGATTTTACAGTCCGTGGAATTCTCCAGGCCAGCATACTGGAGTGGGTAGCCTTTCCCTTTTCCAGGGGATCTTCCCAACCCAGGGATTGAACCCAGGTCTCCCGTATTGCATGAGGATTCTTTACCAGCTAAGCCACAACGGAAGCCCAAGAATACTGGAGTGGGTAGCCTATCCCTTCTCCAGGGTATCTTCCTAACTCAGGAATTGAACCAGGGTCTCCTGCATTGCAGGTGGATTCTTTACCAACTGAGCTATTAGGAAAGCCACTGTATAGCAAAGGAAACTATATTCAATATCTTCTGATAAATCATAATGGGAAAGAATATGAAAAAGAATATACATATGTATAACTGAGTCACTTTGCTGTACAGCAGAAATTAACACAACACTTTAAATTAACAATACTTCAATAAAATTGGGGAAAAAAGTGTTGTTAGGGTGAAATATATATATGAAACCTACAGGAAGCACCAAGGTAGAAGCAAGTCCCTTCTTCCTCCTCCAGCCCTGCAGTCAGTCTTCCTCTAGTGTCTCCATTGGCAGAGCCTAACGGGAAGCCAGCTGGCAGAAGAGAAATGCAGTTTGTGAGTCCTTGTTCCAGTATCACAAAACAGACTATGGATGGATGGTTTCAAGCTGCGAGACAATAGTTGAATAACTGACATGTGTGGTCTCCACAACAATCCTTTGAAGATATCCTTGAGTTTAGCTCTTAATAGATTTTATTTTTTAGAGCAAAATTGCGTGAAGAGTTATTATTCCTGAGTTTTGATGAGGAAACTTGGACTGAGAGTTACTGGTCCAAGATCATACAGCTGGTCAGTGGTGACGTCAGGATGACAGTCCAGGACCTCAGCTTCCAGAGCCCACACTCATACCCACTCCCCACCTAAACAAATCTTCATTTCTTTCTCCTTTCATCCAACCGCACATGCTCTTCAGTATCATTCAATATTCTAGAACTTTAACCTTTTATTCATTTAGTTAGGACAACCCTCTCTTCCCTCCCCCACTCCCCATCTTTTTCTAAGTTAGTGGCTGTTTTCTACACTCTGGGATCACAGCAAATGAGGTGTTTATCAGGACAATACTCAGAACATCAAATAGTTTTGATGACCTTGGTGTTCTGTTGGTTCTATTGACAAGCACGACACACTGGTGATACTGTTTAAATATTTGTTTGCACCCAGTTGGCACTTTCCCTAATGTAGTAGGCAGAAGATGAAATTAGTGATCATGAGATGCTGCTTGCAACATCTGGTAAGGAGGAACAATCCAGGCATATCTAGTTTTCACCCCTGAGATAGAAACCAGCTGATTTTCCTTCTTGGACCAAGCTCCCTCATGACAATCAGCTTGTTCTCTGTTGATACTGTCTTTCTCTAGATCCAATTTCTCCTTCTCATCATTCCTAGTTATTATGCTAGGTTCAGAAACACTGGGATTGAGTTTGAAGGGTAGGTGTGAGGTCACCAGAGGGTCACTAATACCTCTCAGCAAGTTGGGGAATTTTGAGACAAGTGATTGTCCAATTGTGAAACCAACACCTGATAGCCTTCATGCTAGAGGGTAGAGATCTCTACAAGGAAAACTGCAGCTGGAATCATTCTCAGGGGCTGCCCTTCAACAGGAAGTCTGGTTTCACTCAGCACAGCAGTGTTGACTCTGGTCTGGACAACTCATGTGTGACCACATTTTAGAGACAACAGTTATCACCATTGTCTAAAGTTGTGATATTTCATGGTGCAGAAGTTCTTCCTTCCTTCCCAACAGGTAGGAAGCTTTCTACTTGCCCAATTCCCCAAGGAAGAAATTTCTAATGTTACATTATAGACAGACTTAAGCTTGTCATGAGACAGACTTTACTCTAAGGATGTGCTTTGTAGGGTGAGAGCCTCAGTTCAGTTCAGTTCAGTTCAGTCACTCAGTTGTGTCTGACTCTTTGTGACCCCATGAATCGCAGCACGCCAGGCCTCCCTGTCCATCATGAACTTCCGGAGTTCACTCAAACTCAGGTCCATCGAGTTGGTGATGCCATCTGGCCATCTCATCCTCTGTCATCCCCTTCTCCTCCTGCCCCTAATCCCTCCCAGCATCAGGGTCTTTTCCAATGAGTCAACTCTTCGCATGAGGTGGCCAAAATATTGGAGTTTCAGCTTTAGCATCAGTCCTTCCAGTGAACACCCAGGAGAGAGCCTAGATGTCATAATTAAGGCTGTCCAGAGATACTCAGTGATATGTGACTGACATTCTAAGTTTCCTAATTGCGATGAGGATTTAATGAAATTTATGTCTAGGGCAATATCTTCCCATCATGGTAATCAGCAAGCTGGGCCATCCAGACCTTCTCAAGCTGTGGCCACTAGCCAACTACAGACATTTCATGGTGATGGCTCCCATCTTTAGCAGCCCACTATTAGTGCAATATAGTTATGTAGACTAATGATTCATGAACAAGAGAAGTGAATGATAAACTCACACACCTATGGTCACCTAATCTATGACAAAGGAGGCAAGAATATATAATGGAGAAAAGACAGTCTCTTCAGTAAGTGGTACTGGGAAAACTGGACAGCTCCATGTAAAATAATGAATTAGAACACTGCCTAACACCATACACAAAAATAAACTCAAAATGGATCAAAGACCTAAATGTAAGACCGGATACTACAACACCCTTAGAGGGAAACATAAGCAGAATGCTCTTTGACATAGATCGCAGCAAGATCTTTTTGAATCCACTTCCTAGAGTAAGGAAAATAAAAACAAAAATAAACAAGTGGGACCTTATTAAACTTGAAAACCTTTGCACAGCAAAGGAAACCATAAACAAGATGAAAAGACAACCTCCAGAATGGGAGAATATATTTACAAATGAACTGACTGACAAGGGATTAATCATCCAAATATACAAAGAACTCATGAAGTTCAGTATCAAAGAAACAAACAACCCAATCCAAAAACAGACAGAAGATCTAAATGGACATTTCTCTAAAGAAGACATACAGATGGCCAAAAAGCATGTGAAAAGATGCTCAATATCACTAATTATCAGAGAAATGCAAACCAAAATTAAACTCACACCAGTCAGAATGGCCATCATCAAAAAGCCTACAAATGATAAATGCTGGAGAGGGTGTGGAGAAAAAGGTCCCTCCTACACTGTTGGTGGAATATAAGTTGGTACAGTTACTATGGGGAACACTATGGAGGATCCTCAAGAAACTAAAGACAGAGCTACCATATGATCCAGTAATCCTACTCCTGGGCATATATCTGGAGAAAACCATAATTCAAAAAGATACATGTACTCCAGTATTCATTGCAACACTATTCACAATAGCCCTGACATGGAAGCAACCTAAATGTCCATTGACAGATGAATGGATAAAGAAGATGTGGTATACATATACAACAGAATATTACTTAGCAATAAAAAGAATGAAATCATGCCATTTGCAGCAACATGGATGGACCTAGAGATTGTCATACTGAGTGAAGCAAGTCAGACAGAGAAGGAGAAATATCACATGATATCACTTATATGTGGAATCTAAAAAATAGTGCAATGAACATACGTACAAAGCAGAAATAGAGTTACAGACGTAGATAACAAACTCTTGGTTACCAGGGGGTCGAGGGGAGGGAAGGATAGATTGGGAGATTAGGATTGACATATACACATTATTATATATAAAATAGACAACTAATAAGGACATACTTCCCCGGTGGCTCAGTGGTAAAGAATCTGCCTGCTATGCAAGAGACCCGGTTTCGATCCCTGGGTTGGGAAGATCCCCTAGAGAATGGAATGGCAACCCACTCCAGTATTCTTGCCTGGAGAATTCCATGGACGGAAGAGCCAGGTAGGTTACAGTCCACGGGGTGGCAAAGAATCGGACACGACTGAGTGACTAACACTATATAGCACAGGGACCTCTATCCAATACTCTGTAATGACCAATATGGGAAAAGTATCTGAAAAAGAGTGAATGAATATATGCATATGTATGTATATGTATGATTCACTTTGCTGTACACCTGAAACTAACACAACACTGTAAATCAACTCTACTCCAATAAAAATTAAAAAGAAAATAAGAGAGATGAACAATTTGTATTGTCTGCCACTCTGAGGAGAATATCAGGTCCCAGTACCTTCTATCCCTTCTCAATATTATCCCAAATCCTAACTCACCTGATCAGGATTTAATCTTTCAGCTCACCTCCAGATGGAAATATTTGGAGCACCACACAATTTCTGATATGTTAATAGGACCTAGATATATCACAGGACCTAGGTGGACTCATGCCACAGTTTCAATTCCAGGGTCCAAAACTGAGGGAGAACACCATATTTATGAAATCGAGGAACAGAAAAAAAGAGGATGACTGCAAACTACAGCCATTAGAGAGCATCAGGAGCCAGGAGCTAGGAGGAACAGAACAGAAGCTAAGTGGGGAATCAAGTCAGAAGAATCAGGAGATGGTACAAAACAGATCTAAAGTATCTGCATTTACGTGCCACTGTCTGAACGTGGCACGGATAGGGTGGGGTGGCTTAAGGTACAGAGTCAGAGCAAGTAGCAGTGAACATGTAGGAGTGAGGAATTTCAGTCAATACGGCCCATAATCCATTTTAATCCATAGGCTGCTCATTTGTAGGCTGAAGTTTGAAAAAAATAACATAGAGCAGCCTCTAGGTTATATCATGAATGAATTTACTGATGACGTTGATGTCTTCCCTGAAATAAGGACATTATTTCATTAATTTTAGTGAAGTTTTACAGGTGGCAGCAGGAGGAACAGGTGTTCCATAGAGGTGTTGGATCCACCAGAGTCTTTCACAGACAGAGTGGGAATAACTTTCATCTGCATTGCCAACCTCCTCGACCAACACCAACAACATCAACCTTGAAAGATTCAGCGTCCCTCTGAAATTCTAACATGCTTGCTCTATTTGTTGTTGTTGTGATTTTGGTGTTCCAAATATAGTTCTTCAGACGGTAACTTTTGTAATGGCATACTTCCTAGCTTAATCCCTTACCACAGAAATAGTGGAAACTAATATTCAATTGTCGCTTTGTTGCCACTGAAGGTTTGTAATGATATGTTACTCTTGGAAGGAAAATAAAAGATGTTCTCACAAAGACTGCATATTTTATTTCAGTGAGAGAGGAACATAAAATATCTTCTCAACTTTACCTGTTTGACTACAGTTGACTGAAGTAGTATAAGATATTTACCAAAGTTCTACCATTACTGAGGAATATAAAATCACTACTATACATACAATGGCCAGTTTCTAGTAAGGAGGTCCAGCAATTACAGTCTCTCCTTTCATCCATAGATATTTGATTTGAATTGCTGTAGTTGTAGGCGTATCCTAGTTGTAACACACCTCCATATCCAGGTCAGTTTTTAAAGACTTACTTAGCAGCCACGAGGTATTTCTTGGAAAGAAAAATAAATCTCAAATATTTAGAAGCCATTGAATAAAAAGGAGAGTTTACCCTCAGTTGGTTTCTACAGTTTGGCTAGTTAAAAAATTATTATTATTATTTACAAATTTAACACTTTAAATGTATTATGTGACATGACATGACTCTCATACTTGAAATATTATACCATTTTCATTCCAAAATCTGAAGATGCCTGACCAGCAATACATAATTGCTTAGGCAAATTTCCAAGTGTACTGCAGAGATGAATAATAATAGTGAATATTTAAGTACAAGTATTATCATCCCATTCTACAGATAAAGGCATGAACCTATAGAGATGTTAAAACATCAATACAAGGGCACATATGTACAAATAGCATAGCTGAGCTTCAAATCCAAGGCAAAACCCTTAGACAAAGCCTAAGACTTTAACCATGCTCAGTTCAGTTCAGTTCAGTCACTCAATTGTGTCCGACTCTTTGCAACCCCATGAATCGCAGCACGCCAGGCCTCCCTGTCCATCACCAACTCCCGGAGTTCACTCAGACTCACGTCCATTGAGTCAGTGATGCCATCCAGCCATCTCATCCTCTGTCGTCCCTTTCTCTATAGAACTGTAAATTGCATTTTGATCAAAGTCATCTCACGCTTTGAAATTACAGGTCTAGAAATCCTTTCAATAATTTAGATATCTACTCCAGTATTCTTGGGCTTCCCTGGTGGCTCAGACAGTAAAGAATCCACCTGCAATGTGGGAGGCCTGGATTCTATTCCTGGGTTGGGAAGATCCCTCGGAGAGTGAAATGGCAACCCACTCCAGTATTCTTGCCTGGAGAATCCCCAAGGATAGAGGAGCCTGGTGGGTTACAGTGCATGGGGTCACAAAGAGTTGGACACTACTGAGCAACTAAGCACAGCAATTTATACAGTTCGTTTATGAAACAAGTAAAAACAAGCAATAAGTGTCTATCAACCAATAGTTACTGAGTGCTTCCTCTTAGTCTTCTATGTTTCAAACTCAAGAGATCACCATATCCAAAGCACCTTTCAACATATGTTTTCTTATTGTACATCCAGACTACTCGATCCCAGTGTGGCATCAAGGCAGTTTCTAGGCTTATCCTCTGTCAGTAGGTGAAGAAAATGAGAGCTGAGATAGCTCTCTCAAGGTACCACAAGCAGTCAAAGGCTAAGCCAAGATTGGAAGCCAGCTTCCCCAGTTCCAAATCCTGGGCTCTGCCCTCAGCCCAGTGAGAACACGCTGCAGATCCTCTGACTTCTTGCCTGGAAAGGTGTGTACGTGCAACAATTTAGTCGAGTCTACGTCCCCACTATGCCACAAAAGAACTTTTCTGGGTTGCATTCTGACTTTCACGCTTCCTAGGTATTTTTGCCTTTGTGGGCACATTTTTTCATAAAAAAAAAAATCAAAACATATTTTACTACTGCATTGATGTCAAAATGAATATGTTACAGTATTTTTTTGTGTCATAGTTCAATTTTCTTCTGATTTGAGAAATTGAAGACATTATCCTTGGATTTCTGAAGCACTGTAGGTGCGTAGGTGCCCAGGCTCCGTGCCTCCTGGGCCTAATGGAGATGATGGCCCTGGATGTGTTTCTGGGGAATGAGAGGAAGCAAGAGAAGGAGGACTTCCTAGACTAGGAGTTCTTAATCTGAGGTAAATGGACTCCTATAACTGAACCCAATTAAGTGACACAGAAAATTCTGGACATATGTAAAGGCATGTACTTTTCTGAGGAGGGGGTGCAGAGTTTACATTAGATTCTCAAGGGGATCTGTGATCCAAAGACAGATTCAGAAGGAGACTGTCCATTGTAATAAAGGTGCACAGAGGAATCCATTGCAAGGCTGTCTTGAGAGAATCTCTATGTCTGAGGATTACAGAAGCAGTTGCATAGGTTTTGATGCTCCTTGACTCAAGCATAGATACCACCCCTTTCCCCATGACACACAGTCATGGTCAAATCTGGAACTCTGTACTAAGACAACCCTGAGGGAACGGTCAGGTGAGTACTCTAGCATCTGAAGCTGGCCTCCAGGATCCCAGGATTAAACCTCCAGTCTACTCCCTCCTCCACCAACTTCTGAGGACAGTGCTGTGAATCAGGAGGACATTTACTCTGAAGCAAGAAAGATCCAAAGGCTGTGAGCTTTGGCTGGGGGACAGTGGCTGATTGTTGGCAGAGTAAGACGTCAGGTGGTGTCACTGGAATGCCCTCAAGCCAGCCCTTGGCAACGGGTCCCAAATTCCTCAACAGAAGGCTCCGTCAACTAAAGGAGCCACAACACCCTTTAGGAAGCTAATAAAGAGCCGCAAACATTGGCAGAGAGAGAACTCACCCACACATTGGCAAGAGCCACAGCCGTGGCCAGGAAAGGCCTACAAAGGCTGATGAGCAGGAGCACAGATGTGGCAGCTGCTAGTCGGGGCCGGCAAGAGGCTGACGGAAGTGACTTTGCTGCTGGCTGCAGAAGAAGGCAAGAATGCCCGCTGTTACAAGACAAGGGGACAGGCTGGAGAGCCTGGGGGCTCCCAACTCTCTGAAGATGTGAGGGCTCCGAGCCCCACCCCCACCTCCACCACAGGGGACTATCCATGTGGAGCAGGCAGGGTGGGAGTGGGCAGCCCCACAGGAAGAAGCATTTTCTCAGTGACATTCCCTAGAATGGCTAGGACACAGTGAACATGAAAAGCAGATCCACTTTTCCTCAGTTTTAGGATTGCTTTTGAATTCACCACAGGCAATGTACCCTGTCTTCCCGTTACTGCCTGCCCATCACCCGTCCCTCTTTGGTACACCACTGTCCCAGTCCCTGAGGCTGAGCAAGAATGAGGATGAAATGAGCCTACTACTCTTAAGGAACTGCAAAAGAACTCTGACGCTCCCAGAGGGAAGGCCCGGCCATTTGTAGTTCCTCCCACATTAGGTCACAGGAGGTGAGTGGGCAGAGGCAGAACATGCTGGGTCAAGCCCTGGCTGGAACCATGGCAGCCAGCAGCCCACAGACAGGGAGAGCTCCTTTCTGCTCCCTTCTCATCACTCACTTCAGACACAAAGGACATCAATCCATGTGGGCTGCAGAAAACACTCACATTCGGGCACAGTACCAGATGCTTGGTTCTTCGAGAGCTTACACTGAATGGAAAAATACGAGCAGACCTTTCATCAAGTCCCATTCCAATTATCTCGCCATTGAGGGGGTCGGGGGGCAGGCAAAATTTGCCTTCTTAGCATCCTAATAAAGATCTCCTGTAGAAGTTTCTTCTAATGACTGGGAGAAGTATCTGCCTACTTTCTTTGCATTTTTCTGCTCTCAAGTTGTATTCCCCCCCCTGTTTTTATACTGCATTTCTCCTCTAGCCTCTCCTTGTGAATACAAGTTTCCATTGGAGTGTCTATTTAAATGGATGCTGTATCTCTTTAACTCATACACTAGAAACCTCGAAATCTCTTTTGTTTTGTTTTTTGTTTTTTGTTTTTTTTTTTTTTTCATTCCAGGAGGATATTTTGGGAAGAGTGTAAGGGGTGGGGGGAGGAGGACGTTTATTCACTTGTCAATCAAATGTGTATTTGCAAATACTTGGTTCGCATCAAACAGTACAGACTTGGATGGGAAACAAATGTATTATACTCATTAATTTTTTTTTTTTTTACAAAAAGATGTGCCAGAGAAAACATATGCATTCATGTGTGTTCAGCTACTTTTATTTTTATGATATGATTTATTCTTTTCTTTTGAAAAATATCCTGTACCTTCGAGCTTATAAAAATAATAAATTATTTCTTTCCATATCCAAGTTGATTCCCTACTGTTTGATTACTGTTATACAAAAAGGAGAATAAATACAATGTGTGTCATTAAAGTAATTTAGTGCAAATTGGGCATAACACAAAATTACATTATTAACAGCTGTTAAATGACTATAAAATGTAATTAGACACACTCAATTCACTACTCATGAACTGGACCTGATTTCTAAAATATCGATTTGGAACTTTGATGATTCACGACAAAAGAGAACATATTCAGATTCTAAGTTTGAATTCCTGGTAATGGATGTATCCCCCTAAGACCTTTATTGTGATTCCAAATAAGAGGAGGAAACAGTTTTTAAGCACAGAAGGAAGGGGATGTTGAGTTATCACAGAGGTGCCGGCCGAATTCCCACTGAATCTCTGCCAGCTGCAGTGAGGCATGAGTTCCTTGGTTAAATTTTAACTCTCGGCTTACAAAGAAGCAACAAAGCCCAGCACAGATAGTTCTCCTATAGCTGTTTATGACCATTGCTCTTCTCAGCTTCCTCCCTTTCTTGGCTGCCTTTTCAAGCCATTTTGTTCATCTGTTTAATACAAAATAATATAATAAAATAAAGTAAAAGAAAGCCAGCAAAACAATATGGAGATGTTCATATCTGCCCTTTGCTTCTTTAAGGCAGAATGAAAGCAGGGTGACACAATGTCTAATAAATGCTTTGGGATCTTCAAGTAAAACATAGCGGGTGCTCATTCAGAACTCCTTACTCAGTCATCCTGGTCCCTCGTATTCTGTCCCTGACCTATCTTCTCAGTCTGATCTCTAGCTTCTCCTCTCCCCAACCAGGATGGCTGCTGTTTAACCAGATGTTCCTGGGCTCGATGACTCTTCCCTTTTCACAGTTCACTCTTCCCTTCAAGGTACGGTTCCACCTGCATCTACCTTGCCTCCCTAGAGCTTGATTAAATCCCCCGCTGGAGGTCTGCTTTTCCTCCTCAAACTCTTTGTAGCCCTCAGTCTGGGTTTCTTTTATGATCACGGTGATACTGTGTTCTTGGATGAGACAGTAGGATGGTTCAGTGGTTAAGGGCATGGACTCTGGAGTCAAGACAAAACTGCCTTTCAATCCTGTTGCTTCCCATTCCTGGTGGTGAAATTACAGGAAAGTTGCACCCCTTTTCTGAGCTTCACTCTCAGTGTTTATAAAATGGACACCATCATGGTATAGTTTCCTTATCCCTAAATCCTGATGCCGTGAGTTTTGGAATTCGGAAATTTGGGGATTTTAGAAAGTATGGTACACACTTTGTGTCCTACAAAACACCCCCCACCATGGGTTCTGGGGTAGGGCTTAAAAGCAAATATCTTAGTATTTTAACAGTGAAACAAATGAATAATTACACAAAGTGGAAAAAAATGACAAATAGCCTCATGTCAGTTCATGAAAAAGTTCAGGTCTGCTTTTGCTGTCAAATTAAGTATGAAAAAATCATATGACTCAACTCTGGGTTTTTAAAGTGTTGTATTTTAGATTTGAGGGTAAAGGACTGTGGACCCAAGAGAATTAAATGAAATATGTATAACATCATGGCACCAGCACATACTAAATGCTATGTGAAAGTCACCTATCATTAGCAATCATTCACGCACTTGGTTTTAACGCCTTACTGGCAGCGAGGTCTTGGAGAGGCAGAGGTTGTGTCTCAAATATCCAATGCTTCACACTGCACTGTAGTTTGTAGGAGCTTAATAAATGACGTCTGACTGCATGAAAGACATCACCTCAATGCTTGAATACATTTCTGGTCACAGAAATGTCTAACTTTATACAAGGATGAACAATCCAAAGACTAGGCCCAAATTCCTCTAAATGAAGTTGACAGTCTGGATCACCAAGCAGTGAAAGAGAGCAAAATGAAGCCACATGGATTTTTTTCCAGGAAAGGCTGGATTGCGTCATTTGTCATGACATCAAACCACATGACCAGCTTTCACAGAGAGTGGGAAAAGAATGCCGTTGGGATGAAGGGCATGATCCACACCCTGGCAGGGGAGTGAAAGCCCGGGCCCGGAGAGAGGCATTTGACCCAGGGGTCATGCGAAGCCGGGGTGGGAACTGAGAGGGAAAGCAGCTGACTCCTGGGTGGGATGAGCGCTTCAGTGGCACGAGTTGGTGGTCTGAGGGCAGTTCCCTTCCAAAGGCAGCCGGCACAATCCAGACTAATTGGTCTTTGTTGGCAGCCTCAATGCAGGCCCCCCATTTGAATAGGCCTCCTTCTCTCAGGCTGACACCCCTAAGAGGATTCAGCACTTGTGAGTAAGTTGACCAAGCTTAACTTGAAGCAATAAAAGCTTCGGAGCCCTTCCAAGTTCTTTCCACAAGGAAGAAAGATCTTGCCAACAGGTTAGAGGGGTCTGTCTTCCCTCCACAGGGGGAAAGGCCTTAGCAAACCATATGTGAGATATTCATACAGAGGAAGGAAGAAGAGATCCCTGTGGAGAAAAATGAGCTAGCTTCTATATCAGCTGAGATATGGTTTATTGAATGGCAGGTCACTTCGCCTGGATGATCAGCCATTTGTCATATGTGACTAGAGGCCCCTGGGAATCAGAGCCTGGGAATATGAAAGGAAGCAAAGGGAGCTCTGGCCCAGGGAAACCTTTTCCAGCACAAATTCATTCATTAATTCCTCGAAAGCATGCTTTTGTCTTCTAACCTCAAAGCCACCTCTGAGTTCAAGATGGCCCCAAAGCGTGAACCAGTCCTGTTAACAGGACAAAGGCCTACCAAGAGCTAGCTGGTAGAGGGTCATTTCTCCTACAATACTCTGCACAAAAGTACTCTTACTCGAAGAGGTTCTGTATGTACATGAGACTCTGTAAGTACATATTTGAAGAGAGTCTGTAAGTTCATGCGGCTTCATTCTGCTCTTTCACTGCTTGGTGATCCAGACTGTCAACTTAGAAGGACTATTTGGAGTCCTTCCAAAGTGAAGATCTTGTAGCTAAAGCTATACCTGGAAAGTCATGAGCCCAGATGCTGCTGTTGTCATTTTAGCAAATGTATATTAATTAAGCTAATCCACGTGGTTCTAGCCACTTAGCTCAGTGATGTTGTCACTATCAAAACCACTTTTGAATCCCCTTCTGAGGGAGTATTTCCAGTTTGCACCATATACTTAAGAATCTCTACAATGGTGACAAAGCTGTGTATTTGGAATTTGATTTTTGGATAGAAACCATATATTACCCAAAGACAAAGGTGAAGTAGGTAGTGCAGGAAATTCCATTTGAAAACAGAATAATGAAGAAGCAATGCCTTTCTTGAGTGACTAACCCTATAGAGAGAAGAATGAATGTTTACTAAGCTCCCACCATGTGACAGGTATCTTTATATGGCCTAAATCTCATTTCTTTTTTAAAATAACCACCTTGAGGCGAGTATCATTACTTTCATGTAGAAACTGAGACTCAGAGAACTCAAATAACTCATGCAAGGTCACACAGTATATCAGTAGGAAAGCCAAGATTGATGGCCCTTTCTTCTATTTATCTATAAACTAGTGGGTGCTCTTCCTGTTATAGCATACTGCTTTCTTTGAAAGTCATTAATATAGATGAAAAGGAGTAGGCCTTTCAACTTTGATACACTCACAGAATGTCTTTATCATTTTTTACATCCTGAGAATTCTTTGATAAATGTGATAACTCTGATGGAAATGACTTATTTTCCTGAATTAATTTGCATTTTAACTTCCAAGTACACCTCACAGTGCTAGTGGTCCTCAGAGAGTTTTCATCCTAGTTGGGAAGAGAGACCCACCCTCCCCCATACCACACACACACACCAAAAACAAATAAACTGATGAAAAGCAAGTAAACAGATACTATAAGTTGTGATGAGACCTGTGAAGAAAACAGCTAAGAGGCTGAGATATAAGGATGCCTAATTTTTAGGCTTCTCTAAAAGCTGACAGGCTGAAAGGACAGACATACAAAGCATGAAAATAAAGAGCATTCCAGAAAAAGGCAATAGCATTTGCAAAGGCCCTGAGGCAGGAAAGAGCTTGGTATGTTCAATGGACAGCAAAAAGATCAATATTATGTGAGTATGGTAAATAAAAGGAAGCAGTGGCACAAGATAAGGTGGAAGGGAAAATTAGAAGCAGATTATACAGAATTTTCTAAAGTGATAAAGACTGAATTCTATCTCAGATGAAATAGGGAGCCATAGGAGAGTTTGGGGCAGAGGGATGACATGATATGATATTCACTGAAAACAAGTTACTGGCTGAAGTTGTAGAGACGGAATTGGACAGAAGCAAGAGTGGAAGTGGGAAGCCCTTCATAGCAGGTGTAAAGGAAAGTGATCCTTGTGACTTGGACTAGGGGGATCACAGTAGATACGGAGAAAGGGGGATGAATTGGGGAATAAATTTAGAAAAGGATGCAATGGACTTCCTAATGAAATGGATGTGGGGCCTAAGGGAAAGAGGCTTGCATTACTCGGTGAATGAATGGTATCCACCGAGCCAGTGAGGACCGGAAAAGGAGCAACAGCATGTTGAGGGAAAATCAACGCTTCACTCTCAGACATGCTATGTTTGCAAAGGCTTTTAAATATCTACATGGAAATGCCAGTTAGGCAGTTGAAGATGTGAATCTAGCCTAAAAATATAAATTTGGGAATCATCAGCATATGTTATTGTTTATAATCACGGGACTTGATGAGATTACCTAGGGAGAGCGTGTACACAGTAAAAAGAAGATGGAAACTGACCAAACCGGGAGGTTTTCCAACTTTAAGAGGCTGAGCAGAGGAAGGGAGTCAGCAAAGGAGACCGGGATCACAAAGGAGACTGGGAAGAGGAAAGAGCCATAATTTCTGACCTCCTAAACTCTAGGACTCCAGAATTCTAGGATAAGGTGGATGGGAGCTGTTACCTACCCTTACAGCACATGGACCTCAATGGTTACTATAAAGTAACAGTGCCTGGTTTTTGTGCTTGATAATCAGTACGGGGTCCTGGCCTCAAACTGTTTCTTGGGGTCAGCTCCTCTGTCAAAATATCTGAGAAGCTCTCTGTATGGTTAGTGTACTTTCCTGGTGCCTTGAGCGTTAGTGAGCCAGGGCAGGAAGTGGCTCACAGGCAACACTGTTAAGTATTGCCAAAGCCATGGCTTTGGGACTTACAAGCATCCGCAGGGAGGTAGCACAGAACGTGAATATTCAAAAGATCTAACAAGAACTTGCCCTCTAATGTCCTTAAGAATTCCTCATGCCCACTGGCTGCATCTGCTGGTTGACAGGCCCTGCCCCATACAGGCTGAGCTGATTGTGAAGTGGGGAAGGAGCACGAGCAACTAAGACAAACCCATCCTAATGTTCACAGCCAAGTGTGAATACAAGTGCTGGACTAGCGTCTAACATTGGCAAACTTGGCCTCAGGCCATGTGGGTGTACAGGCTGACCTCCCCAGAACTGTGTTATACTCACTTATTGTCTGTCTCATGTACTAAACATGTCCCCTTGAAGCAGGAATCGTGTTCTGACATGTTCCCCACTTTACCCCCCATGTCTAGCACAGGGCCTGCTCGTGCTGATGACGTGACTTATGACATGACTCCTGCTTATCACAGCAGTGGGGGCTTGGAGTGGGTTAATAGTTGGGCCTGATGGAGAAGGAGGCCAAGTCTATAAATTCCTGGCTTCCCAGAGACCACTAATATTGGGGTTCTCTAGGTGGGCACCAGCTCCAGCGGCTCTACAGGCAGCCTGAACAAATTTATTCACAATGTTTAGCGAAAGGGAGGTAAGCTATAGACCTGAGATTGGGGGCTGTCCCATGACCATGAGGCCTGACTGTTTTCCATTGGGGGGTAGTCAGCCTGTACACCTACTCGGCCTGAGGCCAAGTTTGCCAATGTTAGACGCTAGTCTAGCGCTTGTATTCACACTTGGGTGTGAACATTAGGATGGGCTTGTCTTAGTTACTTGTGCTCCTTCCCTGCTTCACAATCAGGCCAGCCTGTATGGGGCAGGGCCTGTCAACCAGCAGATGTGGCCAATGGGCAGCCCACTTGGGATGCATGGACAGTAGGCCACAAGTTAGCCTTAGATGCCTCTCTGTTAAAGGAGAACAGCTCCGCCCAAAGTAGGGACTGCATGGGGCCCATCTCAAAGCAAGGGGCTCTGACCAAGAGGATCCACGAACATCCTCACTCCAGGCCCAGGCTCCGCTTGACAGTCCGGGGCTAACCTCTTCCTGGCAGAGGGGTCAGCAGCTCCTAGGGGTCAGCAGCTCCCAGGGGGCACTTATACACCCTGAGAGAGATCCGCATGCCTGTTGGGCTTTCCTGAGGGCACTACCTGGCAGCCTATGTGGAATTCCTTTTCTCCATGGCTACAGTCACTTAAGAAACTGAAAGTGCCATTCAATCCACCTAACACAAGAATAACTAGTTGCTGTGGTCATAAGAGTGTCTAAATATGTGAAGAAGTTAGATAGCAGCACCTAGCAGTTAATAGCATGGGCTTCGGTGCCAGATGGAACTGGGTTAAAATCTCAATTCTACTATCAGTCAGGCTCTGAGCTACTTATTTTATAACATTTCTACTTTCAATGACCATGGTGGGGCAACAGGAGCAGGGACCTCCCAATGTTGTTGGGAAGCTGAATGTCATAACGTACATACAGTACTTTACCTGCCACACAGTAAATGCTGTAAATACTTTGAATGCTGTAAATAGCTATGATTATCACTATTATAAAAGCAGCAATAGGCATAATGGTCAGCAGTCAGTCCAGCACCAGTCTAACCCAGAATGAAACCCTGGCTCTGCTTTTTTTTTTTTTTTTCACTAGATGACCTTGGGCAAGTCATTTAGCCTCTCTGAGTCTCAGTTTTCCTATCTATAATGTAAGGGTAATAAATGTTCTTATCTCAAGAGTTCAACTGTTCTATGCAGATTTAAACATTAATAGGTATGGATGGGTTGGGGGGAAACAAAAGAAGGAAAAACAGAAAAAGGAAAATAAGTTTCAAAATCACTGTATACTATTCATCCCTAGAGAGTTGCAATACACCTAACAAAGGACTAAGGGCTCTTAACAAGTCCTGCAGCAAAGCAAGCCATTCAGGGTTACATAATTCCCATGTTTCTCCAAATTATGTGATCTAGAACCCCCTTTCATGACACGTATATTAATGCCTGGTAGACTAATACCCAGAGACTACTTAGAAAAATACCCACTACCAAGTAATGTTTCAATCAGTTCAGTTCAGTCGTGTCCGACTCTCTGCGACCCCATGAATCGCAGCACGCCAGGCCTCCCTGTCGATCACCATCTCCCGGAGTTCACTCAGACTCACGTCCATCGAGTCCGTGATGCCATCCAGCCATCTCATCCCCGGTCGTCCCCTTCTCCTCCTGCCCCCAATCCCTCCCAGCATCAGAGTCTTTTCCAATGAGTCAACTCTTCGCATGAGGTGTCCAAAGTATTGGAGTTTCAGCTTTAGCATCAGTCCTTCCAAAGAAATCCCAGGGTTGATCTCCTTCAGAATGGACTGGTTGGATTTCCTTGCAGTCCAAGGGACCCTCAAGAGTCTTCTCCAACACCACAGTTCAAACGCATCAATTCTTCGGCGCTCAGCTTTCTTCACAGTCCAACTCTCACATCCATACATGACCACAGGAAAAACCATAGCCTTGACTAGACGGACCTTAGTCGGCAAAGTAATGTCTCTGCTTTTGAATATACTATCTAGGTTGGTCATAACTTTTCTTCCAAGGAGTAAGCGTTTTTTAGTTTCGTGGCTGCAGTCACCATCTGCAGTGATTTTGGAGCCCCCAAAAATAAAGTCTGACACAGTTTCTACTGTTTCCCCATCTATTTCCCATGAAGTGATGGGACCTGATGCCATGATCTTCATTTTCTGAATGTTGAGCTTTAAGCCAACTTTTTCACTCTCCTCTTTCACTTTCATCAAGAGGCTTTTTAGTTCCTCTTCACTTTCTGCCATAAGGGTGGTGTCATCTGCATATCTGAGGTTATTGATATTTCTCCCGGCAATCTTGATTCCAGCTTGTGTTTCTTCCAGTCCCCCAAAATATTTAATAATATGCATTAATTCACTTGGAATTAATGTGGTGCCACCAATGTGGTGGGTGGCAGGGTCTTTGATTTTCTCTGCTTGGGTTTTCTTTAGTAGGTAGGCATTTCCAAGGTGCAAGGGGAGGGTCGGTGGGTCTCGAAATTGCTTATCCTTGTAGTCACTGGAGTGAACACTTTGTGGACCACCACATAAGTCACGCATAAATCAGAGGCCTTAGAAGCTTACACCTTTTTTCCTTAACTCTCTATTATCCAGGGTTTGAAGCACCAGTAACTCTCATCCAAGGTCAATGGAAAAGATACCAAGGCTAGCAGTGTACCCATCTCACATTCCTACTTGAGGGTTGTTGTTATTCAGCTGCTCAGTCATGTCCAACTCCTTGCGACCCCATGAATTGCAGCACGCCAGGCTTCCCTGTCCTTCACCATCTCCCAGAGCTTGCATAAACTCATGTCCATTGAGTCAGTGATGCCATTTGACCATCTCATTTTCTGTCACCCCCTTCTCCTCCTGCCCTCAGTCTTTCCCAGCATGAGAGTCTTTTCCAGTGAATCAGTTCTTTGCACCAGGTGGCCAAAGGGCTCAACTGTTATTCCTTTACCCCCACCCACCCCATCCATCCACACAAAGTACCCAGTCACCCCATATCCTCACCCCAGCAGGACAGTCAGTGAATACCCAGTAGGGGGTACCTGTACCCAACTACTGGCCTGGGAGTTGAGAGACCAGGCTTTTCCTCTGGTATGGCCACTAATTGGCCCTGTAACCTTAGAAAATATCCTAGTAGAGCCCACATCTGTAGGCTTAGACTTCAGACCAGCAAAGTTGAGACGCTGACTTAGATAGTTTCAAAACTTCTGTGTATCTTCAGCCTTAGCATTCGAGATGTACTCTGCCTTAAGACATCCTCCAAACAGGTTAATTTCCTGGCCTGCATTTATCCTTTATGTTGTTCATCGTTTTCTATGTTGGGTCCTTCCTTATTTTCTTCGTTTTTCTTAATAGGCGCTGTATGTTTTTTCTCACCTATTACCTAATTTCCCCTTCCTTTCGAGACCACAAAAACAGATCTCCATGCTGTTACAAGGTGGGTCTTTGGCTTGGGTTTCACACCTGAAATTGAACAGCTTTCCTTTCTGGTCCTTTGACCAGGAGCCTCAGTTTCTCTAAGGTAGTGGTTCTGTAACTTGAGTGTGCATTCACAATCACCTGGAAGGCTTAGTGGAAAACATTACTGGGCCCTACCCCACAGTTCCTGATTTTTACAAGCTCCAAGGTGATGCTACTACTGATGGTCCAGGGTCTACCCTTAATGAAAGAGTTCCAAGCTGCCACCTTGATGTTCTCACCATCACAGCTTAGTGTCCATGTGGGCCTCAGCTCTAAAGAAGCCCATTGATTTGAATCAGAAACAACAATCAAAAATGCCATCTATTTGGGGAAACCCCATCCAAAAGTGATTTTGATCATGCTGATTGACAGGCAACGTTTTCATGGCACACTACCAATTCCAAAGCTAACAAGTACACTGGAGTGCCAGTAATGAGACAGTGATGGGAGTGAATAAGCACAGCCTTGCTTTTGCAGATGACACCTAGAAAAGGTTCCTGTGGCATTTTTCTACTCTCCGATCAAGAATATGCCTTGTTGTCTGGTTTGTGGTTTGCTTTCAAATCACTGAGGACCAAAGTGCGTGGAGAGGGAGTGTGTGAGATGTGTGCTAGGAAGGAGGTCTAGGGATTTGCAGAAGCCAAGTTTCAGTCCTGGCTCTGCCAGTATCCAGCTACAGGAATGTGGCCAGTCCTTTCCTTTCTGGGCCATGCTCTTCCAGCTCTGCAATGAACTCACCAGAAGCATATATTCCATGTAGATTTTAAGAAATGTGGCAAGTTTGGGGAGGAAAAAAAATTAAAAAATTCAGTAGTTAAGATATGTTTGAGACTCACTTCATTTTCTATGCCCTTCTTAGAATGTCACCATGGACCTTGACATAAGGCACCAGTATACCCTAGGTTCATCCACCTCATTAACACTCAGAAGTGTTCCTTTTTATGGCTGAGTAATATTCCATTCTATATATGTACCACAGCTTCAGAGTGAAGTAAGTCAGAAACAGAACAACAAATATTGTATATTAATGCATATATAAAGCATCTGCCTGCAATGTGGGAGACCTGGGGTCGATTCCTGGCTCGGGAAGATCCCCCGGAGAAGGAAATGGCAATCCACACCAGCACTCTTGCCTGGAAAATCCCTTGGATGGAGGAGCCTGATAGGCTACAGTCCATGGGGTCGCAAAGAGTCGGATACGACTGAGCGACTTCACTTTCACTTTCATATACATATATATGGAATCTGGAAGGATGGTGCTAATGAGCCTGTCTGCAGGGCAGCAGTGGAGACACAGACATAGAGAACAGACTTGTGGACACAGTGGGGGTGGAGGGGGTGGGACGAATAGAGAGAGTAGCATGGAAACATAAACACTACCATATGTAAAACAGATAGCCAGTGGGAATTTGCTATATGACTCAGGGACCTCAAACTGAGGCTCTGTGACAATGTAGAGGGGTGGGATGGGGTGGGAGGTGGGAGAGAGGTTTGGCGGTGGGGGCATCTGTATACCTATGGCTGATTCATGTTGGTGTATGGCAGAAACCAACACAATATTGTAAAGCAATTATCATTCAATTAAAAAAAAAAGGGCACCAGTAATCTCTGGGTGATCTCTCAACTTGAAAATGCATGGGGTTGAGGAGTTGGCTCTCAAGAACTGCAGCTGACATCACAGAGATTGGGGAATGCCTGTGACAGCAGGGGCTCATACCACTCCAGGCAGGGTTCTCTCAGTCTCTGCAACTTAGACAAGGCCTTCTGTAGGTGTGTCTTTCCTCACAGTGAAGACTATGTCCATGGAGGCCTAGATCCCACATGGTGAGATGCGGTAGTAGCTTTCTGGGGGGTTTAGAAATGGCCTCAGACTCACACTTTCACTTGGTGCTAAAGAGGCATGGGGTACCTCCTTCTGGTAGTTGACCCTTCACTGTGACCTCATCTATTGCACCTGGGGTTTTCCCACTCACTCTGTACCTTGGCTGTGGTGTCTGCCCATTTCTCACAGGCCCGTCAACTCTATGCAGCTTCAGTGTTCTGCACCCCTCTAGCATGAGTGACTTTGCTATTTCATCCAGCTGATCTCTTAGAAGCATCACTGTGTCCACAGGAAAAAAACAGACATTTTCTTCTCCACAAAAATAAGTGCAGTTTGGGACACATGCTATTGTAGTTAGTTCAGTATCCATCTCCTCCTAACAAGCTGTAGCAGTCCTGAGGATTGAGAGCATATTTTATCCATTTTCTGAGGAAGACTATTCTGGACTAAGCGCTGTGGAGACTGCAAGCAAAAAGATGAGGAGTTTGAAGAGTCTAAAAAGTGGTACAAATGAACTTATTTACAAAACAAAAATAGAAGTCATAGATGTAAAAACCAAACTATGGTTATGGGGAGGGGAAGCAGCAGAAGGATAAACTGGGAGATTGAGATTGACATATACACACTACTATATATAAAATGGTATCTTGGTGGCAAAGAATCTGCCTGCCATTGTAGGAGACACAGGAAATGCTGGTTTGATCCCTGGGTCAGGAAGATCCTCTGGAGCAGGAAATAGCAACCCACTCCAGTATTCTTGCCTAAAGAATCTCATGGACAGAAGAGCCTGGGGGGCTACAGTCCATGGGGTTGCAAAAAGTCAGACATGACTGAGCATGCATGCATCCATGAAGGACCTACTGTATAGCACAAGGAACTCTACTCAACCCTCTGTAATGGCCTATGTGGGAAAAGAATCTAGAAGAGAGTGGAGATATATATATATCACCTGAACTAACATTTTAAATCAAATAAACCCCAATAAAAATTCATTAAAAAGAAAAAAAGACGAGGAAGACAGTCAAGAGAGAAATCTGGAGCAGTAAGGAGACAATCACATTGCAGTGTGACATGGATTGGGCAAGAGGGAAGCACACAGTGCTGTTGGAGAATTTGATTGTTCTGGGGTGGGCGGAGAGGTGTTAGGAGTTGGGAAGGCTTTGCAGAGGATGTTCCCTTTGTATTAGAAGCATCTGTACTGGATGTAGGGAGGACAAATGGCAATAATACTCTAGTAGAAGCAAAGGTCCAGAGGTCTGTAAGTGGAGAGTATGTAGCTGGAGGGGATTTCAGTCTAAGCACAAGTGGAAATAAAAAGCTAAATAGCAAAACTTCAAATTTTACGACACATGCTAATTCCTGATTTCCTGGAGTGTTGTGCTAGCGATGATTGTTCAAAATTGAGATATAATTCATATACCATAAAATTCACCCTTTTAAAGTATGCAATATGTATAGTGCTAGTGTTTTCACAGAGTTGTGCATCTATCACCAGGATCTAATTTTAGGACATTTTAACCACCACCACCCCCTCCAAAACCCCCTATTCATTAAGTAGTTACTCCCCATTTTCCTCTCATCCTAGCCCCTGGCAACCACTAGTGCCCCTTCTGACTCTATAGACTTGCCTCTTTCAGAAATTTCACATAGACAGACTCATACTACGTGATCTGTCTCTGACTTCTTTCACTCAGTGTAATGTTCTCAAGGTTCATCCATGTTGTATTGGTACTTCACTCTTTTTTACAGCTGAATGATATTCCATTGTGTGGGCATACCACATTTTGTTCATTCATCATCAATTCTGAGGAGGATCTGAGGCCAACTCAAGAGCAGCAGGGAACAGAGCTGTGGCTGTGGATGTCTGCCAAGGCGCTGGGTGAAAAAGGGTGACAGGCCTTCCCACGGGCCACAGATTTTTTTCATCCTGCTAACAGAGGATTGGTTTATTTGCAACTACTGTCTGATACCCAGTATGATTCAAGAAGTCTAACAAACTGATAAAATTGCATGCTTTAGGAAACATGGTACTGAATAGAATATCTTCTAAGAGATTTCCAGATATGTTCAAGGTCCTAAGAAGTCAGAGTTAGAAGAGAAGGGTGGCCAGGGATCATCTGAGCTCTCCTTTTTGCTTGTTTTTAAAATAATCAGGGGACTTCCTTGGTGGTCCAGTGGCTAAGATTCTGCATTCCCAATGCAGGGGGCCCACGTTTGATCCCTGGTCAAGGAACTAGATCCCACATGCTGCCACCAAGAGTTCCCACGCCACAACTAAAAAATCTTATGTGCTGCAACTAAGAACTGGTGCAGCCAAATAAATTAATAAATAGAAAAAAACATAGTTTTAGGGGTTTAAAAAATAAATTAAAATAAATGCAATTTTTAAAAGTAACAAATGTCACCAATAGCCTTTCTAAAATGACATCATTTCTGTTTTACATAATAGCCTGGAGACTTCTGAACACAGACAGATATTTTAAACAAACCAGGGGAGAATGCCTAAAAAACCCTATGACAAGTAGAGATCCAAGTAGATGTGCCAGGAAATGCCAAGGCAAGACAACAGCAAAAGAAGGATGGCCTGGCTTCCTGGTGGCTCTTCACTTCCTGTCCCAGAGTTCTGTGAGGCTCCTGCAACCCTTACAATGCTAAATCACGAGTGTTTCTATTATTTGCAGCAAGACATCCGAAACTCCTGGGAAAGTTTTTCCAGCCCACATTATTCGGGCTCAGGAAAGCTCTGTAGACTCAAGCCTGTGTTCATGCAAATGACCCCCGGGGACCAGGATTCAGATACAAATTCAGAGATGCTCATTTATCACTGGTATGTAGAGAATGCTATTCCCCACTTACAAGATCCAGAAATCCTGCTTAAAGATCCACTTACCCATCACTGAACATCCTTAACTTTCTCTTGGAGGGCTCATGATGAATAGACATTTTATAATACTTGGATGGAGGAAAGTGAGAATAATACAAACTTGTTGTTTGAAGAGCTAAACTATAAGTTAATCCAAAGATGAAAATGATATACAGATTTGGAAATGCAAAATACTAAACAACCAGGAAAACAGTGAGAAAAGTAATCTCCATGCAAAAAGCCCCAGTTCAAGTGGCCTCAAAGGAAAACCCTATAAAATGATCCTGGTTGTGTGCCTCAAACTAAGATGTAAATAAAGACACATAGAAACATACATTGACCTCTTAAAAATAGACTAAATGTGGTGAAAAGAAAACTACATTAAAAAGAAATAATCTCTTTCTTAGTGCCGATAAACTTAGTTTTATTTTACCCGCAGCATTTCCAAATGAGGGTGGGAATAGGGCAAAACCTAGGCGAACTTTTTCAAAAACAAAACATGCAGAGGCCTTCTCTTCTTTGAAAAAAGACTCAGTGCTGACTCTATGCAGACACCTGCTACCTGGCACTCAGCCAACTTGCTAACCAATGCTGTTTCAGTCTAATTAGCCAAGCACGCGTCATCCAGAATGCATTAATTATTCCTGGTGATTTTGCAGAGTATCTGGCGGGATTATTCAAGGAAAGGTGAACATAACCTCCTTTCACAAGGATCTTTACTAAGGAAACCTCTTGTATGCATTCTTGAAAATCCCAGGGACATCTGTACCCAGAGAGAGATGTGGTGTCGCGTGCTTGATTGTGTCTCTCAGCTTTTGCTTGTCTTTAAAGCTTTTGATTTCTCCTTCATATTTGAATGAGATCCTTGTGCTCGGTACACTAAACTGGGCTGTAGGTTTATTTTCTTTCATCCTTCAAGTATGTCCTGCCATTCCATTCTGGCCTGAAGAGTTTCTATTGAAAGATGCAGCTGGTATCCTAATGGGAATCCGCCTTGTGTGTTATTTTGTGTTTTCCTTGCTGCTTTTTAATATTATTCTCTTGTATTGAATTTTGTTAATTTGATTAATATGTGTCTTGGGGTGTTTTGCCTTGGGTTTACTTGTTGAGACTCTCTGGTTTCTTGGACTTGGGTGATTATTTCCATTCCCATTTTAGGGAAGTTTTCAACTCTTATCTCTAAAGTATTTTTCATGGTCTTTCTTTTGTCTTCTTCTTCTGGGACTCCTATGATTTGAATGTTGGGGCATTTAACATTGTCCGAGGGTCTCTGAGGTAGTCCTCATTTCTTTTAAATTTTTTTCTCTGTTTCATTTATTTCTACATTCTATCTTCTACTCACTATTCCTATCTTCTGCCTCCATTATTCTACTCTTGGATCCTCCAGGAGTGTTTTTGATGTCATTTATTTGCATTATTCATTATACATTGACTCTTTTTATATTTCTTCTAGTCCTTGTTAATTTCTTGCATCTTCTCGATCCTTGTCTCCAGGTTAGTTCAGTTCAGTTCAGTCCTCGTGTCCGACTCTGGACCCCATGAATCGCAGCATGCCAGGCCTCCCTGTCCATCACCGACTCCTGGAGTTCACTCAGACTCGCCATCCATCGAGTCGCGTGATGCCATCCGCCATCTCATCCTCGTCGTCCCCTTCTCCTCCTGCCCCAATCCTCCCAGCATCAGAGTCTTTTCCAATGAGTCAACTCTTCACATGAGGTGACCAAAGTACTGGATTTCAGCTTTAGCATCATCCTTCCAAAGAAATCCCGGGTTGATCTCCTTCAGAATGACTGGTTGGATCTCTTGCAGTCCAAGGGACTCTCAAGAGTCTTCTCCAACACCACAGTTCAAAAGCATCAATTCTTCGGCTCAGCCTTCTTCACAGTTAGGTTATTTATCTGTAACTCACATTTTGTTTTCAAAGATTTTGGATCATTTTCACTATCATTATTGGAATTCTTTATCAGGTAGATTCCCTATTCTCTTCCTCTTTTGTTTGGCTTTGATGGCATTTATCTTGTTCTTTACCTGCTGGGTATTTCTCTACTTTTTAACTTGCTTATATTGCTGTGTTTGAGGTGGCCTTTCCATATCCCGGTGGTTTGTGGTTCCTCTTTATTGTGGAGGTTCATCACTGTGGATGGGGTTGGATGAGTGGCTTGTCAAGGTTTCCTGGCTAGGAAGCTTGTGTCGGTGTTCTGTGTATGGAGCTGGATTTCTTCTCTCTGGAGCGCAAGAGTGTAAAGTAATGAGTTTTTGAGATGTCAGTGGGTTTGGTGTGACTTTGGGCAGCCTGTATATTGAAGCTCATGGCTGTGTTCCTGTTTTGGCTGGAGAATTTGCATGGTATGTCTTGCTCTGGAACTTTTTGGCCCTTGAGTGTGCTTGGTTTCAGTGTAGGTATGGAGGCTTTTGATGAGCACCTATTGATTAAATTTTCCTGGAGTCAGAAGTTCTATGGTGTCTCAGGATTTGAACTTAAAGCTCTGCTTCTGGATTTCAGTCTTATTCTTACAGAACCTCAAGACTTCTCCATCTATATAGCGGCCGATGGTAAGACAGTTAGATTTATGATGAAAAGTTTTTCCACAGTGAGGGACACCCAGAGAGGTACACAGAGTTACATGGAGAAAAGAAGAAGAAGGAGGAAGATAGAGGTGGACCAGGAGGAGAAGAGGGGGAATCAAAAGGGGCAGAGAAGCTAGCCAGTAATTCAGTTCCTATGTGCTTCCCTCAGTCTGGATCCCTCAGAGATGTTCATGGAATTACACAGAGAAGAGAAAAGGGAGGAAGGAGACAGAGGTGGCCAGGAGGATAAAAAGGGGAATCAAAAGGAGAGAAACAGATCTAGCCAGTAATAAGCTCTCTAAGTGTTCTCGCACCATCCTGGAACACACAATGAGATTCACAGAGTTGGGTAGAGATGAGAAGAGGAGGGAGGAGATAAAGATGACCTGGTGGAGAAAAGGAGAGTCCAAAGGGGGAGAGAGCAATCAAGCCAGTAATCTCACTTTCCAAGTAAAAATGGGTACTGAAGTTTGGGTTCTGAAAGCTACAAAATTGATAACAAATACCAAAAAGCAAAGATCAAAAATCTAGAGTGGAGGTTAGATTCTCAAAAATACAATATTAAAGAAAAAAAAAAACAAAGTCACAAGAATTATAACATATATGTGTATGTGTGTGTATGTATGTGTATATATATATGTATATATATATATATATATATATATATATATGAAGTTTGCTTTAAAACTAGGGTCCTTTTTTTTCAAAGTAATAGTAGGCTATAAAAATGAAAATTAAATGAGTAATAGAGGACTTTAAAATGAAAAAAAATTAAATTAAAACAATGATAATAGTAAAAATATATTTAGGACTTTCTTTGGTGTTGTTGCAGACAGTGTGCGGTCAGTTCATTTTCAGATAGTTCCTTGATCTGGCTTATAGTTATCAAGATCTATAGGCCCCTTCCTATGTAGTCGGTGCTAACTGTAGGGTTTTAATCTATTGCACCTGTCACTTCCAAAGTGGTTCCCTCTGTTTATTTTAGCTTCTTCTGTTTGCTGGTCTCTTCAGTGTCTAATTTCTGCCCTGACACAAGAGGGCAGTGGCGGTCACTTTTTTAGGCTTACTTGTTCAGTCTTGCTGTGGGGAGGGAGGAACACTACGAACAAATATCACTGGGGATTGTGTGTGGGGATTGCTTGCAGTGTCTCTGCCACCCTGGGTTTGGCTCCGCTCATGGCATGTGTGCTTTCCCAGTCTACACTGTTTAGGCTCTAGGTTGCTCTGCCAGAAACTGTCTGAGGCAGGCCCCTGGGCTGCATGTACTTCCCAGGTCTAAGCCACTAAGTTCACGTTCTCGGGTACTCCACAAAGGGGCACACTTGGTTGGGCCTGCGTTTTGTGCCCTTCCCAGGTCTGAGCAGCTCAGATGATCAGGTGCTTGGCGAGCACAGTCACCCCCAGTTGGGGGCTGCGTCCTATCACCTCCCCCATCCCAGCCGCTCAGTTTTCTGGATGTACAACCAGCGTGCCTTCTCAGGTGTGCCATGTGTCTCTTCTGGGGAGCTGATCTCTGGCTGCAACCCTCCCTGCAGATGTCAACCATCCAGAAGACTAAGAAGTCTTGGTTAGCAACGAAGCCTGCTTGCAGTTTGGTAGATGATGCCTCTCTGGGGCCGTGATTGCCCCTTTCCGGCTCTGGCTGCCCTCGCCTGCCTGTCTCCGGTGAGGGATGGGCCAGTCTGCAGCCGGCTAGCTCTGCTCAGTCCTTTGTTCTGTGAGCGGGCCTGGAAGTGTCTTGAAAGTGAAAGTAAAGTCGCTCAGTTGTGTCTGACTCTTTGCAACCCCATGGACTGTTGTCTACCAGGCTCCTCTGTCCATGGGATTTTCCAGGCAAGAATATTGGAGTGGGTTACCATTTCCTTCTCCAGGAGCTCTTCCCAACCCAGAGATTGAACCCAGGTCTCCCGCATTGTAGGCAGACGCTTTACCGTCTGAGC
The DNA here is from genome assembly GCF_001704415.2 of Capra hircus. Lineage (NCBI taxonomy): Eukaryota > Metazoa > Chordata > Mammalia > Artiodactyla > Bovidae > Capra > Capra hircus. The sequence continues at coordinate 6,963,868 of NW_017189517.1, forward strand.
CACCAGGGAAGTACGTATGCACGCGGGATAGCTATCCCACAGTCTGGGTTGCTATCTCAAGTTAGTTCCCTCAGATTGCCCTCAGGGCATTCAGGCCCGGTCCTTACCCTAATCAACACAACCCACGCCTCCCTGTCCAGTCCCTGCTTGCTAGTGGCAGATGCGAGCATCTGCGCTGCTTTTCCACTGGGAGTTGCCGTTAGGCACATAATCTGTGGGGTTTTAATAATTTATTTATTTTTCCTCTCGGTTATGTTGCCCTCTGAGGTTCCAAGGCTCACCACAGACCCGCCAGTGAGTGTTTCCTGGTGTTTGGAAACTTCTCTCTTTTTTAAGACTCCTTTCCCCAGACGGATGTCAGTCCCTACCTTTTTTGACTCTTCTTTTATCTTTTATATTTTTTCCTACCTAGTTTTGAAGACAATGGGCTGCCTTTCTGGGTGCCTGATGTCTTCTACCAGCATTCAGAAGTTGTTTTGTGGATTTACTCAGCGTTCAAATGTTCTTCAAAATGATTTGTGGGGGAGAAAGTGGTATCCCTGTCCTATTCCTCTGCCATCTTAGGACCGCCCCTACAATATACATGTTCCAATGCTATTCTCTCAAATCATCCCACCCTCGCTTTCTACCACACAGTCCAAAAGTCTGTTCTTTACACATGTGCTTTTTTTTTTTTTGCTGCCTTGCATATAGGATTGCCATCACCATCTTTCTAAATTCTATGTATATGTGTTAATATACTGTATTGGTGTTTCTCTTCTTGACATACTTCACTCTGTATAATAGGCTCCAGTTTCATCCATCTCATTAGAACTGACTTAAATGCATTCCTTTTTATAGGTGAGTAAGAATCTGTTTCTGCTTTATTGATTATGCTAAAGCCTTTGACTGTGTGGATCACAATAAACTGCGGAAATTCTTCAAGAGATGGAATACCAGACCACCTGACCTG